>NC_141689.1:20744140-22200120 GCF_964263255.1 Lissotriton vulgaris
CACGTGGGAGACTCCGCCAAGGGTGGGGAGGGTCCCAAGCAGAAGAGTGGGGGGATAAGGGTAAACAGAGGGAGTTCCAAAGAGGGCCCCAAAGTAATTCCCAAGGGAACCAAGGGAAAGATTCTCAGCCTCCCCCACCCCAGAAGCAGACCGGGGCCGGACAGGTAACCCTGTTCAAAGAGGGTCCCTGAAATGTTATAAGTGTGGCAAACCGGGTCATTTTGCCAATGATCCTAAGTGTCGCCTGTTTGGTAAACCAGCACCCACTGGTGCTCCGCCCCGGCAAATAGCTAGTGCAGCCTTTGGGGAGGAGGTAGAATTCCAAGGTGGGTGGGATCCTATTCAGATGCCCCAATTCTCTTTAAGAGACAGTGAGATGGTCCCTGAGAACCAACTGATTCCTAACACTCAGAAGTATCGGTGGTGGGTGACCGTCAATGATTGTCAGAGATACAGGAGCTGGTGTGACTGCTGTCAAGCATCACCTGGTGACTCAAGAGCAGGTTGTCTCCCATGCAGACTGCCGTGTTGTCAATGATGACAACACTGAGAGTCGTTGTCCTATGGCTCAGGTTCCCTTTGAGTGGAGGCGTCTCTGGTACTCTGCAAGTAGCTGTGAGAACTGCCATGTCTGTAGACTGTTTGTTAGAGAATGACTTGGAGAGCTCCCCTTGGGAAAAGGTGGAGAAGACAACTCACTTGAAGATGGTGGGTTTGCTTGACTGGGCGTGCGTGACCACCTGGTCGATGGAAGGCAGTAGGGGTGCTCAAGCGGTCCTGGAGGCTGAAGGAGAGGCCCAGGAACCAGCATTAGAGAGAGGGCGCAGGAAGCGTTGGAAACAAGCCCCTGAAGTTCCCACGGACCAGGAGGAAGCAGACTTTGAGGGCGATGCCCTGGAGCCTACCGGGAAAAAGATAGCTGAACTGGGGGACCTGCCTGAGATGACCCATTGGCAGCAGGAAGGAGGCCCCTCCAGGGAAGAATTTTGCAGGGAGCTAAAGAATGCCCCTCTATCGTGGGTCTGTGGCAGCAGACTGTAGACGAGGCTACAGTCTCAGTCTGGGTCACATTTCATTAATTGGGAGAATGACCTCCTGTATTCAGAGCCTAAGGTTGCTGAACCTGGGTCAGCCCGTGCGCTGGTGGTACCCAGAAGTTCAGAGCCTTCCTACTGGGGCTGGCTCACGATGTGCCATTGGCAGGAAATTTGGGGCAGGACAAGACCTTTGAAAGGCTTGTCACCCACTTTCATTGGCCCCAAATGCGTAGGAGCTCAGATGTTCTTTGTAAGACCTGCCAGACTTGTCAGGCAAGTGGGAAGAGTGGGAGTAAGCAGAAGGCTCCTCTCCAGCCATTCCCTGTAGTCAGTACCCCATTCCAGCGAGTGGGAATTGACATTGTGGGGCCACTGGACCCCAGGACAGCCATGGGCAACAGGTTCATCCTGGTCCTGGTGGATAATGCCACCTGGTACCCGGAGGACAGTGACGGCCCTCGTCGTGAGACGGGCACTGATGGGAATTTTCTCCAGAGTGGGATTCCCTCTAGAAATGGTGTCTGACCGGGGTACCAATTTCATATCCAAGTATATGAAATCTCTTTGGCAAGAGTGTGGTGTAACCTTCAAGTTCACCACCCCCAACGAAATGGGTTGGTTGAGAGATTCAACCGAACCCTAAAAGGCATGATTATGGGTCTTGAGGAACCCATGAGGCATAAGTGGGACCACCTCTTACCATGCCTTCTCTTTGCATACCGTGAGTACCACAGAAGTATCTAGGGTTCAGTCCCTTTGAGCTCCTGTATGGCCACCCAGTGAGAGGACCTCTAAGTCTGGTCAAGGAAGGCTGGGAGCAATGTCCCAGGAAACCTCCCCAGGATGTATATAGCTACATGCTGGCCTTTAGGAACCAGACTAGGTTCTGAGGCAAATCTGGAAGCCAGCCAGGAGGAAATGAAGTGGAGGTACAACCAGAATGCCGCTCTGGTAGAGCTTCAGCCTGTTCAGAAGGTGTGGGTCTTGGCCCCCGTGGAGCCTTGTGCACTCCAGGATAAGTGGACCAGCCGCTTTGAGGTTGTGGAGCGCAAGAGTCCAGTTACCTATTTGGTGGACTTACAATCGCCCAGGAACCCCTTGAGGGTACTGTATGTCAACCGCCTGAAGCCCCACTTGGAGAGGTCTGAAGTGGGCATGCTCCTAGCCACAGATGATGGAATGGAGGAGGAGACTGAGCCTCTTCCTGACCTCCTGGTAACCAGAGAGCAAGATGGGTCAGTGGATGGAGTTATTTTCTAGAGCATGTCCCTTGCCCTGACTATAGGAGAGGGTCCTTGCTTGTCACAAGTACTTACATGTGCCAACCAGAGACCTCCGAATGTAACACAAATCAGTCTTGACCCTGTGCCTCATGGAAACAGTCCAGCCCGAACTGCCAAGCCATGTTTTCCCTGGACTGGAATCAATCATCCTAGGACCGGTTTTCAGCTATCAGCCATCATCAGCCATGATAGCTTGACTCCAGTGGCGTAGTGAGCACAGGACCCACTTCTGAGCTATACCCATCCTACATAGGGCAAACAGCAAAACACACAGGGTGATGGACGGAATGTTGCACATTGTCAAAACATTCATCCCCAGTCACAATTCTGGTTTTAATCCATTGTTATTTTGCTCACCTCGCCACTCCAGTTCAGACATGGCCATATGCAAATCAGACTTTAGCCTGTGCCTCATGGGAACAGTCTAGCCCGAACTGCTAAGCCATGTCTTCCCTGGACTGGAATCAAGCATCCTAGGACCGGTTTCTGGCTATCAGCTGTCATCAGCCAGGATAGCTTGACTCCAGTTGCGTAGTGAGCACGGGATGCCCTCATCCTTTCTTGCTAGATTGTCTGTCCAGCCGGGTGGGGCTAAGAGGTCTAGGCAAGGGAAAAGGAATCGTTGAGCCATGATTCTGTTAGAATAGTTAGGTTGGGGTTTTTGTGTAGGATGAGTGCAGTATCGTCAACGACGTGTTTCAATGCCGATCGGATAAGTGAACAGGTGCAAGGTTACTCTTGACCACATTTCTGTTGTGGAAAGTTGCAGATCTGTTGGTGTTGATAGAGACAATGTGGATGGCATGTTCAGCTCTCATGCCTAACGGGCAAAGGGTGGTTTGGTATGGATTGTAGTCTCTAAGGTTTTCCTCTTCAGTAAGGTCAAGTTGACTAGGCGTTTGCTTGCGCAGGCGAAGTTGTCTCAAGGGTAGTGGTAGAGGGTGCTTAGCTAAACCTGTGGTGTGCGGGGGTGGAGTTCCACTGGGTTTTGATGATGGCGAGGGAGAGTTCAGCAAGGTGATGGAGGTTCATAAGATCTAGTATGGAGGTGTGGATGCTCTGAGTTAGTTTGCCTGCTCTGGAGTGCAGTGTTTCGAGATCTCTATAGGCGGGAGACGTTAGCGGGTAGGGAGGCATTGGTTCTGGGATGGTATTATCAGACTATCAGACTCAAGGTAAAGAGTGGGTGATAGACCTGTCAGCCCCAGGGTGGTCTTCCCCATTTTTTTGCCCTTGCCTTGTTTTTTCCACCCTCTTATTCGTTGGACCTAGGTCTCCAGGTGCCTTACCATTCCTAATCAGTGCTAAGGTGTAGGTGCTCTCTCCTACCAACATGGCTGACACAGGCCCCTGCTACTGTGGAGTAGTCTTTTTAGTAGCACCCTATTAGCCAGGAGCTGGCTGGGACCTTAAGATACTGTTGCAATACCAGCCCACCTTTTCTGCCCATAGCTAGACTGTGGAAGGTCCTGGAACCTTTCGGAATATAGGAGGGGTCTTCATTTGCCGCCTTAGAGAGTGGCCACCTGACCTGGGATCATTTAAGGAAAGGAGGGAAATACTTTTTGTCAGTTGGGGCATCACTGACCTCGGAGAACCTACGCAGGAGTCTTAGGCAGTAGGGCCTAGGGGAGGAACCTATACCACTGTGAGTGACTGGGCCTAGGCACAGCCTTCCAAGTTAAGTAAGGGACTCTAACCAAACACACTGATCTGGCCCAGTGTGGGGGAACCCAGGGACCCACCTGCAGTGAGCTACAGGAACCAGCCTGTCCTCAAGCCTCCAACTCAAACCCCCCAAGAAACTACCTGAAAAGGGCGCAGGAGCCATTAAGCACCAAGAAGAACACTTATCTGCCAGAAGGACTGCAGGGGGATCAATAAGGTACTGGCGATGTATCATCTCTGCGCTCCCCTGCTCAGCCTATTCCCCAGTGTTGTACTGCCACCGTTGTGTGGCCTGTCCTGCCTAACTACCTAAACTAACTGTGCTGCCTCTCCAGCGCTCTCCTGCTGTGCCTCCAGAGAAGCGCTGTGCCACTGAACACTGCTGCTGGTCAAAGCGCTGTACTGCCTAGACTGTGCCCATAGGAAATTGCTGCTGAGGCCCCTGGAAGCGCTACTGTCCCTTTGGGCGTGGTGCCCATTGAAGCGTTGATTGTGAACTCACTGCCGCAGCCACGGTTCTTGCTGTGCCTCCGGGGACGCGGTGTGCCTAGGAGCGCTCCCGGCTGCCCCAGGCGCTGCTGAGGATTCCTGCTGCTACTCCTGAGGCCTAGGAGGTGCCCTGGGCCCTCCCTCTACCGTTGCAGCCCCAGCGCTGGCCTGCGGAAGTCCCCCGCTGCTGGCGTCACCTTAGTTTTGGCCCCTGGCATCAGGAGAGGGCCGCTGCAGTGCTGCCTTGGGCCGCGCGAGACGCCGAAGCCATCATGTCCCCCCAAGTGCCGGGGGCGACCCTGCCTTTGCTGCCCAGCGATTGGGGAGAGGCTGACACTCCTCCGCAGGCCGCACTGCCATTGGCGGCCATGGGTGCACCTCCCCTCAGCCGCGTTTGATTGGTCCCCGAGCTCAGTAAGGCCAAGAGAGACCTGGGACCCGTCCTGCTGCCCTCGAAGGGAGCTCCCAAGAGAGCGTGAGCCCCCCCATCAGCCCCCAAGCTCTCGGGCTGACATCACCGCCCCAGAACCGCCCTCCTCTACCGCAGACTGTGATTAGGCCCTGTTAACCCCGGATTGGGACTGAAGGCTCAGAATAGGAGAGAAGCTGGTGGAGGCCTCTTAAACTGGGCCCCCGACTTCTAGTAATTGCTAACATACTGTGCCCGAGTTAACCCCTGGCTAGGGGAGTTTTCTTTCCCGCATGCCCTCGAGCAGGAAACCCTGTTGATGTGACTGGTATGCCATTGATGAAGATGTTACCCCCTCTAGTAATCAACTTTCACAAGAAACGTTTTCAATTGGAACTGGTCCTCCGAAATGTCGGTCAGACCACACTTGCATATGAGGAATGTGTTACTTGAAATTGTTCTATGAACAGGTTAGCCTGCTTCTATAATGAATTGTTGCTTGTCCCTCTACAAGAGAGGTTTTGCTTCTGCCTACGTTCCCAAAGAATGGGTTTACTGTTGTCTAGGCCTCTATGATGGAATGTTGCCTGTTCTTTTCTACAGGAGAGGATTAACTGTGCCGACTAGGAAATGTTACTAATGAGTTAATGCTCAAGTGATTAATGGTTTGCCCTGAATGATTTGCCAACCCTGAATTTTGATCTAGATAAACGTGTATTGATTTTAACAAAACAGCTGGTGTGAAGTCAGTTATTGTGTGTGTTTCCTGTCTCAGTTGGAGTGTGTGCCGTATGGTTACTTTACACCTAACCTTTCGGGTCCCTACCTGTTTGCGCCAAGCTACCCAGTGGAACTGGTGACCCCAGTTCTCACAGTTGGTGTTAGGGGGGAGGGTGGTAGATCTAGAATCTTAGTATCAGGTGTGACATGGGTTTCCTGCAACTGACCTGTCTCATGGTCAGAGTGTTGGACTGGCGGGAAGTGTACCAAAGGTCTGGAGAGAGGTCTATTGATGGGGCTAGGAGATGAGTTAGCGAGGTTGGGCGGAGCGGTAGTAGATAATCTTTCAGAGGTGGTTTGTGGGCTGGGTGGGCAGGTTCGATCTATGTTGCAGGTGGGTAGGCATGAGCGAATTTTGCGGATCTCGCGTTCGCGAATTTTGCGGATTTGCGGATTCGCAATCCGCAAAATCGGCGAATTCCCGCGAATTTGCGGATTTTTTTTTTTTTTGTGTTCGCCCGTGTTTCTGCCAGTTCGGGAGGGTTTTGTACACTTTCGCAAATTGCGAACTTACCTGTCGGGTCGCAAGTTTCGCGAACTTGTTGTTTCTACGTGTCCAGCCTGTTTGGGACACTCTTCTTCATCACTGCCACTCTCTGTCACCACTGCCACTCTCTGACTACTCATGCCACCCTCTGGCCCACCCATGCCACCCTCTGTTTCATCACCACACCCTCTGGTTGTCCAGTGTACATTATTTTCGGCAAAGCAAAGCACACCTTCCCTGCCTCAAGTGACCTGAATTAATTTGGGGCTGATTAATGTGTCACAGAATATTTTTTTAGCTGGCACCTGCTTTCTTAGTGCGCCCTGATTAGTGATCTTTTGCACTTGCTAAGTGCTTTCATTGTTGCAAAATTAGTTACAACACCTGCCCTGCCCCAACTGACAATAATGAATTAGGGGCTGATTAATGGATTTTAACTTCCAGCCTGGCTCCTGCTTGTCCCCCTTAGCTGTAATTCAGGACCTTTGTGGCATATGTGTAACTATTCTGAGGTTCGGAGCAGGGTCACATAATAGTTTCAACTGGCAACTGAACTCTGGAGGGGCCCCTCAGGAAGCACTACAGGAAATGGCTACTAATGATGAGCCTGAACTTTTGAACCTGGTATGTAGTTACTTTCAGTTTTGCTAAGATCGTATTTCTGCAATTTTGCACTTATTCGCGGGGCGCGAACTCACGCGAACTCACGCGAACAGTGCGAGCAGTGCGAGCAAAATCCGCTGCTCGCGGATTTGCGGATTTTGCGGGAGATTCGCAAATCTCGCGGATTGCGGATTTCCCGAAAATCAGCAAAATCCGCGAGCGGAACGGATTTTCCGCCCACCCCTACAGGTGGGTAGGGGTGTCTCAGGGTCCTAGTTGGAGTGGGGAACTGAAGGTTAGGAGGTCAGGGGTACAGGGATGATTGTTCTCCAGGTGCGGTCAAGAGCCGTGCAAGGGGGGGTGGGATGATCTGTGTTGGGAGCCCAAGGATTGCTGATTGGGAGGTGTCTGGGGGCGCTAGTTGGGCTGGTTAGATGGTTGTCTGGTGCAGGGAATGGTTATTCTCTTAGTACCGCAAGGAGTCATGCGAGGGGGGATGAGATGATCTGTGTTGGGAGCCAAAAGGTGACCGGGTGGAGGGAGTCTAAGACGCTAGTCCGGCTGGTTGGAGGGTGGACAGGGTAAGTGGTAGATGCTCTGTTAGACTCGTTCACATGGTTGTTGAAGGTAGAGAAGAAGCTTGCAATTTTATTAAGGTTCCTGGATGAGGCTTGGATCAGGACAATGCCGCTTTTGTAGAAGGTGATTGTGAGGTCAGCTCGTAGAGTGGCAGAGGGTTCTATTGTAAGCTTGGTACCATGAGGGATGTTCCTGATTGCACATACGTTAAGGAGGTGCACAAAGGTATTGCGCCAGTAGGGGGATATTCTGGAGCAGAAGTTTAGGTCATTGATGACTGTGCCATTGTCTGTGTTGTTGCAAACAAAACAGGTGATGGACCGAATGTGGATCAATGTCACAGATTCACCCCAGTCCAAAGATCTGGGCCCAAATCCATCGTTTTTTTGCACTCCACACCACCCTGGGTTAGACAATGGCGATATGCAAATCAGCTCTGACCCTGTGCCCCATGGGAACAGTCCAGTCCGAACTACAAAAGCCATGTCCTTCCCAGAACGGAATCAAGCATCCGAGGACCGGACCGGTTTCGAGGTAACACCTCTCATCAGCCTGGCTAGCTTGACTCCAGTGGCGTGGAGTGCCTGGGACCCATGTCTGGGCATCCCCAGCGCACTTATGGCGGCAATCGCAAACAAAACAGGTGATGGACCGAGGTGGATCAATGTCACACATTCACCCCAGTCCAAAGATCTGGGCCCAAATCCATCATTTTTTTGCACTCCACACCACCCTGGGTTAGACAATGGCGATATGCAAATCAGCTCTGACCCTGTGCCCCATGGGAACAGTCCAGTCCGAAATACAAAAGCCATGTCCTTCCCAGAACGGAATCAAGCATCCGAGGACCAGACCGGTTTCGAGGCAACACCTCTCATCAGCCCGGCTAGCTTGACTCCAGTGGCGTGGAGTGCCTGGGACCCACGTCTGGGCTTCCCCAGCGCACTTATGGCGGCAATTGCAAACAAAACAGGTGATGGACCGAATGTGGATCAATGTCACACATTCACCCCAGTCCAAAGATCTGGGCCCAAATCCATCGTTTTTTTGCACTCCACACCACCCTGGGTTAGACAATGGCGATATGCAAATCAGCTCTGACCCTGTGCCCCATGGGTACAGTCCAGTCTGAACTACAAAAGCCATGTCCTTCCCAGAACGGAATCAAGCATCCGAAGACCGGACCGGTTTCGAGGTAACACCTCTCATCAGCCCGGCTAGCTTGACTCCAGTGGCGTGGAGTGCCTGGGACCCACGTCTGGGCATCCCCAGGCGCAATTATGGCGGCAATTGCAAACAAAACAGGTGATGGACCGAATGTGGATCAATGTCACACATTCACCCCAGTCCAAAGATCTGGGCCCAAATCCACCATTTGTTTGCACTCCACACCACCCTGGGTTAGACAATGGCGATATGCAAATCAGCTCTGGCCCTGTGCCCCATGGGAACAGTCCAGTCCGAACTACAAAAGCCATGTCCTTCCCAGAACGGAATCAAGCATCCGAGGACCGGACCGGTTTCGAGGTAACACCTCTCATAAGCCCGGCTAGCTTGACTCCAGTGGCGTGGGGTGCCTGGGACCCACGTCTGGGCATCCCCAGCGCACTTATGGCGGCAATTGCAAACAAAACAGGTGATGGACCGAATGTGGATCAATGTCACACATTCACCCCAGTCCAAAGATCTGGGCCCAAATCCATCGTTTTTTGGAACTCCACACCACCCTGGGTTAGACAATGGCGATATGCAAATCAGCTCTGACCCTGTGCCCCATGGGAACAGTCCAGTCCGAACTACAAAGCCATGTCCTTCCCAGAACGGAATCAAGCATCCGAGGACCGGACCGGTTTCAAGGTAACACCTCTCATCAGCCCGGCTAGCTTGACTCCAGTGGTGTGGAGTGCCTGGGACCCATGTCTGGGCATCCCCAGCGCACTTATGGCGGCAATTGCAAACAAAACAGGTGATGGACCGAATGTGGATCAATGTCACACATTCACCCCAGTCCAAAGATCTGGGCCCAAATCCATCATTTTTTTTGCACTCCACACCACCCTGGGTTAGACAATGGCGATATGCAAATCAGCTCTGACCCTGTGCCCCATGGGAACAGTCCAGTCTGAACTACAAAAGCCATGTCCTTCCCAGAACGGAATCAAGCATCCGAGGACCGGACCGGTTTCAAGGTAACACCTCTCATCAGCCCGGCTAGCTTGACTCCAGTGGTGTGGAGTGCCTGGGACCCACGTCTGGGCATCCCCAGCGCACTTATGGCGGCAATTGCAAACAAAACAGGTGATGGACAGAATGTGGATCAATGTCACACATTCACCCCAGTCCAAAGATCTGGGCCCAAATCCATCATTTTTTTGCACTCCACACCACCCTGGGTTAGACAATGGCGATATGCAAATCAGCTCTGACCCTGTGCCCCATGGGAACAGTCCAGTCCGAACTACAAAAGCCATGTCCTTCCCAGAACGGAATCAAGCATCCGAGGACCGGACCGGTTTCGAGGTAACACCTCTCATCGGCCCGGCTAGCTTGACTCCAGTGGCGTGGAGTGCCTGGGACCCACGTCTGGGCATCCCCAGCACACTTATGGCGGCAATTGCAAACAAAACAGGTGATGGACAGAATGTGTATCAATGTCACACATTCACCCCAGTCCAAAGATCTGGGCCCAAATCCATCGTTTTTTTGCACTCCACACCACCCTGGGTTAGACAATGGCGATATGCAAATCAGCTCTGACCCTGTGCCCCATGGGAACAGTCCAGTCGGAACTACAAATGCCATGTCCTTCTCAGAACGGAATCAAGCATCCGAGGACCGGACCGGTTTTGAGGTAACACCTCTCATCAGCCCGGCTAGCTTGACTCCAGTGGCGTGGAGTGCCTGGGACCCACGTCTGGGCATACCCAGCGCACTTATGGCGGCAATTGCAAACAAAACAGGTGATGGACCGAATGTGGATCAATGTCACACATTCACCCAAGTCCAAAGATCTGGGCCCAAATCCATCGTTTTGTTTGCACTCCACACCACCCTGGGTTAGTCAATGGCGATATGCAAATCAGCTCTGACCCTGTGCCCCATGGGAACAGTCCAGTCCGAACTACAAAAGCCATGTCCTTCCCGGTCATCGGATGCTTGATTCCGTTCTGGGAAGGACATGGCTTTTGTAGTTCGGACTGGACTGTTTCCATGGGGCACAGGGTCATTCTGTCCATCACCTGTTTTGTTTGCAATTGTCTGTGCTGTAGCGTAGGTCAGAGATTAATGTCTCTGGGTGACCCTTCAGGGTGGGGTGCTAGATGGTCTTTGAGGCAGCTTTGGAAAGTTTGGGGGGATAGACCAGAGTAGGAGGGAAATTCCCAGTATCATTTAGGCTGGGCCCAGCCATGTTGGCTAGTGTGGGAGCTATAGTAGTGACACCGGTCAGTTAAGCAGTTGCCCGTTGCCTGATTGTAAGGGAAGATGTCCACACGTGCTCACGGTGCACAGATGAGGCCATGTGTGGGGTAGGACTGTGGTGGAGAGCTGAGTGGTTAGACCAGTCGCCGCCCTTGGTCCTGGGTGGTGATAATGCGAACCGGGTTATAGATGTCGGAACTCTCTGGACCACATGACTCACTTAAATAACCTTCGCCCCGTATCCCTTTTGCCTTTTTGTGCTAAGGTAGTTGAGAAATTGGTGAATAACCAACTGGTTAGCTTTGTGGAGGATAATTTTCTTCTCCATCCCTCCCAATCAGGCTTTAGGGCAAAGTACTCCACGGAATCTGCTCTTCTCTTTTCCACTGAATTGCTACGCCACAAAGCTGACGATTGTCACACTGCAGCATTGATCTTATTGGACCTGAGTGCGGGTTTTGACACTGTGTCGCACTCGGGTCTTCTCGCACGCCTCAGTGAGATGGGAGTAGCGAGCCAAGCGCTCGATTGAATGAGTTCCTTTCTGGCGGACAGGACATTTCAAGTTCACTGCCCCCCTTATAAATCTAGACCAAGATCTCTTAGACAGGGGGTTCTGCAGGGCTCTATATTGAGCCCTACGCTGTTCAATTTATATAATGAGCCCCTGGCAAGGTTAGTGGAGTCTTATGGGGTGGATATTGTCTCCTATGCAGATGAAACTGAACTGGTGATTACGTTATCTCATAAACCAGTTGGGGCTGCAGAGAATTTCTCCTCCTGTCTTGTTGCACTCACTAGCTGGATGAAGGGTAATTGTCTGCGCCTTAATGGCAATAAGACAGAACTTCTCATCATCGGCCCTTCTCCCTCCGTCTGGACCTCAGCCTGGTGGCCAGCGGACTTGGGGGCTGTGCCCTCTCCATGTGCCACAGTGAAAAATCTGGGGGTAACCCTTGACTCTAATCTCTCCTACTCCAAACATGTGAGGAATGTCGTCGGGAAATACTTAAGGTGATTCATAAGATCCTGGATCTTCTTCCGTTTAAAGCTAGGAAATCCCTAGTGCATGCCCTGGTCACCCCACATCTCGATTATGGGAATTCCTTGCTCTGTGGTCTCAGCAGAAAGGACTTGAGCCAATTGCAATGTGTCCAGAATGCTGCGGCCAGGCTAGTTTTAAAAATGCCTAGGAAGTCATCGGGTAAACGGGCACTTCAGATTTTGCACTGGCTTCCCATACAAAAACGCATTTGGTTTAAAATCTTGTGTATCTCCCACCGCATTGCCTATGGCCATGGCCCCATCTACTTACAAAAGATGATGGCCATGTATCGTCCAGGAACATTGGACTCTACCCGCTTGTACCCGAGCTGCTGGAAATTGACCAATCTTCCCCTGCTGCTGAAGCCGCCAGCCAAGTGCGTCCCGTACTCCTGGACAGCCGTGAAGAAGTACCTGTGACCATCCGCCCCGTGTGAACCGCTCCGCCTGCGAGCCGCACTCACACCGTCCCGCTGAGTCGCCCACACCCGCTTCACCCTCCTCTGAAAAGAGGCACTGCTCGCAGCGTCCCCGCTGCAGAAAAAATCTTGAAAGAAGCGCATCACAAGTTCAGCCTGTACGAAGCGTACCGGCCCCCTTTTCAATACGCACCAGAGAACAGCAGCCCTGCACGAAAGGAGACAACTCGTACGCCGAAGCGTACTAGCTCCCAGACGTCACGCTGCTGACAACAAGGAAAGGCATCCCCCGATTGGAAGGCACCACACGAAAAAACGTCACGTACGCCGAAGGCTCCACGCCTAGGATCACCCACTTCACTCCCCAGGGGCATACCGCTCGTACGTCTCAGTCAGAGACGCCTGCATGAGCCGGACATGCACCAGTGGGAGAGGGGCGGCCAGATTGCCACAAGGACGTCTCGCCTATGCACGCCTCATCCGCGTCCACAATTCTACACAACAAAGGTACTGTGAGAATCGTATTCTGGCTTGTGCGCACCAGACCTGAGAGTCCGCCCGTTGCTTAATCTTTTGTGTTTCTGGTACGATCAACCCTGCAACGTCCTGTACAGTCAGCACGACACGCATGAGCCTGAAAGAGACGCTTTTCTTTTAAATAATCATATCCTTGCATAAAAATTATTGTGGCCTCATTTGAAACATTATTTGAGTCTTGTCTTAAGTCCTCTTGATCTATACATATAAAACAAGCTATTTTTTCATACAAGCACTAGACTGGTGTCCTTTTGTGGTGGGTCATCTGATTACTGTATACTGTTATAAATGCTTAACCTATAACGCTTGGTGATTAGCCTTGTCTGCTCGTGCGACGCAACCTAGAGGGTGAGCAGGGGTTCTTTTCTAGAGTAAGTCCCTTTCCCTGACTAGAGGAGATGATCCCGGCTTGTCACAAGTACTTACCTGTGCCAACCAGAGACCCCCAAAACTAACATTGGAGGCAGCCGTTAGGGTTTCGAATTTGCATTTATGGTGCATGTACAGTGATTATTGAACGCCACGTAGTGAGTTCAGACCAATAACGCACTCATATACTTGTTGACTTTTGCTTTACTGAGAGATCTCCATTTTTAAAGAAGTCATGCCTGGCCCAAAGTCTGTGGAAAAGGCAGCATCTGTTGTCTCTGAAGGAATTGAAGAAGTAGATTGGGAAGAAGAGAGATTAGACATCTACAGCAAGGCCCGGCTGAGGGGCTTCTGCCTAAAATGTAAAATTGAAACAAATGGTTAGTACCCCTGCACTTTCTATTATTGTGTGTTAACCAGATAGTAGACGAATTTTCAACAGTTTGGGTGCTCAAGGTGTTCACTTCCTAGTCCCTGAGGTGCGTAACAAAACGTGAAGCAGAAGCCTTACACCGTGTAAGGTCAAACTTTGTGCACTCCAGATTCGCGCCAACGCGTTGTGTTCATAAAGGAACAAGTAAACTACAAATGTATAGATAATAATCTTGTATATTTAATTTCAACAAATTCCTTATATCATCATCATATTTCCTCATATGATTGAAGATCCATATTTGCAATGGTATATATACAAAAGTTTTTCAAAATCTGAATGTTTAAAGATTTTCAACAGTACACATTATCCCCTATGCATTTCATGCATAGCACTTCATCAGGGGGAATCTGTGAAAGAATGTAAATGTCACAAACTCTCGTTGATCTGTTTGGTCACAGAATGTATTAAAACAACATTAGTGATGCGACTAAGTGGTTAAATCTGCCTTTTAAGGGGAAAGGTAGAATAGAATGGATGTGCATGAGCGTGAGGGTGTGGGTATTCAACTACTATTTATAAGGAAACTAGACTGGATTCAGAAACGTCTAGTTAAGCTGAAGTGTGCGATTACAAAGCAGTGCTCTCTCTGGTGGTCGTGGATACCCAGTTGTACCCAATGTTCGCAAAAAGATGAAGAGAGTCGAAGAATCAAGGGACGTTACCCTGAGGGGTGGGAAATATAGATACCCCCATTGTGAACGAGAATAGTGACAATAGAAGTGTGGGCACACCCAAACCGTTGTTTAACTACTTGAAACAGTATTTGTGGCAAATCATGTAGAAAGATCTTTATCCGTGCAGGAAAACAAAAAGTGAAGAGCAGTAAACTCGTTACGTGTGACAGTGTAATACTCATCGAGTAAGCGCTAAAATTAAGGTGAATATCAGGGCGTGCCTTAGCAGCTCTAGGAACTATTCTCAATTGTGCAGTAGCTTCCGGCAATGTGAAACATTCAGTAAACCCGGAAGACGCGAGTTAGATTTCATACACCCCGTGGTGCTTAAATAGTGAAGATAGACTGGTGACCTAGAGTTCTCAGGATGCTCGGGTCAACGTGAAGACGCTTAAAAAACATGTGTATAAGTGAATATGTAGACAATAACAATCAATGAGAAAAACGAATACCTAAATACATCGTTACGGACACTTCTGGTCCAATGTCAGAATTGTAGACACAATGCAATTCAATAAAGGCCACGAACAAACGATTGTCTAAAAAAAAGATAGCAATACATAAATAAGAGTATGAGAAAAACGTGAACCAGGAGAATGTGATATATGAAAAAGCGTGAAAATGCCAGAAAGTGTGTGAGTGTGGTAGAAATTATTAGCGGTCCAAGGAATTTTAATCAAAGGTAGCAATAAAGTGGTGTAAAGAAAGTCAAAAGAGGAAAAATGGGCAGCGTCAAAAATGTAAAGTTCCCATAACCGGATGTAGAAACAAGCCTGAATACCACAGGGTGCTGAAGGCCTGGATGGAGTCAAGGGCACCTGAGAATGTGGTGGTAATTGAACCACCAGAAAGCGTCCATGATTTTGGCAGAGTCCTGTCGCCAGAGGAGTTGGCGGACAGGAAGGAAACCAGGGCCCATTAAATGGAGATGGCAAGACTTAATGGACAGAAGGCAATGGAAAGTCAAAGGTTGGCCATGGAAGAGAAAAAGATCCAATTGGAACATGAGATGAAATTGAGGGAGCTGGAGCTGAACTCTAAAAGTTTGGAGCATCCTCCCCCTGGTGGCAGCGCAACAGCAGTGCAGCTAGAGTCAAGGGTGTACATGCCAAAGTATGAAGTGAAATATTTTTTTTAAGAATGATGACATAGAGCAGTGGTTCAAGGCCTATGAGGCAGCCATGTCTTCCCACCGGGTCCCTGAGAGAGATTGGGCAGCGAGGTTGTGGGGGCGGTTCCTTATTAAGGGGCGGGACACACTCTTATATTTGCCCGCTGAAGTTTATAATTCTTACCCACATATGAAGAAAGCTTTGATGACCAGGTATGAGTTAACTCCTGAATTGTACAGACACAGGTTCAGAGGTTGCACCAAGATTCCTAATAGTATGCATGATGAGTATATAACTTTTTTTTTCAGAGCACTGGATAGTTGGGTTAAGGGTAGCAAACTTAATGATTTTCAAGATCTCTTTGATTTAATTGCCTGGGAGCACTTGTCTCGTAATTTTTTTCCTGAGCTACGCCAGCACCTGATAGATAGCAATCTGACTAACCCTAGGAAGCTTGCTGAGGAGGCAGACCGCTGGGTTCAGCACCAGGGTCCACAAGGGTCACGTGGGAGACTCCGCCAAGGGTGGGGAGGGTCCCAAGCAGAAGAGTGGGGGGATAAGGGTAAACAGAGGGAGTTCCAAAGAGGGCCCCAAAGTAATTCCCAAGGGAACCAAGGGAAAGATTCTCAGCCTCCCCCACCACAGAAGCAGACCGTGGCCGGACAGGTAACCCTGTTCAAAGAGGGTCCCTGAAATGTTATAAGTGTGGCAAACGGGGTCATTTTGCCAATGATCCTAAGTGTCGCCTGTTTGGTAAACCAGCACCCACTGGTGCTCCGCCCAGGCAAATAGCTAGTGTAGCCTTTGGGGAGGAGGTAGAATTCCAAGGTGGGTGGGATCCTGTTCAGATGCCCCAATTCTCTTTAAGAGACAGTCAGATGGTCCCTGAGAACCAACTGATTCCTAACCCTCAGAAGTATCGGTGGTGGGTGACCGTCAATGATTGTCAGAGATACAGGAGCTGGTGTGACTGCTGTCAAGCATCACCTGGTGACTCAAGAGCAGGTTGTCCCCCATGCAGACTGCCGTGTTGTCAATGCTGACAACACTGAGAGTCGTTGTCCTATGGCTCAGGTTTCCTTTGAGTGGAGGCGTCTCTGATACTCTGCAAGTAGCTGTGAGAACTGCCATGTCTGTAGACTGTTTGTTAGAGAACGACTTGGAGAGCTCCCCTTGGGAAAAGGTGGAGAAGACAACTCACTTGAAGATGGTGGGTTTGCTTAACTGGGCGTGCGTGACCACCTGGTCGATGGAAGGCAGTAGGGGTGCTCAAGAGGTCCTGGAGGCTGAAGGAGAGGCCCAGGAACCAGCCTTAGAGAGAGGGCGCAGGAAGCGTGGGAAACCAGCCCCTGAAGTTCCCACGGACCAGGAGGAAGCAGACTTTGAGGGCGATGCCCTGGAGCCTACCGGGAAACAGATAGCTGAACTGGGGGACCTGCCTGAGATGACCCATTGGCAGCAGGAAGGAGGCCCCTCCAGGGAAGAATTCTGCAGGGAGCTGAAGAATGCCCCTCTATTGTGGGTCTGCGGCAGCAGACTGTAGACGAGGCTACAGTCTCAGTCTGGGTCACATTATATTTATTGGGAGAATGACCTCCTGTATTCAGAGCCTAAGGTTGCTGAACCTGGGTCAGCCCGTACGCTAGTGGTACCCAGAAGTTCAGAGCCTTCCTACTGGGGCCGGCTCACGATGTGCCATTGGCAGGACATTTGGGGCAGGACAAGACCTTTGAAAGGCTTGTCACCCACTTTCATTGGCCCCAAATGCGTAGGAGCTCAGATGTTCTTTGTAAGACCTGCCAGACTTGTCAGGCAAGTGGGAAGAGTGGGAGTAAGCAGAAGGCTCCTCTCCAGCCATTCCCTGTAGTCAGTACCCCATTCCCCGAGTGGGAATTGACATTGTGGGGCCACTGGACCCCAGGACAGCCATGGGCAACAGGTTCATCCTGGTCCTGGTGGATCATGCCACCCGGTACCCAGAGGACAGTGACGGCCCTCGTCGTGAGACGGGCACTGATGGGAATTTTCTCCAGAGTGGGATTCCCTCTAGAAATGGTGTCTGACCGGGGTACCAATTTCATATCCAAGTATATGAAATCTCTTTGGCAAGAGTGTGGTGTAACCTTCAATTTCACCACCCCCAACGAAATGGGTTGGTTGAGAGATTCAACCGAACCCTAAAAGGCATGATTATGGGTCTTGAGGAACCCATGAGGCATAAGTGGGACCACCTCTTACCATGCCTTCTCTTTGCATACCGTGAGTACCACAGAAGTATCTAGGGTTCAGTCCCTTTGAGCTCCTGTATGGCCACCCAGTGAGAGGACCTCTAAGTCTGGTCAAGGAAGGCTGGGAGCAATGTCCCAGGAAACCTCCCCAGGATGTATATAGCTACATGCTGGCCTTTAGGAACCAGACTAGGTTCTGAGGCAAATCTGGAAGCCAGCCAGGAGGAAATGAAGTGGAGGTACAACCAGAATGCCGCTCTGGTAGAGCTTCAGCCTGTTCAGAAGGTGTGGGTCTTGGCCCCCATGGATCCTTGTGCACTCCAGGATAAGTGGACCAGCCGCTTTGAGGTTGTGGAGCGCAAGAGTCCAGTTACCTATTTGGTGGACTTACAATCGCCCAGGAACCCCTTGAGGGTACTGTATGTCAACCGCCTGAAGCCCCACTTGGAGAGGTCTGAAGTGGGCATGCTCCTAGCCACAGATGATGGAATGGAGGAGGAGACTGAGCCTCTTTGAAGTAATCAGGGTTCCCAAGGCCTACATGCTCCGAAGATAACCCACTTACACTCAAGAACTGTTGGCACGGAAACTGTAAAAGGCAAAGAACAAGTTTATTAAGACCCCATGGGGTGGTGGTACACTCAAACAGCACCCTTCGGTAATGCAAGAGGTATCACACCGAACACCGGTGTGACCCCGATTTATATACAGTTTGGGGCAATAAAAGATAGGCGGCACAAGTGAGAACACATTTTAGAGACATATATGGTCATGTTTTGGAACACCGCCAGCTCATTGGAGGGGGCACAACTCTGCTGGTCAATTTGGCGCACATTCCTAAAGGCTTACTGGTCAATTGGGACTGCGCATGTGCAAGCTTGACCAGTACTAAAAATAGCCTGTTGCTGGGCAGACTGAAGTGGTCAGTGAAACGGACAATGGACTAAAGGGCACGCTGGCCACGAGGCCGCTTATGATCTAAGATGGCCGCTGCAGTATTCAAAATGGCGTTCTCGTATTCAGCCAAGTTAAAGAGGACAACGTGTAGTTTCAGCTAATCGCTAACGCGGCCATGCCAATTACGACAGACGACCCTTTTAGCGTTTAGCTGAATCTACCTCATAATGAACATAATCAGGATGTTCGTCCTCGATGTCAATTAACATTATTTGAGTTACCTCTTTATGAAGCATCACTTTTGTCATGGGCAAGAGCTCGTTGTGATGGTATGCAAACTGATAGGCACATAGAACACAAGGCTGGGCCACATTGAAAACATAGGCACATAAAAAACATTGCTCCCACAATTATACATAGAATTGTCAACAGTTTCCAGCCCCAAGTAGCAAGCATGGACCAGAACCATCCTGAAAGTGTCCAAGTTCCATTGTCCGGATGTATCTCAGCTGCGATCTTATGGAGCTTAGATATCGCATCATAAACAGATGGAGAATTGTCTGGAATGTATACACAACAGCTGCTTCCGATAATTCTACATGCCCCCCACGATCAGCCAAAACTACGTCCAACACCATCCTGTTTTGAAGCGTAACAATCCTAGAAATCTGTAGTTCCTCGGTAATGTTTTCCAGGGCAATGGCAGTGTCATTCGCTACAGCCTCAACAACACGTGTCAGTCGTCTTATTTTCCGGCTGTTCAGTGCAGCCCCCACAAAGGAGAATAGTCCCAAATTAAAGTCCACATACTGTTGCAAAGCAGTGTCGGTCTGGTCGATGTCATCCAGAACAACAGTTCGCTTAACCCTATTCAAGACGAAATCGTGATATAACGTGTAATCATTGTGATACATTGGTGGGGCAATGAATACAGGAGGTAGCACAAACGATACATAGCACGTGCCCAACCACCCCAATGGAAGCTGATGGTAACCCTTCGTTCCACAAATAAAATACGTATTCCGTGATGCAACAAATGAGATGCCATTCGGGCTATCAAAAGTGAGAGTAGTATTACATTCGCTTTTCCCCACTGCAATCGAACCCTTATTTCTGATTCATAAATCGGCTTTTGTGGCAATGACATTAATGACATGTGCACTGGATACATTAATATTCCTCTGGTTGCTGTACACACGTGGGGCAGACACGTTATCGGGCCTGTACTCTTCCCATTCAAATCGAGTACCCTCAGCCCGTGGAAACCCATCCTTGTCATGGGAGCACCCCCCCTTTGGTTGGCCACCTCAAAGTAAAGAGGAGGGTGTACCAGGCGTTGCATGATCCATTATGTGAAAACGGGAGTGGAATAAGTGGGGTGCCCCCTCTCTTTTGGTGCCCTGGCAACATCCCACACACCCAACAGTTTGAGGTATTGGTCATGTTATGTGTGTGGTGAAGAATCTGAATGAAGCTGTTATTTAGATACGTTTGCCTATGACGTTCTTCATGAAAGGGTAATGTAAAATGAAAATGTTCGGACGGAGCCGGGGTAGTCGGCAGCAAATGTTCACGTACAGGCACCACAAGTTCAACTACCCAGGCTATAACAGCTATCACCACAATAGTCAGGACAAAAAGAAAGGCACCCAATACTTTTTTATCTCGTGATGTTGTTGATGCCATAGTTCAGAAAGGTTCGTGCAAAATCTCAAATTGCACAAATTGTTCACAAAGTCTCAGATACACGTGCGTGTATACCTAAAAAAAGAAAAAATACGGTGCTGAACTCCGAGGTAGCCGTTGTTTTCTTCTCCGGGCCAAGACGGGTGTTGCTACACTGGCAGAACTGACCCCCCCCCCTTGGAATTCCCGGTTTCCGTTTCACAAACCTGGAGCGGTAACCAACCAGTCATAAAAACAAAAATCTTCTTATCGAGGGCGCAAGTTGTAGCGCTCTCGTCCGGCAACAGCGTGGTCCGGGAAGGCTCCCTCTACTTCGGCCGACGTCACAGCTGGGCTCTTTTCTTTATCCAAGATCTCTTTGTAATCGGTCAGCACAGCAGGAGTCACCAGATCCGGAGAGACACGGCGGCAGTGTGTCGAATGCACCCACCGCTTCCTGTTGGTCACTCGTACAGCGGTTCGGGTTGCAAGGAGGACCTGTTCGGGGCCCTTCCACCTGGGCTCCAGACTGCTTGCTCTCTCAAACGACCGAATCATCACGTGGTCACCAGGGCGGAGATCATGGCCCTCTCCAGTAGAGTTGTCAGGGAGCGCTTCTCGAACCTGTTGATGAATAGAGAGTAAATCACTTGTTAATCGTGCCAAATAGTCGTTCATCATAACACAAGGCACATCATGTATTAGTCGCGGCTTAGGCACCCCCCAGATATTCATGGGGCGCCCAAACACCACCTCATAGGGCGTAAGGCCAGTTCGTGAATGGGGTACTGATCTAAGAGAGAGTAGTGCTAGCGGCAAAGCGTCTGGCCACTTCAACGATGTAAACGCCACAATTTTGGCCAGTTTAAGCTTCAACGTAGCATTGTACCGCTCGACCAGGCCTGCTGACTGAGGGTGGAATACAGCGTGGAACTTCTGCTGAATCCCTAACCCCTTCAGTACATATTCCACAATCTTTCCAACAAAATGAGGCCCATTATCGCTCCACAGAAATTTACAAACTCCAAAGCGAGGAAAGAATTCCTTAAGCAACACCTTAGCTGTTGTCAAAGCCGTATTGTCTTTCGTGGGGAAGGCCTCAACCCATTTATTAAAAGCACATACCACCACTAAGACGTACTTCAGGTTGTTGCAGCGCTCGAGTTGGATGTAATCCATTTGGAGTACCTCAAATGGTGCAGAAGGTGGAACGAACCCTCCTTTCGGAGTATGGGTCCCCTTTCCAGGATTGTGCTGTAAACAAACCAGGCAGGTCTGCACTACTCTCTTCGCAGTGTTAGCAATCTCAGGATGTTCCCAAACTCTTGTTAAGAGCCGAGTGATTGCAAGAGCTCCGACATGCACCAGTCCATGTGTCATCTGGACCATTGCCTGCAAGTAGGCCGCAGGCAATTTCCACTTCTCCATGTCTTTGCTTCTCCAACAACCCTCATCATCTAGTACCCCATCTGCTGCCCATGCCGCAAGTTCAGATTCAGTAGCTGACTTTTGAATATCCAATATTTCTGCTCTAGCATCACTCCATCGCTCAGCCTGCGATTGTATCACGTACATGGGGGAGCTAGTTCGGGACATAGCCGTTTGTCTTGCTATGCTGTCTGCAAAGGCATTTCCTTGGCCCACTTTATCCGTGATCTTTTTGTGGGCACTGCACTTCACTATCGCTACTTTCTTTGGGCCAAGCAGCGCATTTAGGAGATCACGCACTAGCTCTCCGTGCATAATGTGCTCTCCGTGTGATGTCAAAAACCCACGTTCTCTCCAGAGTAGCCCGAAGTCATGTGCCACTCCGAAGGCATACCGGCTGTCCGTGTATATGTTCACACATAGACCAGTACTCAATTCGCAGGCTCTTGTTAAGGCTATCAGCTCTGCTGCCTGAGCCGATTTTTGTGGTATCCTAGCTGTTTCTACCACTGTCTTAAGTGTCGTGATCGCATAGGCTGCAGATGTCGTACCATCTGGCAGCCTTACACACGATCCATCAACCCACAGTTCCCCATCCACATCTGGAAGTGGGACATCCTGTAAATCGACGCGACCCTTTGTCTGTTCCTCGGTCAGGAAAACACAATCATGATGTTTTTCTTCCTGACCCTCCTCGGCCGGATAGGGCAATAAAGTAGCAGGGTTCAAAGTAGCGCATCTTTTCAGTGTAATATGTGGCGCCAAAAGTGTCAGCTCATATCCTGTTAGCCGTGCACTCGTAAGGTATTGGGTCTTTGTTTGGTTTAGCAGGGCATCTACTGCGTGAGGAACTAACACCAACAGTTTGTGCGATAACACTATTCCCTCACTCTGTCGTATGGCTACTGCTGTTGCTGCTACCGCTCGAAAACACCCAGGCAACCCTCGTGCTACAGGATCCAGAATGGCAGAGAAGTATGCACATGGTCTCTGCTTATCCCCGTGTAATTGCACCAACACTGACAACGCGCACCCATCATTCTCGTGCACGTACAATGTGAAAAGTTTCGTGTAGTCTGGTGTGCCTAACACGGGTGCAGAACAAAGGGCCTGCCTCAACTGTTCAAAAGCCTTCTGACATTCATCTGTCCACTCAAGGGGCATTGGTGTAGCTTTGGACAGTAGCGCTAGCAAAGGTTTTATGATATGTGAAAACCCCATGATCCATTGTCTACAAAAAGACGTCAACCCTATGAAGGCACGTACATCTCTCTGCGTGCGGGGAACTGGTGTGTCTAAAATTGCTTGAATTCGATCAGATGTTAATGAACGCCCCTCCTTAGACAACAGATGACCGAGGTAGGTCACCTGGGGTCTACAATATTGAAGCTTTTTCTTCGAGACCTTATGATTGTTCTGTGCCAAAAAGGAAAGCAACGCAAGTGTACTTTGTTCACATTGTGCATAAGAGTCAGCAGCAAGCAGAAGGTCATCCACGTACTGGATGAGAGCAACACCAGACTGCAATTTAAAAGAATCCAGCTGCCTTTTCAAAGCCTGGCTGTAGATGCTAGGGCTTTCAGTATAACCTCGGGGAACACGACAAAATCTATACGATTTATTATTTAGCGTAAAGCCAAACAGGTATCTGCTATCAGGATGAACAGGGATGGAAAAGAACGCATTCTTTAAATCAATGACGCTAAACGTGGTGGCCGTTGGTGGAACCAAGGTAAGCAAGGTCGTAATATCGGACACCACCGGGTATTGGGGAATGACAATTTTGTTAATCTCTCGCAGATCAATAATAAAGCGATAGATTTTGCCGTCAGTGTCTCTCTTAAGGATCGGAAGAATAGGACTGTTGCAAACATTATAACGGACCTCCTCCACAACCTCTGCAGAAATCAAATCCTGAACAATACGTGTCAATGCAATTTCACCTTCTCTCGAGATCTTATATTGTGGCACTCGTGGTAGAGGGGCCCCCTCCTTAACAGTAATGTGTATTGGTGGAATACGCATCTCTCCCACATCCGTATCTGAGGTCGCCCATAACGTATGCGGTAGAGAGGCCAAAGCTGGAACATCTAAGATGGCGTAAAACCTATCGGGGTCAGGATAATTGTCATTCAGGATAACGCGCACTCCCTCAGAGGCACAACGTATCGTTGCTCGAAAATATTTAAGCAAGTCAATACCCAGGATATTGTCTGGTGTATGGGGTGATAACAAGAATTGACCAAAACTAAAGTATTTGTCAAGACATAGTGCAAGGGGCTTGGACAATGGGCTGGGGGAGGGCGTGCCATCAAACCCTACACATGTAATCATTTCGCCAGACAGGGGAGCCCTCGGAACCAAGTTTTTCGACAAAGCGCTACGTGTAGCTCCTGTGTCGACAAGAAATTGATCAGTAGAACCCAGAATACCCGCTGTTACATATGGACCCTGCTGATCTACCGGCACTTCAACTGATTCCTTACCCCATCCTACGCAGTCCTATGCATGCACATAATCCTGGTGTTCCACATTCTCTCCCTCCGAAATCTGATATTGATTCCGCCTATCAAACGTATTTCGTTCATCCTGGCCACGGCCCCTCTCCTCAACCCTCCCACGATCACTTCCGCTACCTCTTGCTCCCGTATAACCTCCTCTCGACCTTCCACCTCCTCGACCACGCTGACTACGCTGCTCACGAAGTATCGGACAATCTTCGGCCCAATGCCCAAACTCCTTACAATAAGCGCACTGATCCTCCGCAATGTCTGTACGGCCATACGACGTATTTCCTCCACCCCGTCTACCTCTATCATTCCCTCTACCCTGTGGTCCCCGAACCTGCGCCAACATCACCTTCGTTTTCAATTCCTTCGCCTTTTTCTCAACACTTTCTTTAGCCTCCAATTCCTGCCGCTCATAATACTGAGCCATAGTTAACAAGGACGCAGGGGTCGCCGTGGCCCAGGAACTTTCACTCGACTTCAATCGTTTTGCAATCTCCGGTAGGAGATTAGCCACATACTTATCTACAAACAGATGCCGACCCGTATCATCTGTTAAAGATTGACCACTGTAATCATGGAACGCCTCCTCAAAACGTGTAAAGAAATCTGAGACCGTTTCATCGGATTTTTGCTTGCACGACGTTAGCATGGTCCAATCAATCTTTTTAGAGGGAACAAGCGTCTTTAATTTATTCAAGATAGCCGCCGGAAGATCTAGAATTAACTGACAAGGCTTACATGCCGGTTCCCTATCTAAATCAGCAGCATTTATTTCCTTCCATGTGCCCCCCAATATTGTTTCATCATTATTTTTACGAATTTGCCTCCACATATCAGGTGGTAAAATTAGCCCAAAGAACAAATCTATATCCACAAGAGTCATCACACAAGACGAAATAGCCCCTTCCACCCCTTCATAAAATGCCGCCGGATTTTTCCGAAGATCAGGTAAAGAATTTTTCAATGCCATAACATCTGCTCTATTCCAAGGCGTGTATACCCAGTTATATACAAAATACCCTTTCGCATCTTTTGATAATTTATCATCATCTGTACCGTCCCCTTTAGGTGGAACATACAAGGGCGCAGCTTCACGCATAGGCATAACATGAAACGCAGAACTCTTATCTGAACCACGGAGAGAACACTCCTTAGCCTGCCCGTTATTCTCCAATCCGGACTCCTTTTGCCTCCTTTTCCGCTCCTCCCGCAATTTCGTCGTTTCGTCTCGCAGCTGGATCAGTTGCGTGAATAGGTCATCAACATCTGCAAGATCAAATACACCTTTAACCAAATTCTCACGATACACTGACAACGATTTAGGTTCTAACGTGACAGAAAGTTCACGATACGCAGCAACAACTTCATCTGCCAAACTAGATAAAAAATACATTAATTCAAGATCCGACCACGCCCTTTTCTCCGCAAGCAACTGATCCTGAGAGACGCACTTCTTATTCACTTTACGAGCCCAACTACGTAAATGTGCGGACCTCTCCGCAGTAAACCTGAGAGCAGATACCCCCTTCTGTTCCGACTTATCCTGTCCATCGTCCTCCGAATCTGCAGCTGGTGCCGTCGGCGAAACGTACGGAGGCGGTGACCGATCTAGCAATGAAAAATCATCAATTTCATTATTAAGGACAGGATAAAGCGGTCGGCGAATAGGAAATTGACCAGTCGTTTGCAATTTACGTTCCCGTTCCTCCCTCTCTCTCTTCTCCTGAGCCTCCTTTTCCTCAAGCTGTAAAGCCTTATCCCGAGCAGCCTTGCGCTGCTCTTTGTCCGCCAAGGCAACTTCACGCTTCATTCGCTCGCGCACCGCTTTCTCCCACATTCGCACACAGTCAAACATGTTTTGTCTAGACCTGCGTTGGAACAAACATTATTCCACAAACTGTACTTTTCGTAAATCGAACGACCCATGTAGAGGCCATTGTAATTCGGGATCAGCCTTTGTATACTTATGCCATAATTTGCTGTACATAATAGGGGGAAGGCCTAGTTTGATATACATCTCACGATTTGGTGTTCCCTTTGGGGGAGCCGGCTGTGCTTCCGCTAACCTAATTGTGGTACCCTCTCCAAGACAGCACATCCCTCGGAGTGTGCTGAAAACAGGCATGTTCAAAAAGTATCACGAAAGCGTGACACCGTACAAAATGGCACTTACAGTACTTCACACAACTGTGCCGCTCAGAGGAAAAAAACAAAGTTAGAGAAACATCTCTACATGCCTGCCTATGTGAAGTGCACTACACATATAAGTTCAAAGATCACAAAATCACAATGTTAGCTAACTCAAATCAAAACGTAGATCGTAGGACTTCGGTAAGCGTCCGAAGACTACCTTACCGATCACAAATCATAGAACTTCAGTAAGCGTCCAAAGACTACCTTACCGAACACAAATCTTACCCAAATTCTCAAATGTCCAGATTCCAACTGCCAAGGTCTTGTAAGCCAAATCAGCCAAACGGCACTTTCTCAGCAACGCAGACACTCAAAAACTCAGTCGGAGACCGGCGCCACCTGGAAGGTCAGATTGGAAGGAAAGGATGAAACACCGTGGCAGCCAAGACTCGGGTCACTCGTGGCAGCGCGCGTCCATGGCGAGTTTCCAAGCCTTCGTCACGACCTCTCCTTCGGGCATCCGAGTCGCCGATGAGTCCCTTCGTGGTCGCCAATTTGAAGTAATCAGGGTTCCCAAGGCCTACATGCTCCGAAGATAACCCACTTACACTCAAGAACTGTTGGCACGGAAACTGTAAAAGGCAAAGAACAAGTTTATTAAGACCCCATGGGGTGGTGGTACACTCAAACAGCACCCTTCGGTAATGCAAGAGGTATCACACCGAACACCGGTGAGACCCCGATTTATATACAGTTTGGGGCAATAAAAGATAGGCGGCACAAGTGAGAACACATTTTAGAGACATATATGGTCATGTTTTGGAACACCGCCAGCTCATTGGAGGGGGCACAACTCCGCTGGTCAATTTGGCGCACATTCCTAAAGGCTTACTGGTCAATTGGGACTGTGCATGTGCAAGCTTGACCAGTACTAAAAATAGCCTGTTGCTGGGCAGACTGAAGTGGTCAGTGAAACGGACAATGGACTAAAGGGCACGCTGGCCACGAGGCCGCTTATGATCTAAGATGGCCGCTGCAGTATTCAAAATGGCGTTCTCGTATTCAGCCAAGTTAAAGAGGACAACGTGTAGTTTCAGCTAATCGCTAACGCGGCCATGCCAATTACGACATCTTCCTGACCTCCTGGTAACCAGAGAGCAAGATGGGTCAGTGGATGGAGTTATTTTCCAGAGCATGTCCCTTGCCCTGACTATAGGAGAGGGTCCCTGCTTGTCACAAGTACTTACATGTGCCAACCAGAGACCTCCGAATGTAACACAAATCAGTCTTGACCCTGTGCCTCATGGAAACAGTCCAGCCCGAACTGCCAAGCCATGTTTTCCCTGGACTGGAATCAATCATCCTAGGACCGGTTTCTGGCTATCAGCCATCATCAGCCGTGATAGCTTGACTCCAGTGGCGTAGTGAGCACGGGACCCACTTCTGAGCTATACCCATCCTACATTGGGCAAACAGCAAAACACACAAGGTGATGGACGGAATGTTGCACATTGTCAAAACATTCATCCCCAGTCACAATTCTGGTTTTAATCCATCGTTATTTTGGTCATCTCGCCACTCCAGTTCAGACATGGCCATATGCAAATCAGACTGCTCTGCTTTCAGGGGACCCTTTACTGGTTAGAGCGGCCAGGAAGGATTATCTGAAAGCATTATCATTGGCCAAACGGGAGTGGGAGGAACAGCATTGGCAGGATCTTTCCAAGGCTGTGAGCAGTAGGAACCCGTACCTTTTTGGGAATTGGTTAACAGAACAAGGCAGAGGAAATCGCAACCATTGGCTGATCATATAACTTGCCAGCAATGGTTTACTCACTTTTCATCCCTATATGGAGACTCGGAGGAAACAACTAGTCCTGGGGTGAATAGCCTGGGTGAAGGGGATCCCGTAGATGATAATGTCCTTTTATTTTCAACTGCAGAAGTAGTGTTGGCGATTAGACACCTAACCCCTAAGAAAGCCGCCGGGCAGGATGGGATCCCTGGGGATCTGTTGATGGTGGAGCCAGAGGCCTGGGCCAAACTAATTGCGATTATAATGAATCTGATCACGAGGGGACACCAGGTTCCAGACTCCTGGAAAGGGGCTGAGGTAGTTACTGTGTATAAGAAGGGGGCTAGAGATGACCCTGCGAACCACAGACCCATCAGTTTGATAGACATAATCCAGAAAGTGGTCGGCAGGGTCATCATTTCAAGTGTAGGCGACTGGATAGAGGAGGCTAGTATCCTCTCCCACTTACAAGCGGGGTTCAGAAGGAAGGTAGGTACGATGGACCAGGTCTTTCGTCTCTTTGCCATCTATTGGAAGGCGGTTACTATCATGAAAGGCAGTTTGTACATGACCTTCATCGATCTTAAAACTGCATTCGACCTAGTCCCTCGTACAAAACTTTGGGAAATTTTAGGAGAGATGGGTTTTCCCAGTGGTCTTCTGAGCCTAATCGTAAAGCTGCACGTGGGGAACTATGCGAGGGTTAGATGGGGATCCCAGGGGCAACTAACAGACAGGATCCCAGTGCGGAGAGGAGTACGTCAGGGCTGTGTCATGGCTCCGACCCTCTTCTCCCTATTCGTAAACGGAGTGGTTGACCATCTAAAGGGGGAGGAGTCGGATGCCCCATCCCTGGCGGGGGAGAGAATCCCCACACTTCTCTTCGCTGATGACACCCTATTAATTTCCAAATCCCCGGTGGGCTTACAAAAACTCTTGAATCGGTTTAGCTCCTTCTGCACTACCCGAGGCTTAACTATCAATACATCGAAAACCAAATTGATGGCTTTTGCACCCTCAAAAAGATTTAAAAATAATTTTGTGCTCAACAACGCCCCCCTCGAGCTGGTCGAGTCTTTTGACTATCTCGGTGTCCGGATTAACAGCTGCATGACCTGGAAGGATCATCTTTCCAAAATGTTACTAAACCATCGAAGAGTATCCGGGGTGACGCTGAAGGAGATCCGTGAATCAATCAGTAAACCGGTCTCCCCAGCTATGACCATCTATGAGGGTCAGATTCTTCCTGCAGCACTTTATGGCTCCGAACTTTGGGGGTTTGAAGGGGTTTCTGACTTGATGAGAGCGGAAAACAATTTTTTTAGGAAAGTGGTAGCTCTTCCCGCTTCCACCCCAATGATCCCACTAAGATTAGATCTGGGCAGAAAAACAGTAAAGGACTTGGTGAGGCTACACCCGTTGTTATTCTGGTCCCGACTAAGAAGAACTGAGGAGCTCGCAAAGTATGCAGAAGGGCTGGATGAACTACTACTACTGGACACATGTAAAAAAATAGGATGGCTAAATAAACTGAAAGAACTGGCTTTCAGCTTGGGTCTAAGAGAGGCATGGGAGTTGCAATCACCACCACCCAAAGATGTTATAAAAAAACTATACTGGGACTGGGTACAGAGTAACGCTACGAGGTTTACGAATTTGGGCTCACTTACTGACCAATTTTTGTCAATTAAGTGTGTGCGAAAATTGGAACCCTTTCTCGACTTAATAACTAAACCATTGGATCGAGCGCTGTACCTAAAATTGCGATATGGGACGCTCCCGGTTCATGACTTTACGGTGAGATGGTCGAATACAGATGCCCGCTCGCGTGCATGCCCGGGCTGTGCGGCCCCTAAGGAATCGGTGGCTCACTTGTTTTTTGCCTGCCCAGCCTATAGAGGGGCGCGGAAATTCTGGTTGAAACCTGTCTGTAGGGAATTAGGGCTGAGGTGCCATAGCCAGGCACTACGTGTCCTCTCTACAGATTCTTCATCTGCCAGTATGATCTGTGGGGTGGCTAAATTTTTGGGAAGTGCGTGGATGACACGTTCCCGCTTACTGAAACTACACTCTGGAGGTTCCACTAGCTGAGGACGAATTTACTGCTAGTAAATTGACGAATGAGGTGTCCATGCTTTTACTGTATTTTATAATCTTTTATTGGTATTTTGAAATGTTTATGTATTCTTTTATGGTGATAAATTGCCGAATAAAGATATTCAAAAAAAAACAAAAAAAAACAAATCAGACTTTAGCCTGTGCCTCATGGAAATAGTCTAGCCCGAACTGCCAAGCCATGTCTTCCCTGGACCGGAATCAAGCATCCTAGGACCGGTTTCTGGCTATCAGCTGTCATCAGCCAGGATAGCTTGACTCCAGTTGCGTAGGGAGCACGGGATGCCCTCATCCTTTCTTGCTAGATTGTCTGTCCAGCCGGGCGATGTTGTAGCCGGGTGGGGCTAAGAGGTCTAGGCAAGGGAAAAGGAATCGTTGAGCCATGATTCTGTTAGAATATTTAGGTTGGGGTTTTTGTGTAGGATGAGTGCAGTATCGTCAACGACGTGTTTCAATGCCGATCGGATAAGTGAACAGGTGCAAGGTTACTCTTGACCACATTTCTGTTGTGGAAAGTTGCAGATCTGTTGGTGTTGATAGAGACAATGTGGATGGCATGTTCAGCTCTCATGCCTAACGGGCAAAGGGTGGTTTGGTATGGATTGTAGTCTCTAAGGTTTTCCTCTTCAGTAAGGTCAAGTTGACTAGGGGTTTACTTGCGCGGGCGAAGTTGTCTCAAGGGTAGTGGTAGAGGGTGCTTAGCTAAACCTGTGGTGTGCGGGGGTGGAGTTCCACTGGGTTTTGATGATGGCGAGGGAGAGTTCAGCAAGGTGATGGAGGTTCATAAGATCTAGTATGGAGGTGTGGATGCTCTGAGTTAGTTTGCATGCTCTGGAGTGCAGTGTTTCGAGATCTCTATAGGCGGGAGACGTTAGCGGGTAGGGAGGCATTGGTTCTGGGATGGTATTATCAGACTATCAGACTCAAGGTAAAGAGTGGGTGATAGACCTGTCAAACCCAGGGTGGTCTTTCCCATTTTTTTGCCTTGCCTTGTTTTTTCCACCCTCTTATTCGTTGGACCTAGGTCTCCAGGCGCCTTACCATTCCTAATCAGTGCTAAGGTGTAGGTGCTCTCTCCTACCAACATGGCTGACACAGGCCCCTGCTACTGTGGAGTAGTCTTTTTAGTAGCACCCTAGTAGCCAGGAGCTGGCTGGGACCTTAAGATACTGTTGCAATACCAGCCCGCCTTTTCTGCCCATAGCTAGACTGTGGAAGGTCCTGGAACCTTTCGGAATATAGGAGGGGTCTTCATTTGCCACCTTAGAGAGTGGCCACCTGACCTGGGATCATTTAAGGAAAGGAGGGAAATACTTTTTGTCAGTTGGGGCATCACTGACCTTGGAGAACCTACGCAGGAGTCTTAGTCAGTAGGGCCTAGGGGAGGAACCTATACCACTGTGAGTGACTGGGCCTAGGCACAGCCTTCCAAGTTGAGTAAGGGACTCTAACCAAACACACTGATCTGGCCCAGTGTGGGGGAACCCAGGGACCCACCTGCAGTGAGCTACAGGAACCAGCCTGTCCTCAAGCCTCCAACTCAACCCCCCCCCCAAGAAACTACCTGAAAAGGGCGCAGGAGCCATTAAGCACCAAGAAGAACACTTATCTGCCAGAAGGACTGCAGGGGGATCAATAAGGTACTGGCGATGTATCATCTCTGCGCTCCCCTGCTCAGCCTATTCCCCAGTGTTGTACTGCCACCGTTGTGTGGCCTGTCCTGCCTAACTACCTAAACTAACTGTGCTGCATCTCCAGCGCTCTCCTGCTATGCCCTCAGAGAAGCGCTGTGCCACTGAACACTGCTGCTGGTCAAAGCGCTGTACTGCCTAGACTGTGCCCGTAGGAAATTGCTTCTGAGGCCCCTGGAAGCGCTACTGTCCCTTTGGGCGTGGTGCCCATTGAAGCGTTGATAGTGAACTCACTGCCGCAGCCACGGTTCTTGCTGTGCCTCCGGGGACGCGCTGTGCCTGGGAGCGCTCCCGGCTGCCCCAGGCGCTGCTGAGGATTCCTGCTGCTACTCCTGAGGCCTAGGAGGTGCCCTGGCCCCTCCCTCTACCGTTGCAGCCCCAGCGCTGGCCTGCAGAAGTCCCCCGCTGCTGGCGTCACCTTAGTTTTGGCCCCCGGCGTCAGGAGAGGGCCGCTGCAGTGCTGCCTTGGGCCGCGCGAGGCGCCGAAGCCATCACGTCCCCCCAAGTGCCGGGGGCGACCCTGCCTTTGCTGCCCAGCGATTGGGGAGAGGCTGACACTCCTCCGCAGGCCGCACTGCCATTGGCGGCCACGGGTGCTCCTCCCCTCAGCCGCGTTTGATTGGTCCCCGGGCTCAGTAAGGCCAAGAGAGACCTGGGACCCGTCCTGCTGCCCTCGAAGGGAGCTCCCAAGAGAGCGTGAGACCCCCCATCAGCCCCCAAGCTCTCGGGCTGACATCACCGCCCCAGAACCGCCCTCCTCTACCGGAGACTGTGATTAGGCCCTGTTAACCCCGGATTGGGACTGAAGGCTCAGAATAGGAGAGAAGCTGGTGGAGGCCTCTTAAACTGGGCCCCTGACTTCTAGTAATTGCTAACATACTGTGCCCGAGTTAACCCCTGGCTAGGGGAGTGTTCTTTCCCGCATGCCCTCGAGCAGGAAACCCTGTTGATGTGACTGGTATGCCATTGATGCAGATGTTACCCCCTCTAGTAATCAACTTTCACAAGAAACGTTTTCAATTGGAACTGGTCCTCTGAAATGTCGGTCAGACCACACTTGCATATGAGGAATGTGTTACTTGAAATTGTTCTATGAACAGGTTAGCCTGCTTCTATAATGAGTTGTTGCTTGTCCCTCTACAAGAGAGGTTTTGCTTCTGCCTACGTTCCCAAAGAATGGGTTTACTGTTGTCTAGGCCTCTATGATGGAATGTTGCCTGTTCTTTTCTACAGGAGAGGATTAACTGTGCCGACTAGGAAATGTTACTAATGAGTTAATGCTCAAGTGATTAATGGTTTGCCCTGAATGATTTGCCAACCCTGAATTTTGATCTAGATAAAAGTGTATTGATTTTAACAAAACAGCTGGTGTGGAGTCAGTTATTGTGTGTGTTTACTGTCTCAGTTGGAGTGTGTGCTGTATGGTTACTTTACACCTAACCTTTCGTTTCCCTACCTGTTTGCGCCAAGCTACCCAGTGGAACTGGTGACCCCAGTTCTCACAGTTGGTGTTAGGGGGGAGAGTGGTAGATCTAGAATCTTAGTATCAGGTGTGACGTGGGTTTCCTGCGACTGACCTGTCTCATGGTCAGAGTGTTGGACTGGCGGGAAGTGGACCAAAGGTCTGGAGAGAGGTCTATTGATGGGGCTAGGAGATGAGTTAGCGAGGTTGGGCGGAGCGGTGGTAGATATTCTTACAGAGGTGGTTTGTGGGCTGGGTGGGCAGGTTCGATCTATGTTGCAGGTGGGTAGGGGTGTCTCAGGGTCGTAGTTGGAGTGGGGAACTGAAGGTTAGGAGGTCAGGGGTGCAGGGATGATGGTTCTCCAGGTGCGGTCAAGAGCCGTGCAAGGGGGGGTGGGATGATCTGTGTTGGGAGCCCAAGGATTGCTGATTGGGAGGTGTCTGGGGGCGTTAGTTGGGCTGGTTATATGGTTGTCTGGTGCAGGGAATGGCTATTCTCTTGGTACCGCCAGGAGTCATGCGAGGGGGGATGGGATGATCTGTGTTGGGAGCCAAAAGGTGACCGGGTGGAGGGAGTCTAGGACGCTAGTCGGGCTGGTTGGAGTGTGGACAGGGTAAGTGGTAGATGCTCTGTTAGACTCGTTCACATGGTTGTTGAAGGTAGAGAAGAAGCTTGCAATTTTATTAAGGTTCCTGGATGAGGCTTGGATCAGGACGATGCCGCTTTTGTAGAAGGTGATTGTGAGGTCAGCTCGTAGAGTGGCAGAGGGTTCTATTGTAAGCTTGGTACCATGAGGGATGTTCCTGATTGCACGTACCTTAAGGAGGTGCACAAAGGTATTGCGCCAGTAGGGGGATATTCTGGAGCAGAAGTTCAGGCCATTGATGACTGTGCCATTGTCTCTGCTGTTACAAACAAAACAGGTGATGGACCGAATGTGGATCAATGTCACACATTCACCCCAGTCCAAAGATCTGGGCCCAAATCCATCATTTTTTTGCACTCCACACCACCCTGGGTTAGACAATGGCGATATGCAAATCAGCTCTGACCCTGTGCCCCATGGGAACAGTCCAGTCCGAACTACAAAAGCCATGTCCTTCCCAGAACGGAATCAAGCATCCGAGGACCGGACCGGTTTCGAGGTAACACCTCTCATCAGCCCGGCTAGCTTGACTCCAGTGGCGTGGAGTGCCTGGGACCCACGTCGGGGCATCCCCAGCGCACTTATGGCGGCAATTGCAAACAAAACAGGTGATGGACCGAATGTGGATCAATGTCACACATTCACCCCAGTCCAAAGATCTGGGCCCAAATCCATCGTTTTTTTGCACTCCACACCACCCTGGGTTAGACAATGGTGATATGCAAATCAGCTCTGACCCTGTGCCCCATGGGAACAGTCCAGTCCAAACTACAAAAGCCATGTCCTTCCCAGAAAGGAATCAAGCATCCGAGGACCGGACCAGTTTCGAGGTAACACCTCTCATCAGCCTGGCTAGCTTGACTCCAGTGGCGTGGAGTGCCTGGGACCCATGTCTGGGCATCCCCAGCGCACTTATGGCGGCAATCGCAAACAAAACAGGTGATGGACCGAATGTGGATCAATGTCACACATTCACCCCAGTCCAAAGATCTGGGCCCAAATCCATCATTTGTTTGCACTCCACACCACCCTGGGTTAGACAATGGCGATATGCAAATCAGCTCTGACCCTGTGCCCCATGGGAACAGTCCAGTCCGAACTACAAAAGCCATGTCCTTCCCAGAACGGAATCAAGCATCCGAGGACCGGACCGGTTTCGAGGTAACACCTCTCATAAGCCCGGCTAGCTTGACTCCAGTGGCGTGGAGTGCCTGGGACCCACGTCTGAGCATCCCCAGCGCACTTTTGGCGGCAATTGCAAACAAAACAGGTGATGGACAGAATGTGGATCAATGTCACACATTCACCCCAGTCCAAAGATCTGGGCCCAAATCCATCGTTTTTTTGCACTCCACACCACCCTGGGTTAGACAATGGCGATATGCAAATCAGCTCTGACCCTGTGCCCCATGGGTACAGTCCAGTCCGAACTACAAAAGCCATGTCCTTCCCGGTCCTCGGATGCTTGATTCCGTTCTGGGAAGGACATGGCTTTTGTAGTTCGGACTGGACTGTTCCCATGGGGCACAGGGTCATTCTGTCCATCACCTGTTTTGTTTGCAATTGTCTGTGCTGTAGCGTAGGTCAGAGATTAATGTCTCTGGGTGACCCTTCAGGGTGGGGTGCTAGATGGTCTTTGAGGCAGCTTTGGAAAGTTTGGGGCGATAGACCAGAGTAGGAGGGAAATTCCCAGTATCATTTAGGCTGGGCCCAGCCATGTTGGCTAGTGTGCGAGCTATAGTAGTGACACCGGTCAGTTAAGCAGTTGCCCGTTGCCTGATTGTAAGGGAAGATGTCCACACGTGCTCATGGTGCACAGATGAGGCCATGTGTGGGGTAGGACTGTGGTGGAGAGCTGAGTGGTTAGACCAGTCGCCGCCCTTGGTCCTGGGTGGTGATAATGCGAACCGGGGTATAGATGTCGGAACTCTCTGGACCACATGACTCACTTAGATAACCTTCGCCACATATCCCTTCTGCCTTTTTGTGCTAAGGTAGTTGAGAAATTGGTGAATAACGAACTGGTTAGCTTTGTGGAGGATAATTTTCTTCTCCATCCCTCCCAATCAGGCTTTAGGGCAAAGTGCTCCACGGAAACTGCTCTTCTCTTTTCCACTGAATTGCTACGCCACAAAGCTGACGATTGTCACACTGCAGCATTGATCTTATTGGACCTGAGTGCGGGTTTTGACACTGTGTCGCACTCGGGCCCTTGACTCTAATCTCTCCTACTCCAAACATGTGAGGAATGTAGTCGGGAAACACTTAAGGTGATTCGTAAGATCCTGGATCTTCTTCCGTTTAAAGCTAGGAAATCCCTAGTGCATGCCCTGGTCACCCCACATCTCGATTATGGGAATTCCTTGCTCTGTGGTCTCAGCAGAAAGGACTTGAGCCAACTGCAATGTGTCCAGAATGCTGCGGCCAGGCTAGTTTTAAAAATGCCTAGGAGGTCATCGGGTAAACGGGCACTTCAGATTTTGCACTGGCTTCCCATACAAAAACGCATTTGGTTTAAAATCTTGTGTATCTCCCACCGCATTGCCTATGGCCATGGCCCCATCTACTTACAAAAGATGATGGCCATGTATCGTCCTAAACGATTGCTGAGATCTATGGGGAGCATGCAGTTGGTTGTCCCCCGCATACGTTTCAGGCTGAAATTGAAAATGCTTTTATTCCCAAAGATCTAGTCACCTTCCGTTGTTCCCCCCCTGAGCTGTGGCACTTTGTTCTGGAGTTCTGTCGGTATGCATCCATAGCGCGGGGACGCACTGTCCTTCTGTGTAACCAGGCGCTTAATAAATGTTTTTATTATTATTATTGTTATTATTATTCACAGTGGGTGCTGGGATCCTGTTCCAGAGCAGTGCAGCATGGGCAAAGGGGAGGCAGGTTAATAGGGCTTTGGGGTCAGGTTGTAGTTTCAGCAATTTGCTGGGCTTGGGAAGCTGTTGGTCAGGCATAGGTAGGCCGTTGCAATGTCCACATATTGCCGCCATCATAGGGTCAGGCAGCAGGCCAGGTTGTTGGGATTGTTTGATCAGTTTGGGGTGTGAGTCATAATCACATAAGCCAGTATAGTGTGCAGCAGAAATACTACAGGAGAGTAGATATCTGGTGAGGCGCCGCGATTTTAGGTCCAGGCAGCCATCAGCAATCAGACACTTGTTTAAGAGTAACCAAAAGCCATAAACCCCTATGTGTAAAGGCGATCTGTGGAGAGCGCTGGCAGGAAGAGAGCGCTAGCAGGGGTGGGGAGGCCGCCTAGATACCCTCTACTGCAGGCAGGATTTGGGGATTTTATTGATTCACGAGATGGCGGTCCCCCGCCATTTTGAGTCCATGCAGCCCCAGCAGCAATCGGTTTGCAGACATTCACAAACTTGGGGTCACCCAACTTAGTTAGGAAATCAGGCGTGCTGGGGGGCCACCGCAAGACGAAGGCTCCCAGCGTGGCTCTACCGGGCTCCAGGCAAGGGATTTATAGGGCAGGGCGGTCCATCAGAAGCGCACAGCTGCTGCCCCATCCATGGAATCACTTCCTCATCGGCCTCTCGTCAAAGTCACAGCGAGGTCCCCAGGGCTGGCTGCCGAGGTTGTAGGAATTCAGAGCTCCGGCGATTGGGCTGAGCAAGAAGGGGCAGGCAGCACCACAGCCCCCGCGGTGCTGTGCCACGCTTTGCTCTTTACGGTCTGCCGCGAGAGGGAGTCCCGGGTTCATCGGAGATGTCGGGATCAGTCCCAGGCTCACCAAAATGGAGGAATTAAATCGGCGGCAGGCCAGACCCCATGCACCCGGCATCAGGGCAGAGCAGGGGGGCAGGCAGCACCCCAGTCACTGCAGTGCTGTGTCCCTCTGTGCTCTTCGGTCGGAGGCCCTTGGTAGTGTGTGGGAGAGCAGCCAGCACCCCAGCCATCACAGCGGTCGCCCAGCAGGTAGGATGGTTGTTGAAGGGATCCCGGTCTGTTCGGGTGAGCAAAGTTTGTGGTCCAGGGCCGGGAGCGAGCCGATGGTCGGAAAGGAGCGGTTTGTACTGTGATATCTACCAGAAGGTAATCCCCAAACCGGGAGCTCCTTATGAGGGCGCCTCCACGGTGGCCATCTTCGAATGTTGGACTATGTGTGATTCAATGTATGTGAAGTGCGTCACATGGGCAGCCAGTGCGAGCAGAGAGATGATGCACTGTATGTGAAGTGCGTCATGTAGGGAGCCACTTCGAGCAGAGAGATGATGCCATGAATGTGAAGTGCCTCACGTGGAGAGCTACTGCGAGCAGAGAATTGATGCAACGTAAGTGAAGTGCCTCATTTGGGGAGTAGCTGCAAACAGAGATATGATGCAATGTATGTGAAGTGCATCATGTGGGGAGCCACTGAGAGATGATGCATTTTCATCCGTTTCCAGCAATGTATGAAATGACCTTTACCAGTGATTTTGTGGCAGAACCCCTGAGGCACCTAGCGGTGTCAAAAAGTTGGTGCTTTGCCTGCTTGGGATGCAGCGACAGACTCTTCGTCTCTGCCCTTAGGATCTTTACCCTGTCTGGCCTGGCTACGTAACCTTACTCCATTGCGCCTCGTTGCACCACCGACCTCAAGAGAGGAGTGTGAGTCCTTCCTGCACACCGGTCAATCACCATATGTAAGACAGAGCAATTTTAAAGGAGTCCGGGTCCAAATCAACGTTCTTCTAGCTGTTTAAAGCCAATAAGTAAGGGTTTGCCCGCTGTCACCGTATATGTATCTGTGTAAGATGGCGGCCATACCTGCAATTTGCCCTTAGGTTTAAACCTAGACCTACAATCAGACCTACAATCAAAACAGCAAAGCGGAGCATTGACAGTATTTAAAGGACCAAGACTCATTGCTCGTAAGGATTGTATAGCGACACAGGCAAAAGCACAAGCAGCGTTCGTGCACTGTGAACTATGATACCTGTGATGCCTGTTAGCAATTGGCGTGAGAGCAAAATGTCAAAACCGTAATAGTTACAAATGCTGCAGCTCCACAGAGGTCTTGGCGATCTCAGCGATCACACGTTTTGGGGGTACTTAAAAGCATCAATAGTCACAACAGTAACAGAACAGATTAGTGCACGGCTTAACCAGGCGCATTTATGTTAAGAGAAGCCTAGTTGCTAAACCATGTACGCAGAGCGGCTTGGACACAAAAAGGCGGACAAATCGGGTCTGTAATTATTGCAATACTGTAGCCCTTTCCACAGCAGCCACGACTTTTAGTGCTTCAGTGCTCTGTATATCAAGCTAGAAGAGGCAATTTAACGCAAAGCAGCACAGTACACTTATATTCATGGTTTGCCTTTGGGATGCCTGACTTTGAAATGGAGGACATCATGTGAGGTCTATGATTGTCTTTGTTTTTTCTGCCCTGTAAAATCGCTATTCTGCACAGAGCTGATCAAATTCTGATCAAATGCTTCAAAGCTATTGCCTTTGAAATAACAACCTTCAAAGTAATACCTCTGTGGTTCACCTACGCTGTGGATCAGACAATCACAATCACCATCTGCTACCCTATGCTTGTCCTTAGCATGGCGCTCATAATATTATTCTAGAAGATTCTAGCAGATTCTGCAAAGCCAAACAGCATCCAGACAACAATCTCTTCTTTCCTCTGTTGTCTCGCTTTGCTGCACCAGTCAACAGTACTCAACGTTCAGTGACAATCAGTGACAACCTGTGCCTAATGTTCTACGTCAACCAATAACAACCAGTGTTCAATGTTAACCAGGGTCATCCAGCTCCTTGTAACCAGTGTCTATCAATGCCTATCCATGACTACCAATGTCTTCCACTTTCTTCCAGTGTCTACCAGTGACTTATATGGTTTAACAAATGTGTATCAGTGTCTACCAGTAATATCCAGTAACAACCAGTGTTAACCAGTGCCCCCACGGTGTTCTTGACATTACTCTTCCTTTTACCATTAAGATAACTTCTAAGATCATCACTACAGACACCAGCCGGAGTCTACAAGAAAAACTGAAGAAGCACGGTAACTGCGCAAAAATGGCAAACAAAGAGGTTAAGACAAACCTCAAAAGAATCAAGGCTGACCCGCCAAATCCAGATTCTCCTAATAAAAGCAAACACGACATCAGCGCTATGATGGATACCATATTAAGTAAACTAGTAGAGGTCCAGGATCTCGCTAAATCCATGAAAGATGAAATCTCTGCAATCAGACAAGATATTAGGGACACCAACACTAGATTGACGGAAACAGAAAGCAGAATCAGCCAGTTAGAACACTCTGAAGCCAAAGTGGACAAATCCCTCAAAAGCCTAACAATCACGACAAACTCTATAACAACACTTCTTTCAGGGCTTGAAGATAGAATAGAAGAGGGAATTTAAGACCTTTGGGAATTCCTGAAGGGGAGGAAGACCCATCTGGGTCATGAATCACTTTTTTGGAACTTGGTATGCGTAAGCCACTAACCTGTCTTTTAGTAAACCCCTAGAGTTTGTTAGAGCCCATCGGGTTCCAACTAGAATCCTTGTGAGCCAGAAAACTCTTAGACCAATTGTTTTTTAACCTCTCCGCTACCAGCATGTGGTACAGATTCTTGCCTACATGCGTAAAACTAATCACATCCTTTGGAAAAAACAACAACTTTTTTATCGCACAAGATTACAGCAAAGAGACTGTGGATACAAGAAAAGGTTTCCTGGCACTTCGTCCAAGACAAAGAGCCTTGAGCTATCAGTTTGACTTTGGCCCAGCAACATTCTGTGTAATGATTCAGGGCTCTCCACACTTCTTCACAGATCACCTACAACTGAAAAGATTCCTTGACGGGAAAGATGAATCTCTTACGAGTACGGCGGTCTTAGGGCCATCTACCATAAACACATAATTCTCCATTTTATCAACACTCCACACGAACTGCACAATGGCAATTTGAACTCTCTTGACCTCTACCTTAAGCTACATGCACGATTCCTCATGTGACTCGTATAGCATCAATTTGTACTGTTCTGGCCATTATCTGAAGCTACATGCACGACTGTTCAAACTAACGTGATATGTTAAGGTTAAAGGTCTGATTCTTCTGTCTGATTCATCTATCATCACACATAGGTGAGATGAACTCTCCTGGTCTTCAATTGATTTCCATGCACGACTCTTTAAGCTAAATTGATGTGTTAATTGATGTGATAATGTAGGCCATGGACTTTAAACTTCTGTCCTTACTGTAGGGCGACAGGCGAGATGAACTCTCTTGGCCTTCAGTTGTTCTCTATGCGTGACTCTTTAAGCTAATTTGATGTGCATTTGTGTTAATATGTTAATGTCACAGGCCTCTGATTTGGATCCGGCTGAATCTCTCGTCCTTACTGAAGGTCGTCAGGTAATTGTCGGATATGCACCTGGTAATATCATATAGACATCAGGTTAATGGATAGATCCATTGTCTGGTCACTGGATTTTTGGCAGTAAGATATGTCTCTGCACCTGTTAATAATCAGCTAGGTAACTGATCCCTCCTGTGAACTATTGTGCTGAGTTCACAATTGTTTATGCCCCGTTAGCGATCTGTTGTGAAACGGTTTATGAATATCACTACTGGCTAGGCGGGTTAGATGACAAACTGGCCAATAGATACTGTTGAATATGGAGTTATATCACACTACTTACTCCACTCTGCATCATACGGCTAGTACGTATAGGCAGTTATATATGTTAACTCGTTAATTATTTGTTCGTTCACGTATTGCAATGATTCATATCACAGTCTAAGCGCACTCAGTTATCAGTTCTCTGTATTATACATTTATACGTTTATTCCTTCAGCCATAGATTGGAATCATGCATTCATGCGTTCAATGCATTCTTGTCTGGCCTCATGGGAGGAAAGCTCTCTTCTACTGTCACCACGCCAGTTCACTTCCTTCTGGGTTGGGTGGGAGGTTTAGAGATGTGGGTGGGTAGGGCTTATATTTTGGATCTTGTTTTTCCTATTTTATTTTGCTTTATTTGTTGTTGTTGTCATTTTCATGCTGATTATAATTATTGTTTTCATTCCTCAAGTGCCATGTCTCTTTTCTCAAGTGCCTTGTTTTGCAGTGATAACCTTGAATATATAGGTGGTACTGCTTTGAATGGCAAGCTTTATATACATTATATTTTTTTTTAACTCAAAACTAAAATGCCATGTTTCTTTGCTCAAGTGCCATGTTTTGCAGGGATAACCATGCATATACAGGGGTACCTCACTGAAGTGTAAGCTCTATATTGGTGTCATGTACATATTGCAAAGCAATTAAATGCCACTGTTTCCACTAACTTCATCGCAATTACAATAATATACTACAAGGCCTCCTCATATAAACAGTAAACCACACAAAACTAATCCCGTAATTAAAGAATCACTTACGATGATCATAACGCAATTATGATATTGCAAACTTCCCCCGGTGCTATGGCCCATAACAGTCTCAAGATAGTCTCACTGAATGTTAAGGGCATAATCCACCCTATTAAAAGAAGAAAGATCCTTGACTATCTTCAAAAACAGAAGCGTGACGTCTTTTTCTTACAGGAAACGAAGATCGATTCCAAACAATCTACGTCTTTTGAATATCGCTGAGGGGAAAGAGGGAGAGGACCTAAAGGTTTTCATTGTGATCCTCAATAAATAGCCAGTTCAGATTGAGGAGTCTGAGGAGGACCTGAGGAGAGACATACAAAGGATCTATAGGGACCCCTTTGGGAGACACCCCAATCAAACAAAGCGAGAAAGATTTTAATAAACGTCCTGATTTTGCTCTGAAGGAAAAGATATTAACCGTCACTTTTGAAATTCGTTTGGATCTAGTTTGAGTCACATTAGATCAACGATGGGAGCTAGGGTACAAAATGGATGACGAGGAAACTGGGGGATGTTGACCAAATAAAAATCCCAGCACACTTACAAATTATGCACAACAATAAAAATGTATAATTTGAGGACAGTGCAGGAGGCGGAGGAGCTCTTTCAAATGTAACCAGAAATCCCTAAAAAGACCTTAAAATCTGAAAGACATGATGTAAGATCTATTAGAGGAAGTCTTTGTTAGAAACTCAAACTTGGTGTAAAGATATGCATGAGCTTATCATGGTCAAACATTAGGTGCAAATTAGTATACACATGGATCAAGAGCGCTATAGAGGTTATGGGGTCACAATGCAACATTATACAACACTACACAACATAGTACATAATAACAGAACACTACATTAGCCCAAGACCAGAAAACATCACCAGTAATGGTGGTAATAAGAGTTCTTAGCTGTTTCTTCAATATATAAAGATGGAATAGTTAGGGACAGAGCGCCCCAGCAAGCAGAATCTGGACTTATAGTCCAGGTAAATGAGGGAAAGGTTCTTCTGGAAGGGTTTCAAGGGTGGGGAAGGGGGAGCACCGGTGGGGGAACATTTGGGTAAAAGAAAAGAAAATCGTCATTCTCCTATTGGCCAAATTGTTTTCTACTGGTTATTGGTCTTGGTTTAGTGCTGAAAAATGAAGAAATCAAGCATATTTAGGGTTCCACTTCTAAACTCACCATGAAGCCGATACAGTTTTTATCCTGGAACATCCATAGTCTCCTGGTTAAAAGCAGGAGGGAAAAATGTTTCCAATATCTCAAAGACTCCCCTGCACAGATAATTATTTTACAGGAAACACATCTCCTGAGAGAAGAAATAAGTGAGATCTGTGGGGAGCTTAGATGGGTGGAGCACTGTGTCAGTTCCTGTCAAAGTGCTAACATTAGGGGGGTTGCTATCCTAGTGAAAAAGCGAGCACAAGCTTGTCTTCTAGACTCTATGACAGATTGTCAAGCTATTTGTTAAGGGTTCTTACTTTACAGTTGTAGGTTATTGTGGCCCCAACCAGTATGACCCCACTACTTTGAAAACAATTTTTTGGAACTTGCTAGGATTTCCAGATTCAACAATCTTAGCTGGAGATCTTAATATAGTTCTGAATCCTCAATTGGATAAATCCCAAAGCAGTAGGGCAAAAATGTTATCTAAATCAAGGGTGTACCGCCAGCTGATGATGAGGTAAAATGCCTTATCTGATATTTGGAGGGAATGATCAGGCGCAAAATTAGGCATCTCATTTTATAATCGGAAATACGGACACAAATCCACATTCTGATCAGCAATGATTTGAGGGGTAAAATTGAGGACATAGGTTATCCGACTCCTCAGCTATTAGACCACGTGACGGTGTGGATGGACCTGAATTTAGTAAAAAAAGAACAACTGAGAGTGTAGGCATTCAAACACAAACTTCTTTTACAGGAATCAGAAGGTTGTTATCTCACTCAGGAGTTTATCCTAAATACAAACATGGGCTCGGCAGAGATTCCGGTGGTGTGGGACACCTTGAAGTGTTATCTGAGAGCGTTAGTAACAAGTAGGATCTCTCACAAAAAAAGGCGTTATTGGAAGGGAATTGTACATATATAAGATGAAATGAATAAGGTTGAAAGGTTGATCAATAGGAGAGGATGAGCTCGGTGTCATTGGCGTAGGAGATGATGTTGAGGTCATGATGGCGGGCCACATGTGCGAGGTGGGCCATGTAGACATTGAACAGTGTTGGGCTGAGATATGAGGCCAATGTCAGAAAGAAGAGCACCATTTTCAATGCTGCATATTGAAAACCTGGACAAATTACCTTCTGCTTTGGCAGAGTCCCCATCCACAGAATGGTTAATTCATGGCCATACAATGTTACTGGTCACAACCTTCCAGTTTGAGTACTGTGAAGAACAACTACAGGTGGGAAGATATGAAGAGATGGGTAAGGAATTAATCAATGAGTCGTGGGAATTACTGTATGGATTTTGAAGCACGATTGGGGACATGGATTTCTTTCTAAGCAGTACAGACTGCAAGAATTCTTTGAGTGGATCACTCATTTGCCAGGATAACATGCTTCATGGGGCATATAATGGCTCAGTTGGAAACGTATCCTGTCATTTGAAAGGTTCCAGTGTTCAAGTTGCTCCCCAATGGGAGTTACTTGATGCTGACTGATCAAGGTTGTTGTGGAATGCTTCCGGGCATCACAAATCGTGTCACTGTAGGCTCCAGGGTTACTTGCTGTATGCAAGCTTTGTTTCCACTGACCCACACAGGCACCGGGGTACTGTGAAGGCTTTTTTGAATGTTTCCTTTATCTGGTTTAATACTCAGTCAAATGAAAGCCATGCTTTTATAGAAAACCGTGCCTTTAACCTAGGCCCGAGAGACTTTTGATCTTCAGGTCGCCAGGTCCTCAGCTGAGAAACAGGCGCTTGTGTTTAAGGTTCTGCATGGGGCTGGACCTAAACCAATGCAGAACATATTTGCCTGGTATGCGCCTGCCTGGAGCCTCAGTTCATCTTGTGGAAGTTGGTGAAAGTGTCAAGATTTAAAAGAACAAAATGAGGAGGGAGGACCTTTAGCTTAGCAGCTGTGCGACTCTGGAACAATCTTCCACCTGAGATGAGACAGCTGGAAGATCTTCTTCAGTTTAGCAAAAGGCTGAAGACATGGCTCCATCCTGGAGCATGATTTCACTCACTTGGTTAGATACCCCACGTACTATGAGCTCCGTTGGGCACACGTATGATAGTGCCATGATACTCATAGGGTGATAGTGTGCTTTTTAAGTGACAATAACAATAACAATAACTTGTACAAAGGACCTACCTTTTCAATTTCTCAGAAATGGTACAACATATCTTTAACATGTCTGATACGAAAGGTATAGTACAATTATTTAAGACTATTGGTTAAGCATGGGCGAATTTTGCGAATCTCGCGTTCGCAAATTTTGCGGATTTGCGAACTCGGAATTCTCAAAATCCGCGAATTCTCGCGAATTTGCGGATGTTTTTTTTTTGTGTTCGCGCGGGTTTCTGCCAGTTCGCGAGGGTTTTGTACAATTTAGCAAATGCGAACTTACCTGTCGGGTCGCAAGTTTTGCGAACTTGTTGTTTCTACGTGTCCAGCCTGTTTGGGACACTCTTCTTCATCACTGCCACTCTCTGTCACCACTGCCACTCTCTGACTACTCATGCCACCCTCTGGCCCACCCATGCCACACTCTGTTTCATCACAGCACCCTCTGGTTGTCCAGTCAGTGTACATTATTGTGGCAAAGCAAAGCACACCTTCCCTGCCTCAAGTGATCTGAATTAATTTGGGGCTGATTAATGTGTCACAGAATATTTTTTTAGCTGGCACCTGCTTCCTTAGTGCTTCCTGATTAGTGATCTTTTGCACTTGCTAAGAGCTGTTATTGTTGCAAAATTAGTTACAACACCTGCCCTGCCCCAACTGACAATAATGAATTAGGGGCTGATTAATGGATTTGAACTTCCAGCCTGGCTCCTGCTTGTCTCCCTTAGCTGTAATTCAGGACCTTTGTGGCATATGTGTAACTATTCTGAGGTTCAGAGCAGGGTCACATAATAGTTGCAAGTAGGCAACTGAACTCTGGAGGGGCCCCTCAGGAAGCACTACAGGAAATGGTGACTAATGATGAGCCTGAACTTTTGAACCTGGTAAGTAGTTTCAGTTTTGCTAAGATCGTATTTCTGCAATTTAGCGCTTATTCGCGGGGCGCGAAGTTGTACTGGGAAGCCGCGAACTCACACGAACAGTGCGAGCAAGCCAAAAAATCCGCTGCTCGCGGATTTGCGGATTTTGCGGGAGATTCGCGAATCTCGCGGATTGCGAATTTACCGAAAATCCGCAAAGTCCGCGAGCGAAACGGATTTTCCACCCATGCTTACTATTGGTTCTGGACTGTTAAGTAGCTTTCAGATAGTCTTCTAGAGTGATTTCAGAGTTAACGCAGTCAGTATTCAGAAGCATATTCAGAGTACTTCCGCTAATCCTGCTACTAATAGCATGTATCCTGATTGTAATGTTTCTGCTCAGCAAGGGACATCCCAGTCTACAGGGAGATGGGCTGGGGGCGGTCTTAGAGCTGTTGGAGTACCAACACCGTGATCGCATGGTACTCCATCTGAGCACACCTCACCTTCGGGAACTAAGTGAGTCTTGGTTCCGATCCTTTCAACAAGTTTGAATTGTCTGTGTTCTGCCTTACCTACGATGCCTGTTCTGCAGAAAAGAATGTATGTTGGATCTCTGTCTAACACTTCCATCGGTTGCGCCACCAGAGGTTGATCCTTTAAGTGGACCAGGTAAATGCCCATGTACTTTTGTTTCCTCCGTTTATTCCCATGTTGATGTCTGCATTCTTAGAGTCACCTCAGGATGCTTCAGCTCCATTGAAAGAGAGACCGGTTCCTCTACAGGCATGCAGAGCTTGGATCTTGTACAGGCTTCCCCTGCACTGCAGAAGATCATAAGTGTTCAATTGACCTGATCGGTGAGGCCTTGCAGGGACCGTCATCTGTAATGGCAAGCAGCAGTGATGTTGCATCTCTCCATGCTTTTTTTTAACACATAGACTTATTAAGTATTAGATTATTTTAGAACATTGTTAGCCCTTTTTATTATGGCGTCCAGCCGGATGAGGATGGGTATTATGTCTCATACAGGTACCCCGATTTAGGCTTAGGTAGTAACAAACCCTTCCACCTATATTTCCCCTGCCATTACTCTACATAATGGTTTTAGGTACTGACCTTTACCTAGTTACGATACTGCCTAAAGGAAGTAGGTTTTTCTCCAAAAACGTGCCTCATTCATGCATGAGGATTCTTGCAATCTCACCAGGACTTCCATCTCCTGCACAATATCTATGTATTAGGGTCATTCCTTCTGTCATCCTAGTCCGACATGACACATCAAGGTATATCCCCCGAGGGTAACATTTTGAGTATATATAAACACCATATATTTGCTGAGGCAGGGAGAGGAGAAAAGAAGATGCTGAGGTTCCTGCATGCAGATACTCCAGCTCACAGTGGTCTGACATCCCTCGCAGGATGTCCATCTCAATACCAATACGGGCCCCACAGTCTCTGGAATCAGGTAATGGGATTGGCTTTATCATAGGGGGATTCTTGGTTCTACACCTACATGCATGTTAGGTACACGTAGGTACATCTAGACAGTGTTGCATCATAGGAGTACACATTATTACTGTCATGCATTTTTATACCTGCCCATTGTTTTAACACTATGGTTGGAATCTATCATCTGTTTACTCTAATGGCGCTTACAACATTTACATCTGTTCCTGTTCAGCACACCTATTTTACATTAGAATGACAATGGTTCAATTAATGCCTATTGAAAATGTCCGCACTGTTTATTCTGGGTATTTTTCTGAGAGGAAGTGCACATGAGTAACTAAGCGAAAAGTACTGAACTGTTTCCCCGATCCTAATACGACAGAGTTGTCATGTTCAATAGTTGCTGAGAACTATTCTTTCCTTGGTATGAGGGGTTTATAGTGGCACTGTGAGCTATTTGTTGGTATAAGGTCAGTAATTAGGTACTGATCAAGTTATTTGTAACGACTGTTACAACACATTAGAAGAAAATAAAATGCCACCTAAAGCAGTACATAACAACTCAGCTTTGCTGCCTATTCCTCAGGAATTGGCAGATTTAAATGCATATGAGTATCTTATTATTCAATCTGTAAACCCATTTCAGGTCATAGTTCATATGGAGCCTAAAAGAGGTAAGCTGCCACCAACAATTTACAAAAAGGTCTCAAAAGAAGAGTTTTCTACTTACCTTTAGATTTTAAGAAAAACATTGAAACTACTGGTACACACAGAGAAGAAAATGAGCCAGTAGTGCATCTAGAGAAGGGTGTACCAACAAAGAGTCGTAAAATCTGTCAAGAGTTAGGCCTGTGCGGTGAGCTTTGCTCAGTCTGTGGAGTTTTCTGCACTCCGCACTCAGTGGAATTTGCGGAGTGCAGAAAAATCCAATTCGCGATGTGCTGTGGCGTTTTTTCCCCGATCACAATTGCAAATGGTAATTCCGCGAGTGTAAACTGTAATTTCCCGATCGCGGTCTGCTGCTTGAGTAGAATTTCTATCCGAGCGGCAGAAATACCAGCACAAATTGCGGTTTACACTGCACTCCGCCACTGCGAACTAAGTCCAGGCCTAGCAAGAGTTTGTAGATGTTAGCAAACTTCAAAAAGCTTCAATATACCTGGAACAGCATAACATTTATTATAAGAATGAGAATATTGATAAAGACGTAATATGCTTACAAGTTGAAACAGTAATTTCAACTGGACAATTTTAAAAAGTGGACGAGTACAGGACTGAAAAGATTTATGAACTTTATACACTACATCCTTCCGTTCAAAATAAATAATTGTAACCAGTATTGAAATATTTCCAATGAAAAAAGCAAAGTGAAGTCCCATGAGTGTATAGGAAAAAAGTTTAGAAGATTGTTGCTTTCCCCAGCCATTTCCCACTGGAGAAGGTGGATGATTTGATGAGTGAGGTATACAGATTCCAGCTTCAGAATACAGATCAACAAGAATATATTGTGAAGATGCAATATTTCAGCAGTTCATTCATGTTAGAATTGGGGATCACTAGTTGGCACAGGTAGGTACTTGTGACAAGTAGGGACCCTCTCCTCTAGTCAGAGTAAGGGGGTTCACTCCGAAGATAACTCCTGCTCACCCCATTGGTAGCTTGGCATGAGTAGTTAGGCCTATCTCAGAGGCAGGGTGTAAATCATTAGTGAACACATACAGTAATCAAGTGGCAATACTACAAACTGACACCACATAGGTTTTATATCAAAAATAGTTCGCTTTTATATAAGACTTAGCACAAGACCAAATAACGGCAAAAATAACCCACAATACTATTAGCAATAAAGAGTTCTTGTTGAATTGCGTAGTTTTAAAGTTCTGTGTGATTAGTACTCTTTGTCCGGCTCTCATGGCAATTAAAATAACACAAAGAGTCTAACAAACGCAGCGGACTCTTCTGTCCGATGCGTTCAGGATGTTGGTTCGAGTCAGACACAATACCTTTACTTGGTGCATCCGGCACGGACGATGCGTTGCAAATAGAAGGCGATGCACGATGCGTTGTCGGCCAGTCATGGTGCGAGCTCCGGCTCATTGATGTTGTCTGTACAAATCATTTAGCGAAGAGCCGCTTTGATTGAGGCGGACGGTGCTTAATGCTGTGTGTTCAGCTTACATTGTGGGGTACGAGCCGTACTGTGGGAGCTGCGATGTTCCGTCTTTGATGCGGTGCGAGGCGGTTCAACGCGGATGTGCGAGGCGTACTCATCTCCAGGTGCGATCGGTAGACTCAAACTCAGTGGCAGTGTACGTGTCGTTCCGACCAGGATGATTTGATGCAGCGAAGCATTGTACATTGCGTTGTCGGCCAGTCACATTGCAAGCCACGGCGTGTGGACATCGTTGGTACAAGTCATTAAGCAGAAAGCTGCGTTGATTGAGGCAGACGGTACTTGATACGGTGCTTGCCGAGATACGAGTCGATCATACGAGCGTACACTGCTCCCGGCCTCAGCAACTAAGGAAAACAGCATTTCCCACAGCTCTCTTCGAGGTGGATGAAGTCCACTGGTCCTGGGACTTCGTTCAGGGGGTAAGCTTGCTTCCAAGCCCTTGGAGATCTTTTGGCACACGTTGAAAATAAAGTCTTTCATTCTTTCTCCTCTCCTTCAGCAGCAAGGCAACCACTGCAGGCATATTCCCCAGGTCAGGGACAGTATTCCTCCTTCAGCTTTCCCAGTTCCTTCTCTTCAGGCAGAGGTTCCTTCTTGTCAAATCTGGATCTAATTTCTTGGGAGCATTGTCCCAATACTTATACCCCTATATCCTTTGTTCCTCTGTGGTAGAGGGGCCTGTGTCCAGCCAAAACCAGTCTTGAGCACTTTGTTGATGTAACTCTGACTTTTCAATCAGGGAGCAGGCTAGAGACATCAGACATTTCACAGGAGGTGGAGCCAGCATTGTGGTGGAAAGGCACAGTCCTATTCAGAGTCCAGGTGCACTCCTCCCACCCATCTAGATGTAAATCTCTCTATTCACCACCAGGCTACCTAGCCCTGCCCTGTGGAATTCCCCAGCCCTGTCACTCACAGAACCCAGACAGCAGAAATAAACTTTACTAAAATATGTATTTTATTATTCTGAGTTCAGGCATTCTAAACTTGAATTTCTACTGTGTTCCCTGAGTCTGTTAGGATCATAGAATGTAACAATTCTAACAGCCCATTCTGGCCTAGGAGAACAGGTAGCCTTGCAATAGTGAAAAACAAAAATGGCTGTAATTCACTATTAGGACATGCCACACACATCAGGGATTGTCCTACCTTATACTTACAATACACCCTGCCGTTGGGCCTACCATAGGGGTGACTAATATAAAGTCAAGGGAAGGTTTAGGGACTGGCAAGTGGGTGCACTTGCCCAGTCAGCATGACAGTACCAGACTGCACGCAGGTTCTGCAATGGCAGACCTTAGACACATTTTACAAGGCTGCTTCTGTGGGTGGCACAACCAGTGCTGCAAGCCCACTATCCTCATTTGGATTTACCAGCCCTAGGCACACCTGGTGCACTGTACTAGGGTCTGACAATAAACTAAACAGGCCAATCATTGAATTCAATCAATATAGCAATTTACACAGGGAGCACATGCACTGTGGCACTGGATGGCAGTGGCACAGTGCTCTGAGCAGCTAACACCAGCAAGAACATATGAGGCACAGCAACAAAAGGTGGAAGGGAGACCCACGCCAAGGTGCCAGGTCTAGCAATTCCATATATATTTCATCTTCTGTTTGAAAGCGATTTCGTATGCAGTGAACCACATTTCAAGTAAAGGATGTCATCTACAACATGTTTCTGCAAAATTGTTCATGGACAATGTTGAACAAAAAGATAGCAACTTAGAATCTCAATTAATTAATTTGATGCCATTCCAACGTGGTACCAATGAGTATTGGTTTTATCATCTTGGAAAACTCAAATGAATGTTAAGAAACGTAGGTACTCCTACATGGTTTGTAACACTTAGCTGTGCTGAATATGAGTAGGAAGATGTGCTTGAATTTCTAATATAAGCAAAAACATTGAAATGAAGATAGCTGGAAAACTGTGTTCTGTGGATCCTGTAAATGTGTGTATATATTTTAATCATAGGTTTCAAGCTATGAGGTCATTTATCTGCAATCAAAATATTCCACCTCTTGGAGAGGTAACAGATTTCTTTTAGAGGTATCAAGCCAGAGGTGCTCCTCATATACAGATACTATTATGGATAAAGAATGCAAAGAATTTGGAACAGATTGTGAAGAAACTGTTTTGTCTTTTATTGATAGTATGTTTCATGTGCCATTCCAAGAGATGGTGGAGAGAAGAGCCTGAGACAACACATTTTATGCATGCAAAGTTATTGATGTGGGAAATACTGCTGCAGAAAATACAAATGTAAAAGGACATTTTATACAAAATGTTATTTTGGATTGCCACATCCTATCATTCGTAAAGGACGAGTACATCTTTTTTGTGTTAGCACTAAGACGTACAATAACTTAGAAATATCCCAAGAACACATACAACTTAAAAAGAACAGAAGCTTCAAATAATATTAATTTATGTATTAATATATAGATATATATTAATTATATATTAACAGCAATCAATGTGAAGAACTAGCCCAATTTTTCATGCAAATAATTGAAGCCATTTATCAAGATATAGCCCAACAGCAGTGCAACAGAACTCAGTTTCCACAATCACCGAATCTGAATCTCGCGACCGGACTCACATCTCCCCTTGTGCCTCACACTCAGGAAACCCTGGATGCATGGCCAAGCCTCAATCTGGGGACCCTTACTAAGGTTTAGGCAGTTTAAAATCAGGTTCCCCTAATGACCCACTTCCCATTTCAATACTTAAACAACTTGACACTGGCCAACTTTCCAATATCTGCAAAACCCTAAATCTTTCCATACAGGATTCCACCGTCCCGACTAGATGGAAACATGCTATGGTATCCCCTCTTATGAAGAAACCCACAGCCGACCCCAAGGTCCCCTTCAATTTCCGCCCCATCTCTCTTTTGCCTGCCTTCTCCAAGATACTGGAAAAACACGTTCACTCCCATCTTGCCCAGTTTGTTGAGGACAATCTATTACTTCACCCTTCACAATCTGGCTTCCGTCCATTTTCTCCACCGAGACTACTCTGCTGGGAGTCACAGAGAACCTACGCCAGCTTTTAGACAGAGGGGACACAGTGGCACTGATTTTATTCGATCTCAGTGCCGCATTTGACACCATCTCTCACACTATCCTCATAGAGACACTTACCTCTATGGGCATAGGAGAATCGTCTCGGAGCTGGCTGGCTTCTTTTTTCACTAACCGCACTTTCCAAATCTTCTCTAACTCAGCAACTTCCAAAACCCATAAGCCTCCCTATGGTGTACCTCAGGGCCCGGTACTTAGCCCCCTTCTCTTTAATTTGTACGTCACACCATTAGCCCAAATAGCGGAACAAGAAGGTCTCATTCTTTTTACCTACGCCGACGACTACCAGGTCACTTTTTCTCTATCACAATCTGACCAAGGCACTGCATCCCGCCTACAGTCAGGTCTGTGAAAAATTACAGACTGGATGAACTATAATCTTCTGAAATTGAACGGAAGTAAAATTCGAAGTTTTAATTCTGGGCCAAAGACAGGATCTGTGGAGCTCCAAACACTGGCCCTCTGAGATGGGATCCCTTCCTCGCCCATCCGAATCTGTCCGCAACCTAGGCTTCATCAATGATAACGCCTTGACCATGCAACATCAGATCAACAAGGTGTCAGCCATCTGCTTCACAATTCTGCGCTGGCTGAAGAAAATTATCTGGATGTTGCCCACCGACATAAAAAAAAAACCTGATCCATGCCCTGATTACTTCTTGGTTGGACTACAGCAATGTCCTTTACCTAGGGGCCAACAAAACTGTGACTAGACGTCTTCAGCTAGTCCAAAATGCCGCCGCCAGACTGCTGTGCAAAATCCCCAGATCCAGTCATATCTCCGGTCCCCTACGAGAACTACATTGGTTCAGGGTTGAAAGCCGTATTAAATTTAAAACCCTGAGCTACATGTTCAAAATCAAAGCAGGTACAATCCCCTACAAACCCTCCGTTCTTATTCTCTGGTATATTTTTCTGTGCCCAGAATCAGACTCGCTAGAATGGGTGGCCAGTCTTTTGCCTACTTAGGCCCTACACTTTGAAACTCTCTCCCTCGGAATATACGGACTAAAACCAACTATGCACGTTTCCGGAAAGACATTAAGACTTGGCTCTTCGACCAATAAATTTCAACCTATAATGTTCCAGTAAATTTCTGAGTCATGTGTCTTTCAAGCACCCTGCCTGTCCAGCGCCGGGAAACCCTTTTTGGGTAGCTGCTGTGCTCAATAAGCTCAATTAATAAATAAATAAATAATAAATAAATTAATGTCTACAATGAAGGTATTTTGAAAATGTGGCATGCAAACATGCATATTCATATGTTGCAGATAATTCAATTGCTGTTGCTCGCCATGTTACATCATATATAAACAAATCTGAAAAGACAGAGATGAAAGAAATGTAGAAGAAATTTTAGCAGAGAAGAGTCTTAGCAAGAAATTGTACAGCTTCAGCTTGAAAATGCTTTCCCATTAAGAGATTGGATCCTATGAATGTTCGGATATCTTGAGCTCAGCCAGCCATATATTCAAAGTCAAGAGGGAGCAGTTGGGTAAGTCTAGATCTTGCGTCCACACGGAATAGTGTCTTGAAGTCTTTACATGGAATCGAATACTTAGCGCAGAATAGATCAATAACTAATATGTTGGATACATACTATCCCAAAAAGAGTCCACGTCTCAGAAAATCTATGTCTGTATGAAACACTTCAACATTACAGGTTTAAAAGGAATATTGCAGAAAATATAAAAGAAGAGAAATATGCAGTAATTGGTTGTGATGGATTTTTATTAAAACATGCGAAAGGAAATCTTATCAACCACAGAAAACTCAGTAGGGAAAGTCCAGATAAGAGAGAATCTTTCTATTTAGCACTTCTGCAACTGTTCAAGCCTTGGCGTAGTGAAACAGAATTACTTGGAGACAATTTTTCCAACTTATCAACAATTGTTAAATGATGAGATGGAACAAGTAAGTACTATTGCAACGGAAATAGCTAGAGAAAGTTCCCAAAGTAGTCAAAGTACGGGTCCACTGAGTCAAGAACCACTAGGACGACCAATTATTGAACATGAAGAAGCAATAGCCATGAATGATGTATAAACTGCAATGCACAACAGGATCCTATTGAGTTGGTAAAGTTGGAAGAACAACTAAATATTGTGCAAAAAGAAATATGCTTACAAGCCAAACAGCTGGGACAACATGGTTTGCTGCATGAAAAAAAAGAACGCCAATGTTCATCATTTAAACGTATTCTATTGTACATCAGTGGTCAAGCTGGAACAGGAAAAGGTTTCTTTATTAACATTTTGACCAGTTATCTACACAAAAGCACAAAATCACATTTATCTTGTGTTGTAACAGCTCCAACTGGATTAGCAGCACACGACATTAAAGGGATCACTTTACATTGATTACGTATGCTACCTGTTGAGCATGATAATACATTGGAATATCAAAAACTAAGTTTGTTATAAAGTCTCAAGTGTACTGAGAAAAAATTAAACTTTTAATCATGGATGAGGTGAGCATGGTCTCACACTTAATGTTTGAATTTTTACAGTTAAGAATGCAACCAATTTTTAAAAAAAGGTTACGATGTTCTGTTTGGAGGAAAACATTTAATTGTATTCAGAGACATTCTACAACTTACTCCTGCAAAAGGATAACATGTTTTAAAACACTTGTCCATGAAGCCACAAGGGAATCTTTGGGAAGTGTCTGAAATGAAAATATTTGGTTAAACTTTGAATATAAATAACTTGTTAAAAATATACAACAAGCAGCTGATGAAGTTCACAGAAATATGCTTAAAGGCATAAGAATTGGCATGTTGACTAAACATTCTAAACAAGCTTTAGAAAGTTAACTAATAAGGAATTAGTTTAAATCTGAAAAAACACCAGCAGAACTAATGTACAATATGCTGGCAGAAAATAAATACATAGTTTGTCTAATGCCTACACTACAAGAGTGTTCTAACTTGTATGGACAACTACTGAAACTGGAAAAACAACACATTCTGGAAATAAAAGCTATTGACAAAATGGAGCACCAATGATTAACAATTCTACTTGCAGAAAAACTACAAGCTAAATTGGATTATTTGGAAAAGACTGTATCTAGAACTGCTGGATTAGAAAAGTGTTTACATGTATGTAAATCTGTAGAGTAATATTGCATCATAATTTGAATGTAGAGGAAAGATTTGTAAATTGAACGATGGGAAAAGTTGTTGATTTCGTGAATTTTCAAAATAAAGATTGAATACATTTTTTGATTGGAACATTTGACCAGATTAATGAAGGTAGATAGATTGGGCATTATGCTGAGAACATTGTCCAGTTTGTATTTGATAGAATTTGATGAGAAAAATGGTAGCGCTGATGCAAGTTGTGTAAGAGAGTACGATCGCTTAAGAAGATTTTATGCTTCTCCTTTAGAAGAATACCCAATACATGAGAACCGTATACTATGTCCACAACGGAAATATATCAAACATTAAACTGAAGTTCAAGGTAAAAAAATCATTAAAAAGTTGAGGGCCTAATTAAAAAAATGGGAACTGATGGTAATGTTGTAGGATACCTGTTAGAAATGGGGATTTCTGGTTGGCTAAGGCTTGCACAAAAGCTAGGCATAAGCCACCACTCTAGTGAGGTCAAGGAAGTCACCCACCAAGATAACCCCTGCTCACCCCCTTGGTAGCTTGGCACAAGCCTTCAGGCTTATCCCGGAGGCAATGTGTAAAGCGATTGTGCGCGCACCCAGCAACAACACCCAAGGCCCACCACAAAGGAAACTCCACACAAGGTTATATATAAAAAGACCCTTTGTATTATACCAAACACATTAGATAATAAACACACAATTTACACTGTGCCACTGGCACGGGCGGAATTTACAGGGGATTATATACATACGACAGGGCCACGTGGACCACTGTCAGGAATAAGCACTTGGTAGAAGTAGCACTTTGTAGAAATAGCAGTTCGAATATAGGATAATTGTAGCACCCAATAGCAAATGTAGCACTCAACCAGTAACCACTGGTAGAAGGTAGGTATACACTACGCAACCCTAACCACCTTTGGCATATATCACGCAGGTAATCATGAACTCACTAGTATAACCTATTCTAGGAAAAACAACCTCCTATGCATAAACACACATTTAGAGGTATCACAAGCATAAAGGCATTTGCAGTTTATGCATAAATCACAGTAAGCAAGTATCACATTTGCGCAAGACTCACATGAACTGACCCCAGGCCAACCTGGACTCTCAGGGGCTCACATGCCCAATGTCCAGAATGTCTGGGCTGGCTGCACAGGCAGCCAAAGAAGATTTGCAAGGGCCTAAACGAAGCAGCTGCCCACTAAGTACTGGGCAGCTGTAGGAACTGAGCCTGGCACCAGTGTGCCTCCTGGCTCTCTTCCGGGGCTCTGAATAAACAATACCCAAAACAATGTGGGGGGCTTGTGGGCTCTGAAATAACTGTGCCCCACACTGGGAGAGCGGCCCGCTGCCAACCGGGGCCGCTCTACCCTCTGAAATGCCCCCTTTGTTAGTGTAGCCTCGTCGGCTCTAGATGGCTGGAGTCCCCCTCTGTGGGCTCGGACAACAAGGGCCCCCAAATCACGTTGGAACCACGGGGCTCTAAAACAAATGTTGCCAAACGCTGTGGGAGCGGCCAGCTGCAAACCAGTGCCGCTCTACCACCGGAAATGCCCCCGCACCGGTGGAGCCTCTCCGGCTCTGGGCACCGCACTTGCAATAGAGGAGGGGCGGGCACCTGCAATGTGCTCGACCCCCCCCCCCGCTGTAGTATAGTTCCTATCTTCCCTATAGGCTCTGCGCATTGGAATAACATAAACAGCAGTATAGACGTAGGACTGCGGTCTTCTAGGTCTCTACTGACTTATGTTAGACTTAATTTAGGTTTGCGCCAGCTAGCTCAGAGGTCACTGGAAACGTTCTTGACTGATAAGGAAGTGATCAGCTGCCGTGGCTCAGACAAGAAGGGATTCAGCTTCCGACAACCGCATAAACATGACAACTTTGCTCCTCAGAAGAAGAGTCAATCTCTAGAGTCATGTGAAACAATAGACAGCTATTTCACTCAGTCAGTTGTGCAGATTTAATTTCACCAGGGTGCAGAGAATAGAGAGACAGGCGTTTTCAATAAAAGATATTATTTATTAAGCAGTCTTCTTTCTCATGCAAGAGAAATGAATTGCCACAATTGCAAGACTTGTTATTATGAAAAGTGCGTTCAGTAAAAGGAGTATTACGAAATAATACTGTAAACGCATTGATATGGTTTCTTAGCCATAAGATAGTTAAAATGAATAAAATATGTACATTCATATATACATTGGCTAACGACCTCAACTGGTGATTCTAACTACGCCTACCCCAGTGTACCTGACTAAAGCCTAATACATGGGAGGGAGTAAGTAAGTAGCAGTTTAAGTTAAGTTGGTTTTGCCAAGAGCTTGACTCAAGAATTCTCTCTAAGGGTTTAGTCAGCACCGTACCTCTGGAATAGAATGTAGGAGGTCTGGTATCTCCTTCTTAGGACCCGATATCCCAGTCACCTGCAAGGGTAGGCTGGAAACGCCGGATTTGGATTTTCTCAGCAGGAGAAAAGACAGTGTCTTTCTCAACGTGTCGAGGAGGAGGGGCAGCGTCCGTGGGCTTCTCGCATATGCTGGGCTTTCTGCAAGGGGACAGCTGTTCGTCTCCAGTATTCACCACCACCGTGTGTTTGCTTAAGGCAACGTTGGTATATATATACCTGAAAGGTGCCGAGTTTGACGTAAGTTTTTGGACATAAGACGTCAATAAAGATGTCAGTAAGAACTGGTCGTTCTTAAAGTGCTCGCAGGAGTTCTATTACTAATCAAAACAAAGCAAGCGGGGCTTTCCCAGGTTGCTGGGGGTTTGGTATGTCGAAAGAAATTAGTGTGCTATCTAGGAATCTAAGGAAGTGGCTTCTGCTGTGTCATGGGCTTCAAGGGCGAGTTACAGAAATATGGCTCTGATTCTTATGCCATTATAGGGATATGTATTGATTATAGCCGTATAGGGGCATGAGGTCACAATATTGATCGGGGTCCTAGATAAAACACATCACCACAACATAGAACACAGGGTACCACTCACCGGCTTCTCTTCTACTGGCGGGACTCTCCTCTTCAGACGCGGCGGACTCTGCCGGCAACACTCATCATATGGGAGGGGGGCAGGCACCAGCAATGTGCCTCGTGCCCCCTCCGCTGCCATCTCCATACCTGTGGGGCTCTCTCAGGCTCACAGGAGCCCCACATCGCTACCTCCTCACTCGAAGCCTCCCTCTGCTGCCGGGGTGTGGGCGGGACTTCCTTTGAGACGGGAAGTCCCACCCGCCGCCAGGCAAAGGGTTGCCTGGCTTTCTGTTTTCGACCCACGGCTGCGGCGGTGATTTCTTGGGCACAAAGACGGGGTAAGCTCCCTCAGTTGGAAAAATAAACAGCCGGGTGTGCACCCGCTTAGTCACTGGCATTAAAACGGGGTGGGCACCATTGCCTATATAATTAAATAAACAGGGTGGCACCCGTAGGCAACAAAAAAGGAACAAATGCAGGGTAGGCTCCTGCTCGAGTAGAATACACAATCCAGCGGAATGAGCGGGGTGGGCACCCGCCAGGCAGGAGTCACGGGGCCTCCCCAGGGGATTCCCTCTTAAAGGGGCTACAAAGCAAAGGAACACAGCGCTCCCAAGGGCATTACCAAAGTAAAATAAAGTGCTCCCATGCTGCAGAAGATCCTTCTCTTCCCTGGGAGCTGGGAGGAAAGGCAAAGTTCCAAAGGAGTAACTGGAGCAGAAAGTAGCCCCAGGGCAAGGAAAAGTCCATCAGGCATTGAGGGGCTGGGCCGGGCCCAGGGAGGCAAGCCTTCCCCTGGGCCCCAGCAGCAGCACGCCCCTGGCAGATTCAAGTCAGGAACAAGAACATTTACCATGAGGTCACAGCCTCTTTTTATACACCAAATCCCTTTGTCTCTAGGTAGCAGGGTGGGGGAAAAACCAGACGCAGCTGGTTCTGGAGTACTCTGTTGTGCTCAGCCCCTCCCCCAATTCAGAGGACAGGCTAGGGACATCAGTCACACAACAGGGTCGGAGCCAGCATTGGGGAGGGAAAGCCCAGCCCTATTTATTTATTTATTATTTATTTATCATTAATATTTATTAAGCGTGAACGAATACCCGTAGGCGTCTCGGCGCTAAAAACCAACTACATACGTCTCAGTAAGTGCCGCTCTGATTTTATTGGTTAAAGAGCCAAGTCTTTAACTTTTTACGAAACAGCAAAAGTGTAGGACGTGTCCTGATTAACTGTGGCAATGTATTCCATAACTTGGGAGCAGAAACCAAAAAGCGACGGTCGCCCCACGAAACTGTTTTTGTGCGGGGAACCACTAATTGATTCAAGGTGGCAGCACGGAGTTGTCAGGAGGGAATGTAGGGAATCAATCGATCCCTAAGGAACTGCTGTCCCTGATTGTGGAGTGCTTTATAGACTATACATAGAGTCTTGAACTTAATCCGATTGTAGATAGTCAGCCAATGATTGTTCCTTATTGTTTCTGAGATAGATTTAAATTTAGGTGTTCTAGACAGAAGTCTAGCAGCTGCGTTCTGTATGGTTTGCATTTTATTAGTCACACAAATCTGGGCATTTACCAATAAACCGTTACAATAATCCAGGGAGGATAAAACTAGGGAGCTTACTAGAGTTTTTCCAGCTGTATCAGGAAGAAAAGGGATCATTTTCCTCACTAGTTTAAGTTTATGACAGGCTATGGCTGCAGTTTTATTAGCATGGGCCATAAAATTGAGGCCTTCATCAAAAACCACACCCAGGTTCCTCACCTTAGAGACCGGTTTAGGGGGGCTCCGAAGTATGAAGGCCACCAGACTGAGGACCAGCCTGGTGAGAGTGGACTGAAGATGACGACCTCCATTTTTTCAGAGTTAAGTTTAAGACAATTGGAGGCCATCCACTCTCCAATTGCTAACATACCTCCTTGAAAACGATCTGCCACCTTATCTCCATCACTGTTTATTGCCAGAACCAGCTGCATGTCATCTGCGTAAGAGGTTAGGCTCATCCCAAGGGCTTTGATGAATTTGGCCAGGTCCGACACATAGATATTAAACAGTGTCGGACTTAGGGATGAGCCTTGAGGAACCCAGCATGGCAATGACAGCTGGGATGATTGGAAAGGTCCCAGGGAGACTGCCTGAGTTCTCCCAGCTAAGAATGAGGCCAACAAATGTTTTGCAACCCCATGAATTCCAATTTTTCCAACACGATCTTATGATCGACGGTGTCGAAGGCTGCGGACAAATCAAGCATCATCAGAACAGCTGTTCCTCCCTGATCCTGGATAGCTCTGATATCATCGGCTGCCTTAATTAAAGCTGTCTCCGTTCTGTGGAATTTTCAAAATCCAAACTGGGTACTATCCAGCTGAGGCCTGTTAGAGCTCTCCCTAGAGGGAGGACTAGGGCTGCGAGCTACCAGGTGATCAGTTTCAAATACCTGCGACAGCTTATGAATTTTAGACCCTTGTGAATTTTAGAAAACTTTGGGGGTTTTTACCTTGAGAATTTAAAGGGAATTGATTTTAGGCACACTGACACCTCTTAACACTCTACTTCCTTGATACAGCCTCGCCCAGCCGATCTTTACTCTCGGTTCGAGGCGGCGGCGGGCGCCATCTTGGGTGTGGGCAGGGGCAGCGCTCTAGTCGCGCCGGCCTCCCGCCCTCCCAGACTATTTTAATCAGGGTGTTTTAGCTGCTCGCTGCCTGTTAGAGCTCTCCCTAGAGGGAGGACTAGGGCTGCGAGCTACCAGGTGATCAGTTTCGAATACCTGCGACAGCTTATGAATTTTAGATCGTGTTTCTTTGCCTTGTGAATTTTAGAAAACTTTGGGGGTTTTTACCTTGAGAATTTAAAGGGAATTGATTTTAGGCACACTGACACCCCTTAACACTCTACTTCCTTGATACAGCCTCGCCCAGCCGATCTTTACTCTCGGTTCGAGGCGGCGGCGGGCGCCATCTTGGGTGTGGGCAGGGGCAGCGCTCTAGTCGCGCCGGCCTCCCACCCTCCTCATCACCTATAAAATGTGCGTAGGGTTCAGACGGCGCAGCGGGCTGGCGCAGCGGGCGCGCCGAAGCCGCGCCTAAGCCAAGCCCGTCTGCGCCCGTCCGCGACCGGCCGGGACCTGGGGCCCAGACCCCTGCTTCGCGGGTGTGCTGCAGGCAAACCTATACAAGTAAGAAGCTGAGAGACTTATGTCCCGTGTTACCTACTCACTGCCATCACTTGATGGAGCCCTTGGACCTAGGTCCATGTCCTCATTGTTCATTTAGAGGAAGCTGCTTAGTGCCAGTTGTTCCTGACTCTGATTCGATTCTGGCTAAAGGGGGTCTCCTAAACTGCAGATCCATCAGCAAACACACTCTTCAGCTGTGGGATCTCTTATTGGATGAGGACATGCAGATATTGTTCCTAACTGAGACCTGGCTGGGAGAACACTCTGATCCGGATGTACTTGACACCATCCCACCTGGGTACACCCTCCATAGACTTGATAGGACAATAGGAAGGGGAGGCGGGATTGCCATTATCGTCAAACACCCTTTCGAGTGTATTCTAAAGCCAGTAAAAATTGATGACTGTGAAGCAGGTGAATTTAGTATCAAACTGACGCAACATGACACTATCTCTGGCATCCTAATCTATAGACCTCCTGGGTCCCTGGGCAACTTCCGTAGTAGCCTACTCGAAGGGGTGGCTCAGACCGCGATTAAACACAATAAGGTTTTGGTGCTGGGTGACCTGAACCTACACCTAGAGGACCCCATACAGAAGGAGGCAGAGGATGTTCGCCTTGTTTTACAAGAATTACAGCTAACCCTGCTAAGTGTAGCAGCGACACATCAGAGGGGTCACTGTTTAGACCCTATCTTTGCGAGCTGGGATAAGATAAAAGTACTTACCCCTCGTCAGCTCCCTTGGACTGACCACTTTCTGGTCCCTTTCCAATGTTTTTATCAGACCGCTAGGACTATGGACAATGGGAAAGGAAATACTATGAAACGCAAATGGAGACAATTCTCCAAAGAAAAATTTATAGGCGCCATCCAGAAAGCACAACCAATAAGTGCCCCAGATAGTGATCAGGCGAACATGGAACTTAACCTACTTGTAACTGCCACTCTGGATGAGCTAGCCCCCATGTGTAAGGGTAAAGTCAGAGAAGGCAGACAACGTACTGCCCCATGGTTCACTACCGAACTCCAGCAAATTAAATCTAAATGCAAAAAGCTAGAAAGGAGCTGGAGAAGGAACCCGAGTGAGCAAGCAAAAAACAGCTATAGCTCAGCACACCGGAGCTATCAGTATGCGGTGCGTAGAGCAAAAGCCAAACACTTTCAGACTCGTATTGAGGATGCCGAGAGCTCCTCGCGAGAACTGTTTAAAATATATAAAGAGATATCTCTGGTCTCTAGCTCCAATACCCCCACAAAGACCTCCAAGGAGGGATGCAATAAAGTCGCTGACTTTTTCTCTAGCAAAGTCAAAAAGATTTATGCTTCCTTTTCCCAATTACCAGATAAGGGTACAGATTTCAGAGCAGTCAGCTCATTGGCAGCCCCGGATTCCTCACTACTAACTATCGAGGTTCCCGCAGCTGACAAGCTAATAAAGATCTGTCGAAGTGTGAAGTCCGGCTCCCCTAATGATCCGGCCCCGGCCTGGGTCATATCAGAGGGCCTGACAGCCTTGGAACCTCACATTAGACACGTCCTACAAACCTCCTTTTCCACTCAACAAGTACCGAGGGAGTGGAAGAAGGCCATAGTACTGCCAATAAGGAAAAAACCCAATGTCAGCTTGGAGTTACTAGAAAACCTTAGACCCATTTCCTTATTGCCGTACGTGGCGAAGGTCGCCGAGAAGGTGGTTAACGCTCAGCTCACGGAGCACCTGGAAAAATGGAATTTACTCCATCCCTCTCAATCAGGATTTAGGGCGGGCTACTCCACGGAGACGGCCCTCCTAAGAGCCACTGAGACTTTAAGAGCGGGGGCAGATGCTGGTCATACAATGGCCCTGATCATGCTCGACCTAAGCGCGGCTTTTGACACCGTAGCGCACTCCATCCTGCTACGGTGTCTGAACGAAGCTGTGGTCGTTGGTTCTGCGCTGGGCTGGCTGCAATCATTCCTTACGGAGAGATGTTTCCAGGTACAGCAGGGGACCTGCCGCTCAATGGAGATGTCAATAGACCAGGGAGTGCCTCAGGGCTCAGCTCTGAGCCCCACTCTTTTTAACCTATACATGGCCTCTCTGGCGAAAGTTGTACACTCTTTTGGGGTGGAATTAGTGTCGTATGCTGACGACACTCAGCTGCTGATCTCCCTATCGCAGAGCACCTCCAACACCCCTAAAAATTTTAAATCCTGTATGCAGGCATTAGCAGAGTGGATGGATGCCCACTGCCTAAAACTCAATGGCTCTAAAACAGAGGTGCTGGTGGTAGGGGGAAAAGGCGAAAAATGGTCGGATGAGTGGTGGCCTTCATGTCTGGGCCCTACCCCCATACCATGTCAGGAGGCCAAGAATTTAGGTATTTGGATGAATCCCTCCCTCTCATATGAAGGCCACATAAGGCGCCTTGTGGGCAAATGTTTTGGAGTTCTAAAGACCCTAAACAAAACCTTAGACCTCCTCCCTTTATCGGCCAGAAGGACACTAACGCAGGCACTGGTGACCTCGCGGTTAGATTACGGCAATATTCTGTTCCTTGGGGCAACCGAGGGCAGCATAGGTCGCCTACAAGTCATACAGAACTCCGCCGCCAGACTGGTGTTAAGAAGACCCAGGAGAGCCAGCTCGAAATTGGCGCTGGATGCGCTTCATTGGCTGCCTGTGAAGAAGCGTGTGCTATTTAAGTGCCTCCTCTTCTGCCACCGTATTGTCTGGGACAAGTCACCGACATATCTGAAGGATCTAGTCAGCCGCTATGAACCTACTAGGACCCTCCGTTCAGAGAGTACCGGACTGTTGACAGTCCCCAGGATTAGGAAGGCCAGAATGGGTGGACGTTCCTTCGCGCTCCAAGCAGCTCAAAATTGGAACAAACTCCCTCCTATGCTGAGACTGGAGAGCAATGAATTGCGGTTTAGGGCTCTGCTCAAAACACATCTATATACTGCATAGAGTCTGGGTTTTCTATGCTGCTTCACTGGTAGCTTAGCGCGGGGACACGCCGTGATGGCGTTACTGAGCGCTCTATAAACTCTTTATTATTATTATTATTAGGATGTTTCTCAATGAAATCTGATAACTGGTGGTTCATAGCCTTTTCAGCTACTTTTGCCAAAAATGGGAGACTCGCTATGGGGCGATATTTTTTTAGCTCAACCTTGTCTAGGAGTTGCTTTTTTAAAAAGGGTTTTAAAAGAGTCTTTTTCAGTATATCAGGGTAGATCCCAGATCTAAACATGGAGTTGCAAACTTGTGTTATAACCCTAACAAGTGAGTCCATCACCGGGGGCAGAACTTTGAAAGGACATGAGTCCAAAGCTGATTCAGTTTTACTGGATGTAATAATCTCCATTGTTTGGTCATCCGTGAGATCAGTAAAGCATGTGAATAAAAGGTGGGAAGAGATGTTACTGGTGGAATTTAAGATGACATCTATTTTAGAGGAAAGGCTAAGTATATATCATTTACTTTTGTAAAAAAGTAATTTGCAAGCGCATCACAAAGTGATTGGGAAGGTGGAGGTTTTAAATCGGGAACATTTCCAGCAAGCTGCCTTGAGATCTCGTAAAGTTGCTTACTTGAGTTTTTGGCCTTCGCCTATTCAAGTCCCAGGTGCACTCCTCCCTGCCATCAATATGCAGATCTCTCCATTCACCACTGGGGAAGACCCATCCTGACTTCTTGGAGCCAGGCACACCAGCCAGCTCCAGCCAATCACAAGTCAGACAGTCAATTCACATTTATGACACAGACGGGGCACTTCCACACTAGACACATTAACGCCGCACACATAATTGCGCAGCATTTAATCACATGAGTCTGCACACACCAAACTCGACCCTGCACTCCTCACATATTGGGAACCACCACGGACACACATATCCCCCATACATTCCAATGGGATGGCAGGCCAATCTCACACACGCACTCAGGGAGCGCACGCACTTTACACTGTGCCACAGTGCTAAAGTGCGCAAAGACCAGAAATCACTATAATGACGTAACATTAAAAGGCAAAAAGTTCAAGGGTGAACCTGCCAGAAGGGCCAAGTCCAACAATACCAATTAGAAAACAGTTCAGGTACCAACTGTTCTGCTAATGTAGTAATTAATGTAGTCTTTTATTTACCACACCTTCTTAACAAAATCATGGAAAACCATGAAAAAATATTATGTTCTGTACTACATCATTTACATCAACAGTTGCATACTGTGAGAAGTAAGAGACATACTGCTTCTGGCATTCAACATCTATTGGATATATGTAGCGGATCAGTGAAATTTACTCTCAACATAAAATAAGCTGCACAGGAATTTATAAGGGTCATGATTGGAGTATTATAATGCAAAGGAATAAACATTGATAACTTATATGGAGTAAGTGACAAATGGGACCATAAGATTTTTTTATTTACCTACTACTATTGCAAAACAATGTCTTTTAACAAATTGCTAAAAACAGCAAATCAAGATATGATGTGCTCACATGTTATCTACGTTGCATATACAACGATTTGGAAAATATCTAATTTTACCATATGAACAAGATAGGAAAATAAAGTTTAGTTTACTTGAACTCAGAATGTTAAGATTTATCTTTAAGGGAGGGTGATTTTTACATTCTGCGTTTGAAAATACTACTTTCAGAAAGCAGGTATTTTCTTGCCTAAGCATCCAGTGTGCCTCTGCTAGGTTTGTGTATTGCATGTCTGGCTTTTTGGATGGCAGGGGCTGGAGAAGGGCAGTGGCTCTAAAAGTCTGATGAGTCAGAGCTGGGCTGAATAGACCTGGGTTGCATTTGGAGTAGGGGGAGAAGATTTCCATTTCACCTGAATCGGCCTGGTCTGCCTTCAACAATGCTATCTCCACCTCCTGCCAAGAAGCTGCACCAGTGAGGACAGACCTGGTTTTGGCTGGGTACCGACACTCTCTGCCTTCAGAGAACAAAGGATTTTGTGGTATAAATATTTGGGCCCAGACCCCAGAACTTTAGATCACTTCTGGAAAATCAAGAGGAAACCTTTGTCAAGGATAAGCCTAGCACCTGTGCCTGTTTGTTGCCTGGGGTTGGCATGCAGTGGCTGCTTGCATCCAAGGAAAGCAGAAGAAGGACTTTGCTGTTTTTCTTTGTCACCTGTTTGAAAAAAAAGATCTCCAAGGGCTTTAAACTGAGCTTGACTCCTGTTCGGTAGTCTCGTGAACACAAAGACTTTGTCGCTTCCACCTTCCTGCATCTAAAGATGCTGTTTTAGCTGCTACAGAGAGAATTTGCAACACTGACACCGGAGAGAGATGCCATAATCTGCAACGAAGCTGTGAGCATCACTCCGATTTGCGATGTAGGCCCAACGCCTGCTGCCGTGCCACATAGACTAAGAAGCCAAATTCATCATCGCGGAGCCAATCCTCGATGTGAGTGACTCCCTGAATCCATTGACATTGTGTTCTCGTAAGGGACAAAGGCTTCAGTGCCATCGTGACATCACTTCCCCGATGTTGTAAGGAACAGTTGTCTCACCTCCCCTGCGCTGGGTTCATAAGCAACCGACCCTACACGGCGCCAAAGAAGCATCATCTCCTCGATGCCGTGAGCCATCTTTGTTTCATTGCTCTTCTTAGGTACTGTTGTTTGTGGGTCCAATGCCGCGCATCTCGCGGTTGGCACCATCAGGCCCCCTGCCTCATACCTGTATGTGTAGAGGGGAATCCTTGGGTCCCCCACTGTGAGGGAGTAATAGGGCTCTGATTGTTAGGGGGCCTGTTACGGGCCCCCGAGGCCGGTCCCAGACAACCAGGTCATCCCGTTAGGAGTGAGTTGGTTTCGCTGACTGAGGCAGTCATAATACTTGCTCTTTCGGAAATCATACACATTGCACCTGTTGGCCATCTTTGAGTCACTCTTAAGGATTTGCTGACGGGTACGAGTCGGTCATAGCATTATGCTTTAAGCGCATCGTAATTACTTGCTCGTACAGCGGTGGGAGTCGGTCAGAAATCAGCTCTACAAATCGGACTCGCTCTTGACGGGTACGATTCGTAGCCCTTCTGGCCGAGATTGGAATCGGGACGATAATCAGTAAATCACTAGTGGTTGGACTGCCTATTGAAAGCCATCTGGGGGCAAGTAAGGTTTGACTTTTCCTAGACTGTTCTGTTGGGAAGATGGCTTCCCTGGTAGTTGTGTTTATATGATTTGGCATATCTAGGTGTTTTTCCAAGGTTATACCCTGTGATATAGTAGAGTCAACGATGATGGCAGCGCAATTGACAGCTGTACGTTGTTTGAGCCATTTTGTCCTTACTGCATTTTAACAACCATAACCAGCTAATCCTGCAATGCATCATCCTTTCAGTCCTAACATCTCTTCAAGGTTGTCATGAATCACTTTTACAACTGCTGTGATAGCACTACTTCCCCCAATTACTTTGTGAAGCTGGTAACTGCTTTGAGGTTTGCCTTACTACCAAATGTCTAGCGTTTGTGGCCTGTAGCCATTCCTCAGCTGCAAGTGCCCTATCCATCCATTGCTGACCAGATCTTACCCCATTTGCCTGCTCTCAAGTGTTCCTACCATGGAGCTTCCCACAGTTATTGTCCGGCACTTGTCTCAAGAGTCCCTTGTGTGAGGAAACCCAAGGACCTTATTCAGCCGATTTCTCTTTTTACGTCTTTGTTTGAAGGTATTTATTGCTAAAACTCATGACTCCCAGCCACACTGAAGGTGGTTTACTGACCTCAAACAGCTCGCCTGAGGACTATGAGAAAACCAGCAGTTCTAATGCCCCTACAATGCTGATCTCTCCCCTAGAACAATGAACCTTTTCATCTGAGTGATCCCCAGAAAAACAACAAAGTGAGTCCCCTGACTTAGGTGATCTCCATGGTCACTTTACCCATCAGCGATAGTGAGTTTCTTGTCTGTGGCCTTTGCAAAGTCACACTGAGAAGCTCTGATTTGCTTACGATTGGTTTAAGGCCAAAGGTAATTCTATGCTATGGCTCATGCCCTGGAATTAAGCAGCAAGAAATGGCAATTAGGACTTGTAATGTTACTACTTTTGTGTCCATTTTGCAAAGATATTCTGACATGTTGCCATTGTTAACCCTGCTTGGCCACACGCTTCATCCCGATACTCTCTGTGTTGTATTTCAATACTGCCATTGGTGACTGAAGGTTGCTCAGTCACAGCCTTAGAGCAGCCGAGGCTCTTTTGTAATTTATGGGGAGACACCAGTTATCAATCAATCACGATTTCAAACAATCAGGATTTATAAAGCAAGGCAAATCACCTGTGACGGTCTCAAGGCGCTCGAGTTGCTAACTCCTTAATGGAGAAAGCATTGAAAAACTAGGCAGAAGTAAGAGACAGCACTCAGAAAATTGAGAGAGGAAGGAGAAATCATTAAAGAATGAGAAAAAATCAGTAGAAGGCTCTCAGAAACACTGGGGAAAGGAAGGAGAACGCGGGTAAAAATGAAGCAAAAGCAGGAGAAAACACTCAGAAAATTAGGAAGAAACAAAGGAGAATGTTTTTCAGAAAAAGGAAAAAGCAGGAGAAAGCAAAAACGAGGAGGAAGCAGAGCGGAGAAGCAGCCCGGGAAATCTGAGCCTAGGGCCTAATCAATGGGTCGCTCCATTAAGTAGGGCCTGGGAGGAGGGAAGTGTGCCAGTAGGCGGTGGAGGTGTAGCCGAGGGGTAGGAAAATAGGCTGCAGATGGGAGTGGTAAATGAGGGGAAAAAAAGGGAAGTAGTAAAAAACAAGGGAAAAGCAGGATTCAACACTCAAAAGAAAGAGGGAACAGGAAGGAGAAAGCAGTAACAAATGAGGGAAAAGCAGGAGAAAACAATCAGAAAAAAGGGGGAGAGGAAGGAGAAAGCAGCAAAAATCAAGGGGAAAGCACAATAAAGTACTTAGAAAGTAGGGGATGGAAAGGAGAAAGCATTAAAAGCAAGGCAAAGGCAGGAGAAAGCACTCAGACAAACGGGACAGCAGCACAGGGGAGCTGGGTTATACAGGCTATATGTTATGTGGCAGGTAAGGTAAATCCCTCATTAAATGGCACCTCGCTCAGCCGCTGTATCACTGTAATCCAGTGCTCTTGTTTATAGCATATTTACGCAATTCATCAGATGGACCCCTTTGGGAATACTGTGCTCTTATCGTCATTTGCAAATGTGATGGGGAGCAGGGGTTGCTGTCCAAGGATGCCCTAGCCTCTTTCTATTCTATTGCTTATTGGGTGTAACCTAGCTCACCATCAGCATCAATGCCCTCTACCCCTTCTTCAAGGAAAAGAGCCCCTCCCAGGCGTTCCGACTGAGCTCCTGATCATTTGGCTCACATTATCGACAGCACCTTGGTGCCAACGTGCCCTCTATCACTTCACCCTTGACACTACTGGTCCTCGCCTGTTAAGGGTCTAACTAATGACCCAGCCCTCATGGTTGACTGAATCCCTGACCTCACCAGGTGTGGAACAAAGTCTGTCACCTTGGATGAGGTTGCACGTTCTGGGACCTGAATTTAAATACCCATTCCCAGGTCATCCAGAAATGTTTAGGGTCAGGCAACAGGCTGATAGAGCACGACACTAGATTCCTAAATAAGGTCCTGGATTACACCAGCCCAGCAGTACGCAAAGCGCCCTGAGCCCCTGAGTGCAACAATGTACTACAGTAGGGAGCACTTGGGAGGGTGTGAAATATTTACACACATCCAACCTGACCTGTGTTTGATATGACTGCACCTGCCCCTCTCATTGTCAATAGACCCAGTAAAGTGGCTTCACTGCCTCTGTCAATTTGTAGGAAGCCGGAACCACTCGCCCAAAACCCAGACCTAAATAAGTAAATGTTAATGCCATTTGTAAAGCGCTCTGTTACCCAATGGGTGTCCTGGCGCTTAAAGATCGGATGTCCTACAGATGCCTAAACAAGGATGAGAAGGCAGATTAACTAGACTGGAACAGGCACATCTTGAGGGCTTTCCTAAACTCCAGATGATTAATTATGACTCTAAGCTGAAATTGCAGGTCATTCCATGCCTTAGCTGCTATGACCATGAAACGTCTTTTTCCCCAGTTAGATTTTCTAACCAAGGGCACCAGTACCTGTTTCGCTTCAGACGAGCAAAGGGTTCTCCTAGGCACATACCACTGGAGGTTCTGTCTAAAATGAAGGAGTCCAAGTCCATAGAGGGATTTATGGACCACATACAATGCCTTAAAGCTAACACGCTTCTTAACGGTCAACCAGTGAAGCTTTTTTATCTCCGCTGATATTTACGCATGTTTAGGTGTTTTAGTAAGCAGTCCGGCTGCCATGTTCTGCAAAAGTTGAAGCCTTTTCATGAGTCCATCCTGGATGTTTAAATATAGACTGTTACAATAGTCCAGTTTGGACATGACTAAGGCAGTGATGACAGTTTTCTGACTATCTGTAGGAAGAAGAGGCAGAATATTTTTGCAGGATCTTAAAGTAAAGGATGTTGTTGAGACCACTGCATTGACCTGGTCCTTAAGACAGAGTTTATTATCAATATAAACTCCCAAGTTCTTTACTTTCCTAACAGGTTGAGGGAGAGGGCCAATTTTATCTGGGCACCAGCCAGGTGACCAAAGATTGAGAAACGTAAACATTAAAAAGTGACGTAAATAATTAATTTACTCTCTTAATTTCTATGCAGGTAAGTACTTTATCAATAATAACTCAGATCGGAAAGAAAAAAACCAAAGTCCGTGGTGTTAGAGTTCTTAGGGGTTTTATTCCTTAAAAAGGAATGGTCATGACCAGGATATCTGATTCTGACCACCACAGGGGTGTCAGAAGGGATAGAGCGCGCTACATTTTATTGACAATACATAGCTTATATACTTAATTCATATCATAAGAAGCAATGCAGTAGGCGTAACAGCTGAGAGAAGACAAGATAACAGTATACACGTGGTACTGGTACGTAATCAAGAGGCGTGAACTAGGCGTGAACTGGAGGTGTGTGCTAGAAACGTCACAGATAGGTGTCACAAAGGGGTGGCACTAACAGAATTGTTGCAATGTCAGCAGAAATCGGAAGCTTGGATGCGCGCGCAGCTGCATGACGTGTGGATGACGTGAAGCTGGAGGGTGCAGGGGACTTGACATTTACACTGACGGAAAGAGACAGAAGTCTGGCATGTCAGATCAACTTGTACTTCTATCATATCTGATATCTGGTGTTTAGGAACCATATTATCTGGGCGGAAAGGTCTCTAGGGCAGAAACTATTCTATGCTAACTGTGGATGCGTGTATAAGCGCCTAAGTGTCTGCATGAGAAGCGTGGGGGCACGGGGCCTTCCATGGAAGCATGGTAACAGAAGCTATGAATTACTTGCACTGAGACGGGTCGGCCCTTTGGCTCTGCAGCTGGGGAGGATGTTTACTGAAGCTAGTAGGCAGGAATGCATTCTCGAGGAGCGGAACAGATAACTCGAAGGTTATAGTCAGTCTTGGCAGAAAACAGGCTGAGCTGAGCGCGAGGGGCCGCGCTGGAAGTAAGTCAGAGTTCACGGGTACAGAGGCAGCCTGGGCAGAGGCTGTCAGAGTCAAAAGCCAGAAAAGAGGCTCGATGGCAGAAATTCAGGGCCTACTTTGCCAGAGCAGAAAAACATATAAAGTACACTTCAAAAAGACGGTGGCATAGCATACTTAGGAATGGACCATTTAATCCATTCAGGGTGGATCTGAAAGAGGACAAGTTAACGTTGGACGCAAATGTATTTGCGTCTTCATAGCTGACACAGGAGGGAAGTTACATGTACTTTAAGCTGATACATGGAGTCGGTGGGGTACGCGCTAGGGAACATAACATGACCAAAAATTTATATTTCCTCATTCCCTCCTTGTTCCCTACGGACCCTTCATGAAATCTCGATCCTCATGAATCGATCAGTTTGTTCTTGTAACATCATTTGTTCTTCTTTCTTTCGTTTACGTTTTGAGAGAAAACTGGAATGTTCAATACAAGAGGTGGCACATAGTCCACAAATCGCTGGCCCACACTGCAGGCACAGGCAGCAACTGAATACTAGGACTAGGCCAATGCCTAGGAAGGATAGGATCTTCCATCCCCAAGCCGTTAACGTTGTCCAGAACCAACCGGACCAAGTCCAGGTGCCTGGATTCTGGTGTATCTGATTTGCAATTTTATGGAGACGGGTAATAGCTTGATATACAGATGGTGCGTTTTGTGGTATGAAAACACAGCAACTTGACCCGATGACCTTACAAGCTCCACCTCTATCTGCCAAGATGACGTCAATAACAAGACGGTTCTGAAGGACAACAACCCGCATGGCGGACTGTTCTTCTGTTAGGTTACCTAAGGCGGAGGCAGTTTCATTCACTACTGCTTCAAGCGTTCTAGTTAATCTACGTATTAATTTACTATTCTGAACAGGTCCTAAAAAGAAAAAGAATCCTTTATTAAAATCGGTGTACTGTTCCCATGCCGTTTCTGTGTAGTCGACAAGTGGGATATCTCTTCTGGGTCTATTCTTTACTAGATTGGTATTTCTATGGTAATCAGGGGGAGCTAGGAAAACAGGTGGCAGGAGGAATGCAATGTAACAGGTACCATCCCAATCTGGAGGTAGACGTATGTATGCGGTATGACCACAAACAAAGTAAGAATGACGAATAGCTTTAAAGGACGATTTTCCATGATCACTGAATTCGACCACAGTAGTACATTTACTATGACCTAAGTGTACTGAACCTTTCTTCCTGATACATAATTCACCAGTGACTGGCAATACTGACATAGTAGGTATAACAGGCGCAGCTTCGGATTCAACAGTAAGAATCATAAGGCTAATTGTATAATTACCTAATCCATATACTTCATTTTCTAGATCAGTTCCTATTCTAGTGGGTAGTCCCTCCTTATCAGGGTAACAGACGTCGAGCAGGACTAAGTTCAAGTTTCCCCAAACCCAGCCCCCATCGAAAACAGCAATATCAGGATCTAAGGAATTAATTATTTTAAACCATGCACCGCAAGAGCCATTGTGAGTGAATGGGTACGGAAAGAGGGGCAGAGCTCCCTTGTAATTCTGATAGGGAGGGAGTCGGCCACATATCCAGCAATCTGTAGCATTGTTAGTTTGATGAGAATGGTGTAGCATACTAATAAAAGTGTTGTTGCGCAGCGCAAGTCTGTAGGAAAGTTCGTGTGGAGGTAACTCACTAAAAGTGTGTTCAGTAGATACATTGTAGGCAGATTGTTCACGCTTGAAAATAGGGTAGTAGATAGGTAAAAGGATGCTAGCAACAATAATTAAAATACTCAGAATAAACATGATTAATAGTGTCACTATACAGTGACTACGAAGTGATTTACAGTATGTACGTTTCTTGGCTTCTCTCTCTCTCTCTCTATCTCGATCTAGGGGATACATGTCAGAAACTATTTAACCGATTCACCTAGGGGAGGACTTAAACAATTAAACTGTCTGACTTGCTAGATCGGAGTTTCATACGGTACTCTTCTTGGGGAGTTTTTTCTCGTTCAGATTCTGTAAAGTCTTTTGGCTCAACACAGTCTTTGGTGGGGGTGGACGAGTCTCGATCAGGTTTCAGTCCAAAAATTTTTTTCACATGACTCGTGTGAACCCACCCCTTTCTCCCTTCGATCTTCACGGCGGTCCTCGTGGTGAGAAGGACGGTCTTCGGCGATTTCCAGCGGGGCTCCAACGGACTCTTTCTATCAAAGTTGGGCACCAATACGAGGTCCCCAGGACGGACGTCATGTGGCTTTACATCAGTGTTGTCAGGGAAGGCTGCGGCAACCTGTGAACAACATGATTGGAGTGCAGACATCAAGGAGGCAAGGTAATCTGTCAACATGTTACAATCAACATCAGTAATCTTTTTCGGAATGGGCGTTCCCCACATATTCGGTGGTCTGCCAAAGGCTTATGTGAACCTGCCTGATCTTGAGTGAGGACAGACAATGCTGTACCGTCACGTTCTGTAACAAAAAGTGTAAACGGTTTGCTGTAACATGGTGTCGCTAAAACTGGTGCTTCACATAGTGCTTTCTTTAATTCCTCAAAGGCTTGTGTGTGTTCCTGAGTCCAAGGGAGGGCAGTCGAAGTTGCTGCCTCCTGCGTCGTTAACTGGATGAGTGGTTTAGCTAGAAATGCATATTGAGGAATCCATTGTCTGCAGTATGAGGTGAGGCCTATGAAGGCCCGCACTTCCTTTTGTGTCTGGGGTCGTGGCATGTTTACAATTAACTGAATGCGATCGGGAGTGAGCTGTCTCCCCACTTTGGACAGCAAGTGACCCAAGTATACAACTTGCTGAACACAGAATTGTAGCTTCGAAGGAGACACCTTGTGCCCCTTGTCGGCCAGAAAATGTAAAACTGTCAGTGATGCTTGTTCACATTCGGGCTCACTTCGTGCGGTGATCAGTAGATCATCGACGTATTGCAGTAAAGCGGTGTTAACTGGCATTTGAATACAATCTAGTTGTCTTTTCAGTGCTTGACTATAGATGCTGGGGCTTTCTGTGAATCCTTGAGGTGCGCGGGAAAATTTGAAACTTCGTCCATTTAAACTGAATCCGAAGAGATATTGGCTCTCCGGATCAATAGGTACACTGAAGAAAGCGTTCTTGAGATCAATTACAGTAAAGAACGTTGCTTCTGAATCAATAGCAGTCAATAGGGAAGAGATATCGGGGACCACAGGGTACTGTGGTACAATGCATTTATTCAGTTCTCGAAGATCAATCACCAGCCGATATACTGGCGGTGCATTGGGGTCAGTACGTTTAAGAATTGGGATGATAGGTGAATTACAGATATTGGAGTCGGTCTCTACGACCACTCCCTGGGCAATAAGCTCTTCAACAATTTTCAGTAAAGCCACTACAGCATCGGGTGGTAACTTGTATTGTCTGATTCTGGGTAGAACAACTCCTGTCTTGAGTGTAACACGGTATGGAGTGATATGCATACAACCTACGTCAGCTGGGCCTTTTGCCCATAGGTGATCTGGTACATTTTTCAATCTGACATCAAATTCTCGTAAAACATAATGACCCTTGAAATCCCGTAGAAAGAGTCTAACTCCCTCCGGGGAAAAGCATATTATAGCTCCCAGAGCCTTCAATGTTTTGATTCCTAACAGATTTTCTGGGCATGAGTTCGTAAGTAACAAATCTGTAACTCGTGATAATGGACCCACAGCCAAGGGTACTGGTTCCGATACTTCATTTACAATAGGCTGTCCTGAAAATCCAAGGGAAACATTCTGTGAGCCTGAGAGGGGTGCCCCTGGGACTTCATTATGACTGATTGTGGTGCGGCTTGCCCCTGTGTCAATTAAAAACTTTCTGTCTTTTCCCAATACGTGACTGTGTACATAAGGACCTTCTTGATCTACAGGAATTTCAATAAGAGGCAAACCACCTTCCCTCTCTAGGCTGTTTCATGTATATCGGGGGTAATCTGGATATGCAGATTGGGCATACTGGTACATCTGTTGCGAAACTTGCTGAGTCGCGGCAATGGGCTGTGGTCCTGCTACTGTCTGTGCTGTATGAGATGGAGTATGCATAGGCTGTGTATTCTGCATTGGCTGTACATTTTGTGAGGTCTGTTGCTGGACCTGGTCTTGTCTAGGCGGATGCGGTCTTTCTTTAGTTTTACCTGTTGCTATGTTATGTTTCAGGACTGGGCATTCATGTACGTAATGACCTGGCTGTTTACAGTAATTACATGTCCCTTTAACGGTAGCTGTAGTGTGACTTGTCTGGGTCCCACCTTTTCTCTGACCGTCGGCTGGGACCGTCTGAGCTACTAACATTTTCATCTTGGTGTCTTTCATACGTTTCTGTTCCTGATCTTGTTCTTCTCTAATTCTGTTCTGATGATACTGTAACATTTGTAACATCTGGGATGGCGTATTTGCCTGCCAAGTACTTTCAACTTTGTACACTCTATTTTTAACTAATGGTAGGGAGTTCTCGACTAGTTTTGATACAAAAAGGTGTGGATATGATTCGCTGCTTGGTTGTAGGCCACTATTTATAATGAAACATTTCTCGAATCTTGAATAGAAGTCACTAGTATCTTCATCATGTTTCTGTTTACAGGACGAGATGGCGTCCCAATCTTCCTTTCTAGTTGTCAATAATCTTGGCAGAACCTGTACTATTAATCCAGGTAATGCTTTAGTCTTGTCCCCAAGGCCTACCCCTGGGACCCGTTTGCTTTCTTCGTCTTCTATTTCTGCCCATGCAATCTTTGTGTCCCCCACCTCCCATTCTTTTTCCTTTAATTTCTCGTAAATGCCCGTGGGCAACAGCACCTTCAACATTTTCATGATATCATCATACGTGTAATCCCCCATCAGTAACATGTCCTTAAGCTCTCTGTGAAAACCTGCAGGGTCTTTATCATGACACGGAACTAGTTTCTTCATTTCTAACAGTTCTAACTTAGTCAGTGGCGTGTGCACATATACACGTTTCAAGACGTGATCCGCACCCATAACTGGGTGTACTTCTCGTAAGGGGTTCTGACTTTCAATGCCACTCCCGCATTGCATGTGGTACGTTTTCCTTTCTAGAGGTGGGGCGGGAACATATTCAGAGCTTATGAAGGTGTTATATTTATGTCGTTGTTCTAGAATTATTTGTATTAACTTGGTACTGAAACCTCTCCATCTATCCATGAGTAGTGCTTCTAATGTTTCGTGTAAGGGACCTGGATCGGAATGTTGGTTTCTGTATTTCGTGAGGAGGTGCTGAATCATGTATACACCTGCTAATTTCTGTTCGTCTGGGGAAAGGTTTAGAAACGTCTGTGTTAAGGTATCATCATTATATATGTCTGGATTTTCGGCCCATAAGATGGCTGACCGGGCTAGTTCTTGTTCATCCATCGAATTGAGTACATGGTACCCCATTCTTTCTCGTAGTTTTTTATCGGTCTCCTGGAACTGGTGTTCAGAAGAATTCGGGTTTGTTAGAGCAGAGAGAAAAACTCTCTTGTTTTCCGGACGGATGCCCTTCCTAAGGTAAGTTCCCTTACCTACATACGCTATAGTATCTGTAGTCCTTTCTGGTTCTTCAAGTTCTTCTTCCTCCTCTGAGGAAGCTTTGTCTTTCCCTTTTTGGTGTACCGTCATCACTGCTTTTCTAATTTTCTTGTACATACTGGCTATGCAAGCCCCCCTGTCATGTTTTCCATCGGCTATATTTTGACCCCACTTGTTCAGTGCATCTAATTCACTTTGATCTGTTCCGGGCCTGTCTCGTTCTCTTATTAGACAATTTATGAAAAATCGTAGTATCTGTGCTTGAATGTCAACCTTCTGTTTCTCCATTGCATCCTTGATACTGTCAGGGTCTTTCCCTGTCTGAACAAACTCATATATTCTATCTAGACGGTCCTTCATTCCTACATAGCATAACAAGATATCAGTAGCAGATCTCAACCGTAGTGAGCCCAATATCATTAGATCGTTTTTACCGGGTACTGGATCATATCTACAAACGGAAATGTTTTCTCTGAGTGCGTCAAGACGAGGAGAATTGAACGTGAGAGGACTCTGCATGTCCCTGAGATTGAATCTGGGTGTTAATGGCGGGGTCCGAAGACCCGCGGTCGCACCTCCTGAAGCGGATGCTTGGGCATTATCTCCCTGCGGAGTCTGGATCTGAACTTGAATTTGTCGTTTAGTAGGATCAGGTAGACTTTGTTTCGGTAGGTCAATTTTGGGTGCGGGAAGTGGCGGAGCTGGCGGAGCGGGGGAGGTCTGTCGCGGTACCGGCGGAACATGATCTGGGGGCGGAGTGCCACCCCCGTCCCTGTCAGGAGGCAGGGCACGAACAGGCAAATTGGTGTAAGCTGGTGCTACATCCTCTAGATAAGAATTTAGGAATATGTCTTTAGTAGTCTTATGCATTACTTTAGTTGGAACTAATGGTGGCGGTAAGTTTTTCGGTATTTCTGATAGGGCCTCAGGTGAACCCTCAGCCGCGAGATACATACCGTTTACGAGATTGTTTCGGGCACGGTCTATTTGTTCTGTTTTTACTCGGATCCCTTCAGTAACTAGCTCGTTTTCTTGGGCTTTTTCTGATTCTTTAAGTCTGTCTTCTCTACGGAGTGCTTTCTCAGCACGCTTATGTGATTCCTTACGCCAAAATTCTATGGCGTCTTTCTGAGATTGTCTAGCTTTCTTTTTCCATAATGCTTCTTCTACCTTCATGATGCACTCGGCATCCCATGTTCCGGTAGCGGGCCATCTGTGTCTTTCGTCTAGATGCTTGGTATAGTCGGCCCATAAGTCTAGATACAATATGGCATCTATGCCATGTTTATGATACATAAAGTTACCTGGAGTGTCCCTAGGGGGAATAGGAATTTCTTCCTCCAGTATCCCTTTCCTAGTTCCTATCTGCTTTAACTTGTTGAAAAACGGCATCTTGTTTACTTATTACTGAATACTCAATCCTTACTCCTTAATACTGGTTACAGTTAGTTTATACGAGAAACACAATAATGCACATTTAAACGGTCACATTCATACCACGACATTAATCACATGAAAAGACATTTGAGACATAGATGACTACCCTCTATACTGGATGTACTGCTAAACAATACAGATACACTGGTGTAACAGTGCAGAAATTCAGAATTCAGAATACTAGATATACTGCTAAACAGTACAGATACACTGCCTAAAAACAGTGCAGACCGGACTTGTGTACCCAAACCCGTCTAGATACGTCCCAGCAATGGTACTCACCGGGAAGCACGGAAACAGAAGACCTCGGAAAACTCGACTGGACTCGACTCGATACTTCGGAAAACTTCGGAAAACTTCGGAAACCTGGTGGGCCTCTTGACACCTCGGACCTTGCTTCTTTCGGCTAGGCTCTGGTCGGGATCCTCCGCACTCCTCACCGCCTCGTCTGGGCACTGATCGCAGTCTTCGTCACCTCCGTGGGTCAGAGGGAGATGCAGGAAATCCTGCCGGTATGCGTAGGTTCCATCTAACTGATGGCAGGGGACAGAGCTTGCAATGCGCCAACCGGCGCGTGAGGTGGGGGAGGGGTCCCTATTCGGGCGCCAAAATGACGTAAATAATTAATTTACTCTCTTAATTTCTATGCAGGTAAGTACTTTATCAATAATAACTCAGATCGGAAAGAAAAAAACCAGAGTCCGTGGTGTTAGAGTTCTTAGGGGTTTTATTCCTTAAAAAGGAATGGTCATGACCAGGATATCTGATTCTGACCACCACAGGGGTGTCAGAAGGGATAGAGCGCGCTACATTTTATTGACAATACATAGCTTATATACTTAATTCATATCATAAGAAGCAATGCAGTAGGCGTAACAGCTGAGAGAAGACAAGATAACAGTATACACGTGGTACTGGTACGTAATCAAGAGGCGTGAACTAGGCGTGAACTGGAGGTGTGTGCTAGAAACGTCACAGATAGGTGTCACAAAGGGGTGGCACTAACAGAATTGTTGCAATGTCAGCAGAAATCGGAAGCTTGGATGCGCGCGCAGCTGCATGACGTGTGAATGACGTGAAGCTGGAGGGTGCAGGGGACTTGACATTTACACTGACGGAAAGAGACAGAAGTCTGGCATGTCAGATCAACTTGTACTTCTATCATATCTGATATCTGGTGTTTAGGAACCATATTATCTGGGCGGAAAGGTCTCTAGGGCAGAAACTATTCTATGCTAACTGTGGATGCGTGTATAAGCGCCTAAGTGTCTGCATGAGAAGCGTGGGGGCACGGGGCCTTCCATGGAAGCATGGTAACAGAAGCTATGAATTACTTGCACTGAGACGGGTCGGCCCTTTGGCTCTGCAGCTGGGGAGGATGTTTACTGAAGCTAGTAGGCAGGAATGCATTCTCGAGGAGCGGAACAGATAACTCGAAGGTTATAGTCAGTCTTGGCAGAAAACAGGCTGAGCTGAGCGCGAGGGGCCGCGCTGGAAGTAAGTCAGAGTTCACGGGTACAGAGGCAGCCTGGGCAGAGGCTGTCAGAGTCAAAAGCCAGAAAAGAGGCTCGATGGCAGAAATTCAGGGCCTACTTTGCCAGAGCAGAAAAACATATAAAGTACACTTCAAAAAGACGGTGGCATAGCATACTTAGGAATGGACCATTTAATCCATTCAGGGTGGATCTGAAAGAGGACAAGTTAACGTTGGACGCAAATGTATTTGCGTCTTCATAGCTGACACAGGAGGGAAGTTACATGTACTTTAAGCTGATACATGGAGTCGGTGGGGTACGCGCTAGGGAACATAACATGACCAAAAATTTATATTTCCTCAAAAGAGTCGGACTAATGGAAGATCCCTGAGGGAGTCAGCATGGTAACGTGAAGGGTTTCGGTGTGAACTTCCCAAGGGTAAATGGATGAAGCTTGTCGGAAAGAAAATATTTAGGCAGCTTCCAAGCTGCCCCCTCGACCCCGATCTCACGCAGCCTGTCTATCAATAAACTGTGATGGACAGTATCAAAGGCTGCTGAGAGGTCCAGCATGATCATGGCTGCATTTCCTCCTGATCCAAAATGGTTCTAATCTCATCGGTGGATTTGAGGAGAGCGGATTCCATACTGTGTCCACCCCAAAATCCATATTGAGCAGGGTCTAATCTCTGGGAGGCTTCCAGAAATGCACTAAGTTGTAAGTTCATGATTTTTTACATTATTTTAGCTGGTAGAGGAAGTCTAGAGATCGGTCTGAAGTTATTTGAGTCCTTGGGATCAAGATTGGATTTCTTCAATAGGGGTACTATAGATGCTCTTTTCCAAATATTGGGAAAATAGCCTTCTTCAAACATCGCGTTGAAGATGGGTGTTAAAATGAGTGTTACTGGTTCCGCCACTAGTTTAAGTGTAGCCAAAGGGCATGGGTCAGTTGGTGAGCCGATTTGGCAGACATGATAGTTTTAGAAATCTCCGAGACTAAAATAGGGAAGTGTTAGAACCAGCTGTCTCTAATTGGCAGAGGTATTCATTTCTTTTTTTTTTTTTTTTAAAGTTTTATTATTTTATTGCAAGGAAATACAGCAATACATAACAATTCCATAAGCTGATCAACAAAAAAACAAGGGAAAAGGAAACAAGTACATAGCATCTTATAACAGAGAAATGAAAATAGATCAGGCGAACGAGTAGCTTAAATCCATTCGGCAATTGGTGCCCACATTTTCTCCCCCATAGCTCTTTTTTTAACCCCCTTCAACTTATATATGGCGGATTCAATATTATACATAAATAATAACTTTTCGCGCCACATAGAGAAAGACGGCGGAGCTACACTAATCCATTCTTTGGTAATGCAGGACCTGGCTGCAGCCATACAAATGAATAGAAAATATGAAGTTGTTCTTGGCCTAATAACTACGTGATCAATACCTAATAAAAGCAGCTCTGCTGTAATCTTAACCTCATGTTTAAGAATAAGAAATAAACAATTTTCAATGTGTAAGAACAAATTAGAGAATTTTGGACATGAAAAAAACATATGTAAAGCATCAGCTGAAAATAGACCTCATCGGCTGCATTTCGTACCGGTCGTGGTGCTCCACTTAGCAACTTTGCTGGGAGTGTAGTACAAATTATGAATACACATAAAGTGTTGTGATTTTATCATCCCTGTTATTAAACACTCCGATGCCATTTTAATTGATAACAAGATATCAACTTCCGGTATACCTAGAGTATTAGCCAATTTCTGCTGACAATGTCCTAAATCAGTACCGTATTCCTGAATTAAACTTATCTAGATTGCTCCTATGCAGGGTTTTTTTTGCAAAAGTTCTAACAGTGGAACTTTGGATGGGGGAGTAAAAGAATAATTAAGCAGGTAACTTCGTAATTGAAGAAATTTAAAGAAATCTTTTCTTCCCAACGCAAATGTGTTCATAAGCTCCTGAAATGACAACATTCGATCATTGCGAAATAAGTCTCCCAAATAGCATATTCCTCTTTGTTGCCATCTATACATAGTTAAATCACAGAAAATTTCTGGTAGCAGACCTTTCGATATGAGGGGGGTATAAAAATTCAATTTACATAATTTCAAATGTTTTCGCACTTTTTGTCAAACTCCAAAGGCAGCCTTCAATATCTTAAATTTTGTTTTTTTATGATAACTGGGTTCTACAATCTTCAGAAAGCTACCCTTAACTTTTTCACCTAGAATCATTTCATAGATTGACGGAGCTTGATGTCTCTCCATCTCCACTCTATCTCCCAAAATCAAGGGGCTTATATATTGCAGTGCGGCAGATAAATAATACAGAAGAAAATAAGGAACATTCCATCCACCACATTCATTGCTCAGTATTATTTTCTTCGAAGATTTCCTATGGCGTTTATACCCCCATAAAAACCGAAAGGTAGTTCTTTCTAGATTTTTAAAACTGAGCGGTTAAAATTCTAGTGGTATTGTACGGTACAAATATAGGATTTTTGGTAGGACCAACATTTTTAAGATATTAAGTCTACCGTAAAGTGATAAATGTAAGTTGTCTAGACGCTTTAATGAAACATTAATCTGTGTAATTATGGGATTTATATTGCGTTCTGGTATCTTCTCTATGGGGAGGGAGATCTTAATTCCTAAATAAGTAACCTCTGAGGAAGTGGAAATATTAGATGGTGGTTTCTCTCCGGAGCAAAGAATTTGAGTCTTGTCAAGATTGAGCTTGTACCCCGAGAAAGATCCAATTTGCCTGGCAATATCATCAATCACCGGTAGAGCTGATTGTACGTCGTGGTAGTTATCACTATATCGTCAGCATAAGCTAAAACTCGGTAATTAACATTGGCCAGGACAATAGGTTTATTTTTCGGCTCCAAAAGAAAATGATTAATTAACGGATCAATGTAGAAAGCAAAAAGTAAAGGGGAAAAGGGACATCCTTGTCGTGTGCCTCTAGTGATCATGAAAGGCGTGGAGATCTTCCCGTTAATTCGAATATGCGCTTTAGGAGCAGCATACAACGTTTTTAGAGCTCTTATTATACCGGAGCCAAATCCCTTCCTAGATAAAACATTCCACAGATAGTCCCAAGCAACCCGGTCAAAAGCTTTTTCAGCGTCTAAAAATACAAGTCCTACGTTAGACCGAGTTGCTTGAGACCAGTCCAAAAATGAGATCACTCTCCGAATATGATCAGCAGTTTCTCTAGTGGGGATAAAGCCATGTTGGTAAATAGAGACTAAAGGAGAAATAATGTTAGACAGTCTTATGGCTAGGGTTTTAGAAAAAAATTTAATATCTGCATTTATAAGCGATATTGGGCGAAAAGATGAAGGTAATAGTGAAGGTTTTAAGAAACACAGTGATTGTGGAATCATGCCATGATTTAGGTGCATTTCCCTGTTGAGCTCTTAAACACAGGACCATTAACTCTGTTTTAAGGATAGATCTAAACTGTTTGAAAAACTCTAGAGGGATAGCATCTGGACCCGCTGCTTTTCCTGATGCTAGGGACATTAGAGAGACTTCAATTTCTTCCCAAGTAAGTGGTGAATCTAATTTCTCCTTTTCCTCACTAGATAGCTTGGTGTCCAGAGCTGAATCAGCAAACGGAGTGATCTGATCTGAACAGAATACCCTAACATCTTCTGTATACAATTTAGAATAAAAATCCTTAAATACTTCAAAAATGTCTTCTGTTTTAATAACTGTTGCTCCTGTCAGGTTATTTATTTTATCAATATTGGCAAACGTCGCTTTCTTATTGGCTCTCTTAGCCAGGTGTTTACCGGTATTTTTTCCCACTTCATAAACCTCTGCCCTAAAGGCAGAGATTTGTTGAGCGAATTTTGTGGCAATGAATGATGAATCTTAACTTTGAGGATCGTTAACTCCTTTAAAATGATTTCAGCAGCTAATCCTTTGTTGTACGCCTGCATAAGTTGGATCTCTAATGTTCTTAAATTTTTCATTTCTGCAGCTTCTCGCCTTATAACCTCTTTTTGTTTTCTTATTGAATAACGCAATGTTTCTCCCTGAACCCCACATTTAAAAGCATCCCACACTATTTCTGCAGACGCAGTGCCTCTGTTGTGTAAGAAAAATTCCGGGATCCAATTGCTCATATATTCAACATAAGATAAGTCATATAGTAATTTGCGATCAAAGGACCATGATCAAGGAGTGATAGGAGTATTTAATTCAAACTTGAGAATAATAGGATTATGGTCTGAAATGATTTTCGGTGACACCTCATATTCCACTTGGGTAAGCTCGTTATATAAGCATTTGGAGATAAAAAAATAGACTCATCTAAAAAACTTCTGATGCGGGGCAGAAAAGAAACCCTACATCTAGCATTCTGAAGTCCTGAATCATCTCTTTAAGTGCACCAAACACTTTCCTCTTCCTACCTTTATATGGAATGCTGCCATCGATATCATAGGTTTCATCTAGGTGTAGATTAAAATCTCCACATAGTATGATATTAGATGACCATTGAGCTAACTCCACGTTTAGAAGATCAAAGATGGTAGGGCCGTCCAATTTTCAACAATGACCCATCGTCCTAGTAGGTCTTCTTTAATTTTTTTAATTTCCCCCAATCCAAATCGCTTTAGAATTTCCACTCCTCTTATAGTACAGCTTTGGCGAGAACAACCTACCACTTCCAATCCAAGATCTCTTAGCCACTTTCTGTTAGACCAGGCAATATGGGTCTCCTGTACACAAACAATATCCAACCTCATAGTTTTAAGTATCTGAGCCATTATACCCCTTTTTCTTTTATCATTTAGACCACACACATTGATGGAACATATGTTCAATTTAACCATTATTTGATTTTAGTGATTTAGAAACATCAGACACATTAAACACATTGGAGAAATAATAGCAAAAATAGCAAATTTTTCCAAAATTCGGCACCTGCCCTATATAGATCATAAGTTTGCATTGACAACATCTTCCAGCTGTATGACCTTGCACCCCAAAACAAAACTTTTTTACCCTTCCCCAACCCCCGCAGCACACCCCCCCCAAACCCACCCACACCACCAATCCCCCCCACCAGAAGCGTAAGGGCTATTGCCCTCATCGATGGAAAGTGAGTATGGGCTGTGATTTCCGCCTGAGCCAGCCCGAAACATCAGGATAAGACACAATTATAAGGACATCCGATCAATCTACGTTTAGTGCTGGTCTTCATCATTGATCCTATGAGTCGTTATTACTTAGTTTCTAAAAAACTGTTGTGCCTTAATTTCAGAAACAAAAAATATCGTTCTCCCCTTATATACAACCTTAAGATTAGAAGGATTTAAGAGGAAAGCTTGTCCCCCTTTAGATTGTATTGGAGTCATTAGCTGTTTGAGTCTCCAGCGTTGGTGCACTGTTGCAGCGCAGAAGTCTGGTCGAACAAAGAATTCATGCCCTAAACCCTTTCTAGTCTTAGATGGTCTTGCCAGACCATATAGAATCTCACAAAGTAAATAGTTTTGCAAGTTTATAAGAATAGCTCTTGGAGGTATACACTTCTGACAAATAGGGACACACCTTTTCTAGTCAGGGCAAGGGGATCACGCCCTTTGATAACCCCTGCTCACCCCCTTGGTAGCTGGGCAGAGCAGATAGGCTTATCTCAGAGGCTGTGTGTTAAGCATTTATGACCACATACAGTAATAAAGTGAATACACTACAAATGGACAAGACACAGTAGTATTTTAAAAATAAGGATTTTTATATAAGGCTTAGCACAAGACCAAATAACGACAAAAATATACCACAATCTCAATAAATACTCTTGGAAGGCAAAATAATAGTTCAAATGTAGTTTCTTCTTTAGCACAAAGTCTTTCGTATCAAAAGCAACTCTTCTTCCTGGACACACAGTTCTTGGCAACAATGTAACCCACACGGGAGTCACACGACGTCGAGGCAAAGTTAATCCAAAGGTTCAGCGTCGACCGCGAGGAGCGCTACGTCGAGCCCAGAGTCACACGGACCCCCAACAACACAGTACCTTAGGAAAATGAAGCACACGATGATCAGCGGCGTCGAGCAATCCAACGTCGCGTCCTCGGTATCGATCAGGCCTCAGTAGTCGTCGATGTCGATGATGCAGTTGCAAGAGTGAGCAGCGCTCACGGCGTCGAGAGGGCTTCGAAGACGACGCGATCAGCAGCGGTGCAGACACGAGGTCCATTGGAGCTGGAGCCGAACTCACTACTCACTGGCGTTGCTGCTGGCGTCGATTGGGCCCGGCGGCCGGCGTCGATGAAGCGGGGCACTGGAGCCGTTACTCACGATGTCGAGCTGGATTCGGCGACGTCCGTCGGCGTCGAGATGGCTGGTTCTTTCAGAGGTGCTGGATTCACAGGTTCCAGCAAATAGCACTTTAAGCAGATGAAGTCCTTTAGCCCTGTGACTTAAACAGGAGGCTGGCACTCTTCCAGCCCTTGGAGATTTTCTTAGCAAAGCGTGGGAGTACACACACAGTTCCTCTCTCCTGGTTCCTTGGCAAAAATAAAGAAGCAACTGCAGGATTCCCCCCAGCAAACAGCACACTGGCAGAAGGGGTAGGCAAGTCCTTGGATCAGCAGGCTTCTTGTCCTTGGTTTCAGGGTTCCTTGTCAGAAGTGATTTGAATTCTTGGTTCAGGGGTCCATCTCTTATACTTCTTTTTGGCTTTGATCCCTTTGTCCATGCAGGGGAATTTCCCAACATCCGGGGTCTGTTGTGGGTGGAGCCCGGCAGAGGCACCTGGCATATTCACTGAGCAGGGCTGGGTCCTCAGACGCCCAGCAGGAGGTGGAGCCAGCATTGTCACTGGCAGGAGCAGAGCTATCGGCCTCCTGGTAGGAGGTGGGGCTAGGATCACCCATGGCAGGCACAGAGCCATCAGTCGCCTGGCAGGAGGTGGAGCCAGCATTGTATCAAACAGGGCAAGCTATCAGCAAGTACTCTCCCCCTACTCTCAACGCAAATGTCCCACTCATCCCACACTGACTCATCAGATCTCTGGAGCCACCCAGCTCCTGTCACACACACACCAAACAAGCAGAAACCAGAAATAGTTTGACAAGAAAATAGCTACTTTCTAAAAGTGCTATTTTCAAACCCAGAGTCCAAAAACCATCCACACAAACGGATGCGTAATTAAACCCTGAGTTCAGGGATACCAAACTCGACATTGCACCATGCTCCCCGAGCCAGCTAGGATCATAGCATTAATAATCCTGGCAGCCCATTCTAACTAATGGAGGGCAGGTCACCTCGCAATAGTGAAAAACGAAGATGGCTGTAATTCACTATTAGGACATGCCAACTTGGTCATGCCTGTCCTACCTTATACTTACAATGCACGCTGCCCGTGGGCCTACCGTAGGGGTGACTAACACAAAGTTAAGGGAAGGTTTAGGGACTGGCAAGTAGGTGTACTTGCGCAGTCAGCGTGACAGTACCAGACTGCACGTGGGTCTGGCAATGGCAGACCCTCAGACATACTTTTACCAGGCCGCTTCCGTGGGTGGCACAACATGTGCTGCAAGCCCACGAGCAGCATTTGTATTTACAAGCCCCGGCACTCCTGGTGCACTAGACTAGGGACTGACAGTAAACCAAATTAGCCAAACATGGAATCCAATCGATACAGTAATTTAACATAGGGAGCACTTGCACTGTGGCACTGATCAGCAGTGGCACAGTGCCCAAAGCATTATCCAGCAAAAACATCGTAAAACAGTGGAGGCAACAGCAAAAATGGAGGAGAGAGTCAAGCCAATGATGTCAGGTCTAACACGTGTCCCCTCCAGCTGAAATGTGGGGAGAACTACCCTTGACCTAGGGAGTCCTCATCAGTAAGGCGGAAAAATCTGGACAGACCATCAGCATTGGCGTGATCTGTACCAGGGCGGTGTTCCACCGTAAAGTCCATTCCCTGTAGGGAAATGGACCACCTCCACAGTTTCATATTCTCACCCCTCATCTGCATCAACCATCTGAGGGGCCTGTGGTCTGTCTGAACCCGGAAGTGAGTCCCAAACAGGTAGGGTCTTGGCTTCTTCAGCACCCAGACCACAGCAAATGCTTCTCGCTCTATCGCACTCCACCTCGTTTCCCTGGGAAGTAATCTCCGGCTGATGAAGGCTACAGGCAAGTCTCGGCCCTCTTCATGCACCTGAGCTAGAACAGCTCCCACGCCATGCTCTGAAGCGTCCGTCTGAACAATAAATTCCTTAGAAAAGTCGGGTGCCTGGAGTATAGGTGCTGTGCACATTGCAGTTTTTAGGGTGTCAAAGGCTGTTTGACAGGCGTCAGTCCAGATCCCATTTTGTGGCTGCTTCCTGGAAGTCAGCGAAGTCAAGGGGTGCACAATGTTACCGTAATCCTTGACAAACCTCCTGTAATAACCTGTGAGACCTAAAAAGGCTCTCACCTGAGTTTTAGTTTTGGCGGTGCCCAAGCCAGGATGGTATCAATCTTGGGTTGTAGGGGGGCAACCTTGCTGCTCCCTACTTGGTGCCCCAAGTACACCACAGAACCCTGCCCAATCTGGCACTTACTGGCTTTGATTGTGAGGCCTGCTCTGCGCCAACAACAGGTCCTGGAGGTGGCGCAAGTGTTCCTCCCAGCTGGCGCTGAACACTGCGATGTCGTCCAAATAGGTGGCACTGAAATCCTCCAGTCCAGCCAAGACCTGGTTGACCAACCTCTGAAAGGTGGCAGGGGCATTCTTCATCCCAAAGGGCATCACCCGGAACTGGTATAACCCATCTGGTGTGGAGAATGCTGACCTCTCCTTTGCCCCATCAGTTAAGGCGATCTGCCAGTACCCAGACTTTAGGTCAAACGTGCTAAGGTACCGAGCAGCCCCCAACCGATCGATGAGCTCATCAGCTCTGGGGATGGGGTGCGCGTCAGTCTTGATGACTGAATTGAGTCCTCGGTAATCCACACAGAACCGAAGTTCAGGTGAAGCACCAGGCACTGCAGCCTTCGGGACCAAGACCACGGGGCTGGCCCAAGGACTGCTAGAGGACTCAACCACCCCTAAGGCAAAAATTTTAAAGACCTCCTCCTTAATGTATGCTCTGACCTTGTCAGTCACCCTGTAAGCCTTGTGCTTCACAGGAGTGCTGTCTCCGGTGTCCACATCATGGACACATCAATGAGTGACACCAGGAAAACACTGAAACACCTTGTTGTTTATTTTAATTCGCCGTTTCTGCACCACCCTCGCTACTCAGCAGATTGCTTGCTGACGTAGGCAAGGATTCCTCAGCTGACACGACGGGATTGGCCTGTCGCCAGGACACGCCCACTAGCGTAGCCACGCCCCCTTGGACACAAAACGCGCGCTGATCACGAGCGCAGCGTTTGTTAGCTTTCAGCTCTTGAGGCACAGCCGGAAGCAGGGACAGACTGCCATATTTTTAAAAATCTGCACTGAAACACCTTGTTGTTTATTTTAATTCGCTGTTTCTGCACCACCCTCGCTACTCAGCAGATTGCTTGCTGACGTAGGCAAGGATTCCTCAGCTGACACGACGGGATTGGCCTGTCGCCAGGACACGCCCACTAGTTTAGCCACACCCCCTTGGACACAAAACGTGCGCTGATCACGAGCGCAGCGTTTGTTAGCTTTCAGCTCTTGGGGCACAGCCGGAAGCAGGGACAGACAGCCATATTTTTAAAAATCTGCACTGAAACACCTTGTTGTTTATTTTAATTCGCCGTTTCTGCACCACCCTCGCTACTCAGCAGATTGCTTGCTGATGTAGGCAAGGATTCCTCAGCTGACACGACGGGATTGGCCTGTCGCCAAGACACGCCCACTAGCGTAGCCACGCCCCCTTGGACACAAAACGCGCGCTGATCATGAGCGCAGCGTTTGTTAGCTTTCAGCTCTTGAGGCACAGCCGGGAGCAGGGACAGACTGCCATATTTTTAAAAATCTGCACTGAAACACCTTGTTGTTTATTTTAATTCGCCGTTTCTGCACCACCCTCGCTACTCAGCAAATTGCTTGCTGACGTAGGTAAGGATTCCTCAGCTGACACGGCGGGATTGGCCTGTCGCCAGGACACGCCCACTAGCGTAGCCACGCCCCTTTGGACAAAAAACGCACGCTGATCACGAGCGCAGCGTTTGTTAGCTTTCAGCTCTTGAGGCACAGCCGGGAGCAGGGACAGACTGCCATATTTTTAAAAATCTAAACTGAAACACCTTGTTGTTTATTTTAATTAGCCGTTTCTGCACCACCCTCGCTACTCAGCAGATTGCTTGCTGACGTAGGCAAGGATTCCTCAGCTGACACGACGGGATTGGCCTGTCGCCAGGATACGCCCACTAGCGTAGCCACGCCCCCTTGGACACAAAACGCGCGCTGATCACGAGCGCAGCGTTTGTTAGCTTTCAGCTCTTGAGGCACAGCCGGGAGCAGGGACAGACTGCCATATTTTTAAAAATCTGCACTGAAACACCTTGTTGTTTATTTTAATTCGCTGTTTCTGCACCATCCTCGCTACTCAGCAGATTGCTTGCTGACGTAGGCAAGGATTCCTCAGCTGACAAAACGGGATTGGCCTGTCGCCAGGACACGCCCACTAGCGTGGCCACGTCCCCCTTGTCTCCCTCTCCCTTCTGCTACAAAGCATGTGCCCCCACCGGAAGCGCAGCGGGCGCGACGATTGCGCGCCGAAGGCGCGCTCAAGGCAAGCTCGTCTGCGCTCGTCCGCGCCGAGGCCGGGCCCAGGGCCCCACCCCCTACCCGTCTCACACTAGCCCATGATGCGCTAAGATGTAGCAGGGGTACACTCATGCTACTGAATGCACAGGCAGAGAAAACTGAGTGCCCAGGCTTAACCCCTCATGCAGTATATCAGGACGATAAAGATTGCCCTCACTGCCAAGTTCGGTTTCCACACATCAACCCCCTCCCCCTCAAATCAATCTTGATGCCTTATCCTAGCCCTGACAACATCAAGACCCATTCCCTATCAGCCCAAGTAGGAACTGAGACCAGTTCCATAGGGAAACTAATTAACGGACTTTTAAATGTCCGATCCCTTCCAAAACACGCCACCGAAATACAGCTTCTGATTGAGGCTAACAACCTCGACATCCTGTTCCTAACCGAGACATGGATGGCTGAAGGAATAGAATCAGAGCTAGGCCTAGCCTGTCCAGATGGGTTCAAGATCATCCAGAAACCCAGACACTGGGATCATTTTTAAGGAACAACTTAACATCACTACCCTAGACGTTGATACCGTTTCCTCTGTTGAAATCCTCGGGATTTCCATTAAACATGATTCTGAACACTGCCTCACGGCCCTTGTATGTTACAGGTCTCCGGGGCACTTCAATGCCTCACAACAGCAGGAATTTATCACGGTCATAAATAATATGTCAATCTCCCACAACAGGCTGCTGATACTGGGCGATTTTAACATATGGGACAATGACCAATTACGTGCAGCCTTGCACAATATTACTCAATCCTGCCACAATCTAGGCCTGAAACAGTGGATAAACACTCCTACACATATACTAGTAAACACACTAGATCTAATTTTTGCGGCAGAAGACCTACTGACCCTAGACACTATCCTTCCAGTAGGCTGGTCAGACCACTACCTCCTCAGGTTTAAATCCCACCTCCCGTCCCACACAGGATCCACGAGATCGCACGTCAAAACCTTGTTAGGTCGTGACTGGAAGAACCCGTTGAAGAGGAAAGAGGAGGGAAAGTTCGATCTACGCCAGGTTGGGGCCTCCTTCAAAATAGAGAATGATGTCTCCACAAACTATTGTTCCTTTTGCCACAAGACTACAAAAAAACTTGACGCCATCATCCCGCTGAAAACAATCACAAAAAGGGGAAAACCTTCCGCCCCCTGGTATACAGATAAACTGAAAGAACTAAAAAACATCTGTAAAAAGGCGGAGAAGCTCTGGAGGAAAAATTACTCAGAACAGGAGAAAGCACGCTGGAGACTCACTATCTCTCAATACAAGAAAGAAATAATAACAGCCAAATCCAACTACTTTACTGAGGTAATCCTCAAAAGCTCTAATAAATCCCGGGATACATTTAGGCTCATCAAAGAGCTCTCTCACCCCGCCTGTGCTAATAGCCAAATCAAGCACTCACAAGAACTCTGCGACGGTTTAGCAGTGTTCTTCCAAGACAAAATTAGCAAAATTGTAGAGGGAATGAATAGCAATCCTATCTTCTCAATGCAAGACAACAGCACTCAAGCGAACAAAGACAAGAAGGTGGAACCAGACCAATACCCCCCTTCAAACGCTACCCTGGAAATCTTTACGATTCCTTCGGAACAGGAATTCCTCACGACAGCCCTCAATAAGTCTTCAGGCTCTCCTCTAGACCCCCTTCCCCATAGAATAGCCAAGAATTTCGAGGACGATATTCTACCAGCTCTGCATCAACTATGTAATCAATCTCTGCGTACAGGCTCTGTGCCCAAAGACTGGAAACTGGCGACCATCACCCCGCTATTAAAAAAACCAAATCTGGACCCCAGCTGCCAAAAGAACTACCGACCCATATCCCTTTTACCATATCCAATAAAGATCATAGAGAGGTGGGTCAGTAGATCTCTAGCCCTCTTCCTAGTAACCAACAACATCCTGGAAGAGGAGCAGTTTGGCTTCAGACCAGTTCATGGAACGGAGTCAGCCCTGCTGACAGTCATGGATGACCTACGAATGAGGGCGGACAGGGGAGAATCAGCAACTCTGATTCTGCTTGACCTGTCCGCTGCGTTCGATACGGTGAACCACGGCATCCTGATAGAAAGATTGAGGAACATCGGAGTTGGAGGGGTCGCACTTGACTGGTTCCGCTCCTACCTGACAGATAGGTGGCAGGCAGTAGCCATCCCTCCCTATCAATCAGAGTTCATCAAAGTTCCGCACGGGGTCCCACAAGGGTCTGCTATCAGTTCCATACTCTTTAATATTTATATGCAACCCCTGATGCGGATCATCAAAAGCCATGGCATCAGCGTGACAAACTACGCAGATGATACCCAGCTGATAATCTCGCTGGACGGAGCTCGAGCAAGCTCAATGGAAACTTTCCACACCTGTATGCTGGAAATGTCTCTTTGGCTTAATCAAAACTCACTAAAATTCAACAGTGAGAAAACTGAAATACTGCATTGCACAGTAGGAAAAATCCCCAAAAATCTACCATCAGATTTCTGGCCTCAGTCGTTAGGGGACCCACCCACCCCAGTGAGCTCAGTAAAAAATCTTGGAGTCACTATCAATAACAAACTAAGCCTAGAGACAAACGTCAATAAGCAGGTCAGCTGCTGCTTCGCCTTATTAAGAGGACTCCGCAGGTTGCTACCTCTCCTGCCCCCACAGACCAGAACCGACATAGTCAGGAGCACTATCCTCAGTCGCCTGGATTACTGCAATGCCCTCTTGCTGGAATCCCCTGCCTATCTCATCTCCAGACTCCAAAGTGTCCAGGCAGCTGCAGCCAAACTGGTACTTTCCCGTGAGCGAATATCTTCTACTACTCTTGCCCTGGCTGACCTACATTGGCTGCCCATACACCAAAGGATTTGCTTTAAATCCCTATGTATCGTTTTCAGGGCAGTTCACGGGCTAGGTCCCCGACCACTCCAGAATAAATTCAAGTGGTACGAGCCCACCCGGTCTCTCCGATCCTCATCCTTAAACTTCATCAGCATTCCCAGGAGCAAGAAAGCCACCTGCGGATGACGAGCTTTCAGTTTAGCTGCAGCCTACCTTTGGAATAACCTCCCCATCGATATCAGAAAAACTAATGACCTTCTGACCTTTGGAAAAAAGGTAAAAACCTGGCTTTTTCCAAAAAATCCTCCTAAAACCCATCACAACAAATAATTCTACTCTGTTCAGCACCCTGTCCATGTTCCTGCCCCCCCCCCCTACAAGGCTTTTAGCTATGTACCCAAGTGCCAGGATGCCCGTAGGGTTACAGAGCGCTCTACAAATGCTATAAATAAATAAATAAATAAATAAATAACCAAGGAAAACAGATCAGGGAATAGTCCCAACAGTTGGCGACAATCTTGCTGCTGCTCAAGGGTCAGTGTGTCAGAGAGGACCACACCATCCACTGACCCATCTTGCTCTTTTGCAGACAGGTGGTCAGGAAGAGGCTCACTCTCCTCCTCCATTCCAGCATCTGTCGCTAGGAGCATGCCCACTTCGGACCTTTCTAAGTGGGGCTTCAAACGGTTGACATGCAGGACCCTCAAGGGGTTCCTGGGAGATTTCAAGTCCACCAAGTAGGTGACATCGCTCTTCTTCTCCACAACCTTAAACGGTCCAGTCATCTGTCCTTGAGCGCACAAGGTTCCACAGGGGACATGACCCAAACTTCCTGACCAGGCTGAAGCTCAACCAGAGTGGCATTCCGGTTGTACCACCGCTTCATCTCTTCCTGGCTGGCCTCCAGATTTGCCTGAGCAAGATCTCTGAAGTGCCGAGTCTGGTTCCTAAAGGCCAGCATGTAACTGTATACATCCTGGGGAGGTTTCCTGGGAGATTGCTCCCAGCCTTCTTTGACCAGACTCAAAGGTCCTCTTACCGGGTGGCCATACACAAGCTCAAAGGGGCTGAACCCTAGAGACTTCTGTGGCACCTCACGGTAAGCAAACAACAGGCATGGCAAGAGGACGTCCCATTTCCGCCTCATTGGTTCCTCAAGACCCATGATCATGCCTTTAAGGGTCCGGTTGAATCTCTCAACCAGCCCATTTCCTTGAGGGTGGTAAGGAGTGGTGAACTTGTACATTACCCCACACTCCTTACACAGAGACTTCATGTAATTGGAAATGAAGTTGGTGCCCCGGTCTGACACCACCTCTCTGGGGAACCCCATTCGGGAGAAAACACCCATCAGTGCCCGTCCCACCACAGGGGCCGTCACTGTTCGGAGAGGGATGGCTTCCGGGTACCGTGTGGCATGGTCCACCAAGACCAGGATAAACCTGTTGCCCAGGGCTGTCTTGGGGTCCAGGGGCCCAACAATGTCAATCCCCACCCGGTCAAAGGGGGTACTGACCACTGGAAAAGGTTGGAGGGGAGCCTTCTGCTTCCTTCCGCTTTTCCCACTTGCCTGGCAAGTGTGACAAGTCTTACAATGGATGTCTACATCCCTTCGCATCTGAGGCCAATACAAATGGGTGACAAGCCTGTCATAGGTCTTGTCCTGCCCCAGATGTCCAGCAAACGGAACGTCATGAGCCAAACCCAGTAGGAAGGCTCTGAAGCGCTGTGGTACCACCAGCACACGGGCTGACCCAGGCTCAGCAGCCTTAGGCTCGCTATACAGGAGGTTGTTCTCCCAGTAAACAAAATGCGACCCTGACTGATCACCTGAGGTTTTAGCTGAGGCCTGCTGCTTCATACCCACAAGAGAAGGGCACACTTTCTGTTCGGCACAAAATTCTTCCCTGGAGGGACCACCATCCTGCTGCCAATGGGTCAGCTCGGGCAGGTTTCCCAGTTCAGCAATTTGTTCCCCTGTGGGCTCCGGGGCATCCCCCTCAGGGTCTACCTCCTCCTGTACCACGGGAACTACGGGGGCCGGTTTCCCGCGCCTCCTGCCTCTTTTCTTCACAGCTGGGTCCTGGGCCATACTTTCAGGCTCCGGGACCCCATCAACACCGATACTTGCTGTCATGGATCGAGTAGTTGCACACACCCACTCTGGCACACCCACCATTTTCAAATGTGTCTCCCTCTCCACCTTAGCCCAAGGGGAGTCTTCAAAATCATTGCCCAGGAGACAATCAACAGGCATGGTGGGCCTCAAAGCAACCTGAAGAGTACCTGAAACTCCCCCCCATTCAAAGGAAACTTGAGCTACCTCACACTCTTTCTGGGAGTTGTCAGCAGCTATCACGGGGTAGAATGCGTGGTGAACCATCTGCTCTCTGGACACCAAGTGACACTTGTAGCTGTCACACTCACTCCGGTGTCTCTGAGAGCTTCCACTCTATGGCCATTAATGGTCACCCACTGCCTATATTTCTTAATGTTACTAGGCAGAGGGGGTGGAGGGACCATTTCCATGTCTCCTAGCGAGACCAGGGACATTTCTGCGGGACCCCTCCCACCAGGGACAACCATCTCATCCCCTCCCAGGGCTATTTATTTATTTATTTATTAAGCAACTTGTATTGCGCAGACTAAACCCGAAGGTATCAAGGCGCCTATCAAAATCAATAAACAGAGAATACAGAATGCCACTAGGGGTATGCAAGTGTGAAAAGATGAGTTTTAAGCGCAGATCTAAAAGTTTGCAGAGAGGGACTAGATTTTACTTCGAGAGGGAGGGCATTCCACCACTTGGGTGCCAGAAAGGAAAAGGCCTTGCCTCCCCATCTTGCTTTTCTGACACGGGGTACAGAGAGGAGGAGTTTGTGACCGGAACGAAGGTTCCTACTAGGGTTGTGCCGAGAAAGAATGGATCCCACTCGCCAACTGATGGGGGGGTGCACACGGCGGTGCATTCGAATTCTTCATAGGACACTGGGGGTCATAATACCGGTGTCCCACCTGCCCACAAACGAAGCAGGTCAGGGGGCCCCTATGAACAGGTTTACCCGTCGGGGCCCCTGGCTTCTTCTCGGGGGGAGGCTGGGAACCCTTCCCTTGGTTCCCTTGGGGATTACTTTGGGGCCCTTTCTGGGACTCCTTCTGTTTACCCTTGTCCCCCCCACTCTTCTGCTGGGGATACTGCCCACCTTTGGCTGAGTCTCCCACTGGACCCTTGTGGACCCTGGTACTGACCCAGCGGTCCGCCTCCTCAGCAAGTTTTCTAGGGTTAGATATCTTGCTATCAATGAGGTGCTGGCGCAGCTCTGGAAAACATTTATTAGACAAATGCTCCCAAGCAAACACATCATAAAGAGCTTCATAACGTTCCACTTTGCTGCCCTTTACCCAACCATCCATGGCTCTGCAAAAATAAGACACATATTCAACCCACGTCGTACCAGGCAACTTCTTACATTCTCTAAAAGCTTGTCTGTATTTCTCGGGGGTTAGGCCATACCGCAACATTAAAGCATCTTTCATATGAGCATATGACATCCTATCCTCAACAGGCATGTCTAACAGGGTATCTCTCCCCTCATTCACAAAGCGACCCCACAACCCCGCTCCCCAATCCTTCTCAGGGACCCGGTGGGCCAACAATGCTAACTCATATGCTTTAAACCATTGACCAATATCTTCATTCCTATGATAATCTTTGATGACATCTTTGGGAAAATAAAACCTACTTTCTGCAGGCACAGATGGGATGCTACCACCAGAGGGATTCAATTTTAACCTTTTAGCTTGGATCTGAGGTTCCGTGACAATTGTAAGTGGTGTTTTCGACTCGCACGAATATAGTCGAGTCTGGTATCTCTGAACCGCAAATGACGAGTTTAGTAAGTGTGCGCAGTTTCGCTGTGCTAACTTAAACCGTTCGTTTGTTATGTGGGTTTTTTTCATCTGTGCCCACGGGTTCCATCTTAGATACGGCATCCATTTTGTCTCTTGCCCTCAAGTAGCCAGCGAACGGACGTTGTCCGCTTCGCGACCCTGGGACTCCCAAAATATTTGCGGAAGACACATGTTCTTTGTGAGTGTCTTTATGACGAGGGGTTGCTACTGTAAGGCAGATGGCGCCGCTCGAGGCTCATCTTGCCGCACGGACTTATTGTCTCAGCCGTGCATCTCATTAGGCACGTCCCTTTGATGCCTGTATCTCGTGTTTCCCGATACCTCCCCTTTTACACCCTTTCCGTTCTCCCCACTGTCTCCGTCTTCCTCTGCACCTGTCTTTGTTCCTATTTCGATCTGTTTTACTGCTGATTGGAATTTGCTAATGGTGGGAAGATGGTTTTTACAGTTGGGAACCGCCAAATGTTTCCGCACTTATATTCCGGACCTCATGTGTTTCAAAGTGACCAAAGCGACCCCTCTGGGGGATAATTGTGGGAACCGGGTTGTAAACTTTTGTGTTCAATGTAATCCTATGGGTAAAAACTGTATAAAAGGAGCGATCCACAGAACCAATTGGAAGCAGTCTCCCCAAGTTGCACGCTGTGTACTTGTTGTGATCTCTGTGTTCCCTGCAGCAAATAAACCTTGAATCTTTGACGTCGAAGGAAGTGTCCCGTGTCTCTGTGATTCGTACGCCGGAGCAGGTTACCCACGAAGGTTTCAGGTGTTGTGCCCTGGCACCGCTGGGTCTTAAAGAACCCAGTCCTTCAGTTGGCGCCCAACGTGGGGCTGCATCAGTGGTACCGGTCCAAGCCCGACGATCGTGAGGAACTTCGTGTGAAATCTCCGAGGGAAGGTGCACTCCGCTTCATCGATCCTGTTGTCGAAATAAGTGGCCCGAAGACTTTTCCCGCGAAGATTCCCGCCTCCGGACGGTTGCGACGGACTGCTGCCCTGACTGTAGACCTGTTTTGGCGCCTGGCGTAGACCTTGGTATAGCGAGACGATTGACGGGCCTTCCTGGAGACGCCATCGATTTTTGAGTTAAGTATTTGTGGGTCGCTCCCATAGTTCTTGGTTGTTGACACTTTAGCGAGTGTTTTTGTTGTTAACGCTGTGTGAGTGTTTTTGTCGGTGACACTTTGCTAGCGTACTTTGTTGTGTTGTTTGACGACTGCAGCCGCCAAAAACCGAGGGTTTTGTTCTTTGCTGGGACTTGGTAAATCCCGTAACCCTTGAAGTCTGTGAAACTCGGCTAGTGTGCAAGATGCCTGGTCGTAGCACTTTGTTTAGTTGTTTCAAGCCTTGTGGTATGGATTCCCGATTGGAGGACTCGTGTCCGATACCTCCGGTTGGAACTCCCACGTATGAGCTCTATAGTAAGCATGGGCTAGGCCCAGTTACCTTTAACGATTACTGGATTAAATACACGAAAAAGGACGGCGACCTTCGTTGGCCACCTCATGGTAGTTTCGAGGCCCCGATTTTAGATAATCTAGAGATTAAATTGTTCGAAAGAAAGTCTAGGCCGGCCATGTTTGATGCCTTTCGGTTGTGGCGCAAAGAAGCCCGACAGAAAGAAATCAGACAGACTAAACGTAATCAGCGAGATAATGTTGCTACCATAGTGAAGAAAGCAGAGCAATTCCAGCGAGATAAGGAGGTTAAGGATAAGGAAGTGTTTGACAGATTACAGCGTATGACCGTGGATAAATGTTATCCTGCTTTGCCTACGGAGTCGGAAAAGAAGGAAGAGCCGGTTGAGGATCCCTTAATGTCTTATCTTATGAAGTCGCCACCTCCGTACGTACAGGGTACCGCAGCTCCTGTGGTCCCTGCCGTACCTGTTCTTCCACCTATTCCTCCTCCGCCTGTTCCTCAACCTGCACCCGTTCTTCCGACTGTTCCTGCTCCTTTGTCTGTTTCTATTCCTACTGCTCCTCCGCTTCCACATACTCCTGTTCCCGCTACTGCTCCTGCTACTGCTCCTGTTTTGTTAACTCCTGCTGTTGCTACTGTTTCTACTCCTTCTCTTGTTAGCCCTGTGTCTTATTCTTCTCCCTCTGTTCGTAGTCGCAATTCTCCTCTTGCGACTAGCTTCTTTCATTCGCTCGGACCTGTTCATGGGTCCGCTGGTTCCGATGGTCCTCAGAGACGAAGTCAGCTTCCTGGTAACAGAGAACGCGTTGCGCTATATAATATGGCGATGGGTTGGATGGTAAATCCTGTTAGATGTCCACCCCGTGTTGTCCTCGAAACATTTTGTCAATTCAATATACCAACCCAGAGATATGTGTTTAATGAAATGTGTAAGTTCCTTTATGATCAAATAGTGGCCGATGCGCCTGACGAGGTGCTCGCCGCTCTGTCTGATCTTCAGCTTCAGTTCGCGAATGGGCTGATAGTGGATACCAACGTTCGACGTGCTGTTGAACGATTGCTATCTCTTCGTCCCGCTCCCATCCCTCATGCATTATTTGTTGAGGATATTGAAAAACAACCAGACGAGTCCGGCCAATATCCTATGCGTGAAGTTCCGCCGGTTTGGATACCAGCTGATCCGAATGCTCAACCTCCGGTATTGGCGCATTTCCAGAAAGTATGGATACATCTCCCATGGAAACGCTCGGAAGTGTTACAGGTGAAGCAATCTTTGCCTGACCCACGCAAGAATCCTACAGGGTATTACAAAGAATTATCACAGCTTGTAGATGCTACGGTAATGAATCTTGCTGATATCGATATGCTGTTTGGCAATGTCGTGCCGCAACCGGTATGGACAAAGATTCGACAGGAAAATCACCCGGCTGAATTAGGTGGTGCTTGGGCTGCCATTGTAGCGGCAGACGCCGGACAAGTAGCGGCTACTAAACCCGATCAGTTGATTCTTGACCTTCCTCAAAGAATTATTACGCTAATGAAGACTCTTATGCCAGCTATGAAGGTGAACTGGGACAAATTGTCAGCCTGTAAGCAGAAGAAAGATGAGAGTGTTTCCGACTTCTTTACGAGGTTCGAGGAAGCATTCATCGACCATAGTGGTCAGGATATGGGCACGGAGGGTGGTCAAAGGTTGTTTGTGGATAAATTTGTTTCAAATTTGTTGCCCGATTTGAGCAATAAATTGAGAAATTCGGAAAGTGCATGGGCCGTTTCTACTTCGGCTCAGATATTGGCTACGGCACAATACTATGAGAATAGAGAGAAAGAAGAGATTGACCGTGCTGATAAAAAGACGAAAGAGCTGAAAACTAAAGTGTTGTTGCAACAAGCGTATCCTCCGCGGTCAAATCAGAATAATTCGCAACAGAATAGGTCACAGCCACAATCAAACAGATCCCAAACCCGTAACGATTCCTCCTCCCAAAGATCCTCGTTAGGGTACAATCAATGTGCTTATTGTAGGCAGGAGGGGCACATTAAATTCGATTGCCCTGTTTTAAACGAACGCAATAGTGGTAACTCGACTAGAGGAGGTCGTGGTGGTTGGCAGCAAACATCACGTGGTAGAGGTCGTGGTGCTCAGAATGATCGCTCAGATAACTCATCCAATTCTAATAATTGTTTCGATCAACGTGGATCATCGCAAGGACGATCAGCGCAGTACAATGTAGACGATTATTACGTCGATCAGGGAACTGACGACAGTAATTACTAGGACAGCCAAAGACAAGGAGAGGGAGTGGTATCAGTTCCGGTTGATCAGAGAGGGCCTTATGTCGCAGTTGCTACATCGGGCGTCGTTGAGCCTTTTCTGTTGGACACTGGTGCAGCGAAAAGTTCTATCATGCATTCGAAACTCCCTGGCGCACCTTTGTCTGGCTTAACAAATGTTTCCGTTGGATTCTCTGGCGCCCCCGTTAGCAATCCAGTTTCGCGCCCTTTGCCCCTTAAAATTGGGCCACGTGAGCTAGAAGCTCCGTTGATTTTAACCACGGGTTGTGGTGAAAATCTTTTGGGCCTGGATTTGCTTAAACGTTTGTACGCAACTTTGTATTGTTCTCCTGCGGGTGTAAAGCTTACGTTAGGAGAGAGGGTTGTCTCTCCCATGTATTTGTCCCTCGATAAGCTCCCACCGGAATTGAGTTCTCTTCCTGCGTCTTTGTGGGCAACAGGTCCAAATGACGTGGGCCTGCTTGATATCTCCCCTTATGTTGTTCAGTTGAAATCTAATGTGCGGCTGCCACGTATTCCCCAATATCGTATCTCCCTCGATGGTGAACGAGCACTGTTGGCGATCATTTATGATTTGATCGAGAAAGATGTTATTGAAGAGACTCGGGGAAACGTGTGCAACAGCCCTGTGCTGCCCATTCTTAAACGTACAGATCCTTCCAAACCACCTGTTTATCGTTTTGTTATCGATTTACGGGAGGTAAATAAAATTGTGGTTCCTCAATTTCCTGTTGTGCCTGACATCACGGCGCTACTGACTCTGATTCCAGCTTCTGCATCATGGTTTTCGGTGATTGGCTTGAAAAATGCGTTTTTCAGCATCCCGATTGCCGAAGAGAGCAGGGACCTTTTCGGTTTCTCTCTCGGTGGACGCAGCTTCCGGTTCAAACGCGCTCCTCAGGGCTACTGTGAAAGTCCATCTATTTACAGCCAAGCCTTGAAGGGTCAACTGGATGCGTTTAGGTTGCCGGTCGGTGCGGCTTTGATCCAATACGTCGACGACTTATTGGTGGCTGCTGATACTCAGGACATTTGCAAGATTGCTACGGTGTCGTTGCTGCAACATCTCTGTGAGTTAAATCACAAGGTGTCACCTTCTAAACTCCAATATTGTTGTCAAGAAGTAACCTATCTAGGTCACTTATTGTCAAAGGAGGGAAGGAGATTGACCCCAGAGAGAATTGCAGCGATTGCGCGAATGGCTGTGCCAAAAACCCAAAGAGATGTGCGTGCCTTTCTAGGTATTACGTCGTACTGCAGGCAATGGATTCCAAATTTTTCATTGCTAGCGAAACCATTGGTGGCTCTTACGTGTAAGGATGTTTCAACTCCTTTACCATGGACGGAAAAATGTCAGAAAAGTTTTTCTGAACTACGTGATTCATTGTGTTCGGCTCCTGTGTTAGGTACCCCTGATTACAGTAAGCCGCTTACGTTATATGTTCACGAGAGGGAAGGTTGTGCGTTGAGTGTCTTAACGCAACCTTTTGGTGGTAAGCAACGTCCATGTGCATATTTTTCCTCGACCTTGGACCCAGTAGCTAGAGCATTGCCGAGTTGTTTACGAGCAACAGCGGCAGCTGCGGTCTCCATCCGACAATCAGCAGGATTGGTCATGGATAATATGCTTACGGTGATGGTTCCGCATGCAGTCGATACTCTTTTGAATCGAACGAAAACTCAGCACTTGACGAGTGCGAGGTTGTCTGGGTACGAGTTGACGCTCTTGGCAAGCCACATTCAGATAAAACGTTGTAACGTTCTGAACCCGGCAACTTTGTTACCAATTAGCACAGAGTCAGATGAAGTAGCAGAACATGACTGCTACTTGAGGACTGAAGAGGAAACGAAAGGTCGAGTGGACCTTAAAAACACCCCATTGGAAGATCCGGATGGCACTTTGTATGTGGATGGGTCATGTTTTAAGTTGCCGAATGGCGATGTGACTACTGCTTATGCTGTTGTAACATTGAATACTGTTGTTGAGACTGCAAGGTTGAATCAGAATTCTGCCCAAGCTGCGGAGCTGATTGCTCTTACTAGAGCGTGTGTGTTGGCGAAAGGGAAACGTGTGAATGTTTTTACCGACAGTCAATACGCGTTTGGTGTTGCTCACAGTTTTGGACGATTGTGGAGAGAGAGAGGTTTCTTGACGTCGCACGGTACGAAGATACAGCATGGCCAGCTTGTGAATGATCTTTTGGATGCATTGACTTTGCCTACGCAAGTTGCGATTGTTAAATGTAGTGCGCATCGGAAGGTGACGGATGATGTTGGTCGTGGTAATGCGTTTGCGGATGAGACTGCTAAGGAGACTGCCCGGAACCTTAGCACTCGAATGTATGTGACGAGTTCGGTTAGGTGGCCTACAGAATCGAGTATGTGTGAAGACACTATCGAGAGTGTGAAAGCAATTCAGAATGAGGCCACCGAGACTGAAAAGACGAAGTGGAAAGAAAGTACGGGAAAGTTGGATGCGAATGGTTGTTGGATTGATTTGTCGGATCAGAAAAGATGGATGTTGCCTGATGCGTATGTGCTGGCCGTTGTGACGATGGCACATGGGTTAGCACATATTAGCGTGAAAGGTATTTGCAAATTATTGGCTCCTGTGTGGAAGAATGACGGCATTACGAAATGTGCTGAACGTCTGGTGAGGAATTGTATGGTGTGTATAATGTACAATCCTGGCAAAGGAACCCCAACTCCTCCTGGTAGTTTTGCTCCCCCTTCGTATCCCTTTGAGGTGATTCAATTGGACTTCATCCATATGGAGCGATGCAATAACCTGAAATACGTTTTAGTTGTGGTTTGCGCATTCTCCCGATGGATCGAGGCCTATCCTCTCAAAGACAATACTGCTTTGTCTACTGCGAAAATCCTACTGAAGGAATACTTTCCTCGGTATGGAATGCCTAGAGTCGTGTGGTCAGATAACGGAAGTGAGTTTGTTGGAAGTGTGATGAAGAGTGTGTGTAAGGGCCTTGGAATTAATCAGAAATTCCATAGCGCCAATCATCCCCAGTCAGCTGGATTGGTTGAAGGGTACAATGGCACCCTTAAACTAAAGTTAGCGAAGATTCAGGCTACGACCGGTCTTTCGTGGCCTGACGCTTTACCTTTAGCATTACTGTCAACTAGGGCGACTGTACACTCCCGAGTAGGGCTTAGTCCCTATGAAATAGTGTTCGGCCGTCCTGCGAATGTGTGGGGGGTTCCTAGGCCAGGAATGTTTTCTGATCTTGAGTATCCAATGTTGATCGATTATCTACATGACTTGACTGCTAAACTGAGGTTAATTCACCAACAGGTTCACGACGCATTGCCGACGCAGACAGAGGGTCCAGGTCACCAGCTCCAGCCCGGAGACTGGGTGGTGACAAGGAACTTTTCACGCAAAAATAACCTGGACCCGAGGTTCACCGGACCCCATCAAGTGCTCCTGGCCACGAGGACTGCCATTCGTCTTGAGGGACGTAAAAATTGGGTGCATGCTACGCACACCAAACGAGTCCCCATCCCTTTGCCGGCAGACCCGTGGGTAAGGAGAGGCATTGCGTCATCTGAAACAGAAACATTGCCGGCGTTTGTGCCTTTTAGCGACGCACAGCTTGTTGAAGAACCCTCAGCGCAGCAGAAAGACACTGTTGAACAATTAGCATCAAAAGACTCAAGACCAGAACACTCAACTGATCATCAGGACGCTGTCTCTTCAACGGATCCTTTGTTTGACGAGCAGACACGTCCTGGGAAAACTCGATACTTTTTGCGATCTCGCACTAAGGACAAATAAAAAGATCTTGCTTTGCTGTACCGACGATTGCATTATCCCATTTTCCGTGATCAGTTTTGAACTTTTCGTATTACTGTAATTATTTTTGTATATATATTGAGCTTCATTCCTTCTATTTTTGCCTTTACAGCTGAGAGACTTTGTTTTTGCATACATACATATTGTACATTGAAGGCCGTAGGGCCGCGCGCGTATTTCCTTCTGGACAGTAGGTCTTGACGCTAGGTTAAAGGCCGTCGGTTCCTGGGAACTCCTAGGGATTGACTATTACTGCACAGAACGAAGTGCGTCAAGAAACGTTGCGGACGGTCATAGGGAATGGCATTCTCGAAGCTAAATGATTTGGAGGGAGCTCAAGTCCACAGATTCAAGCTGCAGCAACTCAGTCGTACCAAATGTTTCATATTCCAATTGTTTGTATTGTTCTTGACTGCTTCTGCATTATTGGCGGGTGGGGTGTATTACACGATGTCTTACTTCTTACCTGCTACACCTATTCCTACTCCTTACCCTAATCTTACCTCTACTGCTTCTCCCCATTCCTTTCACATGTTACCGGAACACGAGCAGGCTAGACGTGTAGAATTCCGCAACAATTCCTTTATTCAGCTCCTCCATCAGCATCAGTTAGTGGTTAATACTACTAATTGTTGGGTGTGTGGGCTGATGCCACACACTACAGATAAGGGAATTCCATATCTGGTGTTACCGTATAGTTCCCAAGGGTCAGCTCGAGCATTTCAAACAATGTTTCGAAGCGCACTGGGTTTCCACCCCATTCGAGAACCACGTTCCCCCTACTCTGGTCCTACCTCGTATCAAAAACCTTTGTCGATAGCAATAGAGGATTTAGATAGTGAGATCTATGATCCCTCGCTTATTCCCGAAGAAGAGGTACAGGCCTATAGGGTCCTAAGTAGAGGTGAATATAGTGTGTTCACTAGCGAAAAGCAGCTTAAAAGCTCGCCTCCGATATGGGTCGTACCCCACACTGGTAATTTTTGTCTTATGGGTCGTGGCCGAAGATCGCAAGCCCGACTTGGAGCAAGTGCTTGCACTGAAAATTACATTCTGCCGATGTCCTCGTCCCCTGTGTTTCTGGCTGCCAAGGGTACATACTTTATCTGTTATGATCGTGCATACACATGGTTGCCCGCAGACTTCATGGGCTCATGTTTTATTGCAAATCTGTTGCCTCCGACGTTCACTGTAGATGCCGATTATCACAAGACTAGAGTTGTACGAGGCGTAATTAGCGAAGAGGATACTGCCGGTCAAGAGGCAGGAGACTTTTTCAAGGGTTTCCTCCCGTTTTGGGGACCTATGGTCAATAGTAGGAACCTGAGACAGTTGACTCGAGTGGTAGAATCGACAGCTAATATTACTGCCAGTGCCCTTGGTAATATCACCACAGAACTTCAGGCGGAGAGACTTATGACGTTACAAAACCGTATGGTTTTAGATGTCATCTTAGCAGATCGTGGTGGGGTATGTAAGGTGATCCATTCGAGCTGCTGCATTTTCATTCCAGATAATGCTCCTACTGTCTATCAAGCCATCTCGAGGTTGCATAAGATCTCCGAATCCATACACGTGGATGTAGGGGATTGGACGCTACTTGGATGGTTTTGGGGCCTGATGTCGACTTGGGGTTGGAAAATTCTGATAATCATCGGAGTCGTTGTAGTGTTCCTGTTCACGTGTTGCCTTTGTGTGCAGTGTGGTCCTGCCTTATGTGGCCTCTGTGCTACAACGTGTATGAGACAACCATCTGTTACCAAGGGGACTCAGTTGGACAGAGCTATGCTACAGCAACATCTCGATGGTCTGATGAATATCGAATATGATTCCGACTAGTGCTTGCCTACATGAGGGCAAAAGGAGCGTCTGAGGTTCCGTGACAATTGTAAGTGGTGTTTTCGACTCGCACGAATATAGTCGAGTCTGGTATCTCTGAACCGCAAATGACGAGTTTAGTAAGTGTGCGCAGTTTCGCTGTGCTAACTTAAACCGTTCGTTTGTTATGTGGGTTTTTTTCATCTGTGCCCACGGGTTCCATCTTAGATACGGCATCCATTTTGTCTCTTGCCCTCAAGTAGCCAGCGAACGGACGTTGTCCGCTTCGCGACCCTGGGACTCCCAAAATATTTGCGGAAGACACATGTTCTTTGTGAGTGTCTTTATGACGAGGGGTTGCTACTGTAAGGCAGATGGCTCCGCTCGAGGCTCATCTTGCCGCACGGACTTATTGTCTCAGCCGTGCATCTCATTAGGCACGTCCCTTTGATGCCTGTATCTCGTGTTTCCCGATACCTCCCCTTTTACACCCTTTCCGTTCTCCCCACTGTCTCCGTCTTCCTCTGCACCTGTCTTTGTTCCTATTTCGATCTGTTTTACTGCTGATTGGAATTTGCTAATGGTGGGAAGATGGTTTTTACAGTTGGGAACCGCCAAATGTTTCCGCACTTATATTCCGGACCTCATGTGTTTCAAAGTGACCAAAGCGACCCCTCTGGGGGATAATTGTGGGAACCGGGTTGTAAACTTTTGTGTTCAATGTAATCCTATGGGTAAAAACTGTATAAAAGGAGCGATCCACAGAACCAATTGGAAGCAGTCTCCCCAAGTTGCACGCTGTGTACTTGTTGTGATCTCTGTGTTCCCTGCAGCAAATAAACCTTGAATCTTTGACGTCGAAGGAAGTGTCCCGTGTCTCTGTGATTCGTACGCCGGAGCAGGTTACCCACGAAGGTTTCAGGTGTTGTGCCCTGGCACCGCTGGGTCTTAAAGAACCCAGTCCTTCAGATCTCCAACTCCCTCAACTTGGTATCACGCTCCAAAGCTAACTTTTCTCTTTCAAAATCCAACCTTTTGGTCTCCAAATCAGCTTCTGTCCTACCTCTTGCATTTTCTAACTCCAACTGCCCATTTATCTTAAGCCTTGCCATGTCCATGTTTTATGCACGCTCCTTCGCCCTTTCTTCTCCTTCTTCAGGGGAAAGACCTTTGGAGGAAACACTGCTTCCGGGAGAGGACACAGGCCTATTCACTGGCGCCTCCTCATCCCCTTCCACTGGCGGTACCACCAACGGATCAATGGGATTTCTGGCCTCTAACGAGGCTTCCAATGCTTTCAGATATTCCTCCTTTCTTGAGATGCCTGTGGTAGGAACTTCAAACTTCCTGCAGAAGGATTTCAGCTCCTTCAGTTTTTAGACATTTATTTTTGCTCTATCAAATTCCTCCACAACAACAGGGGTATTGCTTCCGGTATCACTCATGGTCAAAACTGGCAGTGTTCAAAAAATCAAGCTTCAGAAAAGCGGAGAACAAAAATAGAATCCTTCCAAATTAGATTGCAGCTGTGCTATGGTCTGCTTTCACTATGTAGCACACACTAATCACTGCACATGGGTCATAAATGCAAGGTTCAAATCCTCACCGCTGCGTCCAATGTTAGAACCGGCTGTCTCTAGTTGGCAGAGGTATACACTTCTGACAAATAGGGACACACGTTTTCTAGTCAGGGCAAGGGGATCACACCCTTTGATAACCCATGCTCACCCCCTTGGTAGCTTGGCAGAGCAGATAGGCTTATCTCAGAGGCTGTGCGTTAAGCATTTATGACCACATACAGTAATAAAGTGAATACACTACAAATGGACACGACACAGTAGTATTATAAAAATAAGGATTTTTATATAAGGCTTAGCACAAGACCAAATAACGACAAAAATATACCACAATCTCAATAAATACTCTTGGAAGGCAAAATAATAGTTCAAATGTAGTTTCTTCTTTAGCACAAAGTCTTTCGTATCAAAAGCAACTCTTCTTCCTGGAAACACAGTTCTTGGCAACAATGTAACCCACACGGGAGTCACACGACGTCAAGGCAAAGTTAATCCAAAGGTTCGGCGTCGACCGTGAGGAGCGCTACGTCGAGCCTGGAGTCACACGGACCCCCAACAACACAGTACCTTAGGAAAATGAAGCACACGATGATCAGCGGCGTTGAGCAATCCGGCGTCGCGTCGTCGGTATCGATCAGGCCTCAGTAGTCATCGATGTTGATGATGCTGTTGCAAGAGTGAGCAGTGCTCACGGTGTCGAGAGGGCTTCGAAGTCGACGCGATCAGCAGCGGTGCAGACACGAGGTCCCTTGGAGCTGGAGCCAAACTCACTACTCACTGGCGTTGCTGCTGGCGTCGATCGGGCCCGGCGGCCGGCGTCGAGGAAGCGGGACACTGGAGCCGTTACTCACGATGTCGAGCTTTCAGAGGTGCTGGATTCACAGGTTCCAGCAAATAGCACTTTAAGCAAATGAAGTCCTTTAGCCTTGTGACTTCAACAGGAGGCTAGCACTCTTCCAGCCCTTGGAGATTTTCTTAGCAAAGCGTGAGAGTACACACACAGTTCCTCTCTCCTGGTTCCTTGGCAAAAATAAAGAAGCAACTGCAGGATTCCCCCCAGCAAACAGCACACTGGCAGAAGGGGTAGGCAAGTCCTTGGATCATTTTTTCACTTGGTTGATTTTATTTACAAAAAAGTCCTGCTTTGCTTTTGCCAACAACTGTTTATATTGTGCCAGGGTTTGTTTGTATTCTTTTCTAGCTGTTTCATTGCATTCCTTCCTCCAAGCTCTTTCAGAGCTCTTACAGACCAATGTTTCTTCTCTAAGCTCCTGGGAATACCAAGGAGAGGAAGGGCACGTCCTATTAGGGTGGCTGAGTTTATAAGGGTCAAGTTTATCACCAGCTGACTCAAGCCAGTTGTTAAAAGATGAAGTCACCATATTGAGATTTGCGTGCAGCAAAGGCAAGGAAGAAGACAGCAGGTCTACAAGATCTTTCGTTTTTATCTTATTCTTGGCTCTACAATATGTGGGCTTCATTTTGGGTTTCTTAACAGTCCTATGGGGTAAAGTAACTCTAAACAACACCGCCTTGTGGTCTGACCAGACCACTGGGAGCAGCTGTAAGAACTCCAACTGTGTGTTGTTAGAAAAGATCCTGTCTAATCAATGCCCAGCCTTATGAGTAGCCCCCCTAACTTGCTGCTTGAGATCTACACTACTCAGAAGGTCCAGCAAGCTGGATGTGTCAGGGTTGGCATTACTTTACAAATAGAAGTTAAAATCACCTAGCACGGTGTATGAGTCGGTACTTAATTTATTTTCCAGCAAATTGCATGCTTGAGTCAAGAATCGATTCCTCAGGCCTGGCGGCCTATAGATAAGGGTCCCTCTAAATGTATAATTATGTGAGAGCTGGAAGCAAAATTCCAACGCTTCACAATCCTCGATGGTGGAGTTAGCAAAGGATGCACTTAGCGACCTTAAATAAATAACTGCTAGTCCAACGCCCACCTTACGGGGTCTATTTAGGGTCTGCACTGTATGATTACCAGATGTCGCTTTTTCCAGATCTGGCCCAGCTGCTTGATCTGTCCAGGACTCTGCAATAAAAACAATGCTGATTCGTTCTCACTCTATTAAGATGGCGCAATCAATACTATGTTGTACCAAGGTTCTTGCATTTAGCAAGACACATTTAAACTCTTAAGTATCCACCCGATTCTGCACTCTATGATTATTGGCAGTGTCTATCCTACAATGAAAGAGGAATTCAGGTAGTTTAATTTTACAGCCCTGGCAGACTGTAGCACCATGATGGACCTCTGTACTAGGGATAATACAAATACAGTTCTGCTCAGGCATAAAAGTATTAAGGCTGTGTAGCTTACCACTTGAATAAAGCTCCAGTCTGGCAGCTTATCTATAGAAACGGGCAGCGTGGCTGGCCCTGTGTGCGGGCCGTGTGCCGACGGGCACAGACGGACTTGACATAGGCGTGCTTTCGGCGCTCTTGCTGCACACCAGATCTGCGCCTGCCCGAGGCCACGCAGTGGCCATTGAGAGGGCGGGCTCCTAGTCTCGGAGGGCTGTCCCGCCCCCAGCAGGATGTGCAGCTTATCCTCCTCACTGGTTGGAGGAGGCGGCTGGCGGTGAATCTCGTCCGGGGCGGCGGGGAGGGTCCTCCATGGGTACTTAAGCCCCTGTACCCTGTTGGAGGGCCTCTTTGCCGCTCCGGACGCCGTCGTGTGCTATCGGGACACTCTTTTGACTATCGAGGTGAGCGAGGCTTTGGGCATAATCCTCCCCCCCTTTCTTCCGCCTGCTCCCTCCTCCGGAGTCGTGAGCCTGGTGAGGCGGCCCACTAGCGTGGGCTGCTGTGGGGGGGGGACGTCCGGTTCCCCACTTGGTGTCTCCTTTTCGTTGCCCCCTCCCTCCTTCCCGGTGGGTGGGTTTAGCGGGTCCGGCCTGTACCCGTCGGGCCCCGCCGCGGCAGCTGAGCGTCCTTGCTGGTACCGTGTCCCCATGCCGCTTTTCCACGACTTACTTTTCAGTTCCTGGGTCCTTGCGGCCATACTCATTTCCCTCGGCTTGGCCCATCTGTTGGCGCAGCGGCAGCACTTCCTCTCCCAAACTGTTGTTGGAGGGGCAGGGGGAGGGGCATGTGCCGATCTCGAATTTCTGGGTCGTTTCCCTTAGCACCGGCAGCCACAAATGCTTGTCATCTCAACCCCGCCACCCCCCCTTCTTCGGCAGTTCCAGCGGACATCTTAGGCGGGTAAATATCGGGCAGCCATTTTAGCAGTTCTGTGGTTGTTAACGTATGCAAGCTCACGCCTTTCTTTGCAGATCTGTGGTTTTGTTGAAGTATGTGCGCTCGCGCCTTCCTTTGCAGATCTCCTTGCTTTGCAGATCTGTGGTTTGTTCACGTATGTGCGCTCGCGCCTTTCTTTGCAGATCTGTGGTTTGTTTAAGTATGTGCGCTCGCGCCTTTCTATGAACAGTAAATGTTTTAATCAGGAATATGGGCTCCGGGGTCCGGAGCGTGTACTATTTCAATTTAGGAGAAAGGTGGTGCGTGTCGGTGTTCGGTCCACGTGGGCTCGGGACCCGACGAGTGCTCAAAGCGTGTTTCCCAGATCTGCTGTTGCGCTTAATCTGCTATTGCCTTTTATTTCCCTGCTTCTGTTTAAATCAAGGTGATAATTTGTTTCACTTGCACTGTTCGTGATTGCGGTGCCGCGTGGGGGGAGCTGGCAATTGTTATGCACGCCCGGACCGCAGTGCTTTGTTAGACGTCCTTCATTGCTACTTAACCCAACTTCAAAACCCCCTCCAACCTGGCCACAGCGCGCATTCTGTCGAACCGACGGCGATGTTGGCTTCTGTCTGATCCGCGTGCGGGGTGTGCGGCGGAGGCCATCCGTGCTCCCGGCCCGTATCAAAGGGGAAGTGCGGCGTGAGGTGTCCTTCATGGAGGGGGGGGCAAGCACGTTGCAGGGGAACGGGCCTGGGGGGGCAGGTGGCCCCTAAATTTAGGCACCGTGGGTGCGCACAAGGTTTTACTGTGCAATTGTAGTTCCCCCCACCTTCCTGTCGCAGTGGCGCATGTGTCTTATTTTCGTTCCGTCTTTTTCCTTTAGGAGCCGCTCCTGACTCTACCACTCCCATTGGTAGCGCTGCATACTGACTTAATCTCCAGTGCGAGGAGTTTCTTTTCCCCTCCATGTTGTGCGCAGCGCTGGCCTAACGATCGCTTTTCTGTTTTAGGGGCGCACGGCCATTGATGTATAGGGCGCTGGCCTCATGTTAACCTGTCGTACTTTGTTTTGCAGATTCAGTTCAGTCTCTCAATCGCTTACCGCTTCTAGGCCTTTCCGGAGCTTCTGACCCCCCCCCCCTAGCAGTGCCAGTGCAAGGTATGTACGACCGGGAGAGTTGGGCGCTAATTTGGTTTCGACACGGGGTATGCCCGCTTCCTGCCTTGCTCGGGCTTGGGCGGGGGGTCGCCGATCGACAAATGGGGCATTGTGTTGGTGTTTGCTTTCCGTTTGAATTTGTTTCAGGTCAAGTGGCTTACTCTCCTTTGTTTTACACAGTTGCACACAGTCGCAGGAGCAGCATCGGGGGCGCCCCATAGTCTCGGAACTCGTTAGCTTTCACAGGAATAGTAGAAGAGGTATGTATGTGTGAAGAGTGTGTCCGCGCTAGGGGGGGGGTGCTGGTCTCGGTTGGTCAACCACCCCATTTGCAGTATCGGTTCCCTTCTTTCCACAGGTCCTGACAAAAAGGTGATGGGAGTGGGGGGCGGCCAGTCATGGGACGTGCGTGCTTTCTCTGGCAAAAGTTGTTGGACATGGTGGCTCATGGTTATCTCTTTTTCAGGATACATTCGAAGGCACCATGGAGAGTCAGGGGTCCCCCTCGCTTTTTACACAGACGTCCCAGGTTGAGGATTCGGGTCTAGGACCGTCCCAGGACCCACAGATGAAAGCTTTGTTGGATATGATAAAGGCAAATGGGGTGGCGTGGGCCAGTGAACTTTTGGTGGCCAACCCCCCTAAAGCCCCCGGGCCGGCCCCTGCCCCACAAATAACTGAAATAGAAGTGGCAGAGGACCCGGCCACAGTGAGGCCTAAGCGCACTAGGAAGCCGACAGTGAAGGACTTCCCAGCGGAACCCCCCACTAAGACCATGGCGGCGGACCCGGTCAGGAATGTCATTGTGCACGCCCAGGCATCCCCCCGGCGGTGATCCGGGTGTGCCCTCCCTCGCCCCCTCGCCCGGCGGCGCCTAGTGTGGAATTTGCTACCCGGGAAGATCTGGGTAAGATTACAGACTCGCTGGCTTTGTTCATGTCTGAAATCAGAGCCGGTCTGCGCGCTGCCCGGGTGCAGTCTCCTGATTTAATGCATTTGCAGACTGTAACACCGCTGGTTGCGGCGCCACTTCATGCCGCAGGGGAGGCGGACGTGGTTCAAGTGTGGGAGGGAATTTCTGTGCAAGGGGGGGTACATGCTAGTCCCCTGACAGGTGTAGTTGCACTGCCTGTCAGCACAGCTCAAAGGTCTGTTTCCTCAGCGCCTCTTTCCCAGGTGTTGCCGCTGGCCCCGGGTGTGTCTCAGAAGGCCCTCTCACCCGCTGCGGTCTCGACCCTGCCTCAGGTTGTTTCATCGGCCGCTCCCCCCCCTGCCAGCTATCAGTTCCACGGTTCCCCCGTCTGCTGAGGTGGCCATTCCTGCGCCCACAGTTCTGATGACTATGGCGCCTCTTTTGTCTGGCAAATGTTCCCTAGCCTGGCAGGTCCCACAGGCAGCGAAGGAGGGCATCTGGCGTAGAGAATTTATAGACATTTTTTCCCTCCTCATGCTGGGGGCGGATGGGGTGGATGTGAGAAGAATGGGTTCCAAGGATGAGGAGAAGAAGGCGCGCTTTCAATCCTGGCCGGAGAAGACAATTAAAAACTGGCGTCAGGCATTTGCCATCCTGGCAGCGGTAATCACGGTGCATTTCCCAGATCAGGCGCAAGGTCTATTCCAATATAACAGTGTCATAATCAATGAAGCTGAAGCCTCTACTGGGATGGGATGGTACTTATATGATTGTGAGTTCCGCAAAAAAATGTCTGTCTGTCCAGAACTGGAGTGGGACCAGGTTGAATTAAGACTGTGGATGGTACACATGGGTAGAGGAAAAGTAGAGAGTTGTGCCAACAGTGTTGTCCAGGTTAAGAAGACAGAAAATGATAAGCCGTTCACCCAGAGGAAAAGTAATTTCAGACAGTCCTTTCGAGGTGGTGCGGGGGGGCAGTTTTAACAGGCAGTATGCCAAGAAGAATGTTGCTTCCACTTGCAGGATGTACAATGCAGGGAATTGCACTTGGGGAAAAGCATGTAGATTCTCCCACGCTTGCAGCAAATGCGGAGGTTCCCACCCTGAGTCTTCCTGCGAGAAGCGGTCTTCCTCTGCCAGCGCTGCCAATAAGGACAAATAGTGACCCCAAGAACACATCTACCCCCTTTCCCCCCCCTGCTGCGCCCTCCCCGCCAACTCCGCTCTCAAATCCTTCTGCCCTAGAGGGGGGTTCATTCTCTGTGCTGCCCGGGGGGACCCTCACCCCCTTAGTTCAAAAGGCCCGTCTCCAGTCATCATACCCAGTCTGTTGCCCCTCCTTCGTGCTTATCCCAATGAAAAGGATAGGGATGTCCTGACCTTAGGTTTCTTGGATGGCTTCAAGATCCCCTATCAGGATCCTAGGGTCAGCAGGGATGCTGAGAACCAAAAATCTGTCAGGGAGCTCCCTGAGGTGGTTGACAAGAAAATTAGCAAGGAGGTAGCCTTGGGGAGGGTGGCAGGCCCTTTTCCTCCCCCCCCCTTCCTGACTTTGTGGTGTCCCCTTTGGGCGTTGTCCCCAAAAAAGAACCTGGGGCTTACAGGCTGATTCATAACTTGTCTTTCCCAGAGGGGAACTCCGTCAACTCCTGGCTGCCAGAAGCGGCCTGCTCTGTCTCTTACTGTTCCCTAGACATGGCCATCGACTTAGTGAGGAGAGCAGGGGAGGGGGCCTGGCTAGCTAAGGCAGACATTGAGGCAGCCTTCCGCTTGTTACCTGTACACCCTGACAGCCAGCATCTGTTGGGTTTCAAGTGGAATGGGGGGTACTACTTTGATAAGTGTATGCCAATGGGTTGCGCTGTCTTGTGTGCCTTCTTCGAGGCCTTCAGCACCTTCCTGCAGTGGGCCCTCACAGAGGAATACAAAGTGGCAGCAGTGTCACATTACCTAGACAACTTCCTCTTTATTGGGAGGGAGGGCACGCAGGAGTGTCAGGAGGGCCTGGACTGTTTCATTGAACTAGCCAGTCGCTTGGGCGTGCCGCTGGCGCCAGGTAAGACCGAGGGCCCTGCTCAGGTGCTGACCTTCCTGGGGATCGAGCTCGACACGGTCCAGGGAGTGTCTTGTCTCCCGGCAGAGAAGGTGGTTGGCTTGAAGAATGACATTCATGCATTGCTAGGCAGGGATAAGGCACCTCTGGGGGTCATTCAGAGTCTTCTAGGCAAGCTGAATTTTGCTGCTAGGGTTATTCCTGTGGGGCGAGTTTTTGCGAGACGCTTAGCCAAGGCTACTGCCAAGGTCCACAAACATTATCACTTTGTTAGATTGACCTCTGGACTCAAGAAGGATTTGCAAATGTGGGATGACTTCTTATCTGATTTCAATGGCACAGTGATCTGGAGGTCCCCGTGGGTGGAGAGTCCTGAGTTGAACATGTTCACGGACGCCTCAGGCCGTGAGGGCTTTGGTGCCATTCTGGGAGAGCTGTGGTGCCCGCAGGGATGGCCCAATTCTTGGCGCAAGCGTGGTATTACTGCTAACATTACTGTCCTGGAACTCTTCCCCATTGTGATTTCTCTACACCTGTGGCCTGAGACTCTGTCCAACAGAAAGGTTTTGTTTTGGTCGGACAATATGGCGGTCCTGCAGGCAATCAATGGTCTATCTGCCAGCTGTCCGTTAGTGCTGTCTCTACTCCGGGAATTGGCTAGCAGGTGCCTGCGCTGCAATGTTGAATTTAGAGCTAGACACATTGCAGGGGTCACTAATGTCGCAGCTGACGCTCTTTCTCGTTTGCAGTTGGATCGTTTCGGGCAGCTTGCCCTCAGGCGAGAGAGGAGATGACCCCCTTTGCACCAAGGGCTTTGGCACATCTTGGAGTGGAGCAGCAATTGAGAGAACTAGGAGAGAAATCTTTAGCGCTGGGTACAAGGAAACTCTATGCGAGTCACCGTGCTACTTTCATTAAAGTCATCTCTGACCTGGGCTTGCAGGCTTTGCCGATGGAGAGTAGAGTTCAGGCATTCGTTGTGTGGGCTAAGAAGCAGAAAAAGTCTCATTCCTGGGTTTGCGGCCACTTAGCGGCCATTAGTCATGAGGCTAGATTGTGTGGGGGGAATGATCCTGCCAAATCCTTTGTGATTAGGGCCGCTTTGAAGGGTTGGGCTCGGGAGGATCCCAGGGTCCCAGATGACAGGTCCCCCATTGATTTTCCATCGCTACAGGCTATGTTACAAGTGTTGCGGGCAGTCGTGCACTCGCAGTATGAAGCGGCCCTGTTTTCTGCAGCCTTTGTCCTAGCATTCTTTGGGGCCTTCAGGAGTAGTGAGCTGGTGGCCCGTTCTAAGACAGATATCTCTGGGGATGCGCTGGGACTGGAGGATATCGCTTTTGTGAGTGGGTTGTCCATTACGCTGAGGCGGTCTAAGACAGATCAAGCTGGAATAGGGTCTGTTATCAGACTCTCCCCCCTTGGGGATCCCCGTTTTTGCCCGGTGGCAGTCCTAAGGGCCTTCCTTGCTGTGCGGCCTACTGGGCCGGGTAACCTTTTTGTACATGCTGACCTCAGCCCCTTGACTAAATACCAGATGGACAAAATCATGCTGGCCTGCCTGGACCGGGCTGGTCTGTTGGTACAGGGGAAGAAGTTTTCTAGCCATTCCTACCATATAGGGGCGGCCACTTCGGCCTTCCGGGCTGGTATGTCGACAGTTCAGGTGCAGTCTGTTGGTCGCTGGGAATCAGCTTGCTATAGACGTTACATTAGGCCTTGATTCCAATTATGTTTCGATTTTGTGCTTTGTTTGCTGTGTTTTGTGATGGCGTTTTGTTTTACTTGTGATTTACTTAATAAACACCCTTGAACATATTGCGTCTTCCTTTGACAGGTTCACGTGTATTGATCTTGGGGCATTCTATGGTCGACAGATTGGCACGATGGGCTGCCGTCAGGCAGTGGACTAGTACTTTCACGAGTATAGACTGTGTATGGTGGGGTTTCCTGGGCATGCGTTGGCATAGCTTACTCTTTCGGCTTCGGGAGGCCCTTGCCTTGGGTGGACCTCCTCCCCATCACTTGATAATCCACCTGGGTGGCAATGACATTACGTACTTGGGGAAATCCACTCTACTTCTCAAAATGAAGACCGATTTGGGCATCATCAGTGGCCTTCTGCGGGAATGCGAGGTCTGGTGGTCCGAAATAGTGCCTAGGAGAAACTGGCGGAGTGCTAAGGCCGGTGAGGCAATTGAGAGATCTAGGAGGCGGATCAATGCGGCCATGAAAAAGTTCATCCAGCGCAGAGGTCTAGGCTTCATCAAACATGACATGATTCAGGACAAGGTGAAGGGTTATTTCGAGGATGATGGTGTTCACCTCACGCCCGTAGGCTTAGACCTCTTCCTGCTGGACTTGAAAGAAGCACTCATGAGCAAAGGTTGCAGGTAGCAAAGGTAGCAATGGTGGGGGGGCCTGTGCGGCAGCGGGTACCACCGCACAGGCTGTGGCGGAGTTACTGGGCGATCCGGAAGAAGAGAGGTGCAAACGATGTACTTCAGCGGGCACATAGGGGTGCCAGAGCCTAACCTATAACCTCATGGGAGGGGCAGGAATTCGTGTCGGCGCCCCAGTAGTCCTTCGGGCGGTTGTGGGCCTGTGCAACCGGGGTTTGCCTAGTCACGCCCCGCAATGGGCGTGTCAGTAGTTATATGTTTATTGTACAGCAGTTGGGTGGTTCGCCACTGTGCTGTTTGGCTCAACAGGCGGGCAGGTGGCGAGAATGCGGCCTGCCCAGGATCGCCCGTAAGCTAACCCACCATGATTACATATGTTGTATGTAATAAACCTGCAGCAATTTTTTCCCAAACCTAACACGGTGTCTGTGTATCATTTTTGGGTTTGGGCATGTGGGGGCGGGGGACTTCCTGTGGCCCTGATTGGACTATGCGCCTGCCCGAGGCCACGCAGTGGCCATTGAGAGGGTGGGCTCCTAGTCTCAGAGGGCTGTCCCGCCCCCAGCAGGATGTGCAGCTTATCCTCCTCACTGGTTGGAGGAGGTGGCTGGCGGTGAATCTCGTCCAGGGTGGCGGGGAGGGGCCTCCATGGGTACTTAAGCCCCTGTACCCCGTTGGAGGGCCTCTTTGCCGCTCCGGACGCCGTTGTGTGCTATCGGGACACTCTTTTCCCCTCCCTTCCTCGAACCCAGAGTGTCAGTATGAGGGAGTTATGGGGGAGTTTATTGTGTTTATTTCTCGTTGCAGGCGGAGTTAGTGGGCGATCCGGAAGAAGAGAGGTGCAAACGATGTACTTCAGCGGGCACATAGGGGTGCCAGAGCCTAACCTGTTACCTCATGGGAGGTGCAGGAATTCGTGTCGGCGCCCCAGTAGTCCTTCGGGCGGTTGTGGGCCTGTGCAACCGGGGGTTTGCCTAGTCACGCCCCGCAATGGGCGTGTCAGTAGTTATATGTTTATTGTACAGCAGTTGGGTGGTTCGCCACTGTGCTGTTTGGCTCAACAGGCGGGTTTGTGGCGAGAATGCGGCCTGCCCAGGATCGCCCGTAAGCTAACCCACCATCATTACATATGTTGTATGTAATAAACCTGTAGCAATTTTTTCCCAAACCTAACACGGTGTCTGTGTATCATTTGCGGGTTTGGGCATGTGGGGGCGGGGGACTTCCTATGGCCCTGATGTGACTATGCTTATCACGTTCTATTGAGTAGAGTGACTAGCGCGCTGACCCTGTCTCCTCCCCAAAATGGTGGTCGGCTGTGCCCAGCAGACCCCGGGGAGTCCGGCTCCAAGCACTGTCCATAGCTCGCAAGACAAGGTAATTTTTAAAACCAGCGTCATGCTGTACAAATAAATCCATAATTTAAAAAAATCGCTAAGAATGGCTAAAAGCTGTGGTGTCTCCCGGCTGTGCCTCAGGAGGACATCAATCAATGTGTGTGCACCCATTTCTTTGCACTGATATTTCCTTATGCAAAGGACATCAGTTGGCCTGGTGCCTGTAGTCCAGTTTTTAAAGTATATTGTCAACAACCTACCTACTAGGGTGGGTATCTACCGCACTCAAGAGAGCTCATTACTCTTTCCTGAGCTGCTCTAGTGGGACGCCTTTGAGTCATGTGGCGGTGCCCACATCCTGTCCCTGTTCTCTCATGGTCCTCTGCATGAGTTGTCCCACCACCAACCCATGCTTCTCTAACATCAGGTTGACAAATATGGACAAGCTTTGTTGCTGCTACGAGGCTTAGTTTAAGTGACTGGTGTGCCAAAGTGACCATCCCCGTAGAACTCCCATGAAGGGGTGGGGTGATTTTCACATACACGTTCCTCCATAGATGGAGCACAACCGGGACATTATCTGTCCCTTCTTCTATCCACTTATTATTCTGCAGGACTACACTGAGATTAAAATCCTTGTGTCTGTCTGACTGTGTGCAGCTATGTGGAAAAACCAGAGGAAGGTCAATGAATGTGGTGGTCTAAAAGAGGCTCCCTTACCACCAGAGATGGCAAGTTTGTATACTTATACTTGGTTATTCTATTACCCAAGAATAGGGTGCTCTTGTCATTAAAGAGAATGGAGCTTTGAGCAGGAAAAGCCATCAGAGACAGCCTCTGGATCACTGGTTTACTTCATTGGGACTTCTTTTGCTTGAAATTTTGCATCTTTCTCTATATTAGACTTCACTGTATCATTTTCTGTTTATACACATATTGGACCTGATACTTGTCAGGTAGCGTTTCCCTGATTTTTTTGCTTTTTCCTCTCATGTTTTGCTGGTTCTTGGATGTATCCTCGAGCTCTGGGCCTTTTGCCGTTGTACTGCAGTGTGAAAGTGCGTGCACCATTCTGACACCTGTTAGGAAGTGGTTTGGGATTGATGTTTGTAAACATACGTCAGGCCTGCCTTTGGGTCCTGGGGGCATGCTTGCATCACTGGTGTGGTTTATCTATGTGTCTAACTTGCTATTGCACTCTAGTGTGTGCACTTGCATGGACTGTGAATTTAATGCATTTCAACGTATGTCCAATCTGCTACAGCAGGTCCGTGAGAGCATCCTTGCGTGTGGACATCGGCTGGCCACCAACAAACCCTGTGCAGCCGGAGGGGAGGGCTTTTACCTTGAATGGAAGGACTCCTCTACTTAAGAGGCTTAAGTTAGCATGAGGAAGTGGTTGCCTGTATTTCAAGCTGCAATAATGGATTGCAGTGGCACAGCCTTGTGATCTTTCATATCAATGGATTCGCTACGCGAAACATGTTCCAATGGTAACAGTGGGCTTGGCATATTTTGAATGGAAATGTTATATATGGAACGTGCGGATTTCTATACATCAAACTCTTTGTGTGCCATTGTGTTTGGTGCTAGTCAACATCAGAGGCCAGGGTAGCACATCTGGGCACTCCCCAGTGACAGCCATAAACCATTGGGCTTGCAATTGCAATAGCCAACCTCTTCATTTTGCGGGTCTGGAACAATATATAGGGGCTGAGATTGTGACACCTGGCCTCTGGGACGGATCACTGAAATAATATCGACTGCCAAAATATCGACTTGCCAAAATATCGTGGACAAAATATCGACAGTCAAAATATCGAGTTTGTATCTACAAACAGGTAAGTACAAAAATATCGAGTACAAAATATCGTTAACAAAAATATAGATGTAAAAAATATCGACTTTATTAAAAACAGTGTTAAATTAAATTAATATTAAATTTTAATTACTAAAATATACTTAAAACGACTTAAATTAAATTATAATAATAAAATAATAAATGAAAATAATAAAAATAATTTTTTAAAATCTTATTTGTTGACCCTGAACCCTAAAAATACCCCTTTACCCAAAAACCCAAAACTGACCCTGAACCCTAAAAATACCCCTTTACCCAAAAACCCAAAACTGACCCTGAACCCTAAAAATACCCCTTTACCCATGACCTGAAAACTGACCCTGAACCCTAAAAATACCCCTTTACCCATGACCTGAAAACTGACCCTGAACCCTAAAAATACCCCTTTACCCATGACCTGAAAACTGACCCTGAACCCTAAAAATACCCCTTTACCCATGACCTGAAAACTGACCCTGAACCCTAAAAATACCCCTTTACCCATGACCTGAAAACTGACCCTGAACCCTAAAAATACCCCTTTACCCATGACCTGAAAACTGACCCTGAACCCTAAAAATACCCCTTTACCCATGAACTGAAAACTGACCCTGAACCCTAAAAATACCCCTTTACCCATGAACTGAAAACTGACCCTGGACCCTAAAAATGCCCCTTTACCCATGAACTGAAAACTGACCCTGAACCCTAAAAATGCTCCTTTACCCAAAATTTATCAATATTATTTAATTACCAATTAATTATTAATTAACAATAACTATAAAGTAAATATATTAGAACATTAGGTGTAATTATTTTAATAATTAATATTATTTTATCAAAATTAATTACTTAAAAATAACACAAAATTATATATATAAAAAATGTACTCTAATTAATGTAATTAACTAATTACAATTAATTAATTAACAATTATTTACTAATACAAAATATATTCAAAATTATATTAATTAATTAACTAATTAATATTAATTAATTATCAATTAATTATTAATTAAAAATATTAACAAACATATATTAATTAATTAATTATTATTAAATTACTTCCCACCCTATTCCCCTATAAACCCACAACCCGCTACAGAATTACATTACGCAATTATTATCAAAACAAAATTCATGTAATAAAATATTTAATAACATTAATACACACTATTCACACATATTATTACATAAAAATACACTATAAAATATTATATATTATTAAAAAATCGATATTTTTGCTATCTATATTTTATACAGTCGATATTACTTAACTTACCTGAAAAACGATATTTTTGTAGTCGATATTATGTCCAGTCGATATTTTGTCCAGTCTATATTAAAAACTCGATATTATGTCTAGTCGATATTTTGGAGTCGATATTTTGTCTCTATACCCTCTGGGACCAGATCAGACCTCCCATAAAGATATAGATCAGCATTCAACAGCCTCATGGCGGACAGGACAGAGAATTTAGAGGACACATCTGTGCTTCAAAGGAAAACCCTTTAAACCTTACCCCAACCTCAAAGGAACATAGGGTATAACTAGCTAGTGCAACCCCATTGAGGGGTGAGAACTGCTTGTAGGGACACAAGACCAGAGAACCTGGACTGTGTTGTGCACATTTGACAGAGGACTCTATTGTGCACATCGAGTATAACTGCACATGGAAAGGACTATGTGCCTTCCTGATTAGTGGCTGGCGGGGCCGATGACCTGGTGATGTATCACACCCTGAAGTGGGCTCCCAAGGACCAGTTGGCTGGTCTGGTCGCTTGGACGTCTCAGAGATATCAAACATCTCCTACGAAGGGCCCACACCATCTACCAGAGAACATCTGAAAAGCAGTGCCCTCTAAGTGCCTACATCACCTGTTGAAAGGTGACAGCACGGTGTGAGCTTGTAAATGTAAATGTAAATGTGGCGTATTTGTATAGCGCGAACAGTGACCCGGAGGCATCCCGGCGCTTGCCCTCCTACCACAAGGGAACCCCTCCTGGCTTTTCCTTGTGGGGTGTCCACTCCTGGGCATCCCATGGTGAAACCAGGCATCCCTTGTGTAACAGGGGGCCTTTGTGGAGACTAAGGAAGCTATTGCCCAGAGTTGCAGCGTGGGACCCATGCTTAGAATCGGCACTGAGGCGAGAATATCCAGTCAGAGGAATTTAAGCCCGAAACCCGCCGAGGCGGGAATCGAACCCTGGTCCCTGGCCGGCGTTCTGCATCAAGGTCTGCCGCTCTAAGCATTGAGCCACACTTCTCCACTTGTAACTACAGAATCATGCCTGAAGACCCAAGTGTGAAGTGCAGAGCTCAAGATGTTGCCCTCATCTATGGCTAAGTGTTTCTGTACTGCAGGGACCTAAGCAGGCATAAGTATCTTGTTGGTGGTGAATGGATTCAGCAGTTAAGGGATTCATAGTTGCCCACTTTGTAGACTGTGACACATTTCTCTTGTGTGCCACACCGACTGAATGCTCATTTTGTGGGGTGACTAATTCACAGGTTGTGACCCTCTGTGGTGGACGATGCACCCTTTGCAGAGTCTCATTCTCCCTCATGAGTCACTGCTGACTTTGTGCTTGTGAGTGTGTCCGGAAACGTCAGCTGTAACTGACATCAAGGTGTGCCGGACATACAGCCTTATTCATCATTCTCCGGTTTTGCGAGCCCCTAATAGCGATTTATAGCGAATCGCTATTAAGGACTCGCCAAACTGAATTCATGTAGGAATTGCATAAAGAAATGCGATTCCTACATAATCCTCATTTGCGATTAGCAAATTGCTAATCGCAAATAAGGAATAACTCGCCATTCATTCCTATGGGCCAAAAGGCCCATAGGAATGAATGGGGAGTATTCCTTATTTGCGATTAGAAATTTGCTAATCGCAAATGAGATAGCGATTTGAAGGGTGCCAGGGGTGTCCAAAGGACACCCTGTAGCACCCCTCAAATGAATTTTTACACAGGTGCTGCACAAACACATGTCCAAAGGAGATGTGTGTGTGTAACATGCAACTCAGAAAAATGCATTTGAAAGCATTTTTCTGAGTTTTCGCAATTTACCACGAGGTCTGACCTTGCGGTAAATTGCGGCCAGAAATTGCGAATTCGCAAAATAAAATTGGATGATGAATTGCATTTAACGAATCTCAAATAGAGATTCCTTAAATGTATTTCCTTGCAAAATTGCGAGCTCACAATTAGCGATTTTTGCATTTGGGATGATGAATCCCAAATGCAAAAATCGCACTCGCAAAGGGCCAGATTCTCAGAATCTGGCCCTTTGCGAGCCGATTACGGCTTCAGGAATAAGGCTGATAGTGCCTCATTTCCAGGGAGGTATGGAATTGTAACGCTACTTTGTGTAACCTGAAGTGTTTGGTGTGACTCATACCATTGTAGCCAGACCTTGTATCCAAATTACCAGGCACCACGTGTATCAACATGTACAGACGGGGTGCCGCCTGAGGCCGAGGGGCTCCCCTTTTGTGTTGTTCCCTATTCAATGCGTGTTCCCTCCCCAGCCCCATCATGGTGAACAAACTAACCTCTCCCAAGGTAGGAGTGGGAGGAATTGACTAGGCTGGAGGGACACTTCCAAGAAGGTTTGGAAGAAAGTCAAGAGACAGCATGACCTTTAAGCATGGGCTAAAAATCCGTTCCGCTTTCAAAATGTGCAGATTTTCGCTATCCGCGAATGTCACGAAGTTGCCGCAAAATTCGCAAATTCGCTTTTGTGGGAGGATTTTTCTTTTTTTTTATGGCCAGCTCACTCAAGGGACCAAAGTTACAAGCAAACAGGGTCACTGAAGGCAAATCTTCTGGCCCTTTATGCAGCTGCTGTGTAGGAAAAGCACTATACATTTACCCAACGTGGTAGCACTTACTGATTAGCCAGTAGAAAGTACTCCAGTTGAGTAGAGGTATTGCACAAAACGGTGGCATCTTCTTGGATAACTATGCAGGGCAGGATTCCTTCTGGCACGAGGCTCCTGTCACAAAATGTAAACCTCAACAGTAAGCACTTACAGATATAAATAGAGCAGGTGCCCGAGTTGAAGCTCAAATTCAGTAACGTTTTAATCAGCCCAAAACATTAGTGAGCACAGTCGAGGCTCAGCAAAAATTAGCTGTAAAAAATTAGCTGTAATACTCTAGGGAGGTCTTTGAATCCATTAGTTTCTCAAGCACAATCTCCGTGTAGTTCCTGTGACCAGGAGGCTGTTTTCTCCTCACCTGCTGCCGTGCCCGCTCTCTGACCCTTTATACACAAGACGCATGTTGACATGCATAGAAGCCCTGCCCCACACACTAGCACTATCAAACGTCTTCCTGCCCTTTCCCAACTATTATGGACAGCTCACTCAAGGGACCTCGGCGCCTTTTGGCACAGTGGCAAAGTTACAGGCACACTTGGTCAGTGTAGACAAATCTTCTGGCCCTTTACGCAGCTGCAGTGTAGGAAAAGCACTGTACATTTACCCAACGAGGTAGCACTTACTGGATTAGCCAGTAGAAAGTATTCCAGTGCAAATCACAAAAAATCCGGGATTTTGCTGGAAAATCTGAAAATTCACAGATTTTTGCGATTTCTCGCGAATTCGCGGACCGCACAACCACAAAATTTGCCCATACTTAATGACCTCCATGTGCTTCGCAGAACTAGGCTGGTGCCAGAAGACCCTGCTGGATCATTGTTTGTAATGAATTGTTGTTTGTGGTCCATTTCTGCTTCTCAAATTATTGGTGAACTTCTTGAGTGGTGCCAAGACCCTGTGTGTTTACATCTACCTCTTGTTTATACATACTGTCTATCACCACTTGCTTTCCAGGGAACCAGACGAGGTGTGACCTCAGCCATGAGGGGCCTTGTGTCTGGAGGGAGGGGCTGATAAACTTCTATTGGGGGTGAATTGGAGGGTTTCAGGAGACTTGGAGCTACTGAGTCTGCATCTATTGAACTGCTGGGTGTCAGTGGTACTAGGGTGTTGGGTGCGTACGAGTGTTAAAGTGCCCATATAGACCTGTCTGGTACCTGTCACACTGTGTAATGGTGCAAACTGCTAAGTAATTATGAGTGTTCAGGAGTTCGTCTGAGGACCACCTGTGCTTCATGACACTGGTCAGCGGTGTTAGTTCATACACTTTTTTTTTTTGCCAAATGCACTTTACCTCTCAAGAGTGGGTTTCATTACGTGGCTTCTTCCTGCGGCGCTACTAAAAGTGTTATAATTCTGTGTATGTTCATATTTCTAATAATATTGTAGCCCAGGGTGCGCCTTCTAGCTGTGTGAAATTCTATGATTAGGATTGTAAAGGAGGGTCAGGGGTCTGACAACATGTTGCACTGCATAAAGGTGCTTTAAAGGGTTTGGAATAGGACTTTACCTATGTGTACATCTTCTTGAGATTGTATCAACAGGAATCGGGCAGGTACTGCTAGTAATATTGCCAAGTATGATTAATGCCCAGAACTCCTTGATACTTGTTGTTTAATGTGAGTCTTACAAATAAACAATGAATCTCAATGTCAAGTGTAAAGTCTCTCATTTGTGTAGTGTGGAGTATTTATTGTGTTTGCTTGCTGCATTATTGCTTTACTCAATGCTTCTGAAGGACGCCCGACTGCCCAGTGCTGAGTTATCCACTGGTGAGCACGAGTTGTACAGTGTGTGTAATCACCTGCCCTTGACATGAGCAGAGAGCTCTGCCTGGATGTGGCATCCCCTCAGCTACCCAGAAAGCTCAGATCCCAACAACATCATTCTCCTGTCTGCATTGTGTGCACCATCGTCAGTATCCTTAGTACTCAAGGTTGGTTTTACACTGTGGCTCAGAAACTTCGAATTCATGCTGGGCTGAGGGAAGAGGCAGTTGTATGTCGTCAGAGCAATAACTCACAGTTCCAACTGTTTCTAAACAAGTTTGTGATTTCTCCTGAACAACTTCACTTGTGTACCTTGAATTAAGACAAATACCCGCTTTCCAAATGCTGGTCAGCTCAGGGAGAGCTAGGGGGTGTGTGCCTGGCTCCACATTTTAAAACAATGTTCCCTTCTTAGTTAACACACATGCCTGGGATAGATTATAATTCACCATTCGCCCCAGTGTAAAACTTCCATCTCATCTTCTTCAAGGGCATTATCCCCTCCTTGTATTATCAGAAACTTCCTGCTCCTACATGATGGCCTATACGTGGGTGGCTAAAGCATAAACCATCACAAACTGCAGTCGCAGACAGTCTCTTCCAGTTGGGGGCTGAAAGAGGGATAGTGCGTAGCTTTAAAACTAAGGTCAATGGATTGCCCTAGCAAGAGCTTTAGGTCATATGTACCGGCCTATCAGGTGAGACAACTTAGGCCATTGATAAAGTCTTACATCTGAAGCTGTAATCCTGTTACTAGTCTTACTAATCTGTCTTTGAGTTCCGGAGTGGCGTATGACTCGCACAGATACGCTTCAATGCCTCACCAGTGGTGCTGAGCACTAAATAAAGAAAATGACTATCCGGATACAAGTGGCACTATGTGATGTCACATTTGTGTCCTCTTGAATCAGCAATTACACAGTGGTGAATGGAACGGATCGGGGTGAAGGTTGGGAGGGAAGAAAAATAAAATAATGTCTCTTCTTGTTGTCCATCCTTATTGTCACTCCGCTCTGGCCAGAAGCAGGAAGCACCCAGGTTTCGCTAAGCCAATCACAACACTGCAACGTAGCATTGTGATTGGTCTGAGTGCCTAGTTTGGTGCTCTGACAGGAACTGGGAGCCTGAGCATGTTCTCCACCCATGCTGCAATGCAACCTGTGTGGAGAACAAGCAAAGTGCACACAACTGTTTGCCCTCCACTCCTCCCCCTGCCCGAGAACACCCATGAGTTATTATCATTTAATTTTTCCTTTGTTTACACTGTGGAAAGCAGGGAGACATTGCTCCTCTGTCTTAGAGGAGAAGCCACCATTGCAACCAGCATTACAAAAGGGGGGGTTTTACCCATGCAGTCGCGGGGACCTGGGCGATAATTGGTACATAAGAAAGGGATCCCCGCTGAAAAGGGAGTTGTGTTAAACAACCAACAACGTTTAATTAAACACTTTCATAAAGAATGATTTCAGGAGAAAAAGAGGTTCAGTCTGGGTACCGTAATTTAATTAACAATACCTGAATAGTAACATAATCATAGCATTTTTGTGAAAAAAGCCCCAAAATGGAGGAGGGAAAGGGAGGGGGAGTGCTTGAGGAAGTGTAAAGGAGGAATAAACACAATTCAAATAGACAGGTGACAAGTACAGTAGTTGCAACAATTTCAAATTATATACAAATACAAAAGCAAAAGCCCAAGAGTCAGGGCACACAATGATGACTAAGTAACCAAACAAAACTTTCAACGGACACCCAGTCAATCAGAAGCTGTAAAGGGCTTGTGCCGGAAGTTTGACGTTTCGACCCCTGTGCGTAGGCTAGATACAGTCCTTAAATGGGGTCTTCATCAGGACAAGGACAAAGGGGAGTGAGGGGCAACCTGTCAGATAAATTAATAGATTAAGTAAGTACGATTAAATGATTTCAACTCATATACCATGGCCAAATTATATGGACCATGAGAAAATTGCACCAACAACTTAGAACAAATTACCATTACCATGGAGTCGTGGCCCGTCTGGGCTCAGGACGTAGAGTGATGATGGACAGCGCATAAATCACATGTCATTCACCAAGTGCGATAATCACAATACTACAGAGGAGAAGAAAAAACCAGTGAGATTCTCAAATATCAAGTCGATTAAGAACACCAGGTGATTCGTTGGAACACGGTGTCAGTATTTAGTACATCGGGGCAAAGGGAAAATAAATTAATCTAATCATGCTGAACAATATTACTGTTAAACCGGACTTGCCAATGTTACAGGACTACACAGTAATAAAACGGAGAATTAGCCTATTGTTGTATTGATATCTAGCATACCTCTCATTTACACAGAAAATCGAGAATGCGATTTTCTAAATTTATTTGCTGGAGACGCTCGGTTAGTATAAACAACAACGGTCGCTGGTTTTGCAGACGGTGTGAAACCACAGGATATTCTAGGAGGAAAAGGGAGATCATTGGTATGGAATCCCAGTATTTAAATAGTTCATGACAAATACAGGACTACTAGTTAAATAATTACAAAAGGAAAGCTAGAAATGGGTTTATCCCAAAAAAAAGGCAGAACACAAAACACAGATACCTGGGGTGCTCAATGTACCTGTGATGTAAAAATGCCGATCAGCGGGATTGCCGAAGGGCGTGGGTTGTCTCCGCAACCGGTGGTCTGTATCCCGTCAGGGTTTTTACTGACTAGCACTTAAAAGCACGGACAAGGATGAGTCTAGGAAAACAACATACGGGTGCATTATGGGCTTGTCTATAAAGGTTTTTACAGTAGCAGGCGGGTACAAGCTGAATGGCTCGACGGCATACCTGTTATCGTGCATCGGTATTCGAAAGCTGGCCAGGCGGCGTAGTTTTGTACAGCTGCCGAAGGTTTGGGTCAAACCGTCCACACACTCGCAATCTGGATAATTATAAACAGAAAAGGTACGAGTCGGACGTAGCTTACGTGGAAGTGCTAATCCAAACAGATAGTGAGTAATGCGAGACGAGTTAAGTGGCAACATACCAGGTCAGTTTCATGGCGTCCACGATCTGAAACTCCGCAACTCCAACTACGCGGAGTCTGGGGGGAGGGGTCAAATTTAAAAACACCGCCCCGTGATGGGCATAGAAGAGTTACTCAATGTGCTGACGTGGGTGTCGAAAAGCCTCATCTGGGCATTAACTCAAACAATTGTTTGTTTAGGTATTACATTTGTTAATACACTGCCAAAGGTGCCGTGCAACTCTCCCACAAGAGGTTGAAGACGGACTTTGTGCCGATCAAACATTTGATATAATATGTTCAGAATAGTTGCAGCAAGTGAATCGGTCAACAATTCTCTCAAGACATAGCCATGTCCGTGCAACTCACAAGCATGCGGTTGAAAACGAGCAATTGGATTACAAGAAACAAATCAATTGAGATGAATAGATCTTTGGATTAGGAGATTTGCGACAAGTTTCTTGTAAATACGCTCCCACTTGCGGTTGGCAAATTTAGATTTTGATTATGGGAGTTACATAGGCATGTTAATAATGTCCCAAAAATGGTGTAAGGGCATAATCAAAATCTAAATTTGCCAACCGCAGGTGGGAGCGTATTTACAAGAAACTTGCCCCATGAGGTACGCTTTCCATTTAAAAAGGGTAAAATAACATAATAGACACTCAAATGCCTTATAAATATGACCCAAAACAACCTATGAAGCTCTAGCAGTACATATCCAGAAATGTAATTGATTTCAAAAAATCGTTTTTAAACACAGCATATAAATCAATTGTATACCTGCATTCAAGAGGAAATGACTGAAAATGTCCTTGAGACACATGAAAGCGTTTTTTGGAATGCCCTAACACCATTGTTTGGACATTATTAACATGGCTATGTAACTCCCATAATCAAAATCTAAATTTGCCAAACGCAAGTGGGAGCGTATTTACAAGAAACTTGCACCATGAAGAACGCTTTCCATTTAAAAAGGAAAAATAACATCATAGACACTCATATGCCTTATAAATATGACCCAAAACAACCTATGAAGCTCTAGCAGTACATATCCAGAAATGTAATTGATTTCAAAAAAATCGTTTTTAAACACAGCATATAAATCAATTGTATACCTGCATTCAAGAGGAAATGACTGAAAATGTCCTTGAGACACATGAAAGCGTTTTTTGGAATGCCCTAGCACCATTGTTTGGACATTATTAACATGGCTATGTAACTCCCATAATCAAAATCTAAATTTGCCAAGCGCAAGTGGGAGCGTATTTACAAGAAACTTGCACCATGAAGAACGCTTTCCATTTAAAAAGGAAAAATAACATCATAGACACTCATATGCCTTGTAAATATGACCCAAAACAACCTATGAAGCTCTAGCAGTACATATCCAGAAATGTAATTGATTTCAAATAATGACTTACTTCATTGGTAGGCCTTCACATGTATTATCTCCTTTGTTTTCTTCAGTGAAAATCTTATCTGCAACCATGTGTTGGCCTCACCTCAAACAAACAAAACAGGTGATGGACCGAATGTGGATCAATGACACACATTCACCCCAGTCCAAAGATCTGGGCCTAAACAAACCTTTAGATAGGCCACACCTTATCGTCATCCTGAATTAATCATTTAAAATATTAGGGAGAGATTTATGATTGTTGTATGCCTGTTTTGTACCACTGTGTGTCATTTTTGTGATGCAGTGCTGGTGCAAAAGATTTGCTATGTTAAATAATAAGTAGGGCATTAAGTTTTTGATGACTGTTATTCATTTACTGTTTGGTAATAGTGGTTAATAACATTTTTTATTATATTTTTCCACAGATTCAACTGCAGATCTTTTCTTAATTTGAAAAATGCCAACGAAAAATCGAATTAGAAAGGCTAGAAAACGTCAAAGACAGCAGGATGATCTTTTATTGCAGCAGTCCTCTTCCCCAAATACTTTTCAAAACACCAAGAAAGCTCCGGGTAAGAGCACAAAATCATTCTTAAGAAATATTTTTAGTAAAAAAAGTATTTATCCAAAAAATGTTTCAGTTCAGAAAAAGAAAAGCAATTTAAATGGAAAGGAAAGACCCATCAAAAATGTTACTGGTAGAGGAAGAGATAACTCTGTGCATGATAGTAGAAGGAAACAACAGTTTAGGGACATTCGAAAACGAATGTTCCGTAACAGGATAATAGTTAATTTATTAAAAAATATTAAGAAAGGCCAACAGAAAGTGGCATTTTATAAGAAGAAGAAAAATGTAGAGAAAATTATTGATCATGCTTTTGAAATTAAGCGAAAGTTGTTTATTTTGGTAATCAATAGAATTAGGAAACTAAGCAAGGTAATTTCTGATTTCAAAACAAAAAGTAGATGGAAGAGAGTAGTAAATCGTAGTAACTTTTGTGAAGTTTTTTCCGGAGAATGGATGCATAGTTCAAGTTGTGAGGCATTTTTTATTGAGGAGAGTTATTTTCAGGATAATGATTTGGTGTTTGCAGTTGACACCAGTGGTCGAGCTTATGAAGTGAAGGATGGTTGTCCAGTTGAAAAAGAAAAACTTGTGACAACAGAGACAGAAGAGGCGCTAAGTGATGACGTTTTAGGAAGACATCCTAAGGGTCCTGTGTACATTTGGAAGTGTAGTTCTATTTGCAGTGTGCGACAGGTTTCCATCAATTTGCTTTGTGATTTTATACGGACATTTAATAAGAAAAGTTTGAAGCAGAAAATGAAGTTGTTGCAAGATTTAGATCCTTGCAGAGTGAGACAAATGACAGATTTGCGTGGTCATTCACTGGCTTGTCTTTCCAGGAGAGTATGCCAGAGTGTTTTTCATCATTTCAGGATGCTAGCAGTGCATCATAATAAAGTGAGAACATTAGTGAGAATGTTGTATTATGCTAAGAGTCCAGCAATTATGCTTAAACAATTATGTGCTGCTCTTTTGCATGGTTCTGAAATAGATGTGAAGAATATTTGTGAAGAAATTGAGTTTTGTTACTTTGGTAGTAAAGATGAGAATGTTCAAATTGACCCAGAAGTAGAGGGTAATGTTGAAGATAATGTACAGGTTTCCAGTACAGATAGGAAATTGCCACGTTTCAGATGAAATCAAGTGAGAGGCCTAATTTCACTTGTGTATGTTGTCGACGCACTTATTATAAGAATCAGACTAAGTTAGTGGATTTATATGCAAAAAGTGAAAGGGAAAATAATAGTCAATGGAAGGATTTTGCCACATACTTGATGGTAGAAAATTATTTTGATTTGGGATCGGATCAACGTGTGTGTACTTATTGTTGTAATAAATTAAACCAAAACCAGATGCCTGCTAGGGCAGTTCATAATAATCTGGAATTGGTTGAGATTCCTTCTGAATTGAAGGATTTAAATACTTATGAATCTATTTTGATTCAAAGTATCCATCCCTTTCAGGCTATTGTAAGAATGGAGCCAAAGACAGGGAAGTTGCCTCCAGCAGATTTACAGAGAGGATTAAAGGGAAGAGTTGTTTATTTGCCTCTAGATTTGAACAAAAACATTAACACAATTGGAGTAGAAAAAGTGGAAGAGGAACCTCTGGTTATCTTGGTTAATGGGGTTCCGACAAAGAATAAGAAAATATGGCAAGATTTAGTGGATGTTAGGAAAGTCAAAAAGGCAACATTGTATTTGAAGAAAAATAATAAGTACTATAAGAATGTATATGTTGCAGAAGAGGAAGTAAGTGATGAAGAGGATAGCGATTTGTGTGTTGGCCAAATTGAGAAAGTAGAGGCCTCTAAAAGTGAAGAAATATATGAACATTATAGTGTTCATCCTTTGCATTCCAAGGAAGTCATGGGGAATGCTATTGAGTTGTTTCAAATGAAACAAGCCAAAGGGAGTCCCATTAGTGTTTGGGAGGAAAGTTTGGAAGCTCGGTGTTTCCCACAGCTATTTCCCACAGGTCGAGGAGGAAGATATGATGAGCGACCTCATCAAATTCCTGCGTCTGAATACCGGACTTTACGATTGTATGCAGAAGATCCTAGGTTTCGTCAATGCATTCCCTATTTGTTTCATCTCCTATTTGGAAGCGATCTGTCTGGACTGTCATATGCAGTGAACCACATCTTAAAAAGTGGTATACAGATGCGAAACATCTCGGCAAGTGATTTTATGCATAAAGTCAATGTCCAAGACAGTATTTTGGATTCTCACTTAATTAATCTCATGGCGTGTCAGCGTGGTACTAATGAGTACTGGTACCGTCGTCATGGTGATTTAAAATGTATGCTGAGGAACTTAGGAACTCCAACATGGTTCCTCACTCTGAGCTGTGCCGAGTATGGCTGGGAAGACTTACTTGAATTTCTACGAGAGGCAAATGGAAATATTGAAAACATTGAATTCAAGACACCTGGAGAACTGTGTTCTTTGGATCCAGTGAATGTATGCAGGTACTTCAATCATAGATTTGAAGCTATGATGTCTTTCATCACAAATAAGAAGAATCCACCTCTTGGAGAGGTGTTGGATTTCTTCTGGAGAAAGGAGTACCAAGCAAGAGGTGCTCCTCATATACATATGTTGTTGTGGATCAAGGATGCACCTAAATTTGAAACAGATCCGGATGACTTAGTGATGAATTTCATAGAACAGTATTCTACGTGTGCTGTTCCAAACGCAACGGAGAAGAAAAGCCTAAGAGAACAAGTTCTACGTTTCCAAAGCCATCGTTGTGGAAAGTACTGTCATCGTAAATTCAGAAACAAGGACAAGTTCTACACCAAATGTCGTTTCAACTTTCCACGACCGGTGATTTCTAAAGGAAGAGTGAACAGTTTGATGTCTTCACTGCGACATAATGTGACGAGGAAATCACCCAAAAATACATACAATTTGAAAAGGAACGAAGAGTCCAAGTACATCAACGACTACAACCCAGTGATTTTGTCCATGTGGAATGCTAACATGGATATACAGTTTGTGGCTGACAACTGTATGGCTGTGGCTCGGTATGTGGCATCTTACATCACCAAAAAAGAAAAGACAGAACTGAAGGATATGTGGGAGGACATTTCCCATGAAAAGAGCCTCAGCAAGAAGTTGTACAGTTTCAGTCTGAAGATGTTGTCGCATCGAGAAATCGGAGCTTACGAATGTTCTGATCGATTGTCTTCAGCAAGTCTCTATGCCAAATCCAGGAGTATCGTTTGGGCGAGTCTTGGTCTTGCTGCAACGCGAAATCGAGTTCTAAAACCTGTCCGGGAAATTGAGTATTTGGCAGAAAAGGAACCAAACAGTACCGACATTTTGAAGACCAACATGTTGGATACATATTATCCAAATCGAAGCATTCACCTTGAGAATGTTTGTCTATATGAGGTTCTACAAAATTATATATTCAAGAGGAACATCAAAGAAGATATTGAGAAAGGAGTGTATGCTGTAATTGGAAGTGAGGGATGCCTGGTCAAGCAAAGAAAATGCCAATTAGTAAACCATCGAAAATTGAGTGGCGAATCTCCAGAAAAAAAGGAGTTTTTCTATTTAGCACTTTTGCAACTTTTCAAGCCTTGGCGTGCAGAAGAGGAACTGCTTGGAGATTTCCTCTGTTACGAAGACTCTTTCACTGCTGCTAAGGAGACCATAGAATATCCTGCTTTTCCCAAATATCAAGAAATGCTAACTTTGGAAATTGAGCAGGAAGCAATGATTGCAGCCGAGATTGCCAGAGACAGTTCTCAGGACAGTCAGAGTTCTGTTTCATTGAGTCAAGATCCACTTGGAGGACCTATTATCGAAAATGAAGCTGCCACTGCTATGAATGAAGTGGAAAGAGCCATGGCACATGCTCAGGAGGATTCAGTTAACTTAGAAGACTTGGAAAAACAACTCAACGTTGAGCAGAGGAAAATATATGATGAAGTTACCAAGCAAATTGAGCATGGATTAAGTCATGAGAAGAAAGAGTGCTCATGTACATCGTTGAAGCCTGTCCGACTGGACATGAGTGGAGAAGCGGGAACTGGAAAAAGTTTCCTCATTAAAGCAATTTCTTGTTATTTGCAGGAAAGGACTGAGTCATCGCTGTCTTGTGTCGTCACCGCTCCTACTGGACTGGCAGCACATAACATTAAAGGTATTACTTTGCATCGTCTACTGATGCTGCCAGTGGAGCATGACAACAAATTACAATACCACAAGTTATTTGGAGATGCTTGCTGTGAATTTTCAAGAGTCTTGAGGAAAATGAAACTACTTATCATTGACGAACTAAGCATGGTTTCCAATGTCATGCTTGCCTTTGTGCATTTGAGAATGCAAGAAGTACTTAAAACTGAATATGATCTGTTATTTGGTGGCAAACACATCATTGTTTTTGGAGATCTTCTGCAGCTGACACCAGTAAAAGGTCAACCTGTGTTCAAAATACTCACGCATGAAGATACCAGGAAGTGCCTAGGGAGCATTGGCAAGGTCAATATATGGTTAAACTTCAATTATGCTGAACTGCATGAAAATATGCGTCAGGCGAAGGATGAAGATTACAAGAATATTCTACAAGATATTAGAATTGGAAAAGTGACCGAGCAAGGAAAAGAAGCTTTAAATGCCCGATTACTTTCAAATTTATATCCCGAACAAGAGATTGTGCCTGAGAATATTTTTCAGAAAATTACTGAGAAGAAATCCGGAATATGTTTGATGCCAACTCTTGCCGAATGTGCCATCTTCAACAACAAAATGTTGAATTTAGAAAAGCAAGAGATTGTGAAACTTGAAGCTATTGACAAAATAGAGCATATGGGATCAACAATTATTTTGTCAGAGAATTTGAAATCAAAATTGGATTCATTAGAGAAGACTATATCTAAAACAGCGGGTTTTGAAAAGACTTTGAATGTGTGTTTAAATTGCCGAATCATTTTGAGAAGGAATTTACATGTTGAAAGAGGTCTGGTAAATGGATCAATGGGTAATGTTGTTGATTTTGAGAAATACAGAAATAGAGATGGAATAGAATTTTTAAAAATTAAATTTGATGGCATTGAGGAAGTACAGCTAATTGGAATAGAATTTTTAAAAATTAAATTTGATGGCATTGAGGAAGTACAGCTAATTGGTCGTTGTTCTGCTAGGTTTTTGCTTGTTAAAGACTTATATGTTCGCCGTAAACAGTTTCCTGTTTGCTTGGCATATGCGGTGACAATCCATAAATCGCAAGGTTTAAGTGTAGATAGTGCATTGGTGAATATTGGCAGTTCTGTGTTCAAGGAGGGTATGGCATATGTGGCATTGTCACGAGTTAGAACTTTATCAGGATTGTACTTGATTGACTGTGATGTCACAAACATTTGTGCGGATCTAGATTGTGTTAAGGAATACAATAGGTTAAGAAGAGAGTATGCGCCACATTTGCCTCAATATCCTTTGTTTGAGAAACGTGTCGTAGGCCGGAAACGTAGAAATATCAGTAATAGTAGGGAGGTTGTAGCAAAAAGACCAAAAGTCAATGAACCGAAAATTGTTAGCAGAAAGAAAGTGGATTCTGTTGAAGATGTTGTCGGTTTTCAATTTGAAAACAGTTCTGGTGTCAACTGCTATGCAAATGTAGTGGTTAATGTTCTCTTTTCACTAGAGAGTTTAAAAGAACAGATTCTGTTGAATTCAGAACAAATTGTATGCTGTTTGTTGAATTATGTTTTCAAGAAATGTAGCACTGATCGAACAAAAGTAGAAAGTGTGTCTGAAGTTCGTTATCTGTTAGATGAATGTTCAGGTCAAACAGACTTCTCTGAAAATAATCAGCAAGATTGTCAGGAGTTTTTAATGTATATGCTTGATGTATTGCAAGCTGAGGGTGCAGATGTAGATCACCTGTTTGGGCTTTCTTATCAATCGCAGCATGACTGCGAGAACTGTATGGTATCAAGTACTACTAGTGTAGACTCAGAAAGATTTATATATTTAACTTTGCCAGACAGTAAATCAGTCTCCTTTAATAAGCTAGTAAATGCAGCGGATCACAACATGGAGTGTAGCCAATGTAAATCTGAAATGATGTCAACATTATTTATACGTAGATATGGCCAGTATGTCATTTTAATGATCCAACGATGTAGGCCTGATGGATCAAAATTGTCAACTTTAATAAAAAATTTTGTGGCTTCTCAGCTGTCAATATCAGGAAGGACTTTTGTAACTGTAGCAATTATCTATCACAATGGTCCTTCAACAACATCAGGACATTATACAGCTTATTTAAAGTCTCGAAACGGCTGGTCATTCTGCAATGATTCCGTTGTAACTTTCAAAAAAAAATTGCTGTTTGACCGTAAAAATTCTTACCTGGTGTTTTTAAAACCAAATTTTTAAAGAAAGAATCTCGGGATTTCCTGTGAGGAATTGCAAAAGGTTCATCAAGTAGAGGGAATGTAAGTCTGCAATGCTGTCTAGATTATTGGTCCAAAACTTTTACTTATAATGTCAATTTAAAAATCCAACTATATAAACCTGATGCAAGTAAGTCTGCTTCATAGTAGGCAGTATCAGTGTCATAGGAAAAGGAGAACATGAGTGACAAAGAAGGGTAAGATATTAGTAGTCCAGGATTGTGAAAATAATCTTAAATGTTTTCTTTTTGAAAGTTGCGAAAATAGAAAATGACGGGATTTGATTGGAAGAATTACAAGAGTTGTGAATCGCTGCAACATGATTTGGCCTAGTGGAAACATGTGGTAGAATGTGAGAAGTCTTTTCTTGTATGTAACATATTTTTCAAAACGATGGAGGTTTTCTTTCAGAAAGTGGCGGGCTGAAAATATTTATAGCACAACAGAGTGGACGCTGTTCATAGGACATCCTTCGACGTCATTGAAAGTAAGTTAATTTTAAGGAGTTTTGAATTCAGATTTCTTAGGTTGTATGGGTTTTTTAAACACAATCATTTTGATTGTGTTTTTTTTTCCCCGCTGTTACATGATGAATACCTTCAAGTCACTGATTTAAGTGAAATTTGATACATTCTGAGAACAGCAAAAATAAACCATTTAACATGTATAATTAATGTTCTGCTTTTTGTACTTATGATATACATTTAGAAATGTGAGGTAGATATGGAGAAACTGAGTCTTCTGTAAGTGTCAATTTTAATGCTTACAGTGCTGTACTTCTGGGTACTGTTTTTTTTTTAAAAAAAGGAATAGGCCTCACCTCAAAGAAAGCTCTTGAAAGCACACATCTTATTTGCATCCTGAAACAATCATTTAAAATGTTAGACACAATTTTATGATGGCTTTACATCTTTTTTGCGCTGCTATTGCATCACTATTGTGAGACATCAGCAGTGCAAAAGAAGCACCATGTTCCAAAATAGGCCTCAGTTCATCAGCATGAAGATACTGTTTGTTTAAAATATATATATTTAGGATTGTGTAGGGGACGTAGAGAAGCAGAGGCTTCTGTAAATGTCAAAGTTGTTGAAAAACTGTTTCTTCTTGAACCTTTTCCCTTTTCTTTTCTAATTTTTAAATACATGTTTTAATATTTTTGGAAATGTTTGTTCTCTCTTTTACAGATTGAAAGTATGAAAACATATTTTAAAAAGTTAACAAGAATTATAAGGTAAATGTTTTCTACTCTTTTTACCCGCAATGCACTGCTGATGATATCACTGACCATGTCATGAATGATGTAATAAGAGGACATGACTTACTTCATTGGTAGGCCTTCACATGCATTATCTGCTCTGTATTCTTCAACAAGTGTAAAATTGATCTGTAACCCTGAGTAGGTCTCACCTTAAACAAACCTCAGGAGAGATCACACCTTATCGTCATACTGAATTAATAAATAGATCTATTAAACAGTATCTCTGGTTTACTCCCTATAGCTGTCTTTCTTTTAACATTACTCTCTGTTTACTTCCCTTATACTAACTCTTCTTTTTTTTTTTTAAATATTTTTTTGGTTCGCTTCAAGTTCGCGAACCGGGCAGCGAACCGGAAAGCGAACCAAATGAAATAGAGCTTGCCAGAGTGCTGAACATTCTAGCAATTTTATTTGAAAGGGGAGGTAGTTCTGAAAAGAACTTTTTTTTATGATTTTGTTGTTTTAATATTTTTTTTTTTTCTGAACATTTTTTGGTTTTTTTGTATTTTTAGAACAGTTTTATGTTTTTTTTGTGTTTTTCATGGAGGGAAACAACAAAAAACAGGCATTGAAAAGGGCTCAACAGGAGCAAAAAAAAAATTACTGTTTGGGTGGGTTAGGGCAATTGTGGTTTTCGTACGCAATGTTGATTAATTTCACGCTCATGTTCCCACATGAGAGCAGAGCACCACAATATTAGCAGGTTAGCTTCATGTGTTTGAAGTTTTGCTGTATGTTTGGCACGGTTTCCTGTGCCTCTCCTCCTGTCAAAGAGATATTTGACGTTGACCTGGCCACAGGAGTTGTTGGGGGATTATCTTGCAGGTCACGCAACTCTGCCCGGCTGTAGTTTAGTGGATGCCACCTGGCCATATGGTGATGCATAGTATAGTTTCCCATACTATACTTTTTTTCAGTGTCTCTAGATAATCTGTATTTGCAAATGAGGCAGGTGGCATACTTCGCATTGACCTTCTTCTCCCCTCGAGGGATTGAAAAAAACTGCCATATGAAACTTGTTTTCCGTCGGGAAACACGGGGCAACTCCTGTATAAACTGTGGTTCATCTGTCTCCTCTTCCTCTAGGTCATCCTCTTCCTCCTCTCTGTTGGAGATGAATTGAGATGGTAGTCCTCTCTTCTCATGAGGAGGTGGAGGTGGTGGTGGGGGTCCACCAGCTGAAGCAAGGATAGAAGCCATTGCTGAACTACAGGAAAATGGTCTTTCTCTCACCAAGATGAAAGTCAGAGTGAGGAAAGAAGGAGGGGTTTTCATGATTTGGGAAAAGCAAAAGTTCTGAACCAATGAAAAGTGTTATTTTTAGGTCACATGACCTAGTCATACATCATTTGGAAACCAAAAGTGAAATGAACCAATGAAAAGTTTGATAAACAAGTCACATGACCTGTTCCGCTTACGTTACGCGGTGCGCGCCGCGTCCCGGATCATTTCCGGTTCGCGGTCCGGAACACTTCCGGGAGCGCTAACGCGGCGCGTCATAAAACGCATTACGCGACAATGATACGTCGCGCTTCCGCGACGTGTCACAGTTGCGCTAACGAAACGTTTACCGGTTCGCAGACTAGGTCGCGGCATCAAGATGAGCTAACGGAAAGCTTCCCGGTTCGCTTACTGGAAGCGAAGAAAAAAAATATTTAAAAAAAAATTATCAATAAACATCTAAAATATATTTTGGGATTTAAAGAAGAATACATTTTACAGCTACAGATGTTAGCTTTTAAAAAACCAATGAAATTCACAGAAAAAACCATAGGTTATAGACCATATATAGTTAGGAATTTGCATTTATAAAACCTTGAAAATTCACTGAAAAAACCATAGGTTATAGACCATATATAGTTAGGGATTAGCATTTACAAAACCTTATTTTACTCGCATAAAACCATTGAAATTTCATATATAGTTAGTTGCGCTAACTATATATCGCGCACCCGCAATCCACTGCTGATGATGTCACATATTACATCATTCATGACATGGTCAGTGACATCACTGATGACATCACTGATGACATCTCAAATGACATCACTGATGACATCACTGATGACATCTCAAATGACATCACTGATGACATCTCAAATGACATCACTGATGACATCTCATTTGATATTACTGATCACATCACTGATGATATCATTCATGTGATAATACGATGAACCTCTTCAGACTCTAATTTAACCTTAGATACAATCAGTGTAAACAAACACTCACAGACTGTCACTCATCCATGGAGTTACTCACACACCTAGTCAGTCATGCAAAGAATCAATCACACCTCCATTTCCTCAACTATACAGTTATACACACCTTACTTATTGAAACATATACTAACACACATTTACTCTCTTATACAATCCCTGATACAAGTTCACAATGATCCATACAGCCACTCACACATTCACTGGCTCTCATGCACAGTTATTTATATATGTCAACTCTCACATGTACTGTGTTTTACATATGTACTGGAAAGGGGCGACCATTCGGTCCCCCCGAACGTATGGTGGAGTACCACGATCCCCCCGGGAAACCATCTTGGGCGGGAGGCGAGTCTCGGCTGGTATGCCCGAAGCGGCGTAGCCGGGGCGCGCATTTTTCCCGCCCTGGAGTGGGCTGGCCTAGACACTGACGCGGCCGGCCACGCCCTTGGGGCAGGCAGGGGCGGGTTTACGCCCGCCCTGAAGACGGATAAAAGGAGCGACAAGCCAAGAAAGCATCCTCTTGTTCCTGTGCTCTGAAGCTGCACCTCCTCGCTGCACGTGAGCTCGAGACGGAACGAAGAGCCAATTTTGAGCGTGGTAATCTTTCTTTTTGTCTTACAGATACTCTGTCTGAGAATGCCCAAGAAAGTCGGAAAGCGAGTCAGTACCGACCAGATGCTCCGCATGCTCATGAAAGAAGTAACCGATCTGAAGAAGCAGATGGCAGCTAAAGACGGGGAAGGGGGACCGAAACGACCTTTGTCGGGAGCAGCCCCCGGAGGGAAAGGCAAGAGGTCCAGAAGGGGGGCAGCTGGGGGGGAAACCCCGGTCCCCGAGATCCCCCTTGAAGAGCCAACTCCGGTGCCGAAGGAAGGGAATCCGATTCCCGTGGTGGTCACTCCCGTATCCGGGGAGGATATGCCTCCCGAGTTGGCAGCACAATTGGCAGCGTGGTTGGGGAAAGATAGCGAGGGCGCCACGGCTGACGACGCACGGGTGTTAATGAGACAACTGCGTGAAACTAGGGAGGCGGTGAAGGCACCATCGTCAGTTACCCCGCTGTCTCCGGCGGCAGGAAAGGCAACAGGTCCAGGTCCGGCGGCAGATGCAGCTTCTGGTTCAGGTAAGCGGCCATTGCCGATTGCGAGGGAGGGGTCTGCACCTTCACGAAGGGAAAAGGTGGCTCAGCATGTTCCTCTGGCAATTAAAGAAAAGATTTGGGCGGATGAGTATGTAAACATTTTTTCTTTGCTTACCGACCATTATGAGATGGAGCATGTTAAGAGCCAAAAGGAGCTCATGCATCCGAGTGTTTGGCACGCAAAAATGGCCGCCTTTAAAGTCGACGAAAACATTGGCACTTGGGGCAGGGCATGGGGAATCTTTACCTCCATCATGGGCGAACATAGGCCCGAGTTGCTGACCGAATTGCCTATTTATCAGTCACGGATCATGGAGTATTACGTATCATATGGGGGCAATCAGTGGTTCTGCTACGATAATATTTTTAGAAAGGCGAAAGAACATGACAAAAACTTGACTTGGGATTGTTACGACTCCGTTTCATGGTCAAAAATGGAGAGTACAGGAATGTTAAAAGTGCCATTGGTAGGAAGTAGTGGGGGCGAATCCTCCCGCCAATCCGCTGGGACACCCTTTCGGTCGGGTGCAGGTAACGACTATCACTCAAAGCCGAATGGCAATGCAGGTAAAAGGGGGATTTGTTGGAATTTCAACAGGGGTAAATGTACGAGGCCCCAGGGGTCATGCAAGTTTAGACACGAATGTGGAGGGTGTGGGCAGCCATCCCATCCTGAGTCCATGTGCAGAGCCAAAACGGGTGATAACGGTGGTAGGGGAAGTGCCAAACAGGTCTGAAATAGTCCGAGGGGCGCCTTTACCTACTCCGATTGATACCATGGCAATGATTCCTTGGCTCAGCGAATACCCGGATCATGCTTCCGCTGGGGTGTTGCGGAACGGGTTTTCATATGGTTTCCGCATCCCAGTGGGGGATTTTCAGGGTGTAGCAAAATGTAAGAACCAACTGTCGGTCTTGCAACATATGACCGTGGTACAGGAAAAGATTGGGAAGGAGGTTACTCGAGGTCGAGTCGCCGGTCCATTTGATGTGCCACCGATGGCTAACTTTGTTTGTTCCCCTTTAGGGGTGGTCCCCAAGAAGGACCCGGGTGAGTTCCGGCTGATACATAATTTGTCAGCCCCACGTGGTCTTTCCGTGAATGATGCGATAGACCCGGAAGTGTGTTCGGTGCGGTACGCATCTTTCGATGAGGCCGTGGCCATTTTGAATCGCCTAGGGCCCGGTGCGCTGATGGCAAAATCAGATATTGAGTCAGCTTTCCGGTTGCTCCCGGTACATCCAGACGATCAGCGTCTCCTTGGTTTTATGTTTCAGGGTCACTATTACATGGATAGATGTATGCCAATGGGATGCTCTATATCTTGTGCCTATTTCGAAAAGTTCAGTTGTTTTCTGCAATGGGTCTTCACAAAGAATACGGGTTTTCAACATGTTATGCATTATCTCGATGACTTTTTGTTTCTGGGGGCGGCCGGGGATCCAGAATGTGGACAGGCTTTGAACGAATTTTGTGTCTTAATGAATCATTTTGGTGTGCCATTGGCACCAGGTAAGACTGTGGGTCCCTCGACTTGCCTCGAGTTTCTGGGGATCGAGCTCGACTCAGAGGAAGGCTGTTTTCGATTACCAAGAGAAAAAGTGTTAAAATTCAGGGCATCCCTTGAAACGTGTATTAGTGGATCTAAGGTTAAACTGCATCAATTACAACAATTGGTGGGCCAGTTGAATGTTGCCCTGAGAGTAATGCCGATGGCCCGCCCCTTTTCCCGCTCGATCGCTCAAGCCATGGTCGGCCTGAAGGAGGGTCATCATCGCACAAGGCTATCGGCAGAGGTTCGCCAGGACATGCGCATTTGGTTGGCATTCCTGGCGGATTTCAATGGTCGAATTGTCTGGATCAAACCGGCGGTGTCCTCCGAGGAGCTGGGGCTGTGGACTGATTCGGCTGGGAGCATTGGGTTTGGTGCCATATTCGGCACACAATGGTCGGCTCAAAAATGGCCGTCATGGTGGCATGAGTGTGGGCTGACGAGTAACATTGCTTTTCTTGAACTTTTCCCCATTCTGGTGGCCCTGAAAACTTGGCCCGAGGGATTCAGAGATCACTCTGTGGTGTTCTGGTCTGATAACATGACCGTGGTTGAGTGTATCAATAGCCAGGCAGCACGATGCAAATGGATTCTGAGATTGCTCAAAGAAATTGTGTTATTGTGTATGCAATTGAATGTGCTATTTAAGGCAAGACATGTGCCGGGGGTAATGAACAAAGCGGCTGATGCGCTTTCTCGTTTTCGTATGCAGGCCTTCTGGGGTTTTCTGCCCACAGCGGACCCGGTGGCGGCACCCTTTCCCGAAGCTCTCTGGTCTCTCGGTGCCCCGAATTACGAAACCTCGTGGGAGAGAGTTTAGCACCCAGGACGAGGAAGGCATATGAAGGGGCGTTCCGTTCCTATTGGGCCTTTTTGGGGGTGGCTAGGGGGGAGCTTTGGGGCCAGGAGGAGATGGTAGTAAAATTTTTGCTGTCTTTACATCGGGCAGGCAAATCAGTAGCTACGGCCCAGAGGCATCGGGCCGCCATTTCCTTTATGGCAAGGGCTCATGGGATCCAGGACCCGACTGCGTCTTTCGTTGTGCAAAAAGCGCTACGTGGGTGGCAACGCCTTGAGGGTCGCAGAGTAGATGAAAGGCGCCCGATAGGTCTGGATAGGTTGGCCCTGTTATTATCTGTACTTCCTGCTCATCCCAGTATGAGACAGTGTTATTCCGAGCCGCTTTTGCGCTAGCATTCCATGGTGCTATGCGGGTGAGCGAACTAGTGGCGAAGAACAAGCAGGATGCCATGAGGGGACTGTGCCGAGAGCACGTTCAGGTCAGGGGGGAGACAATGACTGTCTCGTTTGTCAGGTCCAAGACCGATCAGGGTGCGATTGGGGACTGCATAATCATACAAAGGATTCCCGGGTCCTCCATGTGCCCTGTAGTGTGCGTAGAGGAATATTTAGCGCAAAGGGTGGCATCATGGGGGGGGACCTTGTTGAGACACGCTGACGCCACCCCACTGATGAGGTTTCAGTTCCAGCGGGTGCTTGCGATGTCGATTTCGGCCGCGGGCTTGAACCCCGGCGAGTTTGGGACCCATTCCTTTCGGATAGGGGCTGCTACAGAAGCTACAGCCAGGGGTCTGAATGTAGAACAAGTAAAACGTGTGGGGCGTTGGTCCTCGAACTGTTATAAGAGGTATGTGTGGTTGCATATGTTGTGAAGCTGTAATGATGTACTCACGCTTCTTGTTTTTGTTTGGTTTTCAGTTGCGCAAGCCTACGAGGCGGGGCGAACTGTGCAGTCGACCCGACACCGGGGGGCCAGCGGTCAGACATCACCGGCTGTGAAAAAGTAGGTGTGGGTCGTGGGCCACTCATACGTGAGGCGTGCCGCGGACGTATTCAAAGCAGGTGACATGATTCACGTGGCTGGGGAATACGGGTACAGGGTGTCCTTCTACGGAAAGGGCGGGCTCTGTATTGACCAGTTTCAATCATTTTTCGAGGGTTTGTTAGGGCGGACAAGGTCACCGCCGTCTGTAGTCATAGTACATCTTGGGGGCAACGATTTGGTGACCACTGGTAGACGACTTCTTCTTGAGGCAATGCTTTCCACTGTAAGTTGGTTAGCGAGAAGAGTTCCAGGGTGCACAATTGCATGGTCCCATATGATCCCACGGAAAGTGTGGCGGGGGGCTATTTCGGTTTCTGCTCTGAATCATTCAGTAAGAAAAATTAATAATAAAGTGAGTAGATTGTTCCGTTCAAGTACACTGCATTCTGTTTCGCATGGTTGTATTAAAGGGGACAGTATGTATTTGGGGGATGGTGTTCATTTATCCCGGATGGGGAACGAGTTACTCATAGGAGACCTGATAGCTTGGCTAAAGACTTTATGACATGACCTTTAGACAGGAGTGTTGTGGGGGGGTCCGGATAGCCGGTCAACTATCCGGCCTGTGGCGGTAAGGTCATGATCGGTGAGCAGTAATTGGAAGATCCCTATGGGTGGGCGTCACCCATTACGGATGGGAGCGCTCGGGGGAGGTGGCCATTGGCCCCTCAACGGGGAGGCGGTCCCTTCTAAGGATGGGCCGCCGAAAGGAAAGGAAAGGCGGTCAAGGCCCCTTCCTGGGTAGGAGGGGCTACAGCCCCCTCCTGGGGAATTTCCCGGGGCCAGGACATCTGCGACGGCAGATGTGGTAAGTTGTGTGGGGTTTGGGAGGGGGTTTACGCTACCTTCTAGACACCTCACACGAGTCCTCGGACGACCTTTAAATGGCGTCGAGTTTATTGGGGCCCCCGTCAAGTCAAGGGAAATTGGTAGATGCACTTGAGGTACGCCTCTGTGCGGTCGCCCCTCACAAGTGAGGGGGATATTTCTGGTTTAGGGATCTGACACCGGTTACGACCTTGCCGTTGGCCCTTAAACGTTAGGATGTACAATTTCAAGTTAAATGTTTTGTAGGATGTTAGTTCGGCTAGGTGAACCTTTGTATTAGAGAATATGTTAAGGGTAGCCAAACAACGCAATGTGGAAATGAAATTGTACATAATATGAAACTGTTATTTTAATGTTTTATTTTGTTTCATATTTTAATAAATACGGCCGGGAGGGTCACTCCCTCCCGTCTTCCAAAAGTTCAGAATCGTTTCCGGTTTCCCATCCTTGGGGATTGTGTTGAGAGGGGGTGGCGGGTATCTCAGCCATATGGAAAGGGGCGACCATTCGGTCCCCCCGAACGTATGGTGGAGTACCACGATCCCCCCGGGAAGCCATCTTGGGCGGGAGGCGAGTCTCGGCTGGTATGCCCGAAGCGGCGTAGCCGGGGCGCGCATTTTTCCCGCCCAGGAGTGGGCTGGCCTAGACACTGACGCGGCCGGCCACGCCCTTGGGGCAGGCAGGGGCGGGTTTACGCCCGCCCTGAAGACGGATAAAAGGAGCGACAAGCCTAGAAAGCATCCTCTTGTTCCTGTGCTCTGAAGCTGCACCTCCTCGCTGCACGTGAGCTCGAGACGGAACGAAGAGCCAATTTTGACCCACCCACCAGCCCCTGAGGACAGCAAGTGGTTTTTGAATAAAGTTTTGATGTGGTTACTCTATTTTTTACAGGTTGTGATGATTATCGTGATAACTTTGAATATGCAATAAAGAATGGTCAATTTTTGGTATGTTTTGCAAATAAAGGAATTCTGCACTAGTGTTGATCAGTAATCATGCTTTAATAAGTAGTAACTGTTACTGTCATATAATGATGTTGTCAATTTTGTAATTTAGTTAGAATTGTCGTATTTATTTTGGTCGGGCGGTAAGGTCATGATCGGTGAGCAGTAATTGGAAGATCCCTATGGGTGGGCGTCACCCATTACGGATGGGAGTGCTCGGGGGAGGTGGCCATTGGCCCCTCAACGGGGAGGCGGTCCCTTCTAAGGATGGGCCGCCGAAAGGAAAGGAAAGGCGGTCAAGGCCCCTTCCTGGGTAGGAGGGGCTACAGCCCCCTCCTGGGGAATTTCCCGGGGCCAGGACATCTGCGACGGCAGATGTGGTAAGTTGTGTGGGGTTTGGGAGGGGGTTTACGCTACCTTCTAGACACCTCACACGAGTCCTCGGACGACCTTTAAATGGCGTCGAGTTTATTGGGGCCCCCGTCAAGTCAAGGGAAATTGGTAGATGCACTTGAGCTACGCCTCTGTGCGGTCGCCCCTCACAAGTGAGGGGGATATTTCTGGTTTAGGGATCTGACACCGGTTACGACCTTGCCGTTGGCCCTTAAACGTTAGGATGTACAATTTCAAGTTAAATGTTTTGTAGGATGTTAGTTCGGCTAGGTGAACCTTTGTATTAGAGAATATGTTAAGGGTAGCCAAACATCGCAATGTGGAAATGAAATTGTACATAATATGAAACTGTTATTTTAATGTTTTATTTTGTTTCATATTTTAATAAATACGGCCGGGAGGGTCACTCCCTCCCGTCTTCCAAAAGTTCAGAATCGTTTCCGGTTTCCCATCCTTGGGGATTGTGTTGAGAGGGGGTGGCGGGTATCTCAGCCATATTACTTTGACATGTAGCACTAAGATATCCATTCACTCACCAATAGACTCATGCACACAGTCAACCGCCCATACAGCTGTTTCCACATGCACTTTTGAACCCATACATCTAGTGAATCCACTGCTCACACATCTATGCACAGAGTCATACACCTCCCAGCCACCCACACACACACTCAGTGTCCCATAAAAATACTTGGGCAACCAATCAATAACCCATATAGATACTCATATAGCTACTGATCAACACATGCAGCAGTTTACAGAACAACAGACATAATGATGCACAAATTAAGACAGTTTAGTCACTAACTCATGCACTCAGTGAGACACATTTAATCACTCACTCATACAGTCAGTCATGCACCTACTAAATCCTTCATCCAGACACTTATACATCCACTCATTCTTCAATATGTAAGACATATTTTAACTTTACAGAAACATACAGTCACTGGATAATGTCATCAGTGATGTCATCAGTGATGTCACTGACCATGTCATGAATGATGTAATATGTGACATCATCAGCAGTGGATTGCGGGTGCGCGATATATAGATAGCGCAACTAACTATATATGAAATTTCAATGGTTTTATGCGAGTAAAATGAGGTTTTGTAAATGCTAATCCCTAACTATATATGGTCTATAACCTATGGTTTTTTCAGTGAATTTTCAAGGTTTTGTAAATGCAAATTCCTAACTATATATGGTCTATAACCTATGGTTTTTTCTGTGAATATATATATATATATATATATATATATATATATTACCTACTGGCTATCGCCAGTAGGTATATATAGTTAGGATTAATTACCTATGGGATTTTTGAAAATTCTATGTCTAATAACTTTGGCGTTTGTGGACGGAATCGGCTGAAATTTTCAGGAAACCGGCACATTCCGTTTCTGAGCAGCCCCTGAAAATTTGGTGGGGTTTCGTCAAGGGGGGGCTGAGAAAAAAGGGGGGTCCCAAAACGCGTTTTTCCCATTCATTTTTCCATAGGGCGGTTGGACTCACTTTTAGCTCGAACGGCTGAATGGATTTGCACGAAACTTGGCAAAATTGTAGGGACTGTTAGCCCGATGTGCCTTTGCTAGGTCTCAATATATGTGCTCCAGTAGTTTTTGAGAAATTAACGTTCAAAACAAGATATATATCTGTAACAGCGCTCCGGGCTGCGCTCCGGTCCGCTTACTTTTCGCGAAACGGAACTTTGCGCGCAGAAAGCTGATTGGCTCTCCGGTGTCTGTCAAAATTCTAAACAGTCCGGAGTGGCCGCCATCTTATCTCTCGGTAGGATCGAGAGAGAAGAAGAGGTGAAAAACGAAGGGGGAATTTATTGAAAGGGGGCAAGTTATACCCCTCTTGACCCCCTTGGAATGTTGTTGGGGTTATTAAAGGGTCCCGTGGGGAAAATAAAAAAAAAATGATTTTTCACGGTAGAAGCGCTTCACGGGCCGCGAACTGGGCCGCAAACTGGTAGCGAAACGGGAATTCGCCATTTTGTGCTTCGTTTTAATTGTTTAGAGACAAAAATTATCGCCGCACATCGGCCACAATGCATGAATATCGCTGAAAAGTCAGCGATATTCTGGAAAGGGGCGACCACTCGGTCCCCCCGCACGTATGGCAGAGTACCACGATCCCCCCGGGAAGCCATCTTGGGCGGGAAGCGTGTCTCGGCTGAATAACACATGAATATCGTTGAAAAGTCAGCGATATTCATGCATTATCCAGCAAATGCTCTTAGCCATGTTATCAACTTCCCATTGGATAACATGGCTAAAACTGCTCAGGGCAGGTGTTAGGTTTTGGAGATATTCGCGCTTAGCGCGAATATCTCCAAAAGTTCGTAATAGGAGATAGCGATGGTTAGGGGCTGTTTCCAGTCGCTAAAATCTTGGCACGCCCACTTTGCATGTCATTAGTGATAAATATCACTGATATGCAAAGCGGGGCCCAAGATGGTCGCTATCTCCTTTTAGCTGTCACTAACTGGTGTTAGCGACAGCTTGGTAATAGGGAGATAATTTTATCTCTTTTTTTTTGGCTTTTAAAGCCAAAAAAGCGGAAATAAACCCCCTTGATAATATGCCCCATGATTTCTCGGGGGTTTCAGCTGACAGGGCTTGGTATTGTGTTACGTGCTAATTTTTCCAGGAAACGTCAGAGGGTCGATGCAGGGGTTCTAGAAGGGGTGATAAACCATTTAAGCCTCATGAACAAGCGCATGGTCTTTTAAAGATTTGTGAAGTACTCGGGGCGGTGGTGTGTGTGTGCCCTCTTTCAGGAGCGGGCGGGGGGGCACTGCCAGCAACTTGCCAGGCCAGGCAGTGTTCAACACGTGCATCACCCTTTCTCTGCCTGCTATTGCGCTCCATGCTTCGGAAAGGTAAGAAAAAGAACGTGCATTTGAGTTTGAAATGTCCGATCTTGTAGCAGTACACTTGCAAAGCCCACACATGACAATAACCCGATTCAAGGCCCCATTCACCCGATTTTTTAAACATATATAGCACTCCAACAAAGTTAGATTTTAAAACTTTATTAACTTTTAAATATAACGAACGCAACAAAAACTGTAAATATATTTAACCATTTTTTGAAATTAACCAGAACTATAACGATAACAACAACAACAACAATAATATAACTTTTATGCCTAAATTACGCAAACATTTAGCTAATCTGCTAAAGGGGGGAGTCGCCATTTCTTTACAATAATCAATAATGAAAAATCCACATCAATAGGGTTGTCCGTTTTCTCGATGCAGCACTATAGTGCAACATACACTGCACCTGGGGTGTCAAGAGTGAACAGGTCTTTCTTTGTTCCTTAAGATGTTATCTGTGTCAACCTCTTCCGAGAATGTTGATGCGTTAGGATTTCCTTGTGTTTCTTAATAGCATTGGTGTCTGTACACTTCTTTGTCAATTCTGTGAAGATGATAACTGCTTCATAAACAGACGATATCTTTGTTTAGTCATTAGTGTTAAGTGTGTCTGAAACTACAGTGCCCTTCTGTTTTTTTTTCTTCAGGCTCTACAGAGTTTTGTGTGTTGTTCTTTTGAGCGACAATTATTCCAGAGGTTTCAGGTTTACTTGTTTTGTCCTGCAGTGAGTTAACAGCTTTAGAGAGTTCATGTTTATTTGCTATGTCCTGCTGTTCGTCAACTGCTTCAGAGACGTCAGCCTCATTTGTTATGTTTCAGTAGATCCTGGACCTGCCCGGCCGCGCCCAAAATGGCGCCGGTGTAAATGGGACTCGTAACTGCTTGTTGTGTACTGGTTGCCCAACCTTGATATCACGAGATACATATGCAGTTTTGAAGCACATGGCGGAGGCTTGTCTGCTGTAGTGGGGCGCCCCTTTATCGTTTCAGTCGCCATTCCGCCCGCTTTTGCTACACTGTGCCTTTTCCGCCATTCAGCTGTTTAGCGCCCGCTCTTACGGCTACAGCGTCTCGCTCACCATGTAGTTGAGTTGCTCCCACTCTTGCGGTGCAGCGATAGGCGGCTTCCACAGGACTCTTAAAATGGCGGCCGGCTCTTCGGATTTGGGCCTGGTCCAGTAAAATGGCCCTGGGACACCTTGGAACTCGGACGCTTGTCTGCCAGGGCTTGGGTTCCATTCTCGAAAGCGTCCCCTCAGCCTTGAAGATTGTACAAAAGTCTTGGGGGCCGTCGACTCCCGCAGGCTTCCGGTGGGGAGCGGCTGCCATGATTGCTTGCGGAATGGCCACGACGGAGCTATGAGATGGTGGTGCTCTCATGCTGACGCCAGCTTCAGTCTGAAACATCCAGAAACAAGGTAGGGCTTTCATCGTTTGGGAAAAAAAATGTTTTAATCCAATGAAAAGTGTTATTTTTAGGTCACATGACCTAGTCTTACATCATTAGGAAAAGAAAAGTAAAATGAACCAATGAAAATTTTTATTAACAAGTCACATGACCTGTTATGCTTACGTTACGCGCTGCGCGCTCTGGATCGTTTCCGGGAAGCTGCGCCTTGCGCACCGGAGCACTTCCGGGTGCGCTAACGCGTCGCGTCATATGACGCATTACGCGACAATGCAGGTCCAGAATATAGTCAAAATGTCTCCACCAACCAGCGGTCGGAATACAACCGCTTTCAGCAGTCCAAAAAGTTTGGTCAAATCTTAAGAGCGGGAGCAACTCAACTACATGGTGAGCGAGACGCTGTAGTCGCAAGAGCGGGCGGTAAACAGCTGAATGGCGGAAGAGGCACAGAGTACCAAAAGCGGGCGGAATGGCAACTAAAACGGTAAAGGGGCGCCCCACGACAGCGTGTCTTCAGGTCAAACGGATTGTGGGACAAGGTCCAGAATGGAAGATTCTTCAAAAGGGAAAAAATTCCGCCGGATCCCGGGAGCCGGCCGCCTATGCCGGGGGCGATCTCAGGCCTCACCAGGGCAACACGACTTGGGGAGGGGGCAGGAGCCAAGCGCCCCCTCTCAGTCCGCGCCATCTCACCGCCCCTCGGGGGCCTCCGTCAAGCGGTTTAGGGAGGCACCGTATCACATTGTTTTCCAATGCAGTCAGGTCCACAAATGGACCCCTCTTACTTTGAATAGTGAAGCTGCAGCAGGTGCAAATAAGGTTTAAACAGTGTTACAAGAGCTGCTTAGAACTCTGAAGTATGGCACTCAACAACCAGGACTTATGCCATTTGTGTAAGGCAGTGACATGGAAGCAACTCAGGGACAAAAAGCATGAACGAACATTCACGTATGAAAATCTTATTTGGGGAAGGGGTAGAATCCAAACGCCCCCTGCCAGTTCGTGCCACTACACCATATGTGGAAAATCTGAAGCCATCGTTCTACAAACTCTCAACGCTTGCTACCAGTGCATGAGTTTCATGCTCGATCGATTGAGCTAGCCGGATCGGGCAATAAAAAGTATAAAATAGTTATGTAAATAGTTATTTAATAAAATGTTTTACTCTGTTTCTTTGCTGGTGTGTTGTGTATATTTATAATATTTGCATAGGGTTTGTCGTTATTTTGGGCGGTGTGGGTGGCGGAGTCGAGCTGTCTTGCAGCCCTCATGGTGTGGAGCTCAGTTCATTTCACTATTTTCGTATTTCTCATGAAGGGTTGTTCCTAATGTTTGTATTTTACCGAGGTCAAAAAGAGATCGAATTAGTGGTCTACTGATTTTGCTCGATTACTTTTATTTTTTTACACGATTTTTCACTATCTGCAAAGACTAAACAGAGTATTGCGACTTTGTGCTTGTTTGTAAATAGAGAATGATCCAAGGAGAACCAATTGTAAAACAGTAAATGCTTGGATAATAATCAATCAAATGGAGAGACAAGCAGGTACGACGGATTACAACATGGGTAAAGGTCTGCGTTAACTACCGTTCACTATCTGCAAAGAGAGAGTACTACTAAGAGAAAAGAGGGCAGTGGGGGGGGGCAGCGTTCAAAGCACATCAGCGTGCATAAACACGAAAACGTTTTTACCTATCACGTACTTGACATTTGACATCTTTTCATATTTGCTATTAAAAAACCATTGAAATTCACAGAAAAAACCATAGGTTATAGTCGATATATAGTTAGGAATTTGCATTTACAAAACCTTGAAAATTCAATGAAAAAACCATTGGTTTTAGGCCATATATAGTTAGGGATTTGCATTTAGAAAACCTTATTTTACTCGCATAAAACCATTGAAATTCCATATATAGTTAGAAGCGCTAACTATATATCGCGCACCCGCAATCCACTGCTGATGATGTCACATATTACATCATTCATGACATGGTTAGTGACATCACTGATGACATCACTGATGACATCTCAAATGACATCACTGATGACATCACTGATAACATCTCATTTGACATGACTGATCACATCACTGATGATATCATTCATGTGATAATACCATGAACCTCTTCAGACTCTAATATAACCTTAGATACAATCAGTGTAAACAGACAGTCACAGACTGTCACTCATCCATGGAGTTACTCACACACCTAGTCAGTTATGCCAAAAATCAATCACACCTCCATTTTCTCAACTATACAGTTATACACACCTTACTTATTCAAACATATACTAACACATATTTACTTTACTCTCTTATACAATCTCTGATACATGTTCACAATGATCCATACAGCCACTCACACATTCACTGGCTCTTATGCACAGTTATTTATAGATGTCAACTCTCACATGTACTGTGTTTTACATATGTACTTAATTTGACATGTAGCACTGAGATATCCATTCACTCACTAATACACTCATGCACAGTCAACCGCCCATACAGCTGTTTCCACATGCACTTTTGAATCTATACATATAGTGAATCAACTACTCACACATCTATGTACAGAGTCACACACCTCCCAGCCACCCATACACACACACTCAGTTTCCCATACAAATACTTGGACAACCAATCAATAACCCATACAGTTACTCATATAGCTACTGATCAACATATGCAGCAGTTTGTAGAACAACAGATATAATGATGCACAAATTAAAACAGTTTAGTCACTAACCCATGCACTCAGTGAGACACATTTAATCACTCACTCAATCAGTCAGTCATGCACCTAGTAAATCCTTCATCCAGACACTTATATATCCACTCATTCTTCAATATGTAAAACATATTTTAACTTTACAGAAACATACAGTCACTGGATGTTGTAATCAGTGATGTCATCAGTGATGTCATTTGAGATGTCATCAGTGATGTCATCAGTGATGTCACTAACCATGTCATGAATGATGTAATATGTGACATCATCAGCAGTGGATTGCGGGTGCGCGATATATAGTTAGCGCTTCTAACTATATATGGAATTTCAATGGTTTTATGCGAGTAAAATAAGGTTTTCTAAATGCAAATCCCTAACTATATATGGCCTAAAACCAATGGTTTTTTCATTGAATTTTCAAGGTTTTGTAAATGCAAATTCCTAACTATATATCGACTATAACCTATGTTTTTTTCTGTGAATATATATATATATATATATATATTCACTGAAAAAACCATTGGTTATAGACCATATATAGTTAGGGATTAGCCTTTTCAAAACCTTATTTTACTCACACAAAACCATTGAAATTTCATAAATAGTTAGTTCCACTAACTATATATCGCGCACCCGCAATCCACTGCTGATGATGTCACATATTACATCATTCATGACATGGTTAGTGACATCACTGATGACATCACTGATGACATCTCAAATGACATCACCGATGACATCACTGATGAAAACATCCAGTGACTGTATGTTTCTGTAAAGTTAAAATATGTCTTACATATTGAAGAATGAGTGGATGTATAAGTGTCTGGATGAAGGATTTAGTAGGTGCATGACTGACTGTATGAGTGAGTGATTAAATGTGTCTCACTGAGTGCATGGGTTAGTGACTAAACTGTTTTAATTTGTGCATCATTATATCTGTTGTTCTACAAACTGCTGCATATGTTGATCAGTAGCTATATGAGTAACTGTATGGGTTATTCATTGGTTGTCCAAGTATTTGTATGGGAAACTGAGTGTGTGTGTATGGGTGGCTGGGAGGTGTGTGACTCTGTACATAGATGTGTGAGTAGTTGATTCACTATATGTATGGGTTCAAAAGTGCATGTGGAAACAGCTGTATGGGCGGTTGACTGTGCATGAGTGTATTAGTGAGTGAATGGATATCTCAGTGCTACATGTCAAAGTAAGTACATATGTAAAACACAGTACATGTGAGAGTTGACATCTATAAATAACTGTGCATAAGAGCCAGTGAATGTGTGAGTGGCTGTATGGATCATTGTGAACATGTATCCGGGATTGTATAAGAGAGTAAAGTAAATATGTGTTAGTATATGTTTGAATAAGTAAGGTGTGTATAACTGTATAGTTGAGAAAATGGAGGTGTGATTGATTTTTTGCATAACTGACTAGGTGTGTGAGTAACTCCATGGATGAGTGACAGTCTGTGACTGTCTGTTTGCACTGATTGTATCTAAGGTTATATTAGAGTCTGAAGAGGTTCATGGTATTATCACATGAATGATATCATCAGTGATGTGATCAGTCATGTCAAATGAGATGTTATCAGTGATTTTATCAGTGATGTCATTTGAGATGTCATCAGTGATGTCATCAGTGATGTCATCAGTGATGTCATTTGAGATGTCATCAGTGATGTCATCAGTGATGTCACTAACCATGTCATGAATGATGTAATATGTGACATCATCAGCAGTGGATTGCGGGTGCGCGATATATAGTTAGTGGAACTAACTATATATGAAATTTCAATGGTTTTGTGTGAGTAAAATAAGGTTTTGAAAAGGCTAATCCCTAACTATATATGGTCTATAACCAATGGTTTTTTCAGTGAATTTTCAAGGTTTTGTAAATGCAAATTCCTAACTATATATGGCCTATAACCCATGGTTTTTTCAGTGAATTTCATTGGTTTTTTAATAGCAAATATCAAAAGCTGTAAAATGTCAAGTACGTGATAGGTAAAAACTTTTTCGTGTTTATGCACGCTGATGTGCTTTGAACGCTGCCCCCCTCCCCTCTTTTCTCTTAGTAGTACTCTCTCTTTGCAGATAGTGAAGAGTAGTTAACGCAGGCCTTTACCCCCGTTGTAATCCGTCGTGCCTGCTTGTCTCTCCATTTGATTGATTGTTATCCAAGCATTTACTGTTTTACAATTGATTCTCTTTGGTCCATTCTTTATTTACAAACAAGCACAAAGTCGCAATACTCTGTTTAGTCTTTGCAAATAGTGAAAAATCGTGAAAAATCGTGTAAAAAAATAAAAGTAATCGAGCAAAATCAGTAGGCCACTAATTGGATCTCTTTTTGACCTCGCTAAAATAGAAATATTAGGAACAACCCTTCATGAGAAATACGAAAATAGTGAGATGAACTGAGCTCCACACCATGAGAGCTGCAAGACAGCTCGGCTCCGTCACCCACCCCGCCCAAAATAACGACAAACCCTATGGAAATAATAAAAATATAGACAACACACCAGCAAAGTAACAGGGTAAAACATTTTATTAAATAACTATTTACATTACGTTGGTTTATGACATGATGTCAGTAGTGGACCGATGTGTGAATAGGTCGGAAGCAGCACAAGGCGCCAAGATCCGGATGGCAAGTCCTGGATGTTGGGTGCCATAGTTCAGAGTTCTGAGCAGCGCTTGTAACACTGTCTGAAGCTTATTTCCACCTACTGCAGCTTCACTATTCTCAAAGTAAGTGAGGGTCGTTTGTGGACCTGACTGCATTTGAAAACAATGTTATATGGTACCTCCCTAAACCGCTTGACGGAGGCCCCCGAGGGGTGGTGTGATGGCACGGACTCGGAGAAGACGCTTGGCTCCGACCCCCTCCCCAAGTCTTATAGCACTGGTATAGCCTGAGATCGCCCCCGACATAGGCGGCCGGCTCCCGGGGTCCGGCGGAACTTTTTGCCTTTTGATGACTCTTCTATTCTGGACTTTGTCCCACAATCCGTTTGACCTGAAGACACGCTGTAGTGGGGCGCCCCTTTACCGTTTTAGTTGCCATTCCGCCCGCTTTTGCTACACTGTGCCTCTTCCGCCATTCAGCTGTTTACCGCCCGCTCTTGCGACTACAGCGTCTCGCTCACCATGTAGTTGAGTTGCGCCCACTCTTGCGGTGCAGCGATAGGCGACTGCCACAGGACTCTCAAAATGGCGGCCGGCTCTTCAGATTTGGGCGTGGTCCACTAAAATGGCCCTGGGACACCTTGGAACTCGGACGCTTCCCTGATAGGGCTTGGGTCCCATTCTCGAAAGCGTCCCCTCAGCCGTGAAGATTCTACAAAAGTCTTGGGGAACCCCGACTCCCGCAGGCTTCTGGTGGGGAGCGGCTGCCATGTCTGCTCGTGGAATGGCCACGACGGAGCTACGAGATGGTAGTGCTCTCATGCTGACGCCAGCTTTAGTCTGAAACATTCAGAAACACTGTAGACTACCAATTCGATCAGTTCCGGTAGCGCCACAACATGACCCGGTAGAGAAGAACTTGCCCTCCCCTCTTTGACTGATGGTTCTTGTTGCCTGTCCCCTCTGTTGTCATTTAACAGAACTTTTTGGACTGCTGAAAGGGGTTGTGTTCCGAACGCTGGTTGGTGGAGACATTGTGACTATATTCTTGACCTACGTTGTCGCGTAATGCGTTATATGACACGCCGCGTTAGCGCACCCGGAAGTGATCCGGGGCGCGGCGCGCAGCGCGTAACGTAAGCATAACAGGTCATGTGTCTTGTTAATAAAACTTTTTATTGGTTCATTTTACTTTTGTTATTTTAATAATGAAAAGCTTGGTCATATGACCTAAAAAATACGCTTTTTATTGATTTCGATCTTTTTTTTTAAAACATATATGTTATAATATTCCAGGCTAATGTAGTTTCCCGGAAAATTTACAACTGTCCTGCAAGTAAAATATATTCCTTTTTCGAGAAAAAGGGCGTTTCTTCGTTCCATGACGGAGCCGTTGAGTAAAAGAGACTCGGCCTGCTGTCTTAGTCGCCGATACGCCTGATTATCAGATTCTTATCGATCACTTTATGTTGCAGGAGTGGAAAACACAACTGCCCTTGACCATTTATCTTTACTGCGTTCCTACGTATTATACCTTTTATCCGTCATGTAATTGGACTGCTTTATTTCACTTGCCTTTTACTGATTCGAAAACAGTGACTAAAAGTAAAAACTTTACCAATGTAAATACTACTACCATGTTTTGTTTTAAAAACCTTTATTGTGAAAATGTCAGCATACAAATACGGGCCTATAACCACGTGGGCCGGCCACGGAGCAAACTGAAATTCGAACTTTCAATAGTACAGTAATCAATAACACATCAGAACTTAATATCAATAGGGATGTCAAAATATTCAATCAATTCTCGTCCCCGCCCGCAATGAGCATCAAAACTGCATTCATATCTCGTGATATCAAGGTTGTTCAACCAGTACACAACAAGGAGTTACGAGTCCCATTTATACCGGCGCCATTTTGGGCGAGGCCGGGCAGGTCCAAGATATAGTCAAAATGTCTCCACCAACCATCGGCCAGACCAGAACCCCTTTCGGCCCTTTATGCTACAAGATGGTGTCTTCCATTCAGAAAATATTGTTGGCAGCATTTTGAAAGGAAAGATAAACAGCCGTTCTCCTAGTGAGTCTCACATTGTTACATTTAGGAAGAATGTTGAAGAGTAATATGTGGAAAATCTGAAGCCATTTTTCTACAAACTCTCAATCAGCCTTGGATGGAAAAAAAAATCCTGAAAAATGTACAAACTGAAAAACAATTTTTGTCTGTATAGCATCAACAGCAACGCTTGAGTCAGCTTTGTGTCAAGCCGCCATTTTCATTCAATCAATAGCGTCCCCCTGGACACATTCAGGGACCTGGTCGTGTCTTCAGATGAAACGGATTGTAGGACAAGAAGCAGAAAGGAAAAGGAAAAAAGTTCCGCCGGACCTCGGGAGCCGGCCGCCTATGTCATGTGCGACCTTTGGCCACACCAGGGCAATAGTGAAGCTGCAGCAGGTGCAAATAAGCTTCAGACAGTCTTACAAGCACTGCTCAGAACTCTCAACTATGGCACTCAACATCCAGGACTTGCCATTCGGATCTTGGCGCCTTGTGCTGGTTCCGACCTATTCACACATCGGTCCACTACTGACTTCACCTCATTAGCCAACGGGGCACCCCACGCCGACTTTCGGCGCAGCATTGTAGGATGGCCACACCAGTGCGGCAACTTGCTGGACACCACCTCGGTGCCATCCGGATCTCGGCGCGTTCGAGTCACTGTACCGCAAAAGTGACCGGAACTCAGCTGGACACGCCGTCTTTCGGCGCAGCATTGTAGGATAGCCACACCAGTGCAGCAACTTGCTGGACACTAACTCGGTGCCATCCGGATCTCGGCGCGTTGTGCTGCCTTCGGCCTATTCGCACATCGGTCCGCTACTGACGCCGCCTCACGTGCCAACTGATTTTCTACGCTTTTTGTAGCCCTATGCCGCATAACAGGTCATGTGACTTGTTTATAAAACTTTTCATTGGTTCATTTTACTTTTGGTTTCCTAAAGATGGAAGGCTTGGTCATATGACCTAAAAATAACACTTTTCATTGGTTTAGAACATTTTTTTTTCCCAAACGATGAAAGAACCACCTTGTTTCTGGATGATTCAGACTGAAGCTGGCGTCAGCATGAGAGCACCACCATCTCGTGGCTCCGTCGTGGTCATTCCGTGAGCAATCATGGCAGCCGCTCCCCACCGGAAGCCTGCAGGAGTCGAGGGCCCCCAAGACTTTTGTAGAATCTTCACGGCTGAGGGGACGCTTTTGAGAATGGAGCCCAAGCCCTAGCAGGCAAGCGTCTGAGTTCCAAGGTGTCCCAGGGCCATTTTAGTGGACCAGGCCCAAAACCGAAGAGCCGTCCGCCATTTTAAGAGTCCTGTGGCAGCCGCCTATGGCTGCACTGCAAGAGTGGGAGCAACTCAACAACATGGTGAGCGAGACGCTGTAGCCGCAAGAGCGGGCGCAACTCAGCTGGATGGCCGCCACCTGGGGAGGCCCGTTCACGCCGCCTCCCCCACGCCCCCCCCGGGCCGCCCCACGCCAATTTTCGGAGCAGCATTGTAGGATACCAAAACCAGTGCGGCAGTTTACTGGACATCACCTGGGTGCCATCCACATCTCAGCGCGTTCTGCTGCCTTGGGACTATTTGCACAACAGACCGCTACTGACGAGGCCTCCCCCCGCACCACCTGGGACGCCCCACGCCAATTTTCGGAGCAGCATTGTAGGATACCAAAACCAGTGCGGCACCCAGGTGACATCACCTGGGTGCCGTCCAGAACTCAGCACGTTGTGCTGCCTTGGGACTATTCGCACAAAAGACAGCTTCTGACCATTGTTGCTTTTTTTTGTCAAAAATGTTTTAATGTTTTTACAGTTTTTGTTCCGTTCGTTATATTTAAAAGTTAATAAAGTTTTATAATCCTACTTTGTTGGAGTGCTATATATTTTTAAAAAATCGGGTGAATGGGCCTTGAATCGGGTTATTGTCATGTGTGGGCTTTGCAAGTGTACTGCTACAGGATCGGACATTTCAAACTCAAATGCACGTTCTTTTTCTTACCTTTCCGAAGCATGGAGCGCAATACCAGGCAGAGAAAAGGTGATGCAAGTGTTGAACACGGCCTGGCCTGGCAAGTTGCTGGCAGTGCCCCCCCACTCCCCCGCCCGCTCCTGAAAGAGGACACACACACACCGCCGCCCGAGTACTTCACAGATCTTTAAAAGACCATGCGCTTGTTCATCAGGCTTAAATGGTTTATCACCCCTTCTAAAACCCCTGCATCGACCCTCTGACGTTTCCTGGAACAATTACCACGTAACACAATACCAAGCCTTGTCAGCTGAAACCCCCGAGGAATCGTGGGGCATATTATCAAGGGGGTTTATCTCCACGTTTTTGGCTTTAAAAGCCAAGAAAGCGGAGATAAAATTATCTCCCTATTACCAAGCTGTCGCTAACACCAGTTAGTAACAGCTAAAAGGAGATAGCGACCATCTTGGGCCCCGCTTTGCATTTCAGTGATATTTATCACTAATGACATGCAAAGTGGGCGTGCCAAGATGTTAGCGACTGGAAACAGTCCCTAACATCGCTATCTCCTATTACCAACTTTTGGAGATATTCGCGCTAAGCGCGAATATCTCCAAAAGCTAACACCTGCCCTGAGCAGTTCTTAGCCATGTTATCCAATGGGAGGTGGATAACATGGCTAAGAGCATTTGCTCGATAATGCATGAATATCGCTGACTTTTCAGCGATTTTCATGCATTGCGGCCGTTTTTTATCGCATTTGCGATAAACCTTGCTAATAGCAAGGTTTATCTGTGATAAAAATCGCCGATGTGCGGCGATAATTTATGTCTCTAAACAAGTTAGAGACAAAAATTATTGCTAGTTGTTGGTAATATGCCCCCGGGTTTTTGCTTGCAGAAATCGGGAGGCGGGAGACTAGCACTGAAATCAGTAGTCTCACGCCTGAATCGGGAGGGTTGGCATGTCTGGATTCTCTACAGCTGGGGCCATAAACTACATACGCAGGGCTAGGTGATAGCCTGGGACCGGCCTGGCATCTAAAATGGCTGCCGTGCACGACAAAATTGTGGCATTGGAAAAAAGGCAAGATGGCGCAGACAATGTTTATCAATAAGGATTCATTTATAACAAAATATTTTATCGCACTGACAAATTGGCGGTCAACACTTCCTGATTTCCATCGAATCGAACGTTAACAGACGTCACGCAGAAAAAAAAAAGCTCACGCACAGCCGCTGGAGGACATGTATCAACATATATGAGCCTCCTCAGCCACCCTCAGAAAACATAAGGGATTAGGATACGTCTCCCGCACCCCCTTATACCTAGTAATTTAATTAAAACGAAGCACAAAATGGCGAATTCCCATTTCGCTACCAGTTTGCGGCCCAGTTCGCGGCCCGGGAAGCGCTTCTACCGTGAAAAATATATATTTTTTTTATTTTCCCCACGGGACCCTTTAATAACCCCAACAACATTCCTAGGGGGTCAAGAGGGGTATACCTTGCCCCCTTTCCTTCATTTCCCCCTTTGTTTTGGCCTCCTCTTGTCTCTCGATCCTACCGAGAGATAAGATGGCGGCCGCTCCGGACTGTTTAGAATGTTGACAGACACCGGGGAGCCAATCAGCTTCGCATCGCAAAGTTCCGTTTCGCGAAAAGTAAGCGGACCGGAGCGCAGCCCGGAGCGCTGTTACAGATATATATCTTGTTTTGAATGTTAATTTCTCAAAATCCACTGGAGCACATATATTGAGACCTAGCAAAGGCGCATCGGGCTAACAGTCCCTACAATTTTGCCAAGTTTCGTGTAAATCCATTCAGCCGTTCGAGCTAAAAGTGAGGCCAACCGCCCTATGGAAATTAACATGGGAAAAACGTGTTTTGGGACCCCCCTTTTTTCTCGGCCCCCCCTTGACGAAACCCCCCCAAATTTTCAGGGGCTGCTCAGAAACAAAATGTGCCATTTTCCTGAAAATTTCAGCCGATTCCGTCCACAAACGCCAAAGTTATTACACATAGAATTTTCTAAAGTTCCACAGACAAAAAATCCCAACTATATTATATATACCTACTGGCGACAGTAGGTAATATATATATATATATATATTACCTACTGGCGGTCGCCAGTAGGTATATATAGTTAGGATTTTTTCCCTATGGGATTTCTGAAAATTCTATGTCTAATAACTTTGGCGTTTGTGGACGGAATCGGCTGAAATTTTCAGGAAAATGGCACATTTTGTTTCTGAGCAGCCCCTTAAAATTTGGGGGGGTTTCGTCAAGGGGGGGCTGAGAAAAAAGGGGGGTCCCAAAACGCGTTTTTCCCATGTTAATTTCCATAGGGCGGTTGGCCTCACTTTTAACTCGAACGGCTGAATGGATTTGCACGAAACTTGGCAAAATTGTAGGGACTGTTAGCCCGATGTGCCTTTGCTAGGTCTCAATATATGTGCTTCAGTGGATTTTGAGAAATTAACGTTTAAATCAAGATATATATCTGTAACAGCGCTCCGGGCAGCGATCCGGTTCGCGTACTTTTCGCTTATCGGAACTTTGCGATGCGAAGCTGATTGGCTCTCCGGTGTCTGTCAACATTCTAAACAGTCCGGTGCGGCCGCCATCTTGTCTCTCGGTAGGATCGAGAGATAAGAGGAGGCCAAAACAAAGGGGGAAATTTCGATAAGGGGGCCTAGTAGATCCTCCCTGACCCCCTAGGTTTTATGTGGAGGTTGTAAAAGGTTTCTGCAGGGGGAAAAAAAAAAAAAAAAAAAAATTATTTATGCGTGGTGAGCTCCTAGTACGCGAACCGGGTAGCGCTCTGGGCAGCGTACTATAAGGATAAAAGAATGATAGATTTTTTTAATACTGTATGTTAAATATTTGTTGTTTTTGTTGATTTTTTTTTGTTTTCTTTATTTATTTATTTTTTTTATTATGATTGTGTTTCATACTTTATTAAATTTTCTAACATTTCATTGTCAGAAATGTCATAATTTATTATAGGGTGTAATTGTTTTTCATTTTGAAGCAGGTTGTCTACTGCTTCAACACATTGTAGAAGTTCGTGGTCTCTACTGTCATCCATAAAGTCATCAAGTTTGTCTTGGCTGCTCTCCTTCAGTTCAATCGAAAATGAAACTTGTTGTTCGCCTTCCATTTTGCCTGAAATTTTGAATAAAAAAATATATATTAGTAGAGATTGGGCACTGTTGGGATTAATTTTAGATAGGTAGTTTTTATCAGTGAATTTTTCTTTTGGCAGTGTATAGTATCAGAGTGGAAATAGGACTATAAAAAAGTGTATGTAATTTAACGAAGAGAAGCCTAACTCCATTCCTAACTATAACAGAGAAGTCTATCTAAATCCATAACTACTACAGAGGGATAGTGTATATGTATCAGAAAAAGTCTACCATATCAAGTTATAGTGTTCAATATACTTCATTTTTAAAAATAACAACTTACCTTCAGAAACAAGTTGAAGTCTTAGGTAAGTATTGAAATGTGATGTACAACAAGAAGTAGCAGTCAAAATGGCTGTGTTTTCTTCTCTTCCTTTATATATATTCAGGTATATAACCAATCAAATATCAGGTAATAAAAGTAGAAAATGAAAGTAAGATTTTTATTGGTTGTCAATTCCAACACTTCAGATGTGTTTTGTGAAGTAATTTACCTCAAGGTATTTAGAGAGGTCTACAGGCTTAATGGCTAAATGGAATTTCAATCAAATTTGTGAAAATGAAAGGGATTGTTATGTAGTATAAGTTAATCTATATTTGGTGAGAGTGTCTCCAGTCCTTTTTCTTTGAATTACTTTCCCACCTTTTCTTTGGGCCGCTTCCCGGGAAGCAGTTTAGTCCGCGAACTAGAAGCGTAACGGGAGTCCACCATTTTGTGTTTCGGTCGAATTAACATATAAAATGGAGGTTAAATAATGTTCAGAAAGGGTAGAAGGGGACACGGTACAAGTATTTTGACTCCCCAGGTTTTCTGAGGGTGGCTGAGGAGGACCATGTGTGCGGAGAAAAAACATTTTTAAAATAATTTTGGGTGGTTAGCTTCCAGTTCGCGTACCGGGTAGCGCTCTTTGAGCGTAGTTTGTTGAAAATTACAGAAATAAGTTAGAGAAAAGTATTAATTGTGAGTGATCAGATGAAGGGTAGCTCTGAGAAGAGCTTTTGGGTTTATGTTCCATTTAGGTACTTATAAGTAGGTACCAATGCACAGTCTTAAATTCAGAATGAAAATTCTGTTGCCCTCATCTGAGAAGTGAACTCCATCTCCTCTGTAGATATCTTGCATGTAGTAACGCAAGTTATTATTGTACAGGGAGCCCATTCCATGGTCTCTCATGAAAGCTGAAACAGATTTGTTTACATGCTTCCTCGCTTTCTCAATTTGTGGACCAAATTGGTTGGACCACCTCCATTTCTGTCTTTGGCATATATTGGAATATACCAAGGCAGTTTGAGGAAAAAGTGCCATTAATTGCTCAAAGGTGTCCTTTAAAAGCATTTCCAGACCAACCCCAGTCATAGTGCCTAAATCATTTCCTCCACAGTGCACTATTAAGAGGTCAGGTTTTGGCAAATGCATAAAGGTTTTCACCAATGGTATCAATTGGTGACATTTTAATCCTCTTTGGCCCAACCATTTAATTTCCACATCCTGTAAATTGAGGTTGTGTAAATTTCTGTTGTCAGCATACCTTTGAGCCCAGTGGATGTAACTATGTCCAACAATCCAGACGTTAAACATGGTGGGAGAAGGTTGTGCTGCAATCAGATGAAGTGTGGTAATGAAAGGGCAGTTGAAACAGTAGGAGTTTGTAAAGAAAAAAAACTGTGGATTTCCAATGCTAATTATTCATTAGCAGTGATTGGCGCATTTTCATTTCTGAAAACAGAAAGTTAGGGTGCATGGATGTGTTCTTGAAACATGTAATTTCAATGGTCAAGGAAGAAACTTTTAATGAAAGATTGCACTGGATACGCAGGTGCACTGAGAGTTCAGAGTTCAATTGAAACATTGTTGTGTGAACTTGCAAACATGAGAGGTCTTTCAGGAGGTCGTTGCTAAGCAAAAAAAAGGCAGAGAGGGCAGAGGGGGGAAGGGTTTTGATTTGAAAAAAGTGAGGGAAGAGTTATGATTGGCTAATATGAGAGATATGTGAAATGAATATCTGTATTTCTGTGCTTTCAATAGCTGCAGCCTCTGGAGTGCATCGTTTTTCTTCTGCTGAAGACAATTTGGTGTATTTCTGAGACTGTTTTCAAAACTCAAAAAGTATTTGCTAAGGTGAGAAAAGATTTATTTATTTTAGATATAGAATAGAATGATTTAAGGAGAAAATGATGAAGAAAGCTGTGTTTTAAAAACTGTGGCTTTGTCTATAGTGATATAGAAATAGATTTTGTTACTTTGAGAAATTGTATTTGCATATTCGGTGTAGGATTCTGGCATGTAGTAAATCAAGGTATTGTTGTATATGAAGCGCATTCCATGGTCTTTTATGTAAGCTGAAACAGATATGTTGTTTTTAAAAATCATTTTGAAAACAATTAAATTTTGGATATGTACTGTTAGAGTTTCATAGGTTGTTTTGGGTCATATTTATAAGGCATTTGAGTGTCTTTGATGTTATTTTTTCATTTTTAAATGGAAAGCATTCCTCATGGGGCAAGTGTCTTGTAAATACGTTCTCACCTGCGCTTGGCAAATTTAGATTTTGATTATGGGAGTTACATAGCCATGTTAATAATGTCGGAAAAATGGTGCTAGGGTATTCCAGAAAACGCTTTCGTGTGTCTCAAGGACATTTTCAGTCATTTCCTCTTGAATGCAGGTATACAATTGATTTATATGCTGTGTTTAAAAACAATTCTTTTCTATGATGATATGTTTTCTCTTTTAAATGGAAAGCGTTCCTCATGGGGCTCTGAGCAGTATTTAGTCATGTTATTCAATGGGTGGTGGATAACATGGCTAAGAGCATTTGCAGGATAATGCATGAATATCGCTGACTTTTCAGCGTGATATTCATGCATTGAGACCGTTTTTTTTCGCATTTGCGAGCAGTTCTTAGCCATGTTATCCAATAGGAGGTGGATAACATGGCTAAGAGCATTTGCAGGATAATGCATGAATATCGCTGACTTTTCAGCGTGATATTCATGCATTGCTACCGCTTTTTATCGCTAAGGAGAAAATGATGAAGAAAGCTGTGTTTTTAAATTGTGGCTTTGTCTGTAGTGATATAGAAATAGATTTTAGTGTACAGGTTTGATAATATTTCCCTACATTCGCAGGGCTAGGTGATAGGCTGAGACCAGCCTGGCATGTAAAATGGCTGCCGTGCACGACAAAATTGTGGCATTGTAAAAAAGGCAAGTTGGCGCAGACATTGTGTCTCAATAAGGATTCATTTATAACAATGTGGTATTTTATCAAGCCTGTGCGCTTCAATTATCGCCGCTTTATCGGCCGAAAACGACCGATAAAGCGGCGATAATGGGCTTGATAATATGCTCTATGGATTTCCAATCGAAGTACATGCTAGATGTGAAGACATCTAAAATGGGCTTCGATTGGAATTTCACAGAGTATATTATCAAGCCCATTGTCGCCGCTTTATCGGCGATAATTTTAGCGCACAGGCTTGATAATATATCTCAAAAGATTTTATCGTACTGAGAAATTGGTGGTCAACAGTTCCTGATTTCCTTCGAATCGAACGTTAACAGACGTCACGCAGCAAAAATTTTAAAAAAGCTCACGCACAGCCGCTGGAACACATGTATCAACATATATGAGACTCCTCAGCCACTCTCAGAAAATATAAGGAAATAGGATACGTCTCCCGCACCTCCTTATTCCTAGTAATTTAATTAAAACGACGCACAAAATGGCGTATTCTCGTGCAGTTTGCGGACCAGTTCGGTGTTTGGGAAGCGGTTCTATCGTGAAAAATATATATTTTTTTATTTTCCTCAGGGGACCCTTTAAAAAATTCCAACAACATTCCTAGGGGGTCAACTGGGGTATACTTTGCCCCATTTTATTAAATTTCCCCTTCGTTTTTCACCTTTTCTTCTCTCTCGATCCTACCGAGAGATAAGATGGCTGCCGCTCCGGACTGTTTAGAATGTTGACAGACGCTGGGGACCCAAGCAGCTTTGCATTGCTAAGTTCCTTTTCGCAGGTGGGAGCGTATTTACAAGAAACTTGCACCATGAAGACCGCTTTCCATTTAAAAAAGAAAAATAGCATCATACTCAGTCATATGCCTTGATTTGCTATGTTAAATAATAAGAAGGGCATTAAGTTTTTGATGACTGTTATTCATTTACTGTTTGGTAATAGTGGTTATTAACATTTTTTATTATATTTTTCAACAGATTCAACTGCAGATTCTTTCATAGTTTGGAAAATGCCTACCAAAAATAGAATTATAAAGGCTCGAAAACGTCAAAGACAGCACGGTGATGTTTTATTGCAGCAGTCCTCTTCCCTAAATACTTATCAAAACACCAAGAAAGCTCCGGGTAAGAGCACCAAGTCTTTCTTAAAAAATATTTGTAGTAAAAAAAGTATTTCTCGCCCAAATGTTTCAGTTCAGAAAAAGAAGAGTAATTTAAATGGAAAGAAAAGACCCATGAAAAATGTTACTGGTAGAGGAAGAGATAACTCTGTGCATGATAGTAGAAGGAAAGAACAGTTTAGGGACATTCGACAACGAATGTTCCGTAATCGGATAATAGTTAATTTATTAAGAAATATTAAGAAATGCAAACAGAAAGCGGCATTTTATAAGAAGAAGAAAAATGTCGAGAAAATTATTGATCATGCTTTTGAAATTAAGCGAAAGTTGTTTATTTTGGTAATCAATAGAATTAGGAAACTAAGCAAGGTAATTTCTGATTTTAAAACAAACAGTAGATGGAAGAGAGTAGTAAATCGTAGCAACTTTTGTGAAGTTTTTTCCGGAGAATGGATGCATCGTTCAAGTTCTGAGGCATTTTTTAATGAGGAGAGTTATTTTCAGGATAATGATTTGGTGCATGCAGTTGACATCAGTGGTCGAGCTTATGAAGTGAAGGATGGTTGTCCAGTTGAAAAAGAAAAACTTGTGACAACAGAGACAGAAGAGGCGCTAAGTGATGAAGTTTTAGGAAGACGTCCTAAGGCTCCTGTGTACATTTGGAAGTGTAGTTCTATTTGCAGTGTGCGACAGGTTTCCATCAATTTGCTTTGTGATTTTATACGGACATTTAATAAGAAAAGTTTGAAGCAGAAAATGAAGTTGTTGCAAGATTTAGATCCTTGCAGAGTGAGACAAATAACAGGTTTGCGTGGTCATTCACTGGCTTGTCTTTCCAGGAGAGTATGCCAGAGTGTTTTTCATCATTTCAGGATGCTAGCAGTGCATCATAATAAAGTGAGAAAATTAGTGAGAATGTTGTATTATGCAAAGAGTCCAGTAATTATGCTTAAACAATTATGTGCTGCTCTTTTGCATGGTTCTGAAATAGATGTGAAGAATATTTGTGAAGAAATTGAGTTTTGTTACTTTAGTAGTAAAGATGAGAATGTTCAAATTGACCCTGAAGTAGAGAGTAATGTGGAAGATAATGTACAGGTTTACAGTACAGATAATTTTCAGAAGGAAATTGCCACGTTTCAGATGAAATCAAGTGAGAGGCCTAATTTCACTTGTGTTTGTTGTCGACGTACTTATTATAAGAATCAGACTAAGGTAGTGGATTTATATGCAAAAAGTGAAAGGGAAAATAATAGTGAATGGAAGGATTTTGCCACATACTTGATGGTAGAAAATTATTTTGATTTGGGATTGGATCAACGTGTGTGTACTTATTGTTGTAATAAATTAAACCAAAACCAGATGCCTGCTAGGGCAGTTCATAATAATCTTGAATTGGTTGAGATTCCTTCTGAATTGAAGGATTTAAATACTTATGAATCTATTTTGATTCAAAGTATTCATCCCTTTCAGGCTATTGTAAGAATGGAGCCAAAGACAGGGAAGTTGCCTCCAGCAGATTTACAGAGAGGATTAAAGGGAAGAGTTGTTTATTTGCCTTTAGATTTGAAAAAAAACATTAACACAATTGGAGTAGAAGAAGTGGAAGAGGAACCTCTGGTTATCTTGGTTAATGGGGTTCCGAGAAAGAATAAGAAAATATGGCAAGATTTAGTGGATGTTAGGAAAGTCAAAAAGGCAACAGTGTATTTGAAGAAAAATAATAAGTATTATAAGAATGTGTATGTTGCAGAAGAGGAAGTAAGTGATGAAGAGGATAGCGATTTGTGTGCTGGGCAAATTGAGAAAGTAGAGGCCTCTAAAAGTGAAGAAATATATGAACATTATAGTGTTCATCCATTACATTCCAAGGAAGTCATGGGGAATGCTATTGAGTTGTTTCAAATGAAACAAGCCAAAGGGAGTCCCATTAGTGTTTGGGAGGAAAGTTTGGAAGCTCGGTGTTTCCCACAGCTATTTCCCACAGGTCGAGGAGGAAGATATGATGAGCGATCTCATCAAATTCCTGCGTCTGAATACCGGACTTTACGATTGTATGGAGAAGATCCTAGGTTTCGTCAATGCATTCCCTATTTGTTTCATCTCCTGTTTGAAAGCGATCTGTCTGGACTGTCATATGCAGTGAACCACATCTTGAAAAGTGGTATACAGATGCGAAATATCTCGGCAAGAGACTTTATGCATAAAGTTAATGTCCAAGATAGTATTTTGGATTCTCACTTAATTAATCTCATGGCGTGTCAGCGTGGTACTAATGAGTATTGGTATCGTCGTCATGGTGATTTAAAATGTATGCTGAGGAACTTAGGAACTCCGACATGGTTCCTCACTCTGAGCTGTGCCGAGTATGGCTGGGAAGACTTACTTGAATTTCTACGAGAAGCAAATGGAAATATTGAAAACATTGAATTCAAGACACCTGGAGAACTGTGTTCTTTGGATCCTGTGAATGTATGCAGGTACTTCAATCATAAATTTGAAGCTATGATGTCTTTCATCACAAATAAGAAGAATCCACCTCTTGGAGAGGTGTTGGATTTCTTTTGGAGAAAGGAGTACCAAGCAAGAGGTGCTCCTCATATACATATGTTGTTGTGGATCAAGGATGCTCCTAAATTTGGAACAGATCCCGATGATTTAGTGATGAATTTCATAGGACAGTATTCTACGTGTGCTGTTCCAAATGCAACGGAGAAGAAAAGCCTAAGAGAACAAGTTCTACGTTTCCAAAGCCATCGTTGTGGAAAGTACTGTCGTCGTAAATTCAGAAACAAGGACAAGTTCTACACCAAATGTCGTTTCAACTTTCCACGGCCGGTAATTTCTAAAGGAAAAGTGAACAGTTTGATGTCTTCACTACGACATAATGTGACGAGGAAATCACCCAAAAATACATACAATTTGAAAAGGAACGAAGAGTCCAAGTACATCAATGACTACAACCCAGTGATTTTGTCCATGTGGAATGCTAACATGGATATACAGTTTGTGGGTGACAACTGCATGGCTGTGGCTCGGTATGTGACATCTTACATCACCAAAAAAGAAAAGACAGAACTGAAGGATATGTGGGAGGACATATCCCATGAAAAGAGCCTCAGCAAGAAGTTGTATAGTTTCAGTCTGAAGATGTTGTCGCATCGAGAAATCGGAGCTTACGAACGTTCAGATCGATTGTCTTCAGCAAGTCTCTATGCCAAATCTAGGAGTATCGTTTGGGCGAGTCTTGGTCTTGCTGCAACGCGAAATCGAGTTCTAAAACCTGTCCAGGAAATTGAGTATTTGGCAGAAAAGGAGCCAAACAGTACCGACATTTTGAAGACCAACATGTTGGATACATATTATCCAAATCGAAGCAGTCACCTTGAGAATGTTTGTCTATATGAGGTTCTCCAAAATTATATATTCAAGAGGAACATCAAAGAAGATATTGAGAAAGGAGTGTATGCTGTAATTGGAAGTGAGGGATGCCTGGTCAAGCAAAGAAAATGCCAATTAGTAAACCATCGAAAATTGAGTGGTGAATCTCCAGAAAGAAAGGAGTTTTTCTATTTAGCACTTTTGCAACTTTTCAAGCCTTGGCGTGCAGAAGAGGAACTGCTTGGAGATTTCCTCTGTTACGAAGACTCTTTTAATGCAGCCAAGGAGTCCATAGAATGTCCTGCTTTTCCTAAATATCAAGAAATGCTAACTTTGGAAATTGAGCAGGAAGCAACGATTGCAGCCGAGATTGCCAAAGAGAGTTCTCAGGACAGTCAGAGTTCTGTTTCATTGAGTCAAGATCCACTTGGAGGACCTATTATCGAAAATGAAGCTGCCACTGCTATGAATGAAGTGGAAAGAGCCATGGCACATGCTCAGGAGGATTCAGTTAACTTAGAAGACTTGGAAAAACAACTCAACGTTGAGCAGAGGAAAATATATGATGAAGTTACCAAGGAAATTGAGCACGGATTAAGTCATGAGAAGAAAGAGTGCTCATGTACGTCGTTGAAGCCTGTCCGACTGTACGTGAGTGGAGAAGCGGGAACTGGAAAGAGTTTCCTTATTAAAGCAATTTCTTGTTATTTGCAGGAAAGGACTAAGTCATCGCTGTCTTGTGTTGTCACCGCTCCTACTGGACTGGCAGCACATAACATTAAAGGTATTACTCTGCATCGTCTACTGATGCTGCCGGTGGAGCATGACAACAAATTACAATACAACAAGTTATCTGGGGATGCTTGCTGTGAAGTTTCAAGAGTCTTGAGGAAAATGAAACTACTTATCATTGACGAAGTAAGCATGGTTTCCAATGTCATGCTTGCCTTTGTGCATTTGAGAATGCAAGAAGTACTTAAAACTGAATATGATGTGTTATTTGGTGGCAAACACATCATTGTTTTCGGAGATCTTCTGCAGCTGACACCAGTAAAAGGTCAACCTGTGTTCAAAATACTCACACATGAAGATACCAGGAAGTGCCTAGGGAGCATTGGCAACGTCAATATATGGTTAAACTTCAATTATGCAGAACTGCATGAAAATATGCGTCAGGCAAAGGATGAAGATTACAAGAATATTCTACAAGATATTAGAATTGGAAAAGTGACCGAGCATGGGAGAGAAGCTTTAAATGCACGATTACTGTCAAATTTATATCCCAAACAAGAGATTGAGCCTGAGAATATTTTTCAGAAAATTACTGAGAAGAAGTCCGGGATATGTCTCATGCCAACTCTTGCAGAATGTGCCATCTTCAACAATAAAATGTTGAATTTAGAAAAGCAAGAGATTGTGAAACTTGAAGCTATCGACAAATTAGAGCACATGGGATCAACAATTATTTTGTCAGACAATTTGAAATCAAAATTGGATTCATTAGAGAAGACTATATCTAAAACAGCGGGTTTTGAAAAGACTTTGAATGTGTGTTTAAATTGCCGAATAATTTTGAGAAGGAATTTACATGTAGAAAGAGGTCTAGTAAATGGATCAATGGGTAATGTTGTTGATTTGGAGAAACACAAAAATAGAGATGGAATCGAATTTTTAAGAATTAAATTTGATGGCATTGAGGAAGTACAGCAAATTGGTCGTTGTTCTGCTAGGTTTTTGCTTGTTAAAGACTTATATGTTCGCCGTAAACAGTTTCCTGTTTGCTTGGCATATGCGGTGACAATCCATAAATCGCAAGGTTTAAGTGTAGACTGTGCATTGGTGAATATTGGCAGTTCTGTGTTCAAGGAGGGTATGGCATATGTGGCATTGTCACGAGTTAGAACTTTATCGGGATTGTACTTGATTGACTGTGATGTCACATACATTTGTGCGGATCTAGATTGTGTTAAGGAATACAATAGGTTAAGAAGAGAGTATGCGCCACATTTGCCTCAATATCCTTTGTTTGAGAAACGTGTGGTAGGCCAGAAACGTAGAAATATCAGTAATAGTAGGGAGGTTGTTGCAAAAAGACTAAAAGTCAATGAACCGAAAGTTGTTAGCAGAAAGAAAGTGGATTCTGTTGAAGATGTTGTCGGTTTTCAATTTGAAAACAGTTCTGGTGTCAACTGCTATGCAAATGTAGTGGTTAATGTTCTCTTTTCACTAGAGAGTTTAAAAGAACAGATTGTGTTCAATTCGGAGCAAAGTTTATGCTGCTTGTTGAATTCTGTGTTAGAGAAATGTAGCACTGATCGAACAAAAGTAGAAAGTGTGTCTGAAGTTCGTTATCTGTTAGATGAATGTTCAGGTCAAACAGACTTCTCTGAAAATAATCAGCAAGATTGTCAGGAGTTTTTAATGTATATGCTTGATGTATTGCAAGATGAGGGTGTAGATGTAGATCACCTGTTTGGGCTTTCTTATCAATGGCAGCATGACTGCGAGAACTGTATGGTATCAAGTACTACTAGTGTAGACTCAGAAAGATTTATATATTTAACTTTGCCAGACAGTAAATCAGTCTCCTTTAATAAGCTAGTAAATGCAGCGGATCACAACATGGAGTGTAGCCAATGTAAATGTGATATGATGTCAACATTATTTATACGTAGATATAGCCAGTATGTCATTTTAATGATCCAACGATGTAGGCCTGATGGATCAAAATTGTCAACTTTAATAAAAAATTTTGTGGCTTCTCAGCTGTCAATATCAGGGAGGACTTTTGTAACTGTAGCAATTATCTATCATGAAGGTCCATCAACAACATCAGGACATTATACAGCTTACTTAAAGTCTGGAAACGGCTGGTCATTCTGTAATGATTCCGTTGTAACTTTCAAAAAAAAATTGCCGTTTGACCTTAAAAATTCTTACCTGGTGTTTTTAAAACCAAAATTTTAAGTAGAGGGAATGTAAGTCTGCAATGCTGTCTAGATTAAAAATCCAACTATATAAACCTGATGCAAGTAGGTCTGCTTCATAGTAAGCAGTATCAGTGTCATAGGAAAAGGAGAACATGAGTGACAAAGAAGAGTAAGATATTAGTAGTCCAGGATTGTGAAAATAATCTCAAATATTTTATTTTTGAAAGTTGCGTAAATAGAAAATGTCGGGATTTGATTGGAAGAAATATAAGACTTGCGAATCGCGGCAACATGATTTGGCCTAGTGGAAACATGTGATAGAATGAGAGAAGTTTTTTTTTCTATGTAACATATTTTACGTATCGATGGAGGTTTTCTTTCAGAAAGTGGCGGGCTGAAAATATTTATAGCACAACAGAGTGGATGCTGTTTATAGGAGATCATTCGACGTCATTGAAAGTAAGTCAATTTTAAGGAGTTTTGAAATCAGATTTCTTAGGTTGTATGGGTTTTTTAAACACAGTCATTTTGATTGTGTTTTTTTTTCCCCGCTGTTATATGATGAATACCTTCAAGTCACTGATTTAAGTGAAATTTGATACATTCTGAGAACAGCAAAAATAAACCATTTAACATGTATAATTAATGTTATGGTTTTTGTACTTATGATATACATTTAGAAATGTGAGGTACATATGGGTAAGCTGAGTCTTCTGTAAGTGTCAATTTTAATGCTTACAGTGCTGTACTTCTGGGTACTGTTTTTTTTAAAAAAAAGAAAAGAGGCCTCACCTCAAAGAAAGCTCTTGAAAGCACACATCTTATTTGCATCCTAAAATAATCATTTTAAATGTTAGACACAATTTTATGGTGGTTTCACATCTCTTTTGCGCTGTTATGGCATCACTATTGTGAGACATAAGCAATGCAAAAGAAGCATCATATCTCAAAATAGGCCTCATTTCATCAGCATGAAGATACTGTTTGTTGAAAATAAATAAATTTAGGATTGTGTAGGGGTCGTAGAGAAGTACAGGTTTATATAAGTGTCAAAGTTGTTTAAAAAGTGTTTCTTCTTGAACCTTTTCCCTTCTTTTTTCTAATTTTTAAATACATGTTTTAATATTTTTGGAAATGTTCTCTCTTTTACAGATTGAATGTATGAAAAATTTTCGTTAAAAATTAACAAGAATTATAAGGTAAATGTTTTCTACTTTTTTAACCTGCATTCCACTGCTGATTATGTCACTGACTATGTTATGAATGATGTAATAATTGGGCATATCTGTTATCTCGTTAAAAAAACGAACAGTAAGTTTAAGGATAGGAAACAGACAGTTATGTTACAAAAAAGACAGCTATAGGACGTAAACAAAAAAAACTGTTACTCGCAATCCACTGCTGATGATGTCACTGACTATGTGAAAAATAGTGTAATATATGACATGATCAGAAGTGAATTGCGGGTCACAGTATCTTTTCTTTACTCCCTATAGCTATCTTTATAGTAACATAGCTGTCTGTTTTCTTTCCTTATACTTACTGTTCCTTTTTTTAAAAAAAATGTTTTTGGTGCGCTCAAAGTTCGCGTACCGGATAGCGAACTGGGAGCGAACTAATAGAAATAGAGCTTAGCAGAGTTCAAAGAATTCTACCAATTTTTTTTAATAATGGGGAGGTAGTTCTGAAAAGAACTTTTTTTTTTGTTTTTGTTGTTTTAAATTTTTTTATTAGTTTTCTGAACATTTTTTATATTTTTTTGTTTTTTTCTGAACATTTTGTATTTTTTTTTATTTTTTGGGGGGAGGAGGGGAAACAAAAATGATTCATCGAAGAGGGCTCAACAGGAGCAACAAAAAAAAGAAGAATTTATTTTTGGGGGCGTTTTGGACATACATGATTTTTGATGGCTCTAATGATAAGAGTTATACTACTTTCGCGGTAGCATAATGTTTGATTGCACCTCATACAAACTTGTTTGACTTCCCCCATGTCCATTTGAATATTTGGGATCAGCTCCCTTGCTTCAGGTCCCGTAATTTCTGGCACAACCGATCTTCTGGCTATTGCTGGTGAATTCTGTTGTTCGTCTCGAAGCTGAGCTGCACTGTAGTTATTTGGGTGCCACCTGCTCATGTGTCTGTGCATAGTGAAATTCCCATAACTATATTTTTTATCCGTGCCTCTAGAAAGACGTTCGTCACAGATTCGGCAAAAGACATACCTGGCGTTCACTTTCTTTTGCCCTGGTGGAAATTTGAAAAATTGCCAAATGAAATTTTCCTTCCTGTTGTATCTCCTGGGCTCCTCAGGCAAATATTCAGACTCTTCCTCCTCTTCCCGCTCTTCCTCTTCTTGAAAGATTGGTTGAGTTGGTGGTCCTTTCTTTCCATGAGGAGGTGGAGGTGGTGGTGGGGGAACACTACCAGAAGCTACAACAGAAGCCATTTCCCTGGATTGTACAAAGGTCTTTCTCTCATCAAGATGAAAGTCAGAGTGAGGAAAGAAGGAGGGGTTTTCATCATTTGGGAAAAGCCAAAGTTCTAAACCAATGAAAAGTGTTAATTTTAGATCACATGACCTAGTATTACATCATTAGGAAACCAAAAGTGAAATGAACTAATGAAAAGTGTTATTATCGAGTCACATGACCTGCTGTCTTTACGTTTCGCGCTTTGCGCCGCTATCCAATCCGCTTTTGAGTCAGCTAACTTGGCGCGTCGGATAACGTATTACGCGACAACGCAAAACGTCATGATAACGTAACAGTCACGCTTAAGGAGCGATTACCGGCTCGCGCACCAAGTCGCGGCTTTGAATTCAGCTAACGGGAAGCTGACTAGTTCGCGGACTAGGAGCGGAACAATTTTTTTTAAAAAAAAATTGTATAAAAAAATGTACAATATATTTTATGATTTAAAGAAAAATACATTTTACAGATAGAAATATTAGCTTTCAAAAAACCATTGAAATTCAATGAAAGAACCATAGGTTATACTCCATATATAGTTAGGAATTAGCATTTACAAAACCTTATTTTACTCGCATAAAACCATTGAAATTCCATATATAGTTAGATGCGCTAACTATATATCGCGCACCCGCAATCCACTGCTGATGATGTCACATATTACATCATTCTTGACATGGTCAGTGACATCACTGATGACATCACTCATCTCATTTGACATGACTGATCATATCTCTGATGATATCATTCATGTGATAATACCACGAACCTCTTCAGACTCTAATATAACCTTAGATACAATCAGTGTAAACAGACAGTCACAGACTGTCACTCATCCATGGAGTTACTCACACACCTAGTCAGTTATGCAAAAAATCAATCACACCTCCATTTTCTCAACTATACAGTTATACACACCTTACTAATTCAAACATATAATAACACATATTTACTCTCTTATACAATCCCTGATACTTATTCACAATGATCCATACAGCCACTCACACATTCACTGGCTCTTATGTACAGTTATTTATATATGTCAACTCTCACATGTACTGTGTTTTACATATGTACTTACTTTGACATGTAGCACTGAGATATCCATTCACTCACTAATACTCTCATGCACAGTCAACCGCCCATACAGCTGTTTCCACATGCACTTTTGAACCCATACATATAGTGAATCAACTACTCACACATCTATGTACAGAGTCACACACCTCCCAGCCACCCATACACACAGAGTTAGTTTCCCATACAAATACTTGGACAACCAATGAATAACCCATACAGTTACTCATATAGCTACTGATCAACATATGCAGCAGTTTGTAGAACAACAGATATAATGATGCACAAATTAAAACCCAGTCACTAACCCATGCACTTAGTGAGACACATTTAATCACTCACTCATACAGTCAGTCATGCACCTACTAAATCCTTCATCCAGACACTTATACATCCACTCATTCATCACTCATGAGATGTCATCAGTGATGTCATCAGTGATGTCACTGACCATGTCATGAATGATGTAATATGTGACATCATCAGCAGTGGATTGCGGGTGCGCGATATATAGTTAGCGCATCTAACTATATATGGAATTTCAATGGTTTTATGCGAGTAAAATAAGGTTTTGTAAATGCTAATTCCTAACTATATATGGAGTATAACCTATGGTTTTTTCATTGAATATATATATATAGTGGATTGCGGGTGCGCGATATATAGTTAGCGCATCTAACTATATATGGAATTTCAATGGTTTTATGCGAGTAAAATAAGGTTTTGTAAAACCTGTATATATATATTCAATGAAAAAACCATAGGTTATACTCCATATATAGTTAGGAATTAGCATTTACAAAACCTTATTTTACTCGCATAAAACCATTGAAATTCCATATATAGTTAGATGCGCTAACTATATATCGCGCACCCGCAATCCACTGCTGATGATGTCACATATTACATCATTCATGACATGGTCAGTGACATCACTGATGACATCACTGATGACATCTCAAATGACATCTCAAATGACATCACTGATGACATCTCAAATGACATCACTGATGACATCACTGATGACATCTCATTTGACATGACTGATGACATCACTGATGATATCATTCATGTGATAATACGATGAACCTCTTCAGACTCTAATATAACCTTAGATACAATCAGTGTAAACAGACACTCACAGACTGTCACTCATCCATGGAGTTACTCACACACCTAGTCAGTTATGCAAAGAATCAATCACACCTCCATTTCCTCAACTATACAGTTATACAAACTTTACTTATTCAAACATATACTAACACATATTAACTCTCTTATACAATCCCTGATACAAGTTCACAATGATCCATACAGCCACTCACACATTCACTGGCTCTTATGCACAGTTATTTATATATGTCAACTCTCACATGTACTGTGTTTTACATATGTACTTACTTTGACATGTAGCACTGAGATATCCATTCACTCACCAATACACTCATGCACACAGTCAACCGCCCATACAGCTGTTTCCACATGCACTTTTGAAACCATACATCTAGTGAATCAACTGCTCGCACATCTATGCACAGAGTCATACACCTCCCAGCCACCCACACACACACTCAGTCTCCCATACAAATACTTGGGCAACCAATCAATAACCCATATAGTTACTCATATAGCTACTTATCAACACATGCAACAGTTTACAGAACAACAGACATAATGATGCGCAAATTAAGACAGTTTAGTCACTAACCCATGCACTCAGTGAGACACATTTAATCACTCACTCATACAGTCAGTCATGCACCTACTAAATCCTTCATCCAGACACTTATACATCCACTCATTCTTCAATATGTAAGACATATTTTAACTTTACAGAAACATACAGTCACAGGATGTTGTCATCAGTGATGTCATCAGTGATGTCACTGACCATGTCATGAATGATGTAATATGTGACATCATCAGCAGTGGATTGCGGGTGCGCGATATATAGTTAGCGCATCTAACTATATATGGAATTTCAATGGTTTTATGCGAGTAAAATAAGGTTTTGTAAATGCTAATTCCTAACTATATATGGAGTATAACCTATGGTTTTTTCATTGAATTTCAATGGTTTTTTGAAAGCTAATATTTCTATCTCTAAAATGTATTTTTCTTTAAATCATAAAATATATTGTACATTTTTTTATACAATTTTTTTTTAAAAAAAATTGTTCCGCTCCTAGTCCGCGAACTAGTCAGCTTCCCGTTAGCTGAATTCAAAGCCGCGACTTGGTGCGCGAGCCGGTAATCGCTCCTTAAGCGTGACTGTTACGTTATCATGACGTTTTGCGTTGTCGCGTAATACGTTATCCGACGCGCCAAGTTAGCGGACTCGAAAGCAGATTGGATAGCGGCGCAAAGCGCGAAACGTAAAGACAGCAGGTCATGTGACTCGATAATAACACTTTTCATTAGTTCATTTCACTTTTGGTTTCCTAATGATGTAATACTAGGTCATGTGATCTAAAATTAACACTTTTCATTGGTTTAGAACTTTGGCTTTTCCCAAATGATGAAAACCCCTCCTTCTTTCCTCACTCTGACTTTCATCTTGATGAGAGAAAGACCTTTGTACAATCCAGGGAAATGGCTTCTGTTGTAGCTTCTGGTAGTGTTCCCCCACCACCACCTCCACCTCCTCATGGAAAGAAAGGACCACCAACTCAACCAATCTTTCAAGAAGAGGAAGAGCGGGAAGAGGAGGAAGAGTCTGAATATTTGCCTGAGGAGCCCAGGAGATACAACAGGAAGGAAAATTTCATTTGGCAATTTTTCAAATTTCCACCAGGGCAAAAGAAAGTGAACGCCAGGTATGTCTTTTGCCGAATCTGTGACGAACGTCTTTCTAGAGGCACGGATAAAAAATATAGTTATGGGAATTTCACTATGCACAGACACATGAGCAGGTGGCACCCAAATAACTACAGTGCAGCTCAGCTTCGAGACGAACAACAGAATTCACCAGCAATAGCCAGAAGATCGGTTGTGCCAGAAATAACGGGACCTGAAGCAAGGGAGCTGATCCCAAATATTCAAATGGACATGGGGGAAGTCAAACAAGTTTGTATGAGGTGCAATCAAACATTATGCTACCGCGAAAGTAGTATAACTCTTATCATTAGAGCCATCAAAAATCATGTATGTCCAAAACGCCCCCAAAAATAAATTCTTCTTTTTTTTGTTGCTCCTGTTGAGCCCTCTTCGATGAATAATTTTTTTTCCCCCACCTCCCCCCAAAAAATAAAAAAAAATACAAAATGTTCAGAAAAAAACAAAAAAATATAAAAAATGTTCAGAAAACTAATAAAAAAAATTAAAACAACAAAAACAAAAAAAAAGTTCTTTTCAGAACTACCTCCCCATTATTAAAAAAAATTGGTAGAATTCTTTGAACTCTGCCAAGCTCTATTTCTATTAGTTCGCTCCTAGTTCGCTATCCGGTACGCGAACTTTGAGCGCACCAAAAATTTTTTTTTTAAAAAAAGGAACAGTAAGTATAAGGAAAGAAAACAGACAGCTATGTTACTATAAAGATAGCTATAGGGAGTAAAGAAAAGATACTGTGACCCGCAATTCACTTCTGATCATGTCATATATTACACTATTTTTCACATAGTCAGTGACATCATCAGCAGTGGATTGCGAGTAACAGTTTTTTTTGTTTACGTCCTATAGCTCTCTTTTTTGTAACATAACTGTCTGTTTCCTATCCTTAAACTTACTGTTCGTTTTTTTAACGAGATAACAGATATGCCCAATTATTACATCATTCATAACATAGTCAGTGACATCATCAGCAGTGGAATGCAGGTTAAAAAAGTAGAAAACATTTACCTTATAATTCTTGTTAATTTTTAACGAAAATTTTTCATACATTCAATCTGTAAAAGAGAGAACAAACATTTCCAAAAATATTAAAACATGTATTTAAAAATTAGAAAAAAGAAGGGAAAAGGTTCAAGAAGAAACACTTTTTAAACAACTTTGACACTTATATAAACCTCTACTTCTCTACGACCCCTACACAATCCTAAATATATTTATTTTCAACAAACAGTATCTTCATGCTGATGAAATGAGGCCTATTTTGAAATATGATGCTTCTTTTGCATTGCTTATGTCTCACAATTGTGATGCCATAACAGCGCAAAAGAGATGTGAAACCATCATAAAATTTTGTCTAACATTTAAAATGATTATTTTAGGATGCAAATAAGATGTGTGCTTTCAAGAGCTTTCTTTGAGGTGAGGCCTCTTTTCTTTTTTTTAAAAAAAACAGTACCCAGAAGTACAGCACTATAAGCATTAAAATTGACACTTACAGAAGACTCAGCTTACCCATATGTACCTCACATTTCTAAATGTATATCATAAGTACAAAAACGATAACATTAATTATACATGTTAAATGGTTTATTTTTGCTGTTCTCAGAATGTATCAAATTTCACTTAAATCAGTGACTTGAAGGTATTCATCATATAACAGCGGGGAAAAAAAACACAATCAAAATGACTGTGTTTAAAAAACCCATACAACCTAAGAAATCTGATTTCAAAACTCCTTAAAATTGACTTACTTTCAATGACGTCGAATGATCTCCTATAAACAGCATCCACTCTGTTGTGCTATAAATATTTTCAGCCCGCTACTTTCTGAAAGAAAACCTCCATCGATACGTAAAATATGTTACATAGAAAAAAAAACTTCTCTCATTCTATCACATGTTTCCACTAGGCCAAATCATGTTGCCGCGATTCGCAAGTCTTATATTTCTTCCAATCAAATCCCGACATTTTCTATTTACGCAACTTTCAAAAATAAAATATTTGAGATTATTTTCACAATCCTGGACTACTAATATCTTACTCTTCTTTGTCACTCATGTTCTCCTTTTCCTATGACACTGATACTGCTTACTATGAAGCAGACCTACTTGCATCAGGTTTATATAGTTGGATTTTTAATCTAGACAGCATTGCAGACTTACATTCCCTCTACTTAAAATTTTGGTTTTAAAAACACCAGGTAAGAATTTTTAAGGTCAAACGGCAATTTTTTTTTGAAAGTTACAACGGAATCATTACAGAATGACCAGCCGTTTCCAGACTTTAAGTAAGCTGTATAATGTCCTGATGTTGTTGATGGACCTTCATGATAGATAATTGCTACAGTTACAAAAGTCCTCCCTGATATTGACAGCTGAGAAGCCACAAATTTTTTTATTAAAGTTGACAATTTTGATCCATCAGGCCTACATCGTTGGATCATTAAAATGACATACTGGCTATATCTACGTATAAATAATGTTGACATCATATCACATTTACATTGGCTACACTCCATGTTGTGATCCGCTGCATTTACTAGCTAATTAAAGGAGACTGATTTACTGTCTGGCAAAGTTAAATATATAAATCTTTCTGAGTCTACACTAGTAGTACTTGATACCATACAGTTCTCGCAGTCATGCTGCCATTGATAAGAAAGCCCAAACAGGTGATCTACATCTACACCCTCATCTTGCAATACATCAAGCATATACATTAAAAACTCCTGACAATCTTGCTGATTATTTTCAGAGAAGTCTGTTTGACCTGAACATTCATCTAACAGATAACGAACTTCAGACACACTTTCTACTTTTGTTCGATCAGTGCTACATTTCTCTAACACAGAATTCAACAAGCAGCATAAACTTTGCTCCGAATTGAACACAATCTGTTCTTTTAAACTCTCTAGTGAAAAGAGAACATTAACCACTACATTTGCATAGCAGTTGACACCAGAACTGTTTTCAAATTGAAAACCGACAACATCTTCAACAGAATCCACTTTCTTTCTGCTAACAACTTTCGGTTCATTGACTTTTAGTCTTTTTGCAACAACCTCCCTACTATTACTGATATTTCTACGTTTCTGGCCTACCACACGTTTCTCAAACAAAGGATATTGAGGCAAATGTGGCGCATACTCTCTTCTTAACCTATTGTATTCCCTAACACAATCTAGATCCACACAAATGTTTGTGACATCACAGTCAATCAAGTACAATCCCGATAAAGTTCTAACTCGTGACAATGCCACATATGCCATACCCTCCTTGAACACAGAACTGCCAATATTCACCAATGCACAGTCTACACTTAAACCTTGCGATTTATGGATTGTCACCGCATATGCCAAGCAAACAGGAAACTGTTTACGGCGAACATATAAGTCTTTAACAAGCAAAAACCTAGCAGAACAACGACCAATTTGCTGTACTTCCTCAATGCCATCAAATTTAATTCTTAAAAATTCGATTCCATCTCTATTTTTGTATTTCTCCAAATCAACAACATTACCCATTGATCCATTTACTAGACCTCTTTCTACATGTAAATTCCTTCTCAAAATGATTCGGCAATTTAAACACACATTCAAAGTCTTTTCAAAACCCGCTGTTTTAGATATAGTCTTCTCTAATGAATCCAATTTTGATTTCAAATTGTCTGACAAAATAATTGTTGATCCCATGTGCTCTAATTTGTCGATAGCTTCAAGTTTCACAATCTCTTGCTTTTCTAAATTCAACATTTTATTGTTGAAGATGGCACATTCTGCAAGAGTTGGCATGAGACATATCCCGGACTTCTTCTCAGTAATTTTCAGAAAAATATTCTCAGGCACAATCTCTTGTTTGGGATATAAATTTGACAGTAATCGTGCATTTAAAGCTTCTCTCCCATGCTCGGTCACTTTTCCAATTCTAATGTCTTGTAGAATATTCTTGTAATCTTCATCCTTTGCCTGACGCATATTTTCATGCAGTTCTGCATAATTGAATTTTAACCATATATTGACGTTGCCAATGCTCCCTAGGCACTTCCTGGTATCTTCATGTGTGAGTATTTTGAACACAGGTTGACCTTTTACTGGTGTCAGCTGCAGAAGATCTCCAAAAACAATGATGTGTTTGCCACCAAATAACACATCATATTCAGTTTTAAGTACTTCTTGCATTCTCAAATGCACAAAGGCAAGCATGAGATTGGAAACCATGCTTACTTCGTCAATGATAAGTAGTTTCATTTTCCTCAAGACTCTTGAAACTTCACAGCAAGCATCTCCAGATAACTTGTTGTATTGTAATTTGTTGTCATGCTCCACCGGCAGCATCAGTAGACGATGCAAAGTAATACCTTTAATGTTATGTGCTGCCAGTCCAGTAGGAGCGGTGACAACACAAGACAGCGATGACTTAGTCCTTTCCTGCAAATAACAAGAAATTGCTTTAATGAGGAAACTCTTTCCAGTTCCCGCTTCTCCACTCACGTACAGTCGGACAGGCTTCAACGACGTACATGAGCACTCTTTCTTCTCATGACTTAATCCGTGCTCAATTTCCTTGGTAACTTCATCATATATTTTCCTCTGCTCAACGTTGAGTTGTTTTTCCAAGTCTTCTAAGTTAACTGAATCCTCCTGAGCATGTGCCATGGCTCTTTCCACTTCATTCATAGCAGTGGCAGCTTCATTTTCCATAATAGGTCCTCCAAGTGGATCTTGACTCAATGAAACAGAACTCTGACTGTCCTGAGAACTGTCTCTGGCAATCTCGGCTGCAATCGTTGCTTCCTGCTCAATTTCCAAAGTTAGCATTTCTTGATATTTAGGAAAAGCAGGACATTCTATGGACTCCTTGGCTGCATTAAAAGAGTCTTCGTAACAGAGGAAATATCCAAGCAGTTCCTCTTCTGCACGCCAAGGCTTGAAAAGTTGCAAAAGTGCTAAATAGAAAAACTCCTTTCTTTCTGGAGATTCACCACTCAATTTTCGATGGTTTACTAATTGGCATTTTCTTTGCTTGACCAGGCATCCCTCACTTCCAATTACAGCATACACTCCTTTCTCAATATCTTCTTTGATGTTCCTCTTGAATATATAATTTTGGAGAACCTCATATAGACAAACATTCTCAAGGTGACTGCTTCGATTTGGATAATATGTATCCAACATGTTGGTCTTCAAAATGTCGGTACTGTTTGGCCCCTTTTCCGCCAAATACTCAATTTCCCGGACAGGTTTTAGAACTCGATTTCGCGTTGCAGCAAGACCAAGACTCGCCCAAACGATACTCCTAGATTTGGCATAGAGACTTGCTGAAGACAATCGATCTGAACATTCGTAAGCTCCGATTTCTCGATGCGACAACATCTTCAGACTGAAACTATACAATTTCTTGCTGAGGCTCTTTTCATGGGATATGTCCTCCCACATATCCTTCAGTTCTGTCTTTTCTTTTTTGGTGATGTAAGATGTCACATACCGAGCCACAGCCATGCAGTTGTCACCCACAAACTGTATATCCATGTTAGCATTCCACATGGACAAAATCACTGGGTTGTAGTCATTGATGTACTTGGACTCTTCGTTCCTTTTCAAATTGTATGTATTTTTGGGTGATTTCCTCGTCACATTATGTCGTAGTGAAGACATCAAACTGTTCACTTTTCCTTTAGAAATCACCGGCCGTGGAAAGTTGAAACGACATTTGGTGTAGAACTTGTCCTTGTTTCTGAATTTACGACGACAGTACTTTCCACAACGATGGCTTTGGAAACGTAGAACTTGTTCTCTTAGGCTTTTCTTCTCCGTTGCATTTGGAACAGCACACGTAGAATACTGTTCTATGAAATTCATCACTAAGTCATCGGGATCTGTTCCAAATTTAGGAGCATCCTTGATCCACAACAACATATGTATATGAGGAGCACCTCTTGCTTGGTACTCCTTTCTCCAAAAGAAATCCAACACCTCTCCAAGAGGTGGATTCTTCTTATTTGTGATGAAAGACATCATAGCTTCAAATTTATGATTGAAGTACCTGCATACATTCACAGGATCCAAAGAACACAGTTCTCCAGGTGTCTTGAATTCAATGTTTTCAATATTTCCATTTGCTTCTCGTAGAAATTCAAGTAAGTCTTCCCAGCCATACTCAGCACAGCTCAGAGTGAGGAACCATGTCGGAGTTCCTAAGTTCCTCAGCATACATTTTAAATCACCATGACGACGATACCAATACTCATTAGTACCACGCTGACACGCCATGAGATTAATTAAGTGAGAATCCAAAATACTATCTTGGACATTAACTTTATGCATAAAGTCTCTTGCCGAGATATTTCGCATCTGTATACCACTTTTCAAGATGTGGTTCACTGCATATGACAGTCCAGACAGATCGCTTTCAAACAGGAGATGAAACAAATAGGGAATGCATTGACGAAACCTAGGATCTTCTCCATACAATCGTAAAGTCCGGTATTCAGACGCAGGAATTTGATGAGATCGCTCATCATATCTTCCTCCTCGACCTGTGGGAAATAGCTGTGGGAAACACCGAGCTTCCAAACTTTCCTCCCAAACACTAATGGGACTCCCTTTGGCTTGTTTCATTTGAAACAACTCAATAGCATTCCCCATGACTTCCTTGGAATGCAATGGATGAACACTATAATGTTCATATATTTCTTCACTTTTAGAGGCCTCTACTTTCTCAATTTGCCCAGCACACAAATCGCTATCCTCTTCATCACTTACTTCCTCTTCTGCAACATACACATTCTTATAATACTTATTATTTTTCTTCAAATACACTGTTGCCTTTTTGACTTTCCTAACATCCAGTAAATCTTGCCATATTTTCTTATTCTTTGTCGGAACCCCATTAACCAAGATAACCAGAGGTTCCTCTTCCACTTCTTCTACTCCAATTGTGTTAATGTTTTTCTTCAAATCTAAAGGCAAATAAACAACTCTTCCCTTTAATCCTCTCTGTAAATCTGCTGGAGGCAACTTCCCTGTCTTTGGCTCCATTCTTACAATAGCCTGAAAGGGATGAATACTTTGAATCAAAATAGATTCATAAGTATTTAAATCCTTCAATTCAGAAGGAATCTCAACCAATTCAAGATTATTATGAACTGCCCTAGCAGGCATCTGGTTTTGGTTTAATTTATTACAACAATAAGTACACACACGTTGATCCGATCCCAAATCAAAATAATTTTCTACCATCAAGTATGTGGCAAAATCCTTCCATTCACTATTATTTTCCCTTTCACTTTTTGCATATAAATCCACTACCTTAGTCTGATTCTTATAATAAGTACGTCGACAACAAACACAAGTGAAATTAGGCCTCTCACTTGATTTCATCTGAAACGTGGCAATTTCCTTCTGAAAATTATCTGTACTGTAAACCTGTACATTATCTTCCACATTACTCTCTACTTCAGGGTCAATTTGAACATTCTCATCTTTACTACTATAGTAACAAAACTCAATTTCTTCACAAATATTCTTCACATCTATTTCAGAACCATGCAAAAGAGCAGCACATAATTGTTTAAGCATAATTGCTGGACTCTTTGCATAATACAACATTCTCACTAATTTTCTCACTTTATTATGATGCACTGCTAGCATCCTGAAATGATGAAAAACACTCTGGCATACTCTCCTGGAAAGACAAGCCAGTGAATGACCACGCAAACCTGTTATTTGTCTCACTCTGCAAGGATCTAAATCTTGCAACAACTTCATTTTCTGCTTCAAACTTTTCTTATTAAATGTCCGTATAAAATCACAAAGCAAATTGATGGAAACCTGTCGCACACTGCAAATAGAACTACACTTCCAAATGTACACAGGAGCCTTAGGACGTCTTCCTAAAACCTCATCACTTAGCGCCTCTTCTGTCTCTGTTGTCACAAGTTTTTCTTTTTCAACTGGACAACCATCCTTCACTTCATAAGCTCGACCACTGGTGTCAACTGCAAACATCAAATCATTATCCTGAAAATAACTCTCCTCATTAAAAAATGCCTCAGAACTTGAACTATGCATCCATTCTCCGGAAAAAACTTCACAAAAGTTGCTACGATTTACTACTCTCTTCCATCTACTGTTTGTTTTAAAATCAGAAATTACCTTGCTTAGTTTCCTAATTCTATTGATTACCAAAATAAACAACTTTCGCTTAATTTCAAAAGCATGATCAATAATTTTCTCGACATTTTTCTTCTTCTTATAAAATGCCGCTTTCTGTTTGCATTTCTTAATATTTCTTAATAAATTAACTATTATCCGATTACGGAACATTCGTTGTCGAATGTCCCTAAACTGTTCTTTCCTTCTACTATCATGCACAGAGTTATCTCTTCCTCTACCAGTAACATTTTTCATGGGTCTTTTCTTTCCATTTAAATTACTCTTCTTTTTCTGAACTGAAACATTTGGGCGAGAAATACTTTTTTTACTATAAATATTTTTTAAGAAAGACTTGGTGCTCTTACCCGGAGCTTTCTTGGTGTTTTGATAAGTATTTAGGGAAGAGGACTGCTGCAATAAAACATCACCGTACTGTCTTTGACGTTTTCGAGCCTTTATAATTCTATGTTTGGTAGGCATTTTCCAAACTATGAAAGAATCTGCAGTTGAATCTGTTGAAAAATATAATAGAAAAATGTTAATAACCACTATTACCAAACAGTAAATGAATAACAGTCATCAAAAACTTAATGCCCTTCTTATTATTTAACATAGCAAATCAAGGCATATGACTGAGTATGATGTTATTTTTCTTTTTTAAATGGAAAGCGTTCTTCATGGTGCAAGTTTCTTGTAAATACGCTCCCACCTGCGAAAAGGAACTTAGCAATGCAAAGCTGCTTGGGTCCCCAGTGTCTGTCAACATTCTAAACAGTCCGGAGCGGCCGCCATCTTATCTCTCGGTAGGATCGAGAGAGAAGAAAAGGTGAAAAACGAAGGGGAAATTTAATAAAATGGGGTAAAGTATACCCCAGTTGACCCCCTAGGAATGTTGTTGGAATTTTTTAAAGGGTCCCCTGAGGAAAATAAAGAAATATATATTTTTCACGATAGAACCGCTTCCCAAACACCGAACTGGTCCGCAAACTGCACGAGAATACGCCATTTTGTGCGTCGTTTTAATTAAATTACTAGGAATAAGGAGGTGCGGGAGACGTATCCTATTTCCTTATATTTTCTGAGAGTGGCTGAGGAGTCTCATATATGTTGATACATTTGTTCCAGCGACTGTGCGTGAGCTTTTTTTAAATTCTTGCTGCGTGACGTCTGTTAACGTTCGATTCGAAGGAAATCAGGAACTGTTGACCACCAATTTCTCAGTACGATAAAATCTTTTGAGATATATTATCAAGCCTGTGCGCTAAAATTATCGCCGATAAAGCGGCGACAATGGGCTTGATAATATACTCTGTGAAATTCCAATCGAAGCCCATTTTAGATGTCTTCACATCTAGCATGTACTTCGATTGGAAATCCATAGAGCATATTATCAAGCCCATTATCGCCGCTTTATCGGTCGTTTTCGGCCGATAAAGCGGCGATAATTGAAGCGCACAGGCTTGATAAAATACCACATTGTTATAAATGAATCCTTATTGAGACACAATGTCTGCGCCAATTTGCCTTTTTTACAATGCCACAATTTTGTCGTGCACGGCAGCCATTTTACATGCCAGGCTGGTCTCAGCCTATCACCTAGCCCTGCGAATGTAGGGAAATATTATCAAACCTGTACACTAAAATCTATTTCTATATCACTACAGACAAAGCCACAATTTAAAAACACAGCTTTCTTCATCATTTTCTCCTTAGCGATAAAAAGCGGTAGCAATGCATGAATATCACGCTGAAAAGTCAGCGATATTCATGCATTATCCTGCAAATGCTCTTAGCCATGTTATCCACCTCCTATTGGATAACATGGCTAAGAACTGCTCGCAAATGCGAAAAAAAACGGTCTCAATGCATGAATATCACGCTGAAAAGTCAGCGATATTCATGCATTATCCTGCAAATGCTCTTAGCCATGTTATCCACCACCCATTGAATAACATGACTAAATACTGCTCAGAGCCCCATGAGGAACGCTTTCCATTTAAAAGAGAAAACATATCATCATAGAAAAGAATCGTTTTTAAACACAGCATATAAATCAATTGTATACCTGCATTCAAGAGGAAATGACTGAAAATGTCCTTGAGACACACGAAAGCGTTTTCTGGAATACCCTAGCACCATTTTTCCGACATTATTAACATGGCTATGTAACTCCCATAATCAAAATCTAAATTTGCCAAGCGCAGGTGAGAACGTATTTACAAGACACTTGCCCCATGAGGAATGCTTTCCATTTAAAAATGAAAAAATAACATCAAAGACACTCAAATGCCTTATAAATATGACCCAAAACAACCTATGAAACTCTAACAGTACATATCCAAAATTTAATTGTTTTCAAAATGGTTTTTAAAAACAACATATCTGTTTCAGCTTACATAAAAGACCATGGAATGCGCTTCATATACAACAATACCTTGAGTTACTACATGCCGGAATGCTACACCGAATATGCAAATACAATTTCTCAAAGAAACAAAATCTATTTCTATATCACTATAGACAAAGCCACAGTTTTAAAAACACAGCTTTCTTCATCATTTTCTCCTTAAATCATTCTATTCTATATCTAAAATAAATAAATCTTTTCTCACCTTAGCAAATACTTTTTGAGTTTTGAAAACAGTCTCAGAAATACACCAAATTGTCTTCAGCAGAAGAAAAACGATGCACTCCAGAGGCTGCAGCTATTGAAAGCACAGAAATACAGATATTCATTTCACATATCTCTCATATTAGCCAATCATAACTCTTCCCTCACTTTTTTCAAATCAAAACCCTTCCCCCCCTCTGCCCTCTCTGCCTTTTTTTTGCTTAGCAACGACCTCCTGAAAGACCTCTCATGTTTGCAAGTTCACACAACAATGTTTCAATTGAACTCTGAACTCTCAGTGCACCTGCGTATCCAGTGCAATCTTTCATTAAAAGTTTCTTCCTTGACCATTGAAATTACATGTTTCAAGAACACATCCATGCACCCTAACTTTCTGTTTTCAGAAATGGAAATGCGCCAATCACTGCTAATGAATAATTAGCATTGGAAATCCACAGTTTTTTTTCTTTACAAACTCCTACTGTTTCAACTGCCCTTTCATTACCACACTTCATCTGACTGCAGCACAACCTTCTCCCACCATGTTTAACGTCTGGATTGTTGGACATAGTTACATCCACTGGGCTCAAAGGTATGCTGACAACAGAAATTTACACAACCTCAATTTACAGGATGTGGAAATTAAATGGTTGGGCCAAAGAGGATTAAAATGTCACCAATTGATACCATTGGTGAAAACCTTTATGCATTTGCCAAAACCTGACCTCTTAATAGTGCACTGTGGAGGAAATGATTTAGGCACTATGACTGGAGTTGGTCTGGAAATGCTTTTAAAGGACACCTTTGAGCAATTAATGGCACTTTTTCCTCAAACTGCCTTGGTATATTCCAATATATGCCAAAGACAGAAATGGAGGTGGTCCAACCAATTTGGTCCACAAATTGAGAAAGCGAGGAAGCATGTAAACAAATCTGTTTCAGCTTTCATGAGAGACCATGGAATGGGCTCCCTGTACAATAATAACTTGCGTTACTACATGCAAGATATCTACAGAGGAGATGGAGTTCACTTCTCAGATGAGGGCAACAGAATTTTCATTCTGAATTTAAGAATGTGCATTGGTACCTACTTATAAGTACCTAAATGGAACATAAACCCAAAAGCTCTTCTCAGAGCTACCCTTCATCTGATCACTCACAATTAATACTTTTCTCTAACTTATTTCTGTAATTTTCAATAAACTACGCTCAAAGAGCGCTACCCGGTACGCGAACTGGAAGCTAACCACCCAAAATTATTTTAAAAATGTTTTTTCTCCGCACATATGGTCCTCCTCAGCCACCCTCAGAAAACCTGGGGGGTCAAAATACTTGCACCGTGTCCCCTTCTACCATTTCTGAACATTATTTAACCTCCATTTTATATGTTAATTCGACTGAAACACAAAATGGTGGACTCCCGTTACGCTTCTAGTTCGCGGACTAAACTGCTTCCCGGGAAGCGGCCCAAAGAAAAGGTGGGAAAGTAATTCAAAGAAAAAGGACTGGAGACACTCTCACCAAATATAGATTAACTCATACTACATAACAATCCCTTTCATTTTCACAAATTTGATTGAAATTCCATTTAGCCATTAAGCCTGTAGACCTCTCTAAATACCTTGAGGTAAATTACTTCACAAAACACATCTGAAGTGTTGGAATTGACAACCAATAAAAATCTTACTTTCATTTTCTACTTTTATTACCTGATATTTGATTGGTTATATACCTGAATATATATAAAGGAAGAGAAGAAAACACAGCCATTTTGACTGCTACTTCTTGTTGTACATCACATTTCAATACTTACCTAAGACTTCAACTTGTTTCTGAAGGTAAGTTGTATATTGAACACTATAACTTGATATGGTAGACTTTTTCTGATACATATACACTATCCCTCTGTAGTAGTTATGGATTTAGATAGACTTCTCTGTTATAGTTAGGAATGGAGTTAGGCTTCTCTTCGTTAAATTACATACACTTTTTTTATAGTCCTATTTCCACTCTGATACTATACACTGCCAAAACAAAAATTCACTGATAAAAACTACCTATCTAAAATTAATCCCAACAGTGCCCAATCTCTACTAATATATATTTTCTTATTCAAAATTTCAGGCAAAATGGAAGGCGAACAACAAATTTCATTTTCGATTGAACTGAAGGAGAGCAGCCAAGACAAACTTGATGACTTTATGGATGACAGTAGAGACCACGAACTTCTACAATGTGTTGAAGCAGTAGACAACTTGCTTCAAAATGAAAAACAATTACACCCTATAATAAATTATGACATTTCTGACAATGAAATGTTAGAAAATTTAATAAAGTATGAAACACAATCATAATAAAAAAATAAATAAATAAAGAAAACAAAAAAAAACTAACAAAAACAACAAATATTTAACATACAGTATTAAAAAAATCTATCATTCTTTTATCCTTATAGTACGCTGCCCAGAGCGCTACCCGGTTCGCGTACTAGGAGCTCACCACGCATAAATAATTTTTTTTTTTTTTTTTTCCCCTGCAGAAACCTTTTACAACCTCCACATAAAACCTAGGGGGTCAGGGAGGATCTACTAGGCCCCCTTATCGAAATTTCCCCCTTTGTTTTGGCCTCCTCTTATCTCTCGATCCTACCGAGAGACAAGATGGCGGCCGCACCGGACTGTTTAGAATGTTGACAGACACCGGAGAGCCAATCAGCTTCGCATCGCAAAGTTCCGATAAGCGAAAAGTACGCGAACCGGATCGCTGCCCGGAGCGCTGTTACAGATATATATCTTGATTTAAACGTTAATTTCTCAAAATCCACTGAAGCACATATATTGAGACCTAGCAAAGGCACATCGGGCTAACAGTCCCTACAATTTTGCCAAGTTTCGTGCAAATCCATTCAGCCGTTCGAGCTAAAAGTGAGGCCAACCGCCCTATGGAAATTAACATGGGAAAAACGCGTTTTGGGACCCCCCTTTTTTCTCAGCCCCCCCTTGACGAAACCCCCCCAAATTTCCAGGGGCTGCTCAGAAACAAAATGTGCCATTTTCCTGAAAATTTCAGCCGATTCCGTCCACAAACGCCAAAGTTATTAGACATAGAATTTTCAGAAATCCCATAGGGAAAAAATCCTAACTATATATACCTACTGGCGACCGCCAGTAGGTAATATATATATATATATATATATATATATATATATATATATATATATATATATATATATATATATATATATATATATATATATATATATATATATATATATATTATATACATATATATTCTACTCCTCCTTCTCCAGAAGAAAACTGCCACCTTCCAAAACAGCGGGCGTCTCCTCTCACACGGGACCTCTGGAGCCAGTCCTGACAACACTTCACCTCCCAGGCAGAAAAAACTACCAGTGACAAGACTTGTGTAGACCAAAGTGTTTTATTTCTCTGTCGCCCTCGGACGCGTTTCGCCTGACCAGCAGGCTTGTTCATGGTGAACAAGCCTGCTGGTCAGGCGAAACGCGTCCGAGGGCGACAGAGAAATAAAACACTTTGGTCTACACAAGTCTCGTCACTGGTAGTTTTTTCTGCCTGGGAGGTGAAATATATATATATATATATATGCTTTTTTATTTTCCTGTTAAATAATTAACTTACATTTATGTGATAAAAGAAGGTATGTAAAAGCATATGCTTGCTAATAAAAATATACAGGTAGGTACAAACATCTGGAGTGGGGAGGGGTAGGGTGGTGCATGTACGTTTGTGTATTTGTGTGTGTTTATATATAATTTTACTAAAAAAAGCAAATGCTGCATGGACATTAGAGTTAGACTCAGTTTTCTGTAGTAAAAAAACAGGAAAATTCAGCAGTTATATTTAGCTAAAATAACTATAACTCACATCCCCACAATGAACTGCTTATAACCTCACATAATATATCACTCATGACATGGTCAGTACCATCACAGATGCCATCACTAATGATATTGCAAATGACATCACTGATGATATCATCCAGTGACTGTGAGTGTTTTTGAAAAGTTTTATGAGTGTTAAATATATATACCAAGGTGTATTGATGAATACGTGGGAAAAAGGGTGACTGATTGAGTCAGTTGACATCATTGTTGAAATTTATGCAACTATTATTGAGGAAGTCTATGAACCTATTTATGACAGTACTCGTGATGCAGACCTTTTTGATGGAGGAGATGGCATGGAGGATTTTTATGATGAATCTTCGGATCCTGAGTTAATGGAATATTTGGACTTCATTGAGTTTGAGGATTCTTTTTGGGAACCTAATCCTGAAGACATTCCAGATGAATTACTATTAGAAGTTCCTTTAAATTTCGAAAATACAGACAAATAAAATTATATTTACAAATTAAAAATTGTTTGAGACATTATTCTTTTTATTTGTAATTTATGACATAGTAGCGAAGTGATTGTGCTATAAAGTGACACTTATAGTATAAAGTGCAAAATTTCTGTATTACATAGTAAGTTTACTCATAGTTACTTCTCTTCTCCCACTATATTTTCTCCAATGTGTATTTCACATCTCTTCTTGGTCTCATGCCTCCTTTCTCTCACTGTCTCTCTCTAATGCACCCTATCGCCGCCACTTTGTGTAGTTTCAGAAGAGAGTGAAATGTAATAGTTGACAATGTGAAAAGGGGGCAGGGTAGAGTGCCCCTGACCCCCAGGCCTTCTCAGGGGATCCCTGAAGGATCTGTTTCTGCTTTCCTGAGAGACTATGGTATGGGCTCCATTTACCACAATAACTTGCGTTACAACATGCAAGATATCTACAGAGGAGACAGTGTACATTTCTCAGATGAGGGGAACAGAGTTTTTTTCTTGAATTTTAGACTGCATCGGTACCTACTTGTAGGTAGAAGAAACGCTCACATAACACAACAGCTCTTTTCAGAGCTACCCTACCCCTAAGCTCTCTAAATTCTTTTTTTACTCAAATTTTTTCACTGTTTTTCCCCGTAGTGCGCTCGGGGTACGCTTTTTTATTTTCCTGTTAAATACTTAACTTACATTTATGTGATAAAAGAAGGTATGTAAAAGCATATGCTTGCTAATAAAAATATACAAGTAGGTACAACCATCTGGAGTGGGGAGGGGTAAGGTGGTGCATGTAAGTTTGTGTAGTTGTGTGTGTTTATACATAATTTTACTAATAAAAAGCAAATGCTTCATTGACATTATAGTTAGGCTCAGTGTTCTGTAGTAAAAAATAGGGAAATTTAGCAGTTATATTTAGCTAAACTAACTATAACTCATATCCCCACAATGAACTGCTTATAACCTCACATAATATATCACTCATGACATGGTCAGTACCATCACAGATGCCATCACTAATGATTTCGCAAATGACATCACTGATGATATCATCCAGTGACCGCGAGTGTTTTTGAAAAGTTTTATGAGTGTTAAATATATATGCCAAGGTATATTGATGAATAAGTGGGAAAAAGGGTGACTGATTGGATACTTCAGTGGGTGTGTGACTGTATAAGTGAGTGGTTAGGTGGCTCAGTGAATATATGGGTGAGTAACTGGTTGTGTCAATGTCTGTATCTGTCTGTCAGTTGGAGTCTAAGTAGTTGTATGTTTGTTTGTGTGGGTATATGAGTTTCTGTATGGTTGAGTGGTCAGAGGGTACAGAGCAGGAATATCGTCGTAAAAATATCGACTAACCTAAATATCGCTGCAAAAATATCTACAGGAAGAAATATCGATGACAAAAATATCGTCTGACTAGAATATCGACAGACAGGTAAGTAATATCGTTAACATTAATATAGTTGTAATAAATATCGTTTACAAAAACATAGTTTACAATAATATCGTTTTTTAAATAATGATAAGTAATGTAGTGTTTTTAATGAATATTTGTAGTCAAAGTAGTATTTTTAGTAGTATATTATTATTCAATATTGTATTTTCAGTTGAATTTAGTATTAATAGTTCTGTAGCGGGTTGCGGGTTTATAGAGGAGTAGGGTGGGAAGTAATTTAAATATAATGAAATAATACATTAATTAATGTTTTAAATGAATATAAATAGTGTAATAAATAATAGTAATTAATTTCAATTAGTTCATTGAATAATAATTATGTAATTAATTATGTTAATTTTTTAATTAATTTTAGGTGTGTGTACAGGATTTTTTTAGTGAAAATGTTTTTGGGTAAAGGGGTATTTTTAGGGTTGAGGGTCAGTTTTCAGTTTTTGGGTAAAGGGGGATTTTTAGGGTTCAGGGTCAGTTTTTGGGTGAAGGGGTATTTTTAGGGTTCAGGGTCAGTTTTCAGTTTTTGGGTAAAGGGGTATTTTTAGGGTTCAGGGTCAGTTTTCAGTTTTTGGGTAAAAGGGTATTTTTAGGGTTCAGGGTCAGTTTTCAGTTTTTGGGTAAAGGGGTATTTTTAGGGTTCAGGGTCAGTTTTCAGTTTTTGGGTAAAGGGGTATTTTTAGGGTTCAGGGTCAGTTTTCAGTTCTTGGGTAAAGGGGTATTTTTTGGGTTCAGGGTCAGTTTTCAGTTTTTGGGTAAAGGGGTATTTAAATATAATGAAATAATAGATTAATTAATGTTTTAAATGAATATAAATAGTGTAATAAATAATAGTTAATTAATTTCAATTAGTTAATTGAATAATAATTATGTATTTTAATTAATTTTAGGTGTGTGTACAGGATTTTTTTAGTGAAAATGTTTTTGGGTAAAGGGGTATTTTTAGGGTTCAGGGTCAGTTTTCAGTTTTTGGGTAAAGGGGTATTTTTAGGGTTCAGGGTCAGTTTGGGTTTTTGGGTAAAGGGGTATTTTAATTATATGTATGTATTATTGTTGTTATATAAAGTAATGTGTAAAATCAATTTATATGTCCACATTTATTAAGTTTATAATTAAAAAGTGTAGTAATTTTTTTTGAAATAGTTAAAAAATAAAAGTAATGTAATGTATTTTGTTAATAGTACTTATATTTATTTATTATTTAATGTAATTTTAATTCTTTTAAAAAGTCGATATTTTTTACATCTATATTAATTACAACGATATTTTGGAGTCGATATTTATGTACTTACCTGTTTAAGTATAGGGTGTCGATATTTTTGTAAACAATATTTTTACAACGATATTTATGTCAGCTATCTTTTTGTAATCGATATTTTAACACCCTACCTGGTCAGAGTACTTCTATGGGTGTCTGAGTATCTGTGTGGGTGGGTAAGGGAGTGTGTGACTACCTGTATGGATACATGAGTGGGTGAATCATTGGCGCTATGGGCCAGTGAGTGAGTGTGTGTGTATTGCTGTGTTGGTGATTGAGTGCATGTGTCAGTGGTATATGGGTTGGTAACTGGGTATGTGAAAGGCAATTTAGATGGGATATATGATTGAGTGTATGGGTGAGTGAATTACTGTGAGAGTGGATGTGTGGGTGAGTTTATGCTTGTGTAAGTGAATGTATAGGTGCAAGAGTATGTGTTAGTATCTGTATGCGTAAGTGAGTGAGTGTGTGTAACTGTATGGGTGTGTAAGTGACTGTGTGATTGACTGCATGGGTGAGTAGGTGTATGATTAACTCTATGGGTGACTGACTCAGTGTATGTGTAGGTGAATTGGTATATTGATATAAATGTTAGTGGCTGTATGAGTGGGTGTGTGAGAGGCTTTACAGGTGAATGAGTAGATATGTGTGTTGATCTATGAATCATTACGTGGCTGTGAAAGTACCTATATTGGTGTGTATATAGGTTAGAGAATAGTAGTGTGGAATTTGGAGAGAGTGTATGAAAGGTTATATGGGTATGTGAGTGGGAGCAGCAGAAATATTGTGTATGATGTTATCAGTGATTTCATCACTGATGCCATGTCAGTTGTCATCAGTGATGACATCAGTGATGTCCCTGATCATGTCATGAAGGATCTAATATAGGAGGTCAAAAGCAGTGCATTGGGGCACAAGTTATAGTTAGGTCAGTTAAGTATAACTGCTAAATTGCATTGGTTTTGTACATGTGAAACCTTAGCTTAGCCTAGCTATAGCATTCCTGTAACCTTTAATTTTCTCAGTGAATCTCAAAGGTTTTCAAAATGCTGATTCCGAACTATGTCCCTTTAATCTTAGTTTTTTTCAGTGAATTTCTATGTTTTTTTATGTTTTCTCTGCACAGCACTTGCTCTCTGCTTGAGATATCTGTTGTTTTTAATAGTAACTTAAAAGGGGCTGGCTTCTCATTGGCTCCTGTGCTTGACACTTACTTTTCCTCCATTTCTATTGGCTGTAGCATATGTTCTTGCATTTACCAATGTTTGTTCCTGGTCTGCTTCTATAGCCAGTTTCCTGTAGCTAAAATACTGTTAACATCCGGTTTGGTGGAACTATTTGTATAACCTTTTGCCTCTTTTTACTTTTTTGCCCTATTAGCAAATTTATGTAATAATTTATCATTCGGAGAGTTCCTTCCTATTGTTATCTCTCTTCTCTGTCTCTGAACCTAAAGCTCTATAAGGATGTTCAGCTGTCGGAGTGCAACTGTTATGTTATGTTATGTTATGTTATGTTAAGGAGTGCTGGTAGAGCGCACTGTCACCATGGGTTTCCTGGCGCTGATCAGATGCTGAGGGGACAGAGGAACTTAGCTGGGTTGTGGAAAGAGCCAGGTTTTTAAGGATTTACGGAATTGGATAAGAGAGTTAGAGATTTTGACAGAGGAGGGAAGGGAATTCCAGAGTTTCGGGGCCAGATATGCAAATCTCCGACCTCCAGATCTGCAGAGTTTAATAGAGGGGACAACCAGGAGGTGAAGATGGGATGATCTAAGATTGCGTGAGGGACAGTAGGGCCTGATGAGGGATTTCAGAAAAGCGGGGCAAGAACCAGATAGAGATTTAAAGGTGAGGCAGCAAATCTTAAAGACTGCCCTCGAGGTGACAGGGAGCCAGTGCAATTTAGTGAGAAGGGGCTTGGCAGATTGCCATTTTGGGATCCCGAAGGCCAGTCTCGCCGCTTGGTTTTGGACAATTTGCAGTCTAAGGAGGGATGATTTGGGCACACCGTGGTAGATGGAATTCGAAAAGTCCAAGCAGGAGAGAACAAGGGCCATGATGACTTGCAGCAGAGCTTCAGGTGTAAGGAGATAAGCCACCTTCCTAATCCTACGCAACTGGTGCATGCAGGAGGAGACCACCGTCCCCACCTGGGGCCCGAGGGATAGCCCGGAGTCAATAGTGACCTCAAGACTTTTCACAGAGGTCACAGGGGTGGGGGGGGGCAAGTTCTGCCGGCCAGAAGTGCGGACCCCAGTGGGCGGGGCTCCTGCCAGGGAGAAGGAGCTCCGTTTTCCCAGGGTTCAGTTTAAGTTGGTTCTGGCACATCCACTGGAGGATGAACCCAACTTCACAGAAAAGCCATTACACGGGCTTCGTTGGGTGCTGAAATGTTTGTTGCTGAAGCTGGAGAACAACTACAATTTTAAAGTATGTCCTATAAGCAGTTTGTAACAGGTTAATTCATGTATTTTACAGTTCTCACCAAGCTAATACAAACATTCTGCTTCCAGTGAAGAGATGCCAAAGAGATCCCACCCACTGCACTTGGAGTTTTCATCTGTTTCTCTAACTTCAGACATGCAGGCAGAGAAACAGATGAAACTGATTGCTCCTGCTTGAATGTAGCTGCTTTTCAGTAGCTACTACCAAGTAGCAGCAGTGCCGGCTCCTGCAGGAGGCAGGCAGGAGGGAAACGAGTAGAAAGAGGCAGAATGACGATCAGACATTAGCAGAAAGAGGCAAACTAAAGGTCATAAACAAGGAGAAAGACAAAAGGAGATCATCAACTAGCAGAAAGAGGTAAAATACAGGTCAGTAATGAGCAGTTAGAGACAAAAATCGAGATCAGAAAAGAGCAGAAAGAGGAAAAATTAAGGTCACACCATATCAGTTTTGACCCCTTTTCCCTGTGATGGAAATGCCACCAAGAAAAACCTAAATATCATGCTCTTCTGCATTTCTTATCAGATTCCAGGGAGGATATGTTAAATATCTACATTTCAACAGTGCAGAACTGCCCAGCTATTTTTACGAAGCCCCTGGATAGGCTGTTTATTGGCTCCCTTTATTAGGCAGATCTTAAAAATAAGAAAAAGTCCAATGTTATAAAGTTGTTCTGTTTAGGGAAACAACCATATAATAATTTACTGATGGGGTTGTTACTTGCATATTTGTACCTGTTATGAATCTATACCTGTATTTCCCACCCTACTAGGTGGTTGAAAACGTTTTTATCTGGTATTTTTATCTGGTTCTTAATTCACACCCTTACTATGTTTGAATGTTTCTAACATGCTTTTACGCTACAGAAATGTAGCGATTAAAGATATTTGACTGACTAACTGAATCTGTGGCCTGTTACACATATCTGCTCTGTGTCCCTCCCACTAAAGAGAAGGTTCACAAGAGTTCAGGGTGAGGTTTGGGGTACTTTGTGATTAGGAACTCTAGGCATATTTTGAGGTTACCCTGTGATTAAGGTCTCTATGTCCAGGCCCACATTGAGTTCATCCTTGATTAAGGATGCTATGGCCCGCCACACATAGCAGAACTTTGTGTCTGAACCCAGTGAAAGTTTTGTAGAGGGTCAGGCTATTGCCTTTCTAAGCCTGTGAGTAATATGTTTTTGGTGAAGCACAGATAGCAGATCTATGACCCTGAGCCATGGCTGGCCTGAAGATTTCGGGGAAACTATATAGTTGAAAATAGATTAGGCACTTTATCATTGGCCTCCAACAGCTACACAGTGACCAGACGTCAGGAAATGGCATGTTCTTCTACCGATTCAAGGCTCAAATCATCATTGACGCAGTCAGTGATTCTTCTGATTAACACTAAGAATTTGTTTTGTCTCAATGCGTATCTCTGTTTTGGCTACTTGAAGGATGTCACTGTAGGAAAGTGCCCCTTTTTCATATGGCTGCATACACTCATTGTCTTGTACATGATGTGATTGTGACTGAAAGTGCCCTGGGTTTCTACCAACCAGGCCCCCGGTGCCAGAGCTCTTTCCAAAAACTGTGCAAGTGTCCCCCAATGGGCAAAACATTTAGCACCCTATGTAAATCCCTAGTAGATACGTAGGGCCTGAGGTACTAAAGAGGGTCCCTAAGGACTGTAGCATGAATTGTGCCACTCTAAGGGCCCTAATATTATATGTGAGGGCATATCAGCATGAGCACTTATACCCCTTTCTGGTCAGCCCGATTACTACCAGTGCTTGTGACCGAGGAAGCCATCGTAGAACATGTACTGGACATTTGTGAAAATGAGTTCCCATGCAACATGATGGCTTCACTGAAAATAGGGATGTTTGGTACCAAACATGTCACCTGGATAAACGCACACTAATGCCAGCATCACATTTACCAAAAAGTACATTCAGAGGGTAACATAGAGATGCATTAATGTGTACATGTGTACCAGCATCCGGTGTGCTCACTGACTAGATTCTGCACCCTGCCACCCGTGATAAGGCTCTAACATCCTAGGTGAGAGCCTCTTGCTTTCAGGAGTTTAGGAATAAAATCCTGGCTGGAAAGAGGGTGCCTCACCCCCTCCCACAGGATGACCTGCTGATTAGCCTCCTTGGGCTGGTGAGCTTCAAAGGAGCTGCTTCCTTTGGAATGCAAATCTGGCTCCCCTCATAGGAGAGGAAGTCACCCTCATCCTGATTTCCATTGGGGCTTGGACATAAAGGAAAATCGGCTAGTTAGATAGGTGTGCCACCCCCAGGCTAGTACCACCCCTAAGGTGGGCTAACTGTGAAGTGCACACATGTTTTGAAAAGTAGCCATGTTTGTGTTGGAATACGTAGGAATTCTGGGAAAGGGTTATGCCTTTTTCCCACAGGAAGTGGTCATATAGGTGGCATAGTGACTCCAAGAGTCAGTAGCCCATTGGCTACTTCCCTACACTCCTTTGATGCCTCTAAAGTCAGTATTTAGGGGAGCCCCTGGCGCCAAAGGAGCTGATCCTGATGACCTGAGAAGAGAGAGGATACAGATGAGCCGCAGAAGCAGAAGAAAACGGAAGAGAGCCCTTACTTCGCCCCAGCCCAGCTGGCTTGTTGCATCCCTCATCGAAAACTTCACCGAAGTCAACTCATTCTGCATCTGTGACTTCAGAAACTTGGGAGGACAGCCTGCCTGACTCAAGGTGCACCGAGAGCAGCTGACCTGTTGAAGTAAAAACTCCAAAGAAGAGACGATAAGTTCTCTGAAACTACCAAAACCTGACACCCGAAGCCACCACTGCACCTGTCTCCTTTGACCAGAGTTGAAGTGGGGCAGCAGTGTCAACAAGGTTTTTCAACACTCCACAGCTTGTGTCCATAGTGGTTTCATCCCTCATGGACTACCCAATGTCACCTGCAGCCTCTGCACACAGGCCCCTCAACTGCAACTGCTCCGGTGAGAAGAAACTGACACCTAAAGACCCCTCTGCACCATTTCCTCTCGGCCTTGGAGACAAGGACAAAAGGTGTTCCCACATCCTAGAGCATTGCAAGACCTACGTTCAATCACTGGTTCAGTCCCACTGGCTTCCTAATCAAAATCTGAAGCATGTTCTTTCCGAGACTGATCCACATTAAAACGATTGGGCTCCCAACACTGTTTTGCACCCTGCATCCGACTTGCCTCAAGAAGCTGATGGTGTGCTGCTGGTGCTGCCTTAGACCTTGCCTACCACTCACTGTAACTCCTGGAGATTGTTTCTGTAAGTAGTTGTAATGTACCTGTTTACAGAACGTGTTTTTCCTTCCGTAGGATAGTGTTGCAGAATTCAGAAATTGCACTGTGTCCACATTTTATAGTGAAAATAATATATATTTAAAAACTTCGGGCATATTAGCAAGGGCTTCACTGCCACATTTAGCAGCACTTTTTGCCGCTAAAGTGGCGATTTTTTTATCGCCCTATTAGCAAGCTGTCGCTAACTGCAGTTAGCAACAGCTTTCAGGCAATAGCGACCGATTTGGGGCCCACTTTGCATGTCAGCGATAGTTATCGCTAATGACATGCAAAGAGGGTGTACCCAAACTGTTAGCGACTAAAAGCAGTCACTAACCCTGCTATCGCCTATTAACAACGCAGGCTGTGCGATAAAAAAGTCATGCTAAGCGCGATTATCGCCAGAATCTAACGCCTGCTCAAGACATTACTTACCTGTTTTATCAATGGAGGGTCGATTGTCATGTTAGGTCCCCATTGGCGTTAATGCTGAATATCGCTGGATTTGCAGTGATATTCACGCATTTAGGTGCTATCGCTGGATATTTTATCGCATTAGAGATAAACAAGCTAATAGTGTGTTATCTCTGCAATAATATCCAGCGTTTCCCAGAAAATACCACATGACAGTTACCAAACAATTTTTCTCTAATTCCTCAATATATATATATAAAGATACTTAATATGTTTATAAATTGGTGTGGCACTCCTTCTTGAGTTGTGTTGCCCTTTGTTAATCATTGTGTGTAATTTGCAAAGGTATTTTATTCCTCTGTGGTAAGCCTGAGGCTGCTCATCCACAAGAGCCCTTAATAGAGTACTTTGGGATTGCACAGCAAGTCCCTGTCCACTACTAATGAACCCCTGGACTGCTTACACAGTATATCCGATTATTGATCTATCACATAAACAGACAGCTTCCTACCGTCACTGTTTCTATTTTGTCAGGGCTGGAGCAGAACTTAAAGTTTTTAAAGTGATGCCAGAGTTCACAGATCCATGTCACACTGTGCCTTACTTCCATCCAGATTCGATAGACACTTCATTCCTATCCTTCACCATTCAATCGGAAGCAATGTAAGCCCTGGATAGATTCATGTGGGGGAGTGTACTGCTGTTGTCCTGGGTCTCTCAGAATTCATCATGGGATCTGGAACAGCAGATATTAGGTTTTTTCCCTTAAAAGCAGCTTTCAGCAGACCTCTCCAAGGAAGGAGACCTTATGCTCAGTGCGGTTGTGCATGTACTCTCGATGGATGCACCATTTATTGAACACGAGCACACAAGATTCGAGGAGACATGGTCATGTAACCAGTAAGTTGTTCCATTGTTAACCTTTTACATCACACACCATGCATTCATCTGATTTTCTTTAAACCTTTCTTTGGTTACCCATCCTGTATTGTAATATATAACATTTTTTGTTATGAATAAACATGTGTTTCAAACAGAGACATTTTAATTAGAAATAGTGTGCACTAGACTACATGCTACTGCTTTGTTTCAACAAGAGAAAGTGGGTCATGATTATGTATTTAAACTGCTGAAAACAATCCTTAAAGCTATTGTTTTCAAGGTGTACAATGGGCGCCTATTGAAATCTAAATGTTTAAGATTTGTTTAGCTTTCATGTAAAGATTGTTCATAAAATAATAGACACGAACAGTGCAAAAATGCCATTGTATAGCAATAGTCATTCAATAATGGATGTATCAGGTGTACCACTTAATGCGCCACAAAATATGCACATGCAAGAAAAATAAATGTTTCCCTCACAGATTAAAATAGTCGTCTCAGAGAATTGACTTCAAGTGCCTATGAAAGACACCCTGCCCACTGTTTATCAGGTTTGAGTCAATGCTCAAGTGGCACTCCTGCAACCTTCTGGCTGTGTTTGAATGTTGTGTGATGCAGGTGTGACCCCACTTGCTGTTTATATCCTTCAATCAGAACCGCACACTCTCAGGTCATCTGATAGAAATAGCTGGGTCTTTACTGCCTCTATTCTGAGTGGTTCTGGGTGATTATTAGTCTTGCCAAGAGCGCATTCCAGGGATGGAGTGCAGGAAGTGCAGGAAGGACTGGTCAGGGGCGAGCAACCTGTGTCATTGTTTATGCTTTCGATGCCTTGAAGGCATAGCCCATCAGTGTGGGATAGGTGTAACAGGAGTAAGGAAACAATGGTTTACACCTTGTGAATGAATCCTAAATGCAGCAAAGTGCAGCACAGATTTTGCACAGTGTAGAAAACACCATTAAGGTGCTTTCCTCTTTCTTCTAGAAACAAACATATTGCTCCTTGTTATTCTTGCCCTAGGGAGGTGTACAGTTTTGATGTATTTCCAGGTATAGAGATCCTTGTAAAACTGCAAATGTGTCAAATCCCATGGGTGTTGCGTGGGAATACCCATAGCAACACCAAAAGAACACCTCTCCGATGCAGCGTAAGAACTCTTGTTGCCTTACACCAAATCTACGAAGTCATGACGAGCCACACAGAGTGGCTTTGCTTGACCTCCTAAATATGGATCCTCACTGTGCACCCCGGGAACATCATAAAGAGTGTCACGCCTGCAGCGCAAGGGGCTTGTAAATAAGACCCTAAATCCCCATGTCTTGTAAATGGTGCCAGCAACATTTGTCTGCATGTTCCTGGCAGCCAATCAGAGCACTCACTCCCACATGCTTCTGATTAATGCTGGAGCAAGTTGGCCAAGAGGAAAAAAAGCTTCCTTGGCCAATCAGAATGCACTAAAATTGGAATTGAAAGACTCTTGAGAGATTCTCTTGAATGCAACCCTCAAGATATACAAATATTTTTGATCCCCAATATCTCAAAATCAACTGAATAGATTTATACCAAATCACAAAAAAGCATGCTTCCTGGACCAAGATCTAGCTTCCTACCAAATTTGGATTAATCCTGTTCCTTAGTTTTTTTCATTAGCACTTTTCTATGGAAAATGCATAGGGCATTTATGATTTGGACCCCTTTTATTCTCAGCCTCCAAGTAGTGGATCTCCAACGAATCTTTCCATGCACAAACTAGGTGAAATAAAGCAACATGTTGACAAGTTTTGTGAAGATTTGTCAATCACCACCAAAATATTAGCAAAAACAGAAAAGGCATTTCCTAATACTGCCTAATTATAACTACCCAGTAGCAACCACTTGGTGGGAGAAGATGTGTTTTCCTGTTCACCCTCTCTGATTCTCTAATTGAAGTTTTACCCCATTGGATAGGATCCCCAGGACCTCCTAGAGGCTTGAGAGGGGGGACAAGCACCCCCTTCTTCTAAACATGTTTTTGAGGTGCCCCATGTCTTTTTCTACTAGCCCAGGAGCCAGTGCTTTAAAAAAAAAAAAAACATTTTGTTGTATATTTATAGATGTTCTGCAAATTCCCAGCTAAATTAAAAGGAATGTATTTTTTTCTGCGATCTTAAATTCACTACACGCCCTTTGTGAATCTGAACATCAGTTGGAAACGACTATTTTTTAAAATGCAATATTACAAATGGTAATATGTTGATGTTTTCTCTACAAATATTGAAAACATTTGAAGCACAATCTAGTATGGAAATGCGGTTCTGGATTTTTTATACTTTTACAATTTCAAATTGACAATACTACAACATATTTACATGTTTTATGCTGTTGAATTAGTGTCACTATAGTTCTTCTCAGCAGCCTGAGCGACCTGTTTGTGTGTCGTAGGGTTAATCTGTTTGCCTATAAATTGTGTTGGGCTAATGTATGAGTTAATGATTTAATCCTTTGCTGTGATTAATGGATGAGTGGGTTTTTGTACATATGTGAGCTATGTTCTGCTCCCAAAATGTTCCCAAATTAGATCTGCCTCCAACATCTCATTTAGGGGCATATGTACAAACCCCTAGTGCCACAGGAACAGCACTTCTTCCCCTGATCCTGTGGCGAAAGGGCCTCGCCGTACTTATAAGGCAGTGTTAAGCCATTTATTGTGGTAGGCAGTGGGTGTTCCACTGCAACACCCATTGATTTTTTATGCTGCCCCCTATTTACAAGGGTGGCATAAATAGGAGGCAGCACCAAAAGTAAGATCAAGGAAAACCTGGTCTTAACTTTGCAAAACAAGGAGAAATGCTCTATTTCTCCTTGTTTATGCTTTTTCCATGTGTGATGCAGAACACAAAACAGGTGACCCTTCCTGCACATAAACAATTCTTAAAAAACAAAACAATTTTGTAACTTCCATGAGTGCTGCATTAAGTAGCACACATAGAAGTGCCAAAATGGCATTTAAAGATTGTTTAAGTGCCGGAAGGGGCACCTTCCAGCACATAAACAATCTTCCCATGCATCCAGACACCCTTGCACTATGGTTAAAGGGTGCATGCGTTAGCACTAGGCTGCTTAGCTTAGAATAAGCGCAGGGGTGCACGCAAGGCTGCACCATATCCTTGTAAATATAGTGCACCCTTGCATTTCTGAAGTGGAGGAGTGAGGCATTAAGCCATTACGACTAACACCTCACTCCACCACTTTTTGTACTTGTGCCCCTATGTTCTTTACTAGTGCAATTCTTTATCTCTAAGTTGCATATATTAAATACATATTGAGATATATTTTAATCACCTTTCATTATCAGGAGAAGCGTTTCTTTCCATGCCAAGTGTTAGAATTGTCAATTCTATTTAAGCAAATTTGTTGACATTTTCCAATGAAAATTGAATAGATATTGTTGACAGTATAGAATTGGCATTGACTGCCAATAACTTCATATACAGTTCCAACAGATAGAATTAGCAAATTCCAGTAGATATTCTGTAAGTTTTGATTCCACTCTGGCATGGGGAAGTTTCTTATCTGTCATGGACACCTACCTCAGCATGACACAACAGATCAACGTTGTTTCCTCCATGTGCTTCAATATCCTCCGTATTCTCTAAAAGGCCATCAAATGGACCCCCCATGAATCCAGAAAGACTGTCCCCCACACACTCATGACCAGAAGACTGGACTACGGAAATACCCTCTACGCCGGAATCATCAAATCCCTGCTCCGAAAACTCCAGACCATCCAAAACACCACCGCCAGACTTGTCCTTGGCATTCCACGACAAGACCACATCACCCAGCACCTAAGAGACCTCCACTGGCTCCCTGTTGAGATGACAGTGACCTTCAAGCTACTGACTCATGCCTACAAATCTATCCACAACACCAAACCCCAATTCCTCAACAAAAGAGTCCTTCTACGCACCCAATAGAAGCCTCTGCTCCACCGACTGGCCCTGGTCGAAACCCCACGGATCCTCAGAGCCAGAACAGGTGGAAGAGCCTACTCCTACATCATGGCAAAGACCTGGAATGAACTCACACTCAGCATCAGACGTTCCCCCACTCAGCATGCCTTCAGGAAGAGCCTCAAGACCTGGTTCTTTGTGTAAGACAATGCTGCACGATTTCCCCACCTCACCTTGAGAACCACACGGGAGAGCAGCCGCTTCATAATTTCATGATTTCTGGATTGATTGATTGTTCTTTACATGTAGACTTGAGTTTGAGTTTGAGTTTAAAATATTTGTAGAGCGCACGTACACCTGGCGGTTTCATGGCGCTATGAAGTACTGGGCCCAAGAGGGCAGGAGGGTCGGGAGGAGGGGAAGAGTAGGACGATTATGATGGGAAGGCCTGTGAGGAAAGCAAGGTTTTGAGCGCCTTGCGGAAGTGCGGGTATTGAGTGGAAGATCTAAGGTGGGCGGGGAGAGAGTTCCAAAAGGCAGGGGCAAGTGTGGAAAATGTTGTGCCCCCCCCACTTTTTTGGCCTAGAGCGGGGAACTGTCAGCAATTGCTGAGAGGATGAGCGTAATTCCCTGACGGGGCGTAGGCTTTGATTTCCGAGGAGATGAACGCAGGGGCTACGCCAGCCCGAGCTTGAAAGGGGATACATCCGATCTTGAACTGAACTCGTTCTCGAATAGGGACCCAGTGCAAGGACTTCAAGAGCGGAGTGACATGGTGGAATTTGGCCAGATTGTGAACCAGGCGGGCAGCCTAGTTTTGGACCAGTTGTAATCGGTGCATGCTGTAGGCGGGCATGCCGCAGTATAGAGCATTGCCATAGTCTAGGCGGGAGATTACCATCGCCAGGACATTGAGTTTCAGGGCAGAAAAAGAAAAGAAACGGGAGACTTGAATATTCTGTAGAAATATATGGGAATGCCTTCAACAACCTGAACATGTCGGTATCTTGGAACACATACCAAGCTCTTGGGGATGTCTGCATTGTGCCATGTATAGTGTTGCCAAGAGTAACCCAGAGTAATACATTATTTTGTTCCCTTGATGAGCTAAATTATGATGAAGATTGAGACCCAAGCCGTTAGCTAAATGCATCAAATATCACACCAGCCCCTCTCCTAAGGACCCCTGAATCTTCACATAATCACAAACCCTATTTAAAAGCCCTTCCCTAAATGAAAGACATATTCAGGCAACCGACAAATGTCTGAAATACAAATTTTCATAGCCACTCATCTGTATAAGAAATTCAATATACGTAGTTACATTGAAATAAACTTAGCCTTGCCAAGAGAGCAAAATCTTTCTCGGCCATTTTAGAGTTTCTCCATCTATCACATCCCCAAACTTTACCATCCAAATCTGTTGCATGTTGGAATGAGTTATAGGACTGAAGAGACTTTAAGAGTACCTTGGGTTGGCTTTGGGGAGAAGGAACAACAGCTGGTTCTTCTCGATCACTGCTACATTGTGGCTACAAGGTTATTGGTGGGAAACAACAGTTACAATGCTGTCTCCACAGTGCAGTACTTTTACAACGCGGTTGTTACCACACCTACCATTATATGCAAGTCGTTTAAACGACTTGCTGTAGGGGGCACACTGCTGTTGGATTTAAAATCCAACAACTTCCCAGCTGTTGCGCAAACTGGAGTAGATATAGCAAATAATACTATTTTTATGTCCAGCGCACCCCTTATACCAAGTCGTTGTAACAACTTGCGATGTACTGGTTCGCGTTGTTACAACGCTGTTGTTGTAACAACCGCATTGTAATGGCATGCGATGTATTCGCATGCGATGTATTCGCATGCAAAGTGAAGATAAATATTCTTATTGGGTAGATGTCTAGGTCTTTTATGGCAGTTGCTGTCTTCTTTTTGGGAAAAACAGGGTGAGTTTGAGTGGAACATTAGATGGTTCTCTAATAAATGTATATTGTGAGGAATACTTGGCAGAATGAAGGTAGTCAGAAAGGGAACTAGGGTTGCAATTTTTCTGTTAACTTAGTCAAAACAGGCAGCAACTCAGAAGGTATTCATGGACCAGGTGATGCTAATGATGGGGACTATGGCTGTTTTTCTTGTGGGTTAATCTATTGAATTACAATTACTAATAAGTATTCAATTTTTCTTGACATTACACCTGGTACTTCCTACATTTACTAGTAGTAGTATATATAAATTTCTTTATTCGGCTTTTCGCATTGGAAAACCATAAAAGGAACATTTAAAATACATTTGCACACTATTTACACAGGTCTACAGTTTTAAAATTCATTGTTCCAAGAAAATAGATGCATAAACATTCATATTAGTCTTTTCAATCTGTTAAATTAAAACTAGGTCTAATTGACTTTTTTAAAGATTTCTTCTGTGTTTCCTAATGCATTTCAGGAAGTTTAAGACAATGTAACAGACAAAGTCAGAGTCAAGCATTTGGAGGGAAAGCATTGCGGGCGGTATTGCCTAAAACCCCATCGCTTCAGAGTTGGTAAAATCCAGAATCTCCTGTGTGGGTGATGAAATTTACAAAACATAATCACGTGTATATTTGATTGTTTCGATTCCCCATCACAGGGACATAAAGGGAGAGTCTGGTCCCATCTATTACATTCAGGGAATGTCACCAATCTAAAGAAGGTGTCGAATCTGAATCTTGTTAGCAGCATCCTCTCATATGTAGAGAGCTGGAGGGTTAAATACGGCTGGATAAAATGTGTTGTTTGGACCATATTTGCGTGCAGAACTGAAGGTTTTGACGCCTCAGACATCAGTCTCAGTGACTCTAAATGACTAAGTGCTAACTTCTTTAGAGACCTCCTAGGGAGGTTAATCAATGTCTCTGGTTGGAGATAATAATTCTCCAGGCCAAGGTCTTTTAGGAAGTTTCTAACGTAGCTGAGCCATTTTACTTTTTGTGACTGATCGAGAGCCATAGTGTCCGCTACAATTGACTGGGTGAAGACGTTTTTGACCGAGGTCCAAACGCGTCTCCACAACATCAATGGTTGAATCTTTACCAGATCTTCTAGGTAGGACATTCCTAATTCCAAGTGCAAAGCGTAGGTTGATGTTCCTCTCGGGGTCGCTAAAAGGAATCTTAAAAAAGTGTTTTCCACTACCTGCAGTGGGCTGGTGTCTGTGTGTCCCCATATCCCCGCTCCATATAAGGCAATGGCCTGACACTTCGCACTATATATTTTCAGGAGCTCTACTGGTGTCCTCTTACCTAATCTCTGGGAAAAACTCATTAGGGTCGCTGTGGATCTTCTGAACAAGTGAGATCTTGCCTCCACTGCTGGCCTCCATGACAGTTTTTCATCTACCATAATACCGAGGTACGGATACTGAGAAGTGACCTCAAGTATTTGATTATCAAGGTAGATGTCTTTTACACGCTTTTTTTTAGTGCCAGTGGTCATAGCAAACGTTTTTTTAATGTTCACTCCCAGGTCAAGACCGCCCATAAAGGCCGTATATCTATTCAGAGCCCGCTGTAATTCTCGCGGTGTGCGTGCGAGGATGACGGCATCATCGGCATAGAGCAACGCGGGTATCAGGCGCTGTTTTCCACGTGGGAGGTCCTTGACCCCCCTCAACATCTCCACCTCCAATCCGTTGGTATACAACGAGAAGAGGAAAGGGGCCAAGACACAACCCTGCCTGACTCCACGCTCTACATCGAAAGACGCCGTCAACTCTCCACCCAGACCAAAGCGCACTTTGGCCGAAGCTCTAGAATAAAGTTCCCTCAAGAAATCTAAGAGGAAAGAATCCACACCCATATGCTTTAAAACCGTCCGCAGTTTCGTGTGCGAAACGCAGTCGAAAGCTGCGGACAGGTCTACATAGACCATATACACCGCGCTGTTCTTTGCCTGCATGTATTTCCCTAATATCAGGCTGAGATTTAGGGCCTGCTCCACTGTTCCGAACCCCTCTCGAAAACCGAACTGGAGATCCGAAACGATGGCTCTATCGTCCGCCCATTGCTGGAGTCGCTCGAGTATTACTCTCCCAACGACCTTTCCTAGCGAGTCCAGCAATGAGATGGGGCGGTAGCATTTCACGTCCTGGCGGTCTCCTTTTTTAAAAATGGGACCATGATGGACTAAGTCCAGGAGTTTAGGAGGCCTACGCTAGCAGCTGCTGTGCACACTCTAGTGAGAATAGGGGCCCAGAGCTCAACATTATATTTAAAGAGGTCTACTGGGACCCCGTCTGGGCCAGGGGCTTTTCCACTCTTACTTGAATCTAGGGCCACCATTATGTCGGAGATATCAAAGTGAAGTGGAATTGGATATTCTACTGTTGGGAAGATATTATCAGGATCGGTGGTAGTAGAGGTGTTTTTGAAGATGTTTGTAAAATGAGCGACCCATGTATCTTCGTCAATAGCCACTTCAATATTTGGGGTAGTGTTATCAGTTAAATAAGGGGCTCTAACCGTTCGCCAGAAGATCTCACTGTTTTTATCAACTGCACTTGTGTGGATATCTTCCCATAGCTTTCCTTTAAGTTCCTCAATTCCTAAGTGCGTGCCTTTACATATTGTGACATAAAAAGTTGAATCTGGGCCGCGTCTCTGGGTTTAGTGTGTAGTGCGAGTTTTAAATTGGTAAGTGCTGCGGTACAACTGTGGTTGAACCATCCGCTCTTCATATTGGTCTTAGATGTAGAATTTAATGTCAGTAGTCCCTTGATTTTCTCTAGGATATAGGCAAAATTATTTAGGACTTCTTCATGGGTGGCCGATAAGTCCAAACACTTGTTGATGTTGGAATGTGCCTCAACAACAAGTTTTTTTGTGATTTCGTAAGGATTTATTTTTCCCCATTTTATAGTATAGCCATTACGTTGTCCCAAAGCTAACTTATTCTGTTCGAGAGCTTTTGCTATTGTTGTCTTTTCGGATTTGTAGTTGTTTAAGGTAATGTCTATCTTTAATGCAAAGTGATCGCTCAATGCGTTGGCGATGGCATGGAAGGCTCTGGCTGTCTGTGACAGTCCCGGAGACAGCATGATATAGTCTACTGTCGTTTGATGGCCCCTGCCCATATAAGTAGGATTAAGAATCTTTTGGGCTGGATTTAAGGTGTTGGCTATTTCAAGATCCAGATCAAGGAGTAGATTATTCAAAGCGTTTCCCACCTTAGTGTGAATAAAATGCACTAATGGTGCATTAGATTCGTCAACAATTCCGCAGCAGGCTGATTTTATCAGCGGGCAAGGATGAAGGTTGAAGTCCCCTCCCCAAATGAGGTGAGTTACCCCAGTTCCTCGCTTCATCCGATGGGGGTAGGTTAGCATCTCCTGGACATCTCGTAGGAGACTCAAAAATTGGTCGTCCTCTAAGTTGTTATAGGAGTTGACCAGGAGAATTGATTCCTTGTCCTCAAAGGAGAGCGAAAGAATTTGGAACTTTGGATCAGAGTGAACACTAGTCACTCTGAGGAGTTTTAGGGTTTTTGCAATATATGTTGTTAACCCACCTTTGGGTCTACCTGCTAAACTTCGAACGGCTGGGACGAAATACTTTTTATATCCCATGAGGTGGAGCTCAGTTGTAATCCATGTCTCTTGGAGGCAGATTTTTTTAAATGATTTTAGAAGTCGGAGGGCTGTCCCGTCCTCTATCTTAGGGCGTAGGCCCGCTACATTCCAGACAAGGATAGATATAGAAGAAATATCGGGGTTTGTTACTACGGGCTCTATCGTATCCGGGGAGATAGCTATTTTTGACGGTATTGGCAGATGTCTGTTTTTACCGGTGATTGTGATGGATTTAGGTTATTGGAATGGGTGTCCATTGATGGTCAGTCGACCATTTCGAGGCCGCTAAATCTGTTACTCACCGGGATAGTATACCAGTTATCCCAGTGTAACTGGTCTCTATAGGTCGGTTCTCTGTAAATCGGCTTCGACGTTTGTGAGCCCCATTCATCCCAACGCCCACCCTGGTGCCGCGGGCCCACAAGATGCCAGGAATTGTCATGGTCACGGTAACGGGGACCTCCAAATTGTCTTGTATTTGTAAGGTCTGTAAGACGTGAAGGTGGTGCATACCACGGGAGTTCGTGACTCTGGAAAGATCCGTAGGGTTGTCTAGAGGGGTAAAAGAAGGAAAGGGGTTTGATATCAATCCCTCCATTTGGCTTCGGATGGTCTCGAGAACAGATGTAATCAACCACTCGGGGATCTTCAAAAGTGATCAAGATACAATCTCCTGGGATCGTTTTTCTGCTTTTTCTTACCCATGAGGTCCTTTTTACTGTCAATATCCTACCATACCAGTTAGGGGGCAATGGACGGTTATTATGTAGCCAATGTTGGGCCTTATTTTTCAGGGACCATGTGGGTTCAGTGGAGTGGTCCACCCATTTGGGCACTCCAGTCATTACCACAACGTAAGGGGATGCATCCGGAGGCAGATCTATTGGAAATATAAATTCGGTGAATTCACTAGTGGGGTCTTTGTTGGAAGCGTGCATCGATGAATTAGAGGCAAGATTTTGCGTTGCGGGGGTTTTAGATGTTGTTTTATTGTTTACCACTGTCTTCGGAGCGGGTGTTGTAGTTGTTGCAGTTGGGGTAGGATTTCCCTGTATCGTGGCCGTGGCATTAGCAGATGTGTTAGCTATGGGTTTTCCTTTCGTTGGGGCGGTGGTTGTAGCGAAAGGTAGGTTTTTTTGGATTGTCACAGGTTTCGGAGCAATATTACCAGACTTTGTTGGAACTTGTTTGTTTTGTTTACCCCCCCGTTTGTTGTGGCCCAAACGTTTGTTTTTGCTGTGGGAGGTTAACCAATTTGGAAAAGTGGGATTCCATTAGTGCGAGCTTAGCTTCCACTGGTTGTAGTAGAGTTTTAAAGAGCTCAGCGATCTTATTTATGAGGTATGAGTTATTACTATCTACTAATTCCTGACTACTAGATGGAGGGATTGGGGATTCCAAATTGATAGGGGTGGAGATATCAAAAGCGGGGTGGTGCACCATTACAGGTATTACTATCTGTTCTATGGTAGATGATGGAATCTGGGGTGTACTCAAAGTATTAACTATCTCCTTCGATCTAGACTTTCTCGAGTGTAGCTTTGTTTTTCTAATGGCTCCTTCCCTCATTCCCCTCACTTTCTCTCTATCGGCTGATGTTGTTTGCGAAGGGGTTTCTGGCAATAGATCAGGTGTTTTTTCCAGATCTGAACTTAAGTGTAGATCTGAAAGCTGAGAGGCCGACAGGTCCACATTGTTTTGTAGACTGCGCCTACCTTCCCCAAGGGCCCTTTGCCCTTCACTGTTATTGCCTGGTAGTGGGGTTCTAGCGTCGGCCAGAGCTCCCATAGAAGATCTTTTGGTGAACTCTAGATCCAGGGAGACTCTTTCCTCCATCAGCGAGATGCTTTGATCTATAAAGGTATTCGCCTTAGTGATGAAATCATCCATTGGGCCTAACAGTTTTCCCACATTCCCAGTCGGCTTAGATTTATTACCTCTAGTTTGCATATCTTAGGAACAAGGGGTAAAAGGGGATAAATTAGAATAGTTAACAGTGATGTTAGAGGGCTGGCCCAGTCCAGTCTCTCCAGTCCTCGAACAGCCTCAAACCGCCTGCTCTTTGCGCGGTCTTCGCCCCGTGCTTTGTCCTGCGTGCGTCCCGCGTCACGGGTTAGCCCAGTTGATTAATACTTACAAGCGTATGGGCGTGTCCGCCGGGGGAAGAGGCACCAGCTGTCAGCAGAGATGGTTGCTGGGCCTCGCAGTCCCCCGGTCAAGCGCCTGGTAGTTCTGGGTCCAGCACTCGCTGGGAGCGTGCAGGCAATCCGCCGAATGCGGAAATGCTCCCACCAGTGGCGCGACCACACGGGATTAGGCTGTGACAAAGATTACCCCTCCTGGGGAGCTGGAAACCTCCTTTGCGTGCAGACAGATTTTGAGAATATGGAAATGAGCGACACCCGCGAAGCGGGTGTCGTGAAAAGTAAATAGGACCAGCAAGCAAGTAGGCGTGTCCGCCGGGGGAAGAGGCACCAGCTGTCAGCAGAGATGGTTGCTGGGCCTCGCAGTCATCCGGTCAAGCGCCTGGTAGTTCTGGGTCCAGCACTTGCTGGGAGCGTGCAGGCAATCCGCCGAATGCGGAAATGCTCCCACCAGCGGCGCGACCACACGGGATTAGGCTGTGACAAAGATTACCCCTCCTGGGGAGCTGGAAACCTCCTTTGCGTGCAGACAGATTTTGGGAATATGGAAATGAGCGGCACCCGCGAAGCGGGTGTCGCGAAAAGTAAATAGGACCAGCAAGCAAGTAGGCGTGTCCGCCAGGGGAAGAGGCACCAGCTGTCAGCAGAGATGGTTGCTGGGCCTCGCAGTCCCCCGGTCAAGCGCCTAGTAGTTCTGGGTCCAGCACTCGCTGGGAGCGTGCAGGCAATCCGCCGAATGCGGAAATGCTCCCTCCAGCGGCGCGACCACACAGGATTAGACTGTGGCAAAGATTACCCCTCCTGGGGAGCTGGAAACCTCCTTTGCGTGCAGACTGATTTTGAGAATATGGAAATGAGCGGCACCCGCGAAGCGGGTGTCACGAAAAGAAAATAGGACCAGCAAGCAAGTAGGCGTGTCCGCCGGGGGAAGAGGCACCAGCTGTCAGCAGAGATGGTTGCTGGGCCTCGCAGTCCCCCGGTCAAGCGCCTGGTAGTGACAAAGATTACCCCTCCTGGGAGCTGGAAACCTCCTTTGCATGCAGACAGATTTTGAGAATATGGAAATGAGCGGCTTGCGGTAGGGGGCACACTGCTGTTGGATTTAAAATCCAACAACTTCCCTGCTGTTGCGCAAACTGGAGTAGATATAGCAAATAATACTATTCTTATGTCCAGCGCACCCCTTATACCAAGTTGTTGTAACAACTTGCGATGTACTGGTTCGCGTTGTTACAACGCTGTTGTTGTAACAACCGCATTGTAATGGCATGCGATGTATTCGCATGCGATGTATTCGCATGCAAAGTGAAGATAAATATTCTTATTGGGTAGATGTCTAAGTCTTTTAAGGCAGTTGCTGTCTTCTTTTTGGGAAACACAGGGTGAGGTTTGAGTGGGACATTAGATGGTTCTCTAATAAATGTATATTGTGAGGAATACTTGGCAGAATGAAGGTAGTCAGAAAGGGAACTAGGGTTGACATTTTTCTGTTAACTTAGTCAAAACAGGCAGCAATTCAGAAGGTATTCATGGACCAGGTGATGCCAATGATGTGGACTATGGCTGATTTTCTTGTGGGTTAATCTATTAAATTACAATTACTAATAAGTATTTAATTTTTCTTGACATTACACCTGGTACTTCCTACATTTACTAGTAGTAGTAGGAAACTTATTCGGTTTCAATATACAGAAAACCATAAAAGTACATATTTAAAAAAATTAATACATTTGTCAAAAATAAAGAAATATACATATACACTGTAAAATGCTGATAAAATAAAATATGCAACAAAAAGTTTAAAAAGTATAGGAAAAACTCTCCACAGTTTTTCCTATACTTTTTAAACTTTTTGTTACATATTTTATTTATTCGGCATTTTACAGTGTAAATGTATGTTTCTTTTTTTTGACAAATGTATTTTTTTTTAAAAATATGTACTTTTATGGTTTTCTGTATATTGAAACCGAATAAAGTTCTTACTACTACTACTACTACTACTACTACTACACTTACTATTTAGTAGTAAACATACATGTGAGTGGATCACTTCAAAGAAAAGATTTGAGAGGTGGAAATTTACCCTTGGGTAGAATGTTATATTATGACTAAAGTAATACACAAGGCAGTTTGTGAATAGGCCCCTCAGTCTTAGTTTGCTGAGACAAAAACACTATTCAAAATACAGATGTAAAAATATGAAAACTACAAGCTTACTTTCAATAATGAAATGTATAGTGACATGTTAATTATAAATGTAACATAGAAAAGTACACAACTGTTATATATCTTCAAGGCTTTTTAGATCCTGAAAGAATAATAGGCAGCAGCAAAAAGAACCCAAATCAAATGACAATTTGGATTGGTTTATTCCCACAGCCATTGGGTCACTGACTTGAAGCACAGGGAATTTATTTGATGCAAGCTAGTATCTTTTACAAGCCAGCTTCCACTGATCATGCATTCCAGATGACTAACAGCACCAGTTATAACAGTTAACTCACACAGAGGTACAAGTACATTAGTAAATTACAATAAGTCATACTCAGCGGGGGACAGAAGAGAAAGAAGAGGTCAGCTAAGTAATGAAAGAGAGTAACAAACAGATTTAAGAAATGTACCACCCAGAATTAAGACCCATCATCTATCAATATATTACCTCTCCATATGAACTCTGCCCACACCACAATCAAGAAAGCTTGCTGTCTCATTGCTGTATCATGAGTATGACAATTTCACATACTATAATATTAATACACCCACTGACAAAGATACTATCACATAGTATAATATTAATACACCCAATAACAGAGATACTTTCACATAGTATAATATCAATACACCCAGTGACAATGACACTTTCACATAGTATAATATCAATACACCCAGTGACAATGACACGTTCACATACTATAATATCAATACACCCAGTGACAATGACTCATTCACATAGTTTAATTTCAATTCCTGTGGCACCTGCAGCTTCACATTTGTGTATGTTTAAGACACATTCCATTCTATCATCTATTATTAAATGAATTTTTTAATGTGGATTCATGGTTCTGATAAGGACTCATTAATCACAACACATTCTGGGGAGATCACATATTCATGATTATTTGTGAGTCCTCTACTCTTACAAAACATTTACATTTGGTGTCAACTAGTGCTATTAATGTAATTGTTCTAACTGCTGAAAGATGAACTGCATGAACCCTGGACCAAACTTGCTGTTTATCTTTCAGCGAATCCTTCCTCCATCTTCGGCACCTGCTGGCTCTAATCTATGCCACAGAAGAGATCAACAGAAACCCTAATCTATTACCAAACTTTACATTGGGTTATCACATCTATGATTCTTGCAGTAGTGTGATGAACGCTGTCCGAGCCACGTTTACTATATTATCAAAAACGGAGTATCCAGTCCCAAACTACAGCTGTCAGAGTAATGGCACACTGGTTGGGTTTATTGGAGACCTGTCATCTGCAACATCCTTCTCAATGGCTGAGCTCTTAGGAATCTACAGGTATCCTCAGGTAGGAAACATGTGTTTGGTGAGTGAACATCCCAAAGATTTGCGTGTTTGAGCAATTTGTTTCGGACATTATTGAAAATGGAGGTCTAGTTTAATCTAAACATGTGAAATAAGGAAAATAAATAATGGAAAGGTACAGAATGTTGATGCAATAAGTAGGCTGAAATTATACTGATGTTGCTTGTGTTGGTGTGTAGCAGTTTGGGGTGGACTGTTCCTAGTAGAGTAGGAATGAGATTGATTTGAATGTGATGGATCTCTGTCTAGAGTAGCATTGTCAATGATAAACAGTGATCTCACCCTGCTCAGTCACACTTGTCCTCCTTTCTTATGTTCACATTGCTCTCTCTCCCACCTTTCACCACTGACTCTATTGTTGTAACTTGGTGTCTCTCTCCCCTGACTTTTGTTCTAGAACCTCACCCCACAGACTATTGCCTGACACTGGTGTCCTGGTTTCACTAATTTTTTAAGAACTTGGCATAATCCTCTGAGAGACAGACCCACAAATACAAAGGCAGACAGCGGGGAATAAAAGTGGCATGCACATGCCCAGGTGAGCTCAGCGCTTACCTGGCCTGAAGAGACTCACCCTCAGAAGACCACCCTGGGGATCAGGGAGTGCACTGTCCCCAAGGGGAGACTCTAAAGGCCCTGCACATGAAGTGGACCTGTGTAGCAGTTAGTCACTCTGGAAACCATACCTGGGCAGGAGACACTCGACATGCAAAGACCTGCGGCCACCGGAGCCGGCCCATAGTGTTGATCCCAGGAATTGAGTGCATAGAATGAAAAAATGAAAAACCTGGCGCATGATGGATAATGATGCAAATTGGAAGCAGGGAGTGACTGCAGCATTGAAAGACCTGGGTGTACCCGGCAGGCGTTCGCCATAACAAGTGCTGAGGGCAAAAACAGACCAGGGTAACACGTGAGATGAGGAGGGTCCTTCTGGGATCACAGAGACTCATACTGCCCTAGACCCAACTGTGCAGAGCTCATCCAATCAGCAGCAACTGCATGAGTGCACAGCAGAGAGTGACATAGGGGCTCCTAACACAGAGTATAATGAGCAAAACCAGAGCACTGCCTCCCCAGGTTGAGTTTGGCACCTTCAGCAGGAAACAGCAGAAACTGGGAAGTTGGAAACGATGTAGAGTCAGACATCAGTGGCAAACGCGACAAGCAAGAGGGCAGACATCTGATGTGATCACGGCAGTCGTAACATCGCAGAAGGTCTGGGGATCTTGGAAGACCTCGGTAATTCAATGGAATGACCCCCAGCATTGCGGAACGGACCTGTTCTTTTCAAGGAGAACTCAGCCATTCGCCAGAAAGATGGGGAGAACTCAAAAGAAGAGAGGCTTTAAAGTCTTCAGTGTTGATACTCCTGTTACCCAGACAGATGATGATGAAGAAGTTATGGAACTGGGGAAATACTGGGCTAAAAGGAGACCAACGCTATCCGAGCAAGCAATCACGGCCTACATAGAGGTGCTGGAGGGAAAAATAGATGCAATAGGCATGGACTTAAGCCTATTAAAAGATGACCATCGGAAGTTCAAGGAACGGGTGACAACTACTGAGAAAGAACTGGGTGGCCTCCCAGAGACTGTAACAAGTATGCAGAATTTGCTCATGGACCTGGAAGCTAAAATCAAAGTGTTGGAAGTACGGTCCGAAGACAGCGAGGGTAGGTCCCGCAGGAATAATATCCCAGTCATCGAGTGCCAGAAAAAGCGGAAGGGGGGAATATGGTGCATTCAAACATAAGTAGCCCTGGAAGGGTTGTCACCCTTCTATGCACTGGAAAGAGCCCATAGAGTTCCTGCAATACCGCCAAGGCCTGGAGACATGCCAAGACCAATAGTGACACACCTTTTACATTTCAGAGACAGAGACTATATACTACAGCAAGCTTGTCGAAAGCAGGGGTTGCAAATTGGCAAAAGTGCAATAATGATCTTTCCTGACTTCACAAGGGAAGTCCAGTGGAACAAGGCATCCTTCTTGGATGTCAAAAAGAAACTATGCCAACTACAATTGCCATGCGTAATGTTGTTCCCTGCACAGATCAGAGTGGTGGACCCTGCGGATCCACGATTCTCCACGACACCTCAAGATGTCTAGGAGTGGCTGGACATGCAGAGGCCCCTGGTCCATCGTAATTCCTCTTTGAACTCGAGACAACAGAGCCCTCTCAGCAGTAAAACAGGGTCCAGAGCCCCATATCCCAGAGAGCTCAGCCTAGAACATCGTAAAGCGCTACAAAATTTCACCAGATCTCAGTGACAACGAAAACTCGGAGACAGACTTGCCTGAGATCACACTCCAGATAGTGGATTATTTTGTGTAATGAATATGCAGTGGCATTTTAAACTGTGGACCTCGGGACATGATGTGCACATGTTCTTGATGGAGAGCTAAAAGAACCAGCTTTCTGCACCACGGTACCAAGGACCGCAAATCGCTGGTCCGGGGCGGAATGATTGGTGCCCTTAACGGGGAAGCGTTGTGGCGGGAATCTGGGTCCAGAACTGTGACCGCTACTGGATGTTTGAGTAATTAAGTAGTGTTTGGATGGGAACTAATTCTCTGTTACCTGTCCTGGGGAGGGGGAGTTGGGAGTTTTGGTAAATGGAATTTTAAGGGGGGTCAGACATGTCACAAGGGGGGTTTATAGTGAGCACATGAATTACCTAAGGCAATGGGATCCCCACTAGATTTAAAATGTATTTCTTGGAATGTAAGGGGATGCACTCAATGGTACGGTGTCATAAAATACACACATACTTGGTCCCTAGAGGTATTCAGAATCCATTACTTCTGGAAACCCACTGAACAGCGAAAGAAGGAGCGGCATTGCAGCATCACTGGATGGTCGAGCATTTTATACCACTTACTTTTACATTTGCACGAGGAGTTGTGGTCTGGGTAAAGGTGGGTGTACCCTTTCATTTGAAAAAAAAATGTTTTTCTCCATTTTTAAAAGAATTTTTATTGATTTTCCATACATCCAAAAAGTGGATCCGGATAGGTGGAAAAGTCACAAATCAGGGTATTTATGGCATTGCTGCAGCACCATATGATGTCCATACCAACTGTTCAGGCACAGCATACAGTCATCACAATAAGTATTTGCAATCAATGAAAATTCCAATCCCCAACTGGCCCCCAATCCTTCCCTCCCAGGCATGTCACTTAATTGTAGGCTGCAAGAAGCCAATAGCACTGCTATCTCATTGGGGCAACTAACTTGTGTCGGAGGCTGCTGAAGCTGAGTTTCACCGGGCTTGCTGGTCGAGCACCACTACTAAACGTGAGGCTTCAGATAGAGGTGCTCGTAGACCTGTTTATACGTTAGTCCATAGCTGCCACCCTGTCACCTACATATGCGTCATCTCCCTCTGCTTTGGGAGATTTAAGTGCCACAACAAGGGCCTCCCAAGCTCCCGCCCATTCCAGGGCCTTTTCACTCTCGGTTCACATCACTTTTGTAACCGAATCACTCCCTCACACTTTAGGATTTCTGCATTCCACTTTGCTGGGACCTGTTTTGCCTTCCAATGGCTGGTGATGTTCCTCTTGGCTAAGAGACGACCCAGGTCTATACATTTTCTAGTCATTTTGTTCTTGGACGTGTGGGGAAATGTTGTATTCTCTGCACTTATGTTTCTCTGTATCCCTTTAAGTCATGCATTCCATTTTCCCTGATGTCATTTTCCCCTATGTTCTGCCTTGTCAGTTAGCTTCTGCTTTCTGATGGGAACACCAGCTTTTCTCTATGGTGCTTAATAAACAAGTGTTAAGCCTTTCATCTGTCTACTAACTTCATTTACAACACATGGCGACGATGAACAGAAGGAGCTAAACAACCATAGAGGGAGGAGAACTCCACTGGTGAAAAGAACCACGCGAATTTCTGAAGAAACAGAGAAAACAACTCTAAAGAACCACGCAAGTCTTAAAAAAAAAGGAAAAATATACTGCTACACATCTATTGAAACAGACAAGAAAGACAGATTGCGTTTTGATGTAAAAACTGCAAGAATCTACGTTTGAATTGAAACCTGCAAGCCCCCAAAGCAACTGGTGAGTTGGAGAAATCATTAACAAATCCTTGCTGTGTGTCTGGTTGTAACTGTGATTAACTTTGATGAACGTTAAGCTTAAAGGCTACACAACCAGAGAAACACCACGTTTGAGAAACTGCGCTTTTAAAAGAAAGAGAAATTCCTGTTGACTCTTAAAATTTTAAGGAGATGTAAACGTGATCTTTAGAGAGAAAACGGAGTGACTGGTGTAGCATTCATGCTCAAAATCTATCTTTATCTGTGTAATCCTGCCTAAACTGATAACCTCAACACAAACATACGTGTTGCATCTTTTAAAAAATACACGAGCGTACTTCTCGAGCAGAGAAGCACAGGAGACACACGAGCGCACTTCTCGAGCAGAGAAGCACAGGAGACTCACCGTTCCATGCGTCAACAAGCGAGCATTCAACAATGCAGGAAGTGAAGCAGTGACGTGATCACGCAGCGTCCATCCGGACCACTGCGTATCCTAGCAACTGACATCGCGAGTGAGCAAAGTGCCGGCAGTGACGCAACCACGCAGCGTCCATCTTGGATTACCGCGTATCTTGGCAACGCGAGTAGAGATTCATCCAGACATCCCGAGTAAACATCGTTACTCGAAACAATTTACCGAGTAGCTTGAAAATCTCAGTAAAACGAAAGAAAAAGGAATTGAAAGGTGAGCGCGTCGGCAAGAGGGAACGAAGGGTGAGTGCATCATTAACAGGAGAAAGTGAAGGGTGAGAGAACCTTATTTACAGTTTGGCTTTAACGAGACTTTAGGCAGTGCACAACGAAAGCTGTAAGTTGAAGTGTTGGAGCCTCATGGAAGAGCTCCCCTATTAGACACTGCATAGTGTAAGCTACCAATGACTTTATTCTTTACATTAGACGGGTAAAGAAAGAGCAATGAATCGCATATAGCATATGTTAAGGAGTGTAATTGTTATCCCAGTCTGACTATTAAAAAAAAAAAAGACACTCTTTTAAAAAAAAAGAAAAATGGAGAATTTAAATATCATTGCACCCCCATTGTTCTTACAAGCCACAGGAGATCCACCCATTGAGTGGGATGAATGGATAGACATTTTCGAGAACTACATCGAAGCACTTGATGGGAAAGATTTTAGTGCAATTAGGAAGAAAGCTCTCTTGTTAAGTGCTTTGGGCAAGGAGGGTCAACATTCTTTTAAATACCTTCCTGTGGCAGTCAACCAAGATGGTAGAGCAATAGCTAATGTATACACAGAAGCTAAAGCTCGGATGAAAAAACAATACGCAAAAGAAGTAAATATTGTTATGGCGCGACACAAATTTTACACTCAGCCTCAGAGGAATGAAGAGTCTGTAGATCAGTTTGTGGCTAGACTACGTGAGTTGTCGATAAAATGCAGTTTTGGAGAAATAAGAGATGAAATGATAAGAGACCAACTGATAGTACAGTGCCGAAACAAAAAGATGCAAGAAAAACTGTGGGCAGCAAAAAACCCAACCCTACAAATGGCCATTGACATAGCAAAAGTGGTTGAGGAATCGAATGCATGCATGAAAGAGATGGAAAAGAAAGATAACGCAAAAGGCAATGCTCAAGGCAATGATGTTTCGTGTGTTGACCATGACGAAGTTGCTGTTGTAAACAAGAGGAGTGTGGATCTGGGAGGAAGTAGTCAGAAAAAATCTAACAATACATTTTCAAGTAACGATAGAAATAGATTTCAAGGAAGAATGTGCAGCAGGTGTGGGAGCACTTTTCACAATTCAGACTTTAGGAGATGCTTTGCAATTGACAAGATGTGTAGGAAATGTGGGCGGAAAGGACATTTCGCGAAGATGTGTAGAAGCACAAACGTCGATAAAGTTGCTGTTGTTGAAAATAGGGATGAAGTAAGAGACTTTGTTAGTGTTGAAGGTGCGAACAAAATATTGTGTTTAGGTGGAGACGGTGTGAACGAGGGTGAGCCTGGGAGGAGATTCAGACCAAAAGCCCTGTTCCTTATTGATAAAATTGAGGTTCAACTGATGGTTGACCCTGGATCCTTATGGACCATTATTCCCAAAGATATGTTCCAAACCAATTGGAAGGATGTGCAGTTGTCTCCCAGCGACATTAATGCCTGTGGTTTTCAGGGTGAAAGCATAGATGTGATTGGGTTTATGGTGTGTGTAATAACATTCAAGGATCGTTCAGCTGAAGGGAAGGTGTACGTAGCCAAGTCCGGTCCTGCAATTTTAGGATGGGGACAGCAGTATGACCTTGGGATAATAATAAATCCAAGAGCAGCACAACAGGTAATGGTAGTAGACAGCATAACCACGGATTCGATAGTGGAAGGGATGAATGGTTTGTTTGATGAGCATATAGGAGAGTTAAGGGGCTATGTGCATAAGATTGTGTTGAGGGATGATGCCATACCCATGCAACACAAAGTCAGAAAGGTTCCATTTATCGCACGTGAGGAAGTGAAGAAGATGTTAAAGGAAATGCTAGATCAGGGTGTGATAGAACAGATCGAAACGTCACCTTGGATTTCCCCCGTGGTTATTACAACCAAATCTGATGGGAAATTTCGTTTTTGTGTGGACCTTCGCACCCTGAACCAAAACATTGTGACAGATAATTTTCCTTTACCGAACATCAATGAGTTGGTCCTATCACTAAAAGGTGGGAAGTATTTTTCCAAGTTAGACCTTCGCAGCGCCTATCATCAGATAAAACTACATCAAGACTCTAAAGCACTTACAGCGTTCATAACAACCGAAGGAATATACCAATTCACACGAATGCCTTTTGGACTTGCCTCTGCAGCTGGGGTATTTCAGAGGATGATGGGTGTTGTACTAAAAGGGGTGCACAATGTTGTGTATTTTCAGGACGATGTTCTAATATTTGGAGCGACTGTCGAAGAACATAATGTGATTTTGAAAACTGTTTTAGAAAGGATGGAACAAGCGGGTTTAACTCTCAAGAAAGAGAAATGTAAATTTGCATATGTGTGCTGGAGCAATTACTAGAAGTTTGTGGAACACTTCAATGATTAAAGATGCAGTGCTGTGTGAAGTCAAAGATTTGATAGCAAAGGGTCCAAGGAGAGAGAGTTGTCTATCTCCTGCACTCCGTCCTTATTTGAAGGTTCTGGATCAATTGTCTATCTTGGACAATGAGGGATTCATGATCTTAATGGATGACAAATTCATTCCTCCACAAGATGTGCGATTTACCTTGTTTAAGCTGGGTCATGAGGGCCATTTAGGGCAGTCCCTTACCAAGAGGAGAATTAGGGACAATTTTTGGTGGCCCGGAATGGACTCCGAAATCTCGCAGTGGGTGGAGAGATGTACCGATTGCTTAGAAAGTGAAAAGAGACTTAAGGTGGGTAGCCATACTGGTTGTGGCTCAATAACGGATCCCAAGTGCCCCTGGCACACCATATGTCTCGACTTCATTGGCCCATTCCACCAGTTGAACCAGGATTTGAGGTTTGGGCTGGTGGTAGTTGATGTCTCTTCCAAATGGTTAGTAGTCAAATTCATGAGGGAGATCACTACGAGCAGCACTATTGCCGTACTGGGTGAGATTTTTAGGGAGGAAGGCTTCCCCACAAAGATTATTACTGATAATGGGACGCAGCTCACCTCCTTGGAGATGGCTAACTTCTTGGGAAGTTGTGGGATCATTCACTCAAGGACCTCACTTTACAACCCCCAGGGAAATGGCATAGTGGAGAGGGCCAACCGAATGGTTAAAGGTGCCATTCAGATGGCGATTTCTTCCCGGTTAGATGTAAAGAGTCTGGTTAATGACCTGGTGTGGGCCTACAGGACCACTGAAAATGGTGTGACTGGTTTGGTCCCGTTTTCTGTCATGAGGGGACGTTCAGCGGGTACCAAACTTGTGGCTGCATGGATGAAGGAACTCCTGAATGCTGATCCCCCTGCCAGTCCTGGTGAGCCTGACATTGTTTGCAAATCTGATGGCGCGTGTAAGTTTGCTGTGAATGATTGGGTTAAAGTCAAGCCCGGTCGAGTGGGTGTCGGACTGACGAAGTTCAGGGGTCCATTTAAGGTGAAGTCTGTACACAAGAGATTTGTCACTTTATTTAACGGTGAAAGTTGGAACTTGAGGCGTGTGGCACTGTATAAGAAAGCCGAGCAAGAACCGGTGAGGTCCAGCGAGCACAGGGCAAGTGGCACCAATGAGTTTCGTACTAGTAGAACCCAGAGAGTGAGAAGACCCCCAGCCCATTTGCGCGACTTTGTTTGCAAGTAAGGTCTTTCCCTGTAACGAAGGGCATAGCCTTATTATGTTTTTTTTTTATGTTTCTCCATGGGAAGGGAAGAGGATATGTTGTATTCTCTGCACTTATGTTTCTCTGTATCCCTTTAAGTCATGCATTCCATTTTCCCTGATGTCATTTTCCCCTATGTTCTGCCTTGTCAGTTAGCTTCTGCTTTCTGATGGGAACACCAGCTTTTCTCTATGGTGCTTAATAAACAAGTGTTAAGCCTTTCATCTGTCTACTAACTTCATTTACAACAGGAAACCAGTGCAAGATGCAATGAGCCATGGTGGGACCCAGTTCTCTATCAGTGAGGTCTGATAATATTGCCATTACCTCCTCTCAATACCTGTCTAGGAACGGGCAACCCCATAACATGTGTTTAAAATCTGTGCTTCCTGTGTTACATTTCGGGCAGGCCACTGATTGGGCTCGGAAATATGCATGTAGTTTTGCTGGGGTAAGGTATGCTTAGGATAGTGTATGCTTATCTAAAGCGTCATGGGGTGGGAGTGGTGTGCCTGTTGGAGACTCATGTTTGGAGAGACTGCCTCCTGTGCCTGAAGAAACGGTGGTGGGAGCTGACCTATGCCACCTCCTATTCTGGTTTTATGTGAGGTGACCTTAATTCCTAACTCTACTACTTCTAAATGCCTTTTATGAATGCCGAAAATGGTAAAGTTAGAATTGTGTCTCAGATTACTTTTGTGAATCAACCCGTTAATCTTACTGTGCTGTCTCTATGCTCTATAGCACGCCTTCTATGTGGTTACCAGACATTATTTTCGTACATTGGAGGGAATGCTAGTGGACCGTCTGTGGGGCTCCACGAACATAAGAGTGGCACTTAACACATTACAAAGGACATTTAGCTGGCTTGAGGGCTTGAGTTTCCCCGCCTGGAATTCTAATATATGTCAGCTCAGTTGCAGCACACAGTTCATTGGTTAGATGATGATGACAACTAGGAGAAATGACTCTTAGCATGTAAATGCGGAGGAGGCCCTTTGCCGAACCTTTTGATGCTTGGCTCCGGGAACCCCTGCATCACTCCCTTATATTGTACCTCATCTGACCATAACCTGGGAGAACGTTTGTCCGACAGATTGTGCAGCATGCACCTTATGCACTGGATAAGTCTCTCTGGTTGGTGCAACCGTTCTTGTGCATCGCCTTGTCTCTATCAGTACGTCATTGGAAGGATGGAAGGTATTGTTTATTGGGAGATCTCTATGTTGACCGCCGTTTTATAACTTGGTGGAGGCTGTAAGTTCTTTTAATTTGGAAGTTGTACAACATCTCCCAAGGGAAGCTGTCAATTGTTGCAAGGGAAGTGTGGCCTTCATTCCAGAGAGACCCCCTTCAACTAATAAATTAATGATGATGCTGTATATGTCCCAGAGGTGATGGTTGCTATCTCATCTCTACCAGGCTTTACGAGACAACTTGCCGGGTTCGGCTCTCCCTTTACAAGCAAAATGGGATGCATTGTTGGGCGAACCCTTGACAGATAGAGAATGGATGAAGGTGCATGTGGATGTCTGAACGGTTAGTTCAAATGCGCATTTCAAGCTCCTCCAATATAATGTTGTGCACCAGATTTATCTTACCCCACGGACATTACGTGTGATGTACCCTGCTGCCTGGAGGTGTGCCCACATTGCGGGTCCCTGCGGGCTGCTTTTATCCATATGGCATGGGTTTATTCATCCTTTACTTCCGACTGGTGAGACATACTTACTCCTCTTGGAGGGGCTTCGGGTAGAGAGATCACCATGGAGATCTGACCGGTATTGCTTGGTTTACTTCCATTCTCAAAAACAAGAAATGAAATCGGAGATTTATCCTTTTGGGTCTTGGTATGGCATAAATACATATTGCCATCATATGACTTAGGCCCACACCCCACCTTTGAGGCATAGTTGTGAGTTATGTGTGAATGGGCGGATACGTTTTTCACTGGAGGCAAGGATAAAATGAATGAAATGAATGAATGAATGAATGAAATGAAATGAATGAATGAATGAATGAAATGAATGAAATGGAATTAATGAAATGAATGAAATGAAATGAATGAAATGAAATGAATGAATGAAATGGAATGAATGAAATGAATGAAATGAATGAAATGAATGAAATGAATGAAATGAATGAAATGAATGAAATGAAATGAATGAATGAATAAAACATGTCTGATGGCTCAGTGGACTGATGCATCCACTTCAGGGGCCTGTGTTTGACCTCATGGTCACAGGTTCAAAGCCCAGCAGGTCAACTCAGCCTTTCACCCATCTGAGGTAGATAAAATGAGTTCCCATGATTTGGGTAACAATAAACATCAGTTATTAAGCTCCAAGGTGCCTACAGGCGAACGTGCGCTTTATAAATACACATGTTAAGTTATGTGTGGAGGGATGAAAATCTTGAGGGCAACCTTTGGACTTGGTCATAAATGCTGTCTGAGTTACGGGAAAGGCGGACACCGCATCTATCTTGAAACGCTGATTAAGAAGTGGAGTCTCTAAACTCAGAGGGTTGATTGCAAGGTAGATAGCAAAGGGGACACTGAGATAACTTGGGCTCATTTATAACATCTCACTCTATTCGTTGAAATGCTGGTCTAGCACTGAAGTAGGCTGGGAAGGGGGTGGGGGATACGCATGTAAGATAATGGAATGAAGTTCCGTAGATAATATACATTCGTTTTCTCTCTCTTTAGATATTTGCTTCTTTGACTATGGATATATGTTGGGACATTTATTTGCGAGAGATTTTTGTGGTCTTTGCCATTGGGTAGTTATAGTTAGGACCTAGTTTCAATGGAAAAAGCATTTTTTGACTTGCCTATAAATTTGGTGTTGTTCGACTAATCTTCATAAAATTTTCCCAAAATGCTGTGAAGCAAGGTTCTGGTTGTCATGTAAAGTTAAGGGTGATCCGCGTTGTGGGGACCGAGAATTTAAGATGCAAAATAAAAGTGCATTTGTAATGTTAATTTCCATAAGTACCTTTAGCCACACCTACAGCCCTTACCGCTAAATGGACTTCCACCAATTTTAGCAAGGAGGTAGATGTTGGTTCAAGGAAGTGCCTTTTTCCTATTTGGTGTGAATCTGTTCAGAAGATTTCGCAAAAATAAAGCTGAAAATGATAGTGATATCTCTGGTTGCAGATATTTCTTGAGGGTTTCGCTCTGATTGGCTGGATGGAACCTGAATAGAAAGTTGTGGCCACCATTTTTTTGATTAGGAATGTTTCCTGGGGCTGAACATTTCTGAAAAGGCTAACATAAGGACTCAGAGTAGAGGTCTCTTACCCCATGTTTGACAAATGGGGTGTTAGTGTCACAAGTTTTGTGTCCAAAAAGATATTTTTTAATCATTTTAAAACTTGATGAGAACTTTTAATATTTGCCACTTTGCACAAACACCGCCTCTCGGTGCAACGTTTAATTGAAATTGTATTCACTTACTCTGTACTGGGCTTCGTTCCGCTGCGGCTTGTGCCGTTAGAGCGGCGGGCCCACAGCAACACCATTTCCGGCACCCAACTCGGAAACCTCACTTCCGCCCTGACCTGCTGCTGAACAGGCAGGTTAGCGGTACAGTGTATCCCCTCCCCCTGTATAAATGGCACTGTGGAGGAAGCGCAGCGGACGAGCGCAGCGGGAGCGCCGACTTCGCGCCAAAGTCGTGCCGAAGTCGTGCCAAAGTCCTGCCCGTCTGCGCCCGTCCGCGGCCGACCGGGGCAAGGGGCCACACCCTCTGTCCAACCAACCCCAAACCATGCCACCACAATCACGTACGACTCCCAAACCCTGATCAAACTTATGCCGCCTATCCCCGACAGCTGCCTACACTCTATTGTACTTGGCAACTCAACCAGCAATGTACCCACTGCAGATACCGCCCTACGTGTCAGGCAAAGTACTCACAACCTGCCAAAACATGCCAAATGTTTCTGCTAAACTGGCGCTCGCTTACTAAGCACGCGGTTCAAATGTTGCTTCTTTTAGAGGACATTAACCCCGATGCCATTTTTCTCACAGAGACATGGCTCAAAGAGGCATCAGACCCTGATATCACCTCCCTCCTGCAACAGGGATATCTACTCCAAAGAGTCAACAGGCCGGAGGGCAGAGGAGGAGGAATAGGTATCCTTTATAAAAATCAATACCAATGTAGGACTAATGCAGGCTCAATATCAAACTGCGAAAGTATGCAGTTCGCCCTTGATCTATCACCCACGGCGACCTTTTCAGGCATACTCATTTATCGCCCCCCAAACCAAATGGGAGAATTCCTCGACTCCTTACAACTCAAAGTCGCTGAACTAGCTGTCACTAGCTCACACTTCACCATATTAGGTGACGTTAACATCCATCTGGATAGCCCAGATGACCCCTCAACCAAAGCCTTGCTAGATAATTTGGAAGCTATCCAACTCATTCAGAAGGGCTTCGAACCCACACACGAGAAAGGCCATCTTCTGGACGGAGTGTTTAGTAACGACCACAGACTGGTAGTAGGGACCCCTATGGCCCTCACATGGTCTGACCACCACTTGGTCCCCCTACGGTGGCAACACACCGCCTCTGTCCCGCTACCCCCGCGTACATCGCTCCAGGGGAGAGAATGGACTAAACTCTCTGTCGACAGGTGGACAGATGCTTTGCTCGCCACCATCCCACAAACAAAGGATGACCCAACACTATTGTATGACAACTACTCCCTTTGGATATCCAAGGCCCTTGACTCTGTGTTACCGCAAACAAGCCTAAAAGAAAAGACTAAATCCAAGGAATCACCATGGTACACTCCCAAACTTAAAGAAATGAAAAGACATTGTAGGAAGCTAGAAAGAACCTGTAAGGAATCTCGCAGCAACTCAGATAAAGTAAATCAACATGATGCTATAAAAGAGTACAAAACCGAGATTAACTCAACCAAGGCCCGTTTCTTTGAAGACAAAATCAACAACGCCCACAATTGTCCCAGAGAAATATTCCAAATTGCTAAATCTCTAATTGATACCCCGTCCACCCCCCCGGATCCCAGTAAAGCACAATTTCGATGCAACAATCAGGCGGAATATTTCTATAAAAAAATACAAACAATCTCATCGGTCTTTGTCGCACCAAATCTAGCTGACCTGGAAGGAGCTACGCCATCCTGCATCACACCCCATAAATTAGCAGAGTTCCCCTTAGTAGGAGCTGACGTTCTGGATCACACTATGAAAAAAGTTAAATCTGGATCCCAAAGTGATCCCGCACCTCCATGTCATTTAAAAAAGATTACAGACACAATACTGCCAGTCATTCTCAACATCCTTAACAATTCCATCACTACTGGCATAGTCCCCACGGCCTGGAAAAAAGCGCAAGTACGAGCTCTTTTGAAAAAACCCACATTAGACCCAGACAACATGGCCAATTATCGCCCAATATCCCTGCTCCCCTGGGTTAGTAAACTCCTTGAAAGACATATCAACACATCTCTCACACAGTATTTGGAATCAAATAGTATACTCCATGACTCCCAAGCAGGTTTCCGCCCCAGGTTGGGAACGGAAGCGGCCCTTCTGACAGGGACCGAGTTAGCCAGGAAACAGATGGACTACAGCAATAATTTTGCTTGATCTTAGTGCCGCCTTCGACACCGTAAACACCACCATCCTTATTCACCGCCTTAATAAAATAGGAGTGTCAGGAACATCCATTCGATGGCTACAATCTTTCCTAGAAAACCGCTCATTTAGAGTAGTTGAGGGCACTACTCACTCCAGAACCTGGCCTCTTGCTCAGGGTGTGCCTCAGGGCTCGTCCTTGAGCCCCACCCTTTTTAACATATATATGCTCCCCTTGGCAGACATTGTCCACTCATTTGGCCTGGAGTTAGCCACATACGCTGACGATACTCAATTGATCGTCTCCCTGAACCAAACTAACACCTCCCCGCCTAATCTCAGTAATTGTTTAGTAGCAGTTAATAAATGGATGGCCACATCCCATCTAAGACTCAATGGTGATAAAACGGAGCTCATGATTCTTGGGAACCCAAACATCCCCTGCCCATTGCCTGACTGGCCCCCATGCATGGGCACCCAGCCTCAGTCCAAACCCCAAATAAAGAGCCTGGGCATCTGGCTTGATGCTAATCTTAATTTAATCACCAAGCAACCATCATATCTGCCACCTGCTTCGGCTTGATGCGTATGCTTAGGAAAGTATTACCACTTCTCCCCCACAAGCCCGCAGGATCATGGTGCAAGCCATCATTCTGTCCCGTTTAGACTACGGGAATGCGCTGTACCTAGGGGCTCCGGCCATTACAACGAAGAAGCTCCAGGTCACGCAAAACACAGCAGCCCGCCTCCTGCTGGGCCTCAACAGGCGGGACTCAGGGACTGCTGCCCTAAAAAGACTCCACTGGCTACCCATTAAGGCCAGAATACTGTTTAAATCAATGTGCTTTATGCATAAGGCCATGTGGAAGGAAGCACCAGCAATGATCTGCTCGCTGGCTACTCCATATCTCCCTCGCAGGTCGCTGCGCTCCAGTACAGCCTTTCTGGCTACTGAGAACAAAGTCAAACGTGCCAGATGGGGGGGCCGCTCCTTTTCCTGGAATGCGGCCAAGGCATGGAACTCCCTGCCGGCCTCCCTGCGCAGCGAACCTAACCTCCTAAAGTTCCGGAAGGAATTAAAAACCATCCTTTTCACCTAAATCACACTGCCCTCACTTGCCCCCCAGTCATACTCAGCGCTACGAGGCCTCCGGGTAGTCTGCGCTTAACAAAACACATTTAATAATATTAATAATGTGCAATATTTGCAAAGACACTGCGACCACCAATGCGGCCCTCCCGTGTACAGCAGGAGGGACATCATGGTGAAAATATTAAAAAATATGTATTTGTACAGACTAGCCGGTGACTGTCACACACTTATGTACCTACTCACATATTCATTCAGACATTTTTGCAGCCATTCACATACCCGCTCTCACACTTAGATGTCCAATCACAAACCCATTCAGTTACTGATGTAACCACTGTCATATTATTATTATTATTATTATTATTTGACATTTGTTGAGCGCACAGCTACCCCCAACGGGGGTGTCCCGGCGCTGAGGAATGCAGGAGGGAGTAGCAGTAGCTTGTTTATAATGTTGACTTAGTGGGCTGAAAATAAAAAGGTTTTCAGTTTGCCCCTAAACTGAGATTCAGTGTCGGTCATCCTAAGGCTGATGGGCAGAGAATTCCACAGTCATACCCATTCAGGTACTCATGCACTCACCTACAGACTCACTTGGAGAGTAATGCACCCTGTACAGACCCACTCAGACACTCATACACCTACTTACAGACCCAGTGTGAGACTTTTCCTTCCCCTGAGACACTCATTGAGAGACAGACCCACTTAGACACTTATACATAACTCATTGATCCAGTCACAGGCTTATTTACCCATTCACAAACACAGTCAGAGACTCATATCCCCACTCACAGACCGATTCAGACACTCATGCACCCACTCAGAGACCCACTCAGATACTCAAACACCCATTCGGAGAGACACACAGACCTTCATACATTGACTCACAGACCCACTGAGACTTATAATTCCACTCACACACCAATTAAGACATTGATGGACTCACTCACAGGTCCAGTCTGACAAGTATGTACTGACGCAGAGAACCTTTGCTTTGAATTTTCAGGGATAGCAATTACCGACGTCATTGCAATTTCCGGCATCACCTCTAAAGCAGAATATTGGTTTTAGAGATCATTTTTATAGAAACTCTCTAGAAAAAACATGACTTTAGAAGTTACTGTATGAAATCTAGTATATAAAATACTTTAACATGTGTGTATATATGTGTTTTACACTTTATGGAAAAGGCACAATCATCTCGGTTAACAAAGTCATTCAGACATACCGAATAACACTTAAAATGGAAAATAGGTCTGAAAGATGGATTTTAAAGAAACCTAGTACAAAAATATGATTTTAAACATTTTGGTGGTCAGTGAATGTCTGCGTTTGCTTTCTGTGTTGGCAACATGTCAGTGGGGATCACAACACTGTGGCAAAGATTGTAAAAAAGTAAAAAACTTTTAGAAAAAAAACTAACTATATCTCGGGAACTAGGGTGGCTCTGACAAGAGCTGTTGCGTTGATTGTTTGTATATGCCTGCTACACATAAGACCATATGTAAAGTTTCAGGTTACTTAAAAACTCCCTGTTGCCTCCATCTGTAAAGTGCACTCCATCATTTCAATAAAATTCCATTCATTGTCAAAAGACAGATTGTTGTTATAGATGCAGCCCATGCAGTTGTCTCTGAGGAATGCATAAACAGTTTTATTAAAATGCTTCCTGGATGTTTCAATCTGTGGACAGAATTGATTTCACCACTTCCATTTCTGTCTTTTGCATATATTAGAGTACACCAAGACAGTATGAGGGGAAAGCAACATAAGTTTTGCATAGCTTTCTTTCTTTAGGATTTCCAGCCCTACCACAGTCAATTTGCCTAGGTCATTGCCACCACAGGTCACAATCATGAGGTGAGGAGCTTGAGAATCCACAATGGACCCAGCAACTGATGAAACGTTAACCATCTCTGGCCCAACTAAGTAATGTGCACATTCCATGTCAATACCGCTCTTTTTTGCAGTCTCTAGATATAGCTGTGGCCCACAATTCATTGTCTAAGCATTGTAGTGTAGTTCCTAGTTTCCCACTAGGCCCTGCGCATTGGAATAACATAAACAGTAGTATCGACGTGGAACTGCTTATATTCCAGGCCTCCACTGACTATGCTAAACTTAATTGGGTTGTGTTACCAACTAGCTCAGAGGTCACTGGAAACTTTCTTCTCTGCATAGGAAGTGATCAGCTTCCTTGGCACAGACAAGAAGGGATTCAGTTTTCCAACAACCGTGCAACATGACAACTTTGCTCCTCAGATCAAGAGTCGATCTCTAGGGTCGTGTGAAACAATAGACACAGATTTCACTCAGTCAGTCTAGTGCAGTTTACTTTCACAGTATGTAGAGAATAGAGAGACGGGCGTGTATCAATAAAGGGTTAACATTTATTGAACAGTCTTTCTTCTCATACAAGAGAAATGTATTGCCACAATTGCAATAACTGTTATTGTAAAAAGTACGTACAGTAAGATAAGTATTGCGAAATAGAACTGTAAAAGCATTGATATGGTTTCTTAGCCATACAATGGTTTAAAAGTAATAAAACATATATACAGTCATATATACATTAGGCTAACATACTCAACTGGTGCTTCTAACTAAGCCTACCCCAGTGTGCCTGACCTAAGCCTAACACGTGAGAAGGGGGAGTAAGTAAGTAGCTTAAGTTAAGTTGGTTTTGCCAAGGTTTGTTTCAAGAATTCTCGTCTAAGGGTTTAGTCAACACCATACCTCTGAATAGAATGATGGAGGATTGGTATCTCCTTCAGGGGTCTCTCTCGATATCCCAGTCACCCGCGAGGGTAAACTGGAAGCGCCGGGACTGGATTTCTCTGCACGAGAAAGGCAGCGGCTTCTCTCAGCGCGTCGAGGAAGGAGGGGTGACAGCGTCCGCGGGCAGCTGGGCTGGATGTCTTCGCAGAGGACGGCTGCACGGCTCCTCAAGCGTACTGCACCATAGGTCGCGCTGTAGCGGCGATAATGGTAATCAGTAGCTTCACCACCACAGGATAGCAGGCTGCAGCGACAGAGTGCTAGTTTTTACCAACACGGGGTCATGCAGGCAGCTGGCATCAGCAACATGTTCGCTCATTGCTTAAGGCAACGTTGGTAATATTTATACCTGACAGGTGCCGGGTTTGACGCAAGTTTGCTGGACATAAGACGTCAATTAAAGATGTCACTAGGAAGTGATAGTTATCAGTTGCTCATTAGAGTTCCATTACTAATCAAAACATAGCAAGCGGGGATTTCCAGGTTTGCTAAGTTTTTATCTTGTTGAAGAACTCGGAGTGTTATCTAGGAATATCAGATAGTGACTGCTGCTCTGTCATTGCACTAATTGGTCGCAAAGGAAGTAGCAGAGAGTCATGCTGGAATGTGGCTCTGTGGCTCTGCTCGTGTGAGGCCAGAGATGACTTTACAGAAAATCGCACTTGAACGGTTATGCCAATATAGGGAATAAATGGATTTATAGCCGAATAGGGGCATAAGGTCACAGTATCGATCAGGAACCTAGATAAGCACATGACACCCACTCCACGAATTCATGTCCATCAAAATTACTAAAACTAAGCAATTAGATGCATGTGTAACATGGTGTAACATAGCCCACCCCAAAATACATAAATGCATTCGAAATAGGCGTACTTGTAATACATGGAATTTAGGTACTGTACGTTTTTTTTTTAAAAGCATAGTAATCATTCAAAAATTATTGCATATGAAATCAATGAACGATTATGCATAAAGAATTACACATGAAGTATCTCTGACAGAAGAAATGTGAGATAAATCATCACATAAAAATGCATTGTAATAATATGTGTGCTAGAGGCTGGTGTTATGTTGTTATGTCTCTAGATGTGTTTTTTAGAAATAGAAGTGTGAAGCTTCTGTTCTCTAAGAATAGTTTTTACGTTAAGCAAAGAATTGTTCGTGCCAAAAGGAGAGGGTCAATATTTTTTAAAAAATTGTCCAATTCAAAGAAAAAATCAGTTTACCAAAGCTCCTGGCAGTTTTATGTTGATCAAAACTGAAGGCCGAATTCAGAGTTCATGGGAACGCCGTGTGTCGGAAAGCTTCTCAAAAGTTATTGTTTCTCTGTGGGTGAGAACATCGTATCAGACAGGCTCGCAAAGAATTGGTCTACAAAATCAGGTGATAGTTCAACCAAATTAGATAGCGCTGTAACTTGGCAGGTGTGAGAATGATTGCTGTCATCGAAGACAGGATCAGCCCTGCTCACAGAACGTTGTACCTGGATGATGTTGCTTTTGTCACTCGCTCCACTGTTACCACTTGGCTGTAGTACAGGAGTCTCCACGAATGCCGTCATCAGGATTGGTAGCCGCTGGGGACAACACAATGCGTGAGCCGTTATTGGACTTAGCAAAGTATCGACGTCCGTTGGTACTGCTGATGGAAGTGAAAGACAGATGTCCAACACGCATTCATCGCCGCAAAGCATACACCGTAGCACAGGTAAAATGCAATTTTGCCATATTGGTCTGAATGAAAGGAACCAGGTCATGTTTAGATCTCTCAGCCTGGCCAATCCGAGGACGTTAGTTATCCTGTCCCTGTAGCGCATTGCTAGGATTGTTTCTTCCATTCCCATGGGAGCTATGTCTGAGCCGAGGTTTGCCATAACGTAGCAGAAGGGTCAAAAATAGAATCCCTGCGATGAGTCCAAAAAATAGTGGAATACCACCAAAGATGGAGTGCACAAAATTAGGAAAGATTCCCAAAATTGCCTGGAAGGGTGTTAGCAGTCCCGTAAAGACTGTCTTAAATATGCCTGGGATGCTTGTAGCACTAGACATGTTAAGGAGTTGGTCGAGCATTTGTACGAAATGCACGGGGCAATTTTTTGATAAAAGGTCATGGACCTCAGTAGCCGTCCTTGCGACTAGAAGATCATACGTCTCTTTAGATGACGTTATAGGCACTGTTGTCTGTAAAAGCACAGATTTCATTTTGCTTAATGTATCAATTCGTATAGAATAGAGATTCAGACGAGGCCAGAGGGGAGTCACTATGTCTGGAGGCCCGCTCGGGAACAATGCTTGCATGCAACATTTGACCATGGACGTTACTTGCACTAGATAACTTTTTCCGGGCGCGAGGCCACAGCACCTGTGATCCGTTCTTAGAATGTAACTCCCGTTTGCGAGTTGCATAAAGAAGGGCTCTATCTGAGTTGCAGGTGTGACTAGCTGGTGGCATGAAAGGTTGTTTGAATTGCCATCACATGCTCCGTGTAAATTAATACCCTGACACAAAAGTATACCGCTTAGTGAGTGTTTACAATTTTCACCACTAAGAAATACATTTTTGTCGCTGTCACTATAGCAAGAATGAGTGTATGGTAATTTCCATTCGGATTTAACATATCCCTTACCCAATTGTTCATACTGGCCAGCAGGTATGTATTCAAGGCATTTTTTAAAGCGGAAAGTTGTTATCGGAATTGTGATAATTCCGTGTATTATCCATTCAATGACAGGACTCTCTGACATTGTCAATGGTAATCTCTCGAGTTTCTCGATGCTCAAGATTGTATAGTCTGCTCCTTTCTGTGCCAAACTGATCTGTTTATCAGTAAGGTTAAAAATGGAAAATAATGACGTTGTGTTGATTAAACGCCAAGGCACATAGCCTGAACGAAGATTTTGCAGCGTCCAGCCTAATTCTATAATAGAGCGTAATTGAGACTGGCCATGTTGTAACATTAGCAAATCTCTGTCTATCACATCAAAGGCAGAGGATACAATATTGTCCAAAGAATATATTCTGGAAGACAGAGTCATTAACCCATTGTCTACCACAGAAAGTGATTTTTCCAAATGAATACGATCAATTTCTCGTATCTTTTCAGCAGTTTCAATTTGCTTTACTTTCCAAGCCTCGTTGTAAGCAGCATAGATGCTGGTCGCTATGAAACGCTTTTGACGCTGTTTGCGTGGTCCAAGAATGAAATCGCGCAAATCAGCACCATCTTTTAATAAAGACAAGTGTTGCTTAATTTCAGCCAGTGTGGATGTAGTTAGCCATTCTAGGCAGAGTTTCCCTACACTGTATGTGGTTATAATCCCTGGATGTTGTCTCTGGGAGTATCTTGGGTCTAATCTGGTCATTTTTAACCCTTGTGTTTTATTCAGGAACCTATCTTGACAGCTATTTGTGTCTTTAGGCCAGATTAACCACTTTTTCCAATCAGGATGTGTTCTGTTGAAATGTAAAATGTGTGACACGTCTAACTCATTATCTGCAGTTGTATTCTCAGCTATTGGCTTTGGTATAGACGGTGTTTTAAGGTCTTTGTTCTTAGCTAGGCCAAGACAAGATGTTTGGTGTACAGTGTCATTTAAAAATAACATTTGTTCTGGTATCATGCAGGTTCTAAATAGTGCTTCTATGCCTTGCACCTGCCAATCTTTTGTACCCCAAATTGATTTCGTTTCAATATTATTTTTCCAATAATCAAAACCAAATGTCATCATTTTGTCATAAAATGCTTCTGAATATATCAATTTAGAATTTGTCAGCATTGTTTTCATTCCTGTTTTATCTAACAGTTTATAATAAAACGTTTCTGCATCACTGGTGTTAAACCCTGAAAAATATTTGAATTTCTCAAAAAATGCTTTAGAACTGCTTTTAGGTGGTGTAGAACAATGTTCCCATTGATTATACATAAAAACATTTCTAGGCTGTGCAGATTTATGCAAGTAATGATCCCCATAGTGGGTGTAACAGAATAACTGCTCATAACTAGATGAACCTTGTAAATAATCATGATCTGTGAATCTAGCTGACATTACTAAATCAGACATCATGTCATTAATACTGTTAAAGTCCCAATCATCAGAGAGTGTACTTGGTGTCAAAAAGTCACTTAAGGAAACCTTTAGTTGATGAGGATACTTCAGGATTTCGACCGGACCATAGATCTCATAGTCTGTTTTCTCCCATACTACCCCACCAGGTATTGGAATTGCTGTGACATTTACTGTTGACAGTTCTCTTTTCTTCACGTGGGATGATCTGTGTGGTTTCAGGACTAGGTTGATGTTCTGACTTGCTGTGTCCATTCAATTGTAATGAACTTCCCTAAAATTAAAACTAAAATTAGGCATAGTAGGAGTATGAATACCCCTGAGATAATCCAATGCTCAATCAACGGTGAATCCAGATATAGTTCTTTGATTTGTTGAAGGAGTCCTGTTGTATTTTCTTTAAAAGACTTTTTTGTTTCTGGCATCACTTCGGGGTCATTTAAATCTTCAGAGAAGTTGTCGAAGTTGATGAAATAACCAGAGGCAGTTCTGTCAATTGATGGGATTGTTCTTTCAATCTGTCTTTCGGTAGCACTTTCTGATGCCACATCATTGTAGACTGGTGTTGTTTCTTGACGAACTGTTTCAATCTGTGTTTCAAGAGGCACGAGTTCCATGGCTGTATTGCATAGTCCTTCATTGTGCACTGCAGGCTGATCGAATGTGATTAGTCTTTCAGTTTGAACCTCTTGGATTGTTGCAAGTTTGGGTATTCTGTTGTTTCTTGGGAGTCCACTGGGCCTACTGTTGATTATAGGCCACATGCTTGTGGTTTTACCAGATCGATAGACACGACTCTGTTCTCCTTTTTACCAGCAAGGGGCGGTAGCACAACTGATCTTGTTCCGGTGACTGCTAAGACAGGTACTGCTTTTCTGTAAGAAGGCCCAAATTCCTTCTTAACCGCGATCTTTTCTCTGACTAGATCCCCAATCTTTGGAATCCAGACAGGCCTTGCTGGGGCTGTTGCGGGTGGTGCCTCGTCAGTGGTATTTGGCTGTTGCTTTAACTTTATGTTGCTTAATGATTTTCTTGTTTCATTCAGTTCCTGTAAAACAGCCAAACGGTCTTTTACTTCAAACTGCTTTGTTTCTTCTTGTACCACTGACATCTGACTATCGAGGTCCTGAACGCTCATTCTTATTCCGAACAATAGTTCGTATGGGCTGAAACCTTTTAGAGAATTTCTTGGCATGTTGTTAAGACTAGTCTGGACACTTATTAAATGTTTGACCCACCCAGCGCCTGAACCTAATACCTTCGCTGTTATAGATTGCTTTATGTCCCGGTTTTTTCTTTCTACCACACTTGTGCGACGGACAAGAATACCACAACCCAATTCCCATGCTAGCCATGGCCTCCTTATAGGCTCGAGAGCTGAAAGCAGGACCCTGGTCAGAATGGAACGTGGTAATTGCGTATGTGCCGATATGGACTCGCTAATCTTTTATAACAGTTCTAGGCGTCAGCCGAGTGCTGGAGGCCTCATTTTTTTAAGTGCATTTCGTCTTAAACGTTGTACACTGGGACGCGCTTCTCTTCTTTGATTGCGCAGATAGACCGCCTTATGCTGTCTAGAAGGGATCCTGAAACTACACTGGCCTGTTCATTACTGCGATCTCTATTGCAGTCTTCACAATTTTGAGCAAAACATTGAATATCTATACTCATTCCTGGCCACCAGTACTCTGATTGTAATTCTTTCAGAGAGGCTTTGATTGTTTGGTGTTTCAGACCCAACCCCATGTGTGCTTCCAGTAATAGGAAGCCCCTCCTGCTCCTGTTTGGAATTACTCTATCCCCCACTCCAGGGATTCGAGCAAAAGGAACGGAGTTTGCATCGATTATGTATGCATAATTGAGTGGATAGTTTACGGGTAGTGCTGCACAGTCGCCTTTTACGGTCGTTTTTACTGCTAGCATGGTTTCCCCGTCTATATACTTATCTGTACGCTTTTTTGTGGCTACGGAAGCCGGGTTAGTTGCTTCAGCGGTGGCTGTATTAGCCAATGAATTCCCTGCAACGTGAACGCCATCACGTTGAAGACTCTGTGCGTGAATCACGTGAGTCTTTTGTAGTTCTTTGTGTAAAAGAGCTACCTCGTTCCAGAGCAATTTATGCTTTATTGTGGCACCTGTGTCATCTTTGTAGTCGTTTTCAATCCAACTCTGCAGTTTATTGTTGTAAGAGTTGACGCAAAAATGAGAATCGCACACTATAAGTGTCGGGAATTCACGTTCTGCATTTTCGAGCGCCATCTTTAAAGATCTGATTTCAGTTCTCTGAACCGAACAGTTTCTTACAGATTCAGTTTTTGTTACTTTCGGTCTGAATTTACCGCACAGCCAACGACCTTTAATGATCGCACATGCTGCATTGTAGGATTTACTCTCTACGTTGAAATGCTGTACAAAGCTATCTGTATAGATTATACATGCGTATTGTGGGAGAGGCAGGATTTCGATTGGCAGAGGATATTCTTCTTCATATTCTAAATCATTCAGTTCTTCGTATTGCGGGGCGAAATAGTATTTCACGTCTTCCGCTCCTAGAGAATCTATGCACTGTATCCATTTTGGATCCAGTGACACTGTAGGCAGGTTTACTGGGCTGAATAGCGCCTCGAAGGCGGATTCCGCTGTAAGGATATTAATCCGTTTGCCGTGTGCTAGTTCTCGTTCATTTGCTAATGCGATTTGCACTGCGTTCACAGTTTTTTCTGTGCGACTGAATGTTTTTTCTGCTTGTGTGTACAAGTGAGACTTAATTGAAATTGGTACCTTTTCTCCCTCATTAGAGGTTAGGTACGTGAATCCGCATCTTCCTGGGATGACTCGGATTACAAGATCACGTGTGTTGTCACGTGTATCTAATTTTGTTTTTGCTAACATGTCTGTTTGCAGTGATCTCAAAATTTCTGTGTGTTTTTGAGTCCAATTGATTTGTTTTAAATCAGGTTTTATTAGTTCGTAGAGAGGTTTAACCCTCTCTGCGTAATTTAGTATGTAAGTTCTTCCGAAATTCAGAAAACCTAGTATGGATTGTAAATTCTTCAGCGTTTTTGGAGCTTGGAGTACAGCGCACTTCTCTAAGAAGTTGTCCGCTAGGCTTTTTCCTTCACTTGATAATTCGTACCCTAAAAACAGTACTGTCAGATGGGCAATTCGGGACTTTTTAAAGTTGAATTTGTAACCCTCTGCTGCGAACCCAAGTATAATGGTGTTCACTCTTTTCAAGTGAGTATCCAAGTCGTCGTCTGTGAGATAAATATCATCCACGTAAGATAATGCTTCATCATCATAGATTTGTAGTAACTCTGTTACCCTAGCTGAGAATAGTCCTGGGCTGTTCTTGAACCCCTGTGGGAGTCGACAGAATTTTTTCTGTGACCCAAATGCGGAGAAAGCGGTCAAGTATCTGCTTTCTGGTGCAATGTTTTGACAAAAGAAACCATTAGAAATGTCTAATGTCGTTTTATATTTTTTCCTAACTATATTATTCATTAGGGCTGCACTATGCGAGTTTTGTACTGCAAAAGTTTTGCAACATGTATTAAGGTGTCTGTAGTCCAAAACTAGACGATATGAATTGTCTGGCTTGGAGACAGGAAACAAAGGATTGTTCATTTGAGAGGTGCATGTTTCAATCACCCCCTGGTACTCAAGTTGATCTAAGATCTCCCTGACCTGTTTTTTTAGCTTCTTGCTTTATGGGATACTGCCGTTGGGCAGTTGGTTCACTTTTTAGTTGGATTTTGTGAGGCGTAGAATCCTCATCCCATCCTACATGATTTTTATACAATGCAGGTGCCTGGGCTACAGCCCATTTCCTTGCATATGTATATTTTTTATGAATCGGAATGTGATTCGAGAAGGCAGGCATAATTACCTCTTCGCCACGAGGGCATTCCCTGACAAACTCCGGGGGCCAATCTTTTTCAGCTAACAGAATATCATAGCCTTTTGAGAGCTTATCCCAAAATAGACCCCTAATTTTCCTAGTCTTATCACCCTCTATACGCAATGTTATTTCGTATATTTTATGGGGCTCGCTAAGCCTGGCGTCGGCAGTTTCAACCTGAATGTATTCATTCGTGTCCACTGTCTCCAGATGACTCATCAAGATCTTGCGCGCTATACTGATCTCTGCTGCACTGTCCAACATTGTCAATGCCCACTCCCCGTTTTTCAACTGTGTCCTCAGTATTCTCGGCATGGTTGATTACTCTAATACTGGCTACCTTCTTTTTCTGAAATTGAGATTTTTTACTCTGAGCAGGTTCCTTGTCTTTGGACTTGGTGTGCTCTCCTGGGTCTGACCGTCCTCTTCTTTCCGAATTCTGTGGAAAAGATCGAGAGGGACGTGTATCAATACTTTGATATCTATCAGGTTTTTTTATATTATCCCTATTTCTAAGGTTATATCTTTTCTCAGAGGGCTCCCGTTGGGGAGACTGGCGTTCTCGAGTCGGAGTTCTTTCCCTCCGTCGAGGAGACCTTCCTCTGGACTGGAAAACTTTTTCCTTGGGAGTGGATTGTTTATTTCCATCCCAGCTCTTTTTAGGAGTGTTTGAATTATTTTTAATAAACAATTTTTCAGGATTTTCGAGCAGTTGGGGTTTTACCGGTTTCCCACCCAAGCTGTCTCTACCTAATTCTTCATAGCATTTTTCTATGATTTTTGCAAGCTCAACAGGATCTTTTATATCTGTTTCCCTCAACTTCTGGCGGATCGCCACAGATGCTGCTTCTCCTTTTACATTGGCTAATAATATAGCCGTGACCTGCTTGAAATCTTTCAGTAATTTCATACCTAGATTTAAAGCGGGTTCTGGACCGAATTCATTTTGAATCTGTTTTAGCACGTCTGGTATTACCGCCATAGACGGAACACCGTGTGTTTTTGTGTAAATGGAAGCAAAGACTGTACCCCAAGTGTCGCAGTCCTCCACGTGTGGTGCGATTCCCATAGGAAGGCAGATGGTCAAGATTCTGTGTTTCTCAATAGGGGTAGTATCAGGAAATACTGCCTCTATTTGAGTGATTTTCTGGGCTAACCAGAAAGGAATTTGTTCCCGTTTTACGGGTGTTTTACCAAGACATGACTGTATGTTCTGTGGTGTAATTTTATTTGTGTTCCCCTGATGAGGGGTCAGCTGGTGTGAATTAACAGCTGGCTGGACTGTTGCAGTCCGTATTACATATTGGACTAATTGCCTATGTATTTTTATTAATGTGTTTAGCTGTGTTAACAGCTCTTCTCTAGACATTCTTGTAATGTCAGGATGTGGTGTGTAGCTGGCTAGAACCGGCCACGTGGCTCCTGGTCTACCTAGTGGACCGAGCCTAGTTATGTGATCATTGTGTTTTAGGGCGCCATTAAACCAGAGCAGGTGCTCTTGAAATTTAAGTGGGATTTCAACCTCCTCGAAAGGAGCGTACTCTCCCGGAGGTTCCTCTATTTTGTAATAGTGAAACTCTTGTGTTATAGCGTTTACCGCTGGAAAGTTTATCCATGAATAGAATACCTCTGTCTGCCGATACTCGTGAGCCTCTATCACGAAAATTACTGTACCACCTTGAGGTGTCAGTCCGTGTTCTATAAGTTTTAAAGTTATAGATCTTCTTAACTGGACCGGGATGATAATAGCACCCGGGTCTGTGTATTCGGGACCTTGCTGAGTCGCATCTACTGCGGCCCCATTGGTTCCGTTTTCTGGCATTGTAAAAATGCGAGGTTTGCAGAGTAGGTCTCCAAGGAGACAAAGATTAGGTGCACAATATTTTGGAACACTGTATCCTTCAACGTTGAATAAACCAGAGCTTTACATAGGAATCTCTTCCTACTAAGGTCGGGCGGATTTTAACCTTTCACCCACTCCAGACGTCTATTGGAGTATTTTACGGGAGAAAGGGGTGTGAAATATGCACGACTGAGTTACTCTACAAGTCTTACGTTAGTTTATCGCCTTACCAAACGTTTGGGCGCCATGTAGTGTAGTTCCTAGTTTCCCACTAGGCCCTGCGCATTGGAATAACATAAACAGTAGTATCGACGTGGAACTGCTTATATTCCAGGCCTCCACTGACTATGCTAAACTTAATTGGGTTGTGTTACCAACTAGCTCAGAGGTCACTGGAAACTTTCTTCTCTGCATAGGAAGTGATCAGCTTCCTTGGCACAGACAAGAAGGGATTCAGTTTTCCAACAACCGTGCAACATGACAACTTTGCTCCTCAGATCAAGAGTCGATCTCTAGGGTCGTGTGAAACAATAGACACAGATTTCACTCAGTCAGTCTAGTGCAGTTTACTTTCACAGTATGTAGAGAATAGAGAGACGGGCGTGTATCAATAAAGGGTTAACATTTATTGAACAGTCTTTCTTCTCATACAAGAGAAATGTATTGCCACAATTGCAATAACTGTTATTGTAAAAAGTACGTACAGTAAGATAAGTATTGCGAAATAGAACTGTAAAAGCATTGATATGGTTTCTTAGCCATACAATGGTTTAAAAGTAATAAAACATATATACAGTCATATATACATTAGGCTAACATACTCAACTGGTGCTTCTAACTAAGCCTACCCCAGTGTGCCTGACCTAAGCCTAACACGTGAGAAGGGGGAGTAAGTAAGTAGCTTAAGTTAAGTTGGTTTTGCCAAGGTTTGTTTCAAGAATTCTCGTCTAAGGGTTTAGTCAACACCATACCTCTGAATAGAATGATGGAGGATTGGTATCTCCTTCAGGGGTCTCTCTCGATATCCCAGTCACCCGCGAGGGTAAACTGGAAGCGCCGGGACTGGATTTCTCTGCACGAGAAAGGCAGCGGCTTCTCTCAGCGCGTCGAGGAAGGAGGGGTGACAGCGTCCGCGGGCAGCTGGGCTGGATGTCTTCGCAGAGGACGGCTGCACGGCTCCTCAAGCGTACTGCACCATAGGTCGCGATGTAGCGGCGATAATGGTAATCAGTAGCTTCACCACCACAGGATAGCAGGCTGCAGCGACAGAGTGCTAGTTTTTACCAACACGGGGTCATGCAGGCAGCTGGCATCAGCAACATGTTCGCTCATTGCTTAAGGCAACGTTGGTAATATTTATACCTGACAGGTGCCGGGTTTGACGCAAGTTTGCTGGACATAAGACGTCAATTAAAGATGTCACTAGGAAGTGATAGTTATCAGTTGCTCATTAGAGTTCCATTACTAATCAAAACATAGCAAGCGGGGATTTCCAGGTTTGCTAAGTTTTTATCTTGTTGAAGAACTCGGAGTGTTATCTAGGAATATCAGATAGTGACTGCTGCTCTGTCATTGCACTAATTGGTCGCAAAGGAAGTAGCAGAGAGTCATGCTGGAATGTGGCTCTGTGGCTCTGCTCGTGTGAGGCCAGAGATGACTTTACAGAAAATCGCACTTGAACGGTTATGCCAATATAGGGAATAAATGGATTTATAGCCGAATAGGGGCATAAGGTCACAGTATCGATCAGGAACCTAGATAAGCACATGACAGCATTTTCGAAGGACGGAGCAATAGTAGTCAGGCAAAGGCTGCTGGAGCTGAATGGAATATTTTTCCAAAGGAGAAGCAGTTAAAATGGAGCTTTAAAAAAAATATATCCTATTGGATCCTTTCAGAATGAAAGGCAATACATTTAGGTAGTGTGTTGGATGCCATAGAAAGAGGTCTTATTATTGGCTGTTAGTTAAAAAAAGAAATGTAACACAGACATAGATATGCTTTTAAATCTGTAGAGTAAATCTCACCTGCTGTTTCTAATTAAATATGGGTGGAAAATTTGTTCGGCTCGCAGAATTTGTGAATTTTTGGCAATTTTGCGATCCGCTAATCGCGCAAAATTGCCCAAAAATTTGCAATTCGAGAGTTGGGGGATTTTTTTTTCTTGTTCACGCTTCAAAAATACAATCTTGCGCACGCGGCATTGACTTACCATGGTTTTGCGTTCACTGATGAGTTTTCCTCCCTGTTCGCGTGCGCTGCAAGATTTTGGCAGCTGGCCGAGCAACGCCGCGATCGCGAACATGTCATACGACCCAAAACAGGAAATTGCGAACGCGAACAAGTCATTGCGACCCGAAACAGGAAATTGTGAAAACGTTATTGCGACCCGAAACAAGAAAAAGGCATCACGAGCAGGGTGGTTAAGTGGAAACAGCATGTTCGCGACCGTTGAGACCGCATGCGCAAGTTCTCGTTCCCAAACTGGTAAAAAAATCTTGCAAACTCACCCAAAAAAATTTGCAAGATCGCGGAATTTGGGGATTTTCGAAAATCGCGATTACGAATTTGCTCGAATACGCGTATCGCAAATTCACAAATTCCGCCCATGCTTATTTCTAATTTAGAATCCTCGATTGTGCTGTGAACTTATGACTTACAGATTCCACTTGTTTGTTATGGTTCACTGAGCTAATAGTGTATTTGGGAGGGTGTTAAAGAGACAGAACATTTTTTTTAAAGTTGAGGAGTGATGACACAATTTGAGTAATGGCAAGCTTTAACTTCCAACTCAGAACTTTGCAATAAAATGTTTGTATCTATTTGTTTATTATACATTTTTATTTTTTGAGATTTTTGCATGTAATTAAACATAACATCACTGCACATTTTCATAAGACAAGAGTGTTTTATGGTACATGAAGAACCACTCATGGAGCCGAGAAAATTCTATAATCAATTGGCCTCACTTAGGTCAGTTAGGAAAGCCCTCACTCACCAACCTGGTTGATGACATGCTTCATCATCGGGCCCCACTGAAGAGGTCGAGTGCCTCTCCAGTGTGCTACGACGCCAGATCTACTGCGGAGCAGGTTTTTTTGTGAGTACAGGCGTGAAGTGAAATTATTAAGTGGTGGTGAAGGTAAAAATGTCCTAAGTGTTTCAAAAAAATATGTATTACTTTATCCCTGGGACATAATTAAAAATATAGTGTTGGAAAATGGTCCAAAATTAATTGTTTGGATAATTCCATAAATTCTTATTATCTGTCAACATGTTTCTTTCTTAAAATGTTGTGAGTTTACCAGGCATTCGTCAGGACATAAAAAGTGGACTAAACCCTGGCGGTATGAGCACCCTAAGGCTCACCCTTACCTAGGGACGTGAATGTGAAAAGTGAAAAATGAAAAAAGTGCAAGGGAAAAGAGCGTACTCTTTCCCGGTTACTCCTGGTTTAGGAGGCTTACCAATTAAAGGTTACTGCACCTGTGGAATAAAGGTGACATAGACAAACATATAAGACAGGACAAACAATTAAAATCAGTCTTGTTCTTATAAGTATGCTGATAGTGCTCCAGTAGTAGTGGAAGGACAGTGGGTTGCAAGTTGACATTATAGTTATCACCAACCTCTGTCCCTGGGGGAACAAATATTAGTTGTTACCGGGGGTGTGGTGGGCTACAGGTGGGATAGTAGCCGTGTTTAATAGGGGACCCCGTGTTACTAGTTAGGATCAATGGACCAAAAGGTCAGTGACCCTGCATCGAGTATTGTCATTGTTAAAAACACACAAACATTAAAATGTCTCACTTGTATGATAATTGCGATTGTCACCTTGGGTCACGGGAGGGGGGTGGTAGGTATTTGGCACACCCTTCGGTTGGTAGAGAAGTAAAAATGACATAATCGAGTTAGGAAATAGATTGGTTGGTACTTATCTGAAAAGTGACGCTGCCAGCAAAATTTGTCTGAGCAGTGGGAAGTAACTCACGCCCTCAACGCCAGGCACCCTCTCGGAACCTAAAGCACCCTCAACCGGACCCCGACGATAATGTGCGGGGACGGGGAAGTGGTATAAACCACTCCGAGTGCAGCGCGGCTCACTTCCTGGATGGGCATGGCCGCTTGCAGAGATGGGCGGAGTCTCGTCCATGGTCCAATACTGAGCAGGAGGTCACGGAAGCCAGTTAGATGAGGGGCTTGAAACTAGAGCGCTACCTTCAAAAATGCTCGATCATCTCTAAACAGGGGGATAAAACTTTATTGGTCACTCGAGGCACAGACAATGAACATGGAACGGCCGGAAAAAGAGGTGTAAATATACTCCTGTTATTCTCTAGGCGTCAAAAAAATCGACATCAAGTACAAACTGGGTGTGTAAGGAAAATACCCAACTGTAGAGATAGAATTAGCTCAGGAAATTACTACAGATCACATAGTGTGCTCTTTGGAAGTTGGAGACGTGGGCACATTTATATGGGAAATGACCACATAAGCTACCCGATAAACCTACACTACTCCAAGTGTGGTATGGTTACAAAAGAATGACAGTGAGAGTGGGCTAAACTCAGTGGGCATATCATAGTGATAAAAGGGGTAGCTAGTCCCATGGAATGGAGCATGATTCGCACAGGGGGTTATATGCTTTTACTCAGCATAGGTGGAGAAAGCTAAAGGACTTCAGCAATTATTATCAAAGGGTTACTGGTATTCCAAGCTAAATGACCTTGCTCCAGTCCAGCTATTTGAGCACAGAGTTCCACAGGATCTCGTCATTGAGTCCCGTGAGGTGGGTCCGAGCCGGTAGACCCATCTTTGTTCCTTCTCGAAAAGCCGGTTGGTGGTATTATTCCCAGCAGTGACCTGTTCTATCACAGTCCACCGTAGATCGTTGGTGGTGTGATTGCTATCCAGAAAGTGTCTGCTCATTTTGGTGGTATTCTTGCGACATCTGATGTTACTCCTGTGCTTGCAGATTCTCTGCTTAATCTTTCGAGTGGTCATCCCTACATAGCGGAGGTCACGAGGACAGGTGATTAGGTATATAACGTTCAGAGAATTACAGTTAGTATGCGCCTTTTGTATCCATACTTTTCCATGTTCGAGTGTCAGTGATTTGGAGGTGGATGTGAGGTGAAAGACGCTACAATCTGAGCAGGGAAAATGTCCTGTAACTTTTGGTAAACCCCATGAGTCAGTGATAGAGCGAACTTCCAGTGATGTCTTTTCCTTTGGACGTGTGTTGACGAGGGCATCATTTAGACTGCGTCCCTTCTTAAATGAAAACAATGGTTTTTCCCAGGTCTTTTTCAGACTGGATATGATTTTCCAGTTTTTGTTTATAGATTTCTTCATGATGTTGGAGAGGCTGCTATATGTAGTCATGCATGTGAGGGGAACTTCGTTAGATTGGGGGATCTTGTCCTCCAAGAGGGCCTCACGAGGCATATTACGTGCTCTCTTATAGCCCTTACTGAGAGTGGATGGGGGTACCCTCTCAGTTGCAATTTTTCTGTTAGTCCTGCTGACTGTTCCTTAAAATCCTTAACATCACTACAGTTCCGTCTGCTTCTCAGGTACTGCCCATAAGGTAGATTCTCTTTAAGTGGGTGCGGATGAAATCTCGTAAATTCCAGTAAGTTGTTCTTCGCCGTTGGTTTGTAGTGAGTTTTGGTTGAGAGATTGGTGCCAGTGATACTGATAGTCACATCTAGGAAGACAATTCCTGTCTTGCTCGTGGTATTAGTAAACTTCAGATTTTTATCCAGGGTGTTGATCCAGATCAGGCAATCCTCTAGTAGTTTAGCACTGCCTTGCCACAATAAAAAGACATCATCGATGTATCTCCTCCACAATTGTATGGAGGAGGTGAACTGTCCATTCGCTGGTAGAATGTGTTTTGCTTCGAAGTCTGCGACGTATAATCCCGCCACACTTGGAGCAAAGGTGCTCCCCATGGATGTACCTGTGCATTGTAAGAAGAGCTGTCCTTTCTATGTGAAGAAATTCTCTTTAAGAGCTATGGCAGCACATTCAATAATAAATGTCTTGGGTGTTTGGTAGCTTCAATCGATGGAATCGAGAGCCGCCCCCACGACTTTGATGGTATCATCCTGGGGGAGGCTGGTATATAGGCTTTCAATATCTGGGGTTACAAGTGTTACCATATTCTCCGCAAAAGTGATCTCTTGTAGGAGCTGTAGAAGGCTTTTCGTATCTTTGAGGTACGTGGGAGTGTTTTGCACAATGGGTCTCAAATATTGATCACACAAACGTGACAAAGGTTCTAGTAGAGAACCTATGCCCGAGACGATTGGTCGTCCAGGTGGTGGCAGCTTATTTTTGTGAGTCTTAGGAAGTGTATAGAAGTAGGGGATGACACCGTTACTGGTATTAAGAAAGTCGGCCTCATTCTTGGATAATTGTCCGTTTTCCTCTTCTCTACGGACTAAGTTGGTTATCCTTGCCTTTAGATCAACTGTGGGGTCTCTGGTGAGGGGGATGTAATTATTTTTATCGTCCAAGAGATCACGGCATGTTTTGTATCACTATCCCCCCTCCTTTGTCCGCTGGTTTTATAGTGATATCCTGGTCATTCTGGAGATCCTGAAGGGCTTGGTATTCTGCGGTAGTGAAATTGCCGAAGGTGGTTGGTTCTTGGCATGTCTCCAGATCTTGGAATACGGCCGGCTCAAAGGCAGTGATAGCTGCCGGGACAGTGTGAGGTGGCGGGTGAAAGTGGAATTCAGCCTTTACGGGCTGCCTCATTGGGATCTTCTTTACCTTCAAAGAAGGAATTAATTTGAGTTTTCAAAAGAAACTGGCAAGCTCGCAATGAAGCTTGAATTTGTCTGGGCGTGAGGTTGAGATGAAACCAAGGCATTTTTCAAGGACCTTGTTCTCCATTGGTGACAAAACTTTGTTTGATAAGTTTGTTATGAGGCTACTTGCCGGCTGGTCCCTGGTTGTGAGGTTTTGCTGCATGTGTGATGGCCCACAGGATCTTCTTCTTCCCATGAGACCTGGTTGTTGCCTCTCCTCTTCCCTCTTCTTCTCCGGCCCCTCTCTAAAAAAGGTGGCTGATATTGATTTTGGAAGCTTGGTGGGGGCATGAAGGCAGGATTCCAGCCCATGAATGGAAAAGGTTGATGGAAGGGCAATTGATGGTTACCTCCTCCCATATGTGGAGGTGCTGGCCGTCTCTGCTGTTGATTAAAGTAGCCAGGTCAATCAATCAATCAGTGACACTTATAAAGCGCGCTACATACCCGTGGGGTCTCAAGGCGCTGGGGGGGGGGGGAGCCGCTACTGCTCGAACAGCCAGGTCTTCAGCTTCTTCCTGAAGGAGAGGTGGTCTTGGGTCAGGCGCAGGTCGGTCGGGAGGGAGTTCCAGGTCTTGGCGGCCAGGTGGGAGAAGGACCTTCCTCCTGTAGTCGCTCTTCGGATGCGGGGGACGGCGGCGAGGGCGTGGTTGGCTGATCGGAGGTGGCGTTTGGGAGCGTAGAAGTTGACTCGGCTGTTGAGGTAGCTCGGGCCTTGGTCGTGTAGGGCTTTGTGTGCGTGGGTGAGGAGGCGGAAGGTGATTCTTTTGTTGACGGGGAGCCAGTGAAGGTCTCGCAGATGTCCGGAGATGTGGCTGGTTCGTGGGATGTCGAGGATGAGTCTGGCTGAGGCGTTCTGGATCCGCTGGAGTCTCTTCTGGAGCTTGGCGGTGGTCCCGGCGTAGAGGGCGTTGCCGTAGTCCAGTCGGCTGGTGACGAGGGCCTGGGTGACGGTCTTCCTGGTCTCGGTGGGGATCCACCAGAAGATCTTCCGTAGCATGCGTAGGATGTTGAAGCATGCCGAGGAGACGTTGTTGACTTGCCTGGTCATGGAGAGGGAGGAGTCCAGGATGAAGCCCAGGTTGCGTGCATGGTCTGTCGGTTTGGGTGCGGTGCCCAGGGCGGGAGGCCACCAGGAGTCGTCCCAGGCGGAGGGAGAGGAGCCCAGGATGAGGACCTCCGTCTTGTCCGAGTTCAGTTTCAGGCGGCTGGTCGTCATCCACTCGGCTACCTCTTTCATCCCTTCGTGCAGGTTGGCTCTGGCGGCGGCGGGGTCGTTGGTCAGGGAGAGGATCAGCTGGGTGTCGTCGGCGTAGGAGATTATGCTGAGGTTGTGTTTGCGTACGATGGCCGCGAGGGGGCTCATGTAGACGTTGAAGAGGGTGGGGCTCAGAGATGATCCTTGGGGGACGCCGCAGATGACTTCGGTGGCCTCTGACTTGTACGGTGGTAGGCGGACTCTCTGTGTTCTCCCGTCGAGGAAGGAGGTGATCCACTCCAGCGCCTTGTCCTGGATTCCGACGTTGCTGAGGCGCCGTACTAGGGTGCGGTGGCAGACCGTGTCGAATGCCGCGGAGAGGTCTAGGAGGATGAGGGCCGCTGTTTCTCCATTGTCCATCAGGGCTCGGATGTCGTCGGTGGCGGCGATGAGGGCGGTCTCGGTGCTGTGGTTGGCTCGGAAGCCGGACTGTGAGGGGTCGAGGGATCCGTTCGTCTCGAGGAAAGCGGCCATCTGCTTGTTGACGGTCTTCTCGATGACTTTGGCTGGAAACGGGAGGAGCGAGATGGGGCGGTAATTCTTGAGGTCGGTGGGGTCCGCTGTTGGTTTCTTGAGTTCTTCCTCTGTTGCCTCGATGCCTCTGTTGAGGTCTTCCTCTGTTGCCTCGATTCCCTCTGTTGCCTCTTCTTCTCCCTTGATTAAAGGAACCATTGCTAGAACCACTACTATTCGATGAGTCCTCAGCTGAGTAGTCAGTGTTACTCGGGTTCCTAATGGGCGGAGTGTAGTTGGCAGCTGAGTAGGGGTAGACTTTCTCAAATTCAAATTTTTTCAGATCCTTCTGGAACTTAGTGACTTTAGATTGCATAAGGTTCTCCTTGTATTCATTTAGTTCTTTGTTGATTTTGTCCAGCTTTTTATTATAACCGGTGACTGCTTCTTGAATTGCAATCATTAGGGCTTCAGAGTGTCTCAATGCTGTTTTTATTATAAGTGCTAACCAATCGCGGGTACAGTGCAACACGATCATGGCCCATTCTTTACGAAAGGTGGCATCATTCAGGAAGCTGCGTGGAGCATTCGTAACAAGTAGGCCTTTAGGAGCAGTGTTGTTGAGTAGATATTGTTTTAGAATCGTGCCGTGAAGGATTGTTCGTATTCGGTCACGTTTCAACTCTGTGAGTTTTTCCTATTCGGAGGTGTGAGCTATTACTTGTGAAATTGCGGGATCCGCAAATAATGAGGAGTCTGACAAAATTGCTGCTAATTCTGACTCAGTATATGTAAGTCCCAGGTTAGCCATGGTGTGTGCAATAGGTGGAGACAAAGAAACAGTAAATGGAGTAAGCTGGAGTGGCGGAAAACCTACACCAAGCTCAGTAAAAGCAACTCTCACAGCTCTGCGCTGCTAAAATCCAACAACAAAAAGAGAGGCAGGGAAAAAAAATCACTCTTAGTCCCCGGTTAAGTTTAAGCAAACAAGAAAAGAGTGTTCTATGGTACATGAAGAAGCACTCATGGAGCAGAGAAAATTCTGTAAGCGGGGACTAAGAGTGATTTCTTATTTTTTTCCCTGCCTCTCTTTTCTTTGTTGCATTTTCATAAGACAACATTGCAATGACATTAGGTAGCATTATAGGTGCATAATCAACAACACAAATTATCACTAATACAAACAATAACATCTGCCGTTTTCCTGTTACTTCTTTACCACACTTAGGGGCACATTATCAAGACACAGCATTAAAATGATCACAGCTTTAGCGGCAGGAGACTGCCGCTCAAGCGGCAATAACGGGCTTGATAATATGCCCTTGTAAATTCCCATGGAAGCCCATGTTTGGGTGGGAACATGGTCTTCTATTGGAATTCTCTACGGCATATTATCAAGCCCATTATCGCCGCTTAAGCGGCAGTTTCCTGCCGCTAAAGCAGAAATACCTTTAACGCCCTTTTAATAATATGCCCCCTAATTCTAAAGCTTGACAGTGTAGCCAATTATGGCAATATGTTTGTTACACCTACACTAGTAATCTACACCATGTCTATCATCACAACACCATTGTTTGGAATTCCTTCTGAAGCCCGGTTGTCTTAGTATGTCTTTTTCTGGGGGGTATGCCATCGATCAACTGTCCCCCCAAGCTTCCATTCCTCCTGCTCTCAGCCAGGTTTCAAAGGGCTCCCAGATATCCTTTGGTCTAAGCTCCCAATAGAGTGACAGTTGATCTTTACAATAAGTCTCATCCTTGACTCATCTTGTAATAGTGGGGTGTGATTTTTTCTTCCAGTGTATCACCACATGCCTTTTCACCAGGATCAAAAGGGTTGCAGTGAGATTTCTGTTTGCCTTGGGTGAATCAAGGACATATCTCAATAAAGCGACTAGCGGGGAGCAGAGCAAGGGATCGCTTGTTGTTTGTGCTATGTGGGTAACTACTGATTGCCAATACTGTGCTATCGGTCGGCATTTCCAGGCTAGATGGATGAAGGTGGCCTGTTGAGAGCCGCATCTCCAGCAATTTGTGTCTGGGTGGATGCCCATATGATGTAACTCTGCTGGTGTACGATATAATCGGTGTAAATAGTTAAAATGGATTAACCAGAGTTGTTAATTTGGTGAAAGGTGTTCCAATTGTGTACATCCAAACAACCATTGTTTATCAGTAATGGTAATGCCCACATCATCTTCCAATTCAGTTTTAGAGTGAACTACTGTAATAGGCAACTCTTGCTCTGTAATCCTATATTTACGGGTGATCAATTTCCAGGGCGAGGGTACAGAGAGAATATGCTCTAGTGCCGGTAGTGTGGGGGGCTATTTGCCAAAACTCCACATATCCGGCTTTGCATGCTTCTCTAATGTGGTAGTATAACAGCATATCCAGTGCCGTATATGGTGTCGAAGGGCACATCTGCTGTAATGTTAAAAACTTACCATCTGGGAATAAATCGCCTCCAGTTAACCAGTGATGCCGCTCTTTGCTTTGCGGACTTCTCAAGTAATGGTGAAATAAGTGGGTTACACCCTATTGACATTGATGGTGCAAATAATACCTTCTGGTGTGCCCTTTTGGCTAAACCTTGCCATGCCCATCGAAGTGCTTCAGCCGTGTCTATCTCTTGGTGAGGGCACTTATGTTTTTTATAGATTGCCGTATTTAGTGGAAGGGGAGCTACCTCATCCAGTTCGATTGCCACATGGGGCTGGAAAGGTGTGGGATGCTGTCAATAGTGTAGGTATTGTGCTTCTGCACAGTATGCATATAACTTGAAATTGGTGCACCTAGCCCCCCTTGCAAAAACGGCAATGTTAGAATATCCCAAGAGACGCTGGGTTGCATGCCAGCCCATATCCATTCCAGGACAGTCGAATGGAGTCTTTTAAAAAAATGTGAGCTCAAGGGCATCGGTATGTTTGCAAAGAGGTATAGTAGTTTGGGGAGGGCTGCCATGTTTGTTAATGCTATTCGACCTACTAGGGAAACCGGCAAGTGTTTCCACCGTTGTATTTTTCCCTCCAGCCAATCCATCACCCTCCCATAATTTGCTGTCCATGTCTCCTGCATACCTCTATTTATCCAAATACCCAAATACTTAATCGGTTCAGTCGACCATGTTATAGGGAATTCTGTATCAAATGAAGTTGTGTCATCTGTTAGTGGTATAACCATTGATTCAGCCCAGTTTATCTGAATCCCTGTCAGACCTCCGTATCTCACCAGTTCTCTCATTACTGGTGCGAAATTCGTTTCTGGGTTTACTAAATATATAGTCATATCATCAGCGTACATTGAGTTTAGCAACCCACTACAGGTGAAACCAATACTATGCTGCGTGTGATGTTGTCAGAGTCGGGCTTCTAAGGGCTCCTTTGCAATCGCAAGGAGCAGTGGCGACAATGGGCAGCCTTGACTCATGCCCCTCATTATAGTTATGGGCTCTGAAATGTGACCATTTACATTAATTCTCGCCATGGGTTTGGTATATAAAATATTTTAATTTCCTGTATGAAAATTGAACACGGTCCCAGACGGGTCGATAACATGAATAGGAAGTCTCATTCAAGAGAATCGAACACCTTTCTGGCATCTAATAGGGCCACAAAAGCTTGTAAATGCGCAGCTAAGTAGTGCAACAGCGCTAATATTGTGCGAAGATTATATGCCATTGAACGGCCTGGGATAAAACCTGAAGGGTCGGGTAGCGCTATCAATGGGAGAAGAGGCTGCAGCCTGTTCGCTAAAAGCTTGGCATAGATTTTGGCATCTAAGGAGTGTGAGGATGGAACATTTTGTTTATTAAGTTTTGTAATGTAGGCCGAGCCTCTAGGTGTATGCAGGAGGCCAGCTAGCATATGCCCTGGTCTGTCTCCTTCCCCATATCTGTGCGCTTTGTGTATATTTGTACATATATTTGGTTTCCTGTTCAGCTTCTTCCTGAAATGCAGTAAGTTTGCTTCTGATGTGAGCCAGTGTGAATTGTGAGGGGGTTGTGTAATAGTGCTTTCTAAATATTTGCTCTCTCCCTCTCCCCGTGCAATAGTGTTGCACATATCTCTAAGCACTCCTGCCTTCAAAGCTATACAATCACCATGGGCTACTACCTTGAAGGCCTCCCAGGTGGTTCCCGGGGAGTCTACTGAGCCCTCATTATTCACAAAATAGTCTGTGATTTTATTGCGCATTTCTTCTCAAAAGACCTGATCCAACAGAGCCCCCAATGGGAATCTCCAGCTAAAAGGCGGAACATACGGTTTGTGTATGTGAAGTTTAAGTTGTACTGGTGCATGGTCCGAGAATACTCGTAGATGATGTGTGGCTTCAACTACCCAGGTGTGCAGATCTTTGGTTTTGAGCCAATAATCCAGCCTTGACCAGGCGTATTGATGGTGTGTTATGCAGGTCCCTTCCCTCACATTTTGGTGTAATGCCCTCCAGGAGTCTATAAGTCGGTATTTGTCAATTATATCTTTTAACACTGATGTTGCCTGCAGCTGGGGTGTCAGAGACGCCCCTACTCTATCTGCCTTGTGTGACAGAACTATGTTAAAATCTCTACCACAGAGTAATGCTGCATTGCCTAGTGTTTGGATATCGTGCCAAAATCTATGAAAAAATGTAGGGCAGTCTGTGTTTGGGCCACATGTATTAGTAACTATTATAGGAGTGTTACATAGTTCTTATATTTTTAAATTGGAACGCTTTATAATATTCCAGTAGATCCGGGCTGGCTATTCCTCCTTGTAGCTTGTGTCTTCTCAGTTTTTTCCAACTGATCCTTACTCCTTTTGACCCCCATATGAAACTGGATACTTCCCCTTGTATCTTTTTAATCTCCGCTTTTTTAAACTCCAATGGAAGAGAATTGAATAAATATTTGCACTTCAGTAATACTGTCATTTTTACTAGGTTTGATTTTCCTAGGAAAGATAAGCGTAGACCTGACCAGGCCTTTAGAAGTCTGCTAATTTCCTTGTGTACTCTTTTGAAGTTTAAGCTTGCTATTTCTTCAATGTTCTTACTATACTCAACTCCAAGATACATTAATTTGGTCTTCACTAAAGGATTTCCAGACACGATTGTGGGTGGATGCGCGGCAACCCGGCGCTTCATTTCTTAAGCCGAGAACGCGTTATTCTGTGATGGCAGCAGCTTGTTACAGGATATTTTAATTAGTGGGGTACACTGATGTCATTGAAAATATTGTGCTGATCGTGGAGTGAGGATGTATTCTGTACAGTGTGCGTCCCCTGGCAAAGTCGGTTTTCTGCCGGTTCCTGTGGCCTGGTGTAATTCCTGGCATCTACTGTGACAAAAATGACGGCCAGTCCGTGCCTGCCTCATCAATGGCGTACTGGGAACAGTGGCGTCACTAGGGCTGGTGTCACCCGGTGCGGGTAACTCATGGTGTCAACCCCTCACAACTTACCAGATGGACCATCTCACCCTCTGCCTGCACCATGTCCCCTCTGCCTGCACCATCTCCCGTCCGCCTGCCCCATCTCACCCCCTGCCTGCACCATCTCCCCTCTGCCGCACCATCTCTCCCTTTGTCCGCACCACCTCTACCTTCGCCTGCACCATCTCTACCTTCGCCTGCACCATCTCTCCCTCTGCCTACACCATCTCCCCTCAACCTGCTCCATCTCTCCCTCCGCCTGCACCATCTCTCCATCTGCATCTGCCATCTCTCCCTCCGCCTGCGCCATCTACCCCTCTGCCTGTGCCATCTCCCCCTCTGCCTGCACCATCTCCCCTCTGCCTGCATCCTCTCCCCCTCTGCCTGCATCCTCTCCCCCTCTGCCTGCACCATCTCCCTTCTGCCTGCACCATCTCCCCTCCGCCTGCACCCTCTCTCCCCACTGCATCCATCATCTCTCCCTCTGCCTGCACCATCTCCCCTCTGCCTGCACCATCTCTCCCTCTGCCTGCACCATCTCTCCCTCTGCATCCGCCATCTCTCCCTCCGCCTGCGCCATCTCTCCCTCTGCCTGCACCATCTCCCCCTGCCTGCACCATCTCCCCTATGCCTCCATCATCTCACCCTCTGCCTACACCATCTCCCCTCTGCCTGCACCATCTCCCTTCTGCCTGCACCATCTCCCCTCCGCCTGCACCATCTGATGTTATGACACTGGTGAATATAGTGGGCTTCGGACTGTGTGTACAAATTTGGGACTCTATATGAGCCCATAGATCTATCCCACCTAGGCAGATCTCTCGTCTGTCTTAAGTGTTTTTTATTTCCCTGCTACTCTGCCTAGTTATAGTTTCCTCAGGGGTTCCCTTTTGCTTTATTAGTATGCTAGAGGTCTTCCCAGTACACCATCCTTGGTAGCAAGCATGAAGTGGACTGTCTCAACCGGGGGGGGGGGGGGGGGGGGGTGGCTGATTCTTCAAGCAAAAAGCAGAGTGGAGCTGCAGGGGTCCTAAGCACCTGCCATGCTAGAGATCTTCCCGCTTGGAGGAGCAGGGTAGTGGTGAGGATGTCCCTGTAGTGCATCACTCTACTCTTTACTGTGGTAGTGCTTGTCTCTAAAGTAGTCAGTGAGGGCCTCAATAGCTACAGGAAAGGCCTGCTACTCCGTCCCAGACTTGCATCTGGATGGAAGCCCCCTGCACACTACAGTGCAACAAGACAACCTTTGGTGGACACAAACTGCACCTTTACAGATAATCTGCCTACGACCCTGTTGCCCATTTCATACTGAACACCATGAGGCTCAGTTCTTCACTATTACTCACTTGCTCTGTACCAGCCATTCTGTGTAAAAGATGTTGGGTCACTTGTTCTAGTCTAATATGCAAGGAAACAATTGTGCCTAGTACTAGAAAAGGAATACAAAACAAATCTATATATTTAAACTTTTGACCATCACTTGCTACTACTAGTTAGAAGGAAAAGCACGAATATTGACCAATGACAAGGTTTCCACTTTTCATCAAACACAGGATGAGCCAAACCACATTCCGAGACCCAAGGCCATACAATCTAGCCACCCTGACAAAGAATCTTCATCCACCTAGATGCACCAGGACTGAATGACAAGGGTCACGAATGGGCACAAATACCTGCTGCACACCTTGGTAAGGAGGGCACTCGGTTATCTGTCTGTGGGGCCATACCCCACAGAAGACATGGAGTCTCTGAGGCATCATTCTGAGAAGTGTGCTGGAAGGAGAAGGAGGCAGCAAGTCAGCTCCCACTGCACTATCACTGGAAGCTGCACAAAGTGCAGTGAGGTTGTCATAGTGCAGGCTGTCACTGTTTTCAAGTAAACACCCACGACCATCAAGCAAGACCCCCTAAACGCATGGAAGGCTGTGTTGTGAGGTAATGGCCTTCACGTCTGATACAATGCACTGGGGGTCACGTACAAAAAGCACCAGTGTGACCCTGCCCAGTCCATTTTAAATCGTTTAACCCTCAACAGAAACATCCTGTCCCTGCCCAGTTGGTGCATGCTAACACCATATCTTTGCAACCCAGTCAGTCCAAGCCAATCTGGCCCCAGATACAGCAAGCAGAACCAGCCTATAGAGTTGGCACGTGTCTGTTTTTTAATCTGCTTGACCACTATTTTAAATGTCTCAGCACAAAAATCACCCAAAGCTGGCACTGTTTCCCTCTTATCAGCACACATTTAAAACAGCAAACATAAGAGCATATGCTCTTTAACAAGTGTGGAGGGGCTGCCTCGATGGTCCATGACTGATAACGTAATAAAAGTCTGAAAGTCAGTGTTAAAAAGGAATAAGGACTATTTGTATAAAGTCCTGTTTATCATGTCTCGGCTTTTGGAGAATCTTCAAACATGAGAAAGTGCCGGTATTATTCCCTGGGTAAGGTGACAGCCGCACTGGCCTATCCCTCACCATCTTATCTCATTCACATCACACCTCACCTGTGACAAGTGCTGCCTCAGTAACTCACTGCCAGAATGAGCGCCAGCGTGTCTTCATTGGGTTGGGCTTATGCTAATTGGAAAAAAGTATATGAACAGAGCGTGTAATAGTCAGTTTTCTGTTCCAAAGGTATGTTTTGAAAAGACTCTACTGCAGCTTTAAGCTAGCGACGCAGTTTGTGTCAACTCTCTTCCAACAAATTAAGCACCACCCAAATGCATATATAACTCAGCCTAACCTGGACATGTGCAGGGGAGGGGGGTTGGAGCAGGGCGAAGGTCTCAGTTGTTGTGAAGACCTGTAGAGATCGCGCGCACGCTGCCCCCCAAACCGTGAATTAAAGGCACGTTTTTTTTCTTAAATGTTACATGATGCGTGCTGGGCAATTGTGAAAAAAATCAGTGTGGCATAGTAAAAGAGACAATGAGAGTGTTTAGGCCAGCTGGGACCCAAACTGCTGCTGCTGGGGTCGTACTGACTGTTTAGAATAGCGGTAGCCGGCAGTGCGTGCAATAATTCACACTGCACTAAATTCAGATCTTCTGCCCACTCCTTCTGCCAGACAGTGACTGCCAGTGCCAGCTTGTCCAGTGGGTATGCCGCGCGCATCCGCAGGCATCGCACCACCACACCAGACACCAGTGATGACGATCATCACCCACGCATACACAGTATGATCGGGGAGGTGGTCTGGTGGTGCGGTGCGGTGCGGTGCGTGAGTGGCGCGCTGTCTAAAGCTGCTGCAGCAGGTAACTAAGATTGGTGTCACCCCCAGATGGGGTGACACCTGGTGCGGTCCGCACCCCCGCACCCCCCTAGTGACGCCACTGACTGGGAAGATTTTGTGTGACCGCCACAGCACGCTGCTGCTACACACTGAGCGCCTATATTCTCTGCCACTACGAGGTGATTCCCAACTTGAAGGCGGGGTCACAGTCTCACCACTGGAAAATTACGGCCAGAGAGAAGCTGCCTGTTCACTTGATGCAGCTGGGTAAGTTGCTGCCGCTCACTTCGGTTTTGCTCTAGGCAGTGTGTATGCTTGTTTGTGATTAGGCCACTTCTACACAGGGCACCCTCATCATGTAGCGTTGCTGCCCTGTCTGTTTGTTTGTAACTGTGCTCGTGGTCGCCCCTGCACAGTCGGTGCATCACAATCACCCGCCACGTCTTTTCAATTGTGCTGCTGCCAGGACACAGCTTTGGAGTCCAGGTGTCTGTACCAGGGCCCTCCAACCTGGACCAATAGCTTCTGGGCACGCCCGCTGCCTCCTTCTTCTTTCCGTGCAGGCCAGATGGGCAATTGAGTCCCTGGCTTCACCCTGTAGCCTCATGTTTAGGCCTCTTCTGGTCATAGGGTACACACCAGGTTTCTCAGCTGCACCGGAGCTGTGCGGCAAAACGCCACCCTCGCAAGAACTTCCAGCTGGGCTCGGGGCTGAGGTCTGGGTTATTTCGGCATCTCCCCACACCTGTTGCACGGATGTCTGACGGATATATGTGCTTGACCGGCAGAGTTGAATTAAAGTGCGGCCATCTCGCTGCTCAGGTTAGCCACACCCCCATTTAAATTTATTTTTAAATTAAGCTAGATGTAGGTGTGAACTCCAGTTTGTTTGTGATTTTCCCGCTATCATCATAAATACATTGCAAATACACATAGATAGGAATCTCTTTTTGTAAGAAAGGGAAAGGATTAACGGATACTAACTATTCACAAGTGGAGATAGTGTAGTCTAAAATGAAAGACATGAAGTAATTTGCTGCCTTTCTCAAGATCTAAGAGTTCAAAGTTAAAAAGGTTGCTATTTTATGATTGCTTTGTATGAGGGTGGTGACAGTGGTGTACTATCCTTGTGCTTAGTTCTTACAAATCCTAACAGTGTCAAAAGTATCCACACAGAGCTAAAACAACAATACAATCTACAATCTGAATTCACTGGTATGTACAAAGGTTTTTAACCCTTTATTAAAATGTCATTCAAAATGAAGATGTATATGGGAGTTTGATAAAAAATATAGTATCACAGAGATACAAACAAATATCTCAGATCAATTTAATCTATTAGAGGGTATGTGTTTAAGAGGTTAGTAGTGAATGTTTTGGAAAGAAAGAAAAAAATGAATTAATGATTCTTTAATACATTGTGTACTTTATCCAAAATAATAGTCTGGTATTGTGGAAAGAGGCAATGAAGAACAAAGAAGATTTTAAATGTCTGAACATCATCTGCAGAATACATACATTTGTTATTTGCATTTTGGGAGTTGTAGATAATGATCAGAACTTGTTGTCCGTCTGTATATGAATTGGACAATACTTTCTAAGTATGGATTCGGAAGTTTTTGTCAATGTAGTTTTAGACTTATACGATCGCTTACCATATGCTTAGATGGTGAGATATTGTTCCTGTGGTTGCATATAGCTCTATATATGATGGGACTTTTAAATTTACTGAAAGATTAATATTTTTTGAAAGATGGCTTAAAGGTGTACATCTATTAAGAAATCACTTATATGTTTACATGGTCATCTATGTTCAGTAAGGCTGAAGAAAACTTCTTTTATATGGTGAGGGTTGTGTTTTTTCTTTAAACATGGTTTGTTTAAAATTGAGAAAGTTTAATAGGGCAAAATGCCTCAGTTCTTGTGCTAGCTTCAATTGGAGTGTAACTTTGGTTTGGGAAATGCTGAATATATGTTATAGAAGCAGACAATATATTTTAGAAATTATGTAGGTATGCCATTCACAAAAGTTTTACTTTTTAGAAAGAATCAAAAAATGTTTGTTTCCATTTTAGAAACTTACCGATGAATGTGCACGCTTAGTAATGAAGCAATGTATGCTCCTAAAGAGCCGTGTATGCAATTTTATTTCAAGTGTGATACCCGGACTTCACTCACACATAGCTCAGTAGAAAAGCATACATACAGTAAAACAGATTGTTTGATACTGACATAAGTAGATAATCAATGAGTCAGAGATATAGCCACAATTGTTATATATCTAACTGCAATGAAGGTACTTTTGCAGTCAGTCAAACAGTATTCAGGCACTCATGTAATCACCCAGCCACTAGTCATGCAGTCATGAAATACGTGATTCACAGTCCATTGAGTTATTCAATTACCTAGACACCACATGTGTACTCTTGCTGTCAAGCAGGCAGAAATTATGTAGTCATCGCATTATGCATGCACTACCCATACATTCATCTAATCAGTCAAACAGGGGTTTGTGAAGCCCAGCTACTTATCCGTGAGGGTCTCAAGGTGCTATGAGGGGGCAGTTGGGTTGAGTGCTGGGGTCATCCAAAGAGACAGAGGTAGAGGGGGAGGTTGTTCCAGATCTTGGTTGTGAGGTAGGAGAAGGACTTTCCTCCCTTTCTGGTCTTGTATATGTGTGTGATGCTGGCCAGAGATAGGTAGGCTGATTGGAGGTTTCTCGCGGGTACGTGTAAGGAGAGGTGGTTGTTAGGTATGCTGGTCCGATGTTTTGAAAGGGACCTTGTATGCGTGTGTGAGGAGCTTGAAAGTTATTCTTCTTTTGATGGGGATCTAGAGGAGATCACAGAGGTGTTAGGTGATGTGGTTGTGACGGGTGCCTAGGATCTGTCTGGCTACGGCATTCTGGATGGTCTAGAGCTTGCAAAGGAGTTTCTTGTTGATTCCAGCATAGAGAATTTTGCCTTAGTCCAGTCTGCTAGTGATGAAGGCGTGAATGACTGTTTCTGTATTTGGATGGGATCCATCTGAATATTTTTTGGAGTATGCAGAGGGTATTGAATCAGGCCGAGCATACTGCGTTGATCTGGAGGTTGATCTTGACCTATGAGTCTAGTATTATGGTAAGGTTTCATGCATCTGTCGGGGTGGGGGGTTTTCTGAGGGTGGGGAGTCACCAGGTGTCATCCCATGCAGACGGGGTGGAGCCGAGGATGAGGACTTCTGTTTTCTCAGAGTTGAGTTTCAGCAGCTCTTCTTCATCCCGGTGGCAACAGCTTTTATCCCTTCTTGGTTGTTGTGCCTGGTGATGTTGGGTTCTTTAGTGAGGGAAAGGACGAGCTGGGTGTTGTTGGCATAGGAGACAATGTTGAGCCCTTGGTTTTTGAAAATGGTTGCTAGGAGGGCCATGTAGATGCTGAAGAGGGTGGGGCTGAGGGAGGATCTCTGGGGCACTCCACATCTAGTCTCTGTTGGTTCTGAGAGGTAGGGGGAGTCTGACTCGCAAAGTTCTGCCTTTGAGAAATTAGCATATCCAGTCCATGGTCTTTCCGTCAATGCCAGGATCATGGAGTCTGGTGGTTAGTGTGCAGTGGGAGATGGTGTTGAAAGCAGCTGAGGGGTCCAGGAGGATGAGAGATGCAGTTTGGCCTTGTTCAAGGAGGGAGTGTATGTTGTCGGTGGTGGCGAGGAGGGCGGTATCAGTGCTATGGTCGCTGCGGAATCCGGATTGGGAGATGTCCAGGCCGTTGCCAGCTGGGTGGTGACACCCTTTTTGATGTTCTTGTCTGCAAATGGAAGCATGGCCCTGAAGTTCTTGAGGTCTGCCGGGTCTGCAGAGGGTTTCTTCAGGAAGTGGTTGACTTCGGTGTGTTCCACTCATCACGTAATGTGAAAGTTTCAAGGGAGCAGTTGATCGTATGCTATAGTTTGGGTGCGATGGCCGTAGCAGCTCTGTGGAAGATGTGGGGATGTTAGGTGTATGAGGATGCTCCAGAGCATCCAAGGACCGGTTTCTGGCTATCAGCCTTCTTCAGCCTGGATAGCTTGACTCCAGTGATGTGGAGTGCGTGGGACTCACGTCTGAGCATACCCAGCCCACTCGGAGAGAAAATTGCAAAAAACGAAGTTGATGGACAGAATGCAGAACAATGTCTTACATTCACCCCAGTTCAAAGATCTGGGCCTAAATCCATCGTTTTATGGCACTCCACACCACCCTAGGTCAGACAATGGCAATATGCAAATCAGCCTTGACCCTGTGCCTCATGGGAACAGTCCAGCCCGAACTACAAAGCCATGTCTTTCCTAGACCGGAATCAAGCATCCAAGGACCGGTTTCAGTCCATCAGCCTTCTTCCGCCTGGATAGCTTGACTCTAGTGATGTGGAGTGCCTGGGACTCACGTCTGAGCATACCCAGCTCAGTCGGGTGAAAATTGTAAAAAACACAGTTGATGGACAGAATGCAGAACAATGTCTTACATTCACCCCAGTACTAAGATCTGGGCGTAAATCCATCGTTTTTTTGCACTCCACACCACCCTAGGTCAGACAATGGCTATATGCAAATCAGCCTTGACCCTGTGCCTCATGGGAACAGTCCAGCCCGACCTACCAAGCCATGTCTTTCCTAGACCGGAATCAAGCATCCAAGGACCGGTTCCTGGCTATCAGCCTTCTTCAGCCTGGATAGCTTGACTCCAGTGATGTGGAGTGCCTGGGACTCACGTCTGAGCATACCCATCCCACTCGGGGTGAAAATTGCAAAAAAAAACAGTTGATGGACAGAATGCAGAACAATGTCTTACATTCACCCCAGTAAAAAGATCTGGGCCTAAATCCATCGTTTTTTTGCACTCCACACCACCCTAGGTCAGACAACGGCTATATGCAAATCAGCCTTGACCCTGTGCCTCATGGGAACAGTCCAGCCCGAACTACCAAGCCATGTCTTTCCTAGACCGGAATCAAGCATCCAAGGACCGGTTTCTGGCCATCAGCCTTCTTCAGCCTTGATTGCTTGACTCCAGTGATGTGGAATGCCTGGGACTCACGTCTGAGCATACCCAGCCCACTCGGAGTGAACATTGCAAAAAACACAGTTGATGGACAGAATGCAGAACAATGTCTTACATTCACCCCAGTACAAAGATCTGGGCCTAAATCCATCGTTTTTTTTTGCACTCCACACCACCCTAGGTCAGACAATGGCTATATGCAAATCAGCCTTGACCCTGTGCCTCATGGGAACAGTCCAGCCCGAACTACTCTAGGAAATACATGGTTTGTTAGCTCGGGCTGGACTGTTCCCATGAGGCACAGGGTCAAGGCTGATTTGCATATAGCCATTGTCTGACCTAGGGTGGTTTGAAGAGCAAAATAACGATGTATTTAGGCCCAGATCTTTGTACTGGGGTGAATGTAAGACAGTGTTCTACATTCTGTCCATCAACTGTGTTTTTTGCATGTTTGAAGGTGCAGCAGCACTGTCGACAGGAGTTCAGGCCTTGGGTATTACTCGGTGTCAAAAGCTGTCAGTTGTTGCTCTGTCCAGGGTTGAGAGCGTGGAGGGTGATGGAGTCATATTGGAGGCAGATCAGAGGACCAGGGCCCCTGGCGCTGGTTGTGGTTGTGTCGCAGATGGCTTACCTTGGTGCTGATGCTAATTTGTAGGGGTCAGGGAGGATGGTCAGCTGGGAGTTAGTAAGGACATCCTGGAAGGGAAGGAGGTCCCACAGGGGCATCAGCGGCAAAGAGAGAAGAGGGCAAGGAAAAGGGAGCAAAAGAGTACAGAGAGAGCAAAAAAAGTGAAAAGAGGGAAAAGTGAGCAAACTTGAACAGAGAGCACGGAGAGCAAAAGCAAGAAAAGAGGGAAAAGAGAGCAAAAGAGAGCAGAAAGAGCAAAAACGAGAAAAGAGGGCACACAAAAAAGCCAAGAGAGGTGGACCACCAGGGTGCTGCAGGTGGAGAAGGGGCTTGAACACTTACCAGAGCAGAGAGCTCAGGCACTCAGAGGGTAGCACTTACTGGTGAAGATGCATGGGGTAGAGCAGTCATACACAGTAATTGTTTACTTATGCATTTAACAAGGTTGTCACTATGCAGTCATTATAAAACGTGTGCAGAACCTTTGCAGTCATCTAAATACTAACTTACAACCCATGCACATTGAAATACTGAGGCATACGGGTGCACTGATGCAAACACTTAGGCATTACTCAATGCACTCATCTAGTTATATAGAGAGTATCTATTAGCCATCCAGTACCAATGCACTCACTGAATTACAGAGGCAATACTTGAGTACTAATACAATCACCCCAGGAGTGCACTGACTTACACTTTATCAATGGACTCATGGAATCAGACACTTGTCAGGCATTCATATAATCAGCCGAGCACTACTGGCGCACTCATTGAAGTATCCTGGCACCAGATATGTAGTTATCTAAACATTCACTGAATCACAAATACATATATAGCAGCCATTAGGTCATCCAAACACTGAAACACTACTCATGCACTCATTCCATCTGCTATGTACTCAAACAAACATGTATGCACAATCCATGCACTCAATACATCACTTATATACTATCTATGCACTCTTGTAATTATTCAGGCTCTGAAGTTGCACTCATTTAATCATTCAACCACTATCTATGCATGTATTACATTATTGAACAGTTATTCATGCACTTATCTAATCAATCAGGCACTACTCATGCATTCATACAAACCCCGGATAGTAGGATATACTCATGCAAACACTCAGGCAATAACTATGCAGATAAGGAATGACCCATGAAGATCCAATATACTCAGGGAATCATCCAGGCACTAACCGTATCCTCAAAAAATAACCTATGTATTACCTATGCACCAGTTCAATCATCCAAGGAGTATTCATGTATTCAATCAGAAACGCATGAATTAACAAGTTTTAGTGAGGAATATGTAGTCTTTTAGAACCATTTGGGGAATTATATATGCAAGTTGTGACACTCTTTTTATGTACTTGGAATAATTAGTCAGCTACATGGTTTGCTAGAGATTAATGTGCAGATTGTTATATGCACCATTTCCCAAAATTTAAATCTGATACATTTAGGTAGAATAGTAGTGAGATACTAAATACAACAGTGACACAGTAGAGGAGAGGCACACAAATTGCTCTTATGTTGTGTTTTTGAAATGAAAGTGTTGAGACACTGTATGTTCTTGTACACTTGGGGTTAAACTTACAAGAAAGTAATGCAGTATGGAGCTGCAAGCTATTTGGCTGCCCTAGGCTGTCTTACTTTCAGGGACCTGCTCTCACCCCACTGCTCCACTTGTGTACTGCTTCTGCACTGTGGATGCTGCCCTGATCAGCAGGGTTTGAGTCTGTTCTCCGCCGGTATCATGTTAGGTATTGCTTTTTGTCTTTAGCCCAGTATTGTACCTTATTTTTTGCCTGCTGCCTGTTTTGTCTCATTGTACTTTATTTTCTGCCTGTTGACGGTTTTGTCCCTGCATTGTGCCTTATTCTGTGCATGCTCTCTTGTGCCCTTTTTCCCGCTGCTGCTGCCCCCGCAGCCCCTCGCAGATGTGCTTCCCCTCCCCGATTTAATGATGGCAGCCCGTCTGTGCCTGTCCGCGACCCAACAGCAAGGAACCCTGGATCTCCTACAATCCACCGCCACTATGCAGCTGCCCTCCTCGCACTTAACCCTGAAATAAGCAACAACAGCCAGCTGTACAGGCCAAGCACCACCCACAGACAATTCTCCTTTCTCCACTGCTGCCAGATCTTCAACACCATCTGCACCCCAAAGGCCACCATCCCCACACCAAATGCCACCACCCCTGAAACTCTGCGGTGCATCCTTTTCAATGTGCACTCCCTGCACAGATATGCCATAGAGATCTGGGACCTCATTGACACCCTCTCACTAGACGTCGCCTTCTTCACAGAAACCTTGACCAATGCCTCCTTCGCCCCGACATCGCCACAGCCATTACCCCCACTATCCCTGACAGATACAAGATCCAGAAGAAAGACTACCACAACCACCAAGGAGGAGGACTCGCCATCAAACAAAAGAGCTCCCTCCACCTCCACCTCGAATGACTCCCTGTCCACCACCGAACACCTTCACTTCCAGATACAGACCAGCGCTAGAAAACCTCTTCGTGGCACTGTCACCTACAGACCCCTCGGACCTTGGGCCTCATACGCCGCAACCATCATCAACTCATCGCACCACACACCATTGCCTCCATGGCCTACATACTCATTGGAGACCTGAACTTCCACATCGACAACTCCAGCGACCCCAACTCCAACACCCTCCTGGATAACCTCACCAACATCGGCTTGAAACAGCTCATCACCACACCCACCCACAAGGCAGGACGCTTCCTCAATCCCATCGTCGCAGGTGGTAATACCATCCATTTCAGCCACACCACGCAACCCCCCTGGACAGACCTCCACTGTGTACATTTCAACATCAACAAACCCACCACCCCCAAAACAGCAATGCGCCCTCCATTAAGGAACCGGGGCAAAATAACTAAGGAGCACCTCAACCACACCCTCAAACGCAACACCCCACCAACTGACCGATGCCAACCTCACAGTCAAAGAACTCCACAGATGGATCTCCGCTCAGACGAACATTCACCTCTACACAACTCCAATAGACAGCCCCCAAGGAAGGCGACCTGGTTCACCACCGACCTTCAAGAATTCAGACACACCTGCAGATGTCTCAAGAAGAACTGGAGAAACAGTTAAATGTCAGAAGATCACACCACCCACAAGAACACCATGACTGAATACCACCAACACATCAGATCCACCAAAAGGACCTTCATCCTAAACAAGATCATTATCATCTCCTGCAACTGCAAAGAACTCTTCAAAGTCATCCAGGAATTTATCGAACCCCTCAGATAAACCAAGGATACCACCCCCTCCCAGGACTTCTTCGACAAGCTTGGATTCTACATTCATCTGAAAAGCAAAGGCATCTGCAACCCCTTCAATGACCAGGCACCTGATGCCGACCCCCCCCCCCCTTTCCTGCAATGCTAGATGGCCTACTGTATCCTCCTGAACCACAGTCACCACAGAGGAACCCATTTTGACCATGAAAGGCATCCACTCAGGGGCCCCTAATGGATCCCTGCCCACCACAAATGTACCTTAGAGCCACCACTGCCATCGACCAGGTAGTACAATGCACCATCAACAACACCTTCAAGACGGCACCTTTGATGACATCTAGAAACACACAGAAGTTGGGCCCCTTCTCAAGAAGCCTTCAGCAGACCCCATGGACCTCAAAAACAACCAATACATCTCCCTCCTCCCCTTTGCAGCCAAAGTCACCGGGACGATCGTTAGTGCCCAGCTAACAATATTCATTGAAGAAAACTCCATCCTCGACCCCTCCCTATCCAGATTCCGTAGCTACCGAAGCACTGAGATTGCTCTACTTACCGCCACAGATGAAATTTGCACCCTCATTGAGCAGGGACAAACCACAGGGGTTGAGTGTAAGAGTAGTGCCCGAGTGATTGCATGTGTGCATGGGTAGTGCCTGAGTGACTTCATGAGTGCAACAGTAATGCCTGGATGCTTAGATCAGTGCATGGCTACTGTCTAAGTGAAAGGATGAGTGCAAAGGTAATGCCTGTGTCATTGGATGAGTGCATGGGTAGTGCCTGAGTGAATAGTTGAGTGCAAGAGTAGTGACTGAGGTAATGTATGAGTTCATGGTAAGTGCATTGGTGATTGCATGGGTACAGGGGTACTACCTGTGTGATGGGATGAGTGCATGGCTAGTACCTGAGTAACTTTGTGACTGTAAGGGTAATGCCTGGGTGCTTAGATCAGTGCATGGGTAGTGCCTAAGTAAACAGATGACTGCAAGGGTAATGCCTAGGTCATTGGATGAGTACATGGGTAGTGCCGGAGTGAATGGTTGTGTGCCAGAGTATTATATGAGGGCACGTGTAGTGCCTTGGTGATTGCATGAGTGCAGGGGTAGTGCCTGGGTGATTGCATGAGTGCATGGGTAATGCCTGAGTGAAATGTTGATTGCAAGGCTAAAGCCTGGGTCATTGAATGAGTGCATGTGTAGTGTTTGAGTAAATGGTTGAGTGCAAGATTAGCGGCTGGGTGATTGCATGAGTGCAGGGGTACTGCCTGGGTAATTGGATGAGTGCATGAGTAGTACCTGAGAGAATGGATGAGTGCATGGGTAGTAGCTGAGTGAATGGTTGAGTGCAAGACTAGTGCCTAAGTGATTACATGAGTGCATGAGTAGTGCCAGAGGGATTGCATTAGTGCCGGGGAACTGCCTGGGTGTTTGAATGAGTACAGTATGAGTACAAGTGCTCGAGTATTTCCATGAGTGCAAAAGTAATGCCTCAGGTTTATATCAGTACATGGGTACTGCCTGAGTGAAAAGATCAATGCTAGGGTAATGTCTGGGTCATTGGATAAGTGCATGGGTAGTGCTTGAGAGAATGGATGTGTGAATGGGGAGGGCCTGGGTGAAAGGTTGAGTACAAGAATCGTGCTGGCATTAGTGCTTGGGTAGCGCCTGGGTGATTGCATGAGTGCATTGGTAGTGCCTAAGTTAAAGGATGAAAGCAAGGGTAATGCTTAGGTCATTGGATGACTGTAAGGGTAGTGCCTAAGAGAATGGATGAGTGCATGGGTAGTGCCTGAGTAAATGCTTGAGTGCAAGAGTAGTGCCTAAATGATTGCATGAGTGCATGTGTAGTACCTTGGTGATTGCATGTGTGCTGGGTTAGTGCCTGGGAAAATGAATGAGTGCTTGAGTAATGCCTGAATGAATGGCTAAGTGCAAGAATAGTGTGAGTACATGGGTAATGCCTGGGTGATTGCATGAGTGCAAGAGTAATGCCTGGGTGCTTAGATCAGTGCATTGGCAGTGCCTGAGTAAAAGGATGACTACAAGGGTAATGCCTGGGTCATTGGATGAGTGCATGGATAGTGCCTGACTGAATGGCTGACTGCTAGAATGGTACCTGAGTGAGTGCATGTGTAGTGCCTGGGTGATTGCTTGAGTGCAACAGTAATGCCTGGGTGCTTAGATCAATGCATGGGTAGTGCCTGTTTAAAAGGATGAGTGCACGGGTAATGCCTGGATCATTAGATGAGTGCATGGGTAGAGCCTGATTGAAAGGTTGAGTGCAAGGCTAATGCCTGGGTCATTGGATGAGTGCATGAGTAGTGCCTGAGAGATTGAATGAGTGCATGGGTAGTACCTGGGTGAATGGGTGTTTGCAAGATTAGTGACTGAATGATTGCATGAGTACATGAATAGTACCTGGGTAATTGCATGAGTGCAGGGTGACTGATTGGGTGCTTAGATCACTGCATGGGTAATGCATGAGTAAAAGGATGAGTGTGAGGGTAATGCCTGGGTCATTGGATGAGTACATGGGTAGTGCCTGAGAGAATGGATAAGAGCATGGGCCATGCCTAAGTAAATGGTTGAGTGCAAGAATATTGCATACGTTATTGCATGTGTGGAAGGATGTGTGCATGGGGAGAGCCTGGGCAAACACTTGAGTACAAGAATAGTGCTTGCATGAGTGCATGGGTAGTGCCTGGGTATTTGCAAGAGTGCATGGTATTGTTTATGGGTGATTGGATGAGTGCATGGTTAGTGCTCATGTGAAAGGATGAGTGCAATGGTAATGCACTCTAGAGTGCAGGGGTACTGGCTGCGTGATTGGATGAGTGCTAGAGTAATGTCTACATGGTTGAATGAGTGTATGACGCTCTGACCTGTGTGCCGAGGCTCGCTTTCTGTTCCCTCCCATCTCCCACCTTCATCGTCACCGTCGTCGATTCCCGGTTTCCGGTTCCGGGGCAGTAGCAGCAGTGTCGGCAGTGTCGGCAGTGTCGGCGGCGCAGCGTTACGTGGACACCTCCTGGGTTTTGCCTCACTGTTCTGCGCTGGATTCATTGGAGTAGGCGGTGTAGTGTGGTGCTGCACGGGACGTTACACGGTGTGGCTGCTTCTGACCAAGTGTCGTCCTCACTGTCCCCCGTTTGGCAAGGAGTAAGAGAGACGCCACTGGGCATCTTGGGCGCCATCTGGTGGTCGGAGATTGCTGGAAGTTGCTGGGTATCGCCACTAGCAGGTTAGTGGAAGGATAGTGCCCCCTGGATCTATAACCTGCAAAAGTACACGGGAGCTGAGCAGGACTGGAAGCTCGTGTCCCTGAAAAAAGTCTGAGGAAAGGAGGAAAAGTTGGTGGAGACATAGAGTGGCAGAAAGCGGGCTCACAGGACAGAGGTAAGTGGATAACAGTAAAAAAAAAAAAATAATAATAATAAAAAAAAAAAAGGGAAACATTTAAAGCTGAGGGTCTTTTGCAAGAGGTAATTCCAGAGGTGGCTGTAGTACACCTTGAAAGCAAAAGGAAAGGAAAAGCGAAGGAAAACAGCCTGGAAAGTCCCTACTCCCTTGGAAGCAAGTAAGCGGAGAGGGAGAGCTTAAAGACATGGCGCCAATAAAGAATAAACGTCGGAAAGCACCTAAGAACTCAAAACTTCCAGGTAATACAAGCGAAGGAGAAGAGGATATAATAGATCTTCCCACTGACTTGGAAAATGTGTTAACTACACCTACCAGAAATATAACATCGGTACTGGTGTCAACAGCATCCTCCAGTACAATTAAACAAAAGGGGCCGATGTCCGCTAAGTCTGCAGGTGGAAAGGGTGGCTCCTCAGTCTCAAAATCTATTAAAGACTTCTTTGGTAAGCATTTTAAAGAAAAGGAGACACCAGAAAGGGAATCAAAAGCGGTGGAGACCCCAAAACTGACTGAGATCATGATATCAGACACCGATTCCCTGAACCAGACAAATTTTGACACTGCTAACATCCCGATAGTACCTCGGCTGTCTTCCTCCCCACGGCTGTTTCAATCAGTATTAAGCCAAGACTCCGAGGGAGAGGGGGAGGAGGAAGAGAAAGAAAATGAAAATCAGACCGATTTACACCCGGCGAGGGAAGCTGCTGAAACTGGTCTCAATGAAAAAGACAGTCTAGAGAACGTAAATCTGGCCTATACTGTGATATCAGGCCTACCCGTGAATAGTCTAGAGGTGACGGGTACCTCGAGCTCATCAATGCTTGAGGTTATGTTGATGCTCCAGAAAACTCAACAAGGAATCCTAGAGATTTCAGTGGTAAATAACGAAATTCTCAAAACCCATAGCAAGCAGTTTAATAACATAATTGGGGAATTGATGCAGATTAAAGTCCAAATGCCTTCCCTTGTAAGACCTGTAGAGAACGAAGCTAACGAGGTGGGAGAAACATCAAGGACAAATACACCAAATGAGGAGGAGCCCAATGTATATATTTCCCGCTGTCCCATGATCGTAAGGAGATATGGCGAAAGTAGGCGTTGCCTGAAGAGGAGAATAGAGAAAAAGGTCCAACGGGTTAGACCGGCTGTAGAAAAGGTGATCAGGAAACAGGCACCCTATGACCTAAGGCCCAGGGACAAGGCAGGAAGAGAAGAATTGGATAATGTAACCCTAGTAGACACTAAGGCAAGCACCCCAGGTCCCCAGGAAAAATCAGGTTGGGTCCAAGGTAAATGTGTGACTAAGAACGCAAAGGCCGCTAAGAGGATGCCAAGGGGGAGGAAAGAGGCTTCAGAACCTATAAGGGAAATAGAAATGTCCACCGAGGCAGGGCCCAGTAATCTATCCCCGGTAAATAATTGGATGAAGGGTGAGAGAGTAGTAAGCAACCTGAAGAGAAGGAATAAAGGCCCAGAGGAAAGTCATAAGTCTCTATAGGCACCCAAGATTGTGGACACCTGGCTATACCTAGAACCAATGAGTCAGGGATATGGGGGGAAAAGGGGTAAGAAATTAAAACCCCTAAACCGCTCGCAGTTACTATTCTCATTTGCTAAATGCCCCAGCTTAAAATATGTCAGTTCTGAGGATTTAAAAGAAGTGGGGTTTTTGGTTAATGCTAAAGGTGAGGAAATAACAAAGGTCCTTCTCCACTCAGCTTTGATAAAAGTCGCAGTGGAAAAAGCGGAAGCAGAGATGTTAAGAGAAGGAATTAGACTAGTAAAGAGAGAGGATCTGAATATGGTTAACCAAGGGCACAAATTTCTTAGAAACCATGCAGGGCTGGGAGAACGACAAATAAAAATTATTTCATCTGGATGGAGTAATAAGGAAGGCCTGGCAATTACAATTGTTCCTAAAAAGCTGGGGTGGGGGGATGAATATGTCTTGGATGGGAACAGGTATAGAGAGCTGGCTTACTTAGACCAGGAGGAGGAGGAGGGGAATTTATGTAACATCGATTAGGAAACTGGGTCGTCGCACAGCCTGCGTATCTTGTCTTGGAATATTAATGGCTACAAAAGAATATGGCCTCAAGAGATTTTCAGAAATCTCCTCGGAAAGACCGATATCTTGTGCCTACAGGAGACATGGCTGTGCGACGAATCCCTTGTTACGGAAGGTTTTACCAGTCACATAAAACCTGCAAGAAAGAATAAAAAGGGTAGGGCGTCAGGTGGTCAGATGACGCTGGTCTCCACAAGGATAGTGAGAGACATCTTCCATCTCGACTTAACATGTATCTGGGCACTAGGGAGCAGAGTGTTGATCCTAAATAACAACATAAGGGGTGAAGGTTTTTGTATTATCAACGTGTACATACAGAAAGGCGAAAAACATGAGTATAAAGCAGAGTTGGATCGCTTAAAAAAGGATTTAGATAATTTACAAGAACTCTACCCAGGAGATGTGATTTTAATTTTGGGGGATTTTAATCATAGATTGAATCCCCTAAAAACGGATGCCTGGAATAGTGATATACTAAAAGTGTATAATATTGAGCCTGCAATGTTCATCAACACAGAGCTCTCAAATCAGGATGTGGAGCTTGGACGGCTGTTGGGGGCTATGGGTCTGGTTTGTGTGAACGGTAGGAAAGAAGGAGATCGGCCCGCTAAGCGGACATTTAAAATAGGACAGCAATTGTGCCCGATTGATTATGTTTTTATTCAGGCCTGGTGCTTCCACTCAATTCTACATTTTGAAATTCTTCAAGTAGAGGGCAGCGATCATTTCCCATTATTGTTAGAAATGTTGGTAAATAAGGCTCCGCCAAGACAGAAGGTGTTGAACGTCGAGGTCGAATATCCGAAGCGACTTACAACTCGGATAAGTGAAGAACATCTAAACAAACTGAAGGACTTTCAGTTAGTAGCTGACTTAGAAAACCTAGTAATGGGGGAAGAGCTATCCTGGTATGAGGAAATGATAAGACAACTTGTAGAATGCCTTAGAATAAACATTAAACGGGGGAAGCATAGTTTGACAACGAAACTCCCATTACATGCTACTAATAACCCATGGTTTGATGCAGATTGCCGCAAAGCAAAGGCTGCTATTAGAAAGAGTGAAAGAAGCCTTAGGCGCAGTTACAATGAATTAGAACATCAAACCCTTAAGAAACAAAGGATAAAATATAAGGCATCAATTAGAGACAAAAAAAGATCTTTTAAAGAAAATTGCTGGAAGAGTCTATTAGTGGCAATTGAAGAAAAAAATGTCAAAGGCTTCTGGAAATTGATACAGGAATGTACAGGGAAAATATCAGGGTCCATGCAATCTTCTGTTCCAGAGGACAAGTGGGTAATTTACCTTGAGGAGATCTATGGCAATTGGCCAAGGAGGGAGGCAATACAACCATCTAGTTGGCCAGGAGTGAGGGAAGAAGTAATGGAGCAGTTCTCCCTAGGTCACATCAAAATCGTGATAGCGACCTTAAATTTAACACGAGCTGCTGGCCCAGACAATTTACCCGCCATTATTATAAAAACAAATATAGATTGGTGGGCCAATTTGTTTGCAAAGACGTTCTTAAGTATACTAAAAACAGGAACATTACCAGATAGCTGGAAAGGGGCTATCATTAGACCCATACACAAAAAAGGTGATGTAAACTCCCCCAAAAACTACCGCCTGATAAATCTCTTGGACATTGGGGAAAAAGTGTTCTCTAAAATTATTTTGGGGTTGCTAAAAGATTGGGCTGAAGAAAATGGTATAGTACCTCCTGAACAGGGGGGTTTTAAAGAAGGTCATTCAACTGTGGATCATTGCTTTGCCCTCTGGGCGGTAGCGCGGAAGTCCATAGAGCAAAGGGGTAACCTGTTTTGCTGCTTTGTGGACTTCCGCGCGGCATTTGATCTTGTAAGCAGGGAGCAACTATGGTCTACCTTGAAAGGCTATCAATTACATGCAGACCTGTTAGCCCTTATCCAGGCCTTGCATACAGACAACTGGGCCCAGGTAGTCCTGGATGTGGAGGGTGGATTATCTGGTAGGATCCAGATTGGAAATGGCCTGAGGCAGGGGTGCGTATTAGCCCCGTTGCTCTTTTCTCTGTTTATATCGGACCTACCCCGGATTCTGAAAGAGGTTAGAGGGGCGAGTCCAAAGTTAGGGGGTAACCATATATCCTGTCTGCTTTATGCAGACGATCTGGTGATCATGGACCAGACGGAGATAGGTTTGCAGAGGAAACTAGATATGTTCCATAAATACTGCCTAAATAAAAAATTGGTAGTAAATATGGAAAAGACTAAAATCCTATGTTTCGGCAAAAGTAAGACCCGGTTCCCTTGGTATTTGGGTACGGAGCTTCTTGAGAGGGTATCGGAATATAGATATTTGGGAGTATGGTTCATGAGTAACCTGAATTGGACCACCCATCTGGAGGCTTTAAAAATTAGGGCAGCAGCTTCTATAAAGGGCTTAAAAAGGTTTAATAGCTTTTACGGAGATTTGTCAGACGGGCCGGTTATTAAGGCCTATCTGGCAATGGTCCCCGCGCAATTCCTATATGGATCAGAGGTTCTCCTCCTCAGTGGGAAAAAAGGTTGGGATAAAGAGGAGGGTATGATCCTGAAAAGCTTATTCTCGTTACCTAAATCTGCTATGGTACAGGCAGCAAGATTGGAGATGGGAGTCACTTCCTGGGCAATTACAACCAGGATGGCACTAATACGGTTTTGGCAGCGTCTGGAGATAGGGGAGGCGCCCAGAAAAATATCACAGTGGTGTAGAGAGGAAATTACCTCCAGTGAGTTATCATGGGCTAAATAAGTCAGACTCTCATTAAAGGAAGCTTATGGGAAGTTAGGAATAGAACTAGATGCCCAGTTAGGACACACCAATATAGGCAAAAAAGAACTACGGTCGTTGGGAGCGGATGTGTCCCGTACTTGTGATCACGAGTACCTTCCGCAAAAAATATCAGTGTCCCAAGTATGGAATTCAGAAGATCATCCTTACCCGTACTTGGATAGGTTGCCGAATCAGAAATTAAGAAGAGAGGTTTTAAAACTGAGAATGGGTGTAAACCCGTGTTATGTAAATACCAGGGTTAAAAACCTCATGATTAATAGTAATGGTAATTGCACATGTACATTAGGCTCCACCTGTGACATTACTCATGTTTTATTAGACTGCAGGAGGACCCTTGATATACGTAAGGAGATTTTAGGCCCGTTATTCAAAAATTACAGGATTACGAATAGGAAGCAGGCTGCAGAGCTCCTGGTGGGGATGGGAAACCTGGATATAGCCTGCACCTTGGGGAAATACATGATTCGAGTTAGGGAGCTCCTCCAGAATACAGAGTTATAGGCATATGTTATCGAGACTGTACTCTAATGTATGTATTATGTTTGGAAGGTCTAGTCAGATATGTTTTCTCATGTGTTTTTAACATCTCAGGAGGATACTGTTAAAAATAATGTTGCCAGGGTTATCCTCCGGGAAATGACTGAATTGCAATTTTATAAATTTTAACTCGTGTTTTTATAAAGTTTATAAATGTATAGTGTATACTTTTATGGTTGTAATAACTCAAATAAAGTTTTAATGACTGACTGACTGACTGAGTGTATGAGAAGTATATGAGTGATTAGATAGGTATATGCATAGTGCCTGTATGAATGGATGAGTAGAAGGATAGTGCTTCAATCCTTTAATAAGAGCACCGGTTCTGCTGTATACAATAGATGTTGTAGTTTAAATCTTAGACTAATTAGATCCATAATATGTCTTAAAATACGTTTTCAAAGGAGAAGATACAGCATACTTTAAAACTGTCACATTTTCAAACAAAATAAAAATCACTGTCAATACCCAACCATCCTGTATAAGTAGGAGAAAGTAATACATACATCTTTTTGTACGCACATTTCGAAAACATGTGGTGTAAAATAGACGTAAATGTAAATGTATTTGAGCTTATATAGCGCACAGCTACCCACAAAGGGTTTCCCGGCGCTTGCTTAGGGAACCCGTCCTGGTATTCCCCTGTGAGATAACCCCGGCAGGGTATCCACAAGGTGAAAGCCAGGCATACCGCCGCGAGGGGCCGTTGTGGAGATTAAGCAAGCTATTGCCCAGAGTCGCAGAGTGTGAACCTGTGAGTTGAGAAGGCACCGGAGCGAGAATTATCGAGTCCGTGGAATTTTTGAGCCCAAGACCCGCCGAGGCGGGGAATTGAACCCTGGTCCAGGGCCGATCTCAGCTTCCGGGTCTGCCGCCTCTAACCCCTGAGCCACACTTCTCCACGTATTCTGGTATTTCAATTCAATTCAATAGAGACTTTATTTCAGTTTTGTTTCACACCATAAAAGTACACATATAAACAGTACAAGAAAAAATTCATTCTTTAAAAGTCATAGTCACATAAAAATAAACATATTATACGCGTCTCATTAATAAGTAAGTAGACAAAATCAACAGAAAAGTGCAGATAATACTGGGTTTACAACATAATAAAAGATCTTTCAATAGATAGGCTCATGTTCCTTAAGAGATATAGAATCACTGGTCCAAGCAATTTCTCAGTTTGACAGTTAATTTTAAAAATTCTATTACTTGAAGTACACTGTCACTATGCAAAAGCTGTAAATACATAAGTGCTGGTCTTATCTGATTAAAATGTAGTTTTTTTAAAAGAGCAACAAGGTAACGTATGCACGGGTATTCATAAAACCTACATACAAATATAAAATGCAGCATATCCTGTGGAGACTTCCCGTCTCAGCCACAGGGAGCAGCAGTCTTATTAAAAATGTCCGACTTTGGTCTAATTAAAAGATGATGAAAAATATTAAACCTAAACCTCGTCAACAGAAATTTTGGGCCATCTTGTCCTTAAAAAAAGCCCGCTTGATTGCTGCCACATTCCCCGCAGGGGTTTTCAAACAAATTCAAACAACCAAGCCTTGAAAAGCAAGATTTCAGGTATTTTAGCCAGGGCATGCACATTGAATTATCCTGGGACACAAGGTCTTTCACAATCAGGTGGGTAAGCGGTATATCTTTGTTTAACCATAATTTTACCCAGCATGTCAGCAGCCTTAGGGCAAATATATCACATAAGTGCTGTGTCCCCAGTTCTTCGTGTACCGCCGGATTAGGTGTACTGGCCGGAACACAGAGAAGACGTTTTAGGAAATTGTTTTCAGGGACCTGTAACTGTTCTCCATTTACGTAGCCCCATAATCCGCTGCCATATACAGCGGTAGCTATCGATTTAGCATTATGAAGTTTAATCATTGCATTATTTTGCTTCTTCCCCAATTTAGTTGCAAAGTTAAAAATAGAGTCCTTTAACCTTGTCATTTCCCCTTTCTTTCTAGCCAGGTGAGGACCCCAGCTAAGCTTTGTATCAAATACAACGCCAAGATATGAAAACGTTTGAGTAATGAGGATCAAAACATCATCTAGTTTAAAGATAAAATTCTTTGTCGGTTGTCGGTCAACATGCATGATATATGATTTGGAATTTTTGACCAATAGGTCTCTATTAGTCATAAAAATATTAAAAGCATTTAAAAGCGCCTGGAGACCCTTTTCCGTTCTAGAAATTAAAACCGCATCGTCTGCGTATAAAAGAACTGGAATACCCCGCCTGCCAACTCTGGGGCAGTCTGACTGTACCTCCTGTAGAGCAGCATCTAAATCATTGATATAAAAATTAAAAAGAAATGGGGCCAGAATGTAACCTTGACGCACTCCCTTTTTAATATTAAAATTGCCAGTAGTATACCCATTCGCTGAATACCTAACATTTGCACTGGTGTTACTGTGCATGTCCACCAGAAAGTCAATAATCCCTATGTCCACACCTTTCTCCCTCATGATCTGCCACAGCCTTCCCCTGTTAACACAGTCAAAGGCTGATGACAGATCCATGAAGGCAAGGTGGACAGTTCCCTTCTGCACAACAGTGTATTTATTCAGTACAAGGAAAAGATTAAGGCACTGAGTTATGGTGGAACGGCCTCTACAGAAGCCATACTGGGAAATGGACATAATATCGTTGTTCGCCGTCCAACTAGACATTTGCTGCAGCAGGATACTCCCCATGATTTTGACCATGGAATCTATTAATGAGATTGGACGATAACACAGGGGGCTGCCCTTGTCTCCTTTCTTAACCCCTTCGATGCTGGTGATGGAACCAATCCGTCATCAGTCACGGTTGAGCTGTGCAGATGACGGAATGGTTCCGTCACGACCGCACCCTGTTCTGGAATGTCCAGAACAGGGGCGGAATCACAGCAGCACGGAAGGTGCTAAACACAGGGACGATTATTGATAATCCCCAGGACAAGGGACAGCCCGCTATAGCAGCTCCATTAAATACAGCTGCCAGAATGGGTGCCCAGAAACTTGGATCACATTTATACAGATCCGGAGGGATCCCATCAGGACCTGGAGCCTTCCTAGCTGTGAGTCCTTCTATGGCCTCCATAACCTCACTTCTCTCAAACTAAATGATGCCTCCCCTAACATAAGGTGATAAATCAACTGTTACAGGGTCCACTGAATGGTACAGTTTTTTAAAATGAAGTTCCCACTCCTCCTTAGTTATACAGCAATCTAGACCATCACCCGAGTTTTCAACCAAAAACGGTCTTTTAACTATCGCCCAGAATTTAGAGCTACATTTTAAGGTGGAGGGGTCAAGTATCTCGACCCAAGCCTCTTTTCTTAAAAACTCCTAATGAGATGCGATGACAGACTTATATTCTTTCCGGCGTAGTTTTATATCCTCCTGATTTCTCGGGTTAACTGACAGAGCTGACCTAAGGTTACGTGCTGCTTTGGAACAATCTGATTAAACCACCTAGGCCCCCCTTTCACCAACTCCTTTGCGGGGACCATCATCAGTTCTGACACCTTCTCCGACAGGTTTTGATATGCAACAAGCACCTGCCTAGGATCTCCCCCCTCATGCGTACAGTTTGTGATGTCCTCAGTACATTTATCCACAATATTTTTATAAAGTAGATCTGGGGTAATCATTGACCATTTAAGTCGCCGCCTCCCATCTGTTGTGCACAGCCTACCTGAGCTACAGTTCTGTTTTTCCTTGTTAATCCAAGGTCCCTTCAGGCGAATTATTAGAGGGTTATGATCACTGAATTCACTATGAACAATGTTAAACGAATCCAAAAAAGTCTGCATCGTCAAAGAGAATAACATATGGTCAATAAAAATGCCCCTTCCATGCCCTTTAAAGGTAGGAGTATCAAAGCATGTTAACGGATCCCTGAGTCCCATAGCCAGTGAGAGGTCCAAGTTGTTCATTAAGTCATTACAGAGTTCCCCATCCACTGTATGTTCCATGTGTAAACCACCCAAGCGCTCACACCGTAAGTCTGTTAAACATTTCTTCAAAGGGTAACCACACGGATGCACATTAAAATCACCCATGATCATGAGATTATGACTAAAATCCTTCATAGAAGTGGTAATAAAAGCATTCAAGACAGATATTTGATTAGTTGCTGCACTAACATTAGTAGCATTATAAAAATTCACCAAGCCAGCCAGACAGGTTTCTCCCTTTAAGACTAAGCCCATCACTCCAGAATGCTGTGATTCAATTAAACGAATTTTGCAAGGGACTAGAATAGAAACAAAAATCACAAGTCCCCCCTTTGGTCTGCCTCTTATTGATGGTATAGCTGGCACATAAAAGGCCTTATACCCTTCCAAGAAAAGATCACACTCTACCGACCAAGTTTCATGTAGGCAGATGACCTTAAATTGCTTGATATAGTTATCCCAATTTTCATCAACCATTTTAGCAGCCAAACACGCAATATTCCAAGAGGCAACAAGACATCCAGATGCTACGTCCAGTGAGTTATCTGCGGATGCTAGTTCACCTAAAACTGCAGTACCCTGACCCGCAGGTACCTCATGTCAATCACACATCTCAAGACCAGATATAGCATCATACCTGTTCTGTGTGTTGACATTAAACCCGTGACGGTAGCGTCCAGCACTGGCAATCCTATTCTGGGTTTCAGCCACACTTCCAGGCCCACATGGATTAACAATGTTATATAAAAATTGTGTATTCATGACCGGGGTCTGAGGTTCAAACACCTGCCTAGTAAGCCTTTTTTTGTTGGGGGGGGTTGCACAAATGGGCATAAAAGTACCCCAATGGGCGCACACACATACTGTTCTCCTTATATATTAGTGAAGATGCTCTTAAGAGGACAGTTGCCACATGTTGGGGTTTTTTAAAATTTACAACAATGCAATCCCCACTTCCCAGTTTTTTGGACGGGCCTACCCAATTTACCCTCCTTACTACCATTATCTGGTCTGAATATGAATTGGGAAAACCACAGTTTTTATTGAGCCAGGCGACTGTCTTTTTTTTCAGTGAAGCATGAGATTCATCATGCGGTGAGGCAGGATGGGTACCACATGGTGGAACATTAGTCAATACCGCCACAAACGGTGCACAGTCAGGTGGTAAATTCAAATAACGATTACTTCTTGGGGGCCTTGAGTCTAGTCCGCTCCTCGGAGCTGAGTTGGATTGTGTCAACAGAGCAGGTACTACTGGAATGACTGGTGTACTCAGTACCTCATTCACAGTAGTAGCTACTGCAGCAGTATTACGAGTGTTCTGATGTACTTTAACACTCGACACCTCCTGCCCTCCTCCCCCAGCCTTAGCCCTTCCATTGGTGGCTGCAGCCAAGTGTGAGGACAACAGGGAGCCAAGCCTAGCCACCTCCGTAGCCAGGGTGTCTATCTGAATAGTCAGAGGTTTGATCATCTCCTCTAATTTTGCTTCTAATTTTACCTCTAAGTTTTTAATAAGAGATGCAAACTGCTCGACATTTGTGTTAAGACCACTTTCATTATTTCCTGTGAACACAAAGGGGTTTATGACTGGGCCATTAGTTTCTTTTCCACCCATATCCCTTCTTTTTGTACTCTGTTTCCCCCCCCTGTTTTTGGTGTACTTTCCTGCAGGTTCGCACTGGCCTTGAAGCAGGCGGAGCTTCCCCTAATTCCTCACTTGACAGGGCGTGTTGATGTAACTGTACCTCAACACTCACCGTAGTGGGCGTCAGCAGTTCTTCTCTAACTACACCAATCAGATTTATCTCAGCCTCTGTGGCCACCCTTTGCGGAGACAGCTCAGGCAAACTCGGTACCGGAGTCCCCTTCCCTAAAGATGAGCGCAGTTCGTTAATAATCTGGCTTACTTTCTTCACCATATAATTGTCAATGGTGCCTATGGCAGGTTTATCATGTTTGGGTTTGGACATCTTATATAGTTATAAAGCAGTATATAAGGTCGTCTAAGAAACACTACTCACTCATGAGAAATAAACAAGTATAAAGAATTAAAGTCTCACATAGGTAATAAACAATTAAAATCCAGATAAAAAGGAGTAGGGTCCCTAGCCCAGTCCAGTCTCCTCAGGCCTCTGAGGGCCACAGAGGGCCTGCCCTTTGCCCGGGCTTCGCCCGGCGTCCCGCGTCGTGGTGGCTTGAGCGTCTTTATGCGCCTCCTAGCGCTCTACACGCGTCGGTGGAACCGCGGCGCCGCATAGGCTGCCGGGATTTGCAGTCCCGGGGCGGCAGCGCTAATGGCGGTTGTGTGGCTGTTGGTGCTCCGGCGCTCCTGTCCCGCTCAGCGTGGCTCTTGGCGGTGGACTCGGCAACCAAGGTAACCCCCAGCAGTCCTGGTAAGCTCCCCCCGCTCTCCGGGGCTCGAGCGTCTTTATGCGCCTCCCGGTGCTCTACACGCGTCGGTGGAACCGCGCCGCCACAGAGGCTACTGGGATTTGCAGTCCCGGGGCGGAAGCGCTAATGGCGGTTGTGTGGCTGTTGGCGCTCTGGCGCTCCTGTCCTGCTCAGCGTGGCTCTTGGTGGTGGACTCGGCAACCAAGGTAACCCCCAGCAGTCCTGGTAAGCTCCCCCCGCTCTCCGGGGCTCAAGCATCTTTATGCGCCTCCTGGCACTCTACACGCGTCGGTGGAACCGCGCCGCCGCTGAGGCTGCCGGGATTTGCAGTCCCGGGGCGGCAGTGCTAATGGCGGTTGTGTGGCTGTTGGCGCTCCGGCGCTCCTGTCCCGCTCAGAGTGGCTCTTGGCGGTGGACTCGGCAACCAAGGTAACCCCCAGCAGTCCTGGTAAGCTCCCCGTATTCTGGTATGTTTAGGCTTCTTCAGGTATTTTGACATGTGTTGTGCATCTCATGACTCTAACTACAAAACTATGTAGTTTATCATACAGGTCCACAAATCTGATCAGTTCTACTAGAATATTGAGTCACACAAACGTACATGTCTCATCTTTGTATGCATCTGAGAAGTCCTTGGATAGAAAGTTCGATGTATACCGGTCCAGTATAATGAGGAGTAAATACCTTGCAATAGAAGCACTTTTATTAGACTATGTTATTTTGTGAAAAGTAAGTGTGATACTGCTCCACAGAAATAAGATCATATTTTTGAAGTAGTCTAAAGGATGAACATTATGTATATTAGAAACAAATATTGTATAATTACTTTTTGAATATTTTTTACAGGTTATCATGCATAACAAAAATATTTATTCTTACATTTCAAGTAATTTTAATACATCATTCAGTAGGAGTATTTTAGAGTAGCATTATTCTAAACAGGTAAAAACAGTTTTCAAACTTTAACCCGTTCCCTGCGTGCGTCGGCCAAAGGCCTTCGCGAGCACTACCTGGCTACTGCAGTGCATGTCCATTAGCCGAAGCGGCCCTGCCCACTCATTAAAAATCCTGCACCTGGGCGTAATTTGTGCCGCAGTTAACAGGTTAACAGTACCTACTATAAAGAAGAAAAACAAAAATGTTTTGTTAATGTTAATATATTAGAGAAATTATAATATTATATTTTTGAGAACACCACATGAATTTAGAATTACATATTATTCTCAGTTTCCCTTTTGTGCAGTTCATAGATTCCACTTAAGTTCACTATACCCATTAAATCATTGAACAGTGGGGAAAAAAACAATCAAACTGGTTGTAGAAAAAAAAACAAATCAGCATAGAACATCATTATTAATAAGTGCAGCTATGTTATTTCACAAAATGTATGACCTTATGTACATCTGCTACAATATAGACAAGAAATACTTAAACTATCTGCTTGTACACACAATTTTCCAAAAGTGATATCAATTTGGGCAAATAATAAGTATAACACTAAACATAAACACTAATACTTTGCAATGCTCTTTACTTTCTGTTCATAAACAACAAAGACATTAAGGAGGGCCAGAGGGATGTTTATAGACCAGTCTAGGTAATATCCCTCAAAAACTACATGTACAACATACAAACCTAGGGGTCTAAAAAGAGAGTATCGGGAACTTCTGAAAAGGAAGTCTTAATGTTTGTATTAATACATCAAGACAGTGTCAGGACTAACTGATAGTTTATATGGGACATAAAAAGTCAAACAAAGGACCACAAGTGATTGCAGAGGAATATCATACAGGATTCCCATCAAAAATACTCGTGATGATCAATATTATCACTTGGTCATCCTTAAGGGTCTCGTGTCTCTAGATCTTAATCGTACCTTTATCCAACTGGGATTCCGACCCGCAATCACTTTAGGACCAAGTGACTCTGATTTGGTGGGATCAAGTACAGTGCAACAAAATTAAATAGTGTGGTGAAGCCTTTTTAAAAAGGATAGAGGAACCACAAAAAACTGTATTGAGAGGGTCCTCCTCAATCAATCAATCAATCAAAGACATTTATAGAGCGCACTACTTACCCGCAGGGTCTCAAGGCGCTGGGGGGAAGGGGGTGCCGTTACTGCTCGAACAGCCAGGTCTTCAGCTTCTTCCTGAAGGAGAGGTGGTCTTGGGTCAGGCGCAGGTTGGTCGGGAGGGAGTTCCAGGTCTTGGCGGCCAGGTAAGAGAAGGACCTTCCTCCTGTTGTTGCTCTTCGGATGCGGGGGACGGCGGCGAGGGCGTGGTTGGCTGATCGGAGGTGGCGTTTGGGAGCGTAGAAGTTGATTCAGTTGTTGAGGTAGCTCGGGCCTTGGTCATGTAGTGCTTTGTGTGCGTGGGTGAGGAGGCGGAAGGTGATCCTTTTGTTGACGGGGAGCCAATGCAGGTCTCTCAGATGTCCGGAGATGTGGCTGGTTCGTGGGATGTCGAAGATGAGTCTGGCTGAGGCGTTCTGGATCCGCTGGAGTCTCTTCTGGAGCTTGGCGGTGGTTCCGGCGTAGAGGGCATTGCCGTAGTCCAGTCGACTGGTGACGAGGGCCTGGGTGACGGTCTTCCTGGTCTCGGTGGGGATCCACCGGAAGATCTTCCGTAGCATGCGTAGGATGTTGAAGCACGCCGAGGAGACGGCATTGACTTGCCTGGTCATGGAGAGGGAGGAGTCCAGGATGAAGCCCAGGTTGCGTGCGTGGTCTGTCGGTTTGGGTGCGGAGCCCAGGGCGGGAGGCCACCAGGAGTCGTCCCAGGCGGAGGGCGAAGAGCCCAGGATGAGGACCTCCGTCTTGTCTGAGTTCAGTTTCAGGCCGCTGGTCGTCATCCACTCGGCTACATCTTTCATCCCTTCATGCAGATTGGCTCTGGAGGCGGCGGGGTCGTTGGTCAGGGAGAGGATCAGCTGGGTGTCGTCGGCGTAGGAGATTATGTTGAGGTTGTGTTTGCGTGCGATGGCCGCGAGGGGGCTCATGTAGACGTTGAAGAGGGTGGGGCTCAGGGAGGATCCTTGAGGGACGCCGCAGATGACTTCGGTGGCTTTTGACTTGTACGGTGGTAGGCGGATTCTCTGTGTTCTTCCGTCGAGGAAGGAGATGATCCATTCCAGTGCCTTCTCCTGGATTCCGACGTAGCTGAGGCGCTGTGCTAGGGTGCGGTGGCAGACAGTGTCGAATGCCGCGGAGAGGTCTAGGAGGATGAGGGCCACTGTGTCTCCGTTGTCCATCAGGGCTCGGATGTCATCGGTGGCAGCGATGAGGGCGGTCTCGGTGCTGTGGTTGGCTCGGAAGCCAGACTGTGAGGAATCGAGGGATCCATTCGTCTCATGGAAGGCGGCCAGCTGCTTGTTGACGGTCTTCTCGATGACTTTGGCTGGAAACGGGAGGAGCGAGATGGGGCAGTAGTTCTTGAGTTCGGTGGGGTCCGCTGTGGGTTTCTTGAGTAGAGCGCTGAGTTCGGCGTGTTTCCAGCTCTCAGGGAAGGTGGCGGTGTCGAAGGAGGTGTTGATAATGTCCTACAGGTGGGGTGCGATGACAGCGTCGGCCTTGTTGAAGACGTGGTGAGGGCAGGGGTAGGTCGGAGATCCGGAGTGGACGGAGTTCATCGTGCGGACGGTGTCTTCGGTGCTGATCGGAGTCCAGGCGTGGAGGGTGGTGGTGGGGGGCGGTGGTTCGGTCGTGGTGTGCGTTGGTTGGGTGCTGAAGCTGTTGTGTATGTCCGCGATCTTGTTGTGGAAGTATGAGGCAAGGGAGTTGCAGAGGTCTTGCGATGGGGTGATGTCGTTGTTTCCTGCGCTGGGGTTGGATAGCTCTTTCACGATGTTGAAGAGTTCCTTGCAGTTGTGTGCGTTGTTGTCCAGCCGGTCCTTGAATGCGGTTTTCTTGGCGGCGCGGATCAGCTGGTGGTGCTTCCGGGTGGCAAGCTTGAAGGTGGTCATGTTGTCCGGTGTTGGTTCCCTTCTCCAGACTTTCTCGAGGGCTCGGCAGTTCTTCTTGGAGCTTTCTTGCTGCCGGGTCTGCTGGGCGGGGTCCTAAGCGGGGCGAGTTCGTCCGCGCAGTTGCTGATCCACTTCGTGAGGTTGTCGGCGGCCTGGCTGGGGTTCGCTGAGCTGGCAGGAGGGTGCTGGCTCAGGGAGGTGGCGAGCTGGTCGGCTGTGATCTTGTTCCAGCTTCTGCGGGCAACCTGTTGCTGGTGGTGGTGGGTCGTCGTTCTTTTGAAGGTGAAGTGGACACAGCTGTGGTCCGTCCATTGAAGCTCTGTGACGTGGCTGAAGGCGATGTCTGTGCTGGATGAGAAGACTGCGTCGAGTGTGTGTCCGGCGAGGTGGGTGGGGGTGGACACCAGCTGCTAGAGTCCAAGATTGGCGAGGTTGTCGAGCAGGGTGCTGGTGTTGCGGTCGTTGTTGTTCTCCAGGTGGAAATTGAGGTCCCCCAGGAGGATGTAGTCAGCGGAGGGGAGGGCCTGCGGGCTGACGAAGTCGGCGATGTCCTCGCTGAATTGAGTGCGTGGTCCCGGAGGTCGGTAGATCAGGGTGCCTCTGAGGGTGGTCTTCGGGTCTGTGTGGATCTGGAAATGCAGGTGTTCGGCGGTGGTAAGGGTGTTGTCGGTGTTGGTCGTGATACGGATGGTGTTCCTGTGGATGATGGCGATGCCTCCTCCCATCTGGTTGGCGGTGCGGTCCCTCTGGGTGATCTTGTATCCCTCTGGGATGGCGATGGCGATGTCGGGCGCTGAAGAGGCGTTCATCCAGGTCTCCGTGAGGAAGGCAACGTCAGGGGCTGTGGTGTCGAGGAGGTTCCAGAGTTCGATGGCGTGTCTGTGGACGGAGCGGGTGTTGAGCAGGATGCACTTGAGGTGGTTGCTGCTGGTGTTCGGCTTGGCGGGTGCTGGTGCGAGGCAGGTCCGGATACAGGTGAACTTGCAGGCGTGGCAGCTGAAGGGTCCGTGGGTGCGTCGTGGGGTGGCTTGGTAGCATCCTGGGAGTCGACCGGTGTTGAGTGCGCTGAGGGTGGCGGCGGTGTACGTCAGGCGGGTGGGCCGGGTTCTTCTAGGGCCAGGAGTCCTGGCACTGGGCGCGGTCCAGGCGCGGACGGGCGCAGACGGGCTTACCTTTGGCGCGCCCTCGGCGCACAATCGGCGCGCCCGCTGCGCGTGACCGCTGCGCGTTCGCACGGTCGCCATATATGGCGAAGTGCTCCTGTTAAAACCAAGAACAGTGCAATAATATATGTATCTGCAGTTCAACCAAATACCTGCATGGGGGCCAACATGTTTCAGCCTTACTGGGAAAAGTGCCCTAGGCTTTCTTCAGGGCCTCTGTTCTAACTCATATATGCTACTGCGTGTGATATAAAAAGTGTAAAGTATATACAAAATTTGTAATTTTAAGTGAAGTTATTAAACAATCAAAAGGATATAATTTTCCATCGTCTGATAGTACTCCACAGGTCACGTGGTGTCTGAAACATCTATAACAACAAACACATGATGGACACATTGTTAGAAACCAGCAATGTCCCAGAAGCATCTGTCCAGCTACTTTCAAAACAAAAGACAGTGTCTACTTACCCAGTTTGCCCGGGGAACAGACCTCACCTCTCCTGGACCTGGCTCAGGATATGTGAGACCACGCTCTATGAATGCAAAACATACTGGACTTCAATACATTTAGAGAGAACAAACTTGTCCTGCACTGTACTGCATTTATACCATAAGCCCAGACTAGCATTGTCTAGCATTCTGAATAAAAACTTGCCTCCCTCATCCTATCCACCTGAACTAAAACCTCTTTGGCCCGCTACCAAACCTCTGGTTGTAGTGTATCACCAGGCTTAGATGAATATTATTACTGTCCAAAGATCCAGTGAAAAACAGTATATTTGTTTACCAAACAGAGACTCCTAGCAAGTTGTCTTAGGAAGGAGTGTAACTCTGCTGGGTATACTCGCATGAAAGCTACAAATTAAGTCACGAAAATTAATTAGCAGGAGCAAAAGAGCAGTATCTACCTGTCCGTCGTTGCCCCGAGCCGAATCCGAGTCAGGGGGACGCAACGAACGAGACAGGGGAAGCTCTTTTCAGACATGGGTGATTGGTCCACTTAACCAATCACCGAAACGTTACTCATATAGCGCCGATTTTCAGATCGCGCAACAATATCTGGAGTCACAACATTCGGCACAGTGAGCCTCTTATTAGTTGAGCTTGCTAAAGTTTTGTAAAACTCACTTCATTTCGCCGATCTCTCCAGGCAACAAACACCAAGTTGGGTGTTCTCGCGAGGTCAGCTCACAGGACTACACAATGACGTCATCGTGTAGTTCCGAGTAGTTTAAAGCCAACAAAGTTTCAGAAAAAGCCACAGAGACCTGTATCTAATGTACCAGTGGGAAAGAAACCAAAGGAGGTTTCAAACAGAACAAAACTGCTGCTATACTAATCCAAAATTTATGAAAATATCGGCGGCCGGAAACCAAGTACGTAATCTCACGGGACTTTACAGAAACTACCAGATTGCATCATCTATGCAGGTCACATAGTTCTTAGCGGTGGTGTAACAAATCTAACCAGTTAGCTAGCAGTTTTATAGGGGGAATTATAAACTGCTAACAATAACTGATCAAACACAGCTATGTAGAATAAATTCCATATTAAATGCTATATGGTAATGGCCAATTAACCGGGGCTGAATAGAAACCATTATATATACACTTAAGCACTAAGAAATTCCTCATTATCTCCCCTGTAGTGGGCATAATGCAGCCTTACTGTTGTCAATGTCAGTAGTGGTACAGTTTACTATTGGAGGCTAAACCACAGTATTTCATCATTTAACCCTCGGCTGTCTGTGTGTAATTTATAAACCCATTTCTGTTCTTTCATGAACAGAAATTTGGATGCATCACTTATATGGGAGGGAATTAATGGTTTTTCAAGAACCGTCCATGTAAAGTCTGACTCCCCATGGTTATGCTGTATGAAGTGTTTTGTCAGCTTGGAGACATTCTTTTTACACCGAAAAGTGCTTTTGTGTTCAAGCATTCGCGTTCGGACCTTTCTGGTCGTCATTCCCACGTATCGCTCATTGCATGGGCATCTCAATAAGTAAATGAGATGGGAGCTATTAAAATTCGTAAAATGTCTTAATTCCCAAGGTCTTGTAGTGCCGATATCAAGCTTAGTCGTTTTCGATGTCTGTGGACACATGGAACATCCGCCACAGGGGTGATGTCCAGTGGCCGCTGGTGAATCCCACAGTGTTCAAATGGTTCTTCTCAGGGACTCTTTTGGTCGGGTATTTACTAATCGGTCACGCAAATTGTATGATCGCTTAAAAGCAAACAGTGGATATTTAATTTTATCATTGCTACAATTCAATACCTTCCAATGTCGTCTGATTATCTTCTGAATATCATTTGACTTTGTATTGAATGTGCTAACAAACGTGAGGCGATCCAAGGGTGGTTTGATAGTTGGAGGTTTAGCAAGGCTTCTCGACTATTGTTAGTAGCTCTCTTGAGGGATCGTCTGACCAATTTGGCCGGATAATGTCTGGCTGTCAATTGGCTAGAGAGATTGGCTGCATGGTTCAAGTCTCAGGTGTGGAACAGTTCCGCCGTACTCGGAAGAACTGTCTGAAGGGTAGATTGTCACATAGTGACTTGGGGTGTTGGCTCTCATAGAGGAGGAGTGAGTTCCTCGCCATAGGCTTGCGGAAGAATTTGCTTTCTAGACCAGTAGGAGTAGTATAAATGGAAAGATCCAGGAAGGCAATTCTTTCTTTACTAGTCTCCATGGTGAAACGTAAGAATCTATTTTGAGTATTCAACCACTTATGAAAGCAGAGAGCAGAGTCCAGGTCGCCTCTCCACACGACCAGAATATCATCAATATATCGCTTCCACCATATGATGGATGCGAAAAATGGATTCATAGCTGTAAGTACGGTCTTCTGTTCAAAATTATGAACATATAGATTTGCTAGGGTTGGAGCAAAAATACTGCTGATGCTGGTTCCTGAAGTTTCGAGGTAGATGGTATCCTCATAACGAAAATAGTTATCCATCATGGTGATTTTAGCTAAGACCATAATGAAAGGAACTGGAGTGATGGTATCAAGGACCAAATCCCCCAGGATGGACCCGATGGTATCCAAAGTCTCATCCTGGGGGATGGATGTGTATAGAGATTCAACATCTAGGGAGACCAGATAATCTGTCTCTTGGTTGAACTCTATTCCAGGGATCGCCCTTAGAACATCCGTGGTATCTTTCAAATAGGTGGGCCTGGTATGCACTATAGGTCTCAAAAAATGATCAACGAAAGCCGAAAGGGGCTCCAGGACCGATCCCTGGCCAGAGATGATAGGCCTCCCAGGTGGTGGTCTCTGGGCCTTGTGAACCTTAGGCAAGGTATATAAATAGGGCATAGTTGGCTGTTGTGTCTGCAAAAACTGTGCCTCATGGGGAGTTATCTAGCCCTCTGCCAAGGCCTCTTCTACCAGTGTGTTGATCTCACTAATTAGTCTGGCTGAAGGATCTACCATTAACGGCAGATAGGAGGCCCTGTCCTTCAATTGTCGCAAATACTCGTTCCTGTAGGTGTCTACGTCCTGTATGACTATGGAACCCCCTTTATCCGCGGGTTTGATAATTATCGATGAATCTTTCTGTTGACATCTTCCCCAAAGCCCGAATGATGTACTCAAAACTTTGTATTTTTGTCTGCAGTATTTCCCACATCGATGAATTTGCCAGCATGAACCTCATTATCTCAGGATCTTTTCTCCAGCATCTCTTGGAATGGCAAATGTAACACAATGTTCGTTTAAAGACAAAACATTTTCATCACAATCTGTTCCACATTTTGGTGCATTCTTTATTTATAATAGCATGTGTATATGAGGAGCACCACTGGCTTGGTACTCCTTTGTCCAAAAGTAATCTGTTACCTCTCCAAGACGTGGAATGTTTGTAGCTTTAAACCTATGGTTAAAATACCTGCACACATTTACAGGATCCAAGCAACAGAGTTCTCCAGCTATCTTTGACTCAATGTTTTTAACATTTGAATTTGCTTCTCGTAGAAATTCAACTAAATCTTCCAACACACATTCAGCACAGCTAAGTGTTACAAACCATGTAGGTGTACCTACATTTCTTAACATGCATTTAAGCTCTCCATGACAACAATACCAAAATTCATTGGTAGTACATTGGCACGCCATCAAATAATTAACAGAGATTCTCAATTTTGATCTCTTTGTTTAACTTTGTCTATAAACTTTGTTGCAGAAACATGTTGAAGAAGAACTCCTGATTTAATATGCGGTTCGCTGCATATGAAAGAGCAGACAAATTGCTTTCAAACAGAAGATGAATTATATTTTGAATGTACTGCTGAAATCCTGGATCTACACAATATATTTTTGTTGATCGGTATTCTGAAACTTTAATCCATATAGCACGGTCATCAAATTGTCCACCTTCCCCAGTGGGGAATAGCTGTGGAAAACAACAAGCTTTCAGCGTTTTTTACCATATGCTCATGCAACTTCCCTTTGCCTCTTTCATTTGAAATAATTAATTAGTATTTCCTATTATTTCTCTTAAATGCAGAAGATGTATTGTATAATGTTCATAAAACTCTTCAATCCTGCACTTGTCCACTTTTTCTATTTGGCCACTTGAAGTTATTATTTCATCTTCTAAGCATATTACCTCCTAATGAAGGTTTACCTTCTTATAATAAATATATATCTGTCCCAGGTACAATGTAGCCTTTTGAATTTTCGTGACATCTACAAACTCTATCCAGATTTTTCAAATCTTTGTTGGTAAACCATTTACTAGAATGACTACTGGTTCATTTTCCTCTCTATCTATATCAACAGTTTCAATGTTTTTCTTAAAATCTAAACGTAAGTACACAATTATTCATTTAAGACCTTTTTGTTAAGTATGGGCCGTGGGAAAGCCAATTCGCGTTCTGCATAATCCGCGAATTTGTGCGAATTTGCGGAATATTTTTTTTTCCGTGTTCGCAGGAGGCTTTCAGCGTGCTGACCGCGAAGTTACCCATGCGGTCGTACATGGGAGCGGCCATCTTGTTTGCGTTGCGTATTTCCTTTTCCGGGCACTAGTTGCATTCTCGTGTTGTGAGCGGGGCACGATTACGTGGTCGCATGCGTTTTTTCGTGCTCGCAGGAGAAATATCGCGCAAACTTACCCACGCGGTCCTCAATGGGCGCGGCCTTCTTATTTTTCATTCATTGCTATTGTTCTGGGCATGCTTTTTCAATCCTCCCGTAATCTTTGCAATCCTTTGTTTCGTTGAACTTTTTTTAAATCTTTTTTACCCATTATCTATCCCTCTCTTTTTCAACATCTATATTTTGTGTTTTTTCTACTTTTGGTTACTTTAAAACTACTTTTTAAACTCTTTTCTTTTATTTACTTTTTCTCTATTCTCTTTCTATTATTTCCATTCCTGTCCAGGACCATGGCAAAGGGAGCCGGGAAGAAGAAGGAGAAGGGTCCCGCACCCCGTACCCGGCTCCCTTGCGGGCGATTAAGGGAGGAGCAAGTAGTAGCCAGGGAGATCTTTAGTGGGGTGGAGGTGGCCGCACTAATTTTCTACATCCAGCGCTACCTCCCCAAGACCGAGGCAGCAGGGGGCAGGCCCGTTTCAGGGTATGGCCTCTGGGAGCGTCGCCAGCTGTGGGATAAGGTGTGCCGGGCCATGCAGAGGGAGTCGGGGGTCCGGCGCACCTACCATCAGGCGACGCACCGGTGGGCTGACCTCCTTGACCGGGAGCAGGACCTGCTCCACCTGCTAGGCGCAGAGATCACTGGCCTTGGTGAGTAGCTATTTATTAACTACTTTGTTTTCTTCTGCTCTGTGTTATATTGCTAATATATGTTTTTTCCCGAAGAGCAAGAATGTTGCAGATTCGATGACATTGCAGGTAAATTAATGTTTAAATAGCTTTATTAATATTAACATTATTCAATCTTTATATGAGCCCCCTAGCTGGGATTGTCCTCCCTTTTGGAGTAAAAATCATCACTTACGCGGACGATACTCAGCTAGTGGTGGCCCTCAACCCCCCAAAAGCCACACTTAACTGTCTGAAAAACTGCCTGGAAGCAGTTACTGAATGGATGACATCTTCCTGTCTCAAAATTAATGGGGACAAAATGGAGCTCATGCTCCTTGGGAATCCCATCTATAGTACCATCGACCCACTTTGTCCCCCCTGCCTCGGACCGTTCCCTGTGCATAAAGACACAATTAAAAGCCTGGGTATTTGGCTCGACAAATTCCTTAATTTCAATCACCAAGCAGCCAAACTCTCAGCCACCTGTTTTGGGCTGCTCAGGCTTCTGCGAAAAATCCTTCCTCTATTGCCTTTCCATGCCTGACAGATAATGGCCCAGTGCCTGATCTTATCCAATCAGGACTTCGGGAACGCCCTCTATCTGGGCGCACCTCAGACAACTTTTAACAAGTTGCAGATCATTCAAAACTGCGCTGCCTAAACCCTTCTCCAGATCCCCCGCCGAGTCCCGGTCAAATCTAGATTAAAGGACCTTCACTGGCTTCCAGTAAGGGAAAGGGTCGAATTTAAAGCAATGTGTATTGCCCACCGAGCTTTCTGGAATACAGGCGCCTCCATTAACCATAGTCTGATAACAGCCTATCACCCTAACAGACAGCTCAGATCCGGATCTTCCTTTCTGGCCATAACACCGAGGTTCAAGAGAGCAAGATGTGGAGGCCGCTCGTTCTCTCTCAACTCAGCCCGACTCTGGAACTCCCTCCCTATCCAAATCAGATCTGAGCCCAAAGTAACCACCTTCCGCAAACTCTTAAAAACCCTGCTTTTCAACAAACCAGAATAGCCTGAACTGTTGTATACTGAGCTCGATGTCTGCAGCGCTAGGACGCCAAAGGATAGCTACCGCGCTTTACAAATGTTCTTTTCATTTAATTTAATTTTATTTCTGTGATTGCAGGTGCTCGCCTGCTCAGTGGCGTTGTTCCAATGCTTACTTGTTTGCAACTTTGTGCTCATTTGAGCAGTACTGCGTAATGCTAGAGAGACTAGAAACTCAAGCCTAGTCCTTCCTTTGTACTCCTGCTGCCACTAAGAAGAGATAGTGGTGGATTGATAGGTTGAGTATATTATGACTTGTTATTCAGTAGTAGGACATTTTTTAGTGGTCTGCAATTATGATGACGGACTGTGTCTGTCACGCCGCGTGCTGCTGAGTGCTGGCAGTCATGGTAGAACCTTTTTGTTGTTGGTTTAGTTAGTGATTTGCATAACTTTCCGAGTAGACGATCTGCGAATCCAGCAATACTGTACTATCTATCCTAGTTGACCAGATCAGATAGGTCAATCAATACATGTAGTGCAATTGTTGGTAATTTGTTTCCCCGAGATAATTTTAGATTGTGGTCAAAGAAATCAATTATTTAAAAAAAACAATCATTCATGTTTGTGTTTATTTCATAATCATCAGCACCTTCCAGGGGCAAGGAGAAGACCACATCCGAGACTCCGGCGGAACAAGGTGGGTAGGATCGGTTCTCTACAGGCTCTTCTGCTGTCCCTAGTAAGTTGTTCTGTTGTTAATATTAATAATTATACTTCCCTAACTTTTACTGCTCCTATTCATTCCAAACTGTTTCCTAATTCTATTTTTTACAAAATAGTCTTTGATCTTCTTTTAGACTGTTTCTACATTCTTATCCTGCCTCTACCATCACTCTCTGTGCTACTACTATTTACTATTATTATGAGTCAGTCTGTGTAGGTAGCTAAGTTTGCCCAGTTGGCAAACGGTGTTAAACAAAACTCTGATCCAGCAATAGCTCTAGAGGCACTGAGTGCGGTTCTCTGGGTTGCCCTTGCTGTCTATTCCAGTCTTCTTAATGTAAGTGCTTTGACAATTTCCAACAACAGAATGTCAATGTCAGTTACTAATTTAGAACTAGGCATGGGCGGAAAATCCGTTCCGCTCGCGGATTTTGCGGATTTTCGGGAAATCCGCAATCCGCGAGATTTGCGAATTTCCTGCAAAATCCGCGAATCCGCGAGCAGCGGATTTTGCTCGCACTGCTCGCACTGTTCGCGTGAGTTCGCGTCCCGCGAATAAGTGCGAAATTGCAGAAATACGATCTAAGCAAAACTGAAAGTAACTACTTACCAGGTTCAAAAGTTCAGGCACATCATTAGTAGCCATTTCCTGTAGTGCTTCCTGAGGGGCCCCTCCAGAGTTCAGTTGCCAGTTGCAACTATTATGTGACCCTGCTCTGAACCTCAGAATAGTTACACATATGCCACAAAGGTCCTGAATTACAGCTAAGGGAGACAAGCAGGAGCCAGGCTGGAAGTTAAAATCCATTAATCAGCCCCTAATTCATTATTGTCAGTTGGGGCAGGGCAGGTGTTGTAACTAATTTTGCAACAATGAAAGCACTTAGCAAGTGCAAAAGATCACTAATCAGGGCGCACTAAGGAAGCAGGTGCCAGCTAAAAAAATATTCTGTGACACATTAATCAGCCCCAAATTAATTCAGGTCACTTGAGGCAGGGAAGGTGTGCTTTGCTTTGCCGAAAATAATGTACACTGGACAACCAGAGGGTGTGGTGATGAAACAGAGGGTGGCATGGGTGGGCCAGAGGGTGGCATGAGTAGTCAGAGAGTGGCAGTGGTGACAGAGAGTGGCAGTGATGAAGAAGAGTGTCCCAAACAGGTTGGACATGTAGAAACAACAAGTTCGCAAAACTTGCGACCCGACAGGTAAGTTCGCAAATTGCGAAATTGTAAAAACCCTCGCGAACTGGCAGAAACACGGGCGAACACAAAAAAAAAAAAAAATCCGCAAATTCGCGGGAATTCGCGGATTTTGCGGATTGCGAGTTTGCAAATCCGCAAATTCGCGGATTGCCAATCCGCAAAATCCGCTCATGCCTATTTAGAACTACATTTTTGCCAATCACAGAAAAGACAGTCGCCCTTGACTTAGCCATAGCATTAGCGGCGGTAGTTCTCGAGTAAGAAATGGCCCTCTCTATTTGACTTCAACTCAGCAGTGAAACTTTTATCCTGAAGCCAAGTCAGATCAGACAAACTAAGGGATGTGATGAACTAAAAGGGAAAGAAGGGTGTAAGGAAGGACGAGCGAGTCGTAACATTTATGACTGTAAAGAATGATACGTGTTTTTGAATGTATGCAGAGGTGGCTGATAGGAAAGAATCAGATGCATGGCCGCTTGAAGCATGGATGGTTGGAGGAGAAAGAAAATATGACTGCCTGTGTGGGTAAATCAGAAAATGCATGTGTGGTGTGCATTGTAATTTATCATTGGGTGAAACTGAAATGCAAGTCAAGACGGTGGTGTACCAAATAAAATGAAAAGGGTGTTAGTTGGTTGTTGAGAAATAGTAAAGTTGGTACAGTTGAGACATTAAGAAGAATGATAAATGTTTACTTTGGAAGCATGGATGGTATCTTCTTCCTCATTGATAGCAGAAGTGTATGTAGAGCAGACGCTCAGAGGATGAAGAGTGTTACTTTGTTTATACATGTCCCTTCCAGAGTAGCAAAGCAGAGGAAATCCAAATACTAGAAGTTGGGATTGTTCAGAAATTCTCCCTTTACTAACAGTACTGTAGTTTACTATGCAAGCACAGCATATATTGTATATGTATTGTATAGTTGACATTATATCAAGCCAAGTCCCTTCCTCCGGAAATTATGGGTACCACACTCACTCCCTATGTTAATAATTTTCTTTCAGCTGTGTCAATCATGGGTGGATTATCGCTGTTGTTCACTCAATCTATCACAACAAAGCACCTACAGTCATCCATCATATAAGCAAAGATCATGTGACTGGCTGGATACATGATCAGAAATGAATAAACTTCATTTTCCTTTTGTAGTTCTGAAAGCCCGGGGGGTGGGGGGGGCAGTGCGAAATATAAATTACATTGAGCAGTAGCCCTTGATGTAACCGAGTATGGCCCATGCCACCCCTAAAGAAAAGTAAGAGCTTCCCTATCCCTACCTGCATGTACTGCTTAAAGTAATGTGAGTCTGCGTCATCATGGCTTGTGTCCGTTTTTCTTGGGTGCAAGCTGACTGAGCTGGCATTATGCCGGCTACCACAAGCTCATGTATAAGTAATGTATTTCTCAAAACTAGAGAAAAAAAGAAAAAGACTGGTTTCCTCTGACTCTCTGACTATGTATTGAGTCCATAGTGCTGCGAGTAGAATTCCTAAAACTTCCGCTAATGTTACAGGCCTACAAAGACGGCGGAAAGATACATGCCAAAATGTTATACTGTGCTTGCAAATTGCTTGTGTTACTGTGAGACAACTTTCTGTTGAATTATTTTGTGTTATTGTTAAAGAGTATTGGTTACAGTATTTTTCGTTCTTTCTTAATATAGATGCTCCACAAAAGCTCACACGAAAGGAGATGGCTGTCCGGGCCAGGGCCCGGAAACTGGAGGCCATTTGTGCAGAATAACGCCGGATGTGGGCTCGGGAACAGGAGGAGGAGGCGGCAACAGCTGCATCCTCCTCCAGTGCCCCCGGGTCCACCAGCCAGCAGCCTCCAGTACGGCGCCGTGGTCCGACAGCCTTCCGCCGCTGCCGCTTAGCTGCAACAACACCAGCAGCTGCCCCCCCAGAGCCTGGATGGCACGCCTGCGCCAGCTACGCCGCCGAGTAGATTACCTGAAGCACACGATGGAGAAGCAGCAGCACCAGCTCCGGGACCTCCGCAAAGAGCTGCAAGACCACCTGTCCACAGGACACCGCCGGAAGTAACTGTGTCCCTTGCCCCTTTTCTAAAGACTGTTGGGGGGGTGGGAATTGGGAGTTGGGGATTCTGAGGGACTTTATGCGGTACATTGAAATGGACAATTGTTTGGGTTAGGTAGTGGGGTGGTTTGGGTCTTTACACTAGTTTATTTTTGTTAGGGTAAATATACATTCATTTATTTTACATACTTCAACATAGTGTACGCGTTTATATTATTTTGTGGGGCGGTGGGCGGGGTTACTGCACATTTGGTTTCCTCAAACTTACCAGCATGAATTATCTAAAATGTCCAAAAATGTACAAAAGTGCCACTAACTAAGTTAGTGAATTCAATTGGCCTACTTGTACTTTACTAGTACTACTGTCAGTCTCTCCTCTCCTCCGAGTCCTAGCCCATTATTCTACCTCCCCAAAATGCTTATCTTACCTGTGATTCGTGTTTGAGAATAGAGCTAGGCACAGCACTGGCTGCATGGCAAATGTCGATTTCGGTTGCCCATGAAATCCATCCAGGACACAAATTCCATTGTTGTGGTGGTAGTAGGAGTGGTACTGGTGGTAGTAGGAGTGGTACCACACTAGCAGTAGCAGCATATGAAAAACAAAGGAAAAAAAAGAGACATTGAGTGGCCTGAGAGGAGTATTAGAAGGAACAGTATATTTGTAGGCTAAGCAATGCTGAAGATAAGTATGGGAAAACAAAAAATAGCATGGATGATTATGGCTACAACAAGACCAGTGACACAGCAGCATACCAAGTCTTGACATGTAGGAGGAAGATGTTGACGATGGATCCAATTGATGGGGGGCATGAAATTCAGAATTGATTTGAAAATAGTAAAATACTCATTGGTGTTTTTTTAAGCAGAATTACAATATCCTAGGATTCATCTAGCTGCCTTAAAGTTGATTGGAGGAGGTTGCTTGCACCTTATCCTCCCCAGCAAGTGTGTTGAATTATTGCTGTCATTTAGTCACACCGCAATGAAAACCACACATACCAGGGGAAGAGGGTTTAGGTTTGAAAATTCGATGGGAATGGGGTTTTTTGGGAAGGTTTTGTGGAGAGAGGAAAAAAAACACAGCATGTACAAACAACAAATTAAGAAAAATAAATCTTTGGATACGAAGATATCTATAAATCTTTTAAGGGACATAAAGGAAGTGCATGCATGAAGTTGTTTGCTAAATGGACGGTTCGGTTACTGAAAAGTAGTACTGACTACAACTTACTAAGTAGTAATAAACTATTAGACAGTACAGGGCTGCTGTAATTACGCAATTTCACTCAGAGAGAGAATGACTTAGTAGTGCATTACATTAGTTTTAAAAATAGCAAAGAAAGTTATGAAATAGCTGTAGGGATGAATTTGAAGCAGAGACTCGCACTCATAAAAGTTCACAACAATAAGCTATTTAAAAGATAAGGAGAAGTGAAGAGGAAAGGATACTGTAACTGTATGTTGCTGTTGTCCAGTTCAATTTGGGATGTTGCATGCATCCAGCCATTCCTCTTATTCGCGGTACTCCTCCATTCCATCTGACGCTCCGTCGATCAATCTTGGTGACTGGACACACTGTCCACTGTCTGCCTGGCGGATGCGGAATTGCGGATTGATGTTGTTCCCATGGCACAAGGTAAAAGCCGGCCTGCAATTGTTGATGGAAAAAACAGGAAGGGATATTAAAACAGCACTGAGAAAAGATATAAGGTACGGTGTGTAGTGCAAAAATAACACTTTCAGAGGCGACAGTATTACATACAGGCATCATTTCTAAAGTGCGTACTCTGAGTCTCCTTTTCAAGGATAGTAATTGCACACAGCAGGCCAGGGCCATGCAGAGGGTCAAGGCAGGCACCACTGAGTGAACCATCCTGATGATGTAGCCAACCTCTTTGACACCGACAGACAAAGCATATCTAATTTTATGCAGCAGCCACATAGCCACAATTTTACACAAACTGTCTGGTCTCTGGCATACACTACACTGGCTTGTCCACTCCCATACCACGACTAGACAGACATGTAGGTCTGCTGTGGTTGTTGTTGACTTGTTTACCTGTAGTTTGCCACTCACAAAACTGCCATATTTCTTCCGTAAACCGAAAATGATGATTATCCATCCATCCCAGTGAGTGACTGTGTAAAGAAAAATGATAATATGTAACTTTAATCATCAAGACTCATCATCATCATGGTATTTTAATGACAAACTCAATGTTCTCTACACACTGAGTCCAAGGACATTTTCCATATTGAAAAATGCAACTTAGTGGCTGGCCCCTGCAGTAGAAGTACAATTAGTGTTAAACAAGGTAACAGAGTACACTTGAGTTACATTTAGTGTGTACAAGATTAAATAATAATAACAGAACACATAGATAGAATTCACTTCATGCACAACAAACAAACAACAATTGCTTTCATCAGAGCCAGACAGCCAGTGTTGTCCACCACTGCATGCCATCTCATCATTCATTACCTGTTCCACTTGTCATCATCTTATTCTTAAGTCAAGGGCCACAGGGCAGCCTCTCGTGTCAATTTCAGAAGGTGCAGTCAGCATAGTGAGTCATTCCAGTCCCACTTTTTTGAGGGGACTCGTGTATGGACTGAAGCAACAGTTTCTAGATTCGGCGTAATCCGGCCATCTGCCTTGAGGGAAATGGATAGGGGGAGTATGGAGGAGGAGGCTAGAGGAGCATGACTGAGTTGTTAACTTGAGGAATGCAGGCAACGGCACCTTCAATATGGAAAATAAGACGAAGACAGTGCTGCTGATGGATTTGTTGTGATTAAAGTTTTGTTGTGCTAAAAGTTGCAAATCGAAGAAAGACACACAGAAATAAAAGTCATAAAGGATGGAAGAAAACGAAAAGTACATTTTTCAAGCCTCGTTGTCAGGGAAGTAGAGCTCGTCCTCAAACTCTATGAATTGAACATGGAGTAGGTCAGCTAACAAAGAAGAGCTTCTGTCACTTAAGTCGGTGTCCTCTTCTTCCTGCGTGGATTCACTTATTTTGTAATTTGGTGGAATGAAGTGCTGATTTATCTTGATCATTGTTAACCTTTCCACATTTTTGGGTGAGAGGCGGGACCTTTTTGAAGTGACAATGGCACCAGCAGCACTGAAAACTTGTTCCAAAGACACACTTGCGAGTGGGCAAGACAAATAATTTATAGCCAGCCTGCTGAGCAGTGGCCAGTGAGGCCTTTTCCCATACCAATACACCAATGGGTCACGATCAATGTAGACCTCTGTTGGGTCATCCAGGTAGGCCTGCACCATCCACTCAAGGGCCTCCCTGGGTGGTGCTCCACTTTGCGTGCCAGGTGTTTCCTTTGCATCAACACTGGAGCAAGCAAACCCTTGCCGAGTTATCCAAACCTCTTCCGACAATATTGTGGCTGGGCCTGGTGCAGGTGATGATGACGAGGATACTGTTGCTGCTGTTGGTAGCGGCTGTGAGGGAAAGTGACTGCCTTCGGCCACAGAAGTGTACCTTGACGCCGGATGGCCTGCTGCTTCAGTAGTACTTGTGGTGTTTCCTTCAATTTCCTCCTGTTCTTTTTCGAACCAAGTGGCTGACACAGCTAGCCAATAATTGTACTTTGAAACATCTTCTTCATCAAAAGGAATGAATACTTTGCTGGTCAGTGCCTTTTTGAACCATGGATCCAGAATAGTGGCACAAATGTAATGTTGTTCTGAATGTATCTTTTTAAGCCTTTCATTGTCAAGTAGGCGGCCTAATGAGCTCTCCACCAACCAATATGCATCTTGTTTGTGAACATCAGCTCGAAACGTTGAAGACACCGCCTTCAGTTTTTGCTCTAGCATGAACAACAATGGGATAGCTATGCCCAAACTACAGTCTTCCCTGCTGACTTCACGGGTGAAGACCTCAAAAGGACGAAGCATGTCTGTCAGGCTTTTAACTAGGTCCCATTCCTCCGGCTCTAGCCTCATGTCTTTCATAGGAGCAGACAGTATGATAATGCTATTGACATACTCATTGATTACCTTGTACTGCTCAAACAGATGTTTAAGCATGTTGAAGGTTGAGTTCCAACGTGTTGCCACCTCCTGGATGAGTACTTTGACTGGCACTCCACGGCTACATTGAATGATCCCCATCTCCTTCCAGGTCTTAAAAGAATGGCTGAAATGTGTGCGGATTCTTTGGCAGGTGGTCAGTAACTTGCTGACTGTGTTTTCTCTTTTCAAGAAATCTTGAACAACAATGCTATTGCAGTGCGCCAAACACGGCACTCTGAAGTAGACACCATCATGCATGGCCTTAACTATGTTACTGCCATTATCAGTGGAATCATAACCAATCATGCGACTTCTTGGCACCAGCCATTTAGAGACCTTATTCTTAAACTCATCCAAAATGTTTAATGCAGTATGAGATTTCTCCATGGCAAACATGGCTACTGTTTCTGACTCACTTTAAAAATTGTGGCATGGTCAACAACTGTAGACATGTAATCCACGGCTTGGCAACTGGTCCACATGTCTGTTGCCAGGTGGAAAGTGTGAACAGCACTCTTCTGCAAAGCTGACACAATCACTTCCAGCACATCTTCATGCAGTGCTGGAAACGCAACTCTGGCAAAATAGGACTGGCTAGGAACCATCCATTTAGGGCAGACTATTGCCCCAAATTCTAGAAAACCCACTCCTTCCATGAAAGAAAAAGGGAGAAGGTCCAGCACTAGCATTTTAGCCAGCTTTGCGTTATACAGATGTGCCATTGGGTGGTTGCGTTCAAATGGCGCCTCCGACCAAAGCATGCTTTTAATGGTGGCCTGGACCATTTTCTTATGTGATGATGATGATGATCCAGACTTCTTCAACTCAGTTAGGCTCATTGATGTACTTTTTTTGCATTGGTGTCTCTACCAGACTCTCAGTGTGCCTCATACATGTTGCTGGGGTACAGGGTGTGGGCGCTACCACTGCAGTGCTGCTGCCAGGGGTACTGGGTGTACCAGAAAAAATGTCTGTCGCTTCTTCACTTCCCCCCTGCACGATCAGCCCCTCGTCATCATCAGATGCAATATGAATGGATACATTTGGATTTGTTGTACTTGTGGATTCCAGGATCTTCCTCATGTGCGCCTCCCAAATGATAGTGTGGTGTTTTTGGAGATGACCTCTCTGGCCTCTGGTACCATAGTTGGTACTAAGCTTACCCCGACTAACTACAGTTTTACAAATCGAACAAACGACCATGTTTTCTGACTTTTTGCTAACACTAAAAAAGTCCCAAACTGGGGACTGGCGATGTCTGCTGGTGGTGGAGGTGCTTCTTTCAATGCCAGATGAAGTAGAGGATGGGCATGGCTGAATTTGACTCTGTTGTGCACTTACAGCACCACTACTTGAGGTAATGGAGGTCGAGCTGGATGGAGGTCCCTGCCGGCCCTTCTGACGAGAAAATATGAATGCTGTAGGTCGTGTTGGTGTAGTAGTTAACTGCATTAGTGGTGGTACCAGTGCCACGCCGCGCACATCACGCTCAGCAGCAATTCGGGATAGGGTAAAAATGTCTGTCTGCTGCATGCCCGCTGGGCCTGGAGTGACGACTGTGATGACTGGGTCGTCATCACACTGTTAATCAGCAGCAGAATATACCACTTCTAATTCGTCATCATCATCAGTCATAAGTGGAAGCCTTATTTATTTTATTTTAGGAGTTTATATAGCGCTAGCTGGGCCCGAGGGTATCAGAGCGCTTTACAACAAGTAAATTATGAGAAAGTATGCAGTACAGGTTATAATCAAACATGTGGATCAGGCTGAGAGTAGGACGAACAGAGGCGCAGTGGCGCGGGAGGGCAAGAAGGATGCAGTCTGAACAAGGCGCCGCCCAAAGGTTGCTTAGTTCACACCGGATGCGAGTCCCGAAAGATTTTCTTGGTTCGAGTCAATGCCCCTGGTCAAAATATAAGGATAGAAGAGGTGCAGAGTGGAGAGCATCCGGGCTTCTATCGGTTCATTCGAGAGCGGTCAAGGAAGAGGATTTTGAGCAGGTTTTTTGAATTTGGGAAATGAGGGTATCGTTCTGATGTGGAGGGGGTGGAGTTCCAAATTTTGGGGACATTTCCGGAAATTGATTTTGTCACGTTTTTCTGCTTGTGAGATTTCAGTGGGATGAGTAGCAGAGTGTTGGAGCTTCTTAGGTTTCTGGACTGGCCGGCCTTTTTGAGTTTGGCAGCCATGTATTCCGGTTTGCCTGTGTGCATGGCTTTGTGGGTGAGGCAGGCTGTTCTTAAGCTGGCTCTCAGTTCACTTGGGAGCCATTTGAGTTCTGTGAGTGCAGGGGACATGTGATCAAATTTCCTAGTACCAGTGACCATTCTGGCTGCTGCATTTAACGTTGTTTTCAGGGGGCGAGGTGAAATTTAGAAGTCCCCGTCAGGGCTGCAATCCCGTAATCAATTCTGGAGAGCACTAGTGCTTGGGTGGCTTGTTGCAGGTCTTTGGGTGGGAGGAAGGGTTTGATTTTGTACAGAAATTACAGATTGAGGAAGGCAAGTTTTGCAGATTTTGGGATATGTTTATTCAAGTTTAGTTTTGAGTCTAGGGTGATACCAAGAGATTTTACTGACTCCGCTAGGATGAGGTTGCCATTGAGGGCATCGATAGCTTTGAGCCATTCTGAAATTTATGGTTTTTCATCTTTATTGGAGATGAGGAGTATTTCCGTTTTCTCTTGATTTAGTTTTAGGTGATTATTTGAGAGCCAGTCTTGTACCTCCCTGATTGTGGCGTTGAGTCTCTGGATGTCAGCAATGGAGGAGGTTTCCAGGTAGAGTTGTGTGTCATCGCATATAGGTGGAAAGGGATGTTAGATTTCCTGAGTAGGGAGGTAAGGGGTTCGATGTAGACGTTGAAAAGCTGAGGGGAGAGCACTGATCATTGTGGAACACCTCTGCTAACGGGGTGGAGGTCAGATTGAAAGCTTTTAATTTTTATTCTTTGTGAGCCGTTGTGGAGAAAGGAAGATAACTAATTGAGTACTGTCTTTTCAAAACATGCCCTTTCTTGTAGAGTCTTGATGAGCAGTTTGTGGTTGACTGTTTCGAATGCAGCTGATAGGTCTAGGAGGATGATAAGGCAGCATTGGTCCAAGTCCAGTGATTTGTGAAGATCGTATATGACATTAAGGATTGCAGTTTCAGTGCTGCAGCCCTTTCTGAAGCCAGATTGGTGGGGGTCTAGTAGATTGATGTTGTCCAGGTGTTGGGCTAGCTGAGGGAGTACACATCTTTCAAGGATTTTGGTCAGAAGCAGTAGGTTAGATACCGGTCTAAAGTTGTTAAGATCATCCGTGTCGAGCCCAGTCTTTTTCAGTAGTGGTGTGTCTTGGCCAATTTTGAGGCAATCCGGAATGACTCCTGAGCTCAGTGAGCTATTGATGATCTTGCACCATAGCGGAGCTAGGACAAGCTTCATGTTCTTGGTCACTTGCGGGGAAAGTTGATCCAGGGCGTGGGATGAGGGTATGGCCTTGAATATTAGGTTGATAATCTCTGCTTCCTGAATGGGAGTGAAGGAGGGCCATTGTTTTGGGGGTCTAAGGGGGCTCCGTTGTTTGATTTAGACACCTGCGTCATGGCGGAGGGGATGAGATTTGGGCCAAACGCGAGGTCAATCTTGGCAATTTTGTCGGTGAAAAAGAAGGCGAAGTTTTCACAACGTTCATCAGATGCCTTAATTGAAGATGTCACTGGCTTAGAGGTTTGAGTCCTGATGATATTGAAGAGTTCTTTGGGCCAGTTTTTTGTGGTGTCTAATGCGGAGCAGAAGAAAGATGTATTTTTGTTCTTAATGTGCCTTTTGTAGTTCCTGCGGGCTGCTTGGAGTTGGTCACGATGAAGGGTGGTGGGATTATTCCTCCAGATTCTTTCTGAGGCTCTTAAATGTCTTCTTTCTTCATTTATGTCAGTGGAGAACCATGATCTGGATGGAATGCTCCTGGATTTTTTTAGTTTCAGAGGCGCAAGACTGTCAAGGGTGAGTGACATATTGGAGTGGTAAAGAGAGGTAAGTTCAATAGTACTTGCTCATGACGTGGGTTAGGCCAGGTATGGGGGTGCTGGGGGGAGAATGGGCTTGGGGGTGCTGCTCGCTCCTGGTTGGAAGGTTGGGATTTGCGGAGAGGAAGGGGTGGGGGTGTTGTCTTCCCGTAGGGAGAGGATTTAGGTTTGGAGGTGTAGCATTGTGGACTGTGTCCCGTGAGGGCGGGTGATGCTCAAAGGGGGTGTGGGGTGGTTCTGGTTTCTACTCTGCCGTTGAGGACTCTCTGGAAGGGAGGGGGGAGACAGGTCCAAACGCATGTTGTGCACGGGAGCCTTTTTTAAAGATAGAAAGAGGGCGTCAAAAACCTTGAGATTGTCATTGTTAGCTTGCATCAGGACTGTGCCATTTGAGTAAATGGTTAAGGAGATTTTGCTATTCACCGTTTGGGGTTTCGAGAGACAGGACGTCAGTTTGCGGCTATGGGCTGTAATGGTGGTTTTGGTGATGTGGAGATATGTGTTGAGGATGCTGAACCAGGTGTGAGGTCTTTCAGTGTGGAAGATGAGGTTCATTTTGATCTGCCCTCTAGACGGGCAGTGGAAGGAGTCTACAAAACGTATTCAGGGTGCTGCCTGATCAGTCTACATTTGAAATGTCTCTTTGCTTTGCCAGAGAGGTAAGGGGGAAGGAGATCGTGAATGAGTTTGGACCGTGTGGTGTAAGATGCTTCAGTGATCGAGGGGCGATAGCCATATGTGAGGCCAGTGGCAATATGTCAAGGTTAAGAGAGGGGGTGGAAGTTTCAAAGGTGTGGAGGGGAGATTGATGAGTGAAGGGGGGTACAGTGGAGAGTGCTAACTAGTCTAGGTCAAGGGTAGGTTTCTAATGTGTGAGGACCGTTGGAAGGAGGGGGGAGTGGAGCTCGAAGAGATATCCTCCGAAGAGGGGAGGCCAGAGGGGGGAGGGGGAACAGGTGGAGTAGGGCTTCTCCGAGGACCCGGTTGGGGCAAAAGTGGTAGTCTGGGATCTCGGAGGCTGAATACACTAACCTGAGAGTCTTTGTTGTGGTTTTTTGCACTTTGGCTAGGCTTTGGATTGGAGCCATTAATCGATCAGACATAGGCGAGATCTATGAGGATTCCCCGAGTTAGTCGTGGGGGATTAATGGGATTAGCCGAGGGTGAAAACCTGTTAGTCGATGCTGAGTCAGGCAGCGAAGGCTTAGGGGGGTGACCATTCTCGGGGTTCCTATCTCTCCTCCGTGCAGCCACTGCTTCCAATGATAGGAGGGTCCAGGCTGCTGGGGGATTTAGGTGTCTCAAAGGCTGTCTGCAGTCCTATGGTGAAGCATTGGCGGCCATTGAGGGGTCAAGTATCAGAGGCTCCCAACGGTGCTGCATCTCAGGGGCTTAACTATCAAATCAGTGCAGCCTTCTAGTCACCTGGGGTTTCAGATGCCCCGCTGTAAGGGGTTACAAGCGACCTGAGGACTACTGGTGGACTAGAGTTGCCAGCTTCTCAACAGCCGTCTGAGTTTGGCGGCCATTCCGGGGTCAGGAAGCCGGCGCTCCATGCATACAGCACTCCGGGGTTCTAGGTGAGATTCAGGGCACACAGCTTAGAGATTGTAGGTCATAGATGACCTGGTGCAGCGGTTCCAGGTTCTTGGGGGGTTCCCTGAAGTTAGTTGGGTGCTGTGTCGAGGAAAACATCCTTGGGTGGCGGCCATTGTAGGATCAGGCAGCATGGGCTCCGGGAGAGGTGCAGCTCTGGGCTCTTCTCTCTCTTTGTGGGACAATCCAGGCTTCGTCGCGGGTCCCAGATGGCCTGCCCAGTCTCCTACCGCTGGCCACAGTTATCCAGGGGTCCTCCGGGGGTTCCGGGGCCCAGCACCTCCCGCTCCGCTCAGCCCCCAGCCACCGTGCAGAAGCCTACCGATGCCTCCACCAACCACTGTGATGCCTTCTATACTTCTCGAATTCTTGTCGGGATCCGGCTGTGTAAAGACCTCCACTCTGCCCGTGCTCTCAGCTTGTCTCAGCGGGTCCGGGAGTGGAGTTCGCTGGTGCCCGTGGGCGCAAATGGCCGCAGCACATCGCGATCATGCAGGTGCGGAGGACTCCCGCCGTGGGATCTGGTGCCCCTTCCAAGTTCGCCCGGTAAGTGAGTCCCGTGATCCGTCCCTTCTTAGTCTGGAGGGGATTTACAATATTAGCAAATAGTGATCCCGGCGTCCGGAGCTCAGTCCTGTAGCTCCCTCCACTGCGGCCATCTTGCCCTCAGATGGCCGGAAATGGAAGCCGGAAGCCTTGCGGGCATCTTCCTTTTAGGCTTAGCTACCTTTGTCGGCTCATGGCGTGCCTCACTCTCAGACTACATTGGTGGGTTCCAATCAACATCAAGATCATCAGAAGGAAGGGGGCTTGAAGAGGAACTTGTAGTAGCCCTCCTTGACCTTTTTCTTGCTGGGGATCTGGAAGACAATGAATCATCAGGAGGAGTGGCTTCCTTGGTTTATAACTCCGCTTTAATCTCGATTTCCTGATGTGCCCCTACTACTGGAGGAACAAGTATTATGGGCAGTTTTGGTGCTCCATGCGCCTCTAGTTGCGCCTCCCCATGCGCCTCTCCATGCACCTTTCCATGCGGCTCTCCATGTGCCTCTCCTTGCTCCTCTCCTTGCACCTCTCCTTGTGCTCTCCTTGCGCCTCTCCTTGCACCTCTCATTGTGCCTCTCTTTGCGTATGTACTTGCGCTTGTACTACTTTCACCTGTGGTTGTCGTTGGGGCTGTAATTGGTGAACACTCGTCAAATGAGTTACACCCTGCGTTGATTGGATGCTACTTTCCTGTTATGAGCCAACATCACTGGTCAATGGTGATTGAACAATTAAAGTGGCTGTCTCTGCAGCACTGATGGCCTTGGCCCAAACTTGGCGTGCTGACACTGAGCCCAATGAAGCGGAGGTGCTGCTCCCAGCCTAGTCCCCGGCGGACCCCGCTGCTGCCGGCGTAGATTTTTTCTCCAAAAAAAAGTGTCTGTAGGCATACCAGTCTCCATGGTAAGTGGTGCCACTTGCTTCTTCTGCTCCTTCTTACTGGCAGGCGCACTGGCAACTTTCTTGGTGGAGGAGCTACGGCCATCTTTCTTTGGGCCCATCTTCTTCAGATGTCAGAACAGCAGGCCGCAGTTGCACGAGTTGCAGAGTTGTCTGTGGCCACACGTGACGTCACGTGATGTTGTGCTGCACATATTACAGCAGGACTTCTTCCTGGCACTGATGATGAACGATGACTGATTTGTGGTTATCTTGTGCGCCTAAAAGCAAAGGAAGCCAGAGGAACATCAGTTAAATAAATGTTGCATATGTCGTGCTTCAATTAATATTTGCAACTAGGCATTTATTTTTACAACACACCCAAAAACTGAATGACCCAAAATAAAAATTGCAATTATAATAAAAAATGGATGTTTACATTAATAGAAGAGACACCCCACAGAAAGACTTGGTCCATGCACCACTGAGTACCCCTGGGCATAATGGATGAAAGCAAGGCAAACTTGAAACTGGGTGCACGCCGGAGCACACTGCATGGCTTCAAAATGACCTCTTGACCCCCACCCACATGGCCAGGCCCTGCCTGTACCAGGCCTCAAAATGGCCCCCAACCACATGGCCAGGCCCTACCAACACCCCAAAAAGTCAAAAAACACACAACAATCACCACAATCCAATGCCATCCATGCCCACAATGATGTTTAAATTCAAGACACCCCACAGAAAGTCTTGGCACATGTATCACTGAGTACCCCTGGGCATAATGGATGAAAGCAAGGCAAACTGGGTGCAGGCCTGAGCACACTGCCTGGTTTCAAATAGGCCTCTGGAGCCTTGACCCCCACCACATGGCCAGGCCCTGCCTTTACCAGGCCTCGAAATGGCCCCCCTCCAGATGGCCAGGCCCCAACACCACCCCAAAAATTCGAAAAACACACACAAATCACCACAATCCAATGCCATCCCTGCCCTCAATGATGTTTAAATTCAAGACACCCCACAGAAAGACTTGGTCCATGCACCGCTCAGTACCCCATGGCCTACTGGCTAGTGTGGCTTTACAGGCACCCCAAAATAAAAATAAAAATCCACATATAACAGTGAGCTAAAATGCCATGACATTAATGAGATTTAACTCACAGAAACAGTTGTATCATGCACCCATGACTAACCCTGGGCCTACTGGATACTGTGGCTACCCACAATATATTTTTTTTAAAGTTGTGAAAAAGTTTTTAAATTGTAGTTGCAGCAACTGCAATGCCCCAAACAAACAACACCAACTCAAATACAAATATCCAGCAGCAGCCACAAAAAGTGATCCTTCCAGCTCCAGATCCAAATGAAAAGTGACCAGGACCTGGACAAAGCACTGGGAGGAGCCTGCTGGACAGCAACAGGAAGTTGGAGACTCTGGGGCACTTCCTTCCTCCCACCCCCCAAATATGGACCCCTTGCACAAAAAAGTGCAGCCAAATGTCAATCTGAGGAGTTATTCAGATCAAAATCATAATTTTCAGAAGGTTTATGCTGCCTGTGGTGGATTTCTTGCTGAGAATTGCAATTTTCGCAACTTCAGGAAAGCGAGCTGTTCAAATCTTCCGCCGGTAGTCAGCTGCGAGCCGCATCTACGTGTTCGCAATTGTTAACTCCCACAATGCGTGATCGCGAGCCCTTATGACGTACTCGCGTTGTCAAACTCTCGTTGTGCAAGATGGCGGGAAGCGATGACATACTCGTGCTTGAAAAACTCTTGCGCGATCACGCACCAAGATCCAAAAAGGCGCAGCACACGCAAACCAGGAAAAAAACAACTCGCAAACTCAGAATCACGGTAAGTCAACGCCATACATGCAATATTGTATTTTTCAAGCGCAACCAAGCAAAAAAAATCGCCAGCTTGCGAATTGCAGATTTTTGGGCAAATTTGCGTGATTTGCAAAACGCGAATTTGCCAAAAATCCGCAAATTCCGCGAACGGAAGGGATTTTACGCCCATACTTACTTTTTTTAAATCTGTTGGTGGACGTTTACCTGTTTTAGGCTCAATACAAACTATAGCTTGAAATGGTTGTACAGAGTGAATAAGAATAGACTCATATATATTTAAATAGCCCAGTTCCTAAGGAAAAGGTATCAACTCTGAGTAGTTACAGACTGCTCTAGCTGTCATTTTGTTTTCTTATAATTTTTTGTGACAGCATTTACAAATAAATTAATCACTACTTAGTTCAAACTGACCTTCTGCCAACAAATAAACACAAAATTGTTGCCACTTACTATTATTTTCTCTTTCACTTTTTAAATATAAATCAATTCAGTTCAGTTCAAACTTAAAGTTTATTTAGACCATTTAGTCTTTAAAAAACAGTTCATACAATATCTTTTAAAAAGAGTACACATTAAAAAATCTTATTCACAACCATATAAACATCGTATAATCCTTAAAACTTCATTCCTAAAATGTTAAAATTGTGATATTTCATATAAATATTGATACGCTTTTCTGCGCTTAAGCCTCCAATGAGTTAGGGAACTTATATACACCCTGCATATATTTCCCAATGGCTATCGCTATATCTAAATTTTCCATACCTGCGAGAAGTTCCCATGCTTGCAAGCGCGTCTTTACCTCATACTTTAAAAAGATCGGGCGAAGAAATAAATTACGTAACTTTAAAAATATTCGACAATCCAAAAAAATGTGTTAAATGTTACATTTCATCCCCAACACACACATGCAATTGCCATCGGGTTGCATTAGGCCTGTTTTTATTGCACTATTTACTACAGCCGGATTTAATCCGATTCTTATCCTTAAAACTTCCATTCTTAACCATTGATTAGGGAGTATATTACATTTTTCTCCCAGCTTTTGCTCATAAATTTTACAGAATCTTTCTTACTCAAATACTCTTGGTCTCTTGCTCTTGACAGTTCTTTTCCCTGCCTTTTGAGTACACACTTTATTACAGTAGTTTATAGTGTCTCCGGGTCAATTTTCACCTTCAGGTGGTCACTGATGGTCTGAAGTTTGCTTCTTGTGGCTTTAGCCCATTTTAGCTCACTTACTTGGATCTCTTTTATACACCATTGAGATACCTTTGTGAGCTCCTCACAACCCAAGCGATTCCAAAACCGAAGAAGACTTTGTTGCACCTGTATCTTCCATGCTATCAGCCCTGATTCCAGTCTGATAGCTTGGATCATTACTGAGCTTGGCAGGGACAAGAAAGATTTTAGACATTTACCTTCCTCTTTAGCCTAAGAGCTTTTACCATCGATACAGAAGATTTCTGAACCATATTGGAATTGCGGGGGAATCATTGCTATATAGGCCGTCAGTAAAGGTTTATGGGACATATCACCATAACTATGATTGAATGTTTTTAGCCCGCCTACTGCCAGCTGAGCTTTTATTTTCTGCCCCTCTAAGTGCACACCCCACTTCATGGAATTTGTAAACCATATTCCAAGGTAATAATATTTGTTTACAATATCTAGTTTTGCTTGGCCCAAATACCAATTGCACTTCGTATTCCTCTTCCCGAAGCACAAGATTTTAGTTTTTTCCATGTTTACTGTTAGTCTTTTGGCCATACAGTATGCGCTAAAAATGTTTAGCTTTCTTTGTAGACCCAGCTCACTAAATCGTCGGCATACAGCAAGCATGACAAATGCCTTCCATTTATTTGTGGGCTTGCGCCTCTAGCAGAGCTCAGAGTACTTGGCAGGTCTGCTAGAAATATGGCAAACAGGAGCGGGGCCAAAACACAACCTTGCCTAAGACATCATTTATTGCTATTTCTGGTGTTAGGCCGCCGGATGTATCTTTAATTACTTGTTCCCAATTATGTCTGTGTAGCTCCTGAACCACCATCAAAAGAACGGGTGGAACCTCATAGTTTCTCATGGTTTCCCACAAACACTCCCAATCCACCAAGTCAAACGCTGCGCGAAAGTCCACAAAGCAGCAATACAACTTTCCCTGCAGCTCCATGGACTTCTGCACCACCGCCCACAAGGCAAAGCAGTGGTCAATAGTAGAGTGACCTTCCTTAAAGCCTCCCTGCTCTATTGGGACTATCGACCGCTGCTCCACCCAATCCTTTAATCTACCAAGGATTATTTTTGAGAATACCTTTTCTTCAATGTCCAATAGGTTAATTAACCTGTAATTCGATGGGTCCTTCCTATCACCCTTTTTGTGTAGTGGTCTAATTATCGACCATCTCCAGGTTTTAGGAATACAACCGGAGTCTAAAATGGCCATAAACCAATGGGATTGGAATCCTGCCCACCAATCTATTTGCATTTTGATTATTGTAGCTAGGAGATTATCGGGTCCAGCTGCACAGGATAAAGTCAGCTTCTTAATTGTTTATTTTACTTTCTCTGTATTAAAAGCTAGTTTTAGCTCATCAACGGGTACTGTCCAAATAGGATTTTCCTAAATTATTTACAAGTTCTTATTTGCTTTAAATAGGTTTCCTAAGTAACTTACCCATTCTGCCTCTTCAACCACACAGCTCATTTTACCCTGAGTCCTTCCTGCGGCGTAATGTATCAACCTCCAGAAACCTTTTACATTTTTAGCTTCTATAGCTTCTAGTAGGTTTTCCCAACATTTTTCCCTAAAAATCATTTTCTGTTTCTTTACTAAGAATTTGTATTCTTTCTTCAAGTCGAGTTATATCTCTAGATTCCAAACTTTATAACATTTTCTCTGACGCCGGTCTATTTTCCGAATGGCCCTCTTTTTATCCCTACAGGCAAAATTAAACCACTTTGGTTACGTTCCTTGGCTATGTTGTAAAGGCATTGCACAGCCTGTGCTATTTTATCCACATACCATTTTACCTGATGTCCTTCGACTCTATCCTCGGTTAAGTTTTGTTGAAAGCTTAACAATTTCTTCACATATTCTTCCGTCAATTTGTAGTAAGGCGCTTGGGATATTCCACATTTTGGGGGATCACTCTCTCGCAAGGCCTTGTTGCTCCCTTTGAATATTCACAGTAAAAGCATAATGGTCACTATCCTTGCGCTTAATTGTCCAGAACTTTTGAACCATTTCATAGTTCCAGGCCTGGACAAAGATGTAATATATAGGACACTGTTGACCACCTACTCTAAACATCTGTGCGGCTGGGCGATCTGGGTCCAATCTACCATTTAAACATATTAAACCTGAAGATCCCAGAAACTTCCCCAAAGCTTCACCTTGATAGGAAGATACACACGTGGGAAATTTGGCTGAACCTTTAATATAGGAGCTCAAGATTTCCTCAAACCAGTAATCTGTTCTAAGTGATCTAAGTGATCCGGTCTGATCACAGGTGTTCCATTGGGCCTGGTGACACAGCCAAAGTGCTAATAAGTCCCGACCCTCCGGTCCAGTATAGTCTCCTTTCTAACTTCCACATTTTAGAGTGGTGTACAGGTAACATTCTTAATTTATTAAAAGTACTTGTGGCCACTACCTTCCCTGGGTCCCCCTCTTGGATCCATTGATGGCCCTGGTATATCCCACAGAGTGGGATTGCTGAGAGTTCATTGCAGGTTCGGCCCCCTATTCCATAACTCTGCAAACACGCCTCCTTGGGCACTACTAGATGGGGGATAAAGACCGGCAGGGATGCTGAAGGTCCATAGGGACGAAGAGACTCTCCTGTTACCTCCATTAGGTCCCACACACCAGGATTAAAAGATCAAAATTACTTTATTGTTTGAATAATTAAATAATTAAAATCCATATAAAAGAGAAAAAGAGAAAAGGTTAACATATTATTCAAACTTTTTTCACTATACTGCTCCCAACGAAAATAAGGCGGTAAAATTATTGGATACAAGTTCCATTCAGGAGCAGGATGACCTTCGCTTGAGTGCAAGCACAAGTTGGTGTTATAATAATAAATATATTCAATAAAAGCCACTTCTAAAAACAACAAATAAGCCACTAAACTGGAAAAAGTGCAACCTAGCGCAAAGAGGAGTACTTGTTCGTGGACCAGTGAGAATTCAAGGGGATTTAGGCAGCTGGCGGGCTTAGTACTGTGGCATCCAATAGGCCAACCAGGTCAAGTTTGACTTGATCTGTTTTAAGCTACCCCAAGTTTAATGTAGAATTCAGAGTGACAGGGATCAGTAGCAGGACGTTGGTGTTGCCTCTTTTCCTTGGCCACACAACTTTAAATGTCATGGTCCCTGTGGCAGGGTTCTTCTGTCATCATGGGGGCACAGACTTCTACTTTAAAGGTTGGATTCAAATTCAATTTTGAGAAGCCGAGCCAGGGGTCACCAAATTACTGGGAAGCTACTTCAAGAGTATGACGTTGGTAAATGTGAGATTTGCTGAAAGCTGGTTGGAGGCCCTGCCCCCACCCCCTTTCCTCACCACACTGCAAATCCAACTACAAGATAAATAAGCACTGGTAAATGCATTAGGTTTTGCCTATGTAATGAATGATGAGCTGTTTTTGTGTAAGTTGTAGCTTGCTTAATAGTTGCACATTAGAAGTTACAGAAAGTCTGTTAAGCTTTTGGTCCCAGTGTCACTGCACCAGCTGCACTGTTGACACCATGACCCTAGCACTGGCTAGATGACTGCCGTTTTGACTGCCTGTTTACTTGTAAAATATAGCACTATTTGGTGTTTAGTGGAGTTATGACAACCGTTGGCCCTGGTGCTGCTGCACCTTCTGCACCATTTAAATCAAACCCATCACAACTGCAAGGTAACTGCAATTCTGACTGCTGTTTAGTCGTAAAATGTAGCCATATTAGGTGTTTAGAGGGGTTCTGACTCATTTTTGGCACAGTGCAACTGCACCTGTTGCTCCATTACCAGCTTGACCCTAGGGCCTGAAAGTAAACAGCACTTCTGTCTTCCTGTTCGGTTGTAAAATATAGCTACAATTGGTGTTTGGTGGGGTGCCTGGAGCTTTTGGTCCCAGTGCTACTGCAACAGCTGCACTATTGAAATCATTTCCCTAGCACTTGCTGGATAAAAACATTTATGACTGCCTGTTTTCTTATAAAATATAACAATATTAGATATTTAGAGGAGTTCAGACAACTTTTGAGCATGGTGCCACTGCACCTGCTGCACCATTCAAATCATGACCCTGATGCTTGCTAGATAAATGCACTTGTGACTATCTTATTTACTAGTAAATTTAGCAAATATTTGGGTTAAGTTGGGTCCCTAGAACTTTGATACCACTGCCACTGCACCTGCTGCACTATTCTGTTCAAGTCCCTGTTAACTGCAAGGTAACTGCACTTGTGGTTGCCTGATTAGCAATAAAATGAAGATATATTAGGTGGTTAGTGGGGTGCTTTTGTCCCAATTCCACTTGCTACCCTATTAAAAACATGACCGTGTTGCTTGCTAGATACCTGCACTTATAACTGCATATTTATTTGTAAAATATAGCAATATCAGGTGTTTTAGAGGAGTTCTGACAACTTTTGAGCTCAGTGCCACTGCACCCTAGAGGTAGCGTAGTGTGGTGCAACAAAGAGAAATTTTTTAGTTTCTCCTTATTTTTTCCACTTCCAACGCGTGCTGCATTCAACAGAATGCACTAGAAGAGGAAATCACCTCAATTGACTGTTTTGTGCAGGACAGTGCCCCTAGCTGCACAACAACAAACTCCACATAATGCAGGTACCCTTGCACCAAGGTGTAAGGGTACCTGCGCTGGCACATGGCAGCCGTTGGTGGAAGCAGGTGGAAGCACAGAGAAGTGACATATTGTTGTAAATATGCTGCGTCCCTGTACTTCTAAACTAACAAAATTTGGTGCATCAAAATTACTTGCGGCACCGAGCTGAGTTAGTTTCTTATTAATCTGCCCCTTAGTGTTTAGTGGATCTATGAAAACGTTTGGCCACAGTGCCACTGCACCAGCTGCACCATTTAAATCAAGCCCCTTTTAACTGCGTGGCAACTGCAATTGTGACCGGCTGTGTAGCAGTAAAATATAGCAATGTTAGATGTTATTAGGAGTTCTGACAAGTATTGAGCCAGGTGCTACTGCACCTGCTGCACCATTCAAATAATGATTCTGTTGCTTGCAAGATAACTGCAGTTGTGACTACCTGTTTAGTAGTAAAACACAGCAATATTTGGTGTTTAGTTGAGTTACGATAACCTTTGGCCCCTTTGCTACCGCACCTGCTGCACCATTTAAATTAAACCCCTTTCAACTTCAAGGTAATTGCAATTGTGACTGCGTGTTTAGTAGTACATATAGCAATATCAGGTGTTTATTTATTTGCTCAGTTTCACTGCACCTACTGCACCATTCAAATCATGACCCTGGTGTCTGAAAGATAACTGCACATCTGATTGCCTGTTTAGTTGTAAAATATAGCAATAATCTGTGTTTATTGGGGTGCCTTGAACTTTTGGTCCAAGTGCCACTCTCCCTGCTGCTCTGTTGATATTATGACCTTAGCACTTGCTAGATGCACTTGTGCCTGTCTGTTTATGCATATATTATTGCAATATTAGATGTTTAGAGTAGTTTCAGTTTCAGTTTCAAAATGCTTTATTCGGTTTGTACAGGTACAACCATATAGCAACATTCATGAATGCAATTGAAGTCACTTTTATAAAAGATTAAAGAATAATGAAACTTTCTAAAAACAATTACATTAATCAGCCAATCAAGTTAAAACCTGCAGGATATCACATTTATGTACAGTAGAAAATAATCACTGTATGTAGCATCTATTTAAACGTTCGGTGCAAGGCATGCCAAGTGGGATGGTACTAAACAAGAGGCCTATGCTGGACGTAAAGTGCAATAATATGTGCAAAATATGCAAAAATTGGACATAGTATTTAACAGCAATTTACAGTTTGGTGCAAAGCATATCACATTTATATACAGTAGAATAATCACTTATATATAGCAGCCGTTTTAAACGTTTGATGCAGAGCATGCAAATGGGATGGTACTAAACAAGAGGCCTATGCTGGGCATAAAGTGCAATAGTATGTGCAAAATATGCAAAAATTGAGCATTGTATTTAGCAGCAATTTTAAAATTTAGTGCAAAACGTGCCAAGTGAGGTAGTACAAGTCGGAGAGAGGCCTGCGCTGGGCATAAAGTGCAGTAGTAAGTGCAAAAATATGCAAGGATGACTAAAGTGCAATGTCTATAAAATCTCTTACGTGTTTTAGCAGCAATTATGCACAAAAAAAAAATTTGAAAAGCATTAGTCATAGGTGGCTACACGGTAACACACATTAGGGGACGACAGGTCAAACAACAGTTGCATTGCAGCTCTTATATCACACGTACTATATTCTAAAAATAGTTGCTTTAGGTAAAACTTTCTAAAACCAGTATAAAAATTACAAAGTAGTAAAAAGTGGAAGATACTCTGTTTGGATTTCCCATCGCATGGGCACGGGCAAGACCCGGGCTTCTTTACAGTAGGGAAAGCCACCAGATGGTGGACTATACCCAGCCTCAGGCGTGCCAGAACGAAGCGATGGGAGTAGTTCTGATAACTTTTCATCCCAGTGCCACTGCACCTGCCACACCATTTAATTAAAGCCCCTTTTTACTGCAATGTAACAGCAATTGTGACTACCTGTTTAGTAGTAAAATAAAGACATATTTAGTGTTTAGAGGAGTTCTGACAACTTTTGAGCCCAGTGTCACTGCACCTGCTCAACCATTCAAATCATGACCCTTTAGCCCGCAAGATATCTGCTCTTGTGACCCCCTCTTCAGCAGTAAAATCGGCAAGTTTAGACGCTTAGTGGGGTGTCTGGAGCTTTTACTCCTAGTGTCACTGCACTTACTGCACTGTTTACATAATGACCCTGTTGTCTGCAAGGTAAATGCACTTGTGACTGCCTGTTTAGTTTAACACTACAGCAATAATCTTGGTATAGTGGGGTCCCCAGAGCGTTGGCACTGGTGCCACTGCACCTGCTGCATCAATAAAATCAAGTCCCTTTTAACTGCAAGGTAGCTGCACTTGTCTCTGCCTATTTTGTATTCATATATAGCAATAACTGCACTGTTGGTGCCTGTATAATAGTAACATATAGCAAAGCTCCTATATATTAACTTTAGAATGTGTTCATAATGACCAAATAGATTAAGTTGAAATGCCTGCAAAGTGTATGGCAAGGTGCTGAGGCATAAATAGGAAATAATTTAAACATTCTAAGTCTAAAGTATCTACTTTGCACAACTAAGTTAGAAAAAGCAAGCTTGTATCCCAAAAATTGGACAATGAGGTGAGCGATTTTTGATTTGAGTGAATCTATACCCCATGTGATCAAAACCCAAGATTGTGCAGTCTTCTCTCGTTAAGTGCTCCATCAGGTCATTGTCCATTAAAAATATGCCATCAACATATGACAATGCCTGATCATTAAAATCTTCAAATAATTAACTAAGTCTGGCTCAACACAGCCTGTACTATTTTTATACCCCTGTGGTAAATGACAAAGTTGTTTCTGAGAACCTAGCACTGTGAAGACTGTCTAATATCTGCTTATATGGCACTATCACCCTAACCCACAGGATTGCAGTCGAATACAGGATGTAGCACTAAAACCCACTTATTGGAGTATGAGTGTTTATTTGATTCTGGAATTAAGTCAGAAAAGTCTGATAAAATCACTGTTTCCTCCTTTGGCCAATCCATTATGAAATTAGGTGACCAATCCTTTTCAGTCTGAAGAATATCATATTCCTAAGTGAGTTACTCCCAAAAGAGGACATTAAAGAATCTGGGTATGTCCCACTCCAGCCATACTTTGACTTTGTATAAATGACGTGCAGCACTTACCCTGGTACCTTATGTTCCCACTGTGATGTCCTCAACGCAACTCATGAACAATTCATCAGGTTCTGCTGAACTATCATGACTTCTGCAGCTCTGTCCAGCATTGTCAATGCCCACTCCTCATTCAGAAGCAGAGTCCTCAACATCCCAGGCATACTTGACCTTTCATCCAGCTACCTTCTTTTTGAATTGATGTTTACAAGTCTTAGTTGTGTCTTCTTTCTTAATTATGTAGTCAGTTGACTGTTGTGAGTCCATTCTTGGTTTCACGTGCTCTTCTGTTCTGCACTCTGACCATCCTCCTCTCTTCAAACGTTTATCGGATGAATCTTGTAAGTAACAAGAGGAATGTGTATCAGTGTTCTGATACCTATAATGCAGTTTAAAATTATCACAGTTGCGTATGTTGTAATGTTGTTACAGTGCTGGCCCTCAAATTATCCCTACCCAGCATAGCATAGGTTTCTTAGATAATTTTAGGTCATTTGCACTATTGCTGTGCAGGAGCCAAATCCCTTAGGCATCATCTTAGAGCTAACGTTGCTGCTTTTCCTTTTAATGTTAAGAAACATTTTGGTAGATACTGTGGCAAAGTTGCCCATCAGTTTAAGCCTTAATTCCAGGGCAGGGGCACCCCATGCTCATTCCAGACCTGTTTCAATACATCAGCCAAAAGAAGGGGTAGCATGCGTTCTGATAAACTGCATCATAGACAGTACCCCAAGTAGCACATTTCTCTACTGGGGAGCCATCCCATTGACAAGCTGATAGTTAGTATCCTGTGTCTTCCCTGTGGCCTTACGAGGAAATAATGCTTCATTAGTAGAAACCTTACCCATGAGTGCATTTATTTTCTATGGGCTAATGCCTGGTGTACCTAATTGTGGTGGTGCAGGTTGAATAGCCTGTTCACATTACTATCTGTGTAAGGCACCTGTATATTGTTACATGATTGTCTCATAATCCCCGCAGCTGGGATGTGGTCAAGCGATCGATACCTGGATGCGGAGTGTAACGAGCTAGGAGTGGCCATGTGGCCACCTCATTGATGAGTGGGCCCAGTTTTACATTTTGTATAGTATTGAGAAGGGTGCCTTTAATCCAATTAATATGTTCTTGGTAAGTGAGAGGAACTTCAATTGCCTCCTATGGAGTGTATTCATCTGGCATTTCATCAGCCTGTGTTGCATCATGCACAACAGGGAATGTAACCCTGAGAAGAATACATCTGCTCTATTAGCTTTGTGTGCATCTAATACAAAAGTAACATCTCCACCGTCTAGTGTGAGATCATTTTGTAGTGGCTTTTGAGTGACTGCATATCTGGAGTTCTCGAATGTTTTGTGCCATGATATCTAAAAAATGTATTACAGAGTTTGCCTCACACATTGAGAATTAGATCATTAAAAGCTTGAAATCACCAACAGCCAATACATAGGATATACCTAGTCAGCCTGGGAAGATATACACTTTCATCAAGGGTGTCTCTTGTTAAAAGAAGCATAGGGATCTCTGAGAAGGCACTCTTGAACTACTCAGTTGATCCATTTAAAATAAGAAAGCAACCCAAGTTGGTCGCCATGTCACAATCACTCATATATCTGATACACACCCACTCTTTACCTTTACAGCCTCTGAAACACCTACTTTCATGTAGTTTCCTCTAATCAGCAGGAACTGCGTGTTTGTGGGTGACATAAACTTAGGTTGGTGCCAGACTGATTCCATGCACCCCCTCATGATATGTTGTCCCTTAGACCAGCTAGATCACAATACCACTGTAAGTCCTCTAAACCTAGACATGGAGTGAACAATTCTAGCAACACTGAACAGGAAGCGTGGTGACAGACCTAGAACATTGTGCTCCGACACTTGTGCTCTCTTTTGCTCGGAGAAGCGTTTGAAGAATGCACAAAGGAACATTTCCAATGTTTATTGAACCAAAGCAATGCTTGTATAGATAACATGTTCTGCAATGATCAGTAAACAGAAACAGACAACAGTTATAATATGTGTCAGGACAGTGAACAAAATGAAGAGTTCCACCTCCTTGCTGAGACATCAGAAATATTCAAGCATATGGCATAATATACCAATCGAGTGTACTTGTACAATGCAAAACCTAACCTAAGTTTCTAAAGTGTAAGTGTATGTTGGTAAATGAAATCTGCAATTCTGCTTTAGAATCTGGACACAGGCGTTCCAAATGGAAGCAGGCAAACAATTCTGCCACTGATTAAAAAAACATCCACAGACCCAAACATTTCAGAAAGTTATAGGCCCATCTCCTTTCTCCCAGCCTTCTCTAAGGTATTGGAGAAATATGTTTACTTATTGATTACTGGCTATGTGGAAACTAACAGCGTTCTCCACAGTAGTCAGTCTGGGTTTAGAGCCAACTATAGCACCGAGTCTGCCCTTTTAGAAGACTCTGAATACATCAGGGAGACCTTGGATGGGGATGGGAAGGCCATTTTGATCCTGTTGGATTTATCAGCGGCCTTCGAAACCGTGCCCCACGTTTAACTTTAGGACAGAATCCAGGCGCTTGGTTTAGGTGGTGCAGTTTTAAAGTGGCTTGCCTCTTATTTGAAAGACAGGAATTAGGAGGTGTGGACTCCTCCCCTTGGCAGCTGGAATCCCGGAAATGGATGTGGGAATTCCTCAGGACTTTTCTTTGAGCCCCACATTATTCAATCCATATATGTCACCTTTAGTGGTCCTGAAAATGAAATATGGAGCGAAAATTATTTCATATGCTGACAATACTCAGCTCCTCTCCTGTGAAGCCATTCAAAACTTTTTGAATGGCTAAGATCTAAACAGCTCAATTGTAATCCAGAAAAGTTGGTAATCATCTTCTTTCGTACTCAACCACCAAACGACTGGAGACTTGGTGGCAAGAAGATATGGCACCTGCTCCTGATACACAACACAAAGTAAAGAATTTGGTCGTTCTGATAGATGATTGTTTATCTATGAAAGCCCAAGTTCAATCTGTGGTAGGAATGTGCTTTGGTCTCCTCAGGATGCTAAAGAAATTCCTTCCTTTCCTGTCTTTAGGTCACAGGAGATGTGTGGTCCAGGCACTTATCACTTCAAGAATGGACTATGCAAATGTTCTCTACCTCGGCTTTCCAGAATATCTGCTTAAGCGTCTGCAGGTGGCACAGAATGCCACAGCTAGAGCCATTCTCAGGCTCAAACCTAGGACTCATACGTCCCCTCACATCAGAGCACTCCACTTGCTCCTGGTAAACATGAGAATCCGATTTAAAGCGTGGTGCTTTTCTTTAAAGCTTTGATTGTAGCTCTGCAGTAGGATTGTCCACTATGTTCCTTTTAGAACTCTGAGATCATCCTCAATGAACCTGACCAGTGCCCCTACAAATTTTTTGCGTTCGGGCCGGGGGTGCCTCGTTTGGGCTCCTTGGGGCTCAGGTCAGGAATGCGCTCCCTGATTCATTGGGAGTTGTTACAGCTCTGATGAAGTTCCAAAAGCTTGTGTTTTTTATAAAGGAAACACATTGGCTGTTTTTATGATCGTTAATCGGAGTCAACATAAAGGAAGTAATTAAAGAAATCACATTGGACTAAAAGTGTTTTGTTCGGTGCACCGCCTAGTGTTCAAAGAATGAAGGAACCTGTCCTGATCGCGAACTGGATAACCTTCTCGTAGATGTCAGTCAGCTGCTAGGTGAAGGTTTCAGCATGCAGGGACCCAGCCGAATTTTATTCTCTGATTACACTCCAAAATAGAAGATTATACATAGAAAACGGCACCCGTGCCTTTGACTGGGATTGTGATCAGGCGGCCATTGTTTTTAATCCACAATTAGCTGTGCTTCTCTATGGACATAAATAACAAAGACATTTGCACAACACATTTGAGGGCCTTGTACACAATGCTAAGGTAATGTGATAGTGTTCTCAAGAAGTTTGTTTGTGTTAGCAAAGTTGGTTTATTCAAGAAACTAACTCTAGATTCAGGAATGCAAAAATGTGTCAAAAGTCAATGTGGCAAAGTAACAGCAACTTCATACAAAAGCCCTGTATATAAAAAACATTGCAACAGGTCCTACTAGGCTTACCTGGGGTACTTGCTACCACTCACTCACCCACATAGCCTCTCAACACACACTCACCCAAACAACTATCACCATATACCCACTTACTTACCCATTCACATATCCACATATGTACTCACACATCTACACACTCACTCATACAGCCATTCAGACAGATACATACTCTCTAATACAACCACTCACACTCTAACTCATTTAACCAAACTTCCATTCAAAGAGCCATTCACTCACCCATGCAGCACATGTAAACACCCAGCCACTCACCCATAAAGCCATTTAGCAACTCACTCGCACACTCACGCAAACAATCACTCATACATCCACTCACCCATACATACAGCCACTGATATACCTACTCACTCAAGAATACATCCACTCACATCCACTCACTCTCCCACATAGTAACTCACATACCCACTTATAAACTCATAAAATCATTCACACCTACTCAAACACCAATGTATCCACTCAGACACCCACTCACAAATGAATACACAAATCCACTCATATATTATATGTCAAAAGTGGAATCACTCTTTAATAGTAAACAAAGTAAACTAATTATACTTTTGTAGTAACTCACTAGAAATATTTAGCACTCATACATTTTAAGAAAACTCACTCACTGGATGACGTCATCAGTAACACCATTTGAGATGTCAGAAGTGATGTCTGTGACTATGCCATGAGTGAGGTAATATGTGAGGTCATTAATAGTGCATTCTGGGGGTATAAGTTATAGTTAGCTCAGGTAACTATAACTGGTGAATTTCTATGGTTTGTACAAGTGAAATCTGAGCCTAGCTATAATGTCCCTGTAACCTTTAGTGGCCAGCCAGAACGGGAATGCCCAGATAAGAAGGGGGAGAAGGCAAGCCTGCAGAAAACGCAAATGCCATGAAACGCGGTTAAGGATGGGAGAACCACAAGTAGTTAGTACCCGACAACTCCCCCATAGCTCCACCACCATCCAATGTGCCAATTCAATTACCAATTTGACAGACATAAATTTGACCAAAGCAGAGCAACAGCTTCTGATGCTGGGATTATTTTATTGGCCGGAATCTAATTTCAACTATATGCAACCAAGGGCGGATATTATTAGGAAATTAAGACCTAAAAATATCATCAGCGATGAACTAGTCCCAAACCTATGAACTATAAGCCTCAAGCAGATACCAGTACAGATCCCCTGAACTTAATTTAATGAGACTATGGACTTTTACAGGACTTGCATGAATTATAACAAGGAATTGAGGCCATGGCTAGCACCAGTGGGACTCAAGTAAATTCAAGAGGTCAATGAGGAGAAATATCCCTTCCTGGAAACATATGTTAAACCAACTACTCCCTTCAAAACTAAGTCAAAGTTCAGACCAATCATGCCTCATGATTCACTTGATGTTTTTAATGAACAAGTAGTAGCGCAAGTAAAGAAACTCAACGTTACTACAAACAGATCTAAAAAGTCAATTACCAACCAGGAAAGGAAATACCATCAGCTTATTGACAAACTCAGGAATGAAAAGAATGTGGTAATCAGGAACTCAGACAAGGGCAGGAATATAGATTTATGTCCCTTGGAGGAAGATATGAATGAAGCATATAGCCGGTTGAACGATCAGGAATGCTATAAAAAAAGTACCCCACAAAAGTTCAAGAGTATACAGGACGTCTTCTTTTCAAAACTACTGGCATGGAAAAGTTTGAGCCTTCCGAGCATGGTAGAATATAAATACCTCAAGAAGGAACATCCAACAAGCCCTAATTTACTTTGTCTGAAAATAGACACGGATATATATAGACCACTGAGTAGGCCCATCATCACGGCATGCAATGAACCTTTAGAAAACATGTTCAGATAGATAAATTATTTTCTGCAAGAACATGTCAAAAACTTAACATCCTTTGTTAAGGATACTTCTGATTTCCTTTGAAAAATCAAACACATACAACGGGAAGCAAAATACCTGCTAATAGCCCTAGATGTATCCTCATTGTATACATGCATTTGAAATAAGGATGGGATCAGGGCTGTGGAACACTTTCTATCCAATAGGGCTCTCAAGCATGCTCAGCACAATAAAATGCTGGCTAGTATGCTGCTCTTTTGTTTAGAAAATAGTTTGTTTTTGTTTAAAAATCAAATGTATTAAACTGATTCGCCCTAACTTATGCCAGTTTATTTATGGGCTGGTGGGAGGAGCTGGTCCTCATGAGGCAGTTTGAACACATATTCAAGGATAGAGTTATTTCTTGGTTTGGATTTTTAGACGATCTGTTTATTGTATGGCGAGGCTGTGAACAAAGTGTTATGGATTTTATTTCTCAAATTAACATCAATGAAGTTAATTTAACTTTTACCTCCAATCTCAGTAAAGATGAAATACCATTCTTAGATGTGCAGGTTCAAATCAGAATTAACCACTTGTCTACATCCCTTTTCCGCAAATCAAGAGCAGGCAACACAGTGTTGCATGCATCTAGCGTACACCCTCCCCATCTTATAAACAGCATTCCCCATGGGGAAATGTTACGTATTAGACGCATCTGCAGGGATCAGGAAGACACTAGAACAATACTTTAGCCCGCTTCTTGGCCAGAGGGTATAGGACCGAGATAGTGGATGCAGCGATAGCCAGGTCCAAAGAGCGAGCAAGAGAGGATCTATTGCAATACAGTGTCAAATCAAGGGGAGAGGCAAGCGGAGGGGAAAATGAGGTCCAGGAACCCACCAGGCTTATTTTATCCTTTTATAGGCAGCAAAAGCAATTGAGGGCAATAGTTAGACGAATTGGCCTATTGTCAGAGATGACCCTGTAATAGGTAGGCTTTTACCACCAATCCCAGCCATCACATTTACAAAAATTATGATTATGGGAAATGAGCTGGTAATAAGCAGTCCGGAAGATCAAGGTGTAAGGATGTGGCTCACAGCTAGGAAAGGTTTCTTTAAGTGTTCCACCTGCAAAGCTTGCCAATACGGCATCAATACAACTTTGTATCAGACTACATTTAACACCAAAATGCAGGATATTAAAAAGCATTTAACTTGTATGCAGTAATAATAATAATAATAACACTTTATTTAAGTTGAGTTGATACACAAACCATAAAAACATATAAATAACAGTCATTAAAAGAATCACAGAAATACATTTCACTAAGATGGCCGAAATACAATATCATTACTAAGAAACCATGATTTACTAGGTATCACCAGGGAATTAACACTCATTAGTTTACTCAATCCCCCCTGTTGTTCATAACTTTAAAGCAGCTCTTAAAAAATGTGCAACAAAAGAAAGAGTAAAAATATCAGTAGACAGTTTTGAAAACAACAAGGTTACCCGTGACTGACTAAATGTAGCTTTTCTTAGCAGGCATTTTGAAAACAGTTTCCTGGGGAAGGCATAGTGCGGGCAGAGTAAAACTAAGTGAAGGGTGTCCTGCGGGGACTTTGTTGTAGTCTTCCTTTCCTGCTGCACTCTCCTTTCAGTAGTTCTCTGCCTACCTGCTTAGCTTGTGATGAGGTCATGGAGAATGTTGGAGTGTGTTTGTATGAGCGGAGTGTCAGTTGATCTGGATGGCTGAGCAGCTAGGAGGCTGCTCCTGGTGAAGCATTTAATGGCACTTATTGACATATAAAGGACTTACTATCTTCCTGTAACTTAAGAATAAATATACTTGACGTAACTACAAGACCCTGACTGCGCATCATCTTTCATTACAATACTGGCGACGAGGTAAAAAGGACTACGTGTGGCTGAAGGATTAACCTAAAGAACTGCGTGTAGGATTACCTGGACTACCATAGACTTTGGACTAACCTGGAACTAAGGATGTAACAGAAATTAAAAGAAAGGGAACAGAAATTAAAAGAAAGAAGATTATTAAAACGCTGCTCCGGCAAGCCCCACCAGTGTTCTTGGTCAACAGAACAGCCTGCAGTCCAGAGCGTTGTAACTTGCTGTCTTTCATAAGTTTGGTTTTATCAGCCTTGTTTTTCATTTGGATTTTCATCTATATTTACCACTCACTGACTGTCTTTTTACCGTTTTTGGTCTTACTGACTGTTCTATTACTGTTTTTGGTCTGCGTTCCTGCTTCCCGTTATATTTAACTTGGGACCTGTGGCAGCAAGGGGTGAGTTTTTTTTAAACTCTTCCTGGTGTTCATGAATTATGCGGGCTGATTACAAGCTTTGAGATTTATTTGGGTTTAGTGGCGGCTCCTGTGAGTTTACACGATCTGCGCTCACAGCTGCGCTTCATTACAATAGACTTACTGTTGCAGCCGCAGGGCCCCCTCTCTTCTGGATTTATAATAAAACCTGCAGTTACTGCCAATAAGTGATGATATAATTTAATCTAAAGCGAGAGACCAAAAAACGATCATGGGCACTTGTCATTAATGTTAAGTAAGGTTCTATGCCCTGTGATGTTTTAACTAAGATGTGATCTCACAACAAGTGTTTCCCCAGTTTGACAGTTTCGCGCTGAGCCGTTGCAAACGCTCAATACAGTGTTTTGATGACACTTATGTCTTTTGACTTTATTGTCTCTGGTTTGTCAAATAGGTCTGTCTGATCTAGGTTAGCAAAAGAATCCCTGGAGTTTTTTGTGCATGCTCAAGGAGAGACAATCACGCACTACCATCCTTGTCAGAGCTACCTCATCATTAGTTCAGAACTTCAACCAACATACTAGGGGCTTCACACCCATGTTGTCTGATATCCACCTCATCCCAACTCCTTGTGTGCACAGTATGCTGGCGTGCTATGTGGAACTTTCAGCATACATCTTAGGTATTTATTCTCTACCCTTTGCAAGTTGGTAGGGTTAACAAATACCCACACCTCACTACCATACAGGACTTTGGAACAACAGATGGAATTATACAATTTTAAAATCACACCTGGGGTCCAGCAACCCAGCCTCTGGGCTTAATTTGCAATTGAACCCATGGATCTAATCAAGGTCAGACAATTTTCCTCTATTAGGTGTTTAAAATGAATGTGGTTATCAAAAAAGACACCCAGATAGGCAAAGGCTGGGACTTGACCCAGGGTGTATGAGCCTATGGAGTAAATATATTTTTTACTAGGCTTCTTGCCCATCTCCATCACATATGATTTTGCTAAATTAGAGGACATGTTCAAATTATTCATGAATTTCACAAATCCATCTATTAGAAGTTGTAAGCTATGTGGGGTGAGAGCCAATAACACTGAGTTGTCTGCCTACAGCTGCACTGGTACTGTTCTGTCGCCTATTCTGGGTATGTCAGCCTCTATGTACCGCAGAGTGACATTTAGCCCATTAATATATATAGTAAACAAGAACGGCACTAAGATACATCCTTGTCTCACCCCACTAGAACACTTAAAAAACTGTGTGACTTTCCCCTCCTTTGTGTATCTTACAGCTGCTGTTGTGTTGTGATGCAGTGACTGAAGGATGTTTATTAAAGCTGTATCCATCCCAAGGTTCCTCATTAGAGCACACAACTTGTTATGATTCACACGATCAAAGGAAGCGGTGCGGTCAATAAAGGCTAAATATAATACCCCAGCCTTCACTATAGTATATTGTGCAGTAATGAGGTACAGGTTGAGACACTGATCCACAGTGGATTTTCCCGTTTGGAACCCATATTGCACATCCGCAATAAGTTGTGCCTCCTCGGCCCAGACCATCAGCCTATTTAAAAGCACCCGCCCCAGGACCTTAGCTGCAGCATCTATCAGCGATGTTGGTCGATAACACTGTGGGCTATCCCTGTTGCTCTTCTTAAAGATTGGTATGATTATATAAGAGGTCCAGGATGCTGGCATAGTTGTGCTTATTGCTGCATTCAGAACCCCTGTTAAGAGAGGGGCCCAGACCTAAACATTAGACCTAAAATGGTCAGGTGGGATCCCGTCTGGCCCCGAAGCCTTGTTCCTCGTCAGGTCCTCTGTTCCTAGGGTTCCTTCATCCAATGTGAAAACAACGGGGTTGTAACCTGTTGACATGATTAGGGTTTGCTGTTCTCTCTGAGCAGCATGATGATTGTACAATCCCTGGAAATGTTCTTGCCATTGATCTGGCAGGATATTGTTACTTACCCCCGGCTTGTTTGGGTTGTAGAAACAGGGGTTATTAATTACTCTCCAGAAGCGAGCAGAGTTTTTTGATTCTGCTGCCTCTGTGAGTTCTTCCCAGGTGGCACGTTGTAACTTCCCCTTTCTTACTTTAAGAGCTAGCTTATAGTTTGCTTGACAAGCAGCTACCAGTTCCCTATCTCTAGGTTTCTGCTTAAGAGCCCCTTTCAGCTTTCTCATGGCCTCAGAGCATTGGCTGTCAAACCACCTGTGGGGGCCCCTCTGCGCCCACATTGAGGTGTCTTAAATAAGTTTTCTACCGGTTGTACAGTTTTCCTGAAGGCCTCAATTAGTTCCACCACTTCTACACTTAGGTGTAAACATTTCATTGTTTCCTGCTGCCCTTTATCCAATAAGGATTGGCTAGTTAGTAGTGGCAACTTCCCTACACCCTGCTTGCTTAACCATCATTTGCCACTGTGACTGCGTCCCGAGGATTAAAATAAGTGGGTTGTGATCACTAAACCCACTGTGTTCAATATCAAATCTCTGTACCCCTCCCTTCAATAAGGGTAGACGAAGATAAAATCAATAAATGAGTGACAACCTCTCCCTTTATAAGTGGAGGGAACTGGGCTATTCTTTTTATAGGAGTACATATCCGTTGTATGAGCCAACCCACGTGAGTGAAATATGCCAGTGAGTTCTCTTCCTGCTGGGTGTGTTCCAAATGTGGGCCTTTCCTTAGTGGGCAGGATAGCCAGTCGCCCTGTGACCCCCATCAATAGGGGGCAAAGATGACATTTGAAGTCTCCGACCAATATTAATTGGGACTTAGCAATCCCCTTCCCTCGTGTCTTTTCTAGGCATGTATTTAATTCATGAAAACTACTCACACCCTGCATGTTTGATATTGCATTATAAAACGAATTAAACTTACCCTGAATGAGTTATGAGTTAGTTTTAAACCTTGAACGACCTTTGAGTCCCAGGCCATATTTTTCCATGTGCCTTGTAATCTTATGTCTACAAACAAGATCAAACTGCCCTTACCTCTTCTGGATAGTGATCTAACTGTGTGGGAAAAGAAGGATTTATAACCTTCAATGAAGAAATTCATATATATCTCCGATTTCTCATTGAGACATATTATATGGCACTCCCTAATATAGGTGAGCCATTGCTTGTCACCAAATTTGCTGAATAAACCTGCTTTATTCCATGTGATGATCTTTATGTCTCCTCCACTACTCCCCATATTTAAAACAAAAGGCCCACTGCTTCCCTGTGTACTTGCCACCACCCCCACCGAATTTGACTACCAATTATCAATTTCACTGGGCACAACTGGGGGGAGCATTGTTAATATGGGTGGGTGGAATTTGCGAAATTCACTTTCGTAAACTATCACGAAAATGTTAAAAATCTCTGCGAACACGCGGAAATATCGCAAAGACGCAGACATTTTTTTCCCGCCCGTTCGCGATATTTTCTGCGTGATCGCATTGAAAAATGTCTTGTCAACTTACCCATGTGGTCGCTCATGGGCGTGGCCATCTTGTTTTCACTTGTCCCGCCTGCTCATGATGCCTACTGCATGTTCTGGGTCGTGCAATGCATGCTTGTGCCCGTTCGTGGTACGTATTTCCTGTTCGGAAACGCTTTTACGTGTTCGCAACGCTTTTTGCGTGCTCTGGAGTAAATATCGCGAGGACTTCTTGTTTTTCACTCTAATGGTATGGTTCTGGGGCCTGCTTTCTATCTTTCATTCCTTTGCTTCAAGACACTTTTTTAAAATCTTTTTTATTTGTTATCTCTCTGACTACTTTCCTGCTTCTATGTTTTTGGTTTTTGTCTACTTTTTGTGTGCTTTTTAGCTACTTTTTCACTCGTATTTCTATTGCCTGCTCTTTTCATTTCTTTTACTTACTTTTTAATGTTATTACCTTTTCTTTCCCGCCCGTCTTACTCTCTACCCAGAACCATGTCCAGGGTAGGGCTCGCCGCAGGAGCTAGAGCCGCGACCGCCCTCCTTGCGGAAGGCAGCACCCACAAGGGGTGCAGGCACGGGCCTTATTTGGGGAGGTGGAGTTGGCTGCACTTGTTTTCTTTGTGCAGCGCCACCTCCCCTTATCCCTGGCAGAAGGTGGCAGGGCTGGGTCTGGGTAAGGGCTCCGGGGGCATAGGCAGCGGTGGGGGAAGGTACGCCTGGGCAGCGTTTCGCTTCTCTGGGGTCTGGTGCATCCAGAACCAGTTGACGCAACGGTGGTCCGATATCCTGGACCAGGAGCAGGACCTGCTGGACCTGCTAGGAGTGGAGGTCCCGGGTCGTGGTCAGTAACTATATAATTATTACTACTTTGTTCCTGTTCTACTCTGTGTTATATATGGTGAATATCTTTTTTTTCCAACCAGCTAGAATGCTGCTGCTTACATTACAGGTAAATTACGTTTAAAAGTCTCCTGTGATTGTTATGACACTGGTGCTCTTCTGCGCTACTAATCTTACTTGTTTGCAACTTTGCATTTGCGCTCGCTTAGCGTGATTATGTAAGAGTTTATTTTAGAGAAATTAAGTTACGTAATGCTGTAGTGACTCTAGTCCTTACTTTGTCCTGTCACTAAGAGATAGGGGCGGATTGATACTTAGGTTTAGTTCCTTTGTATGAGTTTGTAATTTTTTAGTGGTATGCGTGATGCCCCCTCTGTTACGTCACGTGCTGCTAGTACCCCAGTTTTTATTAGAACCTTTTCTAGTTTGTTCAATGAGTGGTAATAGGCTTAGCACTAGCAGAACATCAGCATCAATAAATCAACCAAAAATGTGGTGTATTCAAAAATGTTGTCATGTGTCCTCCATTTGATCATATGCATTGTTGAGGACTAAAAGAAGTGGAAATGCATACTTAATGTACGATTGGCATGCCTGGAATAGGTGGGCTAGGTCAGGTGGTACGTCGTTCTTAGGCTTAGTTAGTATTCTGGAATCAGAATGGAAGAATGGATTAGTGTTGCTAAATAGTAAGTAGTCGATCCGCGAATCTCCCAATACTACTTTTAATTTAGTTATTGCAATTGTTGTTTACATAAGTGTTTTTTGACTGTTCTTTATAAATATTTTATTTGTTTGACAACATTCATCAATGTTTGTCTTTTTCTTATATCTTTCCTGTTCAGCACCCAAGGGCAGGCAGACAGGGGCGCAGTCGGCGGAAGAACAACACCATCAAGAGGAGGACACCAAAGCGAGCTCGTCTGCTGGCCCTAGGAAGTCTTCTTGTATTTAATAATAATTCTTATTCCATAACTTTTACTGAACGATATTTGTCCACAACTATTGTTTCCGTTTCCTAATGCTATTTTTTACCAACAATTATCCTTCGATCTGTACTGATTCCGAAATCTTGTTATCCCTGCCTCTGCTACGATAACTCTCTGTACTACTACTATTAATCTGTCTGTATTGTAGTAGCTAACCTTGTCCAATTGGCCACTCTTTATTTAAAAGTTTTTAAATAAAACTCAGGTTCACCAGTAGCTCTAGCCATTGAGTCCAGTCCTTTTAGTTGTCCTCTTGTACTACTTCGAGTCTTATTGATCTTCTTGAGTATGTTACTCTTGAGGCTTTTCGACAATTCCCACCAACAAATGCCCAACCTGATTTATTACTATTTTGATATGATAGGACATACTACTACTGTTGTAGGGATTTTGAACATACAGAACTCTCCGAACCCTCCCCCCAAGAGACCCAACAAGTAGACAACCCAGAACATAACACACCCAGCCTCTCAGTCATGGAAGCAATGGACATGCACACCCTCCCTTTTGCTTGCTCACTCGTGTAAGTCCACACCAAATATCACCAAGTCTATGTAAGTAACATTTTTATTTTGAATTGACAATCTCTGTACGTTGTTCTATAATGCATCATGAACAGGAAAATCAATAACAATAAACATTGTTTTACTTACTTACAGTTGGGAATCATGATAACTGAACAGTGGTGGAAGCACCACCATCTCCTAGGTAGGAATATAGTTTATATAAATGTATAAATGAAGATGTCTGAGTGAATTCTGGGGACCCCTCACCTTAGAAGAACCAAATACTGGTAGTTGTTGCATCATAGGCTCTGCAAAGCTCTGGTTCGTAGAAGGGAATCTTCCATCTGTAATGAGAAAAATGGTGCGTGTTAGTATATTGCAAGCATTTCTCAGCCGTGCCAAAAAGTGTAGCATTACTGGATAAGCATTATAGACCAACAGTACAGCAGAACTTCATGAAAAAGTGCCTTGTTAATATTTTGGTTGACCTTGTATGCAGCGCTTAGACAGTAGCAGTATGAGGTCATGTGTGCTCAAAGGTATCTCATACAACAAGCTGCAAGGTAACATCACATGTGCAAAAATAAAAGACACAAAGGTAAAGTGGTTGCATGGCTCGGGCTAACTAAGCAAAGGGTAGAATGACCCTAGGGACCATATATAACTACTAGTGTCTACTCTACTACTACCTGCTTTGTACTAGTGATGTATGTTGTATACTATGAACTAATTTTTTGAAATTGCTACTGGCCAATAAGGGGAGAAGTATGTGACGCCTAAAAAATGTGTAATGTGTCTAGGCTCACTACCGACCACCAGTGCCGGGGCCAGAGGTGAAGGCAACAAGGATGGAGAGGATGCAGCAGTTGCCGATGCCGATGGAGTGGTATGGGGCGAGCTAGCACCAGTGGCGGGCGCTGGTAAGTTAGATTCATAATCCTTAACTATTGACATTACAATCACTGCAAGGGTGTACTGAATGTATACTGTACTGTTGGGACTTAGCCACCTCCGGCCCGGCAGGGGCAAACCGCCCGCCATCCCTTTAGAAAATACCCCCGCCATAGTACAATGGCTGGGGGGTCCGTGGCGGATAGAAAGACTGTCCGCCGATTTTCCGCACAGTCGACATATCGGCCGGGGGTTAAAGGGTTCAATATGGTGGCGGTGCATTTTGGAATGGCAGCATTGCCACCATGGAAAAGCATGCGGAGTATACTTGGGGGGCCCGTTGCGGGTCCCCATGGAGGGTACCTAATATACCCCCCTGCCTTTCATAGCACAACGTTGTGCTTGGAAAAGCACAATATGTATTTTTAGCATTGCGGTGGGCGGTGCTTTCAGCACCGCCCGTTGCAATGGTAAAAATACAAGATGCACCCGCCACTGTGGCGGGTGCATCCTAATTGCCCCCATGGGACCCCCCCTTATGGCGGGTGGTCCCTTTTAACATGAGGATGGCAGGCGGATAAAGTCCGCCCACCATCCTGATGATGCCCTAAGTAAGTAAGAATTGTTGTGAACATTTAAAGAGTGAAGACACCCTTTAATTGGCATTAGTAAAGGCTTTATGGGCGGGAGTATTGAATATTGTCCCTAGCTAAGGCAAATGTAAATAGGGTAGTGAGGAGAGGGGTAGGGCAAAATATAGAAAAGATTACTGATCAGGCCAGACGCCTGAAATGGTCAAGAATTGATGGGGAACGTTTTTTATAGGTCCCTTGCCAAAGAAGGTGACCAGCTCCTAGAGAAATGCCTGGACACATCCATGGAAGGGTCACATTTCGTGAACCTGTTTGAAGAAATGGGCCGCTTGAAAGACGGTCTTTTAAAAGTGACAGGACAGGCAAAGCCCTATAATAATCCCAGGTGGTTTGATAGCCATGCTCTCTAGCACAGCTCATTAAGATCACACTCAAGGGATAAACAAAAGGTGATTCAACGTAGGCTCAACTACAAACAGATGCTAAAGCATCGGAAGAGGGGCCTCCAAATTCAAACACGGGAGGAGCAGAGAGGAGCTGCAAAAATGAAAGATAATACGACCTTCTGGAAGATAATCAATAAACCTCGCTTCCAAGATGCAAACAGCCCGCAGTTAGGCTCTAACGTTCTCCCTGGACAGTGGGTGGAGCATTTTAGAGGTCTCTATTACCGGACGAACTGCGAGGGACAGTGTAATGAGGAGGGGAGGGGGAGGGGGAACGTAACACTCAAATTCACTCTAGAGGAGATCACTTTTGGCATTGTAGGCCTCACTAAAAATAAGGCACCAGGCCCGGATGGAATCCTGCCGGACCTTTTCTTAAGTAAGGTGGAATTGTGGGCCCCAATTTTAACAAGAGTATTAAATGCTGCTATAGCTATGGGGCTTCTAAGTTTGTGGTCGACGGCAACAATAGTACCAATTTTCAAAAAGGGGAACAGAGATAACCCCCAGTGTTATTGCCCCATCTCCTTATTAGATGTCCCCGCCAAAGTCCTGGCCCAAGTCGTCCTAAATTGTTTGATGAATTGGGCCGAGGACCAACAGATTATTACCCACGTCCAGTACTGTTTCAGGGCAAACAGATCTACAACAGATCAATGTAAAATTTATATCTTTTGGTGGCCGTTGCTTATAATGAAACTATCTATTTAGCATTTATGGATCGTACCTCAGCTTTTGGCTGTGTAAACAGATGTGGGCCCAATTGAGCAACCTAGGAGTAGATCAGGATCTAATAAAAATCCTAAAAGCCTTGCACTGGAACACCTCGGCCAATGTCAGGTACAACTTAGAGGGTGGATGCACTGAGTCTTTCACCTGCACCTGTGATGTGCGACAGGGTTGTATCTTGGCTCCATTCCTGTTCTCGTTGTACATAAATGACCTTGAACAAGCCCTAATGAGCCTGAATGTGGACTCACCAAGAATAGGCAGAAGAGCAATTCCTGTCTTGCTCTATGCTGATGACGCGGTATTGCTAGCACGGACGCAGCGGGCCAACGGACTCTAATAGACGGCTTTGTGGATTTTATGATTCAACTAGACTTGTCGGCTAATTTGACTAAGTCATACATGATGGAAGCTGGGTTGACACAACGGAAATGTTTTAATTACAGAATAGAGAAACATAAAATAGAGAAGGTGAAGTCCTTTTCGTACCTGGGCATTTTAATTGATAGGCAACAAAATTTTAAGGCACTACTAGAAGAGCGCTGCAATAAGCTCGTATCCTGCACATGGGCAATGATGAATTTTGGCCGCCGATTGGGCTGTTGGTCCCCGGAGCAAATGATGATCCTATATAATTCAGTTTGTTGCTCTAAGGTGTTATACGGTGCGCAACTCTGGGGGATCCCCAATCCCAAAAATGTGTAGGTGGAGGAGAACAAATATATGAGGACTCTCCTCAAGGTCCCTCATGGTCTCCCCGCGTATATTGCTCATGAAGAATTGGGTGAGGCCTTTATAGAGGATAAGTTACAGGTAAGACCCCTGTTAACCTGGTTAAAGATCTTGGAGAACCCGGAGGCAACATTGACCAGGCAAATAATTAAGGACTGCCTTGATAGGGATAAAGGTATGGACATTCCCTGGCTAAAATATCTGAAATCTGTACTGGGTAAAATAGGCTTTAAAGATCTCTTCCCAGACCCGACCGGTAGAGCTGGTCGGGACAAGGATAGTGTGAGGAAGAGGTTTATCATCTATAAAACCAACTCTAGAGAAGAAAGAGAATGGGGCAAACAGTCAGTCAGAGTATACGCACAAGTGAGATCTAATGATGGAATGGAACCATACTTAGCCCTTATCCACAACGCTCATGATAGATTTTTATTGACACGTTTTAGGCTCATCCTTTTAGACTATTTTTAGCCGAACCGGCAGGTTTTACTAACTTTCCTGAGGCAAAGGGACTCTGCAGCTGCGATCAGCGATCTCCGCAGGATACCCTTCATTTTGTATTATTGTGCCCTTTATATTCACTGCCCAGGCGCCTGTACCTAATTAGTCTCCTGAAAAAACTTAAATTCAGGAATGCTAAGGTTGCCCTGTTATATCTGCAAATGGCCCAAGATCCCCTGACCTTGCTCTCTATTATGAGCTTTCTCAGATTAGCATTCAAACTGAGAGGAACGAGAGGTTTGGCCGGGGGGAACGGGGATTTAGGGGGAAGAATGAAATGAATTGTGATGAATTGTAAAGAAAGTCCCGGTAGCTTCGCTTTATTGTCTGTTTTGCTTTTATTTTTCTCATTCTTTTCTATCCCGCTGTAAAGTAAATAATGCATTAATTTTTAGCATTTTAAACTGTACTTTTATGGTGTCTTGTATAACATCGAATAAAGATATTGATTGATTGATTGAGTAACCAATGGTCTCAGCTATCTGTGATTTCAACTCCGCTTTGAAAGTTTTATGGAGAAGACTAAAAGTCAGATCAGATCACCTGGTGATGAACTAAAAAGTGAAAGGTGGGTGGAAGGAAGAAGGACGGGCAAGATTTATTATTTATGACTGGCAGAGAGATGGAAACGTGTGATGCAAGCATGCAAATTGCAAAGGTGGCTGATAGTAAAGAATCTGATGCATAGTTGGTTAAATGCCTGAAAGAATCCTGAAAATGTTAAAGCCCGAGCAAGTGGGAGGATAAATACACACCACAAATGTTATGTACTGTGCTTTATAGTGCTACCATGACACTTTGTGTATATTTAACTTGTCCTACTATTTTTCTAAGAGAATATTTTTTTATTGTCTTGTTTTTTCTTTTTGATATACAGCTACTCCTTCCAAACCAGATCGGAAGGAGTTGGCTGCCAGGGCAGGGCGCCGCAAGCTGGAGGCGATCCTACTAGAATATTGGCAGCTGATGGTCTCGGAAGAAGTGGAGGAGGAAGTGGCAGCAGCAGAAGCCTCCTCCAGTGACCCAGGCCCCAGCCACCGCCCTCCAGTTGTACGACACCCCTGCCTAGCGGCCTCCCGCTGCCACATTTCCATCTCTGGTGCCCCCCCACTGTGGCTGCAACTGCCACGCTCTAAAGCACCACATTGCCCTACTAAAGGAGGCAATGCGGGTCCTCCAAAGACATTCCCGCCGTACATAGGAGACCCTGTCTATTGCCCCTTTTTTAATTCTTTTTTTGGTGGGTGGGAATTGGGCGTTGGGGTTTTGGACATGTTAGGACTTTCTCGGTATGAATATTGGTTGGGGTTAGGGAGGGGGGTGGGTCAGGTTTTGTAGCTTTTTTACATCGTTTATTTTTGTTAGTGTTATATTAAATCTGTATTTCTACCTTACAAACAATGTTGTTAATGTTTTGTGGATGGGGTTAGTGTTTTACATCACACTGTTTCATTGCTGGTGCAGGTCCGCCCATAGCCAGTGTTTGATTTAAATAATTGGCTGACTGTGTAAGACAAACCAAAGGAAATGATGGACGGAGTGTTGACAATACAAGCACTCACCCACAGTCAACTGATCTGGGTTTAGTCTATCACCGTTCTTTAGCCCATATGGATATGTTTTCAATCAATTCACACACCCCTTTAAGTTCAGATAAATAATGCATAGACTAGAAGAGAGAGACTTACAGCACTAGTAGGATAACTCACTCAGTGAGGGGTGTCGCATCTTTCTGTTGGTGTCTTACACAGTCAAAGAAAAACCAAAGGTGGTGATGGACGGAGCGTTGACAATACAAACACTCACCCCCAGTCAACTGATCTGGGTTTAATCCATCACCGTTCTTTAGCTCACTACGCCACCCCAGTTCAGACATGGCCATATGCAAATCAGTCTGACCCTGTGCCTCATGGGAACAGTCCAGCCCGTACTGCCAAGCCATGTCTTCCCTGGACCGGAATCAAGCTTCCCAGGACCGGTTTCTGGCATTACAGCCGTCTTCAGCCGGGCTTGCTTGACTCCAGTGGCAAAGTGAGCAAGGGATTAATGTTCTATTACTGTCCATTTCAGTTCTGTAGATGAATGGCCAGCTTCTATGTAGTGAGCAGTCAGCCTTGTAGTTTGTTTGTTACATCTAATAGAACTCCTATGTTCGGATATACTAATCTTAATCTTGCGTGTCGTCATGCCTACATACCGCTTGTTGCACGGGCAAGTGATTAAAAAAATGACATTCTGGCTATTACAATTTGTAAAACGTCGCTGTTCCCAGGGGCGACCTGTGCTGATGTCTATGTGTGTTGATTTATTTGTCAGGGGGCACGCTACACAATTCCCAAAGGGATGGTGGCCTGTGACTGCTGGCATATCCCATAGGGTTTTTTCACTTCCCTACCTAATTTTACATTTCACACTTCACTTTTGCACATTGCACTTCACTAGTTCTAGCACTGCTTCTAGTCACCATACAACTCTCTTTGAGTTTTTTTCCCCCTCATCGTAGTACTATGCAGGTGTGATTAGGTTTTTAACAACTGACCAGTCCACTGTGAGTACTCCTTGTCTCTGAGGGTGACAGTTCCCAGATGATGAAGGGCGGAATCGGATGGTGACTGATGGGAATTTTTCTCCTGAAGAGTTGAGTGGTCCCATTGTTGTCTTTTCATACACTAGTAATTTATGTTTGTTGTTCTTTTGAGGCATTTGTTAGGTTGATACTTAGTTCACTTTGACTCCCTGCTACTCTTTTGTTGTAACTACCTTTTAAGCCATGCATGAAACGTATTCCTGACTTGTTATTATTCCATCAATCATCTCCGATACTTGTACTGACTGACTGTGAAGATCGGCCTGCAGTAGAAGTACAATTTGTTATTACACAACAAGAGTAGAAATATTATTGACTTGAGTCACTCTCTTTAGTGTATACAGTAAGACTACTAGTACACTTTGACTTCACTTCATGCACAACAAACAAACAACAAAAACACAAACACCAATCGCTCAGAGTCAGGTGTCCAATGCATGGCATTCATTTTTTCATTACCTGTTCCTTCTCATCTTAAGTTAACAGGCCGTCTTTTTGGCCATCATCAGCATGGATGGTGCTGTTGTCATACTCAGTGTGCAGATTGAGTCCCCTTCCTGTATTCAATCAAAAGCAATGTATCACGCTGCAGTAGAAGTATACATTTCTTATTTGCAAGAAGGGGAAAATTCACCTTGAGTTACCTTTAGTGTGTACTGTAGAAATATGATTAGTGCACAATGAAATAACTTCATGCACAACAAACAAAATCACTCCTGCTCTGCGTCCAATGCATTGCATCAATCATTCATTACCAGTTCCATCTCATTTTCAGTTAATGGGCAGTCTCTCTCGGCTCTGAAAGGAGGATAGTTATCATGTTCCACTTCTTCTGGCGGGACTAGGAACAACTTTTTTTATTCTTCTATTTTGCATCATCCAATCATCATCTGTCTTGAGGCAATGGATTTAGGGAGATTCAGGAGGATGGAGCAGAGGATCTGGATTCAGAGGACTGTACTGTGAAATGAAGACCCCTAAAACTTGTATATTGAAATAAGAAGAGTAGAAGACGGTGGTGATGGATTTGTTGTGATTCAAAGTTTGTAACCGGAAAGACAGACACACAAATAAAGGAAAATAAGGGAGGAAGACAGTAAGTGCAAGCCTAATTGTCAGGGAAGTATAGCTCGTCCTCTAACTCTGAGGGTTCAGTTAGTAGTAGGTAATCATGTGATACACTACTTCAGTCACCGGAGTCACTGTCCGCATCTCCCTCCCTTGCTTCATGTATTGTGTAATTCGATGGTATAAAATGATGATTCATTTTGATCATTGTTAACCTCACCACGTTTTTGGGCGAGAGACTAGTCCTTCTCAATGTTACAATGGAACTAGCAGCACTGAAAACCTTTTCGGAAGAGACTCTTGCGACAGGGCAAGCCAGATAGCTCCCCTGACCCTCCTGGTAGGTCGCTCCCCCTACGCACAACTCTGCCTGTTTACCCCTGCCGCTGCTGAGGTCTCGCTCGTAAGTGTGCTTCTTCCGTCTTGGTGCCCAGTTTTTTTGCCTTCTGTGCCAATGTTTTGCCCTCCTTGTGCCCTGTTTTTTGCCTTCTGTGCCACTGTTTTCCCCCTCTTTGTGCCCCGTGTTTTGCCTTCTGTGACACTGTTTTCCCCCTCCTTGTGCCCCATTTTTTGCCTTCTGTGCCACTGTTTTCCCCCTCCTTGTGGCCCGTTTTTTGCATTCTGGCCCACTGTTTTCCCTCTCTTTGTGCCCTATTTTTTTGCAGTCTGTGCCACTGTTTGTCCCCTCTTGTGCCCCAATTTTTGCCTTCTGTGCCACTGTTTTCCCCCTCCTTTTGCCCTGTTTTTTTGCCTTCTCTGCCTCTGTTTTCCCCCTCCTTGGTCCCCGTTTTTGCCTTCTGTGCCACTGTGTTTCCCCTCCTGTGCCCCATTTTTGCCTTCTGTCCCACTCGTCTCCCGCGCCGCTGTGTCCCCTGCAGCCCTGCCCCCCTGACTGACCACTGCCCATTCGCTGCTCCCACCTCCCAGCTGCTCTTCCCTTCCACCTCCCCATATATGCCGACCCTACACGGTCACGCCTTAGGCGCACCTGCGCTCGTCCGTACCTGGACCGCACCCAACGACAGGAACTCTGGACCCCGCACATACCAAAGCACCCGCTACGACTCAAGCACTCTCCACGCACCCAACTCAGGACGATCTCGCACCTGCTGCCTGGCCGCCCTGAAACGCACCCAAGGACCCTTCTCCTGCCAGAAGTGCAGCTTCACTAGCATCGGCCCGCCAACCCACCCAACATGGAAACTAACTTCCTCAGATGTATCCTGCTCAACACCTGCTCTGCCCACAAACACGCCGTCGAATTCTGGGACCTACTCGACACCAACGCCCCAGACATCGCCTCCCTGACTGAGACCTGGCTGACCCCCTCCTTGGCACCTGACATCGCCATAGCCATCCTGTAAGACTACAAGATAACCCGCAAGGACCGCACCACTGGAATAGGAGGAGGAATTGCCATCGTCCACAGAAACACTCTTAAAATCTCAACACACGCCAACAACACACTCAGCAACGCTGAACATCTGCACTTTCAGATCCACATCGACCCCAACACCACCCTCAGAGGCACCCTCCTCTAGAGACACCCCCTGACCCCGACCGCAGTTCTGCGACTCCATCACTGACCTCATCAGCACACACGTCCTCGCTTCCACGGACTACATTCTCCTCGGGGACCTGAACTTCCACCTCGAGAACAACTACGATGCCAACTCATCCACCCTGATCGAAAACCTCTGCAATCTCGGACTCAGACAACTCGTCACAGCACCCACACACTCCGCCGGCCACATGCTTGATCCAATCTTCTCAGTAAGTACCCATGTCTTCTTCGACCGCACCACCGAACTCCACAGGACCGACCACCGCTGCATCCACTTCACCTTCCAGAAACCTACCACACAACACCGCACCCAGCAGATGCCTCACCACAGCTGAGGCAAGGTCACAGAGGACCAGCTAACTGCCGCCCTCACCCAGAACTCACCCGCAAACCCAACTGACCCAGATGCCGCAGCTCGCAGCCTCAGACAATGGATCAACGCCTGCGCTAACACCCTCGCCCCACTCAAGAGACCCGCGAACACCAACACCAGCAAGAGAACCAGCTGGTTCACCGAAGACCCCCAGGCCTCCATGCGAACCTGCCGAAAACTAGAAAAAAACTTGACCCATGAAAGCTACACCGCCCACAGGAACGCCACCCGCCGACACCACCAACTCATCAGATCTGCCAAAAGGACCGCCTTCAAAGACCGCCTAGACAACAACGCACACAACAGCAAAGAGCTCTTCAGCACCGTGAAGGAACTCTCCAACCCCATCTCCAACACCAACGACATCCCACAGTCACAAGACCTGTGCGACTTGCTGGCCACCTTCTTCCATCGCAAGATCACAGACATCCACAACACCTTCGATGCCGTCACCACCCCGGCAACAGCCCACACACCTGCTCCCACGACCACCACCCGCACCAACCGTTTGCGCCCCTGGACCAACATCAACGACAACGACACCATCAAGATCATGAACACCGTCCACTCCAGTTCCCTGGAAGACCCCTGCCCACACCACACCTACTACAAAGCCAGCAGTACCATCGCACCCCACCTCCGGAAAACCATCAACATCTCCTTCAAGACAGTGATATTCCTGGAGAGCTGGAAGCATGCAGAGATCAACGCCTTACTAAATAAACCCAAGGCGGACCCCAAGGACCTCAAGAACTTCCGACCCATCTCCCTGCTCCCTTTCCCGGTGAAGGTCATCGAAAAGGTCATCAACAAACAACTGACCAGCTTCCTCAAAGAGAACAACATCCTGGACCTATCCCCGTCAGGGTTCCGCAGCAACCACAGCACCAAAACTGCCCTCATCGCCGCCACTGACGACATCAGGAACATGCTCGACAACGGAGAAACCGCAGCCCTCATCCTTCTGGACCTGTCAGCCGCTTTCGACACAGTCTGCCACTGCACACTAAGAGCATGCCTCCACAACGCCGGAATCCAAGAGAAGGCCCTGGACTGGACCACTTCCTTCCTCTCCGGGAGAACCCAGAGCATCCGCATCCCCCACTTCAGCTCCGAAGCCACCGAGATCATCTGCGGCGTACCCCAATGCTCATCTCTCAGCCCAACGTTGTTCAACGTCTACATGGCACCACTCACCCACGTCGCCCGACAGCACAACCTAAACATCATCTCCTATGCGGACGACACCCAGCTGATCTTCTCACTCACCAAGGACCCCTACACCACCAAAACCAACCTCCACGACGGAATGAAAGCCATTGCCGACTGGATGAGGAACAGCCGACTGATGCTGAACTCGGACAAGGCGGAGTTCCTCATCCTCGGCTCCACCCCCTTTGCCTGGGATGACTCCTGGTGGTTGACGGCACTAGGAGCACCCCCTACACCCACCAACCATGCACTAAACCTAGGGGTCATCCTCGACTACACACTCTTCATGATAAAGCAGCTCAATGCCATCTCCTCCTCCTGCTTCAACACCCTCCGCATGCTTCACAGGATCTTCAAGTGGATCGCCACTGAAACTGGAAGGACGGTCACCCAGGCCCTTGTCAGCAGCAGACTGGACTACAGCAGCACACTCTATGCAGGAGCCCGGCCAAACTCCTGAAATGACTCCAATGCATCCAGAACGCCTCTGCACGCCTGATCCTCAACAACCCCCACCGCAACCACATCACACCACACCTGAAAGACCTGCACTGTCTCTCCATCAACAAGAGGATAACCTTCAAGCTCCTCACCCACGCACACAAGGCACTCCACGACACCAGACCAGCGTACCTCAACAGACGACTCAGCCTCTACTCCCTCGCCCGTCAGCTCCGTTCTACAGACCATGCCCTCGCCACCGTCCCCCGCATCCGAAGAGTGACCACCGGCGGCAGATCATTCTCCCACCTCACCGCCAAGACTTGGAACACCCTTCCCATCCACCGAAGACCTTCTAACCTTCAGGAGACTTCTCAAGACATGGCTCTCGAACAGTAGCAGCACCCCCTCCCAGCGCCTTGAGACCCTCACGGGTATGTAGTGCACTTTCCAAATGCTATGATTGATTGATTGATAGCTCATCGCCAGTCTGCTGAGCAGTGGCCATTCAGCCCTTTTCCTATACCAATAATGCATGGGTTTTGATCAATATACACCTCTGTTGGGTCGTCCAGATAGCCCTGGACCATCCGCACAATGTTCAGGGGTGCTGCCGCTAACCTTTATTCCGGCTCTGTTCTCTGTGCATCAGCACTGTGCTTCATACCAATGCCTAACTATAAATACCAATCGTGTAACAATTCTACTGGGCCTAATGATCCAGTTGTTGTTGCTATTGTTGATAGTGATGGTGAGTGCTGTGAGCCAAACGCACTGCCCTCAGCCTCCAAACTTGCACTTGATGCCCGCATGCCTTGCTGCAGTACTTCTTGTGGGTTGATCTAGCGGGCTTATAATTAGCAGCCGTTCATTTTCCAACTTACTAGCTGCCTCAGCTATCTAAGTTTGTAGCGGGCAATATCCATCTCTGAAAAAGGAATTAATGTCTTCAGTGCCAATTTTTCCTGTGGATCCAGAATTGTGGCAGAAATGTAATGTTCTTGTGACAAAATCTTATTTTGCACCCTTGTATTCTCATCTAAGCGATTGGCTAAGCTCTCCGACAAGTCATAGGCTTCTTTTTTTCCTCTACACCTTTGTATAATTCAGACACCTTCTTCAGCTGATGCTCTAGTATTTGCAAAATTGGGATTGCTTGGTCCATTGTACAGTCCTCCTTGCTGACTTCACCTGTGAAGAGCTCAAAAGGACGAAGCATCTCAGTCAGGCATTTCACTAGGCCCCATTGCTCCATCTGAAGGGTCATGGCTTTCACAGTAGCGTCCAGTCTTTGCATGACAAATTCATTGAGTGGCCTGTACTGCTCAAACATACGAACAAGCATGTAATACGTTGAGTTCCAACGTGTTGCCAAATTCTGGATGAGTGCTTTGACTCGCATGTTATATTCACATTGAATGATCCTCAGCTGCTTCCGAGCTTTAAAAGAATGGCTGAAATGAGTGCATATTCTTCGGCAGATGGTCAGTAAGTTGCTGACTATGGGTTCTTTTTTCAGAAAGTCTTGAACTATAATGTCTATGCAGTGCGCCAAACACAGAGCCCTGAAATAGGAACCAAGGTGCATGGCCTTAACTACATTACTGCCATTATCTGTGGCAAGAAAACCAATACTAATCCCTCTTGGGCGCAGCCATTTGAAAACCTTGCTGCAAAACTCTTCCAAAATGTTTACAGCAGTATGAGATTTCTCCATGGCGAACATGGCTACAGTTGCATGTTCCCGAGTAGCTTTAAAAATCTCAGCTATGTCAACAGCACCTCGTTCAGATAGCTGGTCTCTAACCCCCACAAAATAGACTCAGTGTGCAGTGATGCACATGTAATCTGTGGCTTGGCAACTGGTCCACATGTCTGTTGTCAGGTGGATATTGTGAACAGCACTCTGCTGCAAAGCTAGTTCAACCAATTCCAGCGCATCATGATGTAGTGCCGGAACAGCAATTCTTGCGAAATATGACCGGCTGGGAACCTTCCATTTAGGGCAGATGGCTGACACAAACTCAAGAAAACCCACCCCTTCCACAAATAGAAAAGGGAGCCGGTCCAGTACTAACATTTTAGCCATCGTCACATTATACAACCGTGGCTTGGGTGGTTGCGTTGGAACTGCCCCTCCAACCTAAGCATGCTCTCAGTGGTAGGCTGGATTACTTTCCTTTGTGGTGCTGTTGTTTTCATTAACCCACTTAGGCTCAACGACGAAGCTTGTCTCATTGCGGTCCTCGGTTGCCTTAGTGTCTCAGCCTGACTCTGAGTATGGCTCTTACTGCGGTGCCACTCAGATGTTGCTGAGGAGGATGTGGGCGGTACCACTACACTACTGGGGACAGGGCTAGAAATGCTTCCCTCTTTTTCACCTTCCACCACAATAATATCGACCCCTGATTCCTCATGCCCAACTTCAATGGCTTGAGTTTTTTTACTTTGTTTTAAGTGAAGTGGGTGATTCTCCCACACGATAGTGTGGTGTATTCTGAGATGACTTGCTTGGCCTCCGGAACCCTAGTTTGTACCAAGCTTACCCCGCCGAACACCTTGTCAACAAATTGAGCATATAGCAACGTTCTCCTGCTTGGTGCTAACAGAATAGAAGTCCAAACTGGGGAGGAAAACTTTCTGGCACTGCTGGATGTGCCACGTTCAATACCAGATGAACAGGAGGGTGTGCTTGGAATGTGACTCTGTGCAGCTACACTATGGCTTTTACTACCACTACCTACTGAGATGGTTGAGCTGTATGTAGGTCCCTGCCGAGCCTTTGAAAATATGGCACCTGGAGTGATGTGCGTGATGATTGGCTCGTCTTCATCAACATCATCCCCCTCTTCTACATCTACCTCCTTACCTCTATGTTTTTATTGAACCTTCCTTTTCAGAAGCATTGCCTTGTGGCGTGCATCACTCTCAGATTGAGCTCGAGGCTGTCAAGTGGCATCACGATCATCAGAAGCGGGGCTTGAAGAAGAAGATGATGGACTAAGCCTCTTTTTCCTTGATGGTTGTCCGGAAGAAAATAGATCTTCCGAAACAGTGGTTTGCTCCACTTTGTCTGCAGGAAGCTCCTACCACAAAAAAAGGCCACCAGCCACATGGACACTCACTAACCACAAGCAACAAGAAGGGGGCCTGGGAAACACCAGGAGCTGACAGAAGGTCTATCAAAGCCAGGTAAAGGATGCATGCTAAAGCACACTGCTCTGCCTTTTTAATTCACCAAAATGCAAATACGAAAATTCACAGTCCCCAAAAAGGTCTGCAGGGTGCATGCATTGCACACCAACACACACCAGACACACACAACAAAGGCATGTCTTTAAGATGCCCAATATCAGAAAAAAACACATTTTCCAACTCAATCAAATGCCATCCATGCCCTAAATGATGCCTAAATTTAACAGACCACACAGAAACAGTTGATTAATAAAGCTGTGGCCACCTGCTCTGAGCCTACTGGATGAAAGCAGGACTGTTGGCAGACAAGGCCAGACAAGCTTGCAGGCCTAGGCTATAAAATGGCAAAAAGCCACATAGTCAGGCACAACATCAGAGAGCCCACCCCAAAAAAACACATTTTCCAACTCAATCCAATGCCATCCATGCCCTAAATGATTCCTAAATTCAACTGACCACACAGAAACACTTGATTAATAAAGCTGTGGTTACCTGCTCTGAGCCTACTGGATGAAAGCAGGCCTGTTGGCAGATAAGGGCAGACAAGCTTGCAGGCCTAGGCTTCAAAATGGCCACCAGCCACACGGCCATGCCTAACATCAGAAAGCCCACCCCAAAAAACACATTTCCCAACTCAATCCAATGCCATCCATGCCCCAAATGATGCCTAATTTCAACAGACAACACAGAAACACTTGATGAATAAAGCTGTGGCCACCTGCTCTGAGCCTACCGGATGAAAGCAGAACTGTTGGCAGACAAGGCCAGACAAGCTTGCAGGCCTAGGCTTTAAAATGGCCAACAGCCACATGGCCAGGCCCAACATCAGAAAGCCCAAGATAAAAAACACACTTCCCAACTCAATCCAATGCCATCCATGCCCCAAATGATGCCTAATTTCAACAGACAACACAGAAACACTTGATGAATAAAGCTGTGGCCACCTGCTCTGAGCCTACCGGATGAAAGCAGGCCTGTTGGCAGACAAGGCCAGACAAGCTTGCAGGCCTAGGCTTTAAAATGGCCAACAGCCACATGGCCAGGCCCAACATCAGAAAGCCCACCCCAAAAAAACACATTTCCCCACTCATTCCAATGCCATCTATGCCCTAAATTATGCCTAAATTCAACTGACCACACAGAAACACTTGATTAATAAAGCTGTGGCTACCTGCTACGAGCCTACTGGATGAAAACATGCCTTTTGGCAGACAAGGCCAGAAAAGATTGCAGGCCTAGGCTCCAAGATGGCCCCCAGCCACATGGCCAGGCCCAACATCAGAAAACCCACCCCAAAAAAAACATTTCCCAACTCAATCCAATGCCATCCATGTCCTAAATGATGCCTAAATTCAACTGACCACACAGAAACACTTAATTAAAAAAGCTGTGGCTACCTTCTCTGAGCCTAATAGATAAAAGAAGGACTGTTGGCAGACAAGGCCAGACAAGCTTGCAGTCCTTGGCTTCAAAATGGCCACCAGCCACATGGCCAGGCCCAACATCAGAAAGCCCACCCCCAAAAAACACATTTCCCAAATCAATCCAATGCCATCCATTCCCTAAATGATGTCTAAATTTAATAGACCAGACAGAAACACTTGATTTATAGAGCTGTGGCGACCTGCTCTGAGCCTACTGGATGAAAGCAGGACTGTTGGCAAACAAGCTTGCAGGCCTAGGCTTCAAAATGGCCACCAGCCACATGGCCAGGCCCAATGTCAGAAAGCCCACCCCAAAAAAACACTTTTCCCTACTCAATCCAAGGTCATCCATGCCCTAAATGATGTCTAAATTCAACAGACCACACAGAAACACTTGATTAATAAAGCTGTGTCTACCTGCTCTGAGCCTCCTGGATGAAAGCAGGCCTGTTGGCAGACAAGGCCAGACAAGCTTGCAGGCCTAGGCTTCAAAATGGCCACCAGACCCAACATCAGAAAGCTGCCCCAAAAAAGCACACTTCCCACTCAATCCAATGCCATCCATGCCCTAAAAGATGTCTAAATTCAATAAAAGACACAGAAACACGTGTTTAATGCAGCTGTGGCTACCTGCTCTGAGCCAACTGGATGAAAGCAGGCCTGTTGGCAGACAAGGCCAGACAAGCTGGCAGGCCTAGGCTTCTAAATGGCCACCAGCCACAAGGCCAGGCCCAACAACAGAAAGCCCACCCGATAAAACACACAAAAAAATCAAAAGGCAGAATGAGCAGGAGATGGAAAAAGCACTGGGAGGAGCCTGCTGGACAGGAACAGGAATTTGGAGATTCTGTGGCACTTCCGCTGTCATATAGATACTTCTTTATATATACTGTGTTAAGTTAGCATGAGCTTATTACATGTTTAAACGCCATTTTTCCTTCGGCTTCAGTTTGCACACAACACCTACTTGTTGTTGTAGCATTCAACCTAGAAGAGTGTTGTGACTTATTTGAGAATAATGTGTTATTATTCTGATATCAGCTTTGCTTGGTACACTGTCTGAACAGTGAGTGCTGAACCCTCTAAGAATAACTCGATACAAGGTTGTTAGGAGGTCTGATCTTCGCACCACATTAGACATAACATAAATACAGTTGCTGCAAACATTGGGCTCTAAGCGGGTTTAAGATAGAGTTACAGGAAATGCAAAACACACTTGAAGATGCTTTGCATGCAGAGAGCTGGTAGCTGATGATGTGATCCTCTCCTACTGACATTTAGAGGTATGGGCCCGCCCTGCTAAAACCCAAAAGAGACCTTCATAATATAATATAATATGCTAAATAGGGAGGTGAGAAATAGGTGTTGTTAATTCCTATTCATTTCAGCATTATAATATGCTATCACCGTTTGCGTACTATGGACTAGTAACTATGCTGATAACTTTGATTCTTATAATCTGTTTGTTAGTATTATACAAGATACTGCGTTTTAGAACATTGCATTGATTAATAAATATTTCAAATATGTACGTGTCCTCTTTACTCCATGTTCTGGTTTGAAATGATTATAGAACGAAAGAGTGTTCATGTGTTCCACGATACCTGAGGTAATCTAAGTTCATGTTCTGGTTTGTCTAAGTCATTGGGAGTTTGTTATGACCAATGAGACACTGTAGCTAGCTCGGTAAGGGGATTTCTGATACTAAGGTGAGTTTTGGGTCACCCTACTTCACTAAGGTTCTAGATCTCTATGCACAGTTCTGTGGGAGAACGGAAACCCTGCTACATGGCGCCCATACGTTGGTGGTCTTATATCATGACACTCGAGTAGTATATAATTCAAACCTTAACCCCTTCATTGCAGTTTCCGGTAAACGGTGGTGTCGGAAAAACCTACCTATTTTTGAAATAGGTCTTTTCAAGCTTGAATCTATCTAAAACGGTTTCCTTGAATTACTACACAGTTGTGCTACAAAGTACTCTTTGTTTTTTCACGTTCCTGTGCGGTCATGGCTCATGCCGTGGACATTCCGCTACATAGTCGCATTGCGGTGCGGGACCATTTGCGGGCTTATGATGTTCCTTTGGAAGGCTTGGCTGTGGTTATGGTGATGAGTGCGGCACATGCTTACCCGTACAAACTCTTTAATTCATGGGTGACATTTCTGGCAGTGGACGCAAATTCTGGAGTGTTCCACTCGTACACTCCCTCAGCTGTGCCTGCTGAATATGCTCCGTACAGAGCACAGGAAGTACCTATTGATGTTTGGCTGCATGGAGTTTGGTTTGGTGGCGCCCTACCCTATTCTTTAACCGCTCCAAGGTTAGGTCCTTTGTCCATTCCGGGCCCAAATTGGCCCGCTTTGGCTGGATTTACTCCTCACCCTAATCACGCCACATGTAACTTAGGTGAACTGAGACGACTTCATGTAGTCGCTATTGCCGTGATTAGAGCGCTTGTACATTGCACAAGTCGTAATATTCAAGGCACAGCCCCTAGAGGTGCGCAGCTTCAGGCAGGGCAGGCTGGTTTGAAAATCAGTCCTGTCATGGTGAATTCCGTAATGGGCAAGAAGTCCCAGGATAAGGATGATTTTCCTTTCTGGCTTGCCGAGAAATTTGACCAGCTGGAGGCTGTGTTTCCTAATACGACTCCTGGTGAAATACACCGGATTCTAACGCTTAGTTTGCCGAAAGATTTAGCCTCTGAGCTTGTTGACTGTGAGACCTGGGGTAAGACTTTTGCAGCGGTCTATTCGAGATGCTTTGGCACTCCGTTATGTCCAACCTGTCTGCGGTCCTTAAACGTGTTCAAGATGATCACGGACCGGAGTCTGCGGTTGAGTTGGGTATGCGCCTGTGTGGCACCTTTGATGTAGTTTGCGATCTGATCCTTGCGAATGTCACGGGGGATGCCGATGCCGACAAACCCCGACAGTTAGCAAGGATAATTGTGGTGGATTATAAAATGGTTGTCCGCAATGCCAAGGGTCTTAAGTCTTTTTCTGATAAAGAGAAAAAGCAGCCCCAGGAACAGTCTTCGGAAGCGAACGTTCAGCCCAAGACCAAGAAACAAAATTGGCCTAAAAAACAGAAACAGGGTCAGCAACAGCAACAACAACGAACACAGGTCTCTGTTCCTGCGTCTCCGTTGCCTGCGCAGTCGGATCGAGTTTATGATTTGCGCGATCGCGCGATGATTAAATCACCTGAACGTTTTCAGGCTTCTGACCAACGCTCTCCTCGTTCCTTTTAGGACTCATCGGCTTCGACTACCGGTGGAGGAGGGGGCGGCAGGGGCCGGGGTGGACAACAAGGACGTGGTCAGCCCCGCCCGCGCAACGGTGGAGAGCAGCAGGAAGGCATTTTGCCCAAGAGACCGCAGTTTGCCAAGAAGAAAGTCGCCGCCCTGACAGCGCATCGATAGGCCCAAGATAGTGAGAACGCGGCTTCGGAATCTGACGTGGGCTCTGACCTTGCTGGACAGCACGGCGGAGATTACCATAGTGAGAGAGGCCCTCCGTCCACTGTTGAAGGTGACTGCGACTAATACTTATGTTGTGATTGAGACAGCTGATACACATGTTGCTCCCCCTGCAAGACTTTTTGAAATTGTCCTGTTAATAGAAGGTGACATGCAGCAACCTGTAAAAGGGGTATTTTGGGAAAATCTTTCATCTACGTATGATATCTTGCTTTCGGAGGCTGACTGGCCCCCACCTTTTGTTCTTGCAGCTCCGCGAGGGGAGGAGGTGATCCTCCCCAGTTTCGCGCACACTGTTTCGAGAGTGGAAGCGCTGCGTTTTGCAGAAGAGTGGGCTCTGGCGCTTGCGCCGGCTGTGTACCGCAATCAGTGTGGCTGGGATAAATTGTCCCCGAACCACGAGATTCCTGTACGGTCTCAGCCGCAACCTCAACCTCAATTTCCCATACGACGTGAAGCCAAAGCTTCAGTCGCAGCTATCCTTGAACAATTGGAATATCAAGGTGTAATTGAAACGTGTGTGTCACAGATGAATAACCCCCTTTTTACTGTAAATAAGCCGGACGGCTCATATCGTTTGGTTTTGGATTACCGGCATTTGAACTCGCATTGCCGTAACTGTGCAGTACAGACTACTCACGGCTCTGCTCTTGTGAATAGTCTTGAGCGTAAACGGTTCAAAACCACGCTTGACATTTCCAATGGTTTTTATGCCCATAGATTGGATGGTCTAAGTTCCCAATGGACATCCTTTACATGCGGCAGTGTGCAAAAAATATTTCGGCGTCTCCCGATGGGCTATAAGAATAGTCCTGGAGTTTTTTCCGCCCGCATAGTCTCTCTTTTGGAGAGAATCGACCCAGTTGCTTGTTCGTATGTGGATGACATTTATCTCACAGACGACGAACTTTGGGAGCATCTGTGTCGTGCTAATAGCATAATTTGTAGCTTTGCAGACATGGGTTACAAGTTTAAATTTGCAAAATCGCACATTGCAGAGTACACAGTGTTGTTTCTGGGCTACGAGCTTAACAATGAAGGAAAGGGGTTGGCTCCTCACTTCCTGGAGAAATGCGCCCAGTTGCGCTCTCCGACAACACTGAAAAAATTACAATCTCTATTTTGTTTTTTAAATTTCGGGAGGACATACATTCCGGAATACGCACAGCGTATCAAGCCTCTGTATGCTTTGATACAACCATCTTTTTCCAAATCATGCTGGCTGCCTGAGCATTCAGCTATTCTGCAGTCCTTGCAAGCTGATCTGCTCGCTTCTGAATACTTACAGACTCGTGATAACCAGACCAACCTGGTGATAAGAATTATCCCTGGAGCTGTGGGTTTCACATACCTGACTTTTAATGAAGGAGATACAGTACCTATTGCTTACAAGTCACACTTGTACACTTCGGCTGAAATGCGATTTTCCACTGTGGAGAAAGTTTTGACGGCTGTGCAGATGGCAATTCTTGAGGAACGTGCCCTGTCACAGGGAAAACGCATGTTGGTTGTTACCCTGTGTCCTGCCTTGGAGGCAGTTTCGAAAGCCAGTGTACCAAATTCCAAAGCTTTGCACCCTTGGTGGATTCAATGGGCTGCATCCTTGTCATCCCAGGATGTCACGTTTATTTTTGACGCCACTTTACGGTCGCAGGAGTACTTACAGTATGAATTTTTTCATCCTACTCCTTTAGCAATGCGGCCGTTGGAGGATTTCCATTGCATCATTTACACTGATGGTTCGGCGCAGGTTGCGCATGGCTCTAAACACGGCTACGTTTCCGCGTGCGCCATTGTTGTCGGTGCCATGGTGAACGATGAGTTCAAGTCCAGTGTCGTGCACACGGAGACACTTTGGGCCTGCACTGCACAATTAGCAGAGCTTCGTGCTCTGATGCTTGCATTGGAGTACGCAGATCTTTGTGTGACGACTTTGATCGTAAGTGATTCTTACTTCTGTGTCCAGTCTTACAATGAAAACTTGTTCTTTTGGGTTCAGAATGATTTTCGTGATTCCAAAGGTAGCACAATAAAACATAAAATGATCTGGGTCCGAGTGGCGGAACTTAAAGAAAAGTTGCAGCTCGTGTTTGTGATTCATACTCTCGGCCATCAGCGCTTAGGAGTTCACGCTGTCGGTAATTCGCTTGCTGATGAAGCGGCGAAGTCAGCAGTATCAAAATACTTAGTTGCAGCTATTACACGGTCCAAAAGTAAAATAGATGATGACATCTTGGCGGCTGTAGCTGCCACAGAGAAGGGAGGTAAATATCCTGCGGGGTTCCCTTCGAAGTACACATACCACTTAAGTCCCGACAAGGTTCCTTATGTGAAAATTCCTGATGTTGGTGAACGTTTAGTTCCCAACTCGGATCACAGAGCTACTCTAATTACAGCGGCTCATGAAGGTGTGGCGTCTACGCATGCGGGCGTCTCAGCCACTGTAACTCAGTTACAACAGAGGTTCTGGTGGCGGGGACTGTACAAACAGACGCGTGATTATGTCCTTCAATGTGACATTTGCCAGCAGATCAAGCCTTCGACTGCTGCGCGTCCGCCACAGACACAGTTGTACATTTCTAATAAACCGCTAGGATGCGTTTATCTAGATCACTGCGGTCCTTTTTCTTCTGATACTGCGTATAAGTACATCTTAGTAGCAGTTGATTCATGCACACGCTTTGTGTGGGTATGGCCCCATCGCAGCGCTGATTCACGGACTGTCATAAGAGATTTGCGTGTCTTTGTAGGGATTTTTGCCTGTGGTACCTTCCATTCGGATCAGGGTCCGGCTTTCACCTCTAAGGCGTATAAGGATGCTATGGTTTTGTTGGGGGTCCAAGTCAAGTTTTCGTCTCCATACAGACCTGAGGGTAACAGTGTAGTGGAACCAATGAACCGTGACTTAAAGCAATCTTTGACAGCTCGAGTTATAGGCACTGGCAGAAACTGGCTAGCCCACCTTAATGGCGTGAAGCGTGCTCTAAATAATCTCCCTAGAAGGTCTCTGGGTGGGCGGACCCCATACGAAATGCTCTTTGGTATCAAGATGTATGTTCCTGACCTCGATGGGCTAGACTGCAAGGCCCAGGCCGCGGCTTTTGACGTAGATGAACATTGCAATGTTTTACAGAATCTACAAAAGACCAGAGACAGTCTTGCTAAGGAACATTTGCCCTCCACATCGGATGATGCGTTGCAGATCCCGGTAGTTGGCTGGCTACCCCAAGTTGGAGAACTGGTTCGAGAGAAGATCGATAACAAGAAAGAATTTGGTCCCTCATTTCGTGCACCTGTTCGAGTTCTTGGAGTGAAGGGAACAAGAACAGTCATATTACCACCTCTTCCAGGTCGTAAGGAAAACAGATTAATCTCAATTGACAATGTCAAGACACACAGGGTGGCCGATTCTTCATAGCATGACACCAGCAGTATCCTGTCCTTCCATGATGAGACATTCTGTGTTGGCCATTACTTCCAGTGCTGAGCCAGCGGTGACTCTCGAGATGCCTGTGATTTCCAGTCCTTTATTGAACCCTATTCCTATTAATGACAATGATGACCTGAACTATACCTATCCAACTGATTTATCAATGCCCGATTTACAGACTCGTTTGGCCACTGAATCCAGATTTTCTTTTGACTCAAGTTCTACACATTCGAAGAAACCATCACGTTTAGCAACATATGTCACTTTATTTAAAAAACATTTTTTGATTCCCCCTTGGACATATATTTGGATGGTTCTTTTTTCAATTTATCTTTTTATGTCAATTGGTTTTGTGTTTTATTTTTTCCGTCTGATTGATGGACACTATGTCAAAGAGAGAACAGGAATTCGGCACCTTAATGGAACATTGGCCCCACTTTGCAGGTTTTACACAAGTCAGACCTGATCCCCATTTTGAAACTGATCACACTGTCACGACTTACTCAGTAGGCAAATTGTGTCAAAATTGGTTACAACATTCCACATTGGCTGCAGTTAAACTACATCTGTCCCAATTGAGTGATAATGTGGATTTAAATGATTTTATAAAGGCCCAGCTAAAGGTAGAACTAAATGCTGGCTTTATGCGGTTTACAATGAGATTTGGAAATTTTCACAAATTGAGGCTGCTAAACGTCTAAGGGCTATTGACCAGGCTAATTTGGAAAAAGTTCTTGCTGTTGTCGATAACAGTATTAATATGCTTTCTTCCCGAATTTATACGTTGAATAATATTGTTTCTTCTGTTGTTGACATTGTGCATGATGAAGTTTCTGTATTATACCATGGTCAAAATCAATTGCGTTCCGTAATGCAGTTTGCATGGACCCTACAGACACTTAAAGCAGGTCGTGTGCCCTGGAGCTACATGAACGTGTCTTCCCTTTTTGCCCCATTTAATTTGACTGACAAACAGCGCATGTTATCAATGCGTGATGCATCATTTTCTATGTTACATATTGAAAGGTTAGAATCTTTGCCCTTTTCTGTAGCTGAAGCCACTGCTGCAACGTGGCTTATTCATGGATTGATTACATTACCATTTGCTTTGTACAAATTCACAAATTGTATGCTGTATATTGCAATAGGCCGATATGAACCACTAGGCAGCGCGTTCCTCCATGAGGCATGGTCTTTACCATACACTTACAGATGTCTGAAGGATGGAAAGGAAGTGAATCTTAATGGTGAAGAATGCACGCAGTCGCCTGACCGCTCATTGATATGCAGACACATCCAGTTACACGGTTCTTGTAATCAGGACCGGCCTAATTTAGCCTGTGTTTTAAAGGGTACACCAGTTCCAGCGATAATTCCCACATTTACATTATTGACAAATGGTAGTTATTTGCTTTTGAATAATGAGGAATGTTGTGGTTTAATAATCGGTATCGCTTATGTGCTAACTGTATCTGAACGGGTGGTGTGTTGCAAAAATGTTCTGTATCCTCCCACACATGGGAATTCAGATGTTTCCATCTGGCTGCGCATCCCAACCTTGAAAGCGGAGTTCAATGGTATGAGTAGAATAAGAGCCCTTTTGTCTCAAAAAGAAGTGGCCCTGAGCTCGGCCCGTGAAACTTATATCCTTCACATAGCTAACACACGCACAGAGGTGCAGGCACTTTTACATTCTGACTTGCCGTTTCATTTCTGCGAGCTGGTTCATCAAATCTTTAATGCCTCCTCCACGTCTGGGCTCGCACATTTTTTTAAATTGGTTAGCAGTGGTCTTGTGACTACGTTTGAAAAGTATTTGGTGTTATCCCCGCATTCTTCCATTCTATATTTTCAAGTTTGTTTGGCGGATTCCCTGTTTTGCTGGCTTTGGCTGCAGGCGTTTTGATATTGTTTTGCTTCATAAAACATGGATGCCCATCCTGCGCAAGAAGCCGTTCAACGCCTCCTGACACTGTTTCGTAACCGGATGCTTGATTACTATGGCACCCTGCCGCTTGCGACTTTAAGCACGGCTTTTGGATTATCATTTCGATTTTCCCATTTCACATGTGTCCAGCCTGTGTTTAATTGCCTGAGCTGCGATTTCAACTGGGCCATTGATTTGTGTCTGTGCTTGAGGACCTCTCCTGACGTCGATTTTAATCACCTGATGAGCCCCGTAATTGCTCATGAGTTGGTTTGCAATAGGCCGATATGAACCACTAGGCAGCGCGTTCCTCCATGAGGCATGGTCTTTACCATACACTTACAGATGTCTGAAGGATGGAAAGGAAGTGAATCTTAATGGTGAAGAATGCACGCAGTCGCCTGACTGCTCATTGATATGCAGACACATCCAGTTACACGGTTCTTGTAATCAGGACCGGCCTAATTTAGCCTGTGTTTTAAAGGGTACACCAGTTCTAGCGATAATTCCCACATTTACATTATTGACAAATGGTAGTTATTTGCTTTTGAATATTGAGGAATGTTGTGGTTTAATAATCGGTATCGCTTATGTGGTAACTGTATCTGAACGGGTGGTGTGTTGCAAAAATGTTCTGTATCCTCCCACACATGGGAATTCAGATGTTTCCATCTGGCCGCGCATCCCAACCTTGAAAGCGGAGTTTAATGGTATGAGTAGAATAAGAGCCCTTTTGTCTCAAAAAGAAGTGGCCCTGAGCTCGGCCCGTGAAACTTATATCCTTCACATAGCTAACACACGCACAGAGGTGCAGGCACTTTTACATTCTGACTTGCCGTTTCATTTCTGCGAGCTGGTTCATCAAATCTTTAATGCCTCCTCCACGTCTGGGCTCGCACATTTTTTTAAATTGGTTAGCAGTGGTCTTGTGACTACGTTTGAAAAAGTACTTGGTGTTATCCCCGCATTCTTCCATTCTATATTTTCAAGTTTGTTTGGCGGATTCCCTGTTTTGCTGGCTTTGGCTGCAGGCGTTTTGATATTGTTTTGCTTTATAAAACATGGATGCCCATCCTGCGCAAGAAGCCGTTCAAAGCCTCCTGACACTGTTTCGTAACCGGATGCTTGATTACTATGGCACCCTGCCGCTTGCGACTTTAAGCACGGCTTTTGGATTATCATTTCGATTTTCCCATTTCACATGTGTCCAGCCTGTGTTTAATTGCCTGAGCTGCGATTTCAACTGGGCCATTGATTTGTGTCTGTGCTTGAGGACCTCTCCTGACGTCGATTTTAATCACCTGATGAGCCCCGTAATTGCTCATGAGTTGGTTTGTTCTGGCAAAAGGGTTATGGCCTTGGCAGTGATGCATGGACTAATGGGTCAGTGGGACATACCCGCAGCAGCGCATGACTTTCTGACACATAGCGCTCTTGAGAACCCACCGAGTTGTCCTCTGATGTTACAAGAGGATCCGGTGCTGGAGGAGCACGTATGTTCTTTCCCATTACTTAATTGGATTTCTGAACTGTTTTCGGATGATGACAGTGATTTCATGTTGGAGGCTGTTGCTGCTTATTTTGCATATACTGTCCAATCATGAGATGCCTTGGAGACTTTCATTATTGTGGCACGTGAATTTTTTTTTGTTGAAAAAGTGCCTTTTTTCTTATAACCATTTGGATTTATGCGGCCTAGTCCTATATACTTGTACTTTGAGGCCTTGCATTGTAGTCTTTTATTAATCGTTGTTTGGCCACTATTGGCGTTCATACACATGCGTTCATACATATTTTTATATTTAGCTTAGCTCAATATTGTTGAACTCTGCTTTCATATTATGCCTTTATTCTAGTATTGGCTTTCCTTTTTTGACCGTGCTCGGATCATTGGCGGGGTGTCATATAGATACTTCTTTATATATACTGTGTTAAGTTAGCATGAGCTTAAACGCCATTTTTCCTTCGGCTTCAGTTTTGCACACAACACCTACTTGTTGTTGTAGCATTCAACCTAGAAGAGTGTTGTGATTTATTTGAGAATAATGTGTTATTATTCTGATATCAGCTTTGCTTGGTACACTGTCTGAACAGTGAGTGCTGAACCCTCTAAGAATAACTCGATAAAAGGTTGTTAGGAGGTCTGATCTTCGCACCACATTAGACATAACATAAATACAGTTGCTGCCAACATTGGGCTCTAAGCCGGTTTAAGATAGAGTTACAGGAAATGCAAAACACACTTGAAGATGCTTCGCATGCAGAGAGCTGGTAGCTGATGATGTGATCCTCTCCTACTGACATTTAGAGGTATGGGCCCGCCCTGCTAAAACCCAAAAGAGACCTTCATAATATATTATAATATGCTAAATACGGAGGTGTTGTTAATTCCTATTCATTTCAGCATTATAATATGCTATCACCGTTTGCGTACTATGGACTAGTAACTATGCTGATAACTTTGATTCTTATAATCTGTTTGTTAGTATTATTCAAGACACTGCGTTTGAGAACATTGCATTGATTAATAAATATTTCGAATATGTACGTGTCCTCTTTACTCCATGTTCTGGTTTGAAATGATTATAGAACAAAAGAGTGTTCATGTGTTCCACGATACCTGAGGTAATCTAAGTTCATGTTCTGGTTTGTCTAAGTCATTGGGAGTTTGTTATGACCAATGAGACACTGTAGCTAGCTCGGTAAGGGGATTTCTGATACTAAGGTGAGTTTTGGGTCACCCTAATTCACTAAGGTTCTAGATCTCTATGCACAGTTCTGTGGGAGAACGGAAACCCTGCTACACCGCCCTGTTCTCCAATTTAAAAAAAGGACTCCTTGAACAAAAAATAACAGCCAAATGTTAATCTGAGGAGTTTTTTCATCCAAATCATCATTTGCATAAGGTTTTATGCTGCTAGAGCTGAAATTTTCTTCTCTAAATTGAAAATTTTACATGTTCGGGTTCTCAAGCTTCACATTACTTCCGCCGGATGTCGATGGCGTGTCCAAAATGACGTGTTTGCGTTCTCTCACTCCCTTTCGCATAGGATATCATGTGTTTGCTTCCTCACGCTCTCGCTCGATGTGGAGAATGACGTGTTTAGGTTCTCTCGCTCCTTGTCGCGTTCGATATGACGAGTTCACGTCCTCACGCTCTTGCTCGCGTTGTAGAATGACGTGTTTGAGAACTCATTCTCTCGCGGTGCATGATCGCAAGACTAATTACGTGATTGCGGGCGTGAACTCTCGCAAGATAGCGCAAACGACTACCAACATGGCAACATCTCGTCGAGCACGCGACTGGATCGGGAAAACTTGTCGGGGAACGCAGGGATCCAGGTAAGGCGATCGCACACGCACGAGAACGTATTTTTACAGGCGAGCATGAGAATTGTTTTCGGTACGCTACGGATGGCGGAAATGTTGGCATTTTCGCGCTCTCCGCGGAACGCAAAAATGTCAAATTATCGTAATTTCTGCAAGCGGAATGGAATTTGACGGCCACCCCTTATTGTTATCCCTGGCGTCAATTTTCGATGATTAATCAAATAACCTTTTCTTTGTTTCACTAGACAGCCTTCAAAACCAATTACTGCATATACACCTTTATTGATGTTTTCTGTGACGTTGTTTTTAAAAGTATAGGTTTGCAGAACTTCATAGAGACAAACGTTCTCAAGGTGAGTACTTCTATTTGGATAATAAGTATCCAACATGTTTGTCTGTACTATCTGGTTCTTTCTCCGCCAAATACTCTATTTCTTGTACAGATTTCCAAAAATCGGTTTTGTGTTGCAGCAAGAACTAGACTCACCCAAATGATGGTTCTAGATTTGCCATACAGACTTGCTGATGATAACCGATCAGAACATTCATATGCTCCAATTTCCCTATGCGACAACATCTTCAGACTGTAACTGTATAATTTCTTGCTTAGACTCTTTTCATGTGAAATTTCCTCTCACATTTCTTTCAGTTCCGTCTTTTCTGATTTTGTGATGTAAGACGTCACATATCGAGCCACAGCAATAGAGTTGTCAGCCACATATTGAATATCCATGTTAGCATTCCACATGGACAAAATGACTTGGTTGTAGTCATTTATGTATCTGGACTCCTCATTTCTTCTTAGGTTGTATGTATTTTTGGGTGATTATCTTGTCACAGTATGTCGCAGAGAAGACATAAAAATGTTGACTCTTCCTTTCGATGTTACTGGACGTTGAAATGCAAAACGACATTTTGTGTAGAACTTGTCCTTGGATATGTATTTTCAACGGCAGTATTTCCCACAACGATGGGTTTGAAAGCGTAAAACTTGATGTCTTAAATTATTTTCTTCTGTACTTTTCGGAACAGCACATGTAGAATACTGCTCAATGAAACTCATCACTTTCTCATCTGAATCTGTTCCGAATTTTGGTGCATCTTTAATCCTTAGCAGCATATGTATGTGAGGAGCACCTCTTGCTTGATACTCCTTTCTCCAAAAGAAATCCAACACCTCTCCAAGCGGAGGATTTTTTTTGTTTGTAATAAAAGACATCATAGCTTCAAACCTATGATTGAAATATCTGCATACATTACCTGGATCCAAAGAGCACAGTTCTCCAGGTGTCTTGTATTCAATATTTTCAATGTTTTTATTTGCCTCTCGTAGAAATTCAAGTAAGTCTTCCCAAGCATACTCAGCACAGCTAAGAGCGAGGAACCATGTAGGAGTTCCTAAGTTTCTTAGCATACATTTCAATTCCCCATGACGACGGTACCAATACTCGTTAGTACCACGCTGACATGCCATGAGATTAATTAGCTGAGATTCCAAAACACTGTCTTGCAGTTTCACTTTATCAGTAAAATCCCTTGCTGAAACATTTTGAAGATGTGTTGCACTTTTCAGTATATGGTTTACAGCATAGGAAAGTCCAGACAAATCACTCTTAAACAGTAGATGGAAAGCATATGGAATGCATTGACGAAACCTTGGATCTTCTGCATGTAATCTTGAAGTCCGGTATTCAGATGCAGGAATTTGAACAGGACGGTCGTCATATCGTCCACCTTCACCTGTTGGAAACAACTGTGGAAAACAACGAGCTTCCATACTTTCTTCCCATACAGTAATGGGACTTCCTTTGGCTTTTTTCATCTGAAACAAGTCAATAGCATTCCCCATTACTTCTTTGGAATGCAATGGATGAACACTATAATGTGTATAAATATCTTCACTTCTGGAGACATCAGTGTCGTCTTGTACAGTTGTTTCCTCTTCTCCCACATACACATTTTTATAGTACTGATTATTTTTTAACAGATACAACGTTGCCTTTTTGACTTTCCTAACATCCACTAATTCTAGCCAGATTTTCTTACTTTTTGTCAGAACACCATTAACTAGAATAACCAGAGGTTCCTCTTCTACTTTTTCGACACCAATTGCATCAATATTTTTCTTAAAATCTAGAGGCAAATAAACAACTCATCCCTTTATTCCTCTCTGTAAATCTGAAGGAGGCAATTTCCCGGTCTTAGGCTCCATGCGAACAATAGCCTGAAAAGGATGCACACATTGAATCAGAATAGACTCATTGGTATTTAAATCTATCAATTCAGGAGCAATGTCTACCAACTCCAGATTATTATGAACAGCTCTAACAGGCATTCTGTTTTCATTTAATGTATTATAACAATATTTACAAATACGTTGATCAGAGCCCAAATCAAAACAATTTTCTACCAACAAATAAGTTGCAAAATCCTTCCACTCATTATTATTTACCTTTTCGCTTTTTACATATAAATCAACTTATCTAGTCTGATGCTTATAATGAGTTTGTCAACAACACATACAGGAAAAATTAGGCCTTGCACTTGAATTGACCTTAAACTTTGTAATTTCATTTTCAAATTTTCCTGTACTTAAAATCTCTACATTCTCTTCTACATTACCTTCTATTACTGTATCAATTTCTGGACTGACCTCTTTTTCACCAGAGTAACAAAACTCAATTTCATCACAAATGTTTTTCACATCTAATTCAGTTCCATCCTGTTTAACTGTTTTAGTTTAAGTGATGGACTTTTTGCATAATACAACCTTCTCACTAATTTCTTCACTTTATTATGATGCACTGGTAACATCCTAAAATGGTGAAAAACACTCTGACATACCTTTCTTGAAAGATAAGCCAGTGAATGCCCTTGCAAACCTGTTTTTTTCTCTCACTCTACAAGGCTCTAACTCTTGTAAAATTTTCATTTTTTTGTTTCACACTTTTCTTAGTATATGTCCGTAAGAAAGTGTGAAACAAATCAATTGAATCCTGTCGCACATTACAAATACTATTACAATTGCAAGTATACACTGGAGCCTTAGGACATCTCCCTAAAACGTATTCAGCTAACACCTCTTCTGTATTTCTAGGCACAATCTCTTCTTTTTCAACCGGACAAACGTCCTTCACCTCATATGCTTGACCACTGGTGTCAACTGCATGCACCAAATCATTATCCTGAAAGTAACTTTCTTCATTAAAAAATGGCTCAGAACCTGAACTATGCTTCCATTCTCCAGAAAAAACATCACAAAAATTAGTCCTATTAATTACTCTCCTCCACTTACATTTTGATTTGAACACATTGAGTACCTTATCGAGTGTACGAATTCTATTCATTACTAAACTAAACAATTTGTTTTTACTTCAAATGCTTCATCCACAATCTTAACTATGTTTTTTTTTCTTGTTAAAAGCGGTCTTTTTTTGATACCTCTTTACATTTTTTAATAAATTTGATACTATTCTGTTATAAAACATTTGTCTACGAATTTCAATAAATTGATTTCTCCTTCTTTTGTTATAGCCTTATAGCCCGCCGTAGAGGGCTATACCAGCTATTAAAGGCCCTCTCCAGCGTTAAAGGCCCCGAGCCGAAGGCGAGGGCCTTTAACAAGGGAGAGGGACTTTAATAGCGGTATAGCCCATCTACGAAGGGCTATAAGGCTATTAGAACATTCTGTCACTAGAGGACAGAATGTTCTAACAAAAAAAAAAAGCCTTTTGGGAGCGTGAGGGGATTGGAATCCCCTCAGGTTCCCTGAAGCCTTTGATCACAGCCAGAGCTGTGAACAAAGAAACATTGGAATGTTGGAGCTCCAGGCTTATACCAGCCATTATAAGCCCAGAGCACTCCATTGTTTTCAATGGAGCTCCCACCATTCAAATGTTCTAATATACAAAATATCATCTCCTTTTACAGGTCTAACATTTTTAGAAGGACATCCTGTCTTCTTTCTAATTACAGGCGTTTCATTCTTGTTTGCAAAAAAACGTTTTTTTTCTTGACATTTCAATAAGTTCCTGAGAACATTTTTAGATTGCTTACCAGGAGCATTTTTTTTTCTCTGAAGATTTTATTTTGGTTGGTTCTTGATTTTCTTTTTCCTTAGACCCTAATTTTCTTTTATAAACTTTTTCACGTCTTTCTTTTGAAGGCATTTTTTTCTTTGTTTGTATAGATGATTATAATCTGTGGTAAAGAAAAAATAACATATTATAGACCACTACAAACATATTATATAGCAATTACAATAAGTAAACAATATAAACACTGGTATACAACAAAAGGCTGATTTACATTACATGTGCTTTGCTTTGCGTCAAAAATGATTTACTATTTAATGTTATGTCTTGCTTATATATAGGTGGCCTGTTTTTGGCCTGTAGATACAGTGTAATAATATGAGCACAGACACACATACTGCTTGCAGAGACAGAGATGGTAGATTACATGTAATATTGCGGACATGTGCCTAAGATCACACTGATGGGTGAATTAATCTTCACTCACAGTGTGATCTTAGGCAGATGACTAGGATGTCAAATGTAATCTACCATATCTTTAAAAAAACATGTACTTCCATATTTTTAAAGACATCAACTAATCACATTATTCACCCACATCCATTTAAAATCAAGCTTGACAAGATGACCAGCATGTTACATGTAATCTACCATGTCTGTGTCTGCAAGCAGTATATGTGTCTCTGGTCATGTTATTTCCCTGTCTCTACAGGCCAAACACAGGCCACCTATATATAAGCAAGACATAACATTAATTACTCATTACATGTAACATCCTGGGCATGTGCCTAAGATCACACTATAAGTGAAACTAGATTCACCCATCAGTGTGATCTTAGGCAGCGACACACATACTATTTGCAGAGACAGACATGGTACATTACATGTAACATCCTGGGCATGTGCCTAAGATCACACTGTAAGTGAAGCTTGATTCACCCATCAGTGTGATCTTAGGCACATGACCAGGATGTAAAATGTAATCTACCATATCTTTAAAAAACATGTACTTTCATATTTTTAAAGACATCAACTAATCGCATTATTCACCCAGATACTTTTAAAATCAAGCTTGACTCACAGTTTGATCTTAGGCACATGACAGCATGTTACATGTAATCTACCATGTCTGTGACTGCAAGCAGTATATGTGTCTCTGGTCATATTATTTCCCTGTATCTACAGACCAAACACGGGCCACCTATATATAAGCAAGACATAACATTAATTTCTCATTACATGTAACATTCTGGGCATGTGCCTAAGATCACACTGTAAGTGAAGCTTGATTCACCCATCAGTGTGATCTTAGGCACATGACCAGGATGTAAAATGTAATCTACCATATCTTTAAAAAACATGTACTTCCATATTTTTAAAGACATCAACTAATGACATTATTCACCCAGATCCTTTTAAAATCAAGCTTGACTCACAGTGTGATCTTAGGCAGATGACCAGCATGTTACATGTAATCTACCATGTCTATGTCTGCAAGCAGTATATGTGTCTCAGGTCATGTTATTTTCCAGTCTCTACAGGCCAAACACATGCCACCCATATATAAGCAATACATAACATTAATTACTCATTACATGTAACATTCTGGGCATGTGCCTACGGTCACTCTATACGTGAAGCTAGTTTCACCCATCAGTGTGATTTTAGGCAGAGACACACATACTGTTTTCAGAGCCAGACATGGTACATTACATGTAACATCCTGGGCATGTGCCTACGATCACACTGTAAGTGAAGCTTGAATCACTCATCAGTGTGATCTTAGGCACATGACCAGGATGTAAAATGTAATCTACCATATCTTTAAAAAACATGTATTTCCATATTTTTTAAGACATCAACTAATCACATAATTCACCCAGATCCTTTTAAAATCAAGCTTGACTCACAGTGTGATCTTAGGCGCATGACCAGCATGTTACATGTAAACTACCATGTCTTTGTCTGCAAGCAGTATATGTGTTTCTGGTCATATTATTTCCCTGTCTCTACAGACCAAACACAGGCCATCTATATATAAGCAAGACATAACATTAATTTCTCATTACATGTAACATCCTGGGCATGTGCCTAAGATCACACTGTTTAAGATTGGCTTCATCACATGCAGTGCTTTATATTTCTAGTTCCTGTCTGATACTATACACTGCCCAATTAATTTTAAAGAACTAAATACTTGATTAAGCTACATTTTTTTATGTATTCCTAAAAACGATAATTGAAAGTGATTACTTTTTTCTACAATTTAGAGCAAGAAATTTGAAATTATAATGAATCCAAATGAAGAGACCAAGAAAATGTAATTTGAAATTTTAACGATATTTATTGAAATTCAAAATGACAGGGATATTTCTTGGGATGAATCTCTTGACGAAGAATTAATCGAATGTTTGGATAAAATGGAATCATCATGGCACACTTATAATGAGGACATTCCTGATCATATGATTGAAGAGGAAATTCCAGATGAAGACATGCTACAAGTTCTATTAAATTATGAAAATTCTGAACAATAAATTAATATTTACAAATTCAAAATTAATTGACGTATTATTTCTTTTTATTTCTAATTTATGAAGTAGTAGTGAAGTGATTGTATTGAAGTGAATTTTAGACTCTACATCGGTACCTACTTGTAGATATTTAAATCACTCACATAACACAACAGCTCTTTTTTGAGACATCACATCACTGATGATATCATTCATGTGATAATACGATGCACCTCCTCACACTCTAATATAACCTTTGATACACCCAGTGTTAAATAGAGACTACCATTCTTGAAACCATTGACACACCAATACCAGTTACTACATACGCACTCACTGATTCCTAGGTCTACACACACATTCACTCATTCACCCATAGAATCACTCATACATACAGTCACTCATCAATACAAGACTATCATATGCACTCATACACCTATACACACACTCACACACTGCCACCCATCCATGGAGTTACTTACACACCTAGTCAGTCATGCAAAGAATCAATCACACTTCCATTTCCTCAACTATACAGTTATACACACAACACCTTACTTATTCAAACATATACTAACACATACTTACTCACTTATACAATCACTGATACAAGTACACAATGATCCATACAGCCACTCGCACATTCACTGGCTCTCATGTATAGTCATTTATATATGCCAACTCTCACATGCAATGTGTTTTACATATGTACTTACTTGGACATGTAGCACTGAGATATCCATTCACTCACCAACACACCCATGCATACAGTCAACCGCCCATATAGCTGTTTCCACATGCACTCTTGAACTCATACACCTAGTGAATCAACTGCTCACACATTTATGCACCGAGTCGCACACCTCCCAGCCACCCACACACACACTCAGTCTCCCATTCAAATACTTGGGCAACCAATCAATAACCCATATAGCCACTCATATAGCTACTGATCAACACATGCAGTAGCTTACACAACAACAGACATACTGATGGACACACTCAGACAGTTTAGTCACTAACCCATGCAATTAGTAAGACACATTTAATCACTCACTAGTACAGTCAGTCACGCACCTACTAAATCCTTCATCCAGACAAATATACATCCACTCATTCTTCAATATGTAAAACATATTTAAACTTTACAGAAACACACAGTCACTGGATGATGTCATCAGTGATGTCATCAGTGATGTCAAATGAGATGTCATCAGTGATGTCATTTGAGATGTCATCAGTGATGTCATCAGTGATGTCACTGACCATGTCATGAATGATGTAATATGTGACATCATCAGCAGTGGATTGCGGGTGCACGAAATATAGTTAGTACAACTAACTATATAGGAGCAATTTCAATGGTTTTTTAAATGCTAATTCCTAACTATATAAGGCCTGAAACCTATGTTTTTTTAAGTGAATATATATATATATATATATATATATATATTACCTACTGGTGGTCGCCAGTAGGTATATATAGTTAGGATTTTTTTCCTATGGGATTTCTGAAAATTCTATGGAGTTTGTGGACGGAATTGGCTGAAATTTTCAGGAAAATGGCACATTTTGTTTCTGAGCAGCCCCTGAATATTTGGGGGGGTTTAATCAAGGGGGGCTGAGAAATAAGGGGGGTCCCAAAACGCGTTTTTCCCATTCATTTTTCCATAGGGCGGTTGGAATCATTTTTAGCTCGAACGGCTGAATGGATTTATACGAAACTTGGCAAAATTGTAGATATGGTTTGCCCGACGTGCCTTTGCTATGTCTCAATATATGTGCTCCAGTGGATTTTGAGAAATTAACGTTTTAAAAAACAGATATATCTGTGACAGCGCTCCGGTTAGCGCCCCGGTTCGCGTACCTGACGCGTAACGGAACTTCGTGAAGTGAAGCTGATTGGCTCTCCGGTGTCTGTCAACATTCTAAACAGTCCGGACCGGCCGCCATCTTGTCTCTCGGTAGGATCGAGAGACAAGAGGTGGAGAAAAACGAAGGGGGAATTTAATGAAAGGGGGCAAGGTAGACCCCTCCTGACCCCCTTGGAATGATGTGGGGTTTGTTAAAGGGTCCCGTGGGGCAAATAAAAAAAATTAAATTTTTCGCGGTAGAAGCGCTTCCCGGTACGCGAACCTGGTAGCTTACCGGTAGCGTAACGGGAGTTCGCCATTTTGTGTTTCGGTCGAATTTAATCACAAGATGGAGGAAAAACAATGAGGGTGGCTGAGGAGGCTCATATATGTCGAGAAAAAAAAATATTTTGAATTTTTCGCGCGGTTAGCTGCCGGTACACGAACCGGGTAGCGAACCGGGAAGCGAACATAAGTGAAAATTGGTGAAAAAATTTTAAAAGAGTAATTATAGTTAAGGTAGCTCTGAAAAGAGCTTTTGGGTTCTGTGTAAGTTCTAGGTACTTATAAGTAGGTACCAATACACAGTCTCAAATTTTGTATGAAAACTCTGTTTCCCTCATCTGAGAAGTGCACACCATCTCCTCTGTAGATATATTGCATGTAGTAACGCAAGTTATTGTTGTAGATGGCGCCCATTCCATGGCCTCTCATATAAGCTGAAACAGACTTATTTACATGCTTTCTCGCTTTCTCAATGTGTGGAAAAATTTGATTGGACCACCTCCGTTTCTGTCTTTGGCATATATTGGAATATACCAAGGCAGTTTGAGGAAAAAGTGCCATTAATTGCTCAAAGGTGTCCTTTAAGAGCATTTCCAGACCTACCCCAGTCAAAGTGCCCAAATCATTTCCTCCACAGTGCACTATTATGAGGTCAGGGTTTGGCAAATGTAAAAAGGTTTTCACCAATGGTATCAATTGGTGACATCTCAATCCTCTTTGGCCAATCCATTTGATTTCCACATTTTGTAAATTGAGGTTGTGTAAATTTCTGTTATCAGCATACCTGTGAGCCCAGTGGATGTAGCTATGTCCAAGAATCCAGACAGAAAACATGGTGAGAGGAGGTTCTGCTGCAGTCAGATGAAGTGTGGGAATGAAAAAGCAGTTGAAACAGTAGGAGTTTGTAAAGAAAAAAAACTGTGGAGTTTCAGTGCTAATGATTCACTAGCAGTGATTGGTGGATTTCCATTTCTTAAAACAGAAAGTTAGGATGCATGGATGTGTTCTTTGAAAGATGTAATTTGAATGGTTAAGAAAAAATGATTTAAAGAAACATTGCAGTGGATTAGCAGGTGTGCTGAGAGTTAAGAGTTCTTTTGAAACATTGTTGTGTGAGCTTGTAAACATGAGAGGTCTTTCAGGAGGTAGTTGTTATGGAAAAAGGGCAGAAAGGGCAGAGGGGGGATAGCTGTTGATTTGAAAAAAGTGAGGGAAGAGTTTTTGATTGGGTGACATGAGAGATATGTATGATGAAATACAGCATTTCTGTGCCTTTGTTGGTTGCAGCCTCTGGAGTGCATACCCTTTGCTCTGCTAAAGAAAAATTGGTGTGTGTCTGAGGCTTTTTTGAAATTCAAAAAGCATTTGCTAAGGTGAGAAAAAATTCATTTAATTTAGATAGAGACTAGTATAGTTTATGGAGAAAATAAGGAAGCCAGCTGTGCATTTAAAATGTTGTTTTGTGTCAAGTGTTTTCATAATTTTTTCCAAAAAGATTTTGCTTCTTTGACAAATTATAATTGTAGATAATGTGAAGTATTAGTACTGACAGGGTGTGCTTGTACATAGGAGGTGTGCTGTGTTTTCAAATTATGACCAGAAAATCGTTTTTTAACAAAAAGACATGCTTTTTACATTTATGTCGATTCAATTTGCACTTTTGTGCAAAAGTTATGTAGCAATGATGAAAGAGTTCGTATCCTGATGGTAGGAGATTTTAATGCCAAAATCAATAATAGCTCAATCGCATCTTTTTCCAATCTGGACCAGGAGGAGGTTTTGGTTAATCCCAGAGGCAGTATTCCCTCCCCATTTAAGATCTGATAAACGTGGCCTTTTACTGTTGCAAAACTTAAGAAATCTTGACCTTATAGTATTAAATGGCAGATTCCCAGAGGACTCTCCTGCAGCCTTCACCTTTCACGGGTCACATGGAAATTCCCTTCTCGATTATATGGCAGTGTCATTTCAACTGTTTGGGGTATTTTCCCAGTTTAAGGTTCTCCCTACTAATTTGAGTGACCACAATATATTGGCTGTTAATATTTCTTTAAACTTCGAGAAACCCGAACTATGGAACCAGAGGAAAGAGATAGTAACATACTCTCGAAGTAATGGTCGCACTTGTTGGTCACACAAGAACCTTCCGAATCTACATTGGGTATTTAAGAACATTGCGTTCAGTTTAATCTGGGAGAACCCGATTGTGAGGTATGGAAGAATCATGACTGCTGTCAGAAAGCTGGGAAGAAAGATGAAAGGTGAGAGTGCCGCCCCTAGAGTAACTCCTCCTAATGAAATTAAAACTCTTAATAATAAGATAAATGGGTTGATTAGATCGCAATTTACAGACCCATGGCCATCAAGACAAAAAGAGATATACAGATTAAAACAGGCCCAGAAAAGGAAAATAGCTGCAGTTCGCAGGGCCTCTGAAGACGAAAAATGGTTTAACCTTCGGGAAGTGGCAGCCTCGGGGGACACTAGAAAGTACTGGGCACTGATTGCCAAATACTGTGACAGTAGAGTAAAATCCCAGCCCATGTTGATCTCTGAATCTGAATGGTCTACTTATATATCCCTATTGTACGCCCCCAATCCTACAGATGTTGGGGTTGAGGGGTTTAATGGGATTGTATCATCCGTAGAAGAGGTAGAAGCAACGGTAATGAGCAAACTTGAGGGATACATTAAGGGGGCAAGATACTCCGGGGCAATGGGGCCGGATGATGTCCCTGTAGCAATTATAAAAAAAGACCGCGGCGATTTGGCAAAGGTGTTACATCCCCCGTTCGTCCATTGTTATAAGCTCGGGGATATCCCTAATTCCTGGAAGGGCAGTATAATAGTACCTCTATATAAAAAAGGCCCTAAAAACTCACCTGCAAGCTATAGGCAAATCTCCCTTTTAGACGCAACGGGAAAATTGTTTGCAAAAAGCATACTTGTCCACTTGCAAGAGTGGGTATTCGGTAGTAACTTCATTCCCCTTGAACAGTCTGGTTTTCGGAAGAATAGTGGTACCCTAGACAACATCTCTGTCTTGCAAACCTTAATTGATAAATATCCTGTGGGGCGTATACAGCATTCATTGACTTCTCCACAGCGTTTGATAGGGTAGACCGGGGGACGCTGTGGAGGAAATTGATAAGAATGGGGATCCCATGGAATTTGTTAAGAGTAATAATTGCTCTCCACTCCTCTACGTGGACTCAAGTTCTGTTGGGGGGGACTCAAGGTCTATCAAAGAAAATCACTACCCACAATAGGCTGAAGCAGGGGTGCCTCTTGGCCCCTTTACTCTTCTCAATCTACATAAATGACCTCCCTAGCCGGGTAGGGGAGAGTAAAGGGGACCCTCCACAAGTGGGTGATCTAAAATTAAGTTGTTTACTGTATGCTGATGATGCAATCATCATGGACCTAACTCCAATTGGGTTGCAAAGATGTTTGACGGAGCTGGTTAGGTACACTAAAGAATATTTTTTTTAAATAAACACTTCTAAGAGTAAGGTGATTATTTTTAGTCAGAAAGGCTGTAAGGTTAGACCAAATCTGAAATGGTATTTGGGAGATGAAAATATGGAAATAGTGACATTTTATCCTTATTTAGGAATTTTTTTTACTAATAGGTGCTCTGCTATCAGACATTTAGATCACTGCAAAAGTAAAGCTATTTCACAAGCTTCGGCAATTAACCGCTTGTATAAGCAATGCGGGAAAAGACACTTCTCACATACTATTGCAGTGTACAAAATAAAGATTCCGCCGACCTTGAATTATGCTAGTGAAACAATTGACGAATGTGAGTGGGCTAAGTTCGACAAAGTGGAAGGCAAAATCTGGCGCCAAATATGTAACCTGAGTTACGCAGCATTAATTGCGGCTCTTAGGCTCGAATTTGGCCTCCTCTCAACATATGTTTTGTCATTGGCAGGGTCTTTAAGGTGGTGTAACGCTTTGATAAATGGTCAAGAAAATCTATTAAGGCTAGCTCTGCACAAGGACATTTTTGATAACTTATTGTGTAAAAGTGTAATTTTTAGAAACTATTTAAAAGCTTTAAGTACCTTTGGTTTGGACATAACAGGGGCAGCAGGTTTAAACAAATTAGAATTAAAGCACTTAATTAAAAAAACCATATATGTGATCTCACGAGAAAGAGATCTGGAAATATGCTGAGGGAATGGAAAACTGGATTGCTTAGCGGAGAGTTCAATTGTAAAAAATCCTCAGCCGTATGTTCTTTGGAACTTGAAACATGGTGTACGCAGAGTGATTTTACTCCTAAGAATGAATTTGTTGCCGCTGAGGATAGTAACAGGAGCTTGGGAGGGTATCCCCAAAAATGAAAGAATTTGTGATTTATGCAATGGAGGTATCCAAGATTTTAATCATGTTTTGATTGTGTGCCCAGCACTTAGTTCAATGCGACGCAAATTTCTAAGGCCTGGTTTTTTACATTATAATATTTCAACAGCAGATCAGGCACGCACCTTTCTTATGCATCCCCGTCAGAACAGATATGTTTTAAGATTTTCTGTTCTTTAAAGAATTTTTAAATGTATATTAGAAAGTCTAGAAGTAGGGGGAACAGTGGTTCATGTAGTACCTTGTATAACTTCCCTTGTCTTAGCACTTTTCAAGCACTTTAAGAATTTTAATACTTGCAACATCGGATAAGTATCATTGTTAAGTAGTGTGTTTTAACAATTTTGTTTGCTACTTAAATTTTTCGGTTCTTTGTTCCGAGTTAATTCGGCTAAATTGTTGCTAGATAATCATCCTGAGTTCTGTCCTGGATTAGGGTGTCGATGCACTAGCACTTTATCTTGATATATTTGTACTTTTAGTATCATCTTGCATAAATCATCTGCTGTTAACCCTGTTTTCTGTCCTCGACATAAGAAATATTTTAATTGCTTTTGTTAACTACTGCCTGTATATTGGATAATAATTGCACAAATGTATATGATTTTAGTAATCTTGGGCTAAACTAAAAGGGTTGATTCAGGTATTAGGCCTGGATTAGGATTATGGTTTCTTTACGTCTGCATATTGTAGATGGCATGTGCACTTTATACGGCACTTTATAAAAATCCTGCCGCTGCTTTCATTTAATATTTATCTCCCATAGATAAGATTTTAAGGGTGTAACTTTTCGTGCTTTTTAATACTGTTTTTTTATGAATCATGTTTTATAGTAATGTTATGTGGAATTCCTTGGAATTCCAAATCATAATAAAATGAATTGAATTGAATTGAGAAGGACAACATGGGGTGTGCTTTTTTAAATAAATATTTCACTTCCCAACATGAATATGGGAGAATAATTTGCTTGTTTGTTGGTTTAAAAACTTGTTTCTTGAAGTCATTTAGGTTTCACAATATGTTCTGCAAGAGTTACATAGTCAACATGGGGGCATATTTACAAGGTTTATGAGACACATTCACGTCATTTTCCCCATTTTAAAAGTGACTTTAAAGGTGGTGCAAGGTCCTTGTAAATACACCCTCATGAGTGCTTTGCAAATTTAAGTCATTTTCCCCTGGTGTATGTGCCTTGTAAGTACGCCCCTATGTGTGCTAGACAATTTTAAGGTACTTCTCCCATGAATCTGGGAGAATAATTTGCTTATATGGTGTGTTTAAAAATCGTGCTAAGGTGAGAAAAGATTAATTTAATTTCGAAAGAGATTAGTATGCTTTTTGGAGAAAATAAGGAAGCCAGCTAGGGTGTGCTTGTACATAGGAGCTGTGCTGTGTTTTCAAATTATGACCAGAAAATCGTTTTTTTTAAAAAAGAAATACTTTTCACATTTATGAGAAGGACAACATGGGGTCTGCTTTTTTAAATAAATATTTTATTTCTCAAAATGGATATGGGAGAATAATTTGCTTGTTTAACGGTTTAAAAACTCGTTTCTTGAAGTCATTTAGGTTTCACAATATGTACTGCTAGAGTTTCATAGTCACTATGATAATTATGATATACATTTAGGACTGTTTAGGGGCATGGATATGCTGAGGCTTCTGTAATTGTCAAAGGAGGAGAATTATGTACATTGCACTGCTGCATACAGTCCTCACCTTCTGCGTACTCTTGGATATGCTAGACTATATCTGCTCAATGAGATACCTAAGCTGAGGAAACACAGGTGATGTGATTGTGAAATGAGCAAAAATATTTGCACGTTTTTCAATTACATCACTTGTGTTTCCAAACATTACTAATCACATTGTGCAGATGAGGTTTAGGCATGTCCAGGGAGACAGAGGAGGTCTGGCCTTTGTTCAAGTGTGCAGTGGACATGACTCACTTCATCTGTTGGCCTGCACATGTATTATGTCCTCTGTACTCTTCAACAAGCCAAAATTTCATCTGCAACAATGAGTAGGCCTCACCTCAAACAAACTTTTGTGACTGCAAGACCTGCCTTTTTGCTCCTAGATATTTCTTGGTTTTACCATGGCTGCTAGACAATCCAGCATACCTCTGGATAGGCAAAACCTTATGCTGGTGCAAGGGCCTTGTAAATACGCCCTCATGTGTGCTTGGTAATTTTAAGTCACTTCCCCCTGGTGCAAGGGTCTTGTAAATACGCCCTCATGTGTGCTTGGCCATTTCAAGTCACTTCCTCCTGGTGCAAGGGCCTTGTAAATATGCCCTCATGTGTGCTTGGCAATTTTAACTGACTTCCCCCTGGTGCATGGGTTTTGTAAATACGCCCTCATGTCTGCTTGGCAATTTTAAGTCACTATCCCCTCCGTGCAAGGGCCTTGTAAATACGCCCCCATGTGTGCTTGGAATTTTAACTCACTTCCCCCTGGTGCAAGGGCCCCCTTTGTCTATGTTGTTAAATTACTGTAGGTAGAATTGACAACTAGTGTGTTAATTGTTTGCCTACTGTTATTGGTTTACTGTTTGGTAATAGTGGTTAATAACAATTGTTTTTTAAAAAATCCACAAATTTAACTGAAGATCTTTTGAAAATTTTAAAAATGCCCTCAAGGCAAACAAAGCAAAGCGACTTACACTCCACCTTGGTAAAGATTTGCAGCAGTCCTCTACTATAAAATCGTTTCAAGTTGCCAAAAAAGCTCCGGGTAAGAAAATGAAATCATTTTTAAAAAGAATTTGCAGACAAAAAAATACCAGTATTGAACATGTTTTAGTGCCGAAGAAGAGAGACAATTTAAAGGAAAAGGAAAGGCTCGTCAAAAAAGTTTCTGCTAGAGCAGGAGATAACTCTGTGCATGGCAGTAGAAGGGAAAATCAATTCAGGGACATTTGTTGGTGAATGTTCCGCAACAGGATAATTGTCAATTTGTTAACATTTTTTAAGAAAGGCCAACAGAAAGTGGCATTTTATAAGAAAAAGAAAAATGTAGAGAAAATTATTGATCAGGCTTTCGAAATTAGGCGAAAGTTATTTATTTTGGTAATCAATAGAATTAGGAAACTAAACAAGGTAATTTATGATTTCAAATCAAATAGTAGATGGAAGAGAGTAGTTAATCTTAGTAATTTTTGTGAAATTTTCTCAGGAGAATGGATGCATAGTTCAAGTTGTGAGGCATTTTTCAATGAGGAGAGTTAGTTCCAGGACAATGATTTGGTGCATGCAGTTGACACCAGTGGTCGAGCTTATGAGGTGAAAGATGGTTGTCCAGTTGAAAAAGAAAAACTTGTGTCAGCAGAGGCAGAAGAGGTGTTAGGTAATGAAGTTTTAGGGAGACGTCCTAAGGGACCAGTTTACACCTGGAAGTGTAGTTCTATTTGCAGTGTGCAACAGGATTCCATCAATTTGCTTTGTGATTTTGTACGGACATTTAATAGGAAAAGTTTAAAACAAAAAATAAAGTTGTTGCAAGAATTAGATCCTTGCAGAGTGAGAGAAGTGACAGGTTTGCATGGTCATTCACTGGCTTGTCTTTCCAGGAGAGTATGCCAGAGTGTTTTTCATCATTTCAGGATGCTAGCAGTGCATCATAATAAAGTGAGGAAATTAGTGAGAATGTTGTATTATGCTAAGAGTCCAGCAATTATGCTTAAACAATTAAGCACTGCTCTTTTGCATGGTTCTGAAGTAGATGTGAAGAATATTTGTGAAGAAATTGAGTTCTGTTACTATGCTGGTAAAGAGAACAATGTTGAAATTGACCCAGTAGAAGAAGGTAATGTGGAAGAGAGTGTAGAGATTTCTAATATAGATACGTTTCACAAGGAAATGTCCATCTTTCAGGTGAAATCAAGTGAGAGGCCTAATTTCACTTGTGTGTGTTGTCGACGGACTTATTATAAGAATCAGACTAAGTTAGTGGATTTATATGCAAAAAGTGAAATGGAAAAAAATAGTGAATGGAAGGATTTTGCCACATACTTGATGGTAGAAAATTGTTTTGATTTGGGATCGGACCAACGTATGTGCACTTATTGTTTTAACAAATTAAACCAAAACCGGATGCCTGCTAGAGCGGTTCATAATAATCTGGAATTGGTTGACATTCCTTCTGAATTGAAGGATTTAAATACTTATGAATCTATTTTGATTCAAAGTGTCCATCCCTTTCAGGCTATTGTACGAATGGAGCCATAGACAGGGAAATTGCCTCCATCAGATTTACAGAGAGGATTAAAGGGAAGAGTTGTTTATTTGCCTTTAGATTTGAAGAAAAACATTAATACAATTGGAGTAGAGAAAGTGGAAGAGGAACCTCTGGTTATCCTAGTTAATGGGGTTCCGACAAAGAGTAAGAAAATCTGGCAAGATTTAGTGGATGTTAGGAAAGTCAAAAAGGCAACATTGTATTTGATAAAAAAACAATGAGTACTACAAGAATGTATGTGTTGCAGAAGAGGAAGTAAGTGAAGAAGAGGACAGCGATTTGTGTGCTGGACAAATTGAGAAAGTAGAAGCCTCTAAAAATGAAGAAATTTATGAACATTATAGTGTTCATCCTTTGCATTCCAAGGAAGTCATGGGGAATGCTATTGAGTTGTTTCAAATGAAACAAGCCAAAGGGAGTCCCATTAGTGTTTGGGAGGAAAGTTTGGAAGCTCGGTATTTTCCACAGTTATTTCCCACAGGTCGAGGAGGACGATATGATGAGCGACCTGATCAAATTCCTGCTTCTGAATACTGGACTTTACGATTGTATGCAGAAGATCCTAGGTTTCGTCAATGCATTCCCTATTTGTTTCATCTACTGTTTGAAAGTGATCTGTCTGGACTGTCTTATGCAGTGAACCACATCCTGAAAAGTGGTGTACAACTGCAAAATATCTCAGCAAGGGACTTTATGGATAAAGTCAATGTGCAAGACAGTATTTTGGATTCTCACCTGATTAATCTGATGACATGTCAGCGTGGTACTAATGAGTATTGGTACCGTCGTCATGGTGACTTAAAATGTATGCTGAGGAACTTAGGAACTCCCACATGGTTCCTCACTGTCAGCTGTGCTGAGTATGGCTGGGAAGACTTACTTGAATTTCTACGAGAGGCAAATGGAAACATTGAAAATATTGAATTCAAGACACCCGGAGAACTGTGCTCTTTGGATCCAGTGAATGTATGCAGGTACTTCAATCATAGATTTGAAGCTATGATGTCTTTTATCACGAACAAGAAAAATCCACCTCTTGGAGAGGTGTTGGATTTCTTCTGGAGAACAGAGTATCAAGCAAGAGGTGCTCCTCTTATACACATGCTGCTATGGATCAAAGATGCACCCAAATTTGGAACAGATCCGGATGACTTAGTGATGAATTTCATAGAACAGTATTCTACATGAGCTGTTCCAAAGACAAAGGAAGACAAAAGTCTAAGAGAACAAGTTTTACGGTGTCAAAGCCATCGATGTGGAAAGTACTGTCGTCATAAATTCAGAAACAAGAACTATTATACAAAATGTCATTTTGGATTTCCACGATCGGTGATATCTAAAGGAAGAGTGAACAATTTGATGTCTTCACTGCGACATAATGTGACAAGGAAATCACCCAAAAATACATACAATTTGAAAAGAAACAAAGAGTCCAAGAACATCAACGACTACAACCCAGTGATTTTGTCCATGTGGAATGCTAACATGGATATACAGTTTGTGGCTGACAACTGTATAGCTGTGGCTCGGTATGTGACGTCTTACATCAAAAAAAAAGAAAAGACAGAACTCAAGGATATGTGGGAGGATATTTCCCATGAAAATAGCCTCAGTAAGAAGTTGTACATGTACAGTTTCAGTCTGAAGATGTTGTCGCATCGAAAAATCGGAGCTTACGAATGTTCTGACCGGTTGTCTTCAGCAAGTCTCTATGCCAAATCTAGGAGTATCATTTGGGCAAGTCTTGGTCTTGCTGCAACGCGTAATTGAGTTCGTAAACCTGTACGGGAAATTGAGTATTTGGCAGAGAAGGAGCCAAGCAGTACAGATATTTTGAAGACCAACATGTTGGATACATATTATTCAAATAGAAGAAGTAACCTGGAGAATGTTTGTCTGTATGAGGTTCTACAAAATTACATTTTCAAGAGGAACATCACAGAAGATATTGATAAAGGAGTGTATGCTGTAATTGGAAGTGAGGGATGTCTGGTCAAGGAAAGAAAATGTCTATTGGTAAATCATCGAAAATTGGATTGCGAATCTCCAGAAAGAAAAGAGTTTTTCTATTTAGCTCTTTTGCAACTTTTCAAGCCTTGGCGTGCAGAAGAGGAACTGCTTGGAGATTTCCTCTGTTACGAAGACTCTTTCAATGCAGTCAAGGAGTCCATAGAATGTCCTGTTTTTCCAAAATATCTAGAAATGTTGAATGCAGAAATCAAGCAGGAAGCAACAATTGCAGCCAAGATTGCTAGATCCACTAGGAGGACCAGTTATCGAAAATGAAGCTGCCACTGCCATGATTGAAGTGGAAAGAGCCATGGCACATGCTCAGAAGGATGCGGTTAACTTAGAAGATTTGGAAAGACAACTCAACGTTGAGCAGAGGAAAATATATGACTAAGTTACCAGCCAAATTGATCATGGATTAAGTCATGAGAAGAAAGAGTGCTCATGTACGTCGTTGAAGCCTGTCCAACTGTACGTGAGTGGAGAAGCAGGAACTGGAAAAAGTTTCCTCATTAAAGCAATTTCATGTTATCTGCAGAAAAGGACTGAGTCATCGCTGTCTTGTGTTGTCACCGCTCCAACTGGACTGGCAGCACATAACATTAAAGGTATTACTTTGCATCGGCTACTGATGCTGCCAGTGGAGCATGATAACAAATTACAATACCACAAGTTATCTGGAGAGGCTTGTTGTGAAGTATCTAGAGTCCTGAAGAAGATGAAACTTCTTATCATTGACGAAGTAAGCATGGTTTCCAATGTCATGCTTGCCTTTGTGCATTTGAGAATGCAGGAAGTTCTTAAAACAGAGTATGATGTGTTATTTGGTGGCAAACACATCATTGTTTTCGGTGATCATCTGCAGCTGACACCAGTGAAAGGACAACCAGTGTTTGAACTGCTTACGCAAGAAGATACCAGGAAGTGCCTAGGGAGCATTGGCAACGTTAACATATGGTTAAACTTCAATTATGCTGAGCTGCGTGAAAATATGCGTCAGGTGAAGGATGAAGATTACAAGAATATTCTACAAGATGTTTGAATCGGGAAAGTGACTGAGCGTGGGAAAGAAGCTTTACATGAGCGATTACTGTCAAATTTGTATCCAGATGAAGACTTTCTGCCAGAGAAAATTTTTCATAAAATTACTGAGAAGAAATCGGGAATATGTTTGATGCCAACTCTTGCAGAATGTTCCATCTTCAACAACAAAATGTTGAATTTAGAAAACCAAGAGATTGTGAAACTGGAAGCTATTGACAGAATAGAGCATATGGGAGCAACAATTATTTTGTCTGAGAATTTGAAAATCTAAATTGGATTCATTAGAGAAGTCTATATCTAAAACTGCTGGTTTTGAAAAGATTCTGAATGTGTGCTTAAATTGGCGTATCATTTTGAGAAGGAATTTACATGTTGAAAGAGGTCTGGTAAATGGATCAATGGGTAATGTTGTTGATTTTGAGAAATACAGAAATAGAGATGGAATTGAATTTTTTTAAATTAAATTTGATGGCAATGAGGAAGTACAGCTAATTGGTCGTTGCACAGCTAGGTTTTTGCTTGTAAAAGACTTATATGTTCGCCGTAAGCAATTTCCTGTTTGCTTGGCATATTCGGTGACAATCCATAAATCACAAGGTTTAAGTGTAGACAGTGCTTTGGTGAATATTGGCAGTTCTGTGTTCAAAGAGGGTATGGCTTATGTAGCATTGTCACGAGTCAGAACTTTATCGGGTTTGTACTTGATTGAGTGTGATGTCACAAACATTTGTGCGGATCTAGATTGTGTTAAGGAATACAATAGGTTAAGAAGAGAGTATGCGCCACATTTGCCTCAATATCCTTTGTTTGAGAAACGTGTGGTAGGCCCGAAACGAAGAAATATCACTAATAGTAAGGAGGTTGTAGCAAAAAGACCAAAAGTCGATGAACCCAAAATTGTAAGCAGAAAGAAAATGAATTCTGTTGAAGATGTTGTTGGTTTTCAATTTGAAAATAGTTCTGGTGTCAACTGCTATGCTAATGTAGTGGTTAATGTTGTCTTTTCTCTAGAAACTTTGAAAGAACAAATTGTGATCAATTCGGATCAAAGTTTTTGCTGTTTGTTGAATTCTGTGTTAGAGAAATGTAGCACTGATAGAACAAGAGTAGAAAGTGTGTCTGAAATTCGAAATCTGTTTGACAAATGTTCAGGTCAAACTCAATTCTCTCAAAATATTCAGCAAGATTGTCAGGAGTTTTTAATGTATATGTTTAATGTATTGCAAGATGAAGGTGTAGATGTAGATCATCTGTTTGGCCTTTCTTATCAATGGCAGCATGACTGCGAGAATTGTACGTTATCAAGTACTACTAGTGTAGACTCAGAAAGATTTATATATTTAACTTTGCCAGACAGTAAATCAGTATCCTTTAATAGCTTGTAAAAGCAGCCGATCAAAACATGGAGTGTAGCCAATGTAAGTCTGCAATGCTGTCCACATTATTTATACAAAGATATGGCCAGTATGTCATTTTAATGTTCCAACGATGTAGGCCTGATGGAACAAAATTGACAACTTAAATAAAAAATGTTGTGGCTTCTCAGTTGTCAATATCAGGAAGGACTTTTCTAACTACAGCAATTATATATCATGAGGGTCATTCAACAACATCAGGATATTACACAACTTATTTGAAGTCTGGAAACGGCTGGTCATTCTGCAATGATTCTGTTTTAACTTTCAAAAAAAGATTGCCTTTTCACCTTAAAAATTCGTACCTGGTGTTCTTACAACCAAAATTTTAGGGAAGGAATCTCGGGATTTGTTCTGAGGAATTTCAAGAGGTTCTAATGGCTCCTACACTATATAGCCTTGTGGATAAGTGTAGCACAGAGCGAAAACTGTTTGTTTTAATAAGCTAATTCGAGCAGCAGATCAAAACAAGGAGTAGAGGTAATGTAAGTCTGCAATGCTGTCCACATTATTTATAGAAACTTATGGGTGAAATGTCATTTTACAATTCCAAATATATAAACCGGATGTAAATAAGTTGTCAAGTCTAATTAAAAATGATTTGGCTACACAGTCGTCGATTTCAGGAAGAACATTTGTAACTGCAGCTATTATATGATATGATGGTCCTTTGACAACATCAGGATATTACACAGCTTATTTGAAATGTAAAAAAGGCTGGTCTTTCGGCAATGATTACCATTTGACTATGAAGCAACGTTGCCTTTTGACTTGTTTTCAGAAGTGAGATTTTAGGGTAGGTAACTGGACTATAATGATTCTAGGTGTTGCTGTAATTTAGTGTGCTGTTTTAAATTGCTTTGTATGTCACATTTTGGTTAAAACGATGGAGCTTATCTTTCAGAAAGTGGCGGGCAGAAAATAATAACAGCACAACAGAGTATAAGCTGTTCATAGGACATCCTTTGACGTCATGGAAAGTAAGTTACTTTTGAGGAGTTCTGATTTCTGATTGGTTATATTATATGGGTTTTTTAAACACAATCATTTTGATTGTGGTTTTTTTTCCCCGCTGTTATATGATGAATACCTTCAACTCACTGTTTTTAGTGAAATTTGATATATTCTGAGAACAGCAAAAATAAACCATTTAATATGTATAATTAATTCTGTACTTTGAATTGTGATTTTTAATATGTACTCATCTTGCCTCATGCTCACTCATCTTTTACTACCTTCTATCAATTTTTAAATTTTTGTTCTTTCATTCACAGATTGAAAGTATAAAAATAACAAGTGACTAAGTTAACGACAATTATAAGGTAAGTGTTTAGTACTCATTCCGTTACATCTCTATCACATTTAACTTTTATTAGTTCCACTGCTTCATTTCTTTAACCCTCAGTTTCCTGCCTTTGCTACTTCCCTCATTCCTTTTCTATTACTTACTTATTCTACTCCTTCCACTCCTTTTCTCAGTCCCTCTGTTCTCACAGTTCCTCACTCCTTTTCACTCAGTCCGTTTCTCTAACACAAACTGTCACTGTCTCTTCACTCTTTTACAAGTTGTTCTTTATGCTTTCTCTCTGTAGTTAATGCACAGTATCTTATGTTCATTTCTTTGCTGTTTCAATTATTCTTTTTCTATCACTTCTTCTTTTCTTCTTTCTGTTTTTTCTCTCTGTCATTCCACATGTTTTTATTGTATTCACTATGATACACCTTGTTTTAATCCTATTTACTAACACTCTCTTTTTTTAACACCTTCCCTCAGGGTTGTTGTTTTAGTCCGGTTCTATCCCTACTCCTTATTCCACATCCTTTACTCCCTTTCTTTTTAATTTGAAGATTCATTCACATTATCCAAGTAACTCTTGTTTATTATTCTTCTACACTCTTTTTTTTCTTTCACTTCCTTTTCTATTTTCTTTTTCTCAATTTTTCCCGCTTACAACTTTTTTTTGTATAATTATCTATTATTCAGTATCTCTGTGTTACTCCTTCTAGCTGTCTGTCATTATCTCTGTCTCCTTCCCTTATATACACTATTTTTTTTTTCATTTTTTTTTTGGTTCGCTTCCGGTTCGCGTACCGGGGCGCGAACCAGGAAGCGAATCAAAAAAAAAGAGAATGCAAGAGTGCTGAACATTTTAGCAATTTTTTTATAAATGGGAGGTAGTTCTGAAAAGAACTTTTTTTATTGTTTTTGTTGTTTTATATTTTTTTTATTATTTTTCTGAACATTTTTTATTTTTTTTGTTTTTTTGAACAATTTTAATTTGTTTTGTTTTTTTCAGGGGGAAGAACGAAAAACAGGCATTAGAAACGGCTCAACAGGAGCAAAAAAAAGAAATCACTTTCTGGGGCGTTTTGAGCACTTGAGATTTTCAAAGTTTACGCTCATCTCGCCGTAACAAAGCAAACCCCCACAATAAATACACACCAGCTTAATGTGTTGAAAATTAGTTTGGATAGTGGGGACCGTCTCCCTCGCCTCTGGTCCCGAAAGACTTTCATGCGTTGAGGTGGTGGCCACAGGAGTTTGTGGATTTTCACGTAGGTTACGCACCTCCGCCACACTGTAATTTATTCGATGCCACCTTTGCATGTGGCGATGCATAGTATAGTTCCCAAAGCTATACTTTTTATCTGTGCCTCGGGACAGAACTTCTTTACATATCAGGCATGTAACATGATGGGCATTCACCTTTTTTTGGCCTTGAGGAAATGTAAAAAACTGCCAAATGAAATTGTCCTTGCGTTGTGATTTCCGGGGCTCTTCAGGCAAAAGTACTATGTCATGTACATCCTGTTCCTCTTCTTCCTCCTCTTCTTCAGGGTTGGGAATGAACTGGGGAGGTGGTCCATCCTTCCTAGGAGGTGGTGGTGGTGGTGGTGGGGGTCCACCAGCTGCAGCTACAATTGAAGCCATCTTCCAATAATCAAAATAGGTCTTCCTCTCACAAAGTTGAAAGTCAGAGTGAGAAAAATAGGAGGGGGCTTTCATCATTTGGGGAAAAAAAATGTTCTAAACCAATGAAAAGTGTTATTTTTAGGTCACATGACCTAGCCTTACATCATTCAGAAACCAAAAGTGAAATCAACCAATAAAAAGTGTTATTTTCAAGTCACATGACCTATTACGCTTACGTTACGCGTCCCGCTACGCACCCGGAGCGCTTCCGGGTAGCTGCGCTTCGCGCCTTGGTTTGCGTTCCAGAACGCTTCTGGGTACGCTAACGCGGCGCGTCATAAGACGCATTACGCGGCAACGCGATACGTCGCGCTTACGCGACGCGTCACGATGTTGTTTTCTAACGCGGTAGTTGCGCTAACGGAACGTTTACCGGTTCGCGGACCGGGTCGCGGAACCAAATTGAGCTAACGGGAAGCTACCCGGTGCGCGGACCGGTAGCGAAACAAAAAAAAAAAAAAAAAAAAAAATATATACATAAAAAAATGATATTAAAACATATAAAATATATTTTTCCATTAAAATAAGAATACATTTTACAGCTTTTGATATTTGCTATTAAAAAACCATTGAAATTCACTGAAAAAACCATAGGTTATAGACCATATTAAGTTAGGGATTAGCATTTACAAAACCTTATTTTACTCACACAAAACCATTGAAATTCGCATATATAGTTAGTTGCACTAACTATATAACGCGCACCCGCAATCCACTGCTGATGATGTCTCATATTACATCATTCATGACATGGTCAGTGACATCACTGATGACATCTCTGATGACAACTCAAATGACATCACTGATGACAACATCCAGTGACTGTATGTTTCTGTAAAGTTAAAATATGTTTTACATATTGAATAATGAGTGGATGTATAAGTGTCTGGATGAAGGATTTAGTAGGTGCATGACTGACTGTATGAGAGAGTGATTAAATGTGTCTCACTGAGAGCATGGGTTAGTGAATAAACTGTCTTAATTTGTGCATCAATATATCTGTTGTTCTGTAAACTGCTGCATGTATTGATCAGTAGCTATATGATTAACTTTATGGGTTATTGATTGGTTGCCCAAGTATTTGTATGGGAGCGTGAGTGTGTGTGTGGGTGGCTGGGAGGTGTGTGACTCTGTGCATACATGTGTGAACAGTTGATTCACTAGATGTATGGGTTGAAAACTGCATGTGGAAACAGCTGTATGGGTTGTTGACTGTGTGCATGAGTGTATTGGTGATTGAATGGATATCTCAGTGCTACATGTCAAAGTAAGTACATATGTAAAACACAGTACATGTGAGAATTGACATATATAAATTACTGTGTAGAAGAGCCAGTGAATGTGTGAGTGGCTGCATGGATCATTGAAAACTTGTATCAGTGATTGTATAAGAGAGTAAATATATGTTAGAATATGTTTGAATTAGTAAGGTGTGTAGAACTGTATAGTTGAGGAAATGGAGGTGTGATTAATTCTTTGCATGTCTGACTAGGTGTATGAGTAACTCCATGGATGAGTGACAATCTGTGAGTGTCTGTTTACACTGAGTGTATCTAAGGTTATATTTGAGTCTGAAGAGGTTAATCGTATTATCACATGAATGATGTCATCAGTGATGTTGTCAGTGATGTCATCAGTGATGTCACTGACCATGTCATGAATGATGTAATATGTGACATCATCAGCAGTGGATTGCGGGTGCGCGATATATAGTTAGTGCAACTAACTATATATGCGAATTTCAATGGTTTTGTGTGAGTAAAATAAGGTTTTGTAAATGCTAATCCCTAACTATATATGGTCTATAACCTATGGTTTTTTCAGTGAATATAAATATATTCACTGAAAAAACCATAGGTTTCACACCAGTTATAGTTAGGAATTAGCGTTTAAAAAACCTTTGAAATTCACTGAAAAACCATAGGTTTCACACCAGTTATAGTTAGGAATTAGCATTTAAAAAACTTAGTAAATTCACTGAAAAAACCAGAGGTTTCACACCAGTTATAGTTAGCTGGAAATGTTACTGACATAAAACCATTGAAATTCCACGTTATAGTTAGTTGGTCCCACTATAACTTGCACGTGTAATGCACTGCTGATGACATCACATATTACATCACTCATGACATGGTCAGTGACATCACTCATGACATCACTGATGACACCATCCAGTGAATGTGTGTCTTTCTGAAAAATAAATATGTTTTATATATGTATTTGTTAAGGTTGATGGAAGAATAAATGGTTAAATAAGTGTTTAAATGGATGTTTTTTTTAAAAAAAATGATTGGTTAACTGCCTTATTAAGTGTATCTTAGTGAATACATATATTAGCGAGTAACTTTTAAATATTGAAATATATGTATCAGTGTTTCACTTTATGTATAAGTGGCTGCATGGGTTGGTAACTGACTCACTGTATGTGTTTTGAAGACATCATATGTGCAGGACTGTATAGGTGGATGAGTGTGTATATGTGTGTGTTAGTGAGTGAATGACTGTCTCACTATTGTCTTTATAAGTAACGACATATATTTTAATCTAGTATATGTGAGTATTGATGTATATAAGTGAGTATATGTGAGAGTGAGAGATTGAAAGAGTTCTTGTTTAAATAAGTATGTGTTTCTATAAGTGAGTGTTTAAGAGAGTAAGTATGTGTAAGTTTCCATAGAAGTAAGGTGGTAGTGTGTGTATAGCTGTATATGCAAATAAATGGATGTTGAATAGTTTATTTGCATGTGTGAGTATGTGTGTGAGTAACTTTTGGATGACTGTCGGTGTGTAACAGGATGTATAGGTGTTTCACTACATATGATGAGTGAATATGTATGAGTGACTATATAGAACTGTTGGTGAATGAGTGGATGTGTATATAGATGGTGGTATTACTGAATTGGTTATTGTAACTGTTAAGGGTGTCTCAATTTTTTTGTAAATTTTAGTTTCTATTTTTGAATATGTGTTTTAAGGGTTACAATACACTGAAAGGAGGTCTGTCACTCTGTCACAAGGATGGTGTCATCAGTGATGTCATGAGTGATGTCACTGACCATGTCATGAGAGATGTAATATGTGATGTCATCAGCAGTGCATTACACGCGCAAGTTATAGTGAGTCCAACTAACTATAACGTGGAATTTCAATGGTTTTATGTCAGTAAAATTTCCAGCTAACTATAACTGGTGTGAAACCTCTGTTTTTTTCAGTGAATTTACTAGGTTTTTTAAATGCTAATTCCTAACTATAACTGGTGTGAAACCTATGGTTTTTTCAGTGAATTTCATAGGTTTTTTAAATGCTAATTCCTAACTTTATATAGGGCTTCATACCTATGTGTTTTTTAGTGAATTTCTAAGGTTATTTATTAGGAAATGTATATAGCTAAGAAAGGTAATTTTTTCTAAAAATGAATCATATATTGTATATTAATATAATACTTTTTTTGTTGAAGTATGTTCCTTTTTTTTTATGTTTCACCCTGGAGCGCTCCCGGTGCGCGTACCGGTGAGCGCACCGGTAAGCGCAGTGGTTCGGCGCGCCCCGGTGCGCGTACCGGGGCGCGTCCCGTAAGCGCACCCCAAAAAAAAAGGAAAAAAAAGAATGAAGGAGTGAGCATGAGGAAAGGGGACAGAGAGAGTGGTGTAAAGAGAAATAGAGCTAGAGGGAGGAACACAGAGGGACTGTGTAATAGATAGTAAAACAGAGAAAAGGTGTAAGAGGAAGTAACTGAGAAAAGGAAAATGAATAAGGGAGCAAAAGAACAGAAGAAAGATGAAGAAGACTAAAGCAGAGGTACTGAGAGAATGTGAATGGGTGATAAAAGTAAAAGGAAGGAGAGTAAAGGATGAGGAATGACGGGTAGTGACGGAACCTGAGAAAAGGAACAGCGGTGACGGAGGGAAAGAAAAGAGCAGTGAGTGTAAGTAAAGAGGGGTGAAAGAGTGTGGATAAAATTAAATAAGGGTAAGACATGGGGAGTGACAGAGAGAAAGAACAGAGAGAGTAAAGCAAGGAGTGACATAAAGGGACTAAGTGAACCAGAAAAAAAAGGTAAGTGAGGGAGTGTGGGTGAGCAGGGGCACTGAAAGAAGTTGAATGTGGTAGGAAAGTAAGGAAAAGAGAAGTAAACATGGACTGATAAGAATAAGTGAGGGAAGCAGAGTAAGGAAACAGGGGTGAGGTAGGGTGAGAGAAAAGTAGTGAGGTTAAAGCAAAGGGTGATGACAAACTACATTTTTTAGTCACACTTACCATATAATTAATGTAAATTTAATTGCTTGTTTAAACTACACTTTGTATCTGTGAAAGACAAAAGAAAAAACAAGTTATAATTAGTAAAATATATATTTTAAAATAGAAGAAACAGGTCAGGAGGTAAAAAATAAAAAAAAATGTACTAAGAAATAAAGCAAGAGTGAAGGATACAGAAACTGAAATAAAGTAATGTACAAGGACAAAAAAAGGGAAAAATAAATAGAAGGAGAGCAAATTACTGAAGGTAAGTAAGATACTAAAAGAATGTGAGATACCAAAACGAAATCAGGAAAGAGAAGTAAGTAAAAGGAGAATGAGTAAAAGGGAAAGGAGTCTAAATGAGGATCCATTTACAAGAAAGAGGAATAGAAGATAACTGAGAGTGAGTGAAGGGGAGTCACAGAGTGAAGGGATGAAGGGAATGAGGTTAATATAGAACGTTAGAGGAAAAAGGAGTGAGGAAGTAAGTACACAGAAAGACTAAGGGAAGGACTGAGTGAAGTGCAGTAAAATGAGTGAAAAAAGGAAAAAGAGTAAAGGAGCAAAAGCAAGAAAGAGAGAGGAAGAGAATTAAAGCAGTGGTACTGAGAGAATGTGAGAAAGCTGAAAAGTGGTGCAAGGGAGAGAGGAAATGCAGACAGTTGAAATTGGATTGAGGGGTTGTGAAAGAAGTGGAGTAAAGGAACAGCGATGAAACAAAGTGAAAAAAGGCAGTGTAAGTGAGTAAAGAGAGCTGAAAAGGGTAGAAAAAGGGAAATGAGTTTGAGACAATGGGAATACAATATAAATTACACAATCCAAACTATAGAATATCTTATGCAACATGTTAGATAGTTTATTTTTGCTGTTCTCAGAATATATTGAATTTCACTAAAAACAGTGAGTTCAAACTCTTCATCATATAACAGCGGGAATAAAAAACACAATCTAAAAGATTGTGTTTAAAAAAAACCCATATAAAGTAACAAATCATATATGTACACTAATCTTTGATTCACTTACTTTTCCTTGAGGCCAAATAGTAGATCGTGAAGGTCCTTTTGTTAAAAATACTCTGCTGTTCTTTTAAATTTCCATGTCATCGACTTTCTATAAAAAAAGATCTAAGAACATCTGAAATAATTCTCAATGTTTTCATTTTCCTCCTTGTGTTAAGTTATGACTCATTAATCATACCTTACACTTTCCTTACGGCCAAATAGTGTCAGATATATGAGTATATTTTTAAATTTTCCTAATTAAACTCTGAAATTACCGTTTACTTGAAGTTTTCAAAGAAAAGCTCATATGACATTTTCACAATCTTTAAATATTCATATTCCCTTTTTTGATCACTCATGTTCAACATTTCCTATAAAACTGATATCACTTACTATGAGATCCACTTACAGTACCTATATGAGATAAATAATTTTAAACATTAGACTAACTAACTAATTAACTTTTATTAACTGCTCCCGTCTTCATAGGCCAATTACCTTTACTAAAACTTTGGTTCTAAAAGCACTAGGTAGGAATTTTTTAAGTGAAATGGCAAACGTTGTTTATAAGTCAAATGAGAATCATTGCAGTAACTCCAACCTTTTTGACATTTTAAGTAGAATGTATAATGCCCTGATGTAGTCGAAGGACCGTCATGATAAATAATAGCTACAGTTAAAAAGGTTCTTCCTGAAATTGATAACTGAGAAGCCACGAAATTTTTGATACAAGTTGTCAATTTAGTTCCATCAGGTCTACATCTTTGGAAAACTAAAATGACATACTGACCATAAGTTTGTATAAATAATGTGGACAGCATTGGACACTTACATTGGGTACACACCATATTATGATCAGCTGCTTTAACTAGATTATTAAATGACACTGATTTGCAGTCTGGTAAAGTCAAAAATATAAATCTTTCAGTATCTATTCTAGTAGTACTTGATAAACTACAAATGTCGCAGTCATGCTGCCATTGATAAGAAAGGCTAAAACGATTTTCTACATCTACACCTTCATCTTCCAAAACACCAAACATATACATTAAAAACTCCTGACAATCCTGCTGAATGTTCTGTGAAAATTTATCTTGACCAGAACACATGTCTAAAATATTTCGAATTTCTGTTACGCTTTCTATTTTTGCTCTATCACCTCTACATTTCTCAAACACAGAATTCAATAAACCGCACAATCTTTGATCCCGATTTTCAACAATCTGTTCTTGTAAAGTTTGAAGAAAAAAACAACATTAACCACTACATTAGCATAGCAGTTGACACCAGAACTGTTTTCAAACTGAAATCCAACAACATTTTCATCAGAATCCTTTTTCTTTCTGTTTCCAATTACATTTTCATCTACTTTTTGTCTTTTTGCTACTACCTCACTACAATTAATCTCATTTCTTCTTTTTCGGCCTACCACACGTTTTTCAAACAGAGGATATTGTGGCAAATGTGGAGCATACTCTCTTCTTAACCTATTGTATTCTTTAACACAATCTAGATCTGCACAAATCTTTGTCTCATCACACTTAATCAAGTACAATCCTGATAAAGTTCTGACTCGTGATAATGCCACATATGCCATACCCTCTTTAAACACAGAACTTCCAATGTTCACCAATGCGCTATCTACACTTAAACCTTGAGATTTATGAATTGTGACAGCATATGCCAAACAAACAGGAAACTGTTTTCGGCGAACATATAAGTCTTTTACAAGCAAAAATCTAGCAGAACAACGACTGATTTGTTGTACTTGCTCAATGCTATCAAATTTAATTTTTAAAAATTCAATTCCATCTCAATTTCTATAATTCACAAAATCAACAACATGACCCATTTCTCCATTTACCAGACCTCTTTCAACATTTAAATTCCTTCTCAAAATGATACGACAATTTAAACAAACATTCAGAGTCTTTTCAAAACCAGCTGTTTTAGATATACTCTTCTCTAATGAATCCAATTTTGTTTTTAAATTTTCTGACAAAATATTTGTTGCTCCCATATGCTCTATTTTATCTATTGCTTCCAGTTTCACAATCTCTTCATTTTCTAACTTTAACATTTTGTTGTTGAAGATGGAACATTCTTGCAGAGTTGGCATCAAACATATCCCAGATTTGTTCTCAGTAATTTTCTTGAAAATATTCTCTGGAAGAATGTTTTCATTTGGATACAAATTTGAAATTAATCGTGCATGTAAAGCTTCTTTTCCATGTTCACTTACTTTTCCGATTCTTACATCTTGTAGAATATTTTTATCATCTTCATCCTTTGCCTGTCGCATATTTTGAAGCAGTTCTGAATATTTGAAATTTAACCATATATTAACGTTTCCAATGCTTCCAAGAGATTTCCTGGTATCTTCATGCGTGAGCATTTTAAACACTGGTTGTCCTTTTACTGGAGTCAACTGCAGTAGATCTCCAAAAACAATAATGTGTTTTCCTCCAAATAACATATCATACTCTGTTCTAAGAATTTCTTGCATTCTCAAATGCACAAAAGCAAACATTAGATTTCAGACCATGCTTACTTAATCAATGATAAGAAGTTTCATTTTCTTCAGGACTCTGGAAACTTCAGAACACACATCTCCAGATAGCTTGTTGTAATGCAATTTATTATCATGCTCAACTGGCAGCATCAGTAAACGATGTAGAGTAATTTCTTTAATGTTATGTGCTGCCAGTCCAGTTGGAGCGGTTACAACACAAGACAGCTGTGATTCAGTCCTTTTCTGCAGATAAGTTGCTATTGCTTTAATCAGAAAACTTTTTCATGTTCCCGCTTCTCCACTTACGTACAGTCGGACAGGCCTAAATGATGTACATGAGCACTCTTTTTTCTCATGTCTAAATCCATGTTCAATCTGTTCTGTGACTTCGTCATATATCTATTTATGCTCAATGTTTAGTTGCTCCACCAAATCTTCTAAGTTAACTACATCCTCTTGAGCTTGTTCCATAGCTCTTTCCACCTCATCCATGGCAGTGGCAGCTTCATTTTGGATAATTGGTCCTCCTAGTGGATCCTGACTCAATGAAGTAGAACTCTGACTGTCTTGAGAACTGTCTCTAGCAATCTCTTCAGCAATTGTGGCTTCTTGCTCTATTTCCTCATTCAACATTTGCAGATAATTTGGAAAAACAGGACATTCTATGGTATCCTTGGTTGCATTAATAGAATCTTCGTAACAGAGAAAATCTCCAAGTAGTTCCTCTTCTGTACGCCATGGCTTAAAGAGTTGCAAAAGAGCTAAATAGTAAAATTCTCTTTTGTCTGGAGATTCACAACTCAATTTTTGATGATTAATCAAATGGCCTTTTCTCTGCTTCACTAGACATCCTTCATTTCCAATGACAGCATATTTTCCATTATTGATATCTTCTGTGATGTTCCTCTTATAACTATAGTTTTTCAGAACTTCATACAAACAAGTGTTTTCAAGGTGACTACTTCTATTTGGATAGTATGTATCCAACATGTTTGTCTTCAAAATATCTGTACTGTTTGGTTCTTTCTCCGCCAAATACTCAATTTCTTGTACAGATTTCAAAACTCAGTTTCGTGTTGCACCAAGACTTAGACTCACCCAAATGATTGTTCTAGATTTGGCATAGAGACTTGCTGATGATAACCGATCAGAACATTCATATGCTCCAATTTCTCGATGCGACATCTTCAGACTGTAACTGTATAACTTCTTGCTTAGACTCTTTTCATGTGAAATGTCCTCCCACATTTCCTTCAGTTCTGTCTTTTCTTTTTTGTGATGTAAGATGTCACATATCGAGCCACAGCAATAGAGTTGTCAGCAATGAACTGAATATCCATGTTATCATTCCACATGGACAAAATCACTCGGTTGTAGTCGTTGATGTACTTGGACTCTTCATTTCTTTTTAAATTTTATGTATTTTTTGGTGATTTCCTCGTCACAGCATGTCGTAGAGATGACATCAAATTATTTACTCTTCCCTTAGAAATCACTGGTCGTGGAAACGCAAAACGACATTTTGTGTAGAACTTTTCTTTGTTTTTGAATTTTCGATGACAGTACTTCCCACAACGATGGGATTGAAAGCGTAAAACTTGTTGCCTTAAATTGTTTTCTTCAGTAGTTTTCGGAACAGCACATGTTGAATACTCTGCAATGAAACTCATCACTGTTTCATCCGAATCTGATCCAAATTTGGGTGCATCTTTAATCCACAACAACATATGTATATGAGGAGCACCTCTCGCTTGATACTCCTTTCTCCAAAAGAAATCCAAAACCTCTCCAAGAGGAGGATTTTTTTATTGGTAATAACAGACATCATAGCTTCAAATCTATGATTGAAATATCTGCATACATTCACTGGATCCAAAGAACACAGTTCTCCTGGTGTTTTCAATTCTATATTTTGTATATTTGCATTTGCCTCAAGTAGAAATTCAAGTAAGTCGTCCCATGCATACTCGGCACAGCTAAGAGTGAGGAACCATGTAGAAGTTCCTAAGTTTCTTAGCATACATTTCAATTCCCCATGACGACGGTACCAATACTCGTTTGTACCACGCTGACATGCCATGAGATTGATTAGATGAGATTCCAAAATGTTATCTTGCAGATTGACTTTCTCCATAAAGTCCCTCGCCGAAACATTTTGCAGATGTGCTCCACTTTTCAATATATGGTTTACTGCATATGAAAGTCCAGACAAGTCACTTTCATACAGTAGATGAAACAAATATGGTATGCATTGACAAAACCTTGGATCTTCAGCATATAATCTTAAAGTCCGGTATTCAGAAGCAGGAATTTGAACTGGTCGATCGTCATATCGTCCACCTCGACCTGTTGGAAATAGCTGTGATAAACAACGAGCTTCCAAACTTTCTTCCCATACACTAATGGGACTTCCTTTTGCTTCTTTCATTTGAAACAAGTCATTTGCATTCTCCATTACTTCTTTGGAATGCAAAGGATGAACAGTATAATGTTCATATATTTCTTCACCTCTAGACACATCAACTTTTTCAATTTGGCCGACTGAACAATCACTGTCTTCTTCTGCAGCTATTTCCTCTGCTCCAAAACATACATGTTTGTAGTACTCATTGTTTTTGACCAAATACAACGTTGCCTTTTTGACTTTCCTAACATCCACTAAATCTTGCCGGATTTTCTTACTCTTTGTTGGAACCCCATTGACTAGAATAACTAAAGGTTCCTCTTCCACCTTTTCTACACCAATTATATCAATATTTTTCTTTAAATCTAGAGGCAAATAAACAACTCTTCCCTTTAATCCTCTCTGTAAATCTGAAGGAGGCAATTTCCCTGTCTTAGGCTCCATGCGAACAATTGCCTGAAAAGGATGGACACATTGAATCAAAATAGATTCATATGTATTTAAATCCATAAATTCAGCAGGAATGTCTACCAACTCAAGATTATTATAAACAGCTCTAGCAGGCATTCTGTTTTCCTTTAATTTATTATAACAATATTTACAAATACGCTGATCAAAACTCAAATCAAAAGAATTCTCCACCAACAAATAAGTTGCCAAATTCCTCCATTCATTCTTATTTTCCATTTTACTTTTTGCATATAAATCCACTAACCTAGTCTGAATCTTATAATGAGTCCGTCGACAACACACACAAGTAAAATTAGGCCTTTCACTTGATTTCAACTGAAACTTGCTAATTTCCTGGACAAACTTTTCTGTACTTAAAATCTGTACATTGTCTTCCACATTACCTTGTATTACTGTGTCAATTTCTACACTGTCCTCTTTTTCACAAAAATAACAAATCTCAATTTCTTCACAAATCTTCTTCACATCTAATTCAGGTCCATGCAAAAGAGCACTGTTTAACTGTTTAAGCTTAAGTGCTGGACTTTTTGCATAATACAACCTTCTCACTAATTTCCTCATTTTGTTATGATGCACAGCTAACATCCTAACATGATGAAAAACACTCTGACATACTTTTCTTGAAAGACAAGCCAATGAATGTCCAAGCAAACCTGTGTTTTCTCTCACTCTGCAAGGATATAAGTTTTCTGTTTTAGACTTTTCTTACTATATGTACGTGAGAAATTACGAAGCACATCGATGGAATCCTATCGCACACTACAAATATTACTACACTTCCAATTGTACACTGGACCCTTAGTACATCATCCTAAAACTTCCTCACTTAATACCTCTTCTACATCTCTAGACACAAGTTTCTCTTTTTCAATCGGACAACCGTCTTTTATCTCATATGCTCCACCACTGGTGTCAACTGCATGCACCAAATTATTCTCCTGGAAGTAACTCTCCTCATTAAAAAATGGCTCACAACGTGAACTACGCATCCATTCTCCAGAAAAAACTTTACAAAAATTAGTTTGATTAATTACTCTTTTGCATCTACTGTTTGATTACTGTTTGATTTGAAAACATCAATTGTCTTGTTAAGTGTCCTAATTCTATTGATTACTAAAATAAATAATTTGTTCTTAACTTCAAAAGCTTGATCAACAATCTTCTCTACATTTTTCTTTTTCTTATAAAAAGCAGCTCTCTGAGTACCTTTCTTAATGTTTTTTAATAAATTTAAAACTACCCTATTGCGAAACATTCGTTTACGAATGTCCCTAAATTGATTTTTCCTTCTATTCCTATACAAATTATTGTCTCCTGCTGCAGTAGTAAGATTTGGGGGGGGGCTCTCCTTTCTCTTCAAATTTGGTCTCTCCTTCTCTAAATTCACATTTAGATTATCATTTTTTTTATGTACATATGTTCCGAAAAAAAGACTTTGTTGTCTTACCAGGAGCTTTTTTCGCGTTTTTTGTAGTATTTGTTGTAGAAGACTGCTTTAATTCCGTTGCTGTTTTTCTTTTTTTCCGATAACTATCTTTCCTTCTCCTCTGCCTTGAGGGCATATTTCTTTACTATTGAAATGTTGATTTAAATCTGTGGTAAACAAAAAAACACTTTATAGTCCACTATTACCAAAAAACAAAGCAATGACAATAAGTAAACGATATAAACACTATAATGCTTATACATATGACCTTATCTCTGTTTTTTAAATGTTATTCTAAAACAATATTTTGGACACATGAATTGGTTTTACATTATTGACAAGGATGAGATAGTACCTGCGTGAATAAAAAAATATTAGCACATTTCACAATCATATCACCTGTGTTTCCTCAGATTAGTAAGCAGATTGTGCACATGAGGTGAAGCCTGTCCTCGGAAGCATAGGTGATGAAGGCAGTGTCTAAGACTGCACTGGACTGGACTTCATGAAGCCTATCCCCCACTGCACTCTTAAACACAGCCCTCACCTGCTTTGTACCCCTGGAAAGACCTCTCTTGCAGTACACTCTTCAACACAAGCATCACCTCCTTTGCACCCCTGGACAATCCTCACCTTATCGGCAACCCTGAATAGACCTCAACTCATCTGCACCCCTAGACAGGCCTCAGTTCATATACAGCCCCGGACACGCCTCATCTCATCTGCACCCTGTTACCATAAATTATACCCAATATATTGAGGCCTGTCCAAGGGGCCCAGATTAGATAAGGCTTGTCTAAAGGTATATTTATTTATTCTTTCAGACACTATTTATTCCTTCTCAAAAATGTAAAAACCATTCATTTACTCCAAAATCGTTTTTTGAATAACATTTTAGAAACACAGCGCAGGTCCTATGTACAAGCATTCAATTTCACTACTGAAACCTCTCTATTTAACAAAATACAAATCCTCTATCTTGCAAATGTTGATAGCAAGCATTATCAAAAAGCAAGACACAAACCCACAGCAAAGAAACTCAGGGCCTTATTTCTGAAGGCCTTGCTCCACAGGTGCGTCACTTTTCTCTTGTTAAAAGTGACGCACCGGCGGCACAAGGCAATCATAAATAAGGTCCAAATGTAAATACCATTGATTTGCCCCTAAAATCGTTTTTTGAATAACATTTTAGAAACACAGCGCAGGTCCTATGTACAAGCATTCAATTTCACTACTAAAACCTCACTATTTCACAAAATACAAATCCTCTATATTGCAAATGTTCATAGCAAGCATTATCAAAAAGCAAGACACAAACCCACAGCAAAGAAACTCAGGGCCTTATTTCTGAAGGCCTTGCGCCACCGGTGCGTCACTTTTTCCCATGTTAAAAGTGACGCACCGGCGGCACAAGGCAATCATAAATAAGGCCCAAATGTAAATACCATTGATTTGCCCCTAAAATCGTTTTTTGAATAACATTTTAGAAACACAGCGCTGGTCCTATGTACAAGCATTCAATTTCACTACTGAAACCTCACTATTTCACAAAATACAAATCCTCTATCTTGCAAATGTTGGTAGCAAGCATTATCAAAAAGCAAGACACAAACCCACAGCAAAGAAACTCAGGGCCTTATTTCTGAAGGCCTTGCGCCACCGGTGCGTCACTTTTTCCCATGTTAAAAGTGACGCACCGGTGGCACAAGGCAATCATGAATAATGCCCTCAGTGTGCGTCCTAACCTAAGGTAACACAGGTGACAGGATTGTGAAAGTTTCAAATATTTTTAATTAATCACACAGACACTATTTATTCCTTCTAAAAAATGTAAAAGCCATTGATTGGCCCTAAAATCGTTTTTTAATTAACATTTTAGGAACAGAGCACAGGTCCTTTGTACAAGCATTCTTTTTCACTACTGAAACCCATTGCTTTGCACTAAAATCGTTTTTCAATTAACATTTTAGGAACAGAGCACAGGTCCTATGTACAAGCATTCAATTTGACTACTCAAACCCATTGATTTGCCCTAAAATCGTTTTTTAAATAACATTTTAAGAACAGAGCACAGCTCCTATGTACAAGCATTCATTTTCACTACTCAAACCCATTGATTTACCCTAAAATCGTTTTTTAATTAACATTTTAGGAACAGAGCACAGATCCTATGTACAAGCATTCAATTTGACTACTCAAACCCATTGTTTTACCCTAAAATCGTTTTTTATTTAACATGTTATTAACAGAGCACAGGTCCTATGTACAAACATTCATTTTCACTACTGAAACCCATTGATTTGCACTAAAATCGTTTTTTAATTAAACTTTTAGGAACAGAGCACAGCTCCTATGTACAAGCATTCATTTTCACTACTGAACCCCATTGATTTGCCTTAATATCGTTTTTTAATTAACATTTTAGGGACAGAGCACAGGTCCTTTGTACAAGCATTCATTTTCACTACTCAAACCAATTGATTTGCCTTAAAATCGTTTTTTAATTAACATTTTAGGAACAGAGCACAGATCCTATGTACAAGCATTCATTTTTACTACTCAAACCCATTGATTTGCCCTAAAATCGTTTTTTAAATAACATTTTAAGAACAGAGCACAGCTCCTATATACAAGCATTCATTTTCACTACTCAAACCCATTGATTTACCCTAAAATCGTTTTTTATTTAACATTTTAGGAACAGAGCACAGATCCTATGTACAAGCATTCATTTTCACTACTCAAACCCATTGATTTGCCCTAAAATCGTTTTTTAAATAACATTTTAAGAACAGAGCACAGCTCCTATGTACAAGCATTCTTTTTCACTACTCAAACCCATTGATTTACCCTAAAATCGTTTTTTAATTAACATTTTATGAACAGAGCACAGATCCTATGTACAAGCATTCATTTTCACTACTGAACCCCATTGATTTGCCTTAAAATCGTTTTTTATTTAACATTTTAGGAACAGAGCACAGGTCCTTTGTACAAGCATTAAATTTGACTACTCAAACCCATTGATTCGCCCTAAAATCGTTTTTTAATTAACATTTTAGGAACAGAGCACAGCTCCTATGTACAAGCATTCAATTTGACTACTCAAACCCATTGATTTGCCCTAAAATCGTGTTTTAATTAACATTTTAGGAACAGAGCACAGCTCCTATGTACAAGCATTCATTTTCACTACTGAAACCCATTGATTTGCCCTAAAATCGTTTTTTAATTAAATTTTAGGAACAGAGCACAGGTCCTATGTACAAGCATTCATTTTCACTACTCAAACCCATTGATTTGCCCTAAAATCGTTTTTTAATTAATATTTTAGGAACAGAGCACAGGTCCTATGTACAAGCATTCATTTTCACTACTCAAACTCATTGATTTGCCCTAAAATCGTTTTTTCATTAACATTTTAGATACAGAGCGCAGGTCCTATGTACAACCATTCAACTACACTACTAAACCTCACTATTTTTCAAAATACAAATCCTCTATCTTGCAAATTTTGAATCCATGCATTTTCAAAAAGCATCACACAAACCAACAGCAAAGAAAAGCAATGTGCTTCTTAATCTGAACTCTCTATCTATATCAAATGAATCATAACTCACCTTTACAAATGCTTTGGGAGATTGAGAACAGTGTCAGATACACACACCAATATTTCTTTAGCAGAGCAAAAGGTATGTTCTCCAGGCACTGCAACCATTAATGGCACTGAAAACCTCTAATTCTACACACATATTGCTCATGGTAACCAATCAAAACTCTTCCCTCTGTATTTTCAAACCAACACCCTTCCCCCCCTCAGCCCTTTCTATACCTGAAAGTTTGGGGGGGATGCGTCAAGCGGGGGCCGAGATAAAAGGGGGTCCCAAAACGCGTTTTCCCCATGTTAATTTCCATAGGGCGGTCGACCTAACTTTTAGCCCGAACGGCTGAATGGATTTCCACCAAACTTGGCAAAATTGTAGGGATTGGTAGCCCGATGTGCCTTTTCTATGTCTCAAGATATGTGCTTCAGTGGATTTTGAGTAATTTAGGTTAAAAAACATATACATATCTATAGGCGCGCCCCGGTACGCGCACCGGGGAGCGCACCGGGCGTGCTACGCGACTTGCGCACGGAGAGTTGATTGGTTCAGAGGTGTCTGTAAACATTCGAAACAGTCCGGAGTGGCCGCCATCTTGTGTCTCGGTAGGATCGAGACACAACAGGTGGCATAAGAAAAAGGGGGAAATGACTATAAGGGGGCAGGGTAGACCCCCCCCTGACCCACTAGGTTTGATGTGGGTGCTAAAATAGGGTCCCGCGGGGCATTTAAAAAAAAAATCAATTTGCGTGGGGGGAGCGCCCGGTGCGCGCACCAGGGAGCACACCGGGTAGCGAAGCATTGGGAAAATCCAGGGTCTTATTTATGAAGGCCTTGCAACAGTTTTGCGCCGCCGGTGCGTCACTTTTTGTGACGCACCAGCGGTGTAAAAAATGCGCCTCGTTGCGCCATATTTAAAGAGTGACGCATCTAGGTAGATGCGTCACTCTTTAAACCCCTGCGCCACATTATATCTGCGTCAGGAATAATGTATGCAGAGGGGGCGTTCCCCCGCAAAAAGCCTCGTAATAGTGACGCAGTGAAATCTATGAGATTTAACTGCGTCACTTTTAGGACGCTGTTGCGTCAAAATCTTGCGCCTGCCTCACAGCAGGCGTAAGACTGACGCAAGCCCTTTCACATGGGGCTTTCCCCAGGTAAAAGGACGCATTACTGGAGTTGCGTCACTTGTGTGACACACTCCAGCAATGCGTCACTTTTGCGCTTACAGATACGTCAGAAATACTGACGTATCTGTAACTCCTTGCGACATGATTCGTCATACATTAAATATGACGCATCAGGAATGTCGTAAGGAGTGCGCACTGAAAAGTGACGCATCGCTGTTTTCACGCAGCGATGCGTCATTTTCATAAATGAGGCCCCCAGTTTATTCACTGTGTCACCTCTACGACCCTTTCTTGCGTCAATACGTCCCTTTTGCATACATTACACCTGACGTAGGAATAATGTGGCGCAGGGGCTTACAAAGTGACGCAACTACCTAGATGCGTCACTTTGTAAATATGACTGAATAAGGTGCATTTTTTACAGCACTGGTGCATCACAAAAAGTGATGCTCTGGTGGCGTTAAAGTGACGCATGGCCTCATAAATGAGTCCTTCAGTCTTCTACTCATGCGTCATATTAAATTTATGACGTATTATGTTGGAAGTTCTTACAGATACGTCAGTATTTTAGACGTATCTGTAAGCGCAAAAGTGATGCATTGCTGGAGTGTGTCTCAAAAATGAAGCAACTCCAGCAATGTATCCTTTCACATGGGGCCAAGCCCCATGTGAAAGGGCCTGCACCCCTGCTGTGAAACAGGCGTAAGATTTGGACGCAACAGCGTCATAAAAGTGACACAGTGATATGTCATAGATTTCACTGCGTCACTTCTACGACCCTTTCTTGCGTCAATACGTCCCTTTTGCATACATTACATCTGACGTAGGTATAATGTGGCGCAGGGGCTAACAAAGTGACACATCTACCTAGATGCGTCACTTTGTAAATATGACTGAATAAGGTGCATTATTTACAGCACTGGTGCGTCACAAAAAGTGACGCACCGGTGGCGTTAAAGTGACGCATGGCCTCATAAATGAGGCATTTAGTCTTCTACTCATACGTCATATTAAATTTATGACGTATTATGTTGGAAGTTCTTACAGATACGTCAATATTTTAGACGTATCTGTAAGCGCGAAAGTGATGCATTGCTGGAGTGTGTCTCAAAAATGAAGCAACTCCAGCAATGTATCCTTTCACATGGGGCCAAGCCCCATGTGAAAGGGCCTGCTTGCCTGCTGTGAAACAGGCGTAAGATTTGGGCGCAACAGCGTCATAAAAGTGACGCAGTGATATCTCATAGATTTCACTGCGTCACCTCTATGACCCTTTCTTGCGTCAATACGTCCCTTTTGCATACATTACACCTGACGTAGGAATAATGTGGCGCAGGGGCTTAGAAAGTGACACATCTACCTAGATGCGCCACTTTGTAAATATCACTGAATAAGGTGCATTTTTTACTGGACTGATGCGTCACAAAAAGTGACGCTCTGGTGGCGTTAAAGTGACGCATGGCTTCATAAATGAAGCCTTCAGTCTTCAACTCCAGCAATGCATCTTTTCTTACCCTTCCACACCCCTGTTCCTTTTCAATATTTTCTTTGAATATCCACATTCCCCATATTCACTCTTCTTCTCCTTACTTTCTTTCCCAACACTCACCTTCTTTCAGTCCCCCTACTTCACTTCCTTTCTCCTCTCATACCTTTCTGTTCTTTCTTATTCATTTTCCTTTCCATTATCAATGCACTCCATTTCACTTACTCTTTTTCATTTTTTTAAGAATATAGCTCTTTGATGAGAATTGGAGGTAGTTTTGAAAAGAACTTTTTTTTTTCTTCTTTTTTTTAAGAACAGAAACAAAAACAGGGAATGGAAACTGCTCAACAGGAGCAAAAAAAACAAAAAAAATTAGGGCTGGGAACGGCAGTGATGGTTCTCCAATGCTCGAACCATGAGCAGGACACTTTGCTCCCCATAGGTAAGGAGTTGATTGCAGTATCAGCATCTCCGGACAGCTTTTGTTAAAAGCAGGTTGAATATTTGGCACAAGCTCCTGCGATTGCCCCCTCCCAGAAGTAGTTGCTCCTCCGGTGGATGTAGAGGCCCCATCACTGGGAACCTCTTGTGCCAGAGCCCTGACACTTTCCCGGGCAAAATTCTGGGGGTGCTTCCTCTCCACATGCCGGATCATTGTGAAGTTCCCAAAAGAGTATTTTTTTTTGGGGTCACCCCGTGACAGGACTTGTTTGCAGATCCTGCACTCCACTTTTGGAGCATTCACCTTTTTCTGGTTAGGTGGTATTTTAAAAAATTTCCAAATAAAATGCTCCTTCACCTTTGGCTGAGGAGGCTCTTCGTTGATGAATTCAGGCTCTTCATCACTGCTGGATTCTCTGGCAGCCATGGTAAACCAAGAAAGATCCAGGAGCAAAAACAGGTCTTTCAGTCACAAAAGTGAAAGAAGAAGTGAAGAGAATGGGTGGGGATTTCATTCTTTGTAAAAAAAACTGTTAGCAACCAATGAAAAGTGTTATTTTAAGGACACATGACTTGACGCGCTGACGCTGCGCGCACCGGAGCGCTTCCGGGTGCGCAAACATGGCGCGAACGTAGGCGCTTCCGGGGCGCATACGCGGCGCAAACGTAGGCGCTTCCAGGGTGCATACGCGGTGCGAAAGTAGGAGCTTCCGGGGGCGCTTAGGCAGCGCGCCGAAGTGAGGTCTTGATAGTTTCACGGAAATGCAAAATCATTTTCATTTCCTTATAAATAAAAACTACTTTTATTTGTATGGTACGAAATGTTTTGCGTTATTATTAACTTTTCAATCATATTTTTTTCACAAACGAAAGTAGCGCTCTGGGTGCGCTTTCCGGAGAGCTTACTGGAGCGCGCACCCAGAGCGCCCCAGAAAAAAATGTTTAAAAAAAAACTTAAAAATTAACACTTACACAAAACAGCAAATTTAAAAAAAAAACATAGGTTAGAAACTCGATATAGAAAGGAATTAGCATTTAATAAACCTATGAAATTCACTGAAAAAACCATAGGTTTCTCACCAGTTATAGTTAGGAATTACCTTTTAAAAAAACTATTAAATTCACTGAAAAAACCATAGGTTTCACACCAGTTATAGTTAGCTAGACATTTTACTGACATAAAACCATTGAAATTCCCACGTTATAGTTAGTTGGACTCACTATAACTTGCGCGCCTGCAATGCACTGCTGATGACGTCACATATTACATCACTCATGACAAGTTCAGTGACATCACTTTTTCTGTGAATTTAATAGGTTTTTTAAATGGTAATTCCTAACTATAACTGGTGTGAAACCTATGTTTTTTTCAGTGAATATATATATATAGAAAATGCTCCGACAAGAACAGTGACAAGCACCTCTGAACTGGCAGTCAGTGACCTAAATCTATATCGTGATATGTGCCAGCTAGGGATTGATGAGACTATGGGAACACAGGAGATAGTGGCATCCAGTGGTCAGATGAAACCAACTACCCCATTTAAGCCAAAGTCCAAATATATTCCTCTAGCGGCACGTGATGGTCTTGACTCTTTTAGCGATGCAGTGGTGCAACAAGTAAAAAAGATGGCCTTAAACAACAAAAATAATAAGCAACAATATACGAATCAGGAGAGAAAACTAAATCAACTGTCTACCAAGTTTAAAAATGCTGAAGTTATAGTTCGGAATTCGGACAAAGGCGGAAATATTGTTTTATGGCCTACCGCGGATTACCTTGAGGAGGCGCATAGACAATTGGATGATATACAATGTTATACTAAGAGCAACCCCCAGAAATACAGGGCAATGCTAGAGGCCCTGTGTAAGAACCTGGTGGCAAGGAAGGGCCTTGGCATGCTAAGTGGAGATGAGTTTAAGTATGTGAAGAAAGACCATCCACTCACTCCATATATATATTTCATACCAAAGGTACACAAAAGTATTACCAAGCCGCCTGGCAGACCAATAATTGCAGCTTGTGGTGGCCCACTGGAAAACCTCTCACGGTATATTGACTATTTTTTGCAGCCACATATGAAATCTTTAAATTCATATGTACAAGATTCAAGTGACTTTCTGCGAAAATTAGAAGATATAGTGTGGAGCCCAGATCTGCTGTTGGTAACATGTGACGTTAGCTCTCTATATACGTGTATGAAGCACAGGGATGGCCTGCGTGCATGTGAGTACTATCTGAGCCGCAGGTCCATCGAACTGGCCCAACATACTAAAATGCTTCTAGAAATGCTAACATTTTGCCTCAATAATAACTTCTTCATTTTTAACGGACAAATGTACCAATAGGTTCAGGGTGTAGCAATGGGGGCCAGTTTCTCCCCCAGTTACGCGTGCCTGTTTATGGGGTGGTGGGAGGAACTGGCCCTCAAGCGTACATTTGGCTTCGTTTTATTGATGACTTATTTATTGTATGGCGTGGTTCTGAGGAAAGTGTCTTAAATTTCATACATGAAATCAATTAAAATGATCTTAATCTGCATTTTTCCTCTGATGTAAGCAAGGAATCGGTGACATTTTTAGATGTACAGGTTTTTATATCTAACAATATTCTTACCAGTACCCTTTTTAGGAAACCGACGGCAGGTAACACTCTTTTACATGCTACGAGTGCCCATCCCCAACATCTAATCAAATCAATACCTTACGGCGAGATGCTACGCATCCGCCGTATTTGCAGCAACAATGATGACATGATTGTTAAAGAACATGAAAGCTTTCTGAGATTTGTAGATAGGGGATACAAAGCTAAGATACTGAATACTGCTATAAGGAAATCCAGGCTTAAAGAAAGAGGTGATTTGTTGACTGAGAAAGTAAAACAATGTGACAAAACCAATGAAGTCAGACTGGTACTGACATACTCCAAGCAGGAAAAAGAAATCAAGAGTATAGTCAGAAGAAATTGGCACTTTGTTAAAGATGATTCCACGATTGGTGATGTGATGCCCCTAAATCCCTCTATAACTTTTCGTAAAAGTTTAAGCATGGGCTCCATCCTCTCAAAAAACAGTGAGGAACACATAGGTTAAGAGCCGTGGCGACCCACCAGCAGGGGCTTCTACAAATGCTTGGTATGCAAGGCCTGTCAACATGGTGTAAACACCAAAAAATACACTACAGTAATTCCAAGAACTACCAGGGAGATAAAACAGCATTTAACCTGCAGAACTGAATACTGTGTGTATATACTGGAATGTGACTGTAAACTCAAATATATTGGTAGCAGTAAATTACAAATCCACAAGCGTATCTTACAGCACCTCCGCGCCATTGTCAACAGAGATCAGAGTTACCCGGTGGCCAGACACTTTGAGTCATGTCACAATAGCAATCCTCAGTGTCTCAAATACTTTGCCATAGAATCTATCCCTCTTACAAAAAGAGGAGGTGACAGAGAGGCGTGTATGCGCAGGCTTGAAACCAAATATATTCTCGAGTTTAATTCAAAGTGGCCGCAAGGTCTCAACACCACGGAGGACCTCCACACATACGTATGATCAGCCCATGCAAATGGCATATTACAGCCATACAGTCAACATTATCACACTATGGTATACCATAGTAAAAGAGGATTTGGATCATACCTTGCACTTTTTGCACATATATACTGTGATATGTTGTGTATAATCTATATATATAGTGTGAAGTATGTGTATATATATGAATTGATTGATTTTAGCCGTCTTTTTAAATATTGGGGTAGCTTTTTATCCTAATGTTTTTTATGATAGCTGGTTTTAGTCATGTAACTGATTCCCTTTTTTATATATTGGTTTTATGGTGTGATTTTTTCTATATGTGCTTCATTGGTATTGTATGATTATATTTTGTCTTGAATTCAATGATTATAATTCTTGTCGAATAGTGTCAAGGTTTTCCCTCCTTACACCACTTCATCCCATTATAACCTCCTAGCACCAGTCACTTTACTTGTATTTGCACTTTCTTGACACAATGTCACTTTATGGAAAAAATATATCTTTTCTAATTGACACGAAGTCACTTTAATAATATGTGCAATAATATGGTTGAAGGTGAGAATGTATCAACAGAACTAAATAATATCAAGTGGTATTATATTCCCTTCATCCAAGTATTTAGTGGCTGGACATATGTTCATTATGGATTCATCTTTTGTTGTATGGTCCTTATAGATACATTTATTCTTCTTTTTTGGATCTTCTTTTCTCTATTATTATGAAATAATAGAGATTATTATTATTCTTTAGTATTATGATTTAATACACGTTGGTGAGCACTGACTATGCACAGTAGGTATTAATTTACTTGATGGACAAGGTTGATATAATTTTCTCGGTATAAAATTTCTAATACCTTGAGGAGTTAAAGGCATTCATGCTGATATGTATATGATTGAAAAGTCAAAAATATATTGCCATAGGAGAATGAAAATTGCAAATGTATATAAAAAAAATTTTTATATAAAAAAACTGCAGGATTAACTTATGTATTCATACAGTTATTAATTATCATTCGCAATGGTAATAATGAGAAAGAAACAGCAAATGTATTCATACATGTAGTATTTTGTTTATGTCCATCAATGGAACATGTGACTGCACGATATCACTTTAAAAAGGGCAAAAGCAATCTGTAACGCCATGTGACCAAGGCCGCTGGGACGGCCGAAACGCGTTATGACTACCTGTCTAATGGCTAAATAAACAAGAATGCTGAAAAAAGTTGGTCCTTGCCTCGTGTTTCGCTAAGGAAGCGTCGCTGCTGCGATGTATTTGCAGATATATATATATATATATATATATATATATATATATATATATATATATATATATATATATATATATATATTATATATATATATATATATATATATATTACCTACTGGCCGTCGCCAGTAGGTATATATAGTTAGGATTTTTTCCCTATGGGATTTCTGAAAATTCTATGTCTAATAACTTTGGCGTTTGTGGGCGGAATCGGTTGAAATTTTCAGGAAAATGGCACATTTTGTTTCTGAGCAGCTCCAGGAAATTTGGGGGGGGGTCGTCAAGGGGGGGTTGAGAAAAAAGGGGGGTCCCAAAACGCGTTTTTAACATTGAGTTTTCCATAGGGCGGTTGGACTCACTTTTAGCTCGAACGGCTGAATGGATTTGCACGAAACTTGGCAAAATTGTAGGGACTGTTAGGCCGATGTGCCTTTGCTAGGTCTCAATATATGTGCTCCAGTGGATTTTGAGAAATTAACGTTTAAATCAAGATATATATCTGTAACAGCGCTCCGGGCAGCGATCTGGTTCGCGTACTTTTCGCGTAACGGAACTTTGCGCACGGAAAGCTGATTGGCTCTTCGGTGTCTGTCAACATTCTAAACAGTCCGGTGCGGCCGCCATCTTGTCTCTCGGTAGGATCGAGAGATAAGAGGAGGCCAAAACAAAGGGGGAAATTTCCAAAAGGGGGCATAGTAGATCCTCCCTGACCCCCTAGGTTTTATGTGGAGGTTTTAAAAGGGCCCAGCAGGGTTCAAAAATTTTTTTTTTTTTTTTTTTCGCGATGAGCGCCTAGTACGCGAACCGGAAAGCGTTCTAGGCAGCGTACTTTAAGGATAATAGAATGATATACTTTTCAAAGACTAAATGTTAATTGTTTGTTGTTTTGTTTGTTGTTTTTTTTTTTTTTTTTTTTCTTTTTTTTAATTTTTTTTTTAATTTTTATTGTTTTTCATAATTTATTAAACTTTCTAACATTTCAGTGTCTGAAATGTCATTATTTTCTTGAAATATTGTTTGCAAGCTGTGAGGTTGTAAAATGTCCTCATTTGCAAGGAGGGCATCTACTGCTTGGACACATTGCAGCAGTTCATTATCCATGCTTTGATCCATAAATTCCATGTCAATTTGTTCAATCAATTCCTGGCTGCTCTCTTGCAGGTCCATTTCAAAAGAAACTTGGTTTTCGCCTTCCATTTTGCCTGAAATTTGGATTAAAACAATATATATTAGTAGAGATAGGGCACTGTTGGGATTAATTTTAGATAGTCATTTTTTATCAGTGAATTTATCTTTTGGCAGTGTATAGTATCAGAGTGGAAATAGGACTATAAAAAAGTGTATGTGATTTAACCAAGACAAGTCTAACTCCATTCATAACTATAACAGAGAAGTCTATCTAAATACATTACTAGTACAGAGGGATAGTGTATATCTAGCAGAAAAAGTATACTATATTAAGTTATAGTGTACAATATACTTCAGTTTTAAAAATTAACAACTTACCTTTACAAACAAGTTGAAGAGTTTAGTGATAATTCAATTGTAATGTACAACAAGAAGTAGCAGTCAAAATGGCTGTGTTTCCTTCTCTTCCTTTATATATATTCAAGTATATAACCAATCAAATGTCAGGTAATAAAAGTAGAAAATGAAAGTAACATTTTCATTGGTTGTCAATTCCAACACTTCAGATGTGTTTTGTGAAGTAATTTACCTCACGGTACTTGGAGAGGTCTACAGGCTAAATGGCTAAATTAAATTTCAATCAAATTTGTGAGAATGAAAGGGATTGTTATGTAGTATGAGCTAATTTATATTTGGTGAGAGTGTCTCCAGTCGTTTTTCTATAAATTACTTTCCCACCTTTTTTTTGGACCGCTTCCCGGAAAGCGGTCCGGTCCGCGAACTAGGAGTGTAACGGGAGTCCACCATTTTGTGTTTCGGTCGAATCAAGGTATAAAATGGAGGGTAAATAATGTTCTGAATGGGTAGAAGGGGGCATGGTACAAGTAGTTTGCCCCCCTACGTTTTCTGAGGGTGGCTGAGGAGGACTATATGTGCGAAGAAAAAACTTTTTTTTTGAAATTTTGCGCGGTTAGCTTCCAGTTCGCGTACCGGATAGCGCTCTTTGAGCGTAGTTTGTTGAAAATTACAGAAAAAAGTTAGAAAAAAAATAATAAAAGTGTGTGATCAGATGAAGGGTAGCTCTGAGAAGAGCTTTTGGGTTTATGGTACATTTAGGTACTTATAAGTAGGTACCAATGCACAGTCTTAAATTCAGAATGAAAATTCTGTTGCCCTCATCTGAGAAGTGAACTCCATCTCCTCTGTAGATATCTTGCATGTAGTAACGCAAGTTATTGTTGTACAGAGAGCCCATTCCATGGTCTCTCATGAAAGCTGAAACAGATTTGTTTACATGCTTCCTCGCTTTCTCAATTTGTGGAGAAAATTGGTTGGACCACCTCCATTTCTGTCTTTGGCATATATTGGAATATACCAAGGCAGTTTGAGGAAAAAGTGCCATTAATTGCTCAAAGGTGTCCTTTTACCGGTTCGCGTACTAGATCGCGGCATCAAGATGAGCTAACGGAAAGCTTCCCGGTTCGCTTACCGGAAGCGGAGAAAAAAAATATAAAAAAAAAAATTATCAATAGACATCTAAAATATATTTTTGGATTTAAAGAAGAATACATTTTACAGCTACAAATGTTAGCTTTTAAAAAACCAATGAAATTCACAGAAAAAACCATAGGTTATAGACCATATATAGTTAGGAATTTGCATTTACAAAACCTTGAAAATTCACTGAAAAAACCATAGGTTATAAACCATATATAGTTAGGGATTAGCATTTACAAAACCTTATTTTACTCGCATAAAACCATTGAAATTCCATATATAGTTAGATGCGCTAACTATATATCGCGCACCCGCAATCCACTGCTGATGATGTCACATATTACATCATTCATGACATGGTCAGTGACATCACTGATGACATCACTGATGACATCTCAAATGATATCACTGATAACATCACTGATGACATCTCATTTGACATTACTGATCACATCAATGATGACATCATTCATGTGATAATACGATTAACCTCTTCAGACTCTAATATAACCTTAGATACACTCAGAGTAAACAGACACTCACAGACTGTCACTCATCCATGGAATTACTCACACACCTAGTCAGTCATGCAAAGAATCAATCACACCTCCATTTGCTCAACTATACAGTTATACACACCTTACTTATTCAAACATATTCTAACACATATTTACTCTCTTATACAATCACTGATACAAGTTTTCAATGATCCATGCAGCCACTCACACATTCACTGGCTCTTATGCACAGTAATTTATATATGTCAACTCTCACATGTACTGTGTTTTACATATGTACTTACTTTGACATGTAGCACTGAGATATCCATTCACTCACCAATACACTCATGCACACAGTCAACCGCCCATACAGCTGTTTCCACATGCACTTTTGAACCCATAGATCTAGTGAATCAACTGCTTACACATGTATGCACAGAGTCACACACCTCCCAGCCACCCCCCCACACACACACACTCACTCTCCCATACAAATACTTGGACAACCAATCAATAACCCATATAGTTACTCATATAGCTACTGATCAACACATGCCGCAGTTTACAGAACAACAGACATAATGATGCACTTATTAAGACAGTTTAGTCACTAACCCGTGCACTCAGTGAGACACATTTAATCACTCACTCATACAGTCAGTCATGCACCCACTAAATCCTTCATCCAGACACTTATACATCCACTCATTCTTCAATATGTAAGACATGTTTTAACTGTACAGAAACATACAGTCACTGGATGTTGTCATCAGTGATGTCATCAGTGATGTCACTGACCATGTCATGAATGATGTAATATGTGACATCATCAGCAGTGGATTGCGGGTGCGCGATATATAGTTAGCGCATCTAACTATATATGGAATTTCAATGGTTTTATGCGAGTAAAATAAGGTTTTGTAAATGCTAATCCCTAACTATATATGGTTTATAACCTATGGTTTTTTCAGTGAATTTTCAAGGTTTTGTAAATGCAAATTCCTAACTATATATGGTCTATAACCTATGGTTTTTTCTGTGAATATATATATATATTCACTGAAAAAAACATATATATATATATACACTGACCATGTCATGAGTGATGTAATATGTGACGTCATCAGCAGTGCATTGCACGCGCAAGTTATAGTGAGTCCAACTAACTATAACGTGGGAATTTCAATGGTTTTATGCGAGTAAATCCTCCAGCTAACTATAACTGGTGTGAAACCTATGTTTTTTTCAGTGAATTTAATAGGTTTTTTAAATGCTAATTCCTAACTATAACTGGTGTGAAACCTATGGTTTTTTCAGTGAATATATATATAAATATAAATATATATATATATTACCTACTGGCGGTCGCCAGTAGGTAGTTATAGTTAGGATTTTTTTCAATGTTAAATCTCAAAATTCTATTTGGAATAACTTTGGCGCCGGTTGAGGAATCTGCCTGGAAATTTCCTCAAAATGGCCTCGTGGAGCTCCGGTCCTTCCCTGAAAGTTTGGGGGGGATGCGTCAAGCGGGGGCCGAGATAAAAGGGGGGTCCCAAAACGCGTTTTCCCCATGTTAATTTCCATAGGGCGGTCGATGTCACTTTTAGCCCGAACGGCTGAATGGATTTCCACCTAATTTGTCAAAATTGTAGGGACTGGTAGCCCGATGTGCCTTTGCTATGTCTCGAGATATGTGCTCAAGTGGATTTTGAGTAATTTAGGTTCAAAAAAATATATATATCTAGAGCCGCGCCCCGGTACGCGCGCAGGGGAGCGCTCAAAGCGCGCCACGCGACTTGCGTACGGAAAGCTGATTGGCTCTCGGGTGTCTGTAAACATTCGAAACAGTCCGCAGCGGCCGCCATCTTGTACCTCGGTAGGATTGAGGTGGTAAAAATCAAAGGGGGAAATGAGCAAAAGGGGGAAGGGTACACCCCCCCTGACCCCCTAGGTTTGATGTGGGGGTCATAAAAAAGCCGTACGGGGCCCCAAAAAATTTTTTTTTTCATTTGCGCCGAGGGAGCGCCTGGTACGCGCACCGGTGAGCGTACGATTGAGAAAAAGAATGACACTTTTTTAAAAAAAAAAATAGCATTTTTTTATAAATTGGAGGTAGTTCTGAAAAGAACTTTTTTTTTGTTTTTGTTGTTTTATATTTTTTTTATACTTTTTGAAACGATTTTATATTTTTTTTGGATTTTTTTCAGGGGAAAAACAAAAACAGGGATTCAAAAAATGCTCAACAGGAGCAAAAAAATGAGAAAATTTAGGGACGGGGAGAGCATTGGTGTTCCTGTTTCTTTATTGCAATGAGTTCAACGCTCTGCTCCCCGTAACAGAGTAGTTCGTCACAGTCCTTGCATAAAAATTTTATTCCTGCAAATACCGGCTGGACGTTAGGGACCATTCTTGCACGTGTTGAACCTGAAGGTGTTGCTCCACCAGTGGAGGTGCTGCTGCCATCTCTTCGTGCCTTCTCTGCCAGCTCCCTGACACTCTCCCTGGAGTAATTGTTGGGGTGTCTTCTTTTGACATGCCTAATTAAATTGGCATTTCCAAAGCTGTATTTTTTTAGAGGATTGCCTCTGGATAAAATACTTCCACATATTTTACAAGTTACTTTACTTGCATTAACTTTTTTTTGTCCTTCAGGGATGTCATAAAATTTCCAGATGAAGTGGTTCTTTGTTTTCTGGTGAGGAGGGTCCTCTTGCACAAATCCATCTGAATCACTGCTGGAGGACTCCCTTGCAGTCATTGTTGTAGATCAGGAAAGTATGAGTTCAAAATTCACAAAACACCTCTTGCTTTCTCCAAGTGCAAATCAATAGTGAGAGAAATGGGTGGGTTTCTCTAAATTTAGAAAAAAATAATTATTGAACCAATGAAAAGTGTTATTTACAGGTCACATGACCATGGGCTTCATCATTATGAAACCAAAACTGTTATGAACCAATGAAAAGTGTTATTTTCTGGTCACATGACCCGACGCGCTTACGCGACGCGCCGCGGGGCGCGGCCAGAGGCGCGCCGCGTAAGCGTGTCAGACGCCTACGTTGCACGATTATTCGCTCGAGTACTTCCGGGTGCGCTTACGCCGTGCGTATCACGCGGTCGCGGCTACGCGATACGTCACGATCATGTTTTCGTTTGCGATATTGGCGCTCACGGGACGCTCCCCGGAGCGCGCCAGGGGGCGCTTTTCAGAAATACGCTTTTCGGGGCGCACTTCGGGTCGCGCTCTGGGAGCGCTCCCCCCAAAAATTAAAAAAAAAAAAATGGGATAATTGTAGGGACAGGTAGCCCTATTCTGTTAGAGCCAAAATGTAGCCCAAATGTAGCCCAAAGTAGCCCAATGTAGCCCAAAGATGGCCACCAGAGACCAAAAATTGTAAATGTAGCCCAAATTTCAACTAGATGTAGCCCAACTGTAGCCCAATGACAGAATGTACCAGAGTGTTAAAAAGAACAACTAGAGTGCTAACAGTCTTATTTATAAAGTGAAACTTATAGTTAGGAATTAGCATTAACAAAACCTATGAAATTCACTGAAAAAAACATAGGTTTCACACCAGTTATAGTTAGGAATTAGCATTTAAAAAACCTATGAAATTCACTGAAAAAACCATAGGTTTCACACCGGTTATAGTTAGGAATTAGCATTTAAAAAACCTATTAAATTCACTGAAAAAACCATAGGTTTCACACCAGTTATAGTTAGCTGGAAATTTTACTGACATAAAACCATTGAAATTCCCACGTTATAGTTAGTCGGACTCACTATAACTTGCGCGTGCAATGCACTGCTGATGACATCACATATTACATCACTCATGACATGGTGAGTGACATCACTCATGACATCACTGATGACACCATCCTTGTGACACAGTGACAGACCTCCTCTCAGTGTAAAGTAACCCTTGAGACACATATTCAAAAATAGAAACTGAAATTTTTAAAAAATGGACATACCTATATCAGTTACAACAAGCAATTCTGTACTTCCACTATCTATATACACACCCACTCATTCACCAACAGTTCTATATAGTCACTCATACATATACTCACTCATCATATGAAGAGATACACCTATACATCCTGTTACACACCGACATTCATCCAAAAGTTACTCACACACATATTCACACGTGCAAATAAACTATTGAACAACCATTTATTTGAATATAGAGTTATACACACACTTCCACCTTACTTCTATTGAAAATTACACATATTTATTCTCTTAAACAATCACTTATAGAAACACATACTTATTTAAACAGGAACTCTTACAATCTCTTACTCTCACATATATTCACTTATATACATCAATATTCATATATACTAGATTAAAACATATGTAGTTACTGATAAAGACACTAGTGAGACAGTCATTCACTCGCTAACAAACACATATAGACACTCATCCACCCATACAGTCCTGTACATATGCTGTCTTCAAAACACATACAAACAAAGAGTCAGTCACTCATGCATCTATGTGCTAAGTAATACCCCCACCAAACCATATAGACACTCAAACTGATACTAATAAAAATATCAAATAACCCATATACATACGCATGTAGCTACTTATCAACACATGTAGCCACTTATACACAAAGTGAAACACTAATATATGTATTTAAATATTTAAACATAACTCACTAATATTTATTTTTCAGAAAGACACATATTCACTGGATGGTGTCATCAGTGATGTCATGAGTGATGTCACTCACCATGTCATGAGTGATGTAATATGTGATGTCATCAGCAGTGCATTGCACGCGCAAGTTATAGTGAGTCCGACTAACTATAACGTGGGAATTTCAATGGTTTTATGTCAGTAAAATTTCCAGCTAACTATAACTGGTGTGAAACCTATGGTTTTTTCAGTGAATTTAATAGGTTTTTTAAATGCCAATTCCTAACTATAACCGGTGTGAAACCTATGTTTTTTTCAGTGAATATATATATATATATATATATATACATATATATATTCCCACGTTATAGTTAGATGGACTCACTATAACTTGCGCGTGCAATGCACTGCTGATGACATCACATATTACATCACTCATGACATGGTCAGTGACATCACTCATGACATCACTGATGACACCATCCAGTGAATGTGTGTCTTTCTGAAAAATAAATATATTTTATATATGTATATGTAAAAGTTGATGGAAGAATAAATGTTTAAATAAGTGTCTAAATGGATGGTTTTTAAAAATTGATTGGTTAACTGGCTTAATAAGACATCATCAGCAGTGCATTGCACGCGCAAGTTATAGTGAGTCCATCTAACTATAACGTGGGAATTTCAATGGTTTTATGTCAGTAAAATTTCCAGCTAACTATAACTGGTGTGAAACCTATGGTTTTTTCAGTGAATTTAATAGGTTTTTTAAATGCTAATTCCTAACTATAACTGGTGTGAAACCTATGGTTTTTTCAGTGAATTTCATAGGTTTTTTAAATGCTAATTCCTTTGTATATCGAGTTTCTAACCTTTTTTTTTTTTACAATTTGCTGTTTTTTTTTAAGTATTCATTTTTTTTATATAATTTTTTTCTTTTGCGCTCTGGGTGCGCGCTCCGGGAAGCTTTCAGCTAAGCTCTCCGGTAAGCTTTTCCGTGAGCTCATCTGAAAGCGCACCCAGAGCGCAACTGTCGTTCGTGAAAAAAAATATGAATGAAAAGTTAATAATAATGCAAAACATTTCGTACCATACAAATAAAATTAGTTTTTTTTAATAAGGAAAATGATTATGCATTTCTATAAAAGATTGATGACGTCACTTCGGCGCGCAACGTAAGTGCCCTCGGAAGCGCCTACGTTCGCGGCGCATAAACGCACGCAAAAGCGCCTACGATCGCGCCACGTTTGCGCCCCGGAAGCGCCTACAATCGCGCTGCGTAAACGCACCGGAAGTGCTCCGGAGCGCGCAGCGTAAACGCGTCGGGTCATGTGACCCTAAAATAACACTTTTCATTGGTTGCTAACAGTTTTTTTTTACAATGAATGAAATCCCCACCCATTTCCTTCACTTCTTCTTTCACTTTTGTGACTGAAAGACCTGCCTTTTTTGCTGTTCCATATTCCTTGATTAATCATGGCTGCCAGACCATCCAGCAGTGAAGATGACTCCAATGATTTCATTGATGAAGAGCCTCCTCAGCCGAAGGTCAAAGAACATTTCATCTGGAAATTTTTTAAGTTTCCAGCAGACCAGAAGAAGGTGAATGCACCAAAAGTAGAGTGCAGGATCTGCAAACAGGTCCTGTCACGGGGTAACCCCCCAAAAAAATACTCTTTTGGCAACTTCACCATGATTCGCCATGTGGAGAGGAGGCACCCCCAGAATTTTGCCCGGGAAAGTGTCAGGGCTCTGGCACAAGAGGTTCCCAGAGATGGGGCCTCTACATCAACAGGAGGAGCAACTTCTTCTGGGAGAGAACAATCACAGGAGCAGGTAGCAAACATACAACCTGCATTTAACCATGGGGTCGTCAAATGCAGATACTGCAATCAACTCCTCACCTATGGGGAGCAAAGTGTCCTGCTCATGGTTCGAGCATTGGAGAACCATCGCTGCCCTTCCCACCCCTAATTTTTTTATTTTCTTTTTGCTCCTGTTGAGCAGTTTCCATTCCCTGTTTTTGTTCCTGTTCAGTTAAAAGAAGAAAACCAAAAGTTCTTTTCAGAACTACCTCCAATTCTCATCAAAGAGCTATATTCTTAAAAAATGAAGAGTAAGTGAAATATAGTGCATTGATAATTGAAAGGAGAATGAGTAAGAAAGAACAGAAAGGTATGAGAGGTGAAAGGAAGTGAAGTAGGAGGAATGAAAGAAGGTGAGTGTTAGAAAAGAAAGTTATGACACAGTGAATAAACTGGAGGCCTCATTTCTGAAAAGTGACGCATCGCTACGTGAAAACAGCGATGCGTCACTTTTCTGGACACACTCCTTATGACATTCCAGATATTTCATATTTAATATATGACTAATCAATTCGCAAGGAGTTACAGATATGTCAGTATTTCTGACGTATCTGTAAACACAAAAGTAACGCATTGCAGGAGTGCGTCACAAAAGTGACGCAACTCCAGTAATGTGTCCTTTCACATGGAAAAAGCACCATGTGAAAGGTTTGCTGTGAAGCAGGCGCAAGATTTTGGCGCAACAGCATCCTAAAAGTGACGCACAGCGTCATTATTACCAAGCTTTTTGCAGGGGAACACCCCCTCTGCATGCATTATACCTGACACTATTTTTTAAAAAGTGACGCATCTAGGTACATGGGTCACTTTTTAAAACTCTGCGCCACATTGTATCTGCATCAGGTATAATGTATGCAGAGGGGGCAATCCCTCGCAAAAAGCTTGGTAATAACGACGTACTGAAATCTATGAGATTTCTCTGCGTCACTTTTAGGATGCTGTTGCGTCAAAATCTTGCGCCTGCCTCGCGTCACTTTCATGTTTACAGATATGTGAGAAATACTGACGTATCTGTAACTCCTTGCAACATGATTCATCATACATTAAATATGACACATCTGGAATGTCATAAGGACTGTGGACAGAAAAGTGACGCATCACACCAGCAGTGTAATAAAATGTGCCTCGTTGCACTATATTTAAAGGATGCAACAGCATCCTAAAAGTGACGCAGTGAAATCTCAAACATTTCACTGCGTCGCTATTACAAAGCTTTTTGTGGGGGAACACCCCCTCTGCATGCATTATACCTCACGCAGATATAATGTGGCGCTTGATTTTAAAAAGTGACCCATCTACCTAGATACGTCACTTTTTAAATATAACGCAACGAGGCACATTTTTTTACACCACTGGTGCGATGCGTCACTTTTCTGTGCGCACTCCTTATGACATTCCAAGTAACGCATTGCTGGAGTGCGTCACAAAAGTGACGCAACTCCAGTAATGCGTCCTTTCAAATGGGGAAAGCAGCATGTGAAAGGTCTTGCCTCAGTCTAACACCTGCTGTAAAGCAGGCACAAGATTTTGACGCAACAGCATCCTAAAACTGACGCAGTGAAATCTCAAAGATTTCACTGCGTCGCTATTACAAAGCTTTTTGCGGGAGAACACCCCCTCTGCATGCATTATACCTGACGCTATTTTTAAAAAGTGACGCATCTAGGTACATGGGTCACTTTTTAAAACTCTGCGCCACATTATATCTGTGTCAGGTATAATGTATGCAAAGGGGGCATTCCCCCGCAAAAAGCTTGGTAATAACGATGTACTGAAATCTATAAGATTTCTCTGCGTCACTTTTAGGATGCTGTTGCGTCAAAATCTTGCACCTGCCTCGCATCACTTTTATGTTTACAGATATGTCAGAAATACTGACGTATCTGTAACTCCTTGCAACATGATTCGTCATACATTAAATATGACACATCTGGAAAGTCATAAGGAGTGCGCACAGAAAAGTGACGCATAACACCAGCAGTGTAATAAAATGTGCCTCTTTGCACTATATTTAAAAAGTGACGCATCTAGATAGATGCGTCACTTTTTAAATATTGCATAACAATGCGCATTTTTTTACACCGCTGGTGCGTCACAAAAATTGACGCACAGGAGGCGCAAAACTAACAGCGCAAGGCCTTCATAAATATGGGCCTGGATTTTCCCCGTGCTTCGCCGGTGCGCGTACCATGCGCTTCCCCCGCGCAAAACGAAAAAAAATGTAATGCCCTGCAGGACCCTATTTTAGTCCCTACATCAAACCTAGGGGGTTAGAGGGGGTCTACTCTACTCTTCCCCCTTATGGTCATTTGCCCCTTTTTTTTTCAAACCCCTTGTGTCTCGATTTTACCGAGACACAAGATGGCGGCCGCTCCAGACTGTTTAGAATGTTTACAGACACCCAAGAGCCAATCAGCTTTCTGCGCGCAAGTCGCGTGTCGCGCCAGGAGCGCACTCAAGTGCGCGCACCGGAGAGCGCCTATAGATATATATATTTTTTTGAACCTAAATTACTCAAAATCCACTGGAGCACATATCTTGAGACATAGCAAAGGCACATCGGGCTACCAGTCCCTACAATTTTGCCAAGTTTGGTGTAAATCCATTCAGCCGTTCGGGCTAAAAGTGAAATTGACCGCCCTATGGAAATTAACATGGGGAAAATGCGTTTTGGGACCCCCCTTTTATCTCGGCCCCCGCTTGACGTATCCCCCCCAAACTTTCAGGGAAGGACCGGAGCTCGACGAGGCCATTTTCAGGAAATTTTCAGGCAGATTCGTCAACCGGTGCCAAAGTTATTCCAAATAGAATTTTGAGATTTAACATTGAAAAAAATCCTAACTATAACTACCTACTGGCGACCGCCAGTAGGTAACATATATATATATATATATATATATATATATATATATATATATATATCTATACTACTATTATAAAGGAAGAACTTTGAACTTTTGAGGCGGGTAAACTCGGGAACCACAGCGCCAATCCACACACCCGATACATCGTTGTAATCGTCAGGGTGTGCAGATGGACATAGGCTATATAAACTTAATAAATATGCGTTACTTAAAAAATTTACCGAAAAAAAAGTAGTCCCTTGGAAGAAGCGACGGCCGCAACGTGCGTGCCCGCCGTGAGGAGCGCGGGGAGGAGCGGTGTCCAGGAGCACGAGGAGGACCGGCAGACATGGCGCGGGGAGGAGCGGTGAGGAGCGGCGGACAGGCGGTGAGGAGCGGCGGACAGGCGGGGAGGAGCGGTGAGCGGCGGATGTGGTAGGTTATTTATTTATTTATTTAGGAGCAGTGAGCGGCGGAAAAATGAAGCAAAAATGAAAATCGTGAGCAAGAGGAAGCAAACGGAGCATTACAAAAGTGAGCCAAACGGTGCATTACAGGAGGAAAAAGTTACGTGTGCAGGTTACAAAAGCGTACATCGTGAGCAAGAGGAAGCAAACGGAGCATTACAAAAGTGGGCCAAACGGTGCCTTACAGGAGGAAAAAGTTACGTGTGCAGGTTACAAAAGTGTAGAAAGTAAACATAGAGGTATAAGAGGAAAAAGTGACGTATGCAGGTAGCAAGAGGAAGCAAACAGAGCATTAAAAAAGTGAGCCAATGAAGCATTACAAAAGTGGGCCAAACGGTGCATTACAGGAGGAAAAAGTTATGTGTGCAGGTTACAAAAGCATAGAAAGTAAACATAGAGGTATAGGAAGAAAAAGTGACGTGTGCAGGTAGCAAGAGGAAGCAAACGGAGCATTAAAAAAGTGAGCCAAAAGGTGCATTACAGGAGGAAAAAGTTACGTGTGCAGGTTACAAAAGTGTACAAAGTTAACATAGAGGTATAATACTGCAATATATGGAGGAAGGCTCCGGGGGACCCACGGACAACGTCGGGCGGGCGGGGGCCCGGAAGCCTAATTGGTTATATATATATATATATAACCTACTGGCAGTCGCCAGTAGGTAGTTATAGTTAGAACCTGTTTTCCATAGCAAAATCCGCAACATTCTATTCCCAATAACTTTGGCGCCGATTGACGAATCTTCCTAAAATTTGCAAAACTCATATCTAGCTCTAGTCCACTCCTATCCTAAAAGTTTCACAGTGATTCGTTAAGCAGGGGCCAAGAAAAAAGGGGGGTCCCAAAACGTGTTTTCTCCATGCAATTTCCCTTAGGTACCTTTAGTCGCAGGTACAGCCCGAACTGCTGAACGGAATTCCACCAAATTTGGCAAAAAGGTAGCCCTTGGTTCAGAGTTGTGCCTTTTTGTTAAAAGGGGTACATCTGTTTAGTAGTTGCTGAGAAAATCAAAAGTTAAATCATATATATATCTAGGGCCGCGGATCCTCCCGAGCATGAGCTTTATGCTAATTGGCTGTCAACACTTCAAACCAGGAAGTATTGGCAGCCATCATGTGCCTTCGAAGAACCGAGGCACACAAAAGCAGAAAAACAAATGCGCAAACCACGCACAGGGGGCAGGGTAGAAACATCCTGACCCCCTAGGCCTGCTCAGGGGGTCCCACAAGGACCCCCAAGGCCCAAAAAATGTTATTTTTTTTTTTTTAGATCATGGGATGCGCATAGGATCTGTGCATCCCGCTACTGAAACAAAAACCGAAGCGCGGGCTCCCAACGCTTTGTTGGTAATTAGCACCCAGGAGACCAAGTCCCATTGGCAATATGTTATAGTAAGTGGGGACCCAGATGGGCCCCCAGCCCCAGGGACCACCACCCCCTGGGGATTTTATGAAATGGGTGGGGGGGCTCAAAGACCCCTCCAAGCCCCGGGTCCCGCCACCCCGAGGCTTTATTTACATATTTGCTGGGGGAAACACACCCTGTGGCGCGTTTTAAGTTGAGGAATTAATACCTCATCAATCCGGAGGGACCCTGGGGGCCAACTAGCCCACTAGGTACCTTCAGTATGCACCACGGAGCTGTGTTGCAGAGTATTGTAAAAAGGGGCATGGCATCTGAACACCTCTCTGCAATGCAGCTCTCTAGTGCATACTGGAGGTACCTGGTGGGCTAGTTGGCCCCCAGGGACCCTCAGGATTGAGTAGGAATTAATTATCCAAGTTAAAACACGCCACAAGGCATGTTTGCAGACATGTCACCTCAGGCCATGCCCCCTTCCTTCACCACTGTGCAAACATGGTGAGTTGTAAGTTGAGGAATTAATTATCTTTCAATACTGAGCGTCCCTGAGGGCCAACAAGCCCACCAGGTACCTCTAGTATGCGCCACAGAGCTGCGTTGCAGACAGGTGTTCAGAGACCACGCACCTTTTTACACCTCTCTGTAATGCAGCTCTGTGGCGCTTACTGGAGGTACCTAGTGGGCTACTTAGACCCTAGAGACACTCAGGATTCAAGGGGACTTAAGCTCCCAAATTAAAATGGACATAGGGCACGTTTACATAGTCGTGAAGGGAGGCGATGGGGCCTGAGGTGATAAGTGAAAACACGCCCTGTGGTGCATTTTAAGTTGGGGAAATAATTCCCCTTCAATTCTGAGAGCCCCAGGGAGACAACTAGCCCACCAGGTGCTTCCAGTGAGCACCACTGCACTGTGTTTCAGAGTGGCAGTTCGGGCTGGACTGTTCCCATGAGGGTCTGATTTGCATATGGCCATGTCTGAACTGGGGTTGCTTGGTGAGCAAAATAACGATGGATTAAACCCAGATATGGGACTGGGGGTGAATGTTTTGCCATTGTGCAACATTCCGTCCATCATCTTGTGTGTTTTGTGTTTCAGAGAGGTGGCCCAAGCAGTGCCCCTTTTTACACCTCTCTACAATGCAGATCTGTGGCGCTTACCGGAGGTACCTAGTGGGCTAGTTTGACCCTAAGCACCACTGCACTGTGTTTCAGAGAGTTGGCCCAGGCCTTGCCCCTTTTTACACCTCTGTGCAACGCAGCTCTGTGGCACTTACTGGAGGTATCTATTGGACTGCTTGGACCCTACGGACACTAAGGATTCAAGGGGACTTAAACTGACAAATTAAAACGGACATAGTGCGCGTCTACACAGTGGTGAAGGGAGGGGATGGGACCTGAGGTGACGATGCCCTGTGGCGCGTTTTAAGATGGGGAAATATTTTGTTGTCAAACTGAGGGCCCCTGGGGGCCAACTAGTCCACCAGGTGATTCCAGTAAGTGCCAAAGCGCTGCGTTGCAAAGATGTGGTCCAGGCCATGACACTTTTTACACCTCTCTGCAACACAGCTCTGTCGTGCTAACTGGAGATACCTTGTGGGCTAGTTGCACCCAAGGGACACTAAGGATTCAAGGGGACCTTATCCCCCAAATTAAAACGGCCACATGGCGTGTTTGCACACGTCAGCTCACACCCCCCTCCCTCCACCAGTGTGCAAACGCACCTAGTGGCGTGTTTTAGGAGGTAGTTTTAATCCCCCTGCCCTATTATGTACCAGGGGCTTACAGAGGAGGTCATTCTAATCACAGGGCTAACTCAAAGCATAGTGTTCCCTAGTATAAGTATGTGTTTTAACTGTATTCTAAGTGTCTTTTAGCATAGCACTGGCTCTAGAACTGGATAGTAAGAGTCAGTTACCACCGGTACCCCTCTGATAAAATTGTAAGAACTGCACCAAAACCCAGGCACTCTCCTTGCAGTAATCTAATCATTCAGTCAGTATTCAAGTACTCATACCCTGAACCAGGCCTTAGCACATGGACTGCTTCAAACCCCTATTCCACTATGCATACTGTACTCTGACCTCCTACACACTTGTCTTTCACACCTTCAATTCCCCAGTCAGTATCCATACACTTCCAGTAAACACCCTGTCACTCCCCTTGCACTCCTCCAGTGACCCATTCAGCACCACGTACTAATTCATGCACTGCACCAAAACCCAAACACTTATCCATTCACCCAGGCACTCTCCTGGCAGTATTCTAATCATTCAGTCAGTATTCAAGTACTCATGCCCTGAACCAGGCCTTAGCACATGGCCTGCTTCAAACCCCTATTCCACTATGCATACAGTACTCTGACATCCTACACACTTACCTTTCACACCTTCAATTCCCCAGTCATTATCCATACACTTCCAGAAAACACCTAGTCACTCCTCTTGCACTCCTCTGGTGACCCCTTCAGCACCATGTACTAATCCATTAACTGCGCTAAAACCCAAACACTTATAAATGTACCCAGGCACTCTCCTTGCAGTACTCTAAACATTCAGTCAGTACCCAAGTACTTATGCAGTAAGCAAGGCCTTAGCACATGGGCTGCTTTAAAGTCGAGTTAAGTACAAGTTAAGTACAATTTTAAAAAGAAAAGTGCCTTTGTGCAGTTAAAACACACAACTATACACACAATGGATAAAATTTTGTGGTCGCGCTCTCTGTGCAAATTTCAATCATATACACAAAGCGTAAGGTCAGGTTCGCGCAGCACAATCAATGCGCGTGTCTTAGGGTGAATGCCTGGTTCCCTGGGGCTTTGTAGGGGCCGTGCTATCGATCAGCACCACCTCCCTACACTCTCCACCAATCGCTGCTCGTCACAGGGAGGGAACCCGGAAGAAAAGTTACGCCCTGCACCCTCCACAACAATCAAGCCGAGTGCTTGCGGTGGACCGGGGTGTCAGGGACAGCAAGAATCGCCTCAGAAAGGTCTGCGAGCCGAGTTAAGTACAAGTTAAGTACAATTTTAAAAAGGAAAGTGCCTTCGTGCAGTTAAAACACACAACTATAAACACAATGGATAAAATCTCGTGGTCGCGCTCTCTGTGCAAATTTCAATCATACACACAAAGCGTAAGGTCAGGTTTGCGCAGCACAATCAATGCGCGTGTCTTAGGGCGAATGCCTGGTTCCCTGGGGCTTTGTCGGGGCCGTGCTATCGATCAGCACCACCTCCCTACACTCTCCACCAAACGCTGCCCGTCACCGGGAGGGAACACGGAAGAAAGGTAACGCCCTGCACCCTCCACAACAATTAAGCCGAGTGCTTGCAGTGGACCGGGGTGTCAGGGACAGCAAGAATCGCCTCAGAGAGGTCTGCGAGTCGAGTTAAGTACAAGTTAAGTACAATTTTAAAAAGCAAAGTGCCTTTGTGCAGTTAAAACACACAACTATACACACAATGGATAAAATCTCGTGGTCGCGCTCTCTGTGCAAATTTCAATCATATACACAAAGCGTAAGGTCAGGTTCGCGCAGCACAATCAATGCGCGTGTCTTAGCACAAGGACTGCTTCAAACACCTACCTAATATGCATGCAGTCCTCTAACCACCTACACACTTGCCTTTCACACCTTCAATTCCCCAGTCACTATTCATACACTTCCAGCAAACACCATGTCAATCCCCTTGCACTCCTCTAGTGGCCCATTCAGCACCATGTACTAATCTATTTAATGCACCAAAACCCGACCACTTATACATTCACCCAGGCACTCTCATTGCAGTACTCTAATCATTCAGTCTGTACCCAAGTACTCATGCAGTAAGCCAGTCCTTAGCACATGGACTGCTTCAAATGACTAGCCACTATGCATGCAGTTCTCTAACCACCAACACACTTGTCTTTCACACCTTCAATTCCTATGTCAGTATCCATACACTTCCAGCAAACTCCCCTTGCACTCCTCTTGTGACCCATTCAGCACCATCTACTAATCCATTCACTGCGTCAAAAGCCAAACACTTGTAGATTCACCCAAGCACTCTCCTTGTAGTACTCTAATCATTCAGTCAGTACCTAAGTTCTTATGCACTGAGCCAGCCTTTAGCACAATGACTGCTTCAAACCCCTATCCACTATGCATGCTGTACCCTAACTAACCAACACACTTATAGTTCTGCACTTATACATTCAACAAAAAAACAATATTTCAGTTTCAATATTTAAAAAATGTTTTTATTTCCATTTATAATAAAAATATATAATGTAGTTTAAAAATAAAATATGTAAAAATAAAGTTAAAGAACTGTAGAAAATCTGAATGAAAAATACATGTAATTATTATTACATTTAAAAATGATCATTTAAAAAACCTTCGATATTCTCTGAAAAAAAACATAGGTTTCAGACATGTTATAGTTAGGTACAACTAATCAGTTATCCATATAGTCACTCATACAATCACTGAGTCTCATGTATACTTATGTAAATGTAAATGTAAATGTACAGGAATTTATATAGCGCAAATAACCGAGCGGTTTCTAAGCGCTTGCTTAGGGAACCCGTCCTGGTATTCCCCTGTGAGATAACCCCGGCAGGGTATCCGCAAGGTGAAAGCCAGGCATCCCGCCGCGAGGGGCCGTTGTGGAGATTAAGCAAGCTATTTCCAAGAGTCTCAGAGTGTGAACCCGTGAATCGAGTAGGCACCGGAGCGAGAATTGTCGAGTCCATGGACATTTTAGGACTCAAGACCCCGCCGAGCCGGGAATTGAACCCTGGTCCCGGGCTGACCTCTGCTTCCAGGTCTGCCTCCTCTAACCAGTGAGCCACACTTCTCCACCTATATATATGTACAACATCCGTCACATACACTGCCTTTTATTTTTCTAGTTTGTTGGACATATACCATTGAGAGATATATTTGCTCATCACCACACCCATAAAGATGTTCACTCACCCAAACAACTGTTATAACATGTAGTGTTAACATCATATACCTACTGAATCAACTATTCACACATCTTTAGGCATTCACACCCCCCCCACCGAAACACACACACACACATTCACTCTCCCACACAATTACTCAGTTACCTAATCAATAACTAATATAGACTTTCACATAGCTAGTAACCAACTGGTGCAGCAGTTTACACAACAACTGACAATGTGATACAGATATTCACACAGTTTAGTCACTATCCAATATATTTTGTGAGCCAATATAAATTAGTCAAGTAAATCGAAGACTCAGGTCTTGAGCAATCTTCTGAAGGCCAGTAGGTCCTGAGTATGTCGTAGGGTGGTTGGGAGGGTGTTCCAGGTCTTGGTGGCAATGTAGGAGAAGGATCTTCCGCCGGCTGTGGTTTTCTGGATGCGGCGGACTGTGGGGAGGGCGAGGTTGGATGAGCGGAGGCTTCGGGAGGGGGTGTGGAAGCTGAGTCGGTTGTTGAGGTAGGTAGGTCCGGTGTTGTGGAGTGTTTTATGTGCGTGGATGAGGAGCTTGAAGGTGATCCTCTTTTTGACATGGAGCCAGTGCAGGCCTCTCAGGTGGGGGGTGATGTGGCTGCGACTGGGGACATTGAGGATCAGTCGAGCTGAGGTGTTCTGGACTCGTTGTAGTCGTCTCAGGAGCTTGTTGGTAGTTGCTGAGTAGAGGGCGTTCCCGTAGTCAAGCCGGCTGGTGACGAGGGACTGGGTGATGGTCTTTCTTGTGTCAATAGGGATCCATTTGAATATTCTGCGGATCATACGGAGGGTGATGAAGCAGGACGTGGAGACGGCATTGACTTGCCCGGTCATGGAGAGGGTGGAGTCGAGGATGACCCCCAGGTTCCGTGCGTGGTCCGTGGTTCCTGGGCTGTGCCTAGGGAGGGGGTCCACAATGAGTCGTCCCAGGCCGTGCACCCGCAATCCACTGCTGATGATGTCACATATTACATCATTCATGACATGGTCATTGACATCACTGATGACATCACTGATGACATCTCAAATGACATCACTGATGCTATCACTGATGACTTCATCCACGTGACAATCAGATACACCTCATCATACACTAGTATAACCTCTCATCACTCACTGTAAAATACAGAGTACCATATTTAAATCCATTGACACACCAATACAATTTTCTAAAAACCCACTCAGTGATTACTAGATATACACACACATCTAATCACTTACCTATAGTTTCACTCATACATACTGTCAATGATCAATAGAACACTATCAAATATACTTATACGCCTATAACGACATTACACACCAGCACACATCCTATTCATTCATGCAGCCATCCTACAAACTTATGCAAACAATGGATCATACTTACATTTACTCAGCTACACACTTATAAAAACACCACTTCATTTATTCATATTGATAGTAACTCATCCTTAGTATGTTATAAAATCATTTTTACAACTAATTAGTTATCCATACAGTCACTCATACAATCACTGAGTCTCATGTATACTTATATATATATACAACATCTGTCACATACACTGCCTTTTATTTTTCTAGTTTGTTGGACATGTACCCTTTAGAGATATATTTGCTCATCACCACACCCATAAAGATATTCACTCACCCAAACAACTGTTATAACATGTAGTCTTAACCTCATATACCTACTGAATCAACTATTCACACATCTTTAGGCAGTCACACCCCACCCACCGAAACACACACACATTCACTCTCCCATACAATTACTCAGTTACCTAATCAATAACTAATATAAACTTTCACATAGCTAGTAACCAACTGGTGCAGCAGTTTGCACAACAACTGACAAAGTGATACAGATATTCACACAGTTTAGTCACTATCCAATATATTTTGTGAGCCACTATAAATTAGTCAAGTAAATCAATCAATCAATCAATCAATACATTTCTAAAGTGCGCTACATACCCGTTAGTGTCTCAAGGTGCTAGGGGGGGTGCCGCTACTGATCAAAGAGCCAGGTCTTGAGCGGTCTTCTGAAGGCCAGTAGGTCCTGAGTATGTCGTAGGTTGGTTGGGAGGGTGTTCGAGGTCTTGGTGGTGATGTAGGAGAAGGATCTTACGCCGGCTGTAGTTTTCCGGATGCGGGGGACCTTGGCGAGGGCGAGGTTGGCTGAGCGGAGGCTTCGGGAGGGGGTGTGGACGCTGAGTTGGTTGTTGAGGTAGGTAGGTCCGGTGTTGTGGAGTGTTTTATGTGTGTGGATGAGGAGCTTGAAGGTGATCCTCTTGTTGACAGGGAGCCAGTGCAGGCCTCTCAGCTAGGGGGTGATGTGGCTGCGACTGGGGACATTGAGGATCAGTCGAGCTGAGGCATTCTGGACTCGTTGTAGTCGTCTCAGGAGCTTGTTGGTAGTTCCTGAGTAGAGGGTGTTCCCGTAGTCAAGCCGGCTGGTGACGAGGGCCTGGGTGACGGTCTTTCTCGTGTCAATACGGATCCATTTGAAGATTCTGCGGAGCATACGGAGGGTGATGAAGCAGGACGCGGAGACGGCATTCACTTGCCTGGTCATGGAGAGGGTGGAGTCGAGGATGACCCCCAGGTTGCGTGCGTGGTCCGTGGTTCCGGGGCTGTGCCTAGTGAGGGGGGCCACCAGGAGTCATCCCAGGCCGATGGGGCGGGTCCGAGGATGAGGACCTCCGTCTTGTCTGAGTTCAGCTTCAGTCTGCTGTCCTTCATACAGTCGGCTACAGCCCTTATTCCTCTGTGGAGGTTAGCGTTGGCGGTGTGGGGGTCTTCGGTTAAGGATATTATCAGCTGGGTGTCGTCGGCATAGGAGATGATGTTGAGGTTGTGTTGTCGTGCGACGTGGGCGAGAGGAGCCATGTAGATATTGAACAGCGTTGGGCTGAGGGAGGATCCCTGTGGAACGTCGCAGATTATCTCGGTGGTTTTTGAGCGTAGGGGTGGGAGACGGATGCTCTGGGTTCTTTCGAAGAGGAAGGATGTGGTCCAGGCCAGGGCCTTCTCTTGAATGCCGGCGTCCTGGAGGCGTGATGATAGGGTACGGTGGCAGACTGTGTTGAAGGCTACTGATAGGTCCAGGAGGATGAGGGCGGCTGTCTCTCCTTTGTCCATCAGGGTCCCGATGTCATCAGTGGCGACGATGAGGGTGGTCTCGATGCTGTGGTTGCTGCGAAAGCCGGATTGGGAGGGGTCCAGGATATTGTTGTCTTCAAGGTAACGGGTTAGATGTTTGTTGACGATCTTCTCTGTTACTTTCGCCGGGAATGGGAGCAGGGAGATGGGCCGGAAGTTCTTGAGGTCCTTGGGGTCCACCTTGGGTTTCTTCAGAAGGTCGTTGATCTCGGCATGTTTCCAAATTTCCGGGTAGGTGGCTGTCTCAAAGGAGTGGTTGATGGTTTTCCGGAGGTGGGGCACAATGGTAGTGCTGGCCTTGTTGAAGACGTGGTGAGGGCAGGGGTCCGATGGGGATCCGGAGTGGATGGAGTTCATGGTTTAGATGGTGTCCTCGTCGCTGATGCAGGACCAGGTGGTCAGGCGGTTGGTGCAGGTGGTATTCGTAGGAGAGGTGGACTCGATGGTGGGTCCGGGGGGGGTCAGAGTTTAAGCTTTCTTGGATGTCAGTGATCTTGCGGTGAAAAAAATTGGCCAGGGAGTCGCACAGGTCTTGTGATGGTGGGATGTCATTGGTGTTGGAGCTGGGGTTGGATAGTTCTTTCACGATGCTGTAGAGCTCTTTGGTGTTGGGTGCGTTGTTGTCCAGTCGGTCCTTGAAGGCGCTCCTGATGAGTTGGTGGTGTCTGCGAGTGGCGCTCTTGAGGGCTGTGTGGCTGTCTGGTGTTCGGTTGTGGAGCCATTTCTTCTCCAGCTTCCGGCAGGTGTGCTTGGAGGTCCGGAGGTCTTCGGTGAACCATGCGGCTTTCTTGATGGTGTGGCTGGTTGTGGAGGTCTTGAGAGGGGCGAGGGTGTTGGCGCAGTCGTTGATCCATTGTGTGAGGTTGGTTGCGGTGGTGTCTGGGTCGGTGGGGTTGGTGGGTGGTCTCCGGGCGAGGGTGGTCGTCAGTTGGTCCTCAGTGACCTTCCCCCTGCAGTGACGTGGCAGCTGTTGGGTGTGGTCGTTTGTATGAGTGAAATGTCCAGCTAGATTAAAGCATATGTACTTACTCATAAAGACACTATTGAGACAGTCATTCATTCACTAACACACCCATACACACACTCATCCACCTATACAGTCCTGTACACAAGCTGTCTTTCAAACCAATACAAACAGTGAGTCACTCATTCATGCATCTATGCGCTAAGTAATATCCCCCACTGAAGCATACAGACACTCATACTGATACTCCAAAAAACAACTAATACCTATATAGAAACTCATGAAGCTACTCGCCAAGCCATGCAGCCACTTATACACAAAGTAAGACATGATACAGATATTTAAATATTTAAACATTACTTGATAACACATGTATTCACTAATATACACTTAAGTCAGTTATACAATCAATTTTACACAAAAAATCATCTGTTTAGACACATATATACACATTTAGTCTTCCATTGACCTTGAGATATACATATATAAAACATATTTAATTTTCAGAAAAACACACATTCACTGGATAATGTCGTCAGTGATGTCATCAGTGATATCATTTGTGATGTTATCAGTGATGTCATGAGTGGTGTCACTGACCATGTCATGAGTAATGTAATACGTGACATCATCAGCAGTGCATTGCGGGCGCGCGAGTTATAGTTAGCTGAACTAACTATAATTGGGGAATTTCAATGGTTTTGTATGAGTGAAATGTCCAGCTAACTAGAACATGTGTGATACCTATGGTTTTTCAGTGAATTTCTAAGGTTTTTTAAATGCTCATTTTTAACTATAATGTGTGTGAAACCTATTGTTTTTTCAGTGAATTTCTAAGGTTTTTTAAATGCTAATTTTTAACTATAACGCGGGTGAAACCTATAGTTTTTTCAGTGAATTTTTAAGGTTTTTTAAATGATAATTTTTAAATGTATTAATTATTATATTTCTTTCTTTTATACTAATTTCTTACATTTTTATTATAAATATTTATATTTTTGTATTTTATAAATTATATTTTATATTCTTAATGTAAAATAATAACAAAACTATTTTTCTAATACTTTTTTTTTTTAAATATATTAAAATTTTATTCTAAATATATATATATATATTTTTTTTTGGGGTAATCGCACCGTACGCATATGGTAATCGCACGATACGATGTACTGTACATTGTCCTATGCGCGTATCAGAGCATACTTTACGCATACACTTTGACGTTGAGCGTCTCATCTACGCTGCCACATGACATCATGTACAACACACCGTACGTGTACGCCGCGAAAGTTTCTAATTTTTCAAAAACATATATTTATGTATTTAATGTACATATTGAGGGAAGACATTATGTAGTTTTTTAAACTTTTAATAAGCGTATATTGCTTTTAAAAGCAATTACGCAAATCGCGGCGGTACGTCATACGTACTCACACCGTAAGAGCACCGTAAGCGCACCGTAAGTGTACGCAAAGCCATGTGACTTCAAAAGAAGAGATTTGATTGGTTCATAATACTTCCTACTACAATTGTTGAAAGACCCCTCCCAGTTTGATCATTCTACTTGGACTTTCTGAGGAGCAGGATCTTTTCTTAGGTGGTGAAGTCCTGTAGAACTGTTTTTCATTAATATAGCTGATCGGTCTCCAACACTCTCAGGCCACTCATCTGATGAAAATACTTTTTTACCGGAGCCTCCTCAGAAAAAGAAAAAGGAAGCCTTCATCTTGAAATGTTTTACCTTTCCGGAGCATCAAAAGAAGGTGAATGCACCAAAGGTCACCTGCAAGCTATGCAATGTGACACTCTCTCGAGGTAACCCAACAAAAAAATACTCGTTCGGGACTGCACGTATTGATGGGCATGTGAAAAACGTGCATGCAGTGAACTATGCGAGGGAGGCAACACGCAGCCTGCAGGATAATCCACCACCTGCAGTGGCGAGCACCTCAAGTGCATCACCATCACCTGTAAACACTGCAAGTCCTGTAATTGTTCCCCATTTTGCAGAGATAAAGTACCTCTGAAAGCATTGCAATGAATTGCTTTGCTACGGAGAACAGTCAGTGGATCTGATTGTTAAGAGACAGGAGCACCACCAATGCCAACAGAAGTACATTTTTTAAAAATTTTTGTTCCAGGTCCATAGTTTTTGTTTTCAAAAGTTAAGTCAGAGGGCATGCCCCCTTTTTAAAACACTCTGCAACACAGCTCCGTGGCGCTTACTGGAGATACCTGTTGGACTAGTTGCCCCCTAGGGCACCTCTGGATTGAAGAGGAATTAATTCGCAAAATTAAAACGCGCCACAGGGCATGTTTGCAAACACATCACCTCAAGCCCCACCCCTACCTTCACCACTGTGCAAATGCGCCCTGTAGCGTGTTCTAAGTTTGGGGATTAAGTTCCCTTGCATACTGGGGGTCCCTGGGGGCCAACTAGCCCACCAGGAACCTCCTGTATGCGCCTGGAGGCTTTGTTGCAGAGAGGTGTAAAAATGGGCATGGCCTCATTACACCTCCCTGCAAGGGAGCCCCCTGGCCCATACTGGAGGCTGTGTAGCCCCCCTTCTTTTTCTTTTTTTTGGGCCCTGGGTACCCCATCCCCCAGGGCCCGCCCCTAATTCTCTTTTTTTATTTTTTTATGCGAAGGGGGCCGCATGGCCCCCCTCCCGTGGCAAATTCCGGCCCCGGGGACCCCATCCCATGGGGAATGGCCAACGTTTCTATTTTTTTTGTGTGGAGGGGGGCTGCATAGCCCCCTCCAATGCCTCCTTAAGGCCCCGGGGACCCCATCCCCAGGGACCCCATCCCCAGGGGCCTGCCTGCTTTTTTTTATTTTAATGGTGGAGGGGGCTGAGTGGCCCCCCTCCTGGGCAACTTATGGCCCCGGGGACCCCATACCCCAGTGCCTGCCATCGCTGTTGGGACCGTGGGGGGATCCCCAAGCCCCCCACAGTCCCTGCCAGCTCCCCGCATCCTGTGTGAGCCGGCATTGCTTTTCTCCATGCAGAAAAGCAAACTGCTTTGATATTTGAAAGAGAGAGCAGGTTTCCTGCTCTCTCTATCAAAAATCAAAGCAGTTTGGCTCCCGCCCAACCATAGGCAGTAGCAACACTGCAGGAGCCGGCCCTGGGGTTGGCGGTCCCCAGGGCCATTGAGGGATCCAGGAGGGGGGCCGCGTGGCCCTCCTCCCAACAATTGTAAAGCCCCGGGGCGGTTGTCCCCGGGGTTGGGGGTCCATCATGGACCCCCCTATTTTAAATATTATTGCCATGTGGGGGGGCTTGAGCCCTGCAACTTGCAGATCATACGTCTCTTTGGACGAGGTCAGTGGCACAGTTTTTTGTAAAAGAATGGCTTTCATTCTGCTTAAAGTATCAATTTGTATAGAAGAGATGTTCAGTGAAGGCCATAACAGCGACTCCCCACCTGTCTTGCTTTTAGGAAACAATACTTGCATACAGCAATTGACCCTGGCTGACACAGTTACGAGATAGGCTTTTCCTGGCAACATGCAACAGCAGCTGTGATCATTCAACATTAAATAACTTCCATTAGAAAGTTGCCCAAAAATTGGATCTATCACTGCACCTGGAGAACCTTGCAGGTGGCAGGATAAGTTGTTTGAAGAACTGTCACAGGCTTCCCTTTAGATTAATACCCTGACATAAAAGTGCACCACTTAGTGCATTTTTTAAATTTGTACCACTAAGAAATACTTATTTTCCCCCACTCCAACATTTGTGTGTATATGCTAAATCCCTGGTTGACTTGATGTATTCTTTATCCAACCTTTCATACAGGCCTGCTGGTATTTGTTTCAAGCAATACTGAAAATCGAAAATCGTCACTAGCAAAGTAATAGTGACATGTATTGTCAATTATATCGCTGGTTTTTCAGAAACAGTTAATGGTAATCTTTCCAGTTTCTCTATGCTAAGCACCGTATAGTCTGCTCCCCTCTGTGTGAAAGAGATTTGTTTATTTGGAAGGTTAAATACAGAAAACAATGACGTGGTGTTGATTAGACGCCAAGGCACATAGCCTGAACAAAGATTTTGCAACGTCCATCCTAGCAGCATTATAGAACGCAATTGTGATTGTCCATGTTGTAACATGAGCACGTCCTGTTCCATTATCTCTATGGCAGAGGATACAATACTGTCCAAAGAATAAATTCTGGATGACAGAGTTGTTACCCCATTGTCAACTACAGAGAGTGATTTCTCTAAATTGATACGATCAATATCTTGTATTCGTTCTGCAGTTTCCATTTGCGTGATTTTCCATGCTTCATTATAAGCAACCTATATACTGGCGCATATGAAACGTTTATGACGAGGTTGTAAGAAGTTCCTCAGATCAACGCCATCTTTAAGTAAAGTTAAGTGTTGTTTTATATCTGTTAGTGTGGATTTTTGTAGCCACTCAAGTCACAGTTTTCCTACACTGTATTATGTTACTATCCCTGGATGTTGTCTCTGGAGATCTTGGATCCGGCCTAGTGAAAATGAACCCTTGTGGTTTATTCAGGAATCTATCTTGACAGTTGTTTGTGTCTGTGGGCCAGATTAACCATTGTTTCCAATCAGTATCAGTTCTGTTTTTAAGTAAAATTGTCTTTACGTCGACCACCCCCTCTGAAGTGTTCTTACTATCAGGTGTAGGTGTTGGTGTAGATGGTCTGTTTAAATCTTTTATCTTAGCTAAGCCAATACAAGATGTTTGTTGAACAGTGTCATTTAAAAACATGATTTGTTCTGGGATGATGCAGGCTCTAAATAAGGCTTCTAATCCCTGCACTTGCCATCTTCGACTGGATGAACCTTAATCAGTTAAAACTGAACCCCGACAAGATGGAGTTGTTCCTTGTCGGCGGCACATCTAAGCCCTGGTCTTCCGCATTCTGGTCCCCAGCCTTTGGTTCCCCTCCCCGACCCTCCGCATCTATGAAAACCCTGGGCATTAAAATTAGTCAAGATCTTTCTATGCGCCCCCAGATCAGCTCGGTGCGCCCCCAGATCAGCTCGGTGGTCTCTTCTTGCTTCTTGTCCCTTAAAATCATACGCAAAATTTCCCGATATTTTTCTGTTGAAGCCCTTAAACTTATTGTTTTGGCTATGATTCTATCCCGCCTGGATATGGCAACGGCCTATACGTAGGTATTCCTGCTTACGAGCACCGTCGCCTACAGTTAATCCAAAACCAGGCAGCTCGCCTTATCTATAGGCTGCCCAAATCCCATCGCACTACTTACCTGTTAATGACTCTTCACTGGCTCCCCATTCTGGAACGTTCCCTATTCAAGATGGGATGCCTGATCTTTATGTCCCTGGCGGGCACTGCCCTAGTGTTTATTAGATCAAAGATCAGTGCCTATGTCCCTGGCAGAAGCCTCCGCTCCTCTACCCAAATCCTCCTTAGCGTTCCCCATGACGGAAGGAAAAAACTTGGCGGTACAAGGTTTTCTACTCTCGCCCCTCTTTTTTGGAATGCCCTTCCCTTTGCTATCCGATCCATTCCCACCTACATGGATTTCCGTAAAACTCTTAAAACTCATCACTTTTCCTTAGCTTACCCATTGTAGTTTCCCTCTGGTTTTCCCTCAGGAGTGTCTTACTGCAGCGCCAAGAAACCGCTTGGTAGTAGAGCGCTTTACAAAACCCTTCAACTTCAACTTCAACTTTGTGCCCCAGACAGTTTTTGTCTCAATGTTGTCTTTCCAAAAGTCAAAGCCTAAAGTAGACAATTGAGCACAAAAGGCCGCAGAATAAATTTGCATAGTATTACTCAACATCATTTTCATTCCTGTCTTATTGACATTTTTAAAGGATTTGAAACATTAAAACCTGAGAAGTATGGACATTTTTCATAGAATGTTTTCGAGCTACCCTTTGGTGGCATTGGACAATGTTCCCATTGATTATAAATATAAACATTTCTAGGGTTTGCAGATTTGTGCGAATAATGATGACCATAATGATTATAACAATACATTTGTTCAAAATCCGATGAACCTTCTAAGTAATCATGCTTTGTAAATTTTGCAAACATCTCTAAGTCCGACATCATATTATTAACAGTCTCAAAATCCCAATCATCAGAAAATGTGCTGGGTGGAACAAAGTCACTCAAGGAAACCTTGAATTGATGTGGAATCTTCAACAGTTCTGCAGGACCGAAAATGTCATAATCAGTTCTGTCCCAGGCTATACCACCAGGTTTGGGAACGGCTGTGATGTTCACTGATGACAAGTCTCTTTGTTCATGATGAGAGGATTTATGTGGCTTCAGGAGCAAGTTGATGTTCTTACTTGCTGTGTCGATTTTACTGTATCTTCCACTTATCAGCGTTACCAAAGTTAGAACAAATATTAGGCAAAGTAGGAGGAAGAGTACGCCTAGCACAATCCAAAGTTCAACGGATGGATGGTATCAGCATTCTTTCGAAATATATATATATATATTCACAGAAAAAACCATAGGTTATAGTGGATATATAGTTAGGAATTTGCATTTACAAAACCTTGAAAATTCAATGAAAAAACCATTGGTTTTAGGCCATATATAGTTAGGGATTTGCATTTACAAAACCTTATTTTACTCGCATAAAACCATTGAAATTCCATATATAGTTATAAGCGCTAACTATATATCGCGCACCCGCAATCCACTGCTGATGATGTCACATATTACATCATTCATGACATGGTTAGTGACATCACTGATGACATCACTGATGACATCTCAAATGACATCACTGATGACATCACTGATGACAACATCCAGTGACTGTATGTTACTGTAAAGTTAAAATATGTCTTACATATTGAAGAATGAGTGGATGTATAAGTGTCTGGATGAAGGATTTAGTAGGTGCATGACTGACTGTATGAGTGAGTGATTAAATGTGTCTCACTGAGTGCATGGGTTAGTGACTAAACTGTTTTAATTTGTGCATCATTATATCTGTTGTTCTACAAACTGCTGCATATGTTGATCAGTAGCTATATGAGTAACTGTATGGGTTATTCATTGGTTGTCCAAGTATTTGTATGGGAAACTGAGTGTGTGTGTATGGGTGGCTGGGAGGTGTGTGACTGTACATAGATGTGTGAGTAGTTGATTCACTATATGTATGGATTCAAAAGTGTATGTGGAAACAGCTGTATGGGCGGTTGACTGTGCATGAGTGTATTAGTGAGTGAATGGATATCTCAGTGCTACATGTCAAATTAAGTACATATGTAAAACACAGTACGCGTGAGAGTTGACATCTATAAATAACTGTGCATAAGAGCCAGTGAATGTGTGAGTGGCTGTATGGATCATTGTGAACATGTATCAGAGATTGTATAAGAGAGTAAAGTAAATATGTGTTAGTATATGTTTGAATAAGTAAGGTGAGTATAACTGTATAGTTGAGAAAATGGAGGTGTGATTGATTTTTGGCATAACTGACTAGGTGTGTGAGTAACTCCATGGATGAGTGACAGTCTGTGACTGTCTGTTTACACTGATTGTATCTAAGGTTATATTAGAGTCTGAAGAGGTTCATGGTATTATCACATGAATGATATCATCAGTGATGTTATCAGTCATGTCAAATGAGATGTTTTCAGTGATGTCATCAGTGATGTCATTTGAGATGTCATCAGTGATGTCATCAGTGATGTCACTAACCATGTCATGAATGATGTAATATGTGACATCATCAGCAGTGGATTGCGGGTGCGCGATATATAGTTAGCGCTTATAACTATATATGGAATTTCAATGGTTTTATGCGAGTAAAATAAGGTTTTGTAAATGCAAATCCCTAACTATATATGGCCTAAAACCAATGCTTTTTTCATTGAATTTTCAAGGTTTTGTAAATGCAAATTCCTAACTATATATCCACTATAACCTATGGTTTTTTCTGTGAATTTCATTGGTTTTTTAATAGCAAATATGAAAAGCTTTAAAATGTCAAGTACGTGATAGATAAAAACATTTTCGTATTTATGCACGCTGATGTGCTTTGAACGCTGCCCCCCCCTCCCCTCTTTTCTCTTAGTAGTACTCTCTCTTTGCAGATAGTGAACGATAGTTAACGCAGGCCTTTGACCCCGTTGTAATCCGTCGTGCCTGCTTGTCTCTCCATTTGATTGATTGTTATCCAAGCATTTATTGTTTTAGAATTGGTTCTCTTTGGATCATTCTCTATTTACAAACAAGCACAAAGTCGCAATACTCTGTTTAGTCTTTGCAGATAGTGTAAAATCGTGTAAAAAAATAAAAGTAATCGAGCAAAATCAGTAGGCCACTAATTGGATCTCTTTTTGACCTCGCTAAAATAGAAATATTAGGAACAACCCTTCATGAGAAATACGAAAATAGTGAGATGAACTGAGCTCCACACCATGAGGGCCGCAAGACAGCTCGACTCCGTCACCCACCCCGCCCAAAATAACGACAAACCCTATGCAAATATTAAAAATATAGACAACACACCAGCAAAGAAACAGGGTAAAACATTTTATTAACTAACTATTTACATAACTATTTTATACTTTTTATTGCCCGATCCGGCTAGCTCAATCGATCGAGCATGAAACTCATGCACTCTGATAGCAAGCGTTGCTACTGATGCTATGCAGACCAAAACTGGTTTTCAGTTTGTACATTTTTCTAGATTTTTCAATCCAAGGTTGGTTGACTTTGTAGAACGATGGCTTCAGATTTTCAACATACGGTGTGGTGGCGCGGACTGGGAGGGGGCGCTTCGCTTCTGCCCCCTCCCCAAGTAAGTTTTTCATACGTGAAAGTACGTTAATGGTTTTGGTCCCTGAGTTGCTTCAATGTCACTGCCATTCTCAAATGGCATAAGTTCTGGATGTTGGGTGCCATAGTTAAGAGTTCTGAGCAGTGCTTGTAACACTGTCTGAAGCTTATTTCCACCTACTGCAGCTTCACTATTCTCAAAGTAAGTGAGTGTTGTTTGTGGACCTGACTGCATTAGAAAACAATGTGATATGTTACCTTCCTAAACAGCTTGACGGAGGCCCCTGAGGGGCGGTGTGATGGCCATGGACTCGGAGAAGACGCTTGGCTCCGACACCCTCCCCAAGTCTTATAGCACTGGTGTAGCCTGAGATCGCCCCCGACATAAGCGGCCGGCTCCCGGGGTCCGGCGGAACTTTTTGCCTTTTGATGACTCTTCAATTCTGGACCTTGTCCCACAATCCGTTTGACCTGAAGACACGCTGTAGTGGGGCGCCCCTTTACCGTTTCAGTTGCCATTCCGCCCGCTTTTGCTACACTGTGCCTCTTCCGCCATTCTGCTGTTTACCGCCCGCTCTTGCGACTACAGCGTCTCGCTCATCATGTAGTTGAGTTGCTCCCGCTCTTGCGGTGCAGCGATAGGCGGCTGCCACAGGACTCTCAAAATGGCGGCCGGCTCTTCGGTTTTGGGCCTGGTCCACTAAAATGGCCCTGGGACACCTTTGAACTCGGACGCTTCCCTGATAGGGCTTGGGTCCCATTCTCGAAAGCGTCCCCTCAGCCGTGAAGATTCTACAAAAGTCTTGGGGGCCTCCGACTCCCGCAGGCTTCTGGTGGGGAGCGGCTGCCATGATTGCTCGTGGAATGGCCACGACGGAGCTACGAGATGGTAGTGCTCTCATGCTGACGCCAGCTTTAGTCTGAAACATCCAGAAACACTGTAGACTACCAATTCGATCAGTTCCGGTAGCGCCCCAACATGACCCGGAAGAGAAGAACTTGCCCTCCCCTCTTTGACTGATGGTTCTTGTTGCCTGTCCCCTCTGTTGTCATTTAACAGAACTTTTTGGACTGCTGAAAGGGGTTGTGTTCCGAACGCTGGTTGGTGGAGACATTTTGACTATATTCTTGACCTACGTTGTCGCGTAATGCGTTATATGACACGCCGCGTTAGCGCACCCAGAAGTGATCCGAGGCGCGGCGCGCAGCGCGTAACGTAAGCATAACAGGTCATGTGACTTGTTAATAAAACTTTTCATTGGTTCATTTTGCTTTTGTTATTTTAATGATGAAAAGCTTGGTCATATGACCTAAAAAATACGCTTTTTATTGTTTTCGAACATTATTTTTTTTAAAACATATATGTTATAATATTCCAGGCTAATGTACTTTCCCGGAAAATTTACAACTGTCCTGCAAGTAAAATATATTCCTTTTTCGAGAAAAAGGGCGTTTCTTCGTTCCATGACGGAGCCGTTGAGTAAAAGAGACTCGGCCTGCTGTCGTAGTCGCCGATACGCCTAATTATCAGATTCTTATCGATCACTTTATGTTGCAGAAATGAAAAACACAACTGCCCTTGACCATTTATCTTTACTGCGTTCCTACATATTATACCTTTTATCCGTCATGTAATTGGACTGCTTTATTTCACTTGCCTTTTACTGATTCTAAAACAGTGACTAAAAGTAAAAACTTTACCAATGTAAATACTACTACCGTGTTTTGTTTTAAAAACCTTTATTGTGAAAATGTCAGTATACAAATACGGGCCTATAACCACGTGGGCCGGCCACGGAGCAAACTGAAATCGTATATGATGAGGAGACATTTACACTGTAGAGGAACGTAACGGGCGGGCCATTAGGTTGCAAGAACTAAGGTGTCTAACAGTTGCGGAATCGGTGGACGTACATTTTGTAATTAAAATACGACAGGGCCACTTACAATAACATTTTCTAGATATACATTTGCGGGCAAGGAGTTACGAGTCCCATTTATACCGGCGCCATTTTGGGCGAGGCCGGGCAGGTCCAAGATATAGTCAAAATGTCTCCACCAACCATCGGCCAGACCAGAAACCCTTTCGGCCCTTTATGCTACAAGATGGTGTCTTCCATTCAGAAAATATTGTTGGCAGCATTTTGAAAGGAAACAGAAACAGCCGTTCTCCTAGTGAGTTTCACATTGTTACATTTAGGAAGAATGTTGAAGAGTAGTATGTGGAAAATCTGAAGCCATTTTTCTACAAACTCTCAATCAGACTTGGATAGAAAAAAAAATCCTGAACAATGTACAAACTGAAAACCAATTTTTGTCTGTATAGCATCAACAGCAACGCTTGAGTCAGCTTTGTGTCAAGCCGCCATTTTCATTCAATCAATAGCGTCCCCCTGCACACATTCAGGGACCTGGTGGTGTCTTCAGATGAAACGGATTGTAGGAAAAGAAGCAGAAAGGAAAAGGAAAAAAGTTCCGCCGGACCTCGGGAGCCGGACGCCTATGTCATGTGCGACCTTTGGCCACACCAGGGCAATAGTGAAGCTGCAGCAGGTGCAAATAAGCTTCAGACAGTCTTACAAGCACTGCTCAGAAATCTCAACTGAGGCACTCAACATCCAGGACTTGCCATTCGGATCCTGGCGCCTTGTGCTGGTTCCGACCTATTCACACATCGGTCCACTACTGACATCACCTCATAAGCCAACGGGGCACCCCACGCCGACTTTCGGCGCAGCATTGTAGGATGGCCACACCAGTGCGGCAACTTGCTGGACACAACCTCGGTGCCATCCGGATCTCGGCGCGTTCGACTTACTGTACCGCAAGAGTGACCGCAACTCAGCTGGACACGCCGTCTTTCGGCGCAGCATTGTAGGATGGCCACACCAGTGCGGCAATTTGCTGGACACCACCTCGGTGCCATCCGGATCTCGGCGCGTTCGAGTCACTGTACCGCAAGAGTGACCGCAACTCAGCTGGACACGCCGTATTTCGGCGCAGCATTGTAGGATGGCCACACCAGTGCGGCAATTTGCTGGACACCACCTCGGTGCCATCCGGATCTCGGCGCGTTCGAGTCACTGTACCGCAAGAGTGACCGCAACTCAGCTGGACACGACGTCTTTCGGCGCAGCATTGTAGGATAGCCACACCAGTGCAGCAACTTGCTGGACACTAACTCTGTGCCATCCGGATCTCGGCGCGTTGTGCTGCCTTCGGCCTATTCGCACATCGGCCTGCTACTGACGCCGCCTCACGTGCCAACGGATTTTCTACGCTTTTTGTAGCCCTATGCCGCATAACAGGTCATGTGACTTGTTTATAAAACTTTTCATTGGATCATTTTACTTTTGGTTTCCTAAAGATGGAAGGCTTGGTCATATGACCTAAAAATAACACTTTTCATTGGTTTAGAACATTTTTTTTTCCCAAACGATGAAAGCCCCACCTTGTTTCTGGATCATTCAGACTGAAGCTGGCGTCAGCATGAGAGCACCACCATCTCGTGGCTCCGTCGTGGTCATTCCGCGAGCAATCATGGCAGCCGCTCCCCACCGGAAGCCTGCGGGAGTCGGGGGCCCCCAAGACTTTTGTAGAATCTTCACGGCTGAGGGGACGCTTTTCGAGAATGGATCCCAAGCCCTAGCAGGCAAGCGTCCGAGTTCCAAGGTGTCCCAGGGCCATTTCAGTGGACCAGGCCCAAAACCGAAGAGCCGTCCGCCATTTTAAGAGTCATGTGGCAGGCGCCTATCGCTGCACTGCAAGAGTGGGAGCAACTCAACAACATGGTGAGCGAGACGCTGTAGCCGCAAGAGCGGGCGCAACTCAGCTGGATGGCCGCCACCTGGGGAGGCCCGTTCACGCCGCCTCCCCCACGCCCCCCCCCCCCCGGGCCGCCGCACGCAAATTTTCGGAGCAGCATTGTAGGATACCAAAACCAGTGCGGCAGTTTACTGGACATCACCTGGGTGCCATCAACATCTCAGCGCGTTCTGCTGCCTTGGGACTATTCGCACAACAGACCGCTACTGACGAGGCCTCCACCCGCCCCACCCGGGACGCCCCACGCCAATTTTCGGAGCAGCATTGTAGGATCCCAAAACCAGTGCGGCACCCAGGCGACATCACCTGGGTGCCGTCCAGAACTCTGCACGTTGTGCTGCCTTGGGACTATTCGCACAAAAGACAGCTTCTGACCATTGTTGCTTTTTTGGGTGAAAAATGTTTAAATGTTTTTACAGTTTTTGTTCCGTTCATTATAGTTAAATGTTAATAAAGTTTTAAAATCTAACTTTGTTGGAGTGCTATATATGTTTAAAAAATCGAGTGAATGGGGCCTTGAAACGGGTTATTGTCATGTGTGGGCTTTGTAAGTGTACTGCTACAAGATCGGACATTTCAAACTCAAATGCACGTTCTTTTTCTTACCTTTCCGAAGCATGGAGCGCAATAGCAGGCAGAGAAAGGGTGATGCACGTGTTGAACACTGCCTGGCCTGGCAAGTTGCTGGCAGTGCCCCCCCCGCCCGCTCCTGAAAGAGGGCACACACACACCGCCGCCCGAGTACTTCACAAATCTTTAAAAGACCATGCGCTTGTTCATGAGGCTTAAATGGTTTATCACCCCTTCTAGAACCCCTGCATCGACCCTCTGACGTTTCCTGGAAGAATTAGCACGTAACACAATACCAAGCCCTGTCAGCTGAAACCCCCGAGAAATCATGGGGCATATTATCAAGGGGGTTTATTTCCGCTTTTTGGGCTTTAAAAGCCAAAAAAAAAAGAGATAAAATTATCTCCCTATTACCAAGCTGTCGCTAACACCAGTTAGTGACAGCTAAAAGGTGATAGCGACCATCTTGGGCCCCGCTTTGCATATCAGTGATATTTATCACTAATGACATGCAAAGTGGGCGTGCCAAGATTTTAGCGACTGGAAACAGTCCCTAACCATCGCTATCTCCTATTACCAACTTTTGGAGATATTCGCGCTAAGCGCGAATATCTCCAAAACCTAACACCTGCCCTGAGCAGTTTTAGCCATGTTATCCAATGGGAAGTGGATAACATGGCTAAGAGCATTTGCTGGATAATGCATGAATATCGCTGACTTTTCAACGATATTCATGCATTGCGGCCGTTTTTTATCGCATTTGCGATAAACCTTGCTAATAGCAAGGTTTATGTGCGATAAAATTCGCCGATGTGCGGCGATAATTTTTGTCTCTAAACAAGTTAGAGACAAAAATTATCGCTAGTTGTTGGTAATATGCCCCCGGGTTTTTGCTTGCAGGAATCGGGAGGCGGGAGACTAGCACTGAAATCAGTAGTCTCACGCCTGAATCGGGAGGGTTGGCATGTCTGGATACTCTACAGCTGGGGCCATAAACTACATCCGCAGGGCTAGGTGATAGCCTAGGTCCGGCCTGGACAATCGGACACAGAGGAAGAGGAGTGTCAGAGGGTGCGGTAGTGAATAGGGTGAAAGGGAGGTGTCGGGCGGGCACAGGGTGTGATTCTCAGAGAAGAGCAGCGCAGATGGGGGGAAGTATATGGCCCATGCATGAGAGAAACAGCGGGGGTGACCAGTGCGTGGGGGAGATGCTTGCGAGGGTGGGGAGCCATGCTGAGGATCGGCGGCGTGCAGAGAGTGGCCCTGGTCAAGGCATCTAAAATGGCTGCCGTGCACGACAAAATTGTGGCATTGGACAAAAACGCAAGATGGCGCAGACAATGTTTATCAATAAGGATTCATTTATAACAAAATATTTACTCGCAGTGACAAAATGGTGGTCAACACTTCCTGATTTCCATCGAATCGAACGTTAACAAACGTCACGCAGCAAAAAAAAAAAAAAAAAAGCTCACGCACAGGGCAGTTTTTAGCCATGTTATCCAATGGAAGGTGGATAACATGGCTAAGAGCATTTGCTGGATAATGCATGAATATCGCTGACTTTTCAGCGATATTCATGCATTGTGGCCAATGTGCGGCGATAATTTTTGTCTCTAAACAATTAAAACGAAGCACAAAATGGCGAATTCCCGTTTCGCTACCAGTTTGCGGCCCAGTTCGCGGCCCGTGAAGCGCTTCTACCGTGAAAAATCATTTTTTTTTTATTTTCCCCACGGGACCCTTTAATAACCCCAACAACAATCCTAGGGGGTCAAGAGGGGTATACCTTGCCCCCTTTCAATAAATTCCCCCTTCGTTTTTCACCTCTTCTTCTCTCTCGATCCTACCGAGAGATAAGATGGCGGCCGCTCCGGACTGTTTAGAATGTTGACAGACACCGGAGAGCCAATCAGCTTTCTGTTATCCAATGGAAGGTGGATAACGTGGCTAAGAGCATTTGCTGGATAATGCATGAATATCGCTGACTTTTCAGCGATATTCATGCATTGTGGCCGATGTGCGGCGATAATTTTTGTCTCTAAACAATTAAAACGAAGCACAAAATGGCGAATTCCCGTTTCGCTACCAGTTTGCGGCCCAGTTCGCGGCCCGTGCAGCGCTTCTACCGTGAAAAATCATTTTTTTTTATTTTCCCCACGGGACCCTTTAATAACCCCAACAACAATCCTAGGGGGTCAAGAGGGGTATACCTTGCCCCCTTTCATTAAATTCCCCCTTCGTTTTTCACCTCTTCTTCTCTCTCGATCCTACAGAGAGATAAGATGGCGGCCGCTCCGGACTGTTTAGAATGTTGACAGACACCGGAGAGCCAATCAGCTTTCTGCGCGCAAAGTTCCGTTTCGCGAAAAGTAAGCGGACCGGATCGCTGCCCGGAGCGCTGTTACAGATATATATCTTGTTTTGAACGTTAATTTCTCAAAAACTACTGGAGCACATATATTGAGACCTAGCAAAGGCACATCGGGCTAACAGTCCCTACAATTTTGTCAAGTTTCGTGGAAATCCATTCAGCCGTTCGGGCTAAAAGTGAGTCCAACCGCCCTATGGAAATTAACATGGGAAAAACGCGTTTTGGGACCCCCCTTTTTTCTCGGCCCCCCCTTGACGAACCCCCGCCAAATTTCCAGGAGCTGCTCAGAAACAAAATGTGCCATTTTCCTGAAAATTTCAGCCGATTCCGTCCACAAACGCCAAAGTTATTAGACATAGAATTTTCAGAAATCCCATAGGGAAAAAATCCTAACTATATATACCTACTGGCGACCGCCAGTAGGTAATATATATATTACCAACTGGCGGTCGCCAGTAGGTAGTTATAGTTAAAACCTAGGCTCCATAGGAAATCTGCAACATTCTATTTGGAATTTCTCCAAGAAGATGGCCTGCTCCGCTCCGCTTCTTCCCTGAAAGTTTGGGGGGGATTCGTGAAGCGGGGGCCGAGAAAAAAGGGGGGTCCCAAAACGTGTTTTCCCCATGCAATTTCCCATAGGACCTTTAGCCGGGGCTACAGCCCAAACGGCTGAACGGAATTACACCAAATTTGGCAAAAAGGTGGAGTTCTGTTAGCAGATGGGCCTTCTTGTTAAATGGTTTAAATCTGTTCAGTAGTTTCTGACAAAATCATAAGTAAAATCATAAGAATATCTAGAGGAGCTTACCGTACTCTGTACTGTACTCTGTACTGTACTCTGTATCTTCCCGAGCACGAGCTGCATGCTGATTGGATGTCAACTGTCTGTCAACACTCCAAAACAGGAAGTGTTGGCATCCATCTTGTGCCTCGGTAGACTAAGGCACAAGAAAGCAGGGAAACAAAGGTGGAAAACATGCAAAGGGGGCAGGGTAGAAACACCCTGACCCCCTAGGCCTGTTTGAAAAATCACGGGGTACGTGTACCGTACTCTGCACCGTATTCTGTAGCATACTCTGTACCATACTCTGTACTGTACTCTGTACTGTACTCTGTACCTTCCCGAGAGGCAAAAGAAAGCAGAGAAACAAACGTGGAAAACACAAAAAGGGGGCAGAGTAGACACACCCTGACCCCCTAGGCCTGCTCAGGGGGTCCCACATTTTTTTTGTTTTAAAATCATGGGGTACGCGTACCGTACTCTGTACCGTACTCTGTTCTGTACTATGTACTGTACTCTGTACCTTCCCAAGAGGCAAAAGAAAGCAGAGAAACAAACATGGAAAATGCAAAAAGGGGACAGGGTAGACACACCCTGACTCCCTAGGCCTGCTCAGGGATCCCACAAGGACCCCCAAGGCCCAAAGAAATTTTATTTTTTTATTGTGGGGTATGCGTACCGTACTCTGTAACGTACTCTGTACCATACTCTGTACTGTACTTTGTACCTTCCCGAGCACGAGCTGCATGGTCATTGGCTGTCAACACTCCAAACCAGGAAGTGTTGGCAGTCATCTTGTGCCTCAATAGAACTGAGGCACAAGAAAACAGTAAAACAAATGTGCAAAACACGCAAAGGGGGCAGGGTAGAAACACGCTGACCCCTAGGCCTGCTGAGGGGGTCCCACAAGGACCCCCAAGGCCAAAACATTGGTATTTATTTTTTTAAATCGCGTACCTCTTTAAAAAAAAAAAGCAGTCTGCTTTTTTTTCAAATTAGCCCCCTGGGGGACCAAATCCTGGGGTCATAGTAAAAAAAAAGTGTGGGGGCTGTCCACAATCCCCCCCACACTGCCCTGGGGACCACCACCCCCGGGGCAAAGTAATTATAATAGCTGGGGGCACATGGCCCCCCCACAGCCCCGGGAACCGCCACCCCTTGGGCTTGTAAATGTATGATGGGGGCCTCTAAAGCCCCCTGAGCCGGGGGACCACCACCCCCTGGGGCTTCATTATGAAGTATGCAGGGGGGCACACGGCCGTCCCGCAGCCCGGGGACCGCCACCCCCCGGGGCTTCGTTTTTTTAAATAAAAAAAGGGGGTGGTGTGCACACCATTTGTTTATCACTTTTAATCCTGCGTTTCTGATTCCACAATAAATTGTGTGCGTGAACTGGGCATATGCTTTGCCCTGTTGACATAAAGTTTGAACACATAAGTGGGGAAAATATGTATGCTCCGCTCCCAGTCGCACTGCTTCGAGGATGATTAATCCACTTCTGAAATCCATATATGATTGACTCCAGTTTACTCCATTTTTAATCCAAGTTTATCCGTTATATTTTGGATAAAGTTTGACGTAGTATGATGTAGTAATGTTGTCTTCGATGTTTAAATTGCAGTCACCCCTGACGAAGGGCTAATTTAAGCCCGAAATGCATTGGGTGTCAATAAAGTTATGCTGTTTTGGAAGAATCTTGTGTTGGGATCGTATTCTTAAACGAGGTCCGGATGGGCACATTTGGAATATGGGAAGCAGTCAAAAGGCGAGAGATAAACTATGCATGTGGAATACGTAAAGGAAACTGGCAAAATATAACGGATAAACTTAGATTAAAAATGGAGTAAACTGGAGTAAATCATGTATGGATTTCAGAAGTGGATCAATCATCCTCGAAGCAGTGCGACTGGGAGCGGAGCATACATATGTTCCCCACTTATATGTTCTGTATTTAGGAGCCATTTCATGAATTGAATTTCATTATTCATTCAGATAGCATTTACAATGTCATACTATATGCTTTGAATGACTCATTGCTTTAAAAATTTGTACAACCATTTCGAATGCTTTGCATGTAGTTTGGGTGCGGTGTTTACACATCATGCTTTAGATATGTTTTTTACTTAGAATTTAGTAATATTGAACATAATAAAGTGTAGCGTTTTAGGACCCGGGTGTAATTTTCCCGATTCATGCCCTTATATAGGTACAATTCACATTGCCCTAATATAGGCATAGAAGTCATACCCATATTTAGACATATCCCATGCAGTCCAAATACAGACATGGCTACTTCCACCAGTTCTGAAAAAGCCACAACCATTTCTTAGAAAATCGGCTTAAGTTGCTAGGGAACCTCCCCTTGCTTGAATATTGATTTGTCCAAGAACTCATGGAGTTTTCAAAGAAATACCATTCCCTTGGGCTTCTTTGATGATGTTATTATGTCCTACTTTAGGTCAAACTAGGCACCTTCAAAGTGTAAATATGCCTTCACTTGCTCTAGCAAACACACAGCGTTTTGGAGCAGTTCAACCATCTACTTGCATGAAACAGCTTGCTACAGCAAGTGCCGAAATACTTCGACCCTCCAGGTAACGCACTGAAAGAGAGGCTGCCTTTCTCTCAGCGAGAATCCAGCTTTAGTGTTTCCGAGCTCCCCTTGCGGGGTGTTGGGAAATCGAGTCCCGAGACAGAGATACCAGACCTCCTTCATTCTAAAACCAAGGTACGAAGCTGATTAGACCCTAAGAGAAATCTTGGATAGATTCTTGGCAAAGAAAAACTAAACCTATGCTACACATTACTTACTTCTTCCCTGGTACTAGACTTAGGTTAGGTACATTGAGGTAGACGTAATTTAGAAGCACCAGTTGAGTACTTTTAGCCTTCGTTATTTATGTATGTTATTTTATATGGCTTGGAAACCATACAGTGCTCTTCATATTACTGGTTACGATATACGCATTATACTTTGCAGCCTGCAAAGTATAATGCGTATCCCACTCTTGCACTGCAAGAGTGGGAGCAACTCAACAACATGGTGAGCGAGACGCTGTAGCCGCAAGAGCGGGCGCAACTCAGCTGGATGGCCGCCACCTGGGGAGGCCCGTTCACGCCGCCTCCCCCACGCGCCCCCCCCCCCCCCCCCGGGCCGCCGCACGCAAATTTTCGGAGCAGCATTGTAGGATACCAAAACCAGTGCGGCAGTTTACTGGACATCACCTGGGTGCCATCAACATCTCAGCGCGTTCTGCTGCCTTGGGACTATTCGCACAACAGACCGCTACTGACGAGGCCTCCACCCGCCCCACCCGGGACGCCCCACGCCAATTTTTGGAGCAGCATTGTAGGATCCCAAAACCAGTGCGGCACCCAGGCGACTTCACCTGGGTGCCGTCCAGAACTCTGCACGTTGTGCTGCCTTGGGACTATTCGCACAAAAGACAGCTTCTGACCATTGTTGCTTTTTTGGGTGAAAAATGTTTAAATGTTTTTACAGTTTTTGTTCCGTTCATTATAGTTAAATGTTAATAAAGTTTTAAAATCTAACTTTGTTGGAGTGCTATATATGTTTAAAAAATCGAGTGAATGGGGCCTTGAAACGGGTTATTGTCATGTGTGGGCTTTGTAAGTGTACTGCTACAAGATCGGACATTTCAAACTCAAATGCACGTTCTTTTTCTTACCTTTCCGAAGCATGGAGCGCAATAGCAGGCAGAGAAAGGGTGATGCACGTGTTGAACACTGCCTGGCCTGGCAAGTTGCTGGCAGTGCCCCCCCCGCCCGCTCCTGAAAGAGGGCACACACACACCGCCACCCCGAGTACTTCACAAATCTTTAAAAGACCATGCGCTTGTTCATGAGGCTTAAATGGTTTATCACCCCTTCTAGAACCCCTGCATCGACCCTCTGACGTTTCCTGGAAGAATTAGCACGTAACACAATACCAAGCCCTGTCAGCTGAAACCCCCGAGAAATCATGGGGCATATTATCAAGGGGGTTTATTTCCGCTTTTTGGGCTTTAAAAGCCAAAAAAAAAAGAGATAAAATTATCTCCCTATTACCAAGCTGTCGCTAACACCAGTTAGTGACAGCTAAAAGGTGATAGCGACCATCTTGGGCCCCGCTTTGCATATCAGTGATATTTATCACTAATGACATGCAAAGTGGGCGTGCCAAGATTTTAGCGACTGGAAACAGTCCCTAACCATCGCTATCTCCTATTACCAACTTTTGGAGGTATTCGCGCTAAGCGCGAATATCTCCAAAACCTAACACCTGCCCTGAGCAGTTTTAGCCATGTTATCCAATGGGAAGTGGATAACATGGCTAAGAGCATTTGCTGGATAATGCATGAATATCGCTGACTTTTCAACGATATTCATGCATTGTGGCCGTTTTTTATCGCATTTGCGATAAACCTTGCTAATAGCAAGGTTTATGTGCGATAAAATTCGCCGATGTGCGGCGATAATTTTTGTCTCTAAACAAGTTAGAGACAAAAATTATTGCTAGTTGTTGGTAATATGCCCCCGGGTTTTTGCTTGCAGGAATCGGGAGGCGGGAGACTAGCACTGAAATCAGTAGTCTCACGCCTGAATCGGGAGGGTTGGCATGTCTGGATACTCTACAGCTGGGGCCATAAACTACATCCGCAGGGCTAGGTGATAGCCTAGGTCCGGCCTGGACAATCGGACACAGAGGAAGAGGAGTGTCAGAGGGTGCGGTAGTGAATAGGGTGAAAGGGAGGTGTCGGGCGGGCACAGGGTGTGATTCTCAGAGAAGAGCAGCGCAGATGGGGGGAAGTATATGGCCCATGCATGAGAGAAACAGCGGGGGTGACCAGTGCTTGGGGGAGATGCTTGCGAGGGTGGGGAGCCATGCTGAGGATCGGCGGCGTGCAGAGAGTGGCCCTGGTCAAGGCATCTAAAATGGCTGCCGTGCACGACAAAATTGTGGCATTGGACAAAAACGCAAGATGGCGCAGACAATGTTTATCAATAAGGATTCATTTATAACAAAATATTTACTCGCAGTGACAAAATGGTGGTCAACACTTCCTGATTTCCATCGAATCGAACGTTAACAAACGTCACGCAGCAAAAAAAAAAAAAAAAAGCTCACGCACAGAGCAGTTTTTAGCCATGTTATCCAATGGAAGGTGGATAACATGGCTAAGAGCATTTGCTGGATAATGCATGAATATCGCTGACTTTTCAGCGATATTCATGCATTGTGGCCGATGTGCGGCGATAATTTTTGTCTCTAAACAATTAAAACGAAGCACAAAATGGCGAATTCCTGTTTCGCTACCAGTTTGCGGCCCAGTTCGCGGCCCGTGAAGCGCTTCTACCGTGAAAAATCATTTTTTTTTTATTTTCCCCATGGGACCCTTTAATAACCCCAACAACAATCCTAGGGGGTCAAGAGGGGTATACCTTGCCCCCTTTCAATAAATTCCCCCTTCGTTTTTCACCTCTTCTTCTCTCTCGATCCTACCGAGAGATAAGATGGCGGCCGCTCCGGACTGTTTAGAATGTTGACAGACACCGGAGAGCCAATCAGCTTTCTGTTATCCAATGGAAGGTGGATAACGTGGCTAAGAGCATTTGCTGGATAATGCATGAATATCGCTGACTTTTCAGCGATATTCATGCATTGTGGCCGATGTGCGGCGATAATTTTTGTCTCTAAACAATTAAAACGAAGCACAAAATGGCGAATTCCCGTTTCGCTACCAGTTTGCGGCCCAGTTCGCGGCCCGTGAAGCGCTTCTACCGTGAAAAATCATTTTTTTTTTATTTTCCCCACGGGACCCTTTAATAACCCCAACAACAATCCTAGGGGGTCAAGAGGGGTATACCTTGCCCCCTTTCATTAAATTCCCCCTTCGTTTTTCACCTCTTCTTCTCTCTCGATCCTACCGAGAGATAAGATGGCGGCCGCTCCGGACTGTTTAGAATGTTGACAGACACCGGAGAGCCAATCAGCTTTCTGTTATCCAATGGAAGGTGGATAACGTGGCTAAGAGCATTTGCTGGATAATGCATGAATATCACTGACTTTTCAGCGATATTCATGCATTGTGGCCGATGTGCGGCGATAATTTTTGTCTCTAAACAATTAAAACGAAGCACAAAATGGCGAATTGCCGTTTCGCTACCAGTTTGCGGCCCAGTTCGCGGCCCGTGAAGCGCTTCTACCGTGAAAAATCATTTTTTTTTTATTTTCCCCACGGGACCCTTTAATAACCCCAACAACAATCCTAGGGGGTCAAGAGGGGTATACCTTGCCCCCTTTCATTAAATTCCCCCTTCGTTTTTCACCTCTTCTTCTCTCTCGATCCTACCGAGAGATAAGATGGCGGCCGCTCCGGACTGTTTAGAATGTTGACAGACACCGGAGAGCCAATCAGCTTTCTGTTATCCAATGGAAGGTGGATAACGTGGCTAAGAGCATTTGCTGGATAATGCATGAATATCGCTGACTTTTCAGCGATATTCATGCATTGTGGCCGATGTGCGGCGATAATTTTTGTCTCTAAACAATTAAAACGAAGCACAAAATGGCGAATTGCCGTTTCGCTACCAGTTTGCGGCCCAGTTCGCGGCCCGTGAAGCGCTTCTACCGTGAAAAATCATTTTTTTTTATTTTCCCCACGGGACCCTTTAATAACCCCAACAACAATCCTAGGGGGTCAAGAGGGGTATACCTTGCCCCCTTTCATTAAATTCCCCCTTCGTTTTTCACCTCTTCTTCTCTCTCGATCCTACCGAGAGATAAGATGGCGGCCGCTCCGGACTGTTTAGAATGTTGACAGACACCGGAGAGCCAATCAGCTTTCTGCGCGCAAAGTTCCGTTTCGCGAAAAGTAAGCGGACCGGATCGCTGCCCGGAGCGCTGTTACAGATATATATCTTGTTTTGAACGTTAATTTCTCAAAAACTACTGGAGCACATATATTGAGACCTAGCAAAGGCACATCGGGCTAACAGTCCCTACAATTTTGCCAAGTTTCGTGGAAATCCATTCAGCCGTTCGGGCTAAAAGTGAGTCCAACCGCCCTATGGAAATTAACATGGGAAAAACGTGTTTTGGGACCCCCCTTTTTTCTCGGCCCCCCCTTGACGAACCCCCCCAAATTTCCAGGAGCTGCTCAGAAACGAAATGTGCCATTTTCCTGAAAATTTCAGCCGATTCCGTCCACAAACGCCAAAGTTATTAGACATAGAATTTTCAGAAATCCCATAGGGAAAAAATCCTAACTATATATACCTACTGGCGACCACCAGTAGGTAATATATATATTACCAACTGGCGGTCGCCAGTAGGTAGTTATAGTTAAAACCTAGGCTCCATAGGAAATCTGCAACATTCTATTTGGAATTTCTCCAAGAAGATGGCCTGCTCCGCTCCGCTTCTTCCCTGAAAGTTTGGGGGGGATTCGTGAAGCGGGGGCCGAGAAAAAAGGGGGGTCCCAAAACGTGTTTTCCCCATGCAATTTCCCATAGGACCTTTAGCCGGGGCTACAGCCCAAACGGCTGAACGGAATTACACCAAATTTGGCAAAAAGGTGGAGTTCTGTTCGCAGATGGGCCTTCTTGTTAAATGGTTTAAATCCGTTCAGTAGTTTCTGAGAAAATCATAAGTAAAATCATAAGAATATCTAGAGGAGCTTACCGTACTCTGTACTGTACTCTGTACTGTACTCTGTATCTTCCCGAGCACGAGCTGCATGCTGATTGGATGTCAACTGTCTGTCAACACTCCAAAACAGGAAGTGTTGGCATCCATCTTGTGCCTCGGTAGACTAAGGCACAAGAAAGCAGGGAAACAAAGGTGGAAAACATGCAAAGGGGGCAGGGTAGAAACACCCTGACCCCCTAGGCCTGTTTGAAAAATCACGGGGTACGTGTACTGTACTCTGTACCGTATTCTGTAGCATACTCTGTACCATACTCTGTACTGTACTCTGTACTGTACTCTGTACCTTCCCGAGAGGCAAAAGAAAGCAGAGAAACAAACGTGGAAAACACAAAAAGGGGGCAGAGTAGACACACCCTGACCCCCTAGGCCTGCTCAGGGGGTCCCACATTTTTTTTGTTTTTTTTTGTTTTAAAATCATGGGGTACGCGTACCGTACTCTGTACCGTACTCTGTTCTGTACTATGTACTGTACTCTGTACCTTCCCAAGAGGCAAAAGAAAGCAGAGAAACAAACATGGAAAATGCAAAAAGGGGGCAGGGTAGACACACCCTGACCCCCTAGGCCTGCTCAGGGATCCCACAAGGACCCCCAAGGCCCAAAGAAATTTTATTTTTTTATTGTGGGGTATGCGTACCGTACTCTGTAACGTACTCTGTACCATACTCTGTACTGTACTTTGTACCTTCCCGAGCACGAGCTGCATGGTCATTGGCTGTCAACACTCCAAACCAGGAAGTGTTGGCAGTCATCTTGTGCCTCAATAGAACTGAGGCACAAGAAAACAGTAAAACAAATGTGCAAAACACGCAAAGGGGGCAGGGTAGAAACACGCTGACCCCTAGGCCTGCTGAGGGGGTCCCACAAGGACCCCCAAGGCCAAAACATTTGTATTTATTTTTTTAAATCGCGTACCTCTTTAAAAAAAAAAAGCAGTCTGCTTTTTTTTCAAATTAGCCCCCTGGGGGACCAAATCCTGGGGTCATAGTAAAAAAAAAGTGTGGGGGCTGTCCACAATCCCCCCCACACTGCCCTGGGGACCACCACCCCCGGGGCAACGTAATTATAATAGCGGGGGGCACATGGCCCCCCCACAGCCCCGGGAACCGCCACCCCTTGGGCTTGTAAATGTATGATGGGGGCCTCTAAAGCCCCCTGAGCCGGGGGACCACCACCCCCTGGGGCTTCATTATGAAGTATGCAGGGGGGCACACGGCCGTACCGCAGCCCGGGGACCGCCACCCCCCGGGGCTTCGTTTTTTTAAATAAAAAAAGGGGGTGGTGTGCACACCATTTGTTTATCACTTTTAATCCTGCTTTTCTGATTCCACAATAAATTGTGTGCGTGAACTGGGCATATGCTTTGCCCTGTTGACATAAAGTTTGAACACATAAGTGGGGAAAATATGTATGCTCCGCTCCCAGTCGCACTGCTTCGAGGATGATTAATCCACTTCTGAAATCCATATATGATTGACTCCAGTTTACTCCATTTTTAATCCAAGTTTATCCGTTATATTTTGGATAAAGTTTGACGTAGTATGATGTAGTAATGTTGTCTTCGATGTTTAAATTGCAGTCACCCCTGACGAAGGGCTAATTTAAGCCCGAAATGCATTGGGTGCCAATAAAGTTATGCTGTTTTGGAAGAATCTTGTGTTGGGATCGTATTCTTAAACGAGGTCCGGATGGGCACATTTGGAATATGGGAAGCAGTCAAAAGGCGAGAGATAAACTATGCATGTGGAATACGTAAAGGAAACTGGCAAAATATAACGGATAAACTTAGATTAAAAATGGAGTAAACTGGAGTAAATCATGTATGGATTTCAGAAGTGGATCAATCATCCTCGAAGCAGTGCGACTGGGAGCGGAGCATACATATGTTCCCCACTTATATGTTCTGTATTTAGGAGCCATTTCATGAATTGAATTTCATTATTCATTCAGATAGCATTTACAATGTCATACTATATGCTTTGAATGACTCATTGCTTTAAAAATTTGTACAACCATTTCGAATGCTTTGCATGTAGTTTGGGTGCGGTGTTTACACATCATGCTTTAGATATGTTTTTTACTTAGAATTTAGTAATATTGAACATAATAAAGTGTAGCGTTTTAGGACCCGGGTGTAATTTTCCCGATTCATGCCCTTATATAGGTACAATTCACATTGCCCTAATATAGGCATAGAAGTCATACCCATATTTAGACATATCCCATGCAGTCCAAATACAGACATGGCTACTTCCACCAGTTCTGAAAAAGCCACAACCATTTCTTAGAAAATCGGCTTAAGTTGCTAGGGAACCTCCCCTTGCTTGAATATTGATTTGTCCAAGAACTCATGGAGTTTTCAAAGAAATACCATTCCCTTGGGCTTCTTTGATGATGTTATTATGTCCTACTTTAGGTCAAACTAGGCACCTTCAAAGTGTAAATATGCCTTCACTTGCTCTAGCAAACACACAGCGTTTTGGAGCAGTTCAACCATCTACTTGCATGAAACAGCTTGCTACAGCAAGTGCCGAAATACTTCGACCCTCCAGGTAACGCACTGAAAGAGAGGCTGCCTTTCTCTCAGCGAGAATCCAGCTTTAGTGTTTCCGAGCTCCCCTTGCGGGGTGTTGGGAAATCGAGTCCCGAGACAGAGATACCAGACCTCCTTCATTCTAAAACCAAGGTACGAAGCTGATTAGACCCTAAGAGAAATCTTGGATAGATTCTTGGCAAAGAAAAACTAAACCTATGCTACACATTACTTACTTCTTCCCTGGTACTAGACTTAGGTTAGGTACATTGAGGTAGACGTAATTTAGAAGCACCAGTTGAGGACTTTTAGCCTTCGTTATTTATGTATGTTATTTTATATGGCTTGGAAACCATATAGTGCTCTTCATATTACTGTTTACGATATACGCATTATACTTTGCAGCCTGCATAACGATTGTAGCAGTTCACTTCTCTTGTATGAGAAAGAAGACTGTTCAATAAACCTTTTATTGAAAAACGCCCATCTTTTCTATTTTTTCTACACCTCTGGTGAAACAAAGCATGCATGATTGACTGAGTGAAATACTTATCTATTGTTTCAGCAACTATAGAGATAAGATTTATTCTTGGGAAACAAAGTTGTCATGTTTTTGCAGTTGTCAGAAACGAATCCCTTCTTGTGAATTTGAGAAAGTTTCTAGTGACCTCTAAGCTATCTAGCACTCAATATTAAGTTTATTATATTCTATAGAGACCTAGTCGACCTCAATTCTACGTGATATGTATAGGATATGCTATTCCAATGTGCAGAGCCTATTGGGAATATAGGAACTACACTACAAGAGGACTCAGGCTGCTCTGTTACAATGAGGACGTCATCCACATAGGCGGCTAACTTAATTTCCACATCCCTTATGCTGATCCCCTTTATTTCGGTATTAGCCTTAATGTCTCTGATCAGGGGTTCTAGGAACAGGATAGTCTGCATCACTGTCTGGTGCCGCGCTGTAGGGTGAGGGGTTCTGAGTGTGATCCATTTATTTCTATATGTACCCTTGGGTCCCCATACAATGCCACCACCATCCTGATGTACCACTCCCCCAGGTTGTAGATATGCATGCATTGCTAGAGGAAGGCCCACGAGACTCTATCAAAGGCTTTCTTGGTTTGGAGGGCGATGGCCACCACTGGTTCTGTCCTTTTGGAGGTGTGCTCTAAAATGTGGCAGAGGAGTCTGGTGTTGTCGCTGGACAAGCGGGTCTTTAGGAAGCCTACTTGTGAGCTACTTATTAAGCTACGTAGGACCAGGCTTAGTCTTGTTGCCAGTATTTTCATGTAGATTATACGGTCTACATTGATCATGGAGATGGGCCTGTAGTTCTTGGGTAGCAGAGCATCCTTGCCTTCTTTTGGGATCACCACTATGTTGGCATCTACCATGGATTGTGATACCAACCCATTCTCAGCACAGTAGTTGAAAAGTCTTTTCAAGGTGGTACTCAGTTGTTCAAGGAAGGCTTTGTAGAAAGCCATTGTGAATTTGTCAGGCCCAGGTGCTTTGTTGTCTTTCAGTGATTTGATTGCCCTCTCAATTTCTGTTGCACTATTTTCTTGCCCTAGCTTCTGTGTTTCTACTCTTATTAGTTTGGGGAGGTTTTTTCTGGCAAGATATTTTGGGCACGCCTCTGGATCGAAGGTTTGATTGTTTTTGTAGAGTTATTGGTAGAACTCCTGGAATGACTTTAGGATGTCCCTGTGTTTTGTGTGAGTTTTGTTCTGTGAGTCTGTGATGGATGATATTGTAAATTGATTACGCTTGTATTTTAGGTAAAATGCTAGTTGTTTCCCCAACCTATTGGCCTTGCAGAGGTTTATAGCAAAAATTCAGAGTTCCTTCTCCTGGATTCACTATTTATCAAATCTTTAATTAGTCAAGGGGTCTTCCCTAGAGGAGCAAGGGGGTTTGTAGTGTTACAGTAGTTACCAAATTTACACTTCAATGAAAATGGTGCCCACAAGTATCAGCAAAAACATGAAACAATAGTGTTGTTGTATAAAAATATTGATCAATTATTTATTTAAAAAACATAATGCAAACAATTTATAATAAGTCACAACATTTACAAAATTACAAATTTATTCTAGGTTTTTACAAACGCAAAAAACATTCATCATTTTAAAACAATTATTATTAAAACATCATACTGTCAATTATACAATGGTTTTTGTTAAAAATTACTGGGACATAGGAACGAAAAAGTGTCGACGCGGCGTTTCGGTGCCTCTTTATTTTGCACCTTCTTCAAGGACTCGTTCACGATTCAGTTATTCTACTCTGAAAACATACAGTGATACATAATGTTAGGCCCATATTTTCGTACATTTGCACATAGATATTTAATAACATTTCTAGACTTAGCTAATATTTGGTAACTATGAACATCAATACAAGCGCCCTGCGGTTTCTTAGCATTCATTTTGTTAACAGAACGCCAAGGATGGTGGGTTCTTTGATTTTTTTAAATTTCAAACTGAACCCTTTAACTTACCCAGGTGCAGGATGTTCGCACCTGGGTAAGTTAAAGGGTTCAGTTTGAAATTTTAAAAAATCAAAGAACCCACCAAGGCGATATATCTACCCTGAAAGTGAGAACCTGTAAGGAGTAGAACACTAGGTGTCTAAATAATAACAATTAGACCCCCATAACACAAGGGATGTATTCCATCCTTGGCGTTCTGTTAACAAAATGAATGCTAAGAAACCGCAGGGCGCTTGTATTGATGTTCATAGTTACCAAATATTAGCTAAGTCTAGAAATGTTATTAAATATCTATGTGCAAATGTACGAAAATATGGGCCTAACATTATGTATCACTGTATGTTTTCAGAGTAGAATAACTGAATCGTGAACGAGTCCTTGAAGAAGGTGCAAAATAAAGAGGCACCGAAACGCCGCGTCAACACTTTTTCGTTCCTATGTCCCAGTAATTTTTAACAAAAACCATTGTATAATTGACAGTATGATGTTTTAATAATAATTGTTTTAAAATTATGAATGTTTTTTGCGTTTGTAAAAACCTAGAATAAATTTGTAATTTTGTAAATGTTGTGACTTATTATAAATTGTTTGCATTATGTTTTTTAAATAAATAATTGATCAATATTTTTATACAACAACACTATTGTTTCATGTTTTTGCTGATACTTGTGGGCACCATTTTCATTGAAGTGTAAATTTGGTAACTACTGTAACACTACAAACCCCCTTGCTCCTCTAGGGAAGACCCCTTGACTAATTAAAGATTTGATAAATAGTGAATCCAGGAGAAGGAACTCTGAATTTTTGCTATTGTTGACCCAATCCTTTTCCTGATAGAAAGGGTAGCTCCCAGACAACCTATTTTGTTTACTTGCAGAGGTTTATGGCATTGTATTTATTTATTATTATTATTTTTTTGGTGTTCAAACTGTTTTTTTTGCATTAAATATAGTACACTGCTTCAGTCGCCTACAAACCGGAGGCAGCGTTAAATGCAAACTCATAGAGCACGTCTCACTTATGTAAACACAGCAAAGTAACCGGCATCCCGGGGGCCCGGTAGCGTAGTATCGCCCTATATTGTGGTCATCCGATACCCAGTGCAGTGTGAAAGACAATACATAAGCATGTGATGCAATAGAACAGATTTTTTTTAATGTAGTTTTCCCCCTTCCCAATTCCCAACATTAAACAAAACCAGAGGGGCATCGTAGGCCTTTTCAAATAAAGGATCCTGAGTCAATGCATGTTATAACAGTTCATTGATCGTTCCGTGCTACACTGGAAGCTGTCTGTAATACCGATATTAAGTGTGCGTCTGTAGGGTAAAGGTCCCGCGTACCGTTCTAAGGGGGGCACCCAGTGTGATGATAAGGGAGCATGGAGTGAGCAGGGCAGCGAGCACTATCTAGGGGGGGCAGGGGCTCTGTGGTTCTGTCAGCATGTACAGTGTCATGATGGTAGTAGGCGGCACAGTGTTATGTAAGGTGGAGAGCTGTAGAGGAAAGTGTAGAGTATTTCGGCAAGGTGGGAGAAGTGCATCCCATGTGCATCAGCGTGTAGAGCTCCTTGCCTCAAGTGTCATCAGGTAAGCTGAAACCCTTAAGTTATCTCAATCTAGAGTAGTATCGTCGTCCGCCTGGGCCAGCAAATAGTCAGTCAGCGGGCTCCAGATATCCTTCGGGTGACTAAGGATCGGCAATAATTCAGAAAATGTAATGTGTTGCTCCTGACAGTGGGTCATATCCACCAGCCACTCCTTAAATTTAGGTGCTCTGCCTCGGCCCCAGCGACATGCCACCTGGCGCTTTGCCAAGAGCAGCGCGTTGTCAATAAACTTCCTACAGGTTTTCGAGATGTGCGGCGTGTGCCCAAGTAGTATGAGAAGTGGGTCCTTCGCAATGGGTTCCTTAGTCATCGCCGTGAGAGCGTCAGTTACATGTTGCCAAAAAATGCGGACAGGTGGGCATTCCCAGGCCAAGTGCAAAAAATCTGCGTGTTCGGCGTTACAGCGTTCGCATCTGTCAGTGTCTGTCAGGTGGAATCTGTGCTTTTTAACCGGTGTGTAATATAACCTGTGCAAGAATTTATAGTGTATCATTTTAAATCTACTGCTGGCTGATATCTGAGCAGTAAGGGTGCAACAGTAGTGCCATTGGTCATCAGTGAGCGCAGTGGCCAGATCAGCGCTCCAATGCTCCCGCGCCCTCGCCGCAGGCGGCACGCCAGCCAATCTGAGTTGACGATACAAGCCGGAGACTAAATGCGTCCCTTCCTGTGAGCACAGCAGGAACTGAAGTGTAAGAAGGATTTCGGGTTCATCTGGGAATTCAGGTAGGATATCCTTCATCCCTTGTCGCAGACGCAGGTAGTAAAATACGTTGAGCGGCGTGCGGCCCTGGGTAGCAAAGAACTCATCTGCAGCCTTAAATTTCCCGTTGGCGAAGAGATCGCCCCAGGAGGTAATCCGCAGTCGGCTGCAAAGCAGCTCAAAGCCTCGTTCCTGCAATAGTGCTAGGGCAGGATGGAATGTCAGTGGTAGTTTAGGAGAATATAGAAAACCGCAGGATAGCCTCTTAGCTATGCGGCGCCACGCGTCCAGAGTACGGGAGACAGAGGTATTGGACGTTTGGATCAGCGCCTCCGGGCAGTAGATCAGGCCATTGAGCGGCACGGAATGCACAATCCAATCCTCCACCGCTAATTGTGGCATGAAGGGCGTGGGGGCCATCCAATGGTAAGCAAAATGCGCTTGTGTGCACAGATAATATGCCTCAAGGTCAGGCACATCAAAGCCGCCTGAATCATATGGCTGGGTCAACGTGGTCCATTTCAACTGTGGACTCTTGCCTCCCCAGACGAGCCGACAGAGTTCCGATTTCAAGGTTTTAAAGAAAAAAGCACCCGGATAGTATGGGACATTGAGGAAGAGGTAGAGAAATCGGGGCAGCACCATCATTTTAATGAGTGATGCTCTGCCAGCCATGGAGAGCAGAAGGGTGATCCAGCGATCCACTGCAGCAGTGAGTTTTGTAATTGCCACTCCGTAGTTGGAGCGGATCGTCTCATCTTTATCACGCGATATCTGTATGCCAAGGTATCGGAGCTCCGTCCGACACCACTCAAGTGGGTAGTCAAGGGGGAAGGCAGTGACCGCATCCGTAAGAGGGAAAAACTGCGACTTAGACCAATTTATGTGTATCTCCGACATACCTCCAAAGCTTACGAATTCTCTCAATAGCGGATTGAGGTGTACGTCAGGGTATTTGACGTAGAGTGTACTGTCATCAGCATATAATGACACATCTATCTATCTCTGGAGGCATTGTACCGCGCCCTCTCTATGAAGCTGGCGAAGCCTACAAGCTAGCGGTTCAACCGCTATCGCAAAAAGTAGAGGGGATAGGGGACATCCCTGATGCGTCCCCCTGGTAATGGCAATGAATGTGATAGCCGTCCGTTGATGAGGACCCTCGCCATAGGTTGAGTGTAGAGGAGCTATATCCAGGAGATGAAAAGTCTGGGAAAACCCATGGCGGACAGGACTGAAAATAGGTAGGGCCCCTCTACTGAGTCAAATGCCTTGGTGGCATCGAGGAAGACAGCTGCTACAGGAAGTTCAGGATGAACGGTACGAAGCAGAGAGAACAGTGTACGCAAGTTGTGTGAGGTAGACCGGCCGGCGACAAATCCGGATTGATCAGGTAATACAATTCTAGTCATGAGTAGAGAAAGTATGGTGGCCAGGACCTTCGCCAGCATTTTAACGTCGCAGTTAAGGAGGGAAAGTGGGCCATAGGAACCACTTGAGCTAGGCGTCTTGCCCAGTTTCAGAAGTGAGTGTATGACCACCTCCCGCATGGATCTAGGGAGGACGCCGTCAGCGAGTGATTCTTCATACACCTCTCGGAGAACCGAGACCATAATGTCGATGTAGGCTTTGTAAAATTCGGCGGGTATGCCATCCAGCCCTGGCGCCTTTCCATTCCCAAGTGACATGATGGCCTCTCGGATTTCATCTAACTCTAAGGGGGCTGCTAGGAAGGCCCTGTCTCCGTCGATGAGCCAACAAAGTGCGACCTCTCCCAGAAATGCCGTGTAGGACGTATCCGCTGCTGCAGAAGTGGTGTACAGAGAGTGATAATGAGATGTGAAGGCTTCTAGCAGTGCATCTGTGTCTCTGATCGTGTGCCCTTGTTCATCAGTGAGTTCAAGTATGGTGTGATGATCTCGTGGGGGGCGCGTTAACACCGCAAGAGCCCTCCCGGGCCTATCCCCCTCACAATATTTTCTGGATTGCCAGTGTTTTCCCCTGAACTTTGCCTCCCTGTTAGCCTCCTCCTCGTATTTCGATAACTTGTCCCGGAAGTCTGCATGTATCTCTGGGCTGTCAGTCTCTACTATCCTAAGCTCCAGTGCCCTCAGATCCCCGTGCAATGTGTGAATAGTGATCTGTATGCCCCGCAGGACCCCAAAGCTCTTAGATATGCAATAGCCTCTAATGGTGACCTTGAAGGCTTCCCAGATGTGTTCCACCGATTCTACTGACCCCTTGTTCCTAGGAAATAAATCAGCTATCTCTTCACCCAGTTCAGTACGAAATAAACTGTCCAATAGTGACACCGGTTGGAGCCTCCATTGTGGTCTAGGATTATCCTACCCCGGAATCCGCGTGTGCATTAAGACAGGGCTGTGATCCGAGTATGTTCTCGGTAAGTGTCTAACCCCTACACCTCTGGAGTGATTTCTTAGTTGGTAAGGAAATAGTCCAACCGTGCCCATGCGCCCTTCTGTGGTGTGAAATGCGTACCCTCTCTCTTAGTCGGGTGTAGGTGTCGCCATGTGTCTACCAGTGCGCCCTCAGCAATGATGCCTCCCAACGCCTCCCGCGCTCTGGGTTTGTAATGAATTGCCCTGTCCGCCCTATCTAGGTGAGGCACTGGCGCCAAATTGAAGTCCCCTCCCCAAATAATGTGCCGGGACCCCACATTCACTATCCTGCCTCAAAGTGTGGTAAAGAATGAAGGTACCTCTGTGTTAGGCGCATAAAAATTAACAAACGTGACTGTGTCGCGGCCTAGCCGCCGCCATAATAAGGCGTAACGGCCTTCGCCATCGGTCAGGTCTCCGCATTTCTGAAATTGTAAATTGCGTCTTAGAAGAATGGCAACCCCTCTCGCGTAGGTGGAGTAAGAGGAGAATGTACGAATTCCTGCCCATTTGCTGGCAAAGGTGGCTCTCGTCTGCGATGACAAGTGAGTTTCCTGCAGCATGGCAATTTGAACATTATGTCTGTTAATATATGCTATCACATTGCGACATTTTTTGGCATTGTTAAGCCCTCTAACATTCCATGACATGCAGTGAAAGTGAGCATCAGTTCCTAAGTTTGCCATAGCCAATGTATTATCGATATGTTCCGCCCTGGAGGTCGGGGATCCGCAGCGACCAATACGTTGAGACGAGTCAATGTAGCATAGCATTTCATGTCACGATCAAACAGTCTACGTGTGTCTCTCAGTTCCCCAAAACATTCCGCCCCCCCACCCACTACTGCATCCCAATCATGCAAGCAGCCATCCGTACCCCCCCTCATCTCCCCCCCTACCCCCCCTTCCCCTCAACTTCAACAACATACAATTTCACATGGGGAACACCCTGTAGGGATACAACATAAAGTTCGCACAGCCACGTCTCCCGCCCATGGCCTCCGAATCTGTACCGCCCTTGGTGGAGGCCAGGGTCAGGAGGGTGGTCCTTGGATTACGTTACCACAGGAGTGATGAGCCAGCGTGGTTCCGTCGTGCGTGGTCGCCTCTCTTCATACTCTCGAAGTAAGAGTCAGTGAATGACAGTGCAGATTAAGAAGAAGTTCAGTAGATGCAAGCGATCAGTGTTCATCCGCTGCCGAGGATGGGTCTTCGTCCTCTAGATCCGCTGCAGCATTGCGCTCCCCCCTACGGGCCTTATGGATCGTCTTTAGGAAATCTTCTACTTTTTGAGGGTTCGTAAAGAAACGCTCTTTCCCCTGGTGTGTGATCCGCAGCTTCGCCTGGTAGAGTAGAGCATAGTCCAATTGAGCCTCTCGCAGCTTCTTTTTCACAGGGATGAACTTGCGTCTCTCTTCCTGCACCAGAGGGGTGAAGTCCGGATATATGGAGAAGCTAACGCCATTGTATTGTAGGGTTTGCTGAGATCGGGCCACCCTCAGCGCGGCATCACGATCTCGATAGTTTAACAGTTTAGCAATGATTGGCCTAGGCGGCAGTCCGGGCTTAGGAACAGGTGCCAATGATCGGTGTGCTCTCTCGATGATAAATTGAGGCGAAAAAGCGTCCTCTCCGATTGAGCCTTTGAGTAGTTTTTCAACATAGAGCTCCATCCTGCCCGTGTCCGTGGATTCCGGAATGCCCGTGACACGTATGTTGTTGCGTCGGCTACGGGCTTCCAAATCCTCGTTCTTGGCGCTATGACTTTGAGCAGGTTTTTCATCCTGGTCAATTGCGTGGTGTGGGTCGAGGTGATATCATCATTATCAGATATGCGCTGTTCCGTAGCCGTTAGTTGCTCCTCGTGGCGATCCACTTTATGAACCAGGGCATCCAGCCTGGCGGTGATGCCGTCAACCTTTTCCACCACAGTGGAAAACCCCTGCCTCATCTCCTGGAACAGGCTATGCAAGTCAAGGTCTTTAGTGGGAGTAGCAACGGCCCTCGAGGTTGCATCACTTGGCCCGGGGTCAGCAGGCACCGATTTTGTGCCTTTTTTGGCGCATTCAAAACTCAGTTTCGTTTGGCGATTTTCGGGTCGCACCATGTTGGTGGCTGGACGCGGCCTCTCCGCCACCTTGTGTCCGACCGCTGCCGTGTGCCCATGTGCCCGCTGAGGGGGTGGTGAAGCAATACCAACAAGGGGCGCGTCTGTGTGCAGGTACAACTCCGTGCGCACCCCCCAGTGCCGGTCTGAGCCGGTTAAGGCACCTCTAGTGCACGATGGTCGCTTCTTGGGGGGGGTATAGGCCGTCCGTCACTCCCCGCGCCCTCAGTCCCTCCAGAGGAGACGGCCTACAGGGCCTGGCGGCAGCAATGTTACAGCTATAGTCGCCTTGTGAGAAAGTAGGCCCAATATCAGCCCCGCTTCGTGAAGGTAGGTACACAGGCCACCAGTCCGGGGTAATTATTAAAGGCAGCGTCCAATGCGGTTATGACAGTGGCAGACCCCCCCTGCAGCCTAAGCGTGGGCTACGTCCAGGTCCTGCAACCCTCCGGCGGGGGGTGATGCAGACAGTGAGGGCTCAGGGGGTCAGCGTCACTACCGACACGGGCAGGCAGGGAGCATGCAAGCACAGGATCATCGGGGGGTCCTCCCGCTGTCCGGCAGGCTGGTAAACTTGACATCGCTCGGCCCCCCACCGCCTGCGGGGATCGCAGAGGCGGCCGCCTCAGCCTGGTTCGGGCATCTCTCACCTTGCGCTGCTCCGTAGAGGGTGCTGCTTAAGTCTGGCTCCTCTCCGCCGCTCCAGGAGTCGCCACGTTACCCTGAGCTCTCCCGCACTGTTCAGTGATCTGCTGCCAGCCAGGCAGTCCCGAGTCAGTCCCCCAGCCGGGGGCAAGACGCATGGGAGAACGATACCGCCGCACTCCGGCCCCAAGATCCCAGCAGGTGTCGCTCAGGGTCCAAGTGCTCATTCGCGACCCGGGCCTATCTCCTCGTGGCCAGCCTCGGGGTCGCGCAGTCTGCCACAGCCGGTCTCCTCCGCTCGCGGTCTCCACGTGTGGTAGCGGTTGAACTGCAAACGGCGCTGCCGCCGGTTCTGGACCACACAACGGCCTCAAATTCAGGTCGAGTGCAGAGGGCAACCCCCTACAGCAGATGGGGGGGGGGGGGTGAATTTGCTGTTTTCTCACCCTGTGGCACAGGATAATTTTTGGATAAATTGCCAAGGAGCGGGAGCTACTCAATTAGGCAGCCATTCCGCATGTGCGCCCTCTAGCGCCCCCATGGCCTTGTATTTGTTGATCTACATCCCTGCCCTTTCACTCTGAATGTTGTTAAACTCGTATTTCTTTTTAGTTACTTCACATAGGATAGTGGTGTCGTGCGTGGTAGAGATATGGTCTGCTTCTAGTTTCTTAATGCTTTACTCCAGCTGGGAGAGGTGTAGGTTCACAATTTTGTTGATTTTGGTCTTAATCTCGATTATTGTGCCTCTGACTGTCGCTTGAGTGCATCCCACAGTGTGTTCAGTTTGATGTCCATTGTGTTGTTGTGTCTGAGGTATTCCTTTATGGCTTTTTCTAGCTTTTTTTGTTTTATGAGTCTGACAGGAGGTCGCTATTAAATCGCTCGTTGGGGAACCCGCTCAGCCAAAGGGTAATGCACGAGTGGTCTGAAACCAGTCTCGGAGCTATATCTGTGTGTTCTACCAGGTGTGTGTGTGGGCCTGTGATAAGGATGTAATCTATCCTGCTGTATGAGTTGTGTGAAGTGTAGTAGTAGGTGTAGTCCTTCGTGTCTGGGTGCTGGAGAAGCCAGGGGTCTTTGAGGTTAAATTTGGGTCAGATATTTTTTAGCGTGGTTTGCACTTTGTACCTAATGTTATATTGTTTTTTTTCTCTAAATTAAAATACAATTCTGCTTCATTTTTATAAATTAGTGTCAGATTTCTTTTGACTTGTGTCAAATACTTCATGTCCATGATGGTAGTCTGAAATTCTTCATATGTTTCTTTAGTAAAGCCTAATTGCTCTTTGATACACTACCATGACTGAGCTAAAAATGTATTAATGTGAATCTAAGGAGCATCTTTGGGCTATGCAATAGTATTACATGGTGAAGCCGAACCATTATCACCACATAATACTCCACCTTCCTACATTGGTGTTATAGCAATGGGTATCCTGAGCCTGTGTTTCGCAGAATCACTTGGTCTAAGTGTCTTTGTACAGGAAATTCTCTAGATTGACTTTAGATTCAAAATCATTTTTTTCAAAATGTTTGTGATTTTTGAAAATGTAATTTGTAGAGCCCTGTGTAGACCCCCATTCCAACAGTACATTAAAAAGGCTTAGGTAGGTTAGGAAAGGATTTTCCCAACTTCTAAGTTAGGCCCAATGGAGGCTGGCACAGTTCTTAACCTGATAGTCTTCCCGGCCCATAGAATCAGTGATCTCAGGATGATGTGCAAAGCTAAGGAAATGCCCATAGACCAACAGCTAAAAGGAGGAACTTGAAATGCTCCACTCCTATCAGGAGGTAAAGTTAGAGAGGGAGGGCTTTTTCCCAGAAGAAGACTCTGAAGAGGATGAGGTCCTGGCCCAAATTGATGGTGATGGGGAAGAAGGTGTATACCAGAACACCACAGTTTTGCTGACACCCATCACCCATGTGAAGTAAGTCTCCAACATATGGTAGTGATGGTACCCAGGGCATGTAAGACAGAGTGTCCACCAGGGCTACAGCATTACTTGTGTCACCCTCAATGTGACAAAAGACAAAATGGCCACCAGACTGCCACTGCACATGGGTAGAGCAGTGTATACATAGATACTTCGACTTTGCCATCACCATTAATGGGAAAGCCACCCCTTCCCCTAATATTTTATGTAGGTCTCCCCCAAAGACGGCTTAATGAGCCTGATGGCAGGAAGATGGATATTGCTAAGCAGGATATATAGGTTTATATAGGTATTAGCAGCACAGCCCTTAAAGTTGTTGTTTTGCTGAGGAACGGTAGTAGCCCCATTAGCAAACCAGGGTTACTGGCTGACTTTTTGCATTTGAATTTGTTTATTGTTTCAATTAATTAAAATTGTTAACAAAAGGAAAAAGGCTGGTGGGAGAACACTCCATCCAGACACTTTTGAGCATAAATAAAACATGATCATTTCATTTAACAAAACCGTAACAACATTCTGGTGATTGCTAATTTAAGAAAAAGGGGTACCGCAAGTATAAAACTACAGTTTGTCTCTAATCTTTGACTGAGTCATTATGTAATAGTTATTTCACCTCGTGGGCAAATCTCGCTGATCTTGCTGTTCCATTGGGATCTCCAGCCTAAAGAGAAGTTTCATGGCATCTAAACAGGTGCGTATCCCATATCTTAAAAACAGGGGTTTCAGTAAAGTGTGAAGTGCATAATTCAAACGTGACATATACAGACCATGTGGGCCATGGATTCCTCATACTGGTGTCACAATCTGCAAGTAGTGACAACCTCTAATGTTTTCCAACGGCTGTTAATGTCTCTTATCAGTAGTACCATCAATCTCACTGACAGAATTTGCTTTAAAATTGACTTATTCAAGGCAGAGTCGTGGTATGGCTGGCTCAGTTTATCGTGGAAGGAACTGGCTAAGAGCTTGATGTTGCTGCTGAAGGACCCTAGTTCCTTCAAGTCCTCTTCATTGAATAGCAATCCAACTTGTCTCTTTAAAATGTTTTTTTAAGATTCCAGGTTGATAAATAAAATCCTGCCAGTTGGACAAGTCAAGGTGCAATTCAGTGCAAGCAGTTAGAAGGTCGTTGGCCCAGAGTTGTTACTTTTCACAAAGATTTCCTTCAAGATTGCCTTCATTGTGTTTGGGAGGGCTGACTTTCAACTCTGGCTAACTCATGAATGCGAGTCAACTCCCAGTCTGGGAATAAAAGGAGCTCTTCCTTAGTGAGGAAACCACAGAATTTAACAGCACAACTTAACCTCCTAGAGATCCAGGAGAAGAAGATGGCACTGAAAGTAAAGAAGTTGGGTCTAGAGGAGAGAAGGTTCAAGCTGGGGATAAAACCCCAAAATATGGTGGCAGCAATAGAGAAGAAGAGGTATTCTCAGGTGGTGCCTATGATCCCAGATTATCAAAGCGTGTTGTCCCAAAGTACACTGAAGGGGCCGACACAGACAAGTGGCTGATATTCTGTGAGAGAGCTGTAAGGATGATAAGGGTGGATACTCAATGTTGGGGGGCTCTTACCAGCAGTAGTGAGAGAAAGATTGCTGACACTGAGTGGATGGCGTCATCTTACACCCACATAAGGAAGGCACTCATTGAGCTATTTGCTCTCGACCCAGAGGAATACAGCCTTACAATAAGGAACACACTTAAGGGATCAACACAGGCTTGGGTGGACACTCTTGATGCTGCTGTAAAGTACTCGATGGCTGGGGTAAGGGTAACAAGGTTGATACCGCTGAGGAGATCTACAATTTAGTGGTCAAGGAGCACATTCTTACAAATTGTTCCAACATTTGGTAGATGCAAAGCTTTCTAGCCCTAGGGAGTTCAGTCAGAGGGCCCAAGAAAACCAAGAGGGCTGTTCTTAAGGAGGGAGGGGCGCCATAGGCGAAATTAAGGAGGTGGTAAACACACCAAAGATATTCCCTCAGAACCATTAAAGAGAGGAGAGCAAAACCCATTCCCACCTCTAGCAAGCAGAATCGTAGGGACCGAAGGCATAAAAAACCTCTTAGACAGTAAGCCTTGAGTTGACTGTCAGCAAACGGCATTAAAGAGGAGACAAAGCCTGTCAAAGAGAAAGGTAACCACTAGTCTAGCCAACATTGCCGTTGAGAAGAGTAGCTTTTAACTGGGAAAAGAGTGTAGTAAGTGAGTGGGTGATTCCTGTAGGGACGGTGAACAATTCCACCACTCCAAGGTAAATGGGGCCCTGGTCACTACCCTGAGAGACACATGTTCCAGTCAAACCATAGTGGGGGACAGTTGGAGTCCCCAGACCAGTATAAGGAGAGTAAGGGCTCACCCATGGGATGTCACTACCATACATGTAACCATAGTAACACTAGAGAAAGGGGTTACCCTTAGCTATCCTAATATGGTTGTCAGCCTTAAGGTTTCCCTAGATTGCCTTCTTGGCAATGACCTCTAAGAGGTTGGTCTAAGCCCAGAGGGGCAGCTACCCAATTTCACTGCTTCACCAAAGGATCTTGGAAGTTAGCCCCCAGAATAAATCTAAAAAGAGGAAAGGAAACCAGCTCTTAGGCAAGGGAACTCTTACCAAGTATGGAAGAGCCACACAGTTGGCACTGGTAAGGCCTCCCTGTTCCCCAAGAAGTCCTGAAGAATCAGGCAGCTGTTTATCAACTGGGTGTCACCCAAGAGCTTACAGAAGAATGAGTGAAAGGGGGTGCCTGCCAAATATGAGAGTAGCCCCTCACACTGAAAAAGCAAAGGGCTCCCTGAACCCAAAGCATACCCTGAGATAGCACATGCACCTGTCAGTGAAAAGCGAATGGTATTGTTCTGGGCATGGACAGCTGTCAGTAGTCTCTGCGGGGTATTGGCCTTTATTGCAGCACTCTTTCTAGCTTGGTGGACAGACCGGATGAAAGGAAGCAAAGTAGACCCCCTGACCCTGTTGGTCACGGTGAGGTTATTCCAGTGTTGAATCACCTCTTTGGGTAAGCTCGGTGCTGCTCTAGTTAAGGTTGAGGAAGAGGGGGTAGGTAACCAAAGTATAAAACAAGATGGAAAATGCAGAGGGTTAGTTAAAATCCATTTTAGGATGGGTCCTGTCAAAGCTGAGGTAGGTCAGTTCCTGATTGGGCATGACCCTGACAGAAGAATGAAAGGAAGACTGCGCCCTACAACAGGACAGCCAGTTTCCTACATCCTGCCTTACTGAATGATCAGGGAGACTCGCCAGCATCAGGGTCGGTGTCTCCCAGATCTATTAGCTGGAGAGGAGGGCATATAAAGAAAGGTTCCACCCACTTTTTCTCCCTATTTGGAGTACTAACTAATGGTTTTTCAACTTTGAGAGGGCAATGAGGCCTGCTAACCAGACTGTAGTATGCTGGCTCTCTATATAGTGCACCAAAATGAAGAACATTGTGTAAAGAGTCCAGTGGGACCCAGATTGGTATACAGAGGTAAAAGTAGATAATACTAACACTCTATTTGTGGTAGAGTGGGTGAGCAGTGATGCTTATTAGAGGGTAGTGCTGAGCATTTGTTTTACACACAGAGGCAATACATGATACAGACACCCAAGAATAACTGTGAGACCAATATGCAAAAATAATATATCATTTTATATATTTTTTCAGACCAAGAACTTAATTCTAAGTAAAGTAATTTTTAAGATATGAATTTCAAAGTTTGCAAAATAACACACACTGGTGAGCAATTAGAAGTATATGCGAGAAATGCATACGAAATCATACCATTGGATCTTGAGGTTCGCCACCTGGATTTAGGTTAGTGGAAGGCCAGGCCCAATGTTCCACCAGCAAATGGTAAGGAGCATCCCGGGTGTGGCCGGGAGAGGGTAGTGATGTCATTAGTAGGTGGGGCTCTATGAAGAAGTGGGCCACCTGAAAACACACTGCACAAGGGGGCTTGAAGGTAAGTCAAGGGGTCACACTTGAAGGAGCTGGTCACAAGGGCCTTAGGACCATGGGACAATGGTTGGTAGATTGGCACCCAGGTCTGGTGGGCTTGTTCCAGAGCAAATATCTCAGCCGAGGGGCGTTTCTTGAGACATCTTCACAGTCAGGAGGAGTCATGTTGCATGGGTGGTTGCAGGACAGCTGGGCTCCTCAGAATGTGGATCTCAGGGATCTCAACATCCCTCAACAGGTGCTTACTTTCTGGGCAGATGGAGTCTGGACTGGGCGTTTTGTCTTAGTGTAGGTTGCAGGGGGTCCGGTACCCCGGGTATTGGTACGGAATGGCTCTGTTAGGTTCTGGTGTCTTCCCACTTGGGGGTGAGACAGATCTGAAGCTCTGGAGCTGATATTCCTCTTTTTGCTTGCATGCTTTGTTGGAGTTGCCAGGTAGCAGCATGTCGGGTAACTGGATTCTGTAGGTTTGTTGTCTGCAGACTGCATTGGGGTAGTTTGGCTACCCCAAGGGAGTTCTCTGAGGTAGGAAAAGGGCTGGGGGGCTCAGAGGTCTCACAGCAGATGGAAGAGACAGCACATAATGGTTTTCTAGTCCTGGAAGCAACAGGCAGGGTTTGATACCAAGATTCTCTTGCAGGGAGAGAAGGCAAGATGGCAGCTGCTGCGGTGTCTGAGTGAGAGGTTGTGAGTTGCTCTCCCGTTCAGAACCCACCGGTGTGCCATTCCAGCCATACCTTTTGGTGTAGACAAGTGGCGATGCAGTGGTAACCCTCCGTTGGTATTTTCATAGAGCTGGAGCTGGTGTCTATCACCCGGTGCAAACGGTCATTGCAGTGTGGAGGTGGTGTCTTCTCAGTTTCAGCAGCATTGGGGCAGAGTCCGTTGTGCCATGTACATGTGCTAGAGGAACAGACACACTCCTGAGGCACAGCCGGGAGAGACGCTACCATTTTAAAAATTGCACTTTGCACTTGTGTTTTAAATATCATTTGTTACCGGGCTGCTTACTGTTTGGGATCCCAGGGTCATGTGGGACACTCCCGCGCAGCAGATTTTAGCACTGCTGCGGGCCGGGTAAAGCATCGCCGCCATCACTCTCGAGCCTAGAGAGGCCACGCCCACTGATGTGAGGCCACGCCCCTTTCTAACTCCTCAAATAGCCGCGCTGAAGACAAGCTCGCGCTAGAGGAACAGACACACTCCTGAGGCACAGCAGGGAGAGACGCTACCATTTTAAAAATTGCAGTTTGCACTTGTGTTTTAAAAATCATTTGTTACTGGGCTGCTTACTGTTTGGGATCCCAGGGTCACGTGGGACACTCCCGCGCAGCGGATTTTAGCGCTGCTGCGGGCCATCACTCTCGAGCCTAGACAGGCCATGCCCACTGACGTGAGGCCACACCCCTTTATCCCTATAACTATGCGCATTCCTCGGACACGCAGCGGACGAGCGCAGCGGGCGCGCCAGCAGCGCACCGAAGGCTTGCCTAAGGCAAGCTCATCTGCGCCCGTTCGCGGCCGGACGGGGCAAGGGGCATGTCACTCTGCCCATTGTACTCAATACTCTTCTACTGATCTGCTCAATCTGCATGCCCCCTGGTATCTCGCTCTGACCACCCGGTCGCAGCTTGATCAACTAGGTTTGGGACACGCCCGAAAAGTCTTTCCCGAGCTTGACGCTTGCTTGACCTCTCTCCCTCATCGGTCCACTATTCACCCCCCTCCACCCACTTCACCCCCCAACCTCGAGCTTAAAGTGAGCTACCTCAGTACTCACTCACTAGCAAAACATCAGGCGGAAATTTATCATCTTCTAGAGACCGATAGTCCCTATATATTGTTTATAACGGAAACCTGGTTGCATGACGGATCCTCTCCCGATATTTTGGCAGCCATTCCGCCTAGCTATTATATCATTCAAGCCATTAGGGCCTCTGGCAAATCCGGAGGGGGAGTGGCAGCCATTGTTAAGCTCCCAACCAGATTCTCCGTTCTTACCGTACCCTGTTTCCCTCAGGTTGACTGTTTAGCACTCAGGTTGGAATCCGCCGTGTCACCCCTTATTTGCGTCTTAGTTTACCGCCCTCCCCAGTCCATGCCTGACTTTCCGACCATGTTCGGAGATTTATTGTCTCAGGTTGTTATTAATAACTCTAAAATTTTAGTCCTTGGAGACTTCAACTACTGGCCTCTGGACGAGAAGGAGAGCGCCTGCTCTGCGGCCTTCTCTGATCTTTTATGTGGCTTGAACTGTTGTCAACATATTACCTCTGCCACGCACACAAAAGGCCACATACTGGACCAGGTCTGGACTTCTAACTTAGAGATCTCGGCCCCCCTCATACTGCCATGTGCATGGTCTGACCACTCCCTTATCTCTTTTTCCCTTAAAGCCCCTATCTGTCCCAGTAGGCCTCTGGAGGTGAACTTCTTGGCCCGGAATTGGAATATAGCTGATATTAGCCAATTCGTTGACTTACTCAGCTCCTCCATTCCCCCCAAATCCGACTCAATAGACACTCAAGCTTCTGAGTTAACCCGCTGGCTCGAATCGGCTAGCGATGTGGTTGCCCCCCTTAAACGGGTCAAAGTTAGGCGCCCTCATGATGCTCAGAAATGGTTTTCCGAGGACCTTAAAGTTTTGAAACTCGGGCTTAGACAAGCCGAGCGCCGTTGGCGCTGACACTATGCCCCTGAAGCTAGGCTAGAGTACTCAACTTTACTCAAAGGGTACAAGTCCTCCATTGTGTCAGCCAAATCCCTATACTTTTCCAACAAAATTGTGGAGTCAGCCAACAAAGCTAAAGATATTTTATCGATTGTGGAGGAACTGTCTCACCCTGACAGGGTATCCATCAAACCTCTCCCTTCACAGGGGCTTTGTGACTCTCTCAATCACTTCTTTGTTGATAAGATTGAAAAAATCAAAAACAGCATTTCAGTATCGCCCTTATCTGACTTGCACGGGTCCCTCGCTGACCCCTTCAACACCCACTCCCTCACCCAGATCCCCCTTATCTTGGAGGTGGACGTTCCCGCTCTTTTAAGCAAAGTCACCTCAGGGTCTCCCACTGATTGCTGCCCTCCCAAGATCCTACGTAAGGCCTTCTCCGCCTGCTCAGCCCCCCCCCTTGGCACTCCTGAATCATTCCCTCACTCTTGGCTTTGTCCCTAGCTCCTTTAAGGCAGCCAAGGTAGTGCCTATTTTAAAGAAACCCACAGCCGACCCCACGATCATGAGCAACTTCCGTCCCATCTTCCTTCTTCCCTACCTCAGCAAGGTGCTCGAATCTCACGTCACTAACACCTTGAGCTCGTTTGTTGAGCAATCTCATTTCCTTGATTCTCAACAGGCCGGGTTTAGACCCGCCCTCTCTACAGAGATATTCATACTCTCTGTCATGGAAGAACTGCGTAGGGGGGCCGACTCTAACATCAGTCAGGCCCTAGTGCTCCTGGATTTGTCGGCCGCCTTTGAGACGGTCGAACATGTCATCCTGGTTGACCGTGTCAGGCAGGCTGGCATCAGGGGCACTGCCCTGGACTGGGTTCGCTCGTTTCTCACCAGCCGCCAACAAGCGGTCCGGCTATCCCAGTTCTCCGCTGACAGGGTGGGGTTGACCTCTGGCGTGCCGCAGGGCTCCTCCTTATCCCCACTCCTTTTTAATTCATATCTCACTCCCCTGATCGGGTCTCTCCGAGATAGGAATGTCACCGTGTTTAACTACGCGGATGACATCCAGTTGGTCTTCAACATCGACCCCTCGGACCAGTCGGTTTCAGATTTTCAAGCCACCCTCTGTCACATTACCAACTGGATGGGGGCAAATCACCTTAAGCTTAACCCCGACAAGACTGAATTGTTTCTTGTCGGGGGGCCTTCCAACCCTTGGAACTCCAATTTCTGGCTTGCTAGCTTGGGCCTACCCCCTCGTCCAGTTGACCCAGCCAAAAGCCTGGGGGTTATCATCCTTAAAGATCTTTCGATGAAGCCCCAGATAAATGCCACTGTTTCTTCTTGTTTTTTCCAACTGCTAAAAATTCGGAAAATTGCGCTCTTTCTTACCACTGAGGCGCTTACCTTAGCCCTCTTGGCGTTAGTCGTCTCTAGGATTGACTACGCCAACTCCTTGTACATAGGCATCCCAGATTATCAACTTAAACATTTGCAGCTTGTCCAGAACCAGGCGGCACGCCTCATTTTCCATCGACCGAGGCATCACCACGTCCACCCCCTACTAAGATCTCTGCACTGGCTCCCTGTTTCTGAACGCTGCAAATTTAAGCTGGGATGCCTTGTTTTCAAATCTCTGGCTGGCCTAGGTCCTACCTTCATCTCCTCCCTCATTCATCCCTATGTCCCCTCTCGCAATCTTCGCTCGGCTCACTCGGCTCTACTCAAAATCCCGAGAGTCAAGCGTAAGAAATGGGGAGGTTTAAGATTCTCATTCCTTGCTCCATCTCTCTGGAATTCCCTCCCATTGGACATAAGGCATGCTTCTCCCTATACCCATTTCAGATCCCTCCTCAAGACTTACCTGTTTTGCATTGCGTATAATTAAAATGTTTACTCCTTCTCCGGTCTCTTTACTTTTCTCTTTTTTCTCTGTTGCTGTTATGCACTCCCTCGCCCTGCCCAGGCGGTGCCCTCCGTTCTTTCTACACTAGCGCCAAGGAACTGTATAGTGTACGTTGCGCTTTACAAGTACCTTTCACATCACATCACATCACATTACAGCTGTGTTGTGTCGGCGGCAGCGGCTCGGCTGCAAGTAATGCGGGTGTTTAGGAAATTTTCCCTGCCCAAGACCAGGTCGTCCAAATGGCCCCGAAAGGGAGCGGAAAGGGGGCAAAGACCAGAGGAACTACCGCTGCGGCAGAGGCGGCGGCAGGAGGAGTGGTGGGGGCAGCCTCGGGGGCCCCGGCGGTGTGTAACACAACAAGTCAAGCCCGCTCCGAATATCATAGAGGAGAGTTGGAGAGCAGAATTGAAGGAGCACAGCCTAGTTGCAGAGGCCAGCAACAAGCCGGGGTTATGAAAGAGCGCACAGTTCCAGATATATTTTTTTTAAAAACGCTGTAAACCTGGAGAGTCATTAGATTCTCAGTCCACCAGGCAGGTGCTGGGTGCGCTCACATGCAACAATGTAGCATCAGTCACAGCCACTCCAGGAGGAGATGAAGGGGACTATCGAGATGAACTCTCCAAAGCTGTAAGTAAAGCAACAGTATCTTCTGAAGTCTCTGTGTCTGTGCAAGAAAGGCTCCGGTCCGGATGCTAGCTTAGACATGGGGGCGCAAGTTGAGCCTAAGTTGATTCCCGGGCCTGGAAGGGTTGATACAGCTCCAGCAGCTCTGGCAGGGCAAAAGCTATTAATATCCCAGAACCCTGGAAATCCGGCTATGGACACAGTAGAGGATTTGGTGAATGACGGGGAATCCGCAGGGTCCGGCCGGCAGTTCTACTCTATGTCTGATGTCTCAATTACCTTGGAGAATGAGAATGATAATGACATTGAAAAGCAGAGTAATATAGGTGATTGGGCAGATGATGTCAGCTCACAACAAGAGGAAGATGCACTGAGTTTAGAGTCAACGTTGAACCGAGAATCTCAAGACACAGTACGTAAAGTATATGAATCTGGAAACCACCCCTCAAAGGAGGAATTGATCCTGGTTAGACAGCCTACATGGGATCATTCACTCAGTTCTCAGCCTGAACAAGAAAACGCAGTCGGAAGATCTTATCCAGAGCCAGAGGGTGCGATTACATTGCAGAAAATCTATAAAGTATTAATGGCTCATAGAGAAGAAACTAAAGCCGAAGGGTTGCGGACTCAGGGTGCGGTGAGCAAGCTACATAACACGCTGCGCTGTATTGACAAATCCTGCACGGAGGTATCAACCAGGGTGCACGAAGCAGAGGAGCGGATGTCTGCAGTAGAGGATCAATTAGTAAAACAAAAGTCTTCAATTACTACACTACAAAAAACAAAGGAAGATATCGATTGGAAGCTGACAGACCTCGAAATCGATCAAGCAGGAATAATCTCCGCATCTTAGGTGTGCCTAAAGGCAGCGAGGGGAAAGATACCAGACGATTTGTTTTCAAACTGTTTGATGAGGCCTTCCCGTGCTTAAAGAATTGGAACTGGGATGTGGAAATTATGAAAGCACATAGATTTCCTTTTGTGCAGAAAGGGAAACCTGGGGGTACAGCGGGAAAGCCAAGGGCAATTCTCAAATGTTTGAACAACTATTTGCTCGGTGAAGCATTATATGATTTGGCTAGGCCAGATAGGCAGTGGACTGGCGAGGGGTGTGATTTGTTTGTGCCAGGTGACTGTGCAACAAAGGTGGCGGCTACGCCAGTTGTTTTCAGCATTCCAAGCTAATGGGGGCAAGCGTTTCTCTTAAACCCCGCCAAGCTAAACGTGATTCAAAAAGGAATGACTTTGTATTTTCTTTCAGAAATCATTGCACAGGAGTTTTTGGAGACAATGTGAAATTCATGTAAATGATTAAGAAAGGGCTCCGGAGTTCTATATTTCTTGTTTGTGTTGGGTAATGGTTATTAGTTAGTGTGTAAGTAAAGAGGGTTGGTGAAGGGGGGGTGTGGCAGGCCTCAGGCGGGGCACAGGGGGAGGCATCTCACAATCACTTTCCATCACTGAGGACACATTCCTTATGCCTCTATTGGGGTGGGGGATTCAGGAGGGTGGGACGTGTGGGGGGGTTGGGTCAGGGGGATATGGGGTCTAGGGAATAAAAAATCAATAATCCATGATCACGCAGGGAAGTGGAGCAGGATATTGAACAGTTTTTGGTGTACAATCGGTAAGCCTATAAATATAGGGGTAATTGATGGTGGATAGTGGAATATTCAATGGCATTCAGTGTTGCTCTTTGAACATCAGCTGTCTAAATAATTAGAATAAAAGGCAACGGGTTGCAAGTGAACTGGCGATGCTGCAGAGTGGTTTGATTTGTCTGCAGGAAACCCATATTGCATGGGTTAAAAGAAAGCTACTCTCGGGGCTTGGGTTTAAAGTACACAGCTGTCCACCACCAAGAGAGGAGTTGCAATTTTAGTTAAAAATCATGTACAGGGGACGGCCAGGGTCTTATCGGAAAATCAAGGGAGATGGGCCATAGCCGAATGTATTATGAGGAATCATAAGTGCACTGCATGCTCTATATACGAGTCAAATTGTGATAAGGGTTTATTAATAGAGTGGTTTAAAGTTGAGTTGGCTCAGTGGCCCACTCCACTAATAATCTGTGGTGATTTAAATATACATCTTGGGCACAAGGGTTTACAGGACTGCAGTATTAGTTATAAAGGGAGGAAACCCAAAGTTTTTAAAGCACTTCAGTCACTTCTGGTTGACTATGGCTTGGTAGATGCTATGGCCACGTTGAGAGGCGAGGAACCACGATATACCTTTTATTCCTGTCCCAACCAAAAACTAGTAAGGCTGGATTATTTTTTGTATCGAGTCGAATGCTGGCTGGGGCCAGAATACAGGGGTACCCACGTGTTACCTCGGATAGTGGTCCTCTTGTGCTAAGCTCAATGCTTGCTAGAACGGGAACCAAACCACAAGTTTTTTCATTTGATAGGAAATTGTTGTTCAACACAAGGTTTGTAAGTGAGATGAAGATTTGGATTAAACACTTTTTAAAAATAAATCGTAATACTGCAGGGATTAGGTGTGTATGGGATGCTTTCAAAGCTGCTTTTAGGGGGTTGGGTTCTCAGTTATGGTCTATATAAGCAAAAACAACTTTGTACTGTATTAAAGGGATTATATGCTGTGTTAACCCTGGCAGAAGATAAGCTTATGATAGGTATACATGGGGGCTGGGATATCACTGATCTTTTGACTGAAGTGGCCCGTTGAAAAGCCAAAATCAACCTCTACTGGAGCACAGAAGCTGCTAAGAAATAATTGACCAAAAAGCATTTGAATTATGAATATGGGCAAGTGGACGGTGTCTTGCCCTGAAACTTAGGTCCAAAGGGGTGGCCCAGCGTGTCGTAGCAAGCCCCAGAAAGGCCTACTAGTACAAGGGATTCGCCCTTCTCTGCATAAAGTCCTTTAGACCAATAGTAAGAAGCTGGCGCAGAAACTGGAAAAGAAAAGACAGAGTTTATCAAACCTCTAGAGGTGGAACTACTTTCACACAACACCCTTCGGTAAAGTATGAGGTAGCACACTGAACAGAAGGAACATGGTTCTTTTATACCCACACAGGGGCTCATATGAGGGCGGTACAATGCACAGCATGTTGGTTACAGTTCATATAAGGTCATTCAGAGAATGTGCTAGCAACAAGTGGAAAGGGCTATCTGTTAGCCTATTCTGGTAAACACATCTTGACAGTTACAAGGTAGCAACAGTTATGTGATAAACAGAGCATGCGCAAGGCAGAGGAGGATAAAGATATCTTGTCTCTAGGCAGATTTCAAGAGCACTTGACAGTAAGGTAGGACCAAGCACATGGCAGCCAAGATGGCAGACAGAAATACAAAATGTACTCCGTAAACGGACAAGATAGTCTCTAAACATGAGATGTCTTCTGCTAATGCTTAATAAACTGATTGCTAAATTACCACAAGTGGATCAATGTAATTAGAGATGCTAGGGGTGATCTTATAGAAACAGAGGCTGGGGTCGTGGATGTATTTAATGATTTTTCTGAGACCTTATACACAACTTGAGTTGGCTGACCTCTTGGAGACTCCTATTACTTTGGAGGAGTTGGAGAGAGCTATCAATAGTTAGGCATTGGGAAAGGCTGCTGGACCAGATAAGCTCCCACTTGAAATGTATAAAAATAAATGTGATAGGTTAAAACTGGATATGCTTGCTACATTTAAGCAGACGCAGGCAGGTTCCCTGCCTCGGTCCTATGATGAGGTGAGTATTATAGTTTTTAAAAAGATGGATAAGTCTGCGGAATATCCTGCCTCATACCGCCCTATTTCTCTGCTGAAAACAGACAGCAAGATCTATTCTAAAATCCTTGCGACCCAGTTAGCTGAGGTAATAACCCTGTTGGTATCCAAAAGACAGCATGGCTTAATCCCTAAGAGGGGGACAACTAACCACATTAACAGGGTGGTAACTCTAATGGATATTGCAAGCACCACAGGGGGAGCTCATCCTTATATTGCTTGATGCCGAAAAGGCTTTTGATCGGGTCACATGAGGATTTTTATGGGCAGTGTTACACCGTCGGGGTTTCCAGCCAAACTTTATCGAAGCTATACAAGCGTTATATCGCCAACCCACCGCTAGAATCTGCATTGTAGGGTTAGAGTCTCGCCCATTGCATATCACCTATGCAACAAGGCAGGGATGTCCCTGTTCTCCCCTGTTGTTCTCCTTATATATTGACCAATTCGTAAAAATGCTCGAATCCAGCTTTAGGATTGAACCCATGATCTGGTGACAAGAACAGTATCGGGGGCTGGCATATGCAGATGATGTGGACGTGGTAACACCGAATCCCTCAACTGCTATGCCAGAAATAGAGCTGTTGGTGTTACAGTATGGAGCTGTGTCAGGCTATAAACTTAACACTGCCAAGACACAAATACTCTATGTTAATATAACGCCATTTGCGGATCAAAGGGTAGTTAATGAGGTTACTTATTTGGGGATTAAGCTGCGGGCCTGCTTAAATGCACTGGTATAGGTTAATTAGCAATCTCTTTTAAGGAATGTGAAGAAGCAATTGGACCGATGTAAATGTTTACAGCTGTCTATGGTGGGGCAATGTGATGTCCTGAACATGTGGTCCTGCCTAAAATTCTATACTTTCTGAGATCCGTCCTACTTGAGATTTCTCGGGCTAATCTTGCTCTGTTACAATCTTTATGTGCTAGATTTGTGTGGGCACAGGGGAAATCGCGGAGAGCTATGCGATTTATGATTTTGCCGCGTGAACAAGGTGGGTGGGCTGTCCCAGATTTTACCCTTTATTATTTTGTATGCATTTTTCAGCACATGAACATCTTACTAACAGGGATAGAACCATGTAGTGTAGCTGAAGCTCCCTCCATTTACCAAATGTTGCTTGGCAGTGAGGCTAAAAACCGCTTGTTTATTAATGTGGACTTGAATTACTATAAGAGGATGCAGTTTAAGGTTTTGATAGCGGCCAATAAGGTGTGGAGGGCAGTAAAAAAACATTATAGTATTGGAAAGATATTCAGTGCTCCTTCCACGGAAATTTTGGGACCGAATAGTAGACAACTGGCGAAATTAAAGGGTTAAAAAAAATAGGAGATCTATACAATAAAGGGGATTTGATGTCTTTTGAAATGTTAGTTGAGAAATTTCAAATTTGACGCTCCAATTTTTTTAAATATCTGCAAGTTCGTGATTATTTTCTTAAACATTGCTGGAATGTAGAACAAAACCCTGTTATTGAAGCTGTGGGGAAGTCAGCTCGCATTTGCCATTTGTATTCTTTATTGTTAAACACTAAGGGCAATGATCTAGAAACTCAGTATGGGCAAATTTAGCGAATTTGCAAACAAATTCGTGAATTTGCTGATTTTTTTGCAATTGCACTATACTTAACTGGAGTACTTTCTACTGGCTAATCAGTAAGTGCTACTTCGCTGGGTAAATGTATTGTGCTTTTCCTACACTACAGCTGCGTAAAGGCACAGAAGAGTTGTCCAGTCACCACGTGTGTCTGTAACTTTGCCACCACGCCCATAGGCGCCGAGGTCCCTCAAGTGAGCTGTCCATCACGGTGGGGGAAAGGGCGGGAAGAGGTTGCATAGCCTAGTGTGTGTGGGGCCAGGCTTCTGTGCGAGTTTACATGCCTCTTGTTTATAAAGAGTCAGACACCGATCAGGGCAGCAGATGAGGAGAAAGCAATAAGTGCTACCTCATTGGGTAAATGTATCGTGCTTTTCCTACACTACAGCTGCGTAAAGGTCCTGAACAGTTGTCCAGTCACCACATGTGTCTGTAACTGTGCCACCGCGCCTATATGCGCCGAGTTCCCTCGAGTGAGCTGTCCATCACAGTGCGGGAAAGGGCGGGAAGAGGTTGCATAGCCAAGTGTGTGTGGGGCCGGGCTTCCTGTGCAAGTTCACATGCCTCTTGTTTATAAAGGGTCAGACAGCGATCATAGAGGCAGATGAGGAGAAAGCAGTAAGTGCTACCTTGTTGGGTAAATGTATGGTGCTTTTCCTACACTACAGCTGCTTAAAGGCACAGAAGAGTTGTCTCCAGTGACCCCGTGTGTCTGTAACTTTGAAACCGCGCCCATAGGCACTGAGGTCCCTCGAGTGAGTTGTCCATCACAGTGGGGGAAAGTGCCGAAAGAGGTTGCATAGCCTAGTGTGTGGGGGGCCGGGCTTCTGTGAGAGTTCACATGCCTCTTGTTTATAAAGGGTCAGACACCGATCAGAGCAGCAGAGGCGGAGAAAGAAGTAAGTGCTACCTTGTTGGGTAAATGTATCGTGCTTTTCCTACACTACAGCTGCTTAAGGCACAGAAGAGTTGTCTCCAGTGACCCCGTGTGTCTGTAACTTTGCCACCGCGCCCATAGGCATTTAGGTCCCTCGAGTGAGCTGTCCATCACAGTTGGTGAATGGGCGGGAAGAGAATGCATAGCCTAGAGTGTGTGGGGCCGGGCTTCTGTGCGAGTTCACATGCCTCTTGTTTATAAAGGGTCAGACACCGATCAAAGCAGCAGATGAGGAGAAAGCAGTAAGTGCTACCTCGTTGGGTAAATGTATCATGCTTTTCCTACACTACAGCTGCTTAAAGGCACAGAAGAGTTGTCTCCAGTGACCCCGTGTGTCTGTAACTTTGACACCGCGCCCATAGGCACCGAGGTCCCTCGAGTGAGCTGTCCATCACAGTGGGTGAATGGGCGGGAAGAGGTTGCATAGCCTAGTGTGTGTGGGGCCGGGCTTCTGTGAGAGTTCACATGCCTCTTGTTTATAAAGGTCAGAGACCGATCAGCGCAGCAGATGAGGAGAAAGCAGCCTCCCGGACTCTGGAAGTACAGGGGGATTGCGATCGAGAAACTCGTGGATGCCTAGACCTCCATCACAGGTTACAGCTGTTTGTAGACGGTAAATTTGGGGAGAAAGCACACCTGCCTATAATCGACCGTGCTCACTAGATTCTTGGGCTGATTAATAATGCGTTACTGAATTTGAGCTTCAACTTGGGCACCTGCTTTATTTATATCTGTAAGTGCTTCCTGCTGAGGTGTGACAGGAGCCTCGTTGCCTAATTGTAACTATTCTCTGACCATGCTTCGAGGGTCAGAGTAGGGTCAGAGAATAGTTGCAAGTAGGCAACGAGGCAACCGCTCAGGAAGCACTTACAGGGTTACAGCAGGTGCCCAAGTTGAAGCTAATTTCTTTGTAACCATTTTGCAAATGGTTCCAAAGAAACTAGCTTCAACTTGGGCACCTGCTGTAACCCTGTAAGTCCTTTGTGGAAAATATTTGTCCCGCTCGCGAATTCGCTGAATTTTCTGCAATTTCGCGAGATTTGCGGATCACGAATTTGCGGAAAATCTGCAAAGTCCGCGAGGGTTCAGTTTTGAGCCCTATTTTATTCAATATATATCTTACTCCTCTTGCTTTCTTGTCAGAGACTCTGGAAGAAAAAATAATTGTTTATGCTGAAGACACCCTGTTATGTTTTTCCTGGGTTGGGATGAAGCGTTGTCTGAATAAAAATTCAGAGCCTGTTTGACAGAGATAAGTGGATTGCAATCTCACCATCAGCATACGGATAATAGAGGCAAATCAGAGCTACTGATTTTTTGGTATAAGATCGGACTAGCCATTGTAGTCCTTTTAGTTTAAGGGTGTTCCCCCTCTGATAAGACACACTAGCTCTGTCAAAAATATGGCCTTTTAGTTTGATGCCAAGCTTTCTTTTCTGCCACAGGTTAAAGTAGCAGTAGGCATCTTTTTGGTCTGCTCCTGGTGCTTAGGAAGTTCCTTCATTATCTGCCCATTCTACTATGAAGCAGGTGGTGCAGGTTTTGATAATAAGTAAGTTGCAGGTGGTCTAAAATGCAGCAACTTGCACGTTTCTCTGCCTGCCACTGAGAACTCATGTATCCACCTACCTGACAGAGCTGCATTGACTTTCTATGAGTAGGAGGACAATTTTATAGACCTTTCTACTTGGTCAAAGGGCTCATCATCAGTCTGGCCCAGACTACTTCAGGCTAACAATTTGCTTGTATGCTCCTTCCAGATATTTGTGCTCAGCCAACCTCTTTATGGCCAAAATCCTCAGGATTAGATGGTCAAGAATGTGGAGGCTGGAGTTTTTCATTTTTGAGACCTTCACTTTGGAAAAAACACACTTTGGAGTTAAGGTGCATTTCAGCTACCCCTCCAGAGACCACAGAAAACGTGGCTTTTAAAGCAAGATTATTGCTAATTTTCGTAGCTACTTCTCACTGGATGTACAGAGCACCAGGACACTCCTTGGAGTAACAGAGAGCTTTAGAAATGCCTTTTATTTTATATTTCTTATTACTGTGCACATACACTATCCAATAATTGACTTAGATATTGTAGGGTTATATCTGCTACTGCAGATATGTCTGCACATGGGATGTGATGCACCCTGTCTTAGGGATGTAATGCCTGCAGTAGAGATGACTTATCTATACCTCAGCCAGTGTCTATGGGCATGGTGTTAATAAGGTGAATGTGATGTCAACGTACACCATGATTTATGCATGCATAACAACGTGAATATCAATACATCCAACATTGATGTACTCCATAATCTATGCACACTTAACAATGTCAATATCAGTAAAGACAATGTTGATGTATGCTATGCCACCTATACGCATAATGATAAGAATGTCAGTAAGTATGATATCAAGGACTGTAATGTTATATGTACATGTAATAACAAACTTGTATCATTGCTAGCAAATTCACCCAAGATGACTTCTCATTCAACTCCGAGATACTTGGTCAGAGGGTCCTGCGACCCAAACCCAAGCCTAAAGATTGATAGGCCATAGGAGGGGCTACAATTAGCCTATAGACAAACGGGCAACCAGGGAAAAGCTGATCGATCTGACTGATAGGCAGTTACACCACAAACAGGTCAGAGGTGATTGGCTCAAATAAAACATGTTTGGCCATAGACATGCATTCCAAAAATACCACTGAGTCAGATGCCACATGTAGCTAGGGACACTCAGCCAATCAGGAGACAGTATGCACACCACATGTAGTGATCCCACACTCCCCACGCCAGACTTCTGGAAACAAACACACTGGCCCACACTAGCTCTTCCCGAGGTCGAGAGCCGCCTGTGACCATCTTATCATATTGGTGTGTTTATGATTTATGACTAGGCCCAGATCCAAATGCTTTCTGTGAATGTGAATTGGTTTTATTGTGCCTCACAAATGGTATATTTGATTGGCCAAAACTTCTGTATAGTGGGACTGTCTTCAGACACAACTCTGTTGTTTTTCTATCAGACACTGAATTTAATTAAACCAACTTGTTCTTGTTTTGCCATTCACCCCTTGTAGTTTTCTTTTTTCAAGGGAAATTCATATCCAAGCAACAATTGCACACAGGGTGTCTCTTCAGTTATCTCTGCTCCAAGACACATAGCCTGCAATCGCGGCTTGCATTGTCTTGTTGAGGAGTCCCCAGGGTCCCTGATATGGAACTCCAGTATAGGGCTGTTCACCTTGATGACGCTAGGGGAAATGAGTCCCATGGGAGGGGGTCAAACACCAGCACAGATACTCAATGCCAGGAAATCTGGTATACCTAGAAAAAAAGGTTCACATGATTGGAAGGAAAGGGCCAACCCCTAATTGTACCAAAACATACACTGTATTCATTGTATTTCAGTGGTAAAGGAACAATACCACTTGGTTCAACCTAAAACTGTGAAGCAATACTGTACATACCATCAGACCTGCAATGGGGCACCTTCACATTGATGGGCTTTGTTGGCAATGTGGAGGCTTTGACTAAGCACAGCTCATCCCTGGATGGTGGGGCCTTTGCACTCTCATGAACATACACATCCCACCCTGGTAATCCCTGGAGAAGATTTGTCTGAGAAGAAAACCTCTCTGTTGCATCAGGCTCAAAGAAGACAAATTGATGTTTATTTTGGTTGGGCTCAGTACAAGAACATTCCAGAAGAATGTAGACTGTTTACTAAAACTCAAGTAAATAGAGGAGGGTCCATATCCTTCTTCACCTTGCAAGCGAAAGCAAAAGGCCGCTGGTTACAATTAAACAGGTGGCAGATGCTGAAGATGATCCACGATACTGATCTTTGCCTAAATGCTTTCAAGGAAGAACTAAGAGAAATCTGTCTCATGTTAATGCAACATCAGTATATGTTGGACTTGATGACGGCAACGGAGGGAGAGGTGTGTGCGCGTTTATTCCTGGAAATGAAGTTGAAAATGGAATGCTTGCTCTTGCCCTTATGCACTGCATCATCTGCAAGCTGACATGAAGAAGGAGGGAGATGTCCCTGAGCAGTACAGGTTTCATAGTATATTTTCATGACTCTCCCTGGGTGTGACCATGCTGTTAACATCATTCTTCCAGTTGTCATTTTTGTAACATCAATGTGTGGTTTCCTATAAGTTCCTTATGTACTGCTCATAAATCCTTCTGGAAGAAAGACCCCACCATCCTCTAATCCATCATATCCTCTTACCACTCAAACAAATGCCTTCGCCCATTTGGGCTCTTTCTAGCATTGGTCCCCAAAATCAATAGGATGAGAAGTGGTGGCCGGTCTTTCTACTACACTGCCAAGCTTTGAAACACTTTCCCCCTCCATTTACATTCAGAATCAAACCTGCTATCCTTCTGTAAACATTTGAAAACATGGTTTTTCCAGAACCCCATCTACTAAGCTCTTGTGACCTGCCTTGCCCTGTCTCTCTTCTAGCGCTGGGGTGCCTTCAGGTAGTCATGCGCTCTACAAATACCCATAACATAACATATAAGAGGGGGTTTCCTGCTGTAAAAGTGCAATCCTCAAATTAGGTAGTATGCAAATATCTAGAAAAAGAATAGCATACACACAAGAAATACGTAGTCACACAAGCCCTGCAACCCAAACCCATGCCTACCGATTGATAGGCCACAGATGGGGTTAAGCTTAGCCAGAAGACAAGTATGTGAATATTGAAAACCCAGATTGATCCCACACATATGCAGTTACACCACAAGAGGCCCAAGAAATTTGGCCCCAATGCAACCCATTTGGCCAAAGGTGCAGGCATTCCCAAACTACCACAATGTCAGATGCCACATGTAGTTATGAACACACAGCCATTTAAAATACTGCATGCTGATACATGCAGTGTTCATGCGCCCCCCCATGCCGGACATCTGGACACATACACACTGGTCCACACTAGGTATTTATGGTTCATGACTAAGTCTCGATTTACATGCTTTGCAAGAATGCAGAATTGTTGTATTGTACCTCAACAGCTGTATATAACACAGGTCAAAACCTCTGTATATTGAGACAGTCTTCAGATATAACTCCGTTGAATGATCTCCCTGCCGCTGCATGCTCCTTCTCTTCCCAAACACCTCTCGTCTTTTGTTTGTCCAAGGTAAGTTTATAGCTGAGCAACAACATTGTCTTCTATGGCAGTCATTTCCTAATGGCTTGAACTGGACTGGCTCTGGTGGCCAGACACCTGCCCAAAGTAACCTTATTGGAAGCTCAGACCACCGTCCTGTCAGATTTGGTTCTCTCAAGCTGGGCTTGAGTCACAAATGAACTGTTTCAAACGATACAAAGTTTCCAAAGTTTTTGTAGACAAATGTTTGTTTGTAGTTATATTAAACAGTCTTCAACAATCTGTATCTTCAGGATCCCTCTGGTGGATTTTGATGATCAAGAACTTATACAATTAATTAATAATATATATTTTTTATCAATTGTTGTTGTGTCTCTTTTTTGTTGTGTGGCTTTCTTTTTCCAGTTTTTGGTGCTGTTAAATGCTTTACACTAAGGATCATTTTTTACTTCAATTCGACGCAGGGCAGCATTGCCTGTCACTTTGCTGCACTGCCCTGTATCAAAAGAAAATCTCTCTGAGATACAGCCTAGTTATGTCCCCTTACAATACACTGGTGCATAAATGGCTGCCTTGCACCAAAGCAGACACCCTTGCACAATGGCTCAAGGGGGCCTGTGATGAAATCAGGTTGTTTTTGTACAGGAAGAGACACCTTTGGAGAGGTTTTGGGTGTCATAAAATTACTTGCAGACATCCTTCTTCGATAAAAGAATGCAGGCCTTGACTGTGGAGTCCTAAATTAGGCAGATCGGCCTCGACCTTGCCTGGACACAATGTTGGTAATATGTTCAGCATGTGTGGCGTGTGATCACTGTGTGTGCTGTATGTGCTGTGTCCTGATTGACTATGTGTTCCTAACTTTGTTTGTCATCTGGCTATGTAATGTTTTGGGAATGCGCAGATCCCTCTGGCCAAGTTTGCTTTATTGGGGTACATTTTTCTGGATCATTGGGGTGCCGCTGAGCTTATCTTTGGGATCGACCTGAGATTCCTATTTGTCTGCCGGCTACCTGCCACCCCAAGTGTGATGTGTCAATCAGTAACCTCAGGCCTACCCCAAGTGTGATGTGTCAATCAGTAACCTCAGGCCTATGCATTTCTGAGATAGGTTGGCAGAGAGTTAATGATGGGTGAGTTTGTTGATAGTGTTCCGATTTTGCTGGTAAATGCAAGTGTATCATTACAAACCATGGTATTGATTTTATCAGTATTAACATTCTGCGGGATTACTCTCCTATTGGGGCAGATTAATTATTATTCTATGGGGTTCTACTCTGTTGGTTGTATCTTCGCCCTAATCCTACATAGGAATATCTGGAGAAGGCATTTTACTTTTTCAAAGGCTACCTCATAGGACAAGTAAAGCTTGTCTGTACCTACTGCATGTGGTATGAGTGGACCAACATAACACGACCTGGCTGTTGTCTTGGAGCCCAAGGAAGTCATATGCTTATACTACATGTTGTAAAAGAGAGTGCAGCATATTGCATGTGGAATGCTGGTGTTGGGTTCAGTGTAATTCTAAGCGATGTGGGAGATGTACCTACTCAAGCGCGGGGTGGACTCCATCAGACTAGGCAGTGCTTTGGGGATGAATAGACTTGGAAACACCCATAGTAACCAGAGAGTACACAGAAGTGCAATAATCCATAACTTATTGAGCATTGTGGGTTGTGGGATGGGTTTCAGGGGAGACGTCTTTAATCCTCTGGTGACTTGGCGTTATTGACTTGACAGTTGGAAACAAAATACTCAAGATAAAAAGTTCACAGTGCAGTTCATTGTGGATTTGCTGTGAAAGGCTTCAGCCATATGTCAGAGAGGTAGACTGGTGTATTTATCCCTTCCACCTAGAGGGCGATTGGTATTGTGGGAACTACTCAGTAGGGCCCTCAAACCTGGCTTTCTTCCACTTCCTTACAAAGTTTCAAATGTAGACTTCCCGTCCATGTTGAAATGTTTAGTACGGTAGCTTGACATTGGTGATCTTGAAGTTCCGCGGTTGACCTGCTTGTAGAGAAAACTGATGGTTCTGTTTAATTCAGAGAGATACACCTGCAATTAGTCCACTAACACTTGAGTGCTAGCCTCAGAGCTAAGTTTAGTCTTGTTTGTTGTGATGGGTGTCCTCATCAATCTGCCAGTTTCCATCTGGTGTCATGTGAGGTGGTGATCACTGCTGGGTGTATTTCTCAGAGCAAAAAAGGATTGGGCCAGACAGTGGAGCTAATTATTATTAACGCTGGTGCAAGATTTTGCGTACCTTATTTTTCAACAGGTTGTTGACTCTCTAAATAACTCAGTTGCTTTGGAGGTGATGCATAGTGGCCAGTTTATGAGTTATTCCCATAAGGGTGCATATGTGAGTGAACATGGGATTGACAAAGTGCTTTCCGTTATCTGACCAGATGAAGTCTGCAATCCCCCATCTGGGAATTACTTCACTGACAAGGAATCTTGCTGCTGCCTTGGTGTCACAGTGCATGCAAGGATCGGCTTTGATCCACCAGGACTCGGGGCAGATTACTACAATCAGGTATGTATAGTTAGAACATCAATTGATTATGTCAAAAAGGGTAATGTGTAAAGCTCTGAAAGAGCCTGTTTTTTTTGTTGAGTTTTATATATCGCAAACTAGACCCGAGACATCAGGTATCAAAGCGCTGTATATGAGCACCAGTTTTGTCACAGATTAACACATTCATTTTTGTTAGGCACGGGGAGATAACGTGATTAGCCCGGAATCACAGGATGTTGAGCGCTGTTGCCCCAGGTCCGAAGTCGACCACTCTAGCCGTAAGGCTACATCCTCTCCCTGTTGGTCCTGGAATAACTGATGTCACAAACTTGAGTGTAGGTTTGGGTGAGTATAATTGGCAGATAATGCATTTGTTTAAATGCATTGTCATGGTTTCGGCAAGGTTCGGGATACACCAATCTTTTGGAGTTCCACTTACATGATGGGTATCCCTGTAGGAGTGTGTATGTATACAAGGTTGTGTGCAATCTGAGTGCAGCCCTTGGCTACCCATTGCTCCTTTTCATCAGGCAATGCTGTTCCCTGCAAGACCTACAAGTACAAACCTGATGTTTCAGTACAAGGCTTATCTTGCTGGGGTTCCATCTCTGGGGCCTACTGTAAAGGAAGTACAATGGTCTCTTTGTTCATTCCATCAGTGGCCCTCTTGCTACCTGGTCGGCTAATGCATTCCCACGAGATATGAAATCCTTGCCCCCAGTGTAGGAGGTGCACTTTACCACAGCCACACATTTAGGTAGGGTTAGGGAATTAATTAGTAATTCTCGGAGGTCCTTATGTGCAACAGGTGTGTGGTCTGATTTCAAACACTCGTCTTTTTTACCTTCCTATGCTAAAGTGCACCATGGTGGTGGCAAAGGCTAAATCTGAATAGATTGTTAACATCTTTCCTCTGCTTTGGGTAAGGGCTTCGATCACTGCCGTCAGCTCTGCTACCTGTTGTAAAAGGCAGGGAAAGAAAGTTTGCTGTGACCTGCAATATATCTGAGGGCGCGTGTCTGTGGGGCTTCAGAACTGCTGCCCTATGTGTGTTACCCCGGTCAGTTGGTCTGTCATAGAGGAATCGCCGATCAACAATACTTCACTGTCTAGGAGGATCCCAGGTAATCCCCTCGGGCAAGATGTGGCACAGTCATGAATCTCTGCCCCCTTTTTAACCTCTTCATATTAGTTATCCTGAGCAACAGGTAATATCATGTAGGGTATTTAGTAAAATCTTCCAAAATATATCATGCAAGTTTACACTGTCTAGTGTTTCACATATATATTTTAATAAAATATATGATAGTAGAAAGGTACTTCACAACAGGTCAGCCAACCCGTGTTTCGCCCCATGTGGCCCGCAAGCCGGGGCTTTCTCAAGGCTGAATTATTAAAAGTATAATTTCAAAGTAAGCAAATAACTGAGTGGAGAAATGTAAGTGCAAAAATAACCATTATACAAAGGTGTCAAGAAAAAGCATTGATAAGCGAAAAACAAAGAGAAAGCGAATGAGAAAGGAAGTCATGAAGAATACAGAAAACGACAAAGAAAAAATATGTAACTATAACATACAATAACATACATTGGAGAGATGGAGTCAGAAAATAGGAGCCAGGGAAAGTACCGAAAACGATGAACAAGAAACATAAGTATCCATAACATACAGTAACATACAGGTATGAGTTTGTGCACATTGATCATCAAAAGGTGTCATTTTCATAAGTCCAATCATTTTTTTGTACACAAAAATAATTCTAGATTCAATAGTAACGCTAGATTTATACATACATGTGTAGGTCATATGCCAAATAGTTGAGGAAATCGGTAGCCATATAACGGAATAGACAAAATAGATAGATCATAAGAGCAATTTAATCTGAGATTTTTGGAACTTAATTAGTAGAGATTTTTATTATTATTTTATTTCAACCCTACACCAACTATCTCCATTTAAGTGCAGGTGCATTTCTGATAAAGTAGTGATCCAGCACGGCTAAAATAAATCTTTCCTTATAACACTAACCCAGAAAACATCTACAAAACCTTAATCATATTAAACCCTATGTTGGTGGGGCCCATAACACCGCATACATACATTCACCCAATTTTCTGGATCAAACGCTAAGGAAATGAGATGCTGGATAAACAGAGTACCTTGTTAAATTGACAGAATTATAACTTACACATTATATACATTAACGAAGGATCCTGTCGGTTCTAAACATCAAAGTACTCCGCTATTCGGTCAATGGACCAACTAGTAGAATTAGTTGACAGTGATTAAGTCCAGCTCAATCACAATTAAAACCTTTAACATTTATTAATCACAATTTTATTCTTTGAGCAAATAAGTAAAGTTCGTTATTAGGCAAAATACATTTAAAATATCAATCAGCATTTAAAAAATTTTTTAGAATAGAAACAGAGTGTAGTGTAGTTCCTATATTCCCAATAGGCTCTGCGCATTGGAATAGTATATCCTGTAGATATGACGTAGGAGTGAGGTCGACTAGGTCTCTATCGAATATACTAAACTTAATAGTGAGTGCCAGCTAGCTCAGAGGTCACTAGAAACGTTCTCGAAATCACAAGAAGGGATTTGTTTCGGAAAACCGCATAAACATGACAACTTTGTTTCCTAAGAATAATAACCTTATCTCTAGAGTCGTGGAAACAATAGATACGTATTTCACTCAGTCAATTGTGCATGCTTCATTTCTACAGAGTTGTAGAGAAATAGAGAGATGGGCGTTTCCAATAAAAGGTTTATTGAACAGTCTTCTTTCTCATACAAGAGAAGTGAACTGCTACAATCATTAGGCAGGCTGCAAAGTATAATGCGTACAGTGTAAACAGTAATATCAAATAATACTGTAAGAGCATTGTATGGTTTCTAAGCCATATAAAATACATACATAAATAACAATGACTCAAATTCTCAACTGGTGCTTCTAAAATACGCCTACCCCAATGTACCTAACCTAAGTCTAGTACGAGAGAAGAAGTAAGTAATGTGTAGCATAGGTTTAGTTTTCTTTGCCTATAATCTACCAAAGATTTCTCTAGGTTCTAATCAGCTCCATACCTTGTTTAGAATGAAGGAGGTCTGGTATCTCAGTCTCGGGACTCGATTTTCCAACACCCCGCAAGGGGAGCTTGGAAACACCGGAGCTGGATTCTTGGCAGGAGAAAGGCAGCCTCTGATCAGTGTGTTAGCTAGAGGGTCGGCTTCCTTCGGCACTTGCTGTAACGAGCTGCGTCGGGCAAGTAGATAGTCAAACTGCTCCACACCACTGTGTGTTTGCTAGGGCAAGTGAAGGTATATTTATACCTTGAGGGTGTTTAGAAATGCCATACTTTGACGTAAAGTCTGGCATAATAACATCAAGAAAGAACACCAAGGGCATAGTGGTTCTTTGAAAAGTACATGAGTTCTTGGATAAATCAATATTCGAGCAAGGGGAGGTTCCCTAACTGCTTAAGCCGATTTTCCAAGAAATCGTTGTGACGTTAGGTACGGGTGGAAGTAGCCATGTCTGTATTTTGGACTGCATGGGCTATGTCTAAATAAGGGCTTGATTTCTATGCCTATATTAGGGCAATGTGAAACATAATTAAACATGATGTGTTAAATCCCACCCAAACATACATAAGAATGCATTGGTATTGGTTGTATACCAAAATAGCATTTGTGCTGTACGCATTTTTAAAGAAATGTGTCATTCAAAGCATATAGTTTGATACATGAAAATGCCAACCTAATGAATCACGAAAAATACATTTATGAAATGGCTCTTAATTACAGAAGAAAAGGTTGAGACCATTTCATGGCAGATGATATTACGTGTTTGAGTGTGGACAAGGTCAAATATTGTCTCTTGGAAGCATTCAAAGAATGTCTAGTTCTCTATGAATAGTTCTACTGTAAGCAGACTACTTTGTGCCAAAAAATGCAAAAAGGACAAATTTGGAAACGCAAAAGTTTGATCATAGAAAAAAAGTTCCAAAGTTAGAAGCTTGTTGTGAAAAACTTAATATCAAATTCAGAGTCCCTCAGTACACTGTGTGCCAACTTCAAAAGTCAGTTTTATTGTTAGGAGAAAACATCAAATCTTCCAAGTCTGTAAAGAATTTGTCTACCCTTGTAGGTGACAGTTGGATTACCTAGTTAAAAAGATCAACTGTACACAGATGTGAATCATCGCAGTCAGCGCTGGTAGGATTAGCAATGTTCGGATTAGGTGGTACCTGTGTGCCGCTTTCCTCTCGTACCTCAGCAGTAGCATGTTGCGTGTGAGATCTCAACGAATGCCGTCATCAGGATTGGTAGCCGCTGGGGACAACACAGTGCATGAGCCGTTACTGGTCCAATGTTCCCATTGGTTATATATTAAAATTTGTTCATAATCTGATGAACCTTCTAAGTATTCATGATTTGTAAATTTTGCAGACATTTCTAAGACTGACATCATATTGTTAACAGTCTCAAAGTCCCAATCATCAGAAAAGGTACTAGATGAAACAAAGTAAGTATGGGCGAAATTTGCGAATTTGCGGTACGCGAATTTGAGCAAAAGCGAATTTGCGGTCCGTAAAATCCGCGAATTTGCGGATTTTTTTATTTTTGCGTGTTTGCGTGGTTTTTTTTCAGCGCTGCTACAGCGAAGTTACTCATGTGGTCATAAATGGGCACGTCCATCTTGTTTTCAGTGTTCTCGTTGCGTAGTTCCGTTTCCGGTCGCTAGTTGCATGCTCGCGTTGCGCATTTCCTGTTCCGGGTCGTATGTTGGGTGCTCGCAATCGTTTTTCCTGTTTGCGACCGCTTACTACGTGTTTGTGTCCGTTTTTGCGTGCTTGCGGTGGAAATATCGCGCAAACTTACCCACGCGGTCGCAACGGGCGCGGCCATCTTGTTTTTCATTCATTGCTATGGTTCTGGGCATGCTTTTTCAATCCTCCTTTAATCTTTGTAATTCTTTGTTTGTTTGAACTTTTTTTAATCTGTTTTACTCATTATCTATCTCTTTATTTTTGTACATCTATATTTTGTGTTTTATTCTACTTTTGGTTACTTAAAACTACTTTTTTTAACTCTCTTTTCTTTTCTTTACTTTTTCCCTATTCTCCCCTATTTTATTTTCCTTTAACTGTCCCGGACCATGGGAAAGGGAGCCGTCAAAAACCTGAAGGGGAAGGTTCCTGCACCCCGTGGCTCTCTCCCTTGCGGGCGCTTAAGGGAGGAGGCTGTAAGTCCCAGGGAGATCTTCAGCTTGGTGGAGGTGGCCGCCCTGGTTTTCTTCGTACAGCGCCACCTCCCTAAGACCGTCGCGGCAGGCGGCAGGCCCGGTACTGAGTACGGGCTCCGGGAGAGTTGCCAGCTATCGGGGAAGACGTGCTGGGCCATGTATCGGGAGTCTGGGGTCCGGCGCACCTACAACCAGGTGATGCACTGGTTGTCCGACATCCTGGACCGGGAACACGACCCGCTCGACCTGCTTTTTAATTGCTACTTTGTTGTCTTCTGCTCTGTGTTATGATATTGCAAATATATTTTTTTTCGGAGAGCAAGAAAGCTGCTGATTACATTGCAGGTAAATTATGTTTCAAAAGCTTCTGTGATTGCAGGTGCTCGCCTGCTCACTGGCAGTGCAACTATGCTTAATTGTTTTCAATTTTGTGCTCATTTGGCCTGAGTGATTATGTATGAGTGTACTTTACAGAACTGCGTAATGCTGGACACTAGAGATTACATTGCAGGTAAATTATGTTTCAAAAGCTTCTGTGATTGCAGGTGCTTGCCTGCTCACTGGTGGTGCTACTATGCTTACTTGTTTTCAATTTTGTGCTAATTTGGCATGAGTGATTATGTATGATTGTACTTTACAGAACTGCGTAATGCTAGACACTAGAGACTCAAGTCCAGTCCTTCCTTTGTACTCCTGCCACTAAGAAGAGATAGTGGTAAGTATGGGCGGAAAATTCGTTCCGCTCGCGGAATTTGCGGATTTTCCGCGATGTCGCGATCCGCAAATCACGCAAAATCACGGCAAAATCCGCAAATTCACGAGCGGGATGAATTTTGCTCAGGAAGCACTTACAGGGTTACAACAGGTGCCCAAGTTGAAGCTAATTTCTTTGTAACTATTTACAAAATGGTTACAAAGAAATTAACTTCAACTTGGGCACCTGCTGCAACCCTGTAAGTGCTTCCTGGTGCCTCCTTGCCTAATTGCAACTATTCTCTGACCCTCGAAGCAGGGTCAGAGAATAGTTACAAGTAGAAAAGAAGGCTCTGTGAACAGGAGAGCAGGAAGCACTTACAGATAAAGCAGGTATTCGAGTTGATCGTGCCTAACCTTTTATACACACAAGAGGCATGTGAACTCGCATGGAAGCTTCGCCCGTTTGGCCCCCCGCACACTAGCGGTGTACACCGTCTTCCCGCCATTTACCCACTAATGTGGACAGCTCACTCAAGGGACCCCTGCGCCCTTGGGTGCGATTTCATAGTAACACACACATGGTCACTGGAGCTTCATTCTCCCCATCTGCTGCTCTGATCGGTCTCTGACCATTTATACACACAAGAGACTCGCATGGAAGCCCCGCCGACACACTAGCGGTGTGCACCTCTTCCCGCCATTTACCCACTAATGTGGACAGCTCACTCAAGGGACCCCTGCGCCCTTCAGCGCAATGGCATAGTAACACACACATGGACACTGGAGGCAACTCTTCTGGCACTTTAGGCAGCTGTAGTGCAGGAAAATCACTATACATTAGCTGTGATGCTGGATAGAGGCCTTTGCATCCTTGACTTTCACGAGCGCAATGCCCTTGCTGTTCCTGTGACCAGGAGCTTATTTCTCGTCATCTGCTGCTCTGATCGGTCTCTGACCATTTAATCACACAAGAGGCATGTGAACTCGCATGGAAGCCCCGCCCACACACTAGCGGTGTGCACCGTCTTCCCGCCATTTACCCACTAATGTGGACAACTCACTCAAGGGACCCCTGCGCCCTTCGGCGCGATGGCATAGTAACACACACATGGTCACTGGAGCTTCATTCTCCCCATCTGCTGCTCTGATCGGTCCCTGACCATTTAGACACACAAGAGGCATGTGAACTCGCATGGAAGCACCGCCCACACACTAGCGGTGTGCACCGTCTTCCCGCCATTTACCCACTAACATGGACAGCTCACTCAAGAGAACCCTGCGCCCTTCGGCGCGATGGCATAGTAACACACACATGGTCACTAGAGACAACTCTTCTGGCACTTTAGGCAGCTGCAGTGCAGGAAAAGAACTATACATTTACCCAACGAGGTAGCACTTAATGATTAGCCGGTAGAAAGTACTCTAATTAAGTATGGTGCAAAATCACAAAAAATCCTCGATTTCGCGGGGAAATTCGCGAATTCGCAGACCGCGAATTTGCAAATTTCGCCCATGCTTAGATAGTGGTGGTGGATTGATAGTTTGAGTATAGTATGACTAGTTATTTAGTGGTCTGCAATCATGACGGTCTGTGTCTATCACTTCGCATGCTGCGGAGTGCTGCCTGCCAGTCCTAGTAGAACCTTTTTGTAGATGGTTTAGTGAGTTACAAAACTTTCCAAGTAGACGGTCCGCGAATCCAGCAATACTAATATCCTAGTGGACCACATCAGATAGGTCAATAAATTTAGTGCAATTGTTGCCTATTTCCCCGAAATAATTTGTTATTGTTGTTTTGAAATGTTTGATTTGGTTGACAAAAATCATCCATGTTTATGTCTTTCTTTCATGTACATCAGCTCCCCCCAGAGGCAAGAGGACAGAGGAGTAGGTAGCAATGCCGGCGGAGCAGGAAGGCCAGGATATGTCCACCGAGGGCTCCTCTGCTGGCCCCAGTAAGTTTTCCTGTTAACATTAATAATTATACTTCCCTATCTTTTACAGCACCGATTTATTCAAAACGTTCCTCATAATTCTATTTTTTCCTAAATCGTCTTTGATCTTCTTCTAGACTGTTTCTAAATTCTTATCCTGCCTCTACTATGACTCTCTATGCTACTACTAGATGATTATTAGTCTGTCTGTGTAGCTAGCTAAGCTTGCACAGTTTGCAAAAGGTGTTAAACAAAACTCCTATTCAGCAATAGCTCTAGGCACTGAGTGAAGTCCTCTGGGTTGTCCATAATGTCTATTGGAATCTACTAAATGTTTATGCTTTGACAATTCCCAACAATAAAATGTCAATGGCCACCAAGAATAAAATGCTAGTTTACTTTTTGCTTGGATAGGAGGACATACTACTTCTGTTGCAATGTAAATGTAAATGTAAATGTAAATGTAAATGTAAATGTCAAGGTATTTGTAGAGCGCACTGCCACCAAGCGGTTTCCTTTTTTTTTTTTTTTTTTTGAATATTTTTATTAAAATGTTTGTTTCGTTGGCACACAACATACAAAAAAAAAACATTTGTATAAACAGAGATCACAATGCAAAAATTAAACAAAATAATTACTGTAAGAGAAACTTAGACATAAACATATAAAGGTGGAAAAAACTAAATATTATTAACCATGACATGCACTTACTCTCTCTTTCCAGCAATATATTGGTTCCCCTATTTTCAAACCCAGTCTTCTTGCTCTTTTACCTTTTCTAGCATATATACCTTTTTCAAGGTTAAATATCCCCAATAATAAAGCAATCCATTGTTGTGTTGTGGGAGGGAGAGGGTCCCGCCATACTCTAGCAATGAATATCCTATACACTGCCATTGCTAAAAATACAAATTCAGTATTGTCACCCCTAAATCCCCTAACCCCTAGCATAATACCAGTTGGTGTTAAACTCACATTTAAACCAAGTGTATGACGCATAAATTCTTCAATACCCTTTCGTAGATTATCCAATTGGGGACAAAGTGCAAAGATGTGAATACTATCTGCTGCCGGTGCATCGCAACGAAAACAAGTTGTCCCTGTAATGGCACCCCACTGTGCAATGCGGTCCGGTGTGTAATAAAGTTGATATAAAGTTTTAAAATGTTGAGATTGAAGAGAAGCAGAACACAAAACAGAACATCCTAAATCCAATGAATCCAAGAAGCACTGAGTCTGTACCCCTAATTTCCCTGCCCATTTGTCCCCGAATTTCCCGGTATCATCTTTCTTTAATTCTGATAAGCTAGCATAAAAGAATCGTATAGAACACTCTCCACCTTGATCTAAAGATTCCATAAGGTTATTCTTCCGAAATCCACATTCTCCTCCTTTTTTCTTACCCAAAAAACTCCTAATTTGCAAATACTTAAAGAAACTATTTCTTGGTATATCATATTTTGCCATCAAATCTAAAAATTGCAAGATGTTCCCATCTATCCCCAGCAGGTCCCCTATTTTTTTAATACCTTTCATATCCCAGTCTGCCGTTATAGAATCAGAGAAGATCAATGGTGGTAGTGTTCTATTCCTGTATATTCTAGTATACCTATTATATCTTCCCAATCCGCATTTTTTTGCTACCGCTATCCAGGTGTTATATGCAGCTTTAACTGTTTTAAAATGTGTATGTTTGTAGTAAGAGAAATCAGCACAATTTAGAAAAGCATTTGAAGCATCTGCCCCCATTACAATAGAATATACCATTGTCGAAAAAGTTCTAACATTCAAATCTAATTCGCCTGCACCCAACAAGCCCTGAGTGAATTGCAGTACAGATGCCCAGTAATATAACCTAAAGTCCGGGACCCCCCATCCTCCGCTAGCCCTCGACAGAGTCATATACTTGTATGCCCTTCTGGTCTTCCCATATGACCATATAAATTTGTTTAATATCGATTCCAGCTTATTGAACCAAATTGATTCAAACAAAAGAGGAATGGTGCGAAAGAAATAAAGGACTTTGGGGAGTATAAGCATTTTTATTACATTTGTACGCCCGACTAACGTAAGCCTAAGATTATTTATTCTAACCAGTTCTGAGCTTACGCTCCTAATTAAAGGGGAAATATTCAGTTCTACCACGGTATCCAAGTTAGGTGAAATCTCGACTCCTAGATACACTGCTGCTGGAACCACCCGTGTATCATTGTATTGAACCTTTGTATTTTTAATAATCTGGGTTTTTGCACTATTTAATTTGTACCCCGATATTCTGCCAAATTTACTAGCCTCCAGTTCAACCTCCCCATTGCTTTAGATGGATCTGGGGTGATTATAGCAACGTCATCTGCATACGCTAGTACGTTAATCTCTAAACCATTTGAGACAAGAGGGGGGATATTAGGATTAAATTTCAAATACCGCAAATATGGGTCCATATATGATGCAAAAAGGAGGGGGGAACTAGGACAGCCCTGTCTAGTACCTCTTTTAATTTGTACAATTGCGGTTAGATCTCGATTTACTTTAATTCTAGCTGTAGGTGCCTTGTATAGAACCTGGATTGCCCTAATATATTTGTCGCCAAAGCCATATAATTTCATTATTTCCCACAGATAATCCCATGCGACTCTATCAAAAGCCTTCTCCGCGTCGAGGAATAAGGCTGCCACAGGGCCGCCGGCAACCTCCATAGCATCAAAACAGGTAATCACTGTTCTAACATGTGTTGTGGTGCCTTTCCCGGGGATAAATCCGTGTTGGTCTGGTGAAACTAATTTGTCTATAACCATGGACAGCCTTGTTGCCAAAATTTTTGAGTAGAATTTCACATCCGCATTCATAAGAGCGATTGGTCTATATGACCCTGGGGCTGTTGATGGCTTGCCTTTTTTTAAAATAACTATAATCTCAGTGCCCCCCCAAGAATCTGGGACTGACACTTCCCTCTGTGCTTGTAGAAGGGTATCCAGTAACTCCAATCTTATAGATGAAAAAAAAGTTTTATAAAATTCGATTGGAATGAGGTCTGGTCCAGCGGCCTTAGAGGATGGGAGTTCTAATAATGCTATCGTAACTTCATCTAACGTTATATCAGAATCCAGCTTAATCTGATCTTCCATTTCCAAAGCACCAGCTGAATATTTCCCAAATAGTCTCTTATTTTATCTCTTACTTCATCTCTACCCACCCTGGTTTCAGAATCATACAAATCTGTATAGTATTTCCAGAACTCATTCCTTATCCCATCAGGGTCTAGGATCACATTGTATTGTATTGGCATTTATATAGCGCACTACTTACCCATAGGGTCCCAAGGCGCTTTGACCGCTGCGAAACCCTTCCTGGCTTCCCTGAGAGATGGTCCCTTAATGGGTATCTCCAGGGTGAGACCAGGCATCCCCGGCGGTCTGGTGGGGCCGTTAGTGAAGATGAGGCAAGCTAATGCCCAGAGTTGCCGAGTGTGATCGCTGATCAGAGTGGGCACCGAGGCGAGAGAATTATCGAGTCCGCTGACCCTGGTCCAGAAACCTGCCGCGCCGGGAATCGAACCCTGGTCCCGGGCCGTCCTCTGCTCTCGGGTCTGCCGCCTCTAACCAGTGAGCCACACTACATTCCCTGAGTTATCTACCATATTTGTAATATCCCCAGCATTAGCTTTCTGCCTAGTTCTGACAGCAAGAATATGTCCCACCCTCTCACTATACTCAAACACCTGTTCCTTTTTTGCAAGATAATTTGCAGCCGTTTTGCTAGTAACTCTTTCAGCCATATCACTCTTTAACATCATTATTTCTAATATTTTTTGATCCAATGGGCTCCCACATGTAATAAGTCTACTAAGTTCTGCCTCTGCAATCAGGAGTGAGTTCATTTGAAGTTCTGTCTTCTCTCTTTCACTCTTCTGTCTAAATGTTGTAAAACTAATTGTCTCACCTCTTATCCCTGCTTTAAATGCATCCCAGATGTTCCCACTACTTGAGCTACCCTTGTTGTTAAGCCAGAACTCGGCTATCCATTTCTCCATATGCTTACAATAGCTCTCATCTTTTAACAGTGCTCTCTCAAATGTCCATTTATAAGCTTTCCTTACAATGCCGTTAAGATTCAGTGTCAGTAACAGTGGGTTATGATCCGACATCAAACGTGGTAGCTTTCTAATACATACATTTGAGAGCAAAACATTAGAAATTAGGAAGTAGTCTAACCTAACAGTAATTCTGTGTGGTGCTGAAAAAAAGGTATCACCGTCACTCATTGGATGTAAATTCGCCCATACATCTGATAAAGCATTATGCACGGCCAAATCTACTATAGCCCTATGTGCCCTCTTCTTACGCCCAGTATAGCCGTGATCCCTTTGTAGCTCAACACTAGCAGGGCGATTAATATTGAAGTCCCCACAGCAAACGATAGGTTCCACCCAGGTTGGTAACTCCTGATCCAAAAATTTAAATATGTCTGGCTCATCACACGTTGAACCATACACAGAGACCAGAGTAAATCTAGCTCCTCTGAACACTACTTCCACGATGACCCATCTTCCCCACGTGTCTACCTTGCTCCTAATCACCGTACATTCTCTCCCCCTACCCAAAATTGCAACCCCCCGTGTTTTTGAGGCTTGTTTAGTGTAGGCCAATACTTCAAACCCCAACTGCTCCAACAAAAAACCCTTACCTCCCTCAACATGGGTCTCCTGGAGACAAATCAAATCAGGATATAATGCCTTACAAAAAGCAGAGACCCGTAATCTCTTCTGAAGGTCATTAAGACCGCAAACGTTCATTGAAATAATTCGGCAAGCCATTAAAAAACATCAAAAATCAGAACCATCATCCTTTCCCAGTTTCCTTTTTCTTTCTTTATTTCATTGTTCCACCTTGTGCTTAAAAGCTGTACTTGACTCTCGCTAAATCTCTGTACGTATGTTGCGTATGTTGCGTATGCTGTGTGCCATTTTCTCCCCCCCCTTTCTGCCCCCCCATGACCCACCCCAAGCTACCCCTCCCCCACCCTCCCCTACAGGCAAATAGGTCACACATGACCTATGTGTGATCGCCAGGGAATCAGCAGTCGCCACTCCTCCCCACCTTCATACCACCTTTATGCCAAATACCAGCATCATTATTGTAGTTATCACTCCTTGTACCCCAGAACTTCTATCATGAAGGCCTTTGCTTTAATCTCAGAAAAGAAAAACTTAACCTGACTTTTGGTTACTACTTTCAATTTGGCAGGGTATAATAGATAAGCTTCTGAACCCAGGGTCTGGATAATCGGTATCAATTGCCTCAACCTCCATCTACGCTCTACTGTAGCATGGCAAAATTCGGGCCTTGCAAAAAACGTAACATTGTTAAATGCCCGTCTGGACTCAGGTTTAGCTTTATCCAGAATCAGCTGTCGCAAAAGAAAATTCCCTACAAAAATCAAAATTGCCCTTGGTTTCCCCCCTTGGGCTCCATCCTGACCCCTTTTGAAAAATGGAAAGCGGTGGGCTCTTTGAATTTCATATTCCCATTGCCATGATGTTAGTTCTGGGAAAGCGCCTTTTAGTAAATTCACAACAAACATTCTAATGTCCCCCCCTTCCAGTCCTTCTTCTACTCCTAGCAATCTGATGTTATTACGACGCTGCCTATTCTCAAAGTCCTCCAGTTTCCAGTTTACATCTTCAGCCACCTTCTGATGGTCTTACTTATACGTTTTCAACTCTCGCAGATCGTTCTCCACTTTCCCAGTTCTTTCCTCCACATGGGCCACCCTTTCAACCATCTCATCCTGTCTTTGACTTATTTTCCTAAGTTTGTTCTGTACCTTTCTTGACTCATGCCTTGCCCTCCTACTTTCCCCTCTAGCCTCGGATTGCATTAATTTCAGAGTATTAAATAATAAATCCAAGGTAACCGGGGGTTGTGAAGGCTGCGAGGATCCCTGATCCCCAATCATTGTAGCCGGGCTGTCCTGTTCTAAAAAAGAAAATGTAGTAGTGGAGTAGTCCCAGGCTAACTTCTTAGTAGGATCGGTAGTACTACCTGCTGAAGAGGGTTTTCTTTTGGCTAATCGTTTCTTCTGTGTGAATTTCTGAACTGGAGAGCTGCTACCTGTGTTTATCCCAGTTGACTCATCGGAACTCTATCCTGTAGGTAGTGACTGTGACTGGGAGTCTTCTTCAACTGAATAAAACCTTTCTGCTGAGGCTGCTTCAGACATAATGTGTAAATCAACAGAGTTAGAAGCGGAGGATTCACCTCCTGATTTAACCCCTCCATTTTCCATATTTGAATCCACTACATTCGCCCATGTTAAGGTACCAGTCCTCATTTCTTTCCCCAAATCCCCCAAGTCTCCCACTCTTTCATTGATCACCATTTGCTCTCGAGGCACTAGTTGCATGCCTAAATCAGTCGCCAATCCTGTCACCAATCCTGCAGTTACATCAGTAGCTTGTGGAGAGGTGTGGCTCACTGGTTAGAGGCGGCAGACCCGAGTGCAGAGAACGGCCCGGGACCAGGGTTCGATTCCCGACGCGGCAGGGTCTTGGACCAGGATCAGCGGACTGATAATTCTCGCATCGGTGCCTACTCCGACCAGGGAGCACACTCGGCAACTCTGGGCATTAGCTTGCCTCATCTCCACAACGGCCCCACACAAACGCCGGGGATGCCTGGTTTCACCTTGGAGACCCCCAGGAGGGACTATCTCACAGGGAAAGCCAGGACGGGTTCCCCAGCGGTCTATAGCGCTACGAGGCCTCCGGGTAGCAGTGCGCTTTACAAGACACAACAATTTACAATTTCAAAATTCTCTTCATCCGGCAATTGTGCACCAAGAGCTCGGTTGTCAATCAGTCCCCCAAGGGCTCTACTCACTGTAATTTGTTTTCCTGCTTGCATAGAGCCCAATGGTTGTACAGAGCCAGAAACTGCCTCAGCTCTATTCTCACCTGGTACGGCTCCTTCGGTCAGCCTTACTGCAATGCTCTCAGCCACAGCGCTATCAGCGGTAGCAGGCACTACCTCAGCCGGCTTCACCGCATCGGGTCTTGCACGTTGCCTAGCAACCTCCGCACCAGCGCCGGCGCTGGTTCCCGCTTCTGCTTTCTCTCCCGTGCTGTGGGCCTCGTTGACAAACCCCGTTCTCCCACCAGCAGCTGTGACAGCGGACGCCGGGAGGCCGTCAGCCTTACATCCCATCCTACCGCCGCCACCGCTGGGGTTCACAGGTACACACGGAAAACTCTCCGTGACTGAGGGCTGTCGCATTGCGCTTTCTTTTGTTTTTTTGTTATTCCCTAACTCCTTCCCCGAGGCTGAGTTATCCAAAACCGGCTTTTTCACAGTTGATTTCTTGGAGCTAGTTCCACTCTTCTGGGCAACATTTAACGATAATTTTGTATCCGTCTTTGTTTCCGTTTTTGTATCCATCTTGGTTTTCTCTTTGAATGTTTGTCCTTTGTTAGCGTCTGTTTCTGGAAGCTTTCCGCTTTTACTGTCTCTGCCATCCTTAGCCTCATTTACACGCTGTAGCCGGGGCGGCATTCTAAACCAGGATCTCAGAATCAGCCTGGTGTTTTCTGAGAAGTTCTTCCAGAGAATCCAAACAGCTCGTTTAGTTTCGTTTAATTCTTTAAGTGAGAATCCGCTTTTCCTGGGGTTGCTGTCACGTTGAAGTGGTGTGCAGTAACCAAAGGCAATCTTCTTCAAGCCAGGCACCACCATTGATCTATCTATCCATCTATCCAGTGGTAGGGAGAAGTGAAGTGTGTGACTTACTCGCTGAAACCCTCAGTGGCCATCTTGGCCCCCAACATCGTGTTTCCTGGCGCTATTACTCATACCGCTGTGGAACCCTTCCTGGCTTTCCCTGTGATGTGTCTACTCCTGGGCACCCCCAGAGTGAAGCCAGGCATCCTAGTGCTATTGGGGCCGGTGTGGAGGTTAAGCAAGCTATTGCCCAGAGTTGCAGCGTGGGACCCATTATTAGAATAGGCACCGAGGCGAGAATTGTCAGGTACGAGGAAATTGAGCCCAAGACCCGCCGAGGCGGGAATTGAAACCTGGTCCCGGGCCAGAATTCTGCATCAGGGTCTGCGACTCTAACCATTGAGCCTCACTCCTCTACTGGGGCAGGGACTATTCTGCACATACAGGACTATGGACAAGAAATAGGGCATTGGTGATAATAGGTGCAGTTAGGCTTTCAACATACCTCAGTCATAACAGAAGCTGATCCCCCAATCTTCTTACTGACTAGCTAGTGTGTCAGAGTCAATATTTAGCTCCCGAATGCAGCGTTGATCCCCAATGATTATACAGCCCAGAACATAAGACTACGTAGTCAGAGTCACGACCTCTCAGAGTCACAGCCTCATGCTTGCAAATTGCAAACCCTTTTGCTCACTCACTCATGACCAAAAACCACAGAGTCTATGTAAGTTTTAAAGCTTTATTAAAAGTAAAACAACTAGCTCTGTGTGTACTCTGTAAAAATGAAAATTGTAGATTATATAAAAACATTTATTAAAATCAACTTGCTATAAAATAAACGGTGAACGACAGAAAAGTAGCTGATTTCAAACACTAATTGTGGGAGAGCCCTCACCTGGTTGGAACTTTAAGTATTGGTGGCGATAAATCGATGACGACTCCCACTGACATTCATGATCTTGCTGTTGTTCGTAGAAGGGAAGCTTCTGTCTGTTATGAGAAAAATGGTGCGAGTGAAAAAGCAAACATTCATCAGTTGTGCCAAAAAGTGTAGCATCACATGTTATGTTATGGCTAAGCATAAGTAAAGAACACCCTTCCCTGAAGAAAGGGACTTTTTTAGTTTAGAATAGAGAGTCACAAATTATAAAATTTGTTTATCTAGTACTAGTAATGTATTTGTTCATTCTCAGACAAAATAGGGAGTGGTGTATATGGCATCTAAAAATATTAAATGTATTTTCTAGGCATAACACCATCGGCAAAGCCCACCACCAGTACCGAGGCCAGCGTGGAGGTCCTCACTCTAGGGGAGGATGCGGTGCCGCAGCCAGCAGGAACTGCTGTGGGGGATGCCACGGTAGTGGTGGACAGTGGTAAGCTATTATATTCCTTTCTTATTGAGATTGCAGAGTGGGCTCTCTGCAGGAGTGTATATGTTGTACAGTACAAGTACGCTTTACTGTTAAGAAGACTTACAAATTGAGAACAAATTTTTTGTCAACCAGGTAGAAGACAGTCACCCTTGACTTTGCATTAGCAATAGCATTAGTGGCGGGAGTTGACAAGTAACCAATGGCCTCCTCTAAATTTGACTTCAACTCAGCTGTGAAAGTTTTATCGAGAAGCCAAGTCAGATCAGAGATGTACTTGATGGATGGGATGAACGAAAAGGGAAAGAAGGGTGTAAGGAAGGACGAGCAGGTTTAAATTAATGACTGGCAAAGAATGATACGTGTTTTTGAATGCTGCCCGAGGTGGCTGGGAATCTGATGCATGGCCGGTTGAAGTCTGAAGCACGGATGGGTGGAAGGAGAAAGAAAAGAGGATTGCCTGGGTGGATGAAGCAGAAACTGTATGTGTGCGCAATATATCCTTTAGTTCAAATTCAAATGCAAGTCAAGCATGGATGCATGGCTGGCGGTTTACAAAATAAAATAAAAAGGTTGTTTTTCGGTGAGAAAAAGTATGGTTTGTCCAGTTGAGACATTAAGAAGAATGATTGACATTTACTTTGATTGGATGGATGCCTGGATGGTATCTTCCTCATAGACAGCATAGGTGTATGTAGACAGAGTAGTCGGTCACTGGATGAAGAGTGTTACTTTGAAGAGCATGTAACACCGCACGTCTGTGCCAGAGTAGCAAAGCCGAGGAAAGTTTTAATTAAATTTTTTAGAATACTACAATGACTAACAGTAGTTTGCAAGCACAGCATATATTGTGTATCTATGTTTTACAGTTCACATTATCAAGTCAAGTAAGTCACAACTCACAAGTGCCTTCCTCCGGCGATTATGGGGACCACTCACTACCTCTGTTAATCATTTTTTTACTACACTGTCATACATGTGTGGCCTATCAGTGTTCCCTCAATCAGTTTGCCCTGTTCCCATGATGCACTGGTACAGGGACAGACTAATTTGCATGTAGCCAGGTTCTGAGCTGGGATGGTGCAGTGAGCTAAAAAACGGTGATGGATCAAGCCCTGATCTGTTGACGGGGTTAGAGTATTCTGCTTAATTCAGAAACTCTGTCCATCACCACCCCCTTTTCTGAATCATTTTGTCCACCATAAGCGTGGAAGGGTATACTCAGATGTGAGTCCCTTGCTCATTGCACCATCAGGATTCAAGCAAGCCGGGCCGAAGACGGCTGTAATACCAGAAACCGGTCCCCGGAAGCTTGTTTCCTTCCCAGTATAAGAATTGGCTTGGTAGTTTGGTTTGCCCTGTTCCCATGATGCACTGGTACAAGGACAGACTAATTTGCCTGTAGCCAGGTTCTGAGCTGGGATGGTGCAGTGAGCTAAAAAATGGTGATGGATCAAGCCCTGATCTGTTGACTGGGTTAGAGTATTCTGCTTAATTCAGAAACTCTGTCCATCACCACCCCCTTTTCTGAATCATTTTGTCCACCATAAGCGTGGAAGGTTATACTCAGATGTGAGTCCCTTGCTCATTGCACCATCAGTATTCAAGCAAGCCGGGCCGAAGACGGCTGTAATGCCAGAAACCGGTCCCCGGAAGCTTGTTTCCTTCCCAATATAAGAATTGGCTTGGTAGTTTGGTTTGCCCTGTTCCCATGATGCACTGGTACAGGGACAGACTAATTTGCATGTAGCCAGGTTCTGAGCTGGGATGGTGCAGTGAGCTAAAAAACGGTGATGGATCAAGCCCTGATCTGTTGACTGGGTTAGAGTATTTTGCTTAATTCAGAAACTCTGTCCATCACCACCCCCTTTTCTGAATCATTTTGTCCACCATAAGCGTTGAAGGGTATACTCAGATGTGAGTCCCTTGCTCATTGCACCATCAGGATTCAAGCAAGCCGGGCCGAAGATGACTGTAATGCCAGAAACCGGTCCCCGGAAGCTTCTTTCCTTCCCAGTATAAGAATTGGCTTGGTAGTTTGGTTTGCCCTGTTCCCATGATGCACTGGTACAGGGACAGACTAATTTGCATGTAGCCAGGTTCTGAGCTGGGATGGTGCAGTGAGCTAAAAAATGGTGATGGATCAAGCCCTGATCTGTTGACTGGGTTAGAGTATTCTGCTTAATTCAGAAACTCTGTCCATCACCACCCCCTTTTCTGAATCAATCAAAAACAAAGCACCTAAAGTCATCCCATATGTAAGCAAATATCCTGTGAAGGGATAGATGATCATATTATTTATCTTCTTCATTTTCCTTTTGTAGTAGTCAGGGGCAGGACAGGGTGAAAGTTAAATTAATTAAGCAGTAGCCCTTGAAACAGATTATGCCCAGTGCCACCTGTAATAGAAAAGTAAGAGCTTCACCACCTGCATGTACTGGACTGGTAACAGTAACGCAAGTCTGTGTCATCATGGCATGCGTTTGTTTTTCTCGGGTGCAAGTTGACTTCGCTGGCATTATGCCAGCTTCCACAAGTTTACTTACCAATTTAGAAGAGAAGAAGAAGACTGGTGTACTGTTTGAGTCTAATGTATTGAGTCCATATAGTGCTAGTAGAATTCCTGAAACTCCCACTAATGTTAAAGCAGAGGGCAATGAAATGGGAGGTTAGATAGCTACATGTCACAAATGTTATGTACTGTGCTTGCAAGTTACTAGTGCTACTGTAACACAACTTTCTGCTGAATTATTTTTTGTTAATCTTAAAGAGCATTGGTTACAGTATGTTTCTCTATCTTCATATAGATACTCCTTCGAAGCTAGCACGGAAGGAGTTGGCTAAACGGGCCCGGCAATGGAAGCTGGAGGCAATTGTCGGCAAATATCGGCGGCTGGTGGCCCAGGAGGAGGAGGATGACTCGCAGTCCACAACATCTACTGCAGCATCATCCTACTCCGCTACCCCTGGGTCATACAGTCAGCGCAAGCCTCCAGTGGTACGGAGCCGTGGTCTGGCAGCCACCTGCCGCCGCCGCAGCAAAAATAACAGCTACCCCCCACAGTACCTGCAAGTGCAAGGCTTGTGTGCCCCGATTGACCCTGCGAGTGGGCTACCTTGAGCAGGAGGCGGTGAGGCAGAAAGCCCTGCTCAAGAACCCCCAGAGAGCGCTGCGTGACCACCTGGCCACAGGAGGACGCTGCCGGTGGAAGTAGAGAGACTGTCCCTTGCCCCTTTTTTAAAGGCTTTTGGGAGGGTGGGAATTGGGCGTTGGGGTTTTGGAACTTTTCTTCGGGACATTTCATGGACATTTGTTGGGGTTAGGGAGGGGGGTGGGTCTTGTGGGATAGTTTATTTTTGTTAGGGTATAAATAATTATTTATTTTCCACTTAAACATAGCATGCACATTTGTTTACTGTTTTGTGGGGGAGGCGGGGGGGTTAACTGTACGTTTATTTTTCTGAAACTTAACTGGCTGGTTGATTCAAATTGTCTAATCGCCCAAATTTGTACAAAACTGCCACTGACAGACTTAGTGAATTCAATTGTCCTACTACTTTACGAGTACAACTGTCAGTCTCTCCTCTCCTCCTACTCCATTATTCTTCCTCCCCTAAAATGCTTATCTTACCTGTGATTCATGTTTGAGAAAAGGGCCAGGCACAGGGCTGGCTGCATGGCAAATGGTGTTTAATGTTGGCTATGGAATCCTGGACGGATGAAATGCCATTGTTGTGGTGGTAGTAGTAGTGGCACACACTGGCAGTAGCAGCATATGAAAAAAAAGGAAATGAAACATTGAGTGGCCTGAGCGGAGCATTAGAACAGTACGGTAGATAGTACAGTACAGGTCTTGTCTGCTCATCATATGTTGTGTTTGACAAACATAGTATAACTAAAAAAGTAACTGGTATAAATAAAAGTACCTTGTTGAAAACGACAAATAGCGTCTTCAACTTGCCTTGAATTTGGCTGTGATTGAATAGTGGGAGGCACTCTTGTTTGATTGCGTATATATTTAGGCCCAGCCTCCTCACTTGTCCTCTAAGGGTCAAGCTCCCCTTGTTCCTCTATAAATTGTAGCCTAAGCATTGCTAAAGTATTCAAAATATAACTAGTAGTTGCGTGGAGTATGGCTAGTACAAGAAATAGTACTGAAGGTGAAGGACACAGCAGCGTAAGCATTCGTCACGTGTAGGAGGAGGATGTTGTTGATGATCAATCCACTTGATGGCGCACATGAAATTCTGATTTGATTTGCAAATACTCATGGGTCTGTGTAAAGCAGAATAAGAATCAGAATATACCCTCAGATTCCTTCACCAGCCTTGAAATTGATTTTCTGTTGCTTTGACCTTATCCTCCCCAGCAAGTGTGTGGAATTATTGTTGTCATTTAGTCACAACTCAATGAAAACCACACAACCCGGGGGAAGAGGGTTAGGGTTTGGAAATTGGATGGGAATAGGGGTTTGGGGGGAAAGTTTTGTGGCGAGAGGAAAAAAAACAGCATGGACAAACAACAAATGAAGAAAAACAAATCTTTTGAAACAAAGATATCCATAAATCTTTTAAGGGACATACAGGAAGTGCACTGCATGCATGAAATTGTTTGCTGATGATTTGTTTGTTTGTTTTTTGTTTGTTTGTTTTGATGATTTGTTTGTTGATGGTTAGGTTACTGAAAAGTAGTACTTCCTAGTACTGCAACTTACTAACTATGAATAAACAATTTGACATTGCAGGCTGCTGTAATTACGCAATTTCACTTGCCTATCTGCCCTCAGAGAGCATAAACACTTATTAGTACATTAAATTAGTTTTAAAAATAAAAATAGAAAAGCATCTTAACAAATAGCTGTAGGGATGAAATTGAAGCAGAGAGCAAACGCACAGAGTTGCACTCATAGAAGTTCACAACAATAACAATATTTAAAAGATAAGGAGAAGTGAAGAGGATACTGTAACTGTATGTTGTAGTTGTCCTGTTCAATTTGGGAAGTTGCATGCATCCAGTCATTCCTCCTATTCGCGGTACTCTTCCATTCCATCTGACAATCCATCGATCAATCTTGGTGACCACCAGACACACTGTCCACTGCCTGCCTGGCGGATGCGGAATTGCGGATTGCTAATGGTAAGCCCGAGTTAATGTTTTTGCCATCGCACAGGGTAAACGCTGGACTGCAATTGTTGCTGGAAAAACAGGAAGGGATATTAAAACACCACAGAGAAAAAATATAAGGTACGGTGTGTAGTGCAAAAAAAACACTTTCACTTTCAGAGGCAACAGTATTACATACATGCATCATTTCTAAAGTGCCTACTCTGAGTCTCTGTTTCAAGGATAATAATTAGCACACAGCAGGCCAGTGCCATGCAGACGGTCAAGGCAGGCACCACTGAGTGAACCAACCTCCATGTAGCATACCTCTTTGACACAGACAGACAAAGCAGATGTAATTTTATACAGCAAGCTACATAGCCGCAATTTTACATGAGCTGCTGTCTGGACTCTGGCATAACACACTACACTGGCTCGACTACTCCATACCATGAATAGACAGACATGTAGTTCTGCTGTGGTTGTTGTTTACTTGTTTACCTGTTTACCACTCACAAAATGGCCATAGTACTTCCGTAAACCAACGATGATGATCCATCTATCCCAGTGAGTGACTGTAAAGTTTAAAGATATTATGGAACTTTGATCATCAAGACTCATCATCATCATGGTATATTCATATTGGCAAACTCAATGTTGTTCATGCAGTCACAGTCTACACACAGTGAGTCCAAGGAAATTTTCCATATTAAAAAATGCAACGTAGTGGCCCCTGCAGTACAAGTAAAATTTAGATTAAACAAGGTAAAAACAGAGTAGACTTGAGTTACATTTAGTGTGTAAAAGATGAAATAATAAAAGAACACATGTGATTCATTTCATGCACAACAATCAAACAGCAATTGCTTTCATAAGAGCCAGACAGCCAGTGTTGTCCACTGCATGCCATCTCATTATCCATTACCAGCAAGACCACTGACTCATTGTCAGTGAAATTGCTCTCCCACCCTCGCAGCTCCACCATTAAGTGAGGTGCCCCTGCCCCTGCACTCTTGAGTGTTAGTGATCGAGGCCCTCCTCCACCCGCAGGTTTCCCTGTGCCTCATCCCTGGTGGTCCAGTGGACCTCTGTCTCCTTTCTCTCACTCTGCTCCTTCACTCGTTTTTCTACCCTTTCTATCTTTCACTTTTCTGCACCTCTGCTCTTTTGTGCCTTATTTCTGCCCATTTTCCCTTTCTCTCCCTCTGCTCCTTCACTCGTTTTCACTCGTTTTTCTACCCTTTCTATCTTTCACCTTTCTGCGCCTCTGCTCTTTTTTGCCTTATTTCTGCCCATTTTCCCTTACTCTCCCTCTGCTCCTTCACTCATTTTCACTCGTGTTTCTACCCTTTCCATTTTTCACCTTTCTGCCCTTTTCTGCATCTCTAATCTTTTGTGCCTTATTTCTGCTTATATTCCCTTTTTTCTTTATCCCTTCTTTCCTCCCTTTACCTTTCCCCACCGCTGCTGCCCCCACAGCCCCTTCCCGCCAAGCGCGACCGGCCCAATCCAGCTCCTCTCCCCGCTCCCCCCTCCCAGCTGTCCAGCCCTCCCCGACCCCTACTTAATGGTGGCAACGGGCTGCGGGCACGCCGCTGGTGCGCCGAAGGCGCGTCAAAGGCAAGAACGTCTGCACCCGTCTGCGACCCGTCCGCGACCAGCACCAGGAACCCTGGACCTCCGCCCCACCATTGCTACAACCCAGCAGCACTCCACGCACTCAACCCAGGCTGCAACAACAACTGCAAAGTAGCATCACCAGCCGACACCCATGGACCATTCAGCTGTCACCGCTGCCGGCACACCTGCAGCACCGCCAAGAACTACGGATCCAGCACAACCCGCTCACAAAAACACAACCGAACCGAAGACCCTGTAATGCATCTTCCTCAACGTCCGATCCCTCCACAAACACGCCACAGAAATCTGGGACCTCCTCGACAGCACCACCCCGGACGTAGCATTCTTCACCGAAACCTGGACCAACGCCACCTCAGGACCGGACATCGCCATTGCCATCCCCCAAGGATACAAGATCTACAGGAAGGACCACCCCACCCACCCAGGAGGAGGAATCACCATTGTCCACAAATCCAGCCTCCGCCTGAGCACACTCCCTGACGAGTCCACAGAACTGATGGAACACCTTCACTTCAAGATACTGGCCAGCCCCACTGCCGCCCTCCGAGGAACCCTCATCTACCGACCCCCCGGACCCCACGGACCCTTCGCCAACTCCATCACAGACATTATCTCCCCGCAGGCCATTGCATCCACCAACTACACCCTGCTGGGAGACCTCTACTTCCACCTCGACAATCAACTGGACCCCAACACCACATGCCTCCTGGACAACCTCCACAACATTGGACTCTGCCAGATCGTGACCAAGCCCACGCACTCAGCAGGACACACCCTCGACCCCCTCTTCACTACAGGAAACTCCATCACCTTCAGCCACACCACCGAACTGCCATGGACCGACCATCGTTGCGTCCACTTCACCTTCAGAACACCCACCATCCACAGACACCAGCACCTGCTTCCACAAAGAAACTGGACCAAAATCACCGACGACCAGCTCATCTCCTCACTCAACAACTCCACCCCAACCATCGCGGAAAACGACGACCCCAACACCGCAGCCCGAACCCTGCATAGATGGATCTCGGACAGCACCAACACCAAAGCCCCCTCAAGAAAAACAACAATACCCGTGCCAAGAAAGCCAGATGGTTTACCACCGAACTTCGAGAGTCCAGGCGCACATGCCGCCGCCTCGAAAAGGCCTGGAGAAACACCAAATCCACAGAAGCCCACAACAACTTCAGAGCCGCCACCAACGCAACCATCAACTCATCAGAGAAATGAGGAAAAAAGCGATTGAAGACAGAATCTCCACCCACGCACACAACAGCAAGGAACTCTTCAGCATCATCAAGGAGTTCGCCCAACCCACCAGCGAGTCTACCAACATCCCTCCCTCACAAGACCTCTGCGACAAACTCAGCACCTTTTTCAACCACAAGATCAAGAGCATCTACGACAACTTCGACGAAGACAACCAACACACTGAACCCTCACCAACCACCCCCGACACCCGGAAACCAGCGATTGATGACTGGACAGCCCTCACCACCAAAGACACACTGAAGACAATGAAGTCAATCCACTCAGGGGCACCCACGGACCCCTGCCCCCACCACATCTTCAACAGAGCCGCTGACACCATCGCACCCATGCTCTGCCACACCATCAACCGCTTCCTGGTGACCGCCTTGTTCCTCGATGACTGGAAACACGCTGAGGTCAACCCTCTCCTGAAGAAACCCTCAGCGCACCCCACCGACCTCAAAAACTACAGACCCATCTCCCTGCTCCCTTTCCCAGCAAAAGTCATCGAGAAAGCCATCAACAGCCAACTCGCCACATTAATTGAAAAACACAACATCCTCGACTCCTCCCAATCCGGATTCAGAAAAAACCACAGTACGGAAACCGCCCTCCTTGCCGCAACAGACGACATCTGCACCCTACTGGACAAAGGAGAAACAGTAGCCCTCATCCTCCTAGACCTATCAGCGGCGTTCGACACAGTCTCCCACCACAGCCTAATACGCAGACTCTAAGACGCAGGAATCCAGGACAAGGCCCTCGACTGGATCTGCTCCTTCCTCTCCGGCAGGACGCAACGGGTCAGACTAACCCCTTTCCTCTCAAACCCCACACCTACCACCTGCGGAGTCCCCCAGGGCTCCTCCCCCAGCCCGAAGCTCTTCAACGTCTACATGGCTCCACTTGCCCCCATCGTCAGAACCTACGGACTCAACATTGTGTCATACACAGACACCCAGCTCATCCTCTCCCTATCCAACAAGCCCAACACCGCCAGACGCAACTTTCGAGAAGGCATGGAAGCCGTCGCCAAATAAATGAAAAACAGCTGCCTACAACTAAACACCAACAAAACAGAAGTACTCATCATGGGCCCAAACCCCGATGCCTGGAGCGACACCTGGTGGCCCACCACCCTCGGAAAACCCGCCAACCCACACAGACCACGCACGCAACCTGGGAATCATCCTGGACTCCGAGCTCAAAATGGACCACCAGATCAACTCTGTCTCATCTTCCTGCTTCCACACCCTCCGCCTCCTTCGTAAGACCTTCAAATGGATCCCCCTTGAACACCGAAAGACAGTCACTCACGCCGTGGTCATCAGCAGACTCGACTACGGCAACGCACTCTACGCCGTAATAAAAAAAAACCTCATCCACAAGCTACAGAACATCCAGAACGCCGCCGCAAGACTGGTCCTCAACCTGCCAAAACACTGCCACATCTCCCAGCACCTGTGCACACTCCACTGGCTCCCCGTCGAGGCGAGAATCACCTTTAAGATGCTCACCCACGCACACAAGACCTTCCACGGCACCGGACCAGCATACTTGAACAGCCGGCTCAAATTCCACGCACCCCAAAGGACCCTACGATCAGCCCAGCTCTCCTACGCCGAGGTCCCCCGCACCAGAAAGACCAGATCGGGAGGCCGGGAGATACTGGCCAGCCCCACTGCCGCCCTCCGAGGAACCCTCATCTACCGACCCCCCGGACCCCGCAGACCCTTCGCCAACTCCATCACAGACATTATCTCCCCGCAGGCCATCGCATCCACCAACTACACCCTGCTGGGAGACCTCTACTTCCACCTCGACAATCAACTGGACCCCAACACCACATGCCTCCTGGACAACCTCCACAACATTGGACTCTGCCAGATCGTGACCAAGCCCACGCACTCAGCAGGACACACCCTCGACCCCCTCTTCACTACAGGAAACTCCATCACCTTCAGCCACACCACCGAACTGCCATGGACCGACCATCGTTGCGTCCACTTCACCTTCAGAACACCCACCATCCACAGACACCAGCACCTGCTTCCACAAAGAAACTGGACCAAAATCACCGACGACCAGCTCATCTCCTCACTCAACAACTCCACCCCAACCATCGCGGAAAACGACGACCCCAACACCGCAGCCCGAACCCTGCATAGATGGATCTCGGACAGCACCAACACCAAAGCCCCCTCAAGCCGGTCCTTCTCCTTCCTCGTGGCCAAAGCATGGAACGCCCTTCCGCTCCACCTCAGACCGCAAGAAACCTCAAAACCTGGCTCTTCGACAGACCCCCTCCTTGATGGAATAGACCTGCACCCCCCCCACCCCTAGCGCCTTGAGACCCTTACGGGTGAGTAGTTGTGCTTTAACAAACTCCTGATACCTGTTCCACTTTTTGTCCGCATCTTATTCCTAAAGTGAAGACCCACACGGCAGCCTCTCGTGCCAATTTGAGAAGTAACAATCAGCATATAGTCAGTAATTCCTGTCCCACTTCTTTTGAGGGGACTCGTCTACGAAGCGACAGTTTCTTGATTCTGCTTAATCCAGCCATTTGCCTTGAGGGAAATGGATAGGGGGAGTCTGGAGGAGGAGGATAGAGGAGCATGACTGAGTTGCGAACTTGTGAACTTCAGGAATGCAGACAGCGGTACCTTCAATACGGAAATAAGACAAAGACAGTGCTGCTGATGGATTTGTTTTGATTAGAGTTTTATTGTGGCACCAGCAGCACTGAAAACAAGTTCAGAAGATAAGCTTGCGAGTGGGCAAACCAAATAATTTGTAGCCAGCTTGGTGGTCAGTGGCCATTGATGTCTTTTCCCATACCAATACACCAATGGGTTCTGATCAAAGAAGACCTCTGTTGGATCATCCAGATAGGCCTGCACAATCCACTCAAGGTCCTCCATGGGTGCTCCACTTAGCGTACCATCTGCTGCCTTTGCATCAATACTGGAACTAGCAAGCCCATGATGAGTTATCCAATCCGCTTCCGACAATATTATGGCTTTGCCTGGTGCAGGTGATGATGATGATGATATGGTTGCTGCTGTCGGTAATGGCTGTGAGTGCAAGTGTCTGCCTTCGGCCACAGAAGTAGACCTTGATGCCGGATGGCCTGCTGCTTCAGTAGTACTTGTGGTGGTTCCTTCAATTTGCTGCCGCTCTTTTTCGATCCGAGTGGCTGACAGAGCTAGCCAATGTTTGTACTTTAAAACATCTGCTTCAGGAAAAGGAATGAATGTATTGCTGGCCAGTGCCTTTTTGTACCTTGGATCCAGAATAGTGGCACAAATGTAATGTTGTTCTGAATGTATTGCTTTAAGCCTGTCATTGTCAACTAGGTGGCTTAATAACCTCTCCGCCAACTGATATGCGTCTTGTTTTTCAGCATCAACTCGGCACGTTGAAGACACCGCCTTCACCCATGCTAACTAGTTACGCGACCCCCAGCTGATAAAGGAAAAATGACTATTTTAAGTTGGTAGAATTAAAATGGTTGATTCTCCACTAAGAAAGTTTGGGTTGTTGCATATTTAGTTTATAAAGTTTGTATTGAATACTTGGAGCAAATTAGTTTAGCTCAGAATCTATGAACTCACAACTATAAGCTTGATTGAATCACAGAATCAATTCTGGTCTAGGACCATTGTTTTTGATACCCTAGTTCCTGAGGTTGCTCAGTTTCATCAAATTCCCTTGATTTCTGGATGCTGCTTCACCTTTATTATTAGCTAATATTATTGCTGAAACCTGTTTGAAATCTTTCAGTAATTTCATACCTAGATTTAAAGCAGGCTCTGCCCCGTATTAATTTTGAATCTGTTTCAGGTTGTCTGGTATCACTGCCATAGACGGAATACCATGTGCTTTGGTGTAGATAGCAGCAAAGACTGTACCCCAACTGTTGCAGTCCTCCAGGTGTGGTGCGATCCCCATCGGTAAACAGATTGTTAGAATTCTGTGTTTCCCATGAGTGGTAGTATTAGGAAATACTGCCTCGATTTGAGTGATTTTTTTGAGCTATCCAGAATGGAATTTGTTCCCGTTTTGCGGATAACTTACAAATGACTGACTGTATAGTCTGTGGTATAATTTTATTTGTGTGCCCCTGGTAAGGGGTGTGTTGTGGAATCCTTATAGCATATTGAACCAATTCTCTAGGGATTTTGATTAGTTGTTTCAGTTAAACTAATAGTTCCGCTCCTGTCATCTCTTCAATGGCAGGATGTGATGAATAGCTGGCTTATACCGGCCATGTAGCTCCTGGTCTACCTAGTGGACCGAGCCTGGTAATGTGATTTATATGTTGTAGGGTGCCTTTAAACCAGAGAGCATGCTCTTGGAATATTCGTGGGATTTCAACATCCTCGAAAGGAATGTATTCCATTGCAGGTTCCTCTTCTTTATAGAAGTGAAACATGTGTGTTACTGGATTTGCTTCAGGGAAGAGAATCCATGAATAGAATACCTCTGTCTGACGATATTCATGTGTCTCTATTACAAAAATTACCTAAGCCCCTTTTGGTGATAGACCATTTGTCATAGGTTTTACAGTGATGGCTTTCCTTAAATTTTCTGGGATGATTATAGCATCCGCATTGGCTTCATTAAAGCCTGTAACGTCAAAACTTGGTGTGGGATTTTCCTCGTCGCCCATTTTGTTGACTGAAAGTTTGCAGAGCAAGTTTCAAGGAAACAAAGATAAGGTGCACACTATTTTGGAACACTGTATCCTTCAACGTTGAACAAAACAAAAAGCTCATACATAGGAGCTTTTCGTCCTACTCTGCTATGGCGGATATTATTTAAAAAAGTTTTATATAGCGCTAGCTAGACCCGGAAGTATCAGAGTGCTTTACATGAGTATAATAATACTGGATTTTGTAAAGCGCGAACAGCTACCTCGCTAGGAGGTGTCCCGGCGCTAGTAGAACACAGATGACCTGGGGCTAAAGATAGGAAAGCTAACGGGGTTGGGTGAAAAGCCAAGTTTTCAGCAGTTTCTTGAAGCAGGGTTCAGAAGGAGCCTGTTGAATTTCTTCTGGCAGGGTGTTCCACAGAGCGGACACGTTTGCCGAGAAAGTCCGACCGCCTAGTCGAGCCTTTTTCGTGCGTGGGACTGCCAATTGAACACGGCAATTGGACCGCAATGCGCGGGTTTGGGAGAATCTCGGGAGGCGGTTTTTCAGGTATTCTGGACAGGAGCCATGCAGAGATCTAAACGCCAGCGTCAGTGCTTTAAATTTTATTCTGCTGGCAACTGACAGACAGTGCAGGGATCGAAGATGCCGAGAGACGGACTGCTTGAGTGGGATTCGCAGTAACAGTCTCTCAGCCGCATTTTGAACTACCTGAAGCTTTTGTGTCAGGTATTTTGGTAGGCCTAGGTAGAGTCCGTTGGCATAATCCAGCCGTGAGGTAACAGTAGCGTGGATAACCGTTTTTCGGCAGCTCTCCAGGAGGAGTCTCAGGATTTTTCGGAGATTTCTCAGCTTGCTCAGGCAGCAGCCGGCAACTTGTTGGATATGGGAGGTAAAGGACATGCTATCATCCCATCTCACTCCAAGATTTTTTGCCGTGTGACTGGGTGAGGGGGCAGGGCCCATCTCCGTCGGCCACCAAAGTTCTGAGGCGGGGGTGGGACCCTTGCCAAAAAAGATAACTTTGGTCTTATTGGCATTTAGTTTTAATTTATTTGTGTTCATCCAATGTGCTATATCTTGGAGACAGCCTTTGAAGTTTGAAAAGGACTCTTGCGTCATCTCAGAGTACGGAAATACCAACTGGGTGTCGTCGGCATACGAGATTGCCTTGACACCCCAGTTGGCAATTAGCGTAAAGAGAGGAGCAAGGTAGATGTTGAACAAAAGGGGGCTGAGGGCCGACCCTTGCGGAACTCCACAGCTGAGGGTCTTGGGTGCCGAAGAGATCGTCTCAAGTGCCACCTTCTGAATTCTCTGGGATAGATAGGAGTGTATCCAACCCAGCGCCCTATCCTGAATACCTATCTCAGCCAGCCGGCTGAGTAGTCTGGCGTGGTCCACCGTATCGAAGGCGGCCGACAGATCCAGGAGTACCAGCATTGCTGAGTTACCTGCATCCATCGACCACCTTACTGACTCGGCTACCTCAATAAGCGCTGTTTCCGTGCTAAAGCCGGGTCGGAAGCCAGACTGTGTTTCATGTAGGATTTTGTTTACTTCTACAAATTTGCTCAGTTGGCGCTGTATGACTTTCTCCAACATTTTTCCCGGGGCAGCTGATAGAGATATTGGGCGGAGATTAGTGAGGTCTTCTGGATCCCCATTAGGTTTTTTCTTTAGGGGTAGGAGAGTAGCATGTTTCCAGACGTCCGGAAATGTGCCCGAAGCAATGGAAGAGTTCCAGATATGTTGAAGTGTGGGGGCTACAAAGTCAGCTATAGAGCTCCATAATTTTGCTGGGCAAGGGTCGTCAGGGGAACCAGATTTGCATTGGATGAGTTCTTGCCTTACTTCACTCAGGGGAATGTTCATGAACTGGGTGAAGGTCTCACCTGGCTCGCCATTACTCGCAAGGTCCTGTTTCACTGTTTTTATTACTGGTCCAAAAGAGTCGTACACCTTTTTAATTTTTTGGTCAAAGAACTCGGAAATTTGCTCGCATAGCGTAACTGTTGGTGCAACCTCCCTCTCAATGCACTTTGGTTTAAAAAACGACTGTACAACTTTGAAGATCTGTTTACTTGACTGTTCTGCCTGTAGAATCGAGTCCGCATAAAAGCGTTTTTTACTTTTTCTGATAGCTTTCCGTAGTTTTTTGGAGGCTTCCTTATACCTAGTTCTTTCCTCCAGGCCGTAATTTGCTCTCCAGAGTCTCTCCAGCTTTTTACAAGCTGCTTTCTCTTTCCTTAGTTCCTGCGAGAACCAGGGAGCTCTCTTTTTGATAGTGCTCTGGAGGCTGGCGCAATGGAGGAGACCATCTTTCCAACCCACTCATTGAGGAGTTGAGCATCAATATTGGCATTGTTTGTCAAAGATGGGGTGGTTTGTGCCAAGACAGGGCCCATAGTATTGGGGGTCAGCTTTTTCCATTGCCTTTTTAGGAAGTAACATTTGCTAGAAGCAGGAATGTCATACACCATGTTCAGTGTAAATGGGACAAGTGAGTGGTCTGACCATGTCAGAGGGAGTGGTACCTCAGGCAGCACATTCTTGATGTTGGAGAAGATGATATCAATAGTATGGCCCCCTGTATGTGTAGGGCCCTCATTGATCAGTCTAAGACTGGCCGTGCTTAATGTTGCTCTGAGCAGCTATGCCATGGCACAGTCGGGTTTATCCATGTGGATGTTGAAGTCACCTACCACAATGAAATGGGGGTGGAGGAGCGAGCTCTGAACAATCGTATCCAGTAGGGTAATCAGGTTGGGATCTACGCCGCCCGGAGGGCGATATATCACTAATCCTGCTAGTGATAGCTGAGGGCTCGCCTGAAAACAGAAGTGAAGGCCTTCGATTCCTTGAATAGTCATTGGGGCTGAAAATGTTAGTATTAGGTGCTCTTTAAAAATAATGGCTACGCCACCGCCTCTTTTTGTCCCAGAGCGGTTGGCGAGGCATATTTTAAATCCCAGAGGGACTGCAAGTGCAATGGAGGTCAAGTTGTCCTCCTTGATCCAAGTTTCTGTTAAAAACAGGAAATCCCATTCCTGCTCTTCTAGTAAAAGCCAAACATCGTCAGCATGTTTGGCTAGGGATCTGCAGTTCAGTAAGCCAGCTCTAAGGCCTATCTGAGGTGGGGATTTGGGATTAGGGGGCCTCACAAAGTCTCACAGTTGCTACATATCTGAGGGGGGTCGAAAGTCAGAGGATCTGTAGTGTGAGGGCAGCATTTGGATGGGGGAACAAGAGCCTTTAAGTCCTCACCTGACCATACTATCTTTCCACCTTGTGTTCCACTACCGGCAGCATGTCTGGCCCCGGCCGCGGTCTGGTCGCGGACGGGCGCAGACGGGCTTGCCTTAGGCGCGCCTTCGGCGGGCAAACGGCGCTCCCGCTGCGCTCATCCGCTGCGCTTCCGGTGGAAGCACATGTTAAATAGGGGATCAGATCATAGTTACAGGTTACATCGTTACAAAGGTTACACAGTTATTAGAGCATGGCAACATAGTTACTTGTAAGGTCGAGATAAAACAATAAGCACAAATACGTAAGGGGAAAAGCAGGCAAGGGGAAAGATTCAGGGGAGGGGTAATGACTTGAGGGGGAGAAGAGAAGAGTAGGGTGACGGACACAGCATGGAAAGAGTAGGGGAAGGGTGACGGGGACACAAACCGGTAGACGAGTCAAAGCAATGTCCAAAGTACAGCAAGCTGTGATCCCAGGGGAAGTGGTATCACTTCTCTTTCTCTGTTGTGGGAGGTTTCCTTTACGCAGTGGACTCTCTCAGAGGGGTCTCTGAGACTCGAAGGCCTACATACTGGATACTTCCCAAAAAGGGGAGAGGGAGTGCTTTGGCAAGGGGTGCCATACCATACCTCAGCTGTGAGGGTCTCCCTTGGCACATTGAACTCTCTCAGCTGGTTTGCTGAGACTCCAGAGTATAAATATTGGATCTTTCCCCAACAAGGGGAGAAGGAGTGCTTAGTCAAAGGGCACAAAGGACAGGGGGCAAGGAAGACTAGCAGGCAAGGTGAGAGATTCAGGGGAGAGGGAATAGGAGCTAGGGAAGTAGACAAAAAGATAAAGAGTACTAAAAGGGAACAAATTTAAATAAATGCGTTATTATATAGCACTGGTGAGACCCGAAGGAAACAGAGTGCTTTACATGAGGAACAATAATGTTGCAACTTACATCAGTTAAAAATTACATAAGTATCAAGAAAAGCATTTAAAGAACATAGGGGACAAGGTGAATGGCATATGAAAGGGTTAGGGGATAGGGTAAAGGGGTAAGAGGAAGATAGAACGTAGAGACGTCTATTGGAGTATTTTACGGGAAAAAGGGGTCTCTGAGAAAAGCACGACTGAGTTACTTTAGTATCTAGCGTTAAATGAGTTCCTTACCAAACGTTGGCCGCCATGTAGTGTAGTTCCTATATTCCCAATTGGCTCTGTGCATTGGAATAGTATATCCTATAGATATGGCATAGGACTGAGGTTGACTAGGTCTCTATCGAATATACTAAACTTAATAGTGAGTGTCAGCTAGCTCAGAGGCCACTAGAAAATTTCTCGAATTCACAAGAAAGAATTAGTTTTTGACAACTGCATAAACATGAGAACTTTGTTTCCCAAGAATAAGAAATATATCTAGAGTCGTGGAAACAATAGATAAGTATTTCACACAGGCAATCGTGCATGCTTCGTTTCTACAGAGTTGTAGAGAAAGAGAGAGACGGGTATTTTCAATAAAAGGTTTATTGAACAGAGAAGTGAACTGCTATAATCATTAGGCAGGCTGCAAAGTATAATGCATACAGCGTAAACAGTAATATGAAATAATACTGTAAGAGCATTGTAGGGTTTCTAAGCCATATAAAACACATACATAAATAACAAAGATTAAAATACTCAACTGGTGCTTCTAAAATACACATACCCCAATGTACTTAACCTAAGTCTAGTACGACAGGAAAAGTAAGTATTGTGTAGCATAGGTTTAGTATTCTTTGCCAAGAATCTACCAAAGGTTTCTCTAGGTTCTAATCAGCTCCATACCTTGGTTAGAATGAAGGAGGTCTGGTATCTCAGTCTTGGGACTCGATTTCCCAACACCCCGCAAGGGGAGTTTGGAAACACTGGAGCTGTATTCTCGGCAGGAGAAAGGCAGCCTCTGATCAGTGCGTCAGCTGGAGGGTCGGCTTCCTTTGGCACTTGCTGTAGCGAGCTATGTTTGGCAAGTAGATAGTCAAACTGCCCATATTAGGGCAATGTGAATTGTACCTATATAAGGGCATGAATCGTGAACATTAAATTGGAGCCTAAAATGCCACACAACAAGAGAAATATTCATTACCCTTGGCCATAGGGCGATGCCAAGATTGGATAGGACTCCCAAAATTGACTGACTGTCCCACTACCTCCTCGGATGAAATCTCCGCCCAGGGCAACTCCTGCAACGATCTCGTTCCTTCCCCAGTCAAAGTTAAAAAAGTCCAGAATAACAGAGTCTCTCGCTGCATCAGGATAGAAGAAGCAACATCTAAGCACAACATAAGATCAGACTCTCTTATAACCTTTTCTCTGGATCACTACACTCAAAGTTGCAATCTTTGGGGGCAGAAACCACGTTAATTGGTCCGTTGGAGGGGTGGTGATGGTCACCTCATCACCCTCCCTGTTAGAACCGGTTTTCAGACAATAACGCATACAGTAGTTCTCATGATCCACAATGTCCAAAGGTAATTCATTTTGTTAATGTATTTTGTAACCACATTCCTAATGTTTACATATGTAAATAAATTAGAATTTGCAATTCCAGCAAGTTGCCCATGTGTACTGTTTAATAAAGGTGCATTTGTTGATTAGTACATGTGTTCAAACAGTTAGGATCATTAAGGTTATTGGGTCAATAACTTCCAAGGAGTACTAAAAATATTTTGTTTCCCCTGCTCCATCAATTCACCCCTTTGCTGATTTTTAAAATCACCACTCTACAAATGTATCAGCAAATGTTTCTTGTCCATTTGCATTTGTTATTTCAGACAATTGTGTTCTTTTCATTTTGTCTTTGAGACCTGTTGTACATGTTGTACATGTTCTCTTTAAATTCAACTAATTCAATCTCTCCCATCTCCAGTTCTCTTGTTTCTCTTTCATTATTTTTCTCATTTTCTCTTTTTGCTTTATTTTGTAGTTTTCTCTTTTTAATAAACACATATGCTTATTATTGTTATTAATATTACTAATGTCACTGGAATTAGTATTTTCCCACTTAGAGAACTACCTATTTCGGTGAACCATTTCTTTATTGAGGAAAAACTTTTACCATGCTTCTCCCAAGCACCTTCAACCTCCAGTGGGGCAATTTCTTTATGCAACTCTTTAATGTTCTTTATATGCTTTTTTATATTTTGACTTTTGTCCAGAATATAAGTGCAACAATGTTGTACCTTCAGCATTTCGCAGACTCCAACCTCTTTTTGCCAAAAGAATATCAAGGGCAAGTCGATTTTGCATCACCATAGCTCTCATGGCAACCATCTCGGTATTTACCATCAAGACCCTCCAGCAGTATTCGTTGACAAACGATATGCTACTGTAGACAATTTCAGAATTTTGTACGCATTCAAATATACACTCACTGCTGGTATCAATGCTCCAAAAATGTCACCTATTATCACCAAGAAGCTTTCCCTTCGATTTCGGGTTAATGGTTTACCTATTTTGTGCATTCCCTTTGATCCGCTTTCCACATTGAAGGACCAGCCCTGGTTGGGAGGAAGATGGCAGACTAGAGCTGCTGCATCCCACGTCCACAATAGGCCTTTCAGCTCCCGACTGGCCTGCAGCAGTAGATTTCATGCCGAAACGAAACTGACAAAGACGATTACCGTAAACAAAATACTTGCACCCACATGGTGACCTTCTGACTCCGTCTTACTTACGTTTTGCTCTGTGGATGCTCATCTGGGGTGGCAGGGTGTGGCAGGCGGTGAGCAGAGCCTGCTGGAGAAACTTGTCCTCATGCACATCGTGCTCCTTCAGTAGTGGCTCCAGGGGTTCTACCTGTCAATACTGCAGCAGCGTTCCTGCATTCTGCTGGGGACATTCCTTTGTGTTTGCTTTGTGCCCGCTCTTTTGCCCGTCTGCCTGCTTGTCTGCCCATTAGGCTTGCTACCTCATACCACCGCTGGTCTTCCCCCACCCCCGCAGCTCCTTCTCACCAGAGCGTGGCCGCAGTGGGGGGGCCGCGAGTGGAAGGGACTACGACTACCATGAGCCTTAGCGGCCGGAAGCCACCAACACACGCTCCGAGCCAAAAGGCGCATAAATTTGAGGACATCTCCCGGTTGAGTGGGGGTTCTACCTGTCAATACTGCAGCAGCGTTTCTGCATTCTGCTGGGGGAATTCCTTTGTGTCCGCTTTGTGCCCGCTCTTTTGCCCGCCTGCCTGCTTGTCCGCTTATTAGGCTCACTACCTCATACCACCGCGGGTCTTCCCCCGCTGCCGCAGCTCCTTCTCACCAGAACGCGGCCGCAGTGGGGGGGGCACGAGTGGAAGGGACTACGACTACCATGAGCCTTAGCGGGCGGAAGCCGCCAATGCACGCTCCCCACCAGGAGGTGCATAAATTTGAGGACATCTCCCCGCGTCACTGGACAACAACAACAGAACACCCCTTTATCCACTCCTTTACCCTCACAGGTAGAGGGGAAAAGCAATCCGGTTAAACCTTCTATAAATGTGGATATTCTCCCCGTTATTGACCCACCCCCCAATCTACCCCGTTGGTGTTACGTACCACCTCTTAGCAAGGGAGTCAAAGAGGAATATAGCCAATTAAAAAACAAGGTTGCCCATTGGCTGTCCTGTAACACCTCAGAAGGAAAAACGGCAGGGCGTAATGTTATCATGGTCCGACGGGTGTCATGGTTGGGCAGGTCTAGAAAAACTAGAAATTGAGATTGTATTGTGAATAATTTCAATAGCCCAGCGCCCGTATATAGGATACTGAGGGAAGTAGAGCATGGTGGGTAGTTTATGGGGTCGTGCATAGAGATATTACCCTTAGGTTCTTTCTGTGGGTCATTGATACGAGTCCGATTTGACATACAGAATGAGGGTCATCAAGTTAGGACACCCTATCACAGAGTACACCAGGGAATGAGACGATTAAGGGTGAGGATACCAAGTGAACCCTACTGGGGTGGTTACGGGTTCCCCCCGCCTCTTGAGGGAATAAATAGATATGCAGTACTCTCTGGTCTTAACGACTGTGACTGACTGTACGGTAACAACGTAACGCCTATCCCCCCTAACAGTACTATTTTACCCCAAAATAGTTCTTCCCTGGCAAACAGTTTAGGGCCTGAGCCCGTATCTGTGGGAGTCAAACAAGAGAACCACGTCTCCCTTATAGCTGATGGTATCAAGAAGAGAATCCCCTTGAAATATTACTATCTGCCTCTTCTCTTGTGGTTTCCTTGGGAATCAAGGGGAACAACCAAGCTAATAACGTACTTTCATGGAACATTGCGGGGCTGGCAGGAAAGGATACTAACCCTTTGTGGGTGCAGGTTGTTAGTAATTTCTCACTAATATGTCTTCAAGAGACATGGCTTGTTAATTGCAATTTTGCACAGGAGGGGTATAGAGCCCTTTTTATTCCAGCGATTAGTGCAATTAGTGGTTGGGCCAGGGGAGGTCTGGCAATTTTCGAATCGCTGGCACTTAGATGTAGTATTAGGGTTATCCCTTTCGATAATAGAAACATCCAGGTCATCTCTTTAGGCCATAAAGATAATACCCTTCATGTGATAAACTTCTATAACGCTATTCATAAAGATGAGAGCTGCTGGATTGCTAAGTTGAATAATTTTGTTAAACAGGGCTGCAGCACACAAATAAAGAACCTGCTTATTGCAGGAGATTTTAATGTTCATCCTTGTGGTGACCCTAAGTCCAATACCATGGGAACACTGGGTTGCCAAATGATAACGGGACTCCACTTTGAGCATACTAGACAAGGTAAGGCCCTTAATGATTTGCTTGATGAGCTAGATTTATCCTCTGCGATGAGCTTTGCCCAACCACTTAATAAACAAAGGCATCCTACGTTCAAAGGCAGAGGCTGTGGTTCGTTTATAGATCATATCCTTTTGTCTAGGTCCATCGTACCTCTTCTCCAGGGCTTTTCCATAACCCCTAGTGCACACAGCGATCACAATCCTATCTGTGTGACTTTAGGAGGGAGCATAATGAAAAAAAGGGACAGGCACAATGGGGTATTACCTTACTACAAACTGATGGAGGGCGGCGGATTAAATGGAGCCAAGTAATCCCGTCTCTCTTTCATGATACACTTAAGGATATTTGTGCGGCAGAATTTTCCTGCTGCCTCAATGATGATTCCATGGCTTCAGGAATATTAAAATCCATTGAAGGCATTGTAACTAAAGTGGGAGGCATGTTATTAGCTCAAGGAAGATCTAGCTTGTCTAGCGAACCGAGATGGTTCTGTCACTTATGCTCAAAAGCTGCAAGAGAACTTAAGGCAGGTTTAAAAGCTACGCCTAGGGACAGCTCCTTGATTAGAATATTGCGGAAAAACTATAAAAGTGCCCTGGCCAAACGTAAAGTGGAAATTGAGGAAGCGCTATGGCGGGAGCTTCTAGATGCTGTGACCCTATTTAGTAGCTCTAGATTTTGGAGTACCATTAATCGATCACCTTTTTACGCGGCAGGGGTCAAAGAAGTGGGCTCAAATATTACAGATGAAGAATGGGTGTCCCATTTTGCTAATATATTTAAAAATACGTCCACATCGCCAGTCACATCCGATAAGATCTTAGGTAACAAAGTGGTGGTGTTTTCTTTGAATGAAATTGAGGAGGGTATTAACAACCTTACAAATAAAAAGGCCCGAGGTCCGCATGGCATCCCTCCGGATCTTTTTAAATCCAATCCCTCCTTTTGGGCCCAGATCTTGACCGCAGTGGGTAACGCAGTGGCCAAGGAAGGATGCCCAAAATCCTGGGGAGTTTCAACAATTGTACCAGTTTATAAGAAAGTGGATCGCAATTGTGTGAAGAATTATAGACCTATCTCCCTTATGGACTCCGTTGTCAAGGTCATAGGGGGAGTCATTTTAAAGAGATTGAGTACCTATGCGGAGGAGAATAAGATTATCTCGGACATTCAGTACGGGTTGTGTCCAGGTCACTCGACAATGGCTCAGTGCCTTAATCTCTATCTGATCCTAGGTAAATACTCCATCGCTCGCCCTGGGACCATCTACATGCCTTCATCAATCTTTCCTCGGCTTTTGATTGTGTCAACCGAGGAAAGTTGTGGCAGTCCATGGATGCCATGGGGGTGGAACACTCTCTGGTGTGTTTCCTGAGGTATCTTCATAGAGATACTAAGGCTAACATCAGATATACAATACACCTTAAGGTATCTAGGAACTTTAACACCAAAAGGGGGGTTCGGCTAGGGTGCATATTAGCGCCCTTCCTTTTTAACCTTTATATTATTAACGAAGAAGGAGTTTTGCAAGACACAGGGGCTGATTTCCGATATTTGGGATGGCGAGGACTACCCGTCCTGCTTTATGCGGATGACGCAGTCCTCCTGGCCCGCACCCCTAAGGGGCTACAAACCCTTCTTGATGCCTTCCAGGGATTCATGACCGAGCAAGATCTGGCCATTAACAACACCAAATCCTATGTGATGCAGGTGGGGCCTAGTTCCAAAAGACCGAACACCTTTGTGGTGAACGGAACCAGAGTGCCGAATTGTTCAACTTTTACCTATCTGGGTGTTCTTCTAGATGACCGAATTAATTGGTTAGCACTTTTAAATAAAAAAACGGGCGAATTCACTAGGGAAAATGCCGCACTATTCGGATTTGCTACTAAAATGGGCAACCGACCTCTGGCAGCTTTGTTAAAAATATACCGAGCCAAATGCTTATCCTTAGTCAGTTACGGGAGGGACATATGAGGATATTCTGGCATTGATGGCCTTCAGGTGACTGAAAACAACTTTATAAAACAATTACTGAGTGTTCCAAAGGGGACAGCGAATCTGTCAGTCCACGAAGAAATTGGTTTGCCTTATATAAGTGATACCTTGGCCTTACATCCCCTGATTTTCTGGCTTTTATGTTGTCTCAACAAGCATCTCCGCCTTACTCATAATCTTATGAGGGATATCCTAATCTTAGATCACATGATCAAAATCCCTTGGATCAAGTATTTAAAAACCTGTTTTAGTGAGCTGGGACGTCCAGACTTATTTATAAAACCTGAAGGCATTACTAGAAAGGATATAATACTCGTAAAAGATTCTTTCATACTAAACAAAACAATGGAAAGGGAAGAGAAAGAACTGTTGAAGCCCAGTGCACAGTTGCACTTGTTGCTTAAAACCTCCCCAGACATGGAATTATATTTAACTTTGCCAATACCAACATACAAGCGTTTTCTACTCATCAGGTTCAGAATGAATCTCATTTTTTATTAGCAGTACCAAGGGGAAGCCATAAAGGGATAGTGTTAGCTTCCTGTGGCTGCGACAATAAGCCTCCTCAGGATTTGCTTCACTTCATGTTCCTCTGTAAATATTATGAAATTCCTAGAATTTTGTATTTAAAACCAATTTAAATTCTTTTTTATTTTGTATAAGTTCGTCCTGCCCTTTTTTACTTGCAATTGCAGACACCAAATTGTATTCCCTTTGTGGCCGGTTTTCTAAAAAGTGCAATGAAATATAGAAAATGTTTAGATTTTTAACTGGATATAGTGTTTTTATGGTGTTTTTAATTATCTAATTTTAAAATGGCTTTTATGATGCCCTCCCCATCACTACTATGCTGAAATTAAACTACCATTTACGTCTTGACAAAGGGCAATGTATATTTCTGTGTTTATATTATGTGTTTGTATTGTATTCTGGAACGTATAACTTTTATGGTTTCTAAAAATGCAAACCGAATAAAGTGCTTTTGAAAGTTGAAAGTAGTGGCCCCGATTTTGCTCCTGGGTGTCCGGGATCCATTGGCCGTGTCTGGAGATGGTGCAGCCAAGAAACACATCCAAAGGCACTCAAGCTGCCCGGATTGCGGGGGGACAGTCCTCTGTGCAGCCTGAAGACAATGTGGGGATCGGGGGCAAAGCAGAGCTGTCTAAACCCTGCAAGACAGCTGTAAGGCTTCTGGAAGCAGGTAAGGCAGTGGAGCTTCTAGAGGAGGGGGAGCTCTGCGCTGAAATGGCTGACACTATTGCTCTTACAGTGCTACTTAACAGCCCTAATGCGAGGCTTGAAAAATAGAATAATAGTGAAAGTAATGGTGAAAACAGTGCGCTGCTGAAATGCTTGACAGATCAGGATCTTTCTACAAAACTTAATGCAGAAGCAATGTCTGGATGTACAAAGCGGCGCAGTGGAGGATAATGAAATGGAGCGACCGGTTTCTAACCTGCCTGATGGCAATGGGAGCAGCAACAATAAAAGCAATACGGAAGGTAACTGTGTTAGCACTCAAGATGTGACTCAGGGTGGCGAAGTTTTCAGCCCTGAAACCAGCCTGCTAAAGTTGACTAGCAATGCTAAACTAATCGGCTTTGTAGAGCTAGGCGCTCAAGGAAATTTAAATAGCAGCACTTTAGAGCACCCTCAGCAGGTCATCAATAAATAGCAGACTAGCGATAAAAACGCCAGTCCAGGAGGGGAGCCCGTATCACTAGACGTGCAACAAACAGGGCCATATAATACGTATTGTATACCAACATCTAATCAGAAGAGAAAGGGAAGGGCCATTAAAAATACTAATAACCGTAGGAAATCTAGTGACTCGCAAGCTGGGGCTGGACATACTAGCGTGGGCTTCCGACGAGGAATGGAAAACAGCCCATTAAGCAAATGGGTACAAGCCAAGGGGGTTGTTAGAGCTATGATTTCACACCTGTCTGCTACTGGCTCAGTACAATCTCAAGCATCTGCAAGTTTGAATTCTGCCGAAAGCAGGGCGGCTAGAGCGAGAGTGGTGAACAAAGCAACTTGTCTCAACCAGAAGTATTATCTGGGGAAGAGGTCAACAAGACACAGTCACATTCAATTGCAAGCATGGAAGAAATAGAACCTAGAGGCAGTAATCTATGTATGGGGAAGGAGCCTTCATTAGCTTCTGTTTTGCAATTTCTACAGGAGCAATGTGGAGAGGCACAAGCACATCATGCACAAGTCAGGGCGGATTACTTAAGTATTAAGGTGTCACTCGACGAGGTCCCAACTACAATTGCTAGTGTTGCTAAAGATGTGATGGAGCTGCAAAGTAGAGTTGCTGAAGTGGAGGAGACAGTCACTGCAGTTGCACAGTCAGTAGAGCTACATGATCAGCAACTGATACCTGCCTCGCTAAGATAGAAGACGTGGAAAACAGGCCGAGGCACAATAACCTGAAATATTTGGGGTACCAGAGGGAAAGGAAGATTCGGAAACCCGAAACTTTGTTGTCAACTTCTCCAGAAAGCCTTTCCCGATCTATCAGATTGGGATTGGGACTGCCAAATTCAAAGAGCACATAGGCTCCCTCTTACCATACAGAAGGTCAATACCCGCTATCCTCGCCCCATCTTGTTTTCTTTTGGAAACGTTATGGTCGAGACAAGCTTTGTCCTTCAAGGCCCGCCCTAATGCCCCGGTGGCTGTGGATTCTCCAATGATATTCTTTAGGTCAGATTTAAGCATGGCAACTATGGAAAGAAGATGGAAGCTGAGACAGGTAATTGATCCGTTTAAGGCTGCTGGAGTCCAGGCATTTCTCCAAGAACCTGCTAAAGTGAAAGTTATGAAAGATGGAAAGCAATTTTATTTTGTTTAGGCTGTAGAGGCTAAATTGGTGCTGAAAAAGTGGCAGACTGTGTAATTGGGTAGCTGTTAAGTCAGTACCTGAAGATTGTGCTCTCATGTCGCAACTGTAGGTCAGATTGGTGGATGCTTGGGGCTGTGGGCAGCAGAGCTGCTGTACAATATGATGAAATGAGGGTGGAATCACAGGTGGGATTTTTCTTTCTTCTTACATTATGGGGATTTAGGAGGGTTTTCAGTGGGGTTTAAGCTTAGAGACACCCTCTATGTCTGCTCATGGTGGGCCAGAAAGGGCTGTGCTTGGGGGCGGGGAGACACCAGCTGCCATTTTCAACGGCAGCTCTTTTGGGGGGGGGGGGTGATTCCTTCTGTGGCAAATGGGGAGGTTGGCTTCAGTGAGGGCAGGGGAGGGAGCTGCAAAGTGGGTGGGGTATTTAAAAAGCAGGGGAAAAAGTCAAAAAGAAGAGTTTTGCTTAATACATGGACATGGGAGAATGATAGCAAATATTGTGTAATTGTTTTAATGTCTGTGGCGCATGGTATTAAAAAGATATGGCATTAATTAGATGCTTAGCTTGGAATATAGCTGGCCTTAAAAGAAGATCCAAAAGGCAATTAGTTCTGGAAGAGCTTAAGACATATAAACCCCATGTGGCACTTTTGACGGAAACACATTTCGCCTATAAGGACCGGCGTCTTTTGGAACAGCTTGGTCTAGAGGTAGTTGTATGTACCTATAAAAAGTATATTTAATAGGGGAGCTGCTATTTTAGTATCAAAAACGTTGGGGTGTCACGTTCATAAAGTTTTACGAGATCAAAGGGGAAGATGGGCTATTGCTCAAATAGAAATTAATGGTGTTAACTATGTTTTCTGTGTCTTATATGGACCGAACGTTGATGATCCAACTGTATTTGATAATATATGCCTAGAGTTAGCAGGCTGGCAGGGAGAGTTAGTATTGATGGGGGATTTTAATTGTGTTATTTCATATGAGGTAGACTCCACTAGCCAACCATTGGTCCCATGAATGACGAAAGTGAGGGCTTTTATCTTAGAAGTGACCATATTATACTCCTTGCAGGATGCATGGCAGACTTTACACTTAAATAAAACAGGTGATACGTATTATAGAATCCACAGAAAGGGTTTTATAGTAAAAAGGGGATATTTGCGCTCTGCAGAGTAACTGGCTGTCAGGTCGACATACAATCAAGTAATATGGTGCTAACAGGAAAGGGGTGACCCTAACAACCCCATGGCTAGTATTTGGAACTCCAAACCCATACAACAATGACCAAGGACCTGTGCACACATAAAATTACAACACATAATATGTAAATATAATGAACAGATAGACAAGAAATCACCACATATTTTCTTGTTGTTTTAATGCTTATTTGTCTAGACACCAGCCGACACGTGTTTCATCCGAGTGCAGTCAACTCTGACTCTTCAGGGCTGGAATTAGTACAAAACAAGCTCACTTAGTAATCCGAAATATACAAAATATAGTCCCACATGAGAGACATAATGACCAGCTGTAAAATACATAAAGCATCTGTGGAAACCCGAGAAAAAAGTTCATGCAAAAGACAACTGTGTCGACGGACAGGTTAATAGGACCAGCAGTGTTCTAAGAATGACACTTTCAGTGCGTTGATCTTGTACAGAAATTCCCTCAATGGTTTAGATTTTAGTCTAAACAACAATTTCAAAGAATTTCACTCCAATCTTAAAACTACACATCTGTATAATCCTGTGCGTCTGCTCAGTGTTCAGAGGAAATCAAAGTGCTGATACACCCACACTCATTGGTGCTACCCTAGAAAGAAGAAAGTGATTCATCTTGAGTAATGTCAAATGACATGCGAGACACATACCCAAGTCATAATAGATGGCATGGATAATCTATAGAGAGAAAGGAATGAAAAATAGCATAATCAGTTGATGAGATTCTACACTTAACCGGCTGAAAACACACACGCTAGAATTGGTAAATACCACTCCAAGAAAAACTTACCCCAAGACCGGTGATAATTCCAACCCGGTCGGGGTCATAGTTAGTTGAAGATGCCAATGTAATTCCAGTGAAATTCAAGGTACTCCGCTAAGAAAAGGGAAAAGGGGAGGAAGGGAGGTCATTAGGGAATATTATCAGAAGATAAAAATTCCAAAGATCAGAAGAGCATCCAAAAAGTGATAGATGGGCAATACCTAGTACAAAGTCCAGATTCAAATCCGAAAGGTGAGTCTATCTATCAGAAATCAATTGTCACGTACATCCACTGTGTATGAAGAATATGAGAAAATAGACAAGGGTCTAATATTAAAATGCCAGCATAAAAATGGAAAAATCACACGAGCCCTTGGGGGTCTGGAAGAAAGAGAGACACACAACACCTCCCACCGTTGAGGAACCCACCTGAATAATAATCAGTGGGCATGGAAAAACGCCGTACAGGGGTCTGGGAAGGACGGGCAAGTCTTACTGCAAGCCTGCAAAAAATGAAAATTCAAACTATAACACCCATAGTGCCAGAACAAGTATAAAACCACTCACAGCCGCGTTGTGCAAAGTAGTGGTCAACCCCTCGAGTCACGCAAATGGTTTCAAAATCCTGCATTCAAAAAGACTGTTTTAGATTAATGTATTCCTAAAGGTCGAGTAAAAAAACAAAAGGACCATAATCAGTAACTTGATATGCTAACACGAGGTGCCCGATATGCTCAAGATTACTAACATGAAAAATTGAGGGGCCCCGCGTCCCGGTGTTCGCTCTAGCTGCCCAGATGCTGTGTTCCTCGGAACAACCGGAGATGAGGTAACAACAGTTACACGGGAGGCGATGGAAACACTAGACTGCGTTCAGTGTTTTCGGAAATAAGAGAAATGGAAACCCGGAAGTACAGCCACGCAGAGTCTATTCCGGTATATGACAAAGATAATGAAGGATATATTAGCTATTTGCAAAAAGAAACTCCAGATTACCAATGAGACTTTAATAAAGTAGATTGCATATGGAAAGTGGGGGGGTTTATCTTTGTGAGGAACTATACCCTATAATGAATCCTATAATTGCACATAACAAACGCAGAACAATGAGGCTGCCAGACCCTATTACTCATGCTCAAGAGAAGTAAATGGTGCTTCTTGGGAAAAAGTGCACCACAGCCTAAAATTAGTGTCAATAGATATTAGTGGTAATTCAAATTAGTGTAATCTTAAAACCTGGGACAAGTTTTGTAACATATAGCACAGAAAATAGCTTTTGAGAAATGCATCTATTTGTTTCCACAATCCCAATGGATAATAGCAGGATCCTGTAGCTGACCTGATGCTGGAATACCTTAAAACTCAGAACAGGAATCATATTAATTACAACTGCCTCAACAATAATCTTAAAATATTCTATATAAAATTATGCAAAATGCTTAAAGCTGTAAGAGAATGATGTAAAACCACACCATCCGATCTATCTCAATCTGTAGAAAAGAGCGATCAAAACATTTTAAAAATTTGGATATGGAGCAAAAAATATATATATATTCTATACTCCGAGTAGCGGGAGAAGTGAGAACATTGTAGCAAAAGGGGGGGAAAACTGAAATAATGTTCCTGGTTTGCCACAACAACATCGTAAAAATAGAAGTAAGAGGATGTTTAAACAGGTCTGAATACCCAAGAGAAAATAAGAATGATGAGTATCATAAGTATGTCGATAAAGCCCCTATGCTTTACAAAAATAGGAACAGCTGTTCGAATTGCATGTAGGAAGCTTAATGAGAGAAAACACCAACACCAGTGGTCCTTCAGCTGTATTGACATCATTAACATATGCTGGTGTGCACAAAATTATTATATGTTCTCAACTAAAGTCATTGACATCACATTTGTGTTATCAGAAATGTATACCCTTAGGTTGACATTCGGAGTTACACAAATAGATTTGAACACATGGTATTCCATCATATCCTACTGTATACCAAATTCAAGGAGTACAGAACACAGTGCCAGTTGGGCTTCAACCATAACTTGATCTGATAGAAAAAAGTCACGATAAATTGTACTTTACATTTGTTAAACTGATCCAAGCAACTCATCTGCAGTTACTGTATAATGAGAAAATGTGGATTAATGTCCTAGAAAGTATTGCATTTCTGAGTCACAGTTCCACCCATGTTGAACTGACTGCAGACGCATAATCCACATTGCTTCTGTTCTGCGCAAGTTGAGTTCCCTGTTCCCTCCTCTTTTCTCTTCTTTGTAAATTATCTTTGTTTTCTCTGACTTGTTATTTCATTCACTTGTTCTGCTTTGTCTTTGTTCAAATGTACTATTTTATATCTCAGTCTTTTAATGTTATTGGGCCAATTGTCTCCTTTTCATGCCCCTTTCAGTTTGTTTTCCTTTTCTCCTCGTTCCGCTCTCCAAGTTCTTTTTCTTGGTCCTGATCTTTGCCTTATTTCTTCGTCACTTTCTCCAGATTTTGTTTCAGATCTCACTTCACTTTCTTTAACTTTAAACTTTATGATCTCTGTCTCTTTGTCTGAATTCTAATCTCCTTGGGTTTCTTTTTCTTGTAATTCTGAGTCAAATTCTCCTTATGTTTCTGCAATTTCCCCACCTCTCTGTCTGAATCTGAATTTTCTTGAGTTATTTCTATAATTTCTGGAGGAATTTCCCCAAAGCGTGTACTTGGCTGTTCACCGCCGCTGTCTATTGGTTCAGTTTCTCCTGTTCCAATATCAGTTCTTTGTTTTCCTGATTCTTCTGTTTGTCTTTCCCTGGATTCAGGTTGGTCTACTTCAGATGCCGAACTGGTATCTGATATTTCCAGATGTCGACTTACAGGTAGATTTCCAGGTCTGGAACTCTGATTGTTTCACTTTCTTCTTCAGATGCCGAACTGGTATCTGATATCTCCAGATGTCGACTTACAGGTCGATCTCCAGGTCTGGAACTCTGATTGTATGTCTGGCATTAATCCAATTTTTCACACTTGCCCACTTTACTGCTGTGGTAGTTACCAGAATCACTTGAGGTGGCTTGTCCCAGCGAGAAACCAAGCAATTTCTAATTCTATGTACTTTTATGCAGACCCATACTCCTGGATTTAGATCATGAGCTGGTCTTCTCTCAAGAGTAGTTGCATCCGGTATAACCTGATGAAACACAGAATGCACCCCATCAGCCAATCCATTCCAATAGTCCAGAATGAGATCATCAGTTATAGTCAGAAGTTTGTCCCATTATTATTTCATGAGGACTCAGACCTGTTATTCTGTCTGGTATGCATCTTATGCTCATCAACACTAAGGGTAAGGCATTTGGCCATTTGAGTCCGGTGGCTTGACACATTTTCCCTAGCCTATTCTTGATTGTGCCATTTACTTGCTCAACCACTCCAGAAGCCTCTGGTCTGTAGGCACAATGCAGCTTTTGCTGAATGTCTAGGGCTTCACATATCAGTTGGATAATTTCATTCTGGAAATGAGTTCCTTTATCTGTTTCTATCGTTACCCGAAAGCCATATCTAGGATTGAATTCTCTCAGTATGAGCTTAGCTACAGTAACTCCATCATTCCTTCTTATCAGATAGGCTTCCACCCAACGAGAGAACTAACAGACTACCACCAAGGCATACCTCAATCTGTTACTTGGGGGCATTTTAAAAAAATCCAGTTGCATTCTGGTAAAAGTACCTCCTTCACGGTTTTTGTTCCCAAACTCACTACTGCCTTCCTTCCTGGATTTATCTGTTGGCATATAAGGCATCTTTGACAAAGGATTTGAGCTGTAGCCGTAAACTTGGGGTTGTACCAGGTCTGTCTAAAAGTCTGATCATGGCATCCCTACCTATGTGTTGCCCGTCCAAAGAACATCCGTGCCATGTTAGAGATCATGCTATCAGGCATAACTGGTCTTTCATCTCAGTAAACCCAGATTTCATCTTCCTATCTTCGCCTACAGCCTGCTTTTATTCAGTTTTCTTTTTCCTCACCACTTGCTTCTTCCTGCAATTGTTTTACCTCTTCTCACATTTCAACTGGGTTAGTAAACAGCAAGGGACATAAAACATGTACTTGTTCCCTCCTCTCATTCATTGAGGTCATATTTATGGAACAATATTGGGCTAATTCATCAGCAAATTGTTATCTACTGCAATGTAATCAGTTCCATTTTTGTGAGCTGTACATTTTACCACCGCAATCTGTTTAGGCAGCTGTAGGCAGCCAAAGGCAAGCCCGTCTGTGCCCGTCCACGGCTGTGCGGGGACCGGGGCCACAACCCCTGGACAAAATGTGATAAGAACACAATGGAGTGCGGAGCTACTCTGGGGACTTCGTCATAAAATCCCTAACATATGGTATCATAGCATGAAGGTGGAGGAGGATGGATGCTAGAAAAACTGCCATTACATGCTTGGTGTGGCAGATGAGGGTAAGCTGGACGAAGCTAGGCCGGCATGTGAGCTATTAAATGTCAGATCTATGCGTAAGCAAAGGCTCGATATTTTCGACCTACTCACTGATAAAAATCTAGACCTATTCCTCACGGAAACGTGGCTGGATGCTGACTAAGAGCCAGACGTCAGTGAGGCACTCCCTATGGGTTATATGATGGTCAGGCTGGACCGGGCCTCGGGTAGAGGGAGGGGAATAGCAATTGTTTTTAAACAACTGCTATGCTGTCAATTGGAGAAGCTAACTGTAGCTGATAGCGAGACGGGCGCCTTTACTAATGAAGTGAATCCACGCAATATGGTAAAAGGACTCCTGATATATAGACCTCCGGGCCCCTACACCAGATTTGTTGATAGTCTGGTCGAAGGAATTACGGAGGTGGCTCTTCGGAGAGATACATTCCTTGTGTTAGGAGATCTTAACATACACTTAGAGAACTCACTTGATAAGGGGGTGGCAGGCTTCTGCCAGGAATTGCAGTCAATCCAGCTCAACCTAAAAGTTAAGGCCCCCACCCATGAGCAGAGTCATTTACTGGACCCTATATTCACCAATTGGAGGGAAGTGTAAGTTAACTCCCCTATCCCCATCCTGTGGTCTGACCATTTTTTGTGCCGTTTGTGGTGAGTACTCCTGAAGTTAGAGTTCAGGAACAGCCTCTCTCAAATTACCCCAGTAGTAAATGGGTCAAATTCTCCCAGGCCCAGTTTAATGTAGCATTGGCTAAAGGAGGTAGGCCGGGTGGTATGGATGTAGCATCCGCATACAGTAATTTAGATAGACGTATAATAGAGGCCCTGGATAGCACAGCCCCGCTATGCCTGAAAGACACACGGAAGAGATCACAGAAATCGGCTCTGTGGTACAATGATGATCTGCATCGAGCAAAGGCAGAATGTAAACATCTCGAGAGGCAGTGGAGGATAGCCTTTCTGAATCAGGCCAAGCTGGAATACAAAGCTAAGCGGAGGGTCTACCATGTGTGGTAAATAAAACAGCAGTATTATTACGCATTAGCCGAAGCCATAATGCATTAGTCCAAATATCTAGTATACAGACTCAATTTTGTATTTCGAGTCCGCCATTTTTATGCCATACATTGCCATGTGCTCAAAGTTCTGATTGTCCTACCTCTCTGCCAGTTACACTGTGAATTCTACCTAGCAACAGTTATTATTAGTCCTTCTTGAGAGTGTAGCGCATGCTCAGCAAAAGTAACAGCTGTTCCTTAGTAGCATAGCCCTCCCATGTTCTAGAAATACTGTTAGCTCCACCCACTGATATGTTTAGAAATGTCCTTACGTGGTTGTGGACTCTGTCTAAACTGTAAACTGAACCCCTTCCACTGTGTATAAAAGGGGCCATGTGCTTGTATTCAGTGTGCTACTTTGCACAATGCTGTAGAAGTGTTGTGGAGGTTGTATCACCACATTTAAAGGTTTATTAAACTATGCTTTTGTATTTCCAGTTTCCTTGCCAACTTCATTTGTAAGTCTAAGGACTTTGTACACAGAAGGGCGAACCATGTTGGTACTTTTGGGCCTTGCTGAGGTCTGAATTCTTCACATGGACTGATTAGAAGGGCCAAGACAGCTTACTATACAGGGAGAATTGGTGATGCGTAAAATGACATGAAGGAATTGTTTAAGATCTATAGGGAAATTTCCTCGACTAAACCATCTGCTATGCCCATGGAATGCTCAGTGGAATCCTACAATCGCATTGCAGGATTCTTCTCTGAGAAATTGGCCACAATCTACTCCTCCTTTTCGGGAGAAAAAAAAAGGGATCAGAGTTCGTTGAGGCTGAGCGGGAGGATGGGGGATCGTACATGCTGGAGAATTGTTCCACCCCTCCCCACGAGGCACTACGTCAGATCTGTGGCTCTATAAAGTCGGTCTCCCCCAGGGATCCCGCCTCGCCAAAACTGCTCACAGAAAGCCTTGAGGTCCTGGAGCCCTATATTAGACATCTGTTAGATTTATCTTTCAGGACGCATACGGTGCCTGTGGGGTGGAAGCAGGCGGTAGTTCTTCCCTTCCAGAAAAAGCCCAACGTTGGCTATGAGAAAATGGAGAACCTTCGTCCAATCTGGCTGCTACCCTATCTGGCCAAAGTGGCAGAAAAGGTTGTGAATTCCCAACTTATGACGTACGTGGAGGAAGTTAATCTGCTCCACTCGACGCAATTTGGGTTTAGACCACGCCATTCAATGGAGTCAGTTCTGCTAATGGCCGTCGAGACCATCAGACTGGGGGTGGATGAGGGTTAGACCATGGCCCTTATTCTCCTAGACCTGAGTGCAGCCTTTGACACTGTATGCTATAAGGGACTTATTTCTAAGTTGTTTTGTACGATTTGTTGAGTTGTACCAAAAGTAACCCACTCAATGGTATCCACAGGATAACAATCTTACTCCACAGTTGAAAATAAATTAATGGAAGGTTGAAGGAAAACAGAGCAAAAAAGTTATATTTCAAACAAAGTTTTTACTGCAAAAAGATTTTTGGGAGATAAATACAAAACAAATCAGTTGGAGCAAAAAAGTCATGAACACAGATGGACCAAGTTTTCTCTATGGTTCATAACTTAAAGTATCAACTCCTAGTGGATAAAGCAAACAACCCAAATTAATCAATGAAAAGTGGTTGTAAGTTGTTGTCAAAAACAACATTAAAGGAGATGATGAGGTGTCGACGTTTCGGTCTTTGCTGCAGGCAAATAGAGAAAACTTGGTCCATCTGTGTTCATGACTTTTTTGCTCCAATTGATTTGTTTTGTATTTATCTCCCAAACATTTTTTGCAGTAAAAACTTTGTTTGAAATATAACTTTTTTGCTCTGTTTTCCTTCAACCTTCCATTAATTTATTTTCAACTGTGGAGTAAGATTGTTATCCTGTGGATACCATTGAGTGGGTTACTTTTGGTACAACTCAACAAATCGTACAAAACAACTTAGAAATAAGTCCCTTGTAGCATTTTTTGTCTTTAATTGTACAGTGCCCAAGCCTACAAGGGTTGATTGGGTTTCCCCTGCCTATAACTTTGCCTTTGACACTGTAGCACACTTCACCTTGCTACAGTGTCTGGATAAGGGTGGGATCTCAGGGGCAGCATTGAAATGGATTCAGTCCTTCTTGACTTATCGAGGATTCCAGGTTAGGCAGGGGGATCACTATTCAATAGTGATCATCCTGGATCAGAGTGTACCACAGGGTTCGGCCCTGAGCCCAATCTATTTAATCTATATGTCTCTCCGGTAGCAACTATAGTTGAGGGCTACGGCTTGCGTATTGTGTCCTATGCCGATGACACGCAGATGGTCATCTACCTGTCGCGGGCACCCGACCAGGCTGCACTTATCTTCAGAGCATGCATGCAGGAGCTGGCCTCATGGATGTCTACCAACTGCCTGAAGTTGAATGGTAGCAAGACTGAGGTGCTCGTGGTGGGGGGGCTCATCTGTGTGGTCCTCAGCATTGTGGCCCTCTTGTTTGGGTCCAGCTCCCATGCCATGCCAGCAAGCTAAGAATCTGGGCGTATGGTTTGACTCGGATCTGTCATTTGCGCCACAGATTAGCCGTGTGGTGGGGGTGTGCTTTGGGGTTCTGAAAGTTCTACGGAATGTTTTGGACCTCCTCTCGATGTATGCTAGACAGACACTGGTGCACGCCCTTGTCACCTCACGATTGGACTATGGCAAACTCCTGTATCTGGGTGCAACGGCTAGGAGCCTAGACCGTCTGCAGGTGCTGAAAAATGCTGCAGCCCGATTTGTCCTGAGGCTCCCAAGGAGAGCTGCTTCAAAGGCCGCATTGCAGGCTCTGCACTGGCTCCCAGTCAGGAGAAGAATTGAGTTTAAAGCCATGTGCATGTGTCACCGTATTATTGGGGGCAGAGCACCGGGGCCTTTACAGAGTCTTATTACACAGTACAGACCGGCTCGGTCTCTTAGATCCACAGGTACTGGCCTGCTAGTGATTCCTAAAATTAAAAAGGCCTGTATGGGGGGCAGGTCTTTTCGGCTTCTGGCTGCAAGGAGCTGGAATAAACTCCCATTGGAGCTTCGCCTGAAACCATCAGAGGCAAGGTTCAGGGAAAAACTCAAGACTCATCTGTTTGTGCGGTAGCTGAGGCGCAGTGAGCACAGTTGAGGGCAAGTTTTTCCACTTACCACAGTGCGGGGACACGCCGGTGTGCGTAACCAGGCGCTTTATAAGTTTCCCAATTATTATTATTATTATTATTATTGTATCGCCTTAAGCAACTTCTTCACAAACTCACCATTCCTTATAGGAGACCCTGAAAAAGTCAGGAATACCCTCTGGGACCAGATCTGTCCAAAATCATGGACCACTCCGAAGCCATACTGGCTATCCGTGATCACAGTAATTCGAAAATTTCTTCCCAGTTTGCAACCTCAAATCAGAGCAATCAGCTCAGCAACTTGGGCTGAACGTATTCCTCTCTAACAGTACGCTTCCATTATGGTTGCCACATTACATACAGCATACACAGAGCTCAAAACTCCTTTGTTTGTTCTCAGGCATGATCCATCCACGAACATTACATCATCTGACTCTTTCAGAGGTTCATCTCTGATGTCAGGACGGGGATTTGTGCAAAATTCAAGCACATCCAAACACTTATGATCAATCTCATTGTTAACCTCTGCATTTACTGCATCAGGCAGTAAGGTGGAAAGATTCATACTTGCCCATCTTACAATGGTTACATTGTCTGCACCCAAGATCACTTTTTCATTTCTAGTCAGCCGACTATGTGTCATGAATTGTGTCTTAGTTCTGGTCAGGAGAATTTCAACTGAATGTGGGACATATACTGTGAGAAGTTGGCCTGGTATATGATGCTCACTAGTTCTAGTGAACACCTTGTACCATGCTAAGCAACCCTTATGATGATTGGTTGCAAGTCAACCTTATAGATCAGCTATCCTAGTAGGGTGGACAAAGCAGTCTTAGGCTAAACTCTGTAAAGGCATGTGAATCAAGCTGTTTTACCATACACAATCCCCTTAAATACCAAATGAAAGGACACCACACAGATATATATTGAAAATATATATATATATGTATTTACTACAAGTATCCCCTATACTTTTTACGAGCACAGAAGCAAATGCGTTTAAACAAAACACAGTTTAAATATACAAAAGTTGCACAATATGGATGAGCCCTAGGGGCCTCCTAAACCATATACTAAAATAGTGGTAGAAGAACCACCAATCAAAAAGGAAGTAGGCCTAGGGCCTGGGGAATCGCTGGAGCTGTTCGGGACTAACAGTGAAGAAGTCAGGAAAGTCCCGCGGGACTCGGGTGCAGCGCTTAAAGCACACGCATGCACCAATGCAATGTCAATGGTGCGTAAAAGTTATGAAGTTACTGTTAAAGGAACCTTCCAACTGACCTAGAAGGACAAAACTTTACACATATACACTAGAGGTGTGTACCAGTACAGGAGCACCGGTGTTGCTGAGTTACCTCACCCACAGGAAGCGGGTGCACAGGTGCAAAGTAGGGTCGGGTTTCGTCACGCAGGTCGATGGTGCATGAAGATGAAGATGCTGCAGGCAGGTCGTCGAAGAGAGTTCCGGTGGATCCAAGGTTGGATCTGAAGAGGTGAGGACCTGAAAGCAGAGGAGACAATGTTCAAAGTCACTAGCCAGTGACTACCGTGGAACCAGGATGGAACCAGGCGATGTCGGGTGCAACCAGGCGAAGAGGTTAAGATTGTCTCTGCAGCCACGTGGACACAAAGAGGTCAAGGATGTCCAGGCGTCGGTCACGAGCTGTCCCTCAAAGGCTCTAGCTGATGGCGGTGTCAGCTTCTTGATCGGAGCAAACAGGCCTTGACTAATGCTAGCCACGCAGGAATCGATGCAAGCTTCTCACTCGGACCAGCAAGGTCAGAGCAGGTGCTCCTTTTCAGGGGAGCGAGGGCCAGTCTGGAGCAACCAGACCAGCCATGTTGTTTGTAGGTTTCGTTGCCAAGATGGCCGCTAGCTATGTGGCAAGTGGCCGGGATGGCGCGTCAAGTGTCAAAGTGCAAAAGGGCCCCAAGCAGATTGTTGAGATGCTGGGGGGCTGATCTTCAGTGCAAATGCTGCTCGTTGTTGGGGCTTCGCAAATTCTAAAGCACAGCATCGAGGGTGCCTCGGGTGCTGCGCAGTCAGCTTCTTGGGGGTCTTTCAAGAGGTCCGGTCCCACGCCTCTCGGTTCCTCCACGGGTCTCTTCTTTTCAGGGACTGTGGATCAGGCTCTGAGATGTCTGGGAATCAGGGTCTTGTCGGGCTCTGGGCTTGGCCTCCGGCGGGAGGCGGGAGGCGGTGGCAAAGCAGATGTTGAGTTGCTGGATGGTGCCCGTATTCACAGGGTGGTCACTCCTTGGCCACAAGGGAGATGCTCGTCAGTCTTCTGTGCAGCAGAATTTCGAAGTCCAGTTTTCTTCTTAGTTTCAAGTCGAGTTCAGGATGATCTGAAGTCTTGGGACACAGCTCCTACTCTTATTTCAAATCTGGGGGCCGGATCACCTGCTAGGTCCCTCCTCTGGGTGGGACCAGGAAGGGGGGTGGTTACACCCCCGTTCCTTTGTCCAGCTCCGCACCAGGACTGGGGCTGGAAAGCCCCAGCACCGGTTTGGACTGGCTTATGCACGGGGACACCTTGTGTGCCCCAGGCATGTCTCATTCTATTCAGCCCTGTCCTACATAATACACAAAATTCTGTCTGGGGTGGTGCTAGCATCTCCCAAGGCAGGAAACCCTTTGTCCAAGCCTCCCTCGCAGGAAGGACTCCCAGCAGCAGGAGGTAAGACTTGTGTCTGTGGTGGCAGCATCCATTTTGTGATGCTGAGGCTCTAGTTTAACTTTAACCGGGGTTCAGGTTATGTACATGTCGTGTCCCTCTAGAAGGGCGGAATGTTACCCCCGTCGCCAGAACTGGCGAGGGGGTAGTATCCCAATTCGTATGATACCTTACTCGACATGTTTTGATACTGCCAAACCAAAGTTAGCAAGTAACCGCGAGGATTATAATGTACTTAAGAGTATATGGAATGGCAATATCCCGGAACAGCTAAGGGAGTTGTTCCCGACAGTTGCAGACAGGCTCAGCCCATGCCAGAGCACCATCTCACATGAAACCGGGGACAGAAGGGACCTCCATCCACATCGACCTCCATTTCCTCAATTAGTGGTGCTGCAAGTGCACAACGTAGTAAAGTTCGGCAACACACATCCTCCTCTTCATCTGGCATTAGCATGACCAGTATCGCCTCCTCCGCCCCCCACAGACATTTGAAGTCCGCTGTTTGGGACTTCTTTAGTGTTAGCACAACAAGGGAAAACATAGCCATTTGTAGCATTTGTAAGTTTGGAGTTAGTCGTGGTAAGCTTGGTACCAACTATGGTACCGGAGGCCAGAGAGGTCATCTTGAGAGACAGCACACTGTCAAATAGCATGCACACCTAAAGGAGATCAAGGAAGCCGGAATTGCAACTCAACAATTTGCATCCGGTATTCTTTCATCTGATGATGACGAGGAGGAAGAAGCGTCACACACTTCACTTACACCCAGGACCCCTGTCAGCAGCACACCCCCTGTGAGCCACACTAAGAGTGTGGGAGAGAGTGAGACACCAATGCGAAAAAGTTCATCATCACCGAGCGTAACTGGGTCGAAGAAGTGATCATCATCATCATCCCGTAAAATCATGGTCCAGCCCACCATTAGAAGCATGTTGTTTTCAGATGCGCCATTTGAACGCAACCACCCAATGACGCGTCTGTATAACACTAAGCTGGCTAAAATGCTAGCTCTGGACCTTCTCCCTTTTTCTTTTGTGGAAGGGGTTGGTTTTCTTGAATTAGTGGCAACGCTCTGCCCTAAATGGAAGGTTCCTAGCCGGTTCTATTTTGCCAGAGTTGCGGTTCCAGCACTACATGAAGATGTGCTGGAGGTGATTGGGGCAGCTTTGCAAAAGAGTGCTGTTCACACTATACATCTGACAACAGACATGTGGACCAGTGGCGCAGGCACTGATTACATGTGCATCACTGCACACTGGGTCTCTTTTTCAGGAGTTACAGCAAAGCTAAGGGCCGGTGTTGACCCGGACAACGTTTTTAAAGCTGCTCGGAAACATGCAACACTAGCCATGTTTGACATGGAGACAAGTCATTCAGGAGAAAACATTTGGAGAGAGTTTAACACAAAGGTCTTTCAATGGCTGTCCCCAATAAAACGCAAGATTGTTTATGTTTCCACGGATAATGGCGCCAATGTAGTTAAGGCCATGGATCTAAGTAACTATTTCAGAGTGCTGTGTTTGGCGCACTGTATAAACCTGGTTGTTAAACAATTCTTGAGTGAAGAAAGTCCAGTGTGCAAGTTACTGACCACCTGCCAAAGAATGTGCACACATTTCAGCCATTCTTTTAAGGCCCGGAAGCATCTGAGGGGCCTGCTACATCAATGTTGACTGCCAGTGAAAACATTCATCCAGGAGGTAGCAGCACGTTGGAACTCAACCTTCTACATGCTTGAGCGTCTGTATGAGCAGTGTGCGGTAGTCGATCAGTATTTCTTTACACAGGGTACAGCTATGAAGGACCTGAGGATACATGCGGAGCAATAGTAGCTAGTTAAAAGCCTGACAGACATGCTTCGTCCTTTTTGAGAACTTCACGCGTGCAGTCAGCGGGGAGGACTGTAATTTGGGAAAAGCTATCCCATTGTTGCGCATGCTAGAGCACCAACTGAAGGCGGTGTCTTCTACATTTCAAAAAGATAAAGAAAAGCAAGAAGCTTTTGATTTGGCGGAGAAATTATTACAGCGCCTACTTTGCGATGAATGTCTTCAAAAGATCCACACAGAACAGCATTTCATTTGTGCTACTATTCTGGATCCATGCTACAAAAAGGCGCTGGCAGGCAGAGCATTCTTTCCTTTTGGTGACGCAGAAGTTTCAAAGTACAAACATTGGCTAGCTATGTCAGCCATGAGGTTTGAAAGAGAACGGCAGGAAATTGAAGGAAAAGGCAGTACATCAGCATCAGAAGGCCATCCGGAGTCAAAAGAATCCACTTCTGCACCTGTGGCTGTGGCAGAAGTGAGTGATTTTCCCTCTCAGCCGTTAAAGACTCCAGCAACCGGATCATCTGCACCAGACACCAACAGTAACATTGTGTGAAGAAGAGGATTGGCTAACTCAGCTAGGGTTTGCTTCTCAAAAGGTCCCAGCAAAAAGTAAGCAAAGTGGAGGAACCGTGGTGAACCTTGAGTCGATGGTGCTGGACTATCTGAATGACTGAACAGTGGTCTATGTTCATGATGACCCATTGGCGTATTGGCATGGGAAAAAAGAATTGTGGCCAGAGATCTCCAACCTGGCTATAAATTACATGTCTCGCCCACTCGCAAGCGTGTCTTCTGATCGTGTTTTCAGTGCTGCTGGTGGCATTGTAACTTGCAAAAGGACCCGCCTCTCGCCCAAAATGTGGAGAGGTTAACAATGATCAAGATGAATCAGCACCTCATACCACCAGATTACAAAGTACTGGAATACACGCCGGAAGAAGACGAGGAGGACACCAACTTAGATGAGGGAATTTCTTCTCTGTTAGGTGACCTACTCCCGCCTGAATACGCAGAGTATGAGGACGAACTCTTCTTCCCTAACACCGAGCCCTGAAAATGAGCCAATGAATCAATAACTTTCTTTTTCGTCCTTATTCACATTATTCCTGTGTGTCTGTCTTTCTTTGTTTTGCAAAGTCAATATAAATAAAAACTTTAATCACCATAATCACAAAAACAAGCCAATCATCAGAACTGTCTTCACTTATTTGCTTATTGATTTGAAGGTGCCGCAGTCTGCATTCCTCAGGTTCACAAGTTCACAAGAACATGCTCCTCTATCCTCCTCCTCCAGACTCCTATTTCCCTCAAAGCAGATGGCTGGATTACACCCAATAAGGAAAGACTCTGCACTTGTGGGGGTGTTCTACTTCTTTGCGGGTGAGTTGACGGCTCTGGGGCCATTGCTGGGAAGGTCTAATACCGGATAAAAGTGGTTTGGAGAAAATCAGAGTTGAAAAAGTTATTGCATTTTTGCCCACTATCATGTTTTCTGGGGCCTTTTTGGGTGGGTTCCTGGTGTCTGGGAGCAACGCTGGGTATGGATACTTTTGATTGCAAGTGGTTTTGAAGCACATCCATGGTGGCAAAGGGGAGTTAGGGCCCAGCTGCAGACCGCGCGCGGAGTGATTTTGGAAATTTGCCTGAAAATGACTAAGTCCCCATTTTTGTAGTTTTGCTTTTTGGCTGTTTGGGGGTCTTCTACTAGTTTCCGCCTGGGTTGACGGCTCTGGGGCCATTGCTGGGAAGGTCTAATACCGGATAAAAGTGGTTTGGACAAAATCGGAAGCAAATTTTTTTTGTGTTTTTCTGACTTGCTTGTGTTTGAGGTGCTGTTTAGGGGGTTCCGGGTGTTTGTGGGTTTGTTTTGGGGTCTGGGAGCACTGCTGTCACAGTCTAATTTTGATTGCATTTGTTTTTCAGGAAATCCATGGTGTAAAAGGGGAGTTAAGGCCTAGATGCACAGCGCGTTTGGACAGAAGGCCGAAAAATATTGTAAGTATGAGATTTTCCATTTTTGCTTTTTGCCTGTTTGGTGGGTGTTGTGCTTTTTTGCGGGTGGGTTGGTGGGTCTTGGGGCTCTGCTGAGAAGGTCTAATACCGGATAAAAGTGGTTTGGCGAAAATCCGACTTGAAAAAGTTTTTGCCCACTATCATGTTTTCTGGGGCCTGTTTGGGGGGCTTCCTGGTGTTTGTGGGTGCGTTTCGGGGTCTTGGAGCAATGCTGGGTATGGATACTTTTGATTGCAAGTGGGTTGAAGCACATCCATGGTGGCAAAGGGGAGTTAGGGACTAGCTGCATAGCTTGCGCAGAGTGATTTTGGAAATTTGCCTGAAAATTACTACGTCCCCATTTTTGTAGTTTTGCTTTTTGGCTGTTTGGGGGTCTTCTACTTGTTTTCGCCTGGGTTGACGGCTCTGGGCCATTGCTGGGAAGGTCTAATACCGGATAAAAGTGGTTTGGACAAAATCCATGAGGAAACATTTTTTGCATTTTCTGACATTTGGCTCAATGTGGCGTTTACGGGGGTCTGTTTGGGGTCTTCCTGGTATTTGTGGGTGGGTTTCGGGGTCTGGGAGCACTGCTGAGTATGGATACTTTTTATTGCAAGAGGTTTGAAGCAAATCCATGGTGGCAAAAGGGAGTTAGGGCCTAGCTGCAGAGCGCGCGCGGAGTGATTCTGGAAATTTGCCTGAAAATTTCAAAGTGCCCATTTTTGAAGTTTTGCTTTTTGGCTGTTTGGGGGTCTTCTACTAGTTTCCGACTGGGTTGACGCTCTGGGGCCATTGCTGGGAAAGTCTAATACTGGATAAAAGTGGTTTGGACAAAATCGGGGGCACATTTATTTTGCATTTTTGCTGACTTGCTTGTCTTTGAGGTGCTGTTTGGGGGGGTTCTGGGTGTTTGTGGGTGGGTTTTGGGGTCTGGGAGCACTGCTAGCACAGTCTAATTTTGATTGCATTTGTTTTTCAGGAAATCCATGCTGTAAAAGGGGAGTTATGGCCTAGCTGCACAGCACGTTTGGACAGAAGGCCGAAAAATATTGTAAGTATGAGATTTTCCATTTTTGCTTTTTGCCTGTTTGGGGGTGTTGTGCTTTTTTGCGGGTGGGTTGGCGGGTCTTGGGGCATTGCTGGGAAGGTCTAATACCGGATAAAAGTGGTTTGGAGAAAACTATGCTGAAAAGCCTTTTGGCACTTTTTGTAACTTAGGGTTTGTTAGGGTTATCACTAGCAACAGGATTGCATGTGTTTTGGGGTGTTCTTGATTTTTGCAACTGAGTTCTGGGGTCTTAGAGTACTTGTGGGAATGTGTAATTTTGGTTGCAAGTGATTTGAATAAAATCCATGGTGGAAAAGGGAGGATTTGGCCTAGTTAAAGAAAGCGTTTGCCACTATTCTTAACTTACGGCTCGTTAGGGTTAGCGGTATTGTATTGCATGTGTTTGGGCGGGGGCTGTTTGTGGGGCGGTTTGCGAGTCTTGGAGCGATGCTGGGTATGGATACTTTTGCTTGCTTGCAAGTGGTTTGAATACAATCCATGGTGGGTAAGGGGGGATTTTGGCGTACTTACTTTCAAAGTACGTTTTGTCACCCTTTTTCTACTATGCCTCGATTTTTGAGATCTGATTGGGGGTCTTCTACATTTTTGCGACTGGGTTTAGTAAGGGTCTGGGAGCACTGCTGGGAAGGTCTAATTTTGTGCTAAAACACAGTTTACAGTACAACTAGCTTGAGGGGAAAGATCCGCTAAATTAATTCGCCCATGCTTATTTATCCTTCAAAAGGAGACTCAGACAGAGTACGCACTTTCAAAAATATTGTACTGTCTATTAGGAAACTCAAAGTGTGACTTTTTGCACTACACAGCGTACATACCTTATATTTATTTGTCAGTGGTGTTCTAATATCACTTCCTGTTTTTCCATCAATAATTACAGGCCGGGTTTCAGTCTGTGCATTGGGAAAAAAAGGATGAAGTCAGGCTTCACATTAGCGAGCCGCAATTCAGCATCCGCCAGGCAGGCAGTGGACAGGGTGTCTTCTGGTCACCAACATTTATGGACGGAGCGTCAGCTGGAATGGAGGAGTCTCGCTAATAAGAGGAATGGTTTGATGCATGCAACTTACCAAATTCAACAGGACAACTACAACAACATACAGATACAGTATCCGTTCTTTTCTAATTATCTTTTAAGTAATGTTATTGCTGTGAACTTCTATGAGTGTGACTCTGCATTTCTTTGATCTCTGCTTCTAAATTCATCCCTACAGCCATTCTATAGGTTTTACTTCTGCTATTTTTTAAACCTAATATAATGTAAGAAGTGTTTCTCTGAGTGCAGAGATAGGCAAGTGAAAACGCTGCAGCCCTGTACTGTTGCATTCTTTCATTCACGGTTGTCGAAAGTACTACTTACTTTTCAGTAACCATATATGCAGTAGTGCATGCACTTTCTTTATGTCACTTAAAAGATTTATGGTTAGCTTTGTACCCAAAGATTTCTTTATCTTCAATTATTGTCTGTCCATGCTGTGCTTTCATTTCTTCTCTCAACAAAACTTTCCCAAAATCCCCCATTCCCATCCATTTTCCAAACCCTAACCCTCTTCCCCCGGGCTGTGTGGTTTTGATTGATGTGTGACTAAATGACAGCAATAATTCCACACACTTGCTGGGGAGGATAAGGTCATAGCAACAGGCTGGTGAAGGAATCCGAGGATATATTCTATTCTTACTCAGCTTGACACTCAGTCGCTATTGGCAAATGATAGCAGATTTTGATGTGCGCCATCAACTTGATTGGTCATCAAGAACATCCTCCTCCAAGACGTGGCAAATTATTACGCTGCTGTGTCCTTCACCTTCAGTACTATTTCTTGTAGTAGTAGCCAATGTCAAAGAAATTCAACGCAAGTACTAGTTATACTTTCAATACTTTACCATTTGTTAGGCTACATTGTGGCACTGTTCTAGTGTACTGTCACCTGCTATATTCTCTATTGTACCGTTCTAATGCTAAGGTAAGGACAAACAAGGTTTCATTTTCTTTTTTTTCAGAATCTGCAACTGCCACTGTGTAACACCACAAGTACCACCGCAATGATGACATTTCATCCACCCAGGATTGCCAACCTTAATCGCCATTTCGCATGCAGCCAGCCCTGTGCCTAGCCCTATTTCCAAACACAAATTACAGGTAAGATAAGCGTTTAGGGGGAGGTACTATAATGGAGTATTAGGAGAGACGAGAGACTGACGGTCCTAGGACTATTGAATTCACTTACTCTGTGAGAGGCACTTAGTTTTGAAAACATTTGGGCCATTAGTAATTACACAACTTGAATCAAGATGCCACTTAAGTTTCTAAACTGTTAAACCCCCACCCACCAGCCTCAAAAGCAGTAAAAAACACGTATGCTAAGATAAAGTTTAAAGTATATTTATATATACCTAACATAAATAATCTCCCGCAATACCCAACCCACCCCCCTCCCGAACCCCAACGAATGTCCCTGAAAACTAAGTCCAAAAAAATAGAAAACCCAACTCCCAATTCCCACCTGTAGGAGAGTAGAGTCTGCTATCCTATGGTCACCCCAATTTTTGCTTTTTGCTTCACTGGTTTTCGACTTACTGAGGCTGTGGGCCTGCTAATCAGACCCCCAGTCTGCTGTTCTCTCTCTAAATTCGTAATGCATGTGCTATAGGTATAAACCACAATTGGAAATGGACTCCTTGTCAGCCCCTGTACCATGCAATATAGGTTCTCAGGGCATAGGTGCCACCAAGGCCTACCAGGGGCTGCAGCATATCTTTTGCCACCCCTGGCTGGTTCTTAAATTGACACAACTGGCTGATCACTCAGCTGGGGCAAGTGGGTGTAATCACCCCTTGCTTAGATATAGTATACCTATATCTAAACCTATATCTGGACACATATAAACATGTGAGCCACTCCTATGGAAGGCCTTATCAATCCTGAAGGCAGAGTGCGTGGTTTAATGTGATATGGAGCTCTGGCATGAGCTGAGCCTGTCTGCAGCTGTCGGGAACCACTCCCTAACCTGTTCCGGGATAATGCCATACCATATACTATTAAGTGCATTATAATCCTCGCGGTTATATAGCAACTTTGGTTTGGCTTTATCAAAACATGTCGTGTAAGGTGTCATACGATTTGGAATACTATCCCCTCGACAGTCCTGTCGACGGGGATAGCATTCCACCCCTCTAGAGGGAGAAGACATGTTACTTTACTGAAATGCGGTTGATTTTAAAAGGAGCCTCAGATCCACAAAATGGATGCTTCTGCCACAGACATGGGTCTGACCTCCTGCTGCTGACCGAAACTCGGCAGAGGAGGCCTGGACAAAGGGTTTCCTGTCGCAGCACCTGTACACCACCCCAGACAGGAGATAGTGGATTGTAGCAGGGAGGTTTGAAAGAAACCAGACACTGCCTGGGGAGCACAAGGCTGCCCCTTGCAGGATCCGGCCAAACCGGTTCTGGGGCACAACAGCCCCAGTCCCAGTGCGGCCTGGATCAAAGGAAAGGGGTGTATCCACCCCCTTCCTGGGTCCCACCCATAGGAGGGGACCTAGCAGGTAATCCAGCCCACCAGATTGGAATAAGAGTGGGAGCAGTGCCAATGCAACTTATATTAACCTGACAAAACATAGGAAACGAAACTCTGGAGCCTTCCACATCCTTATCAAGATAGAAGACTGAAGAATCTCCCTTGTGGTCAAGGAGTGACCACCCTGTGCAAACAGGCACCATCAAGAACCTCGACCCTTGCTTTGTTGCAGTTCCCGCCAGAACTCGAGCGACAGAGATCGACAAGATCAAGCTTGCCTGCCTTCCTCCAGCCCGATCCACAGTCCCTGCAGAGCTGAGACCCGTGGAGGCGACCGGAAGCGTGGGGCACGCCATCTTGAAAAGGCAATGAGACGCTGACTGTGCAGCCCACGAGTGATCCTCAAAGCTGTACACCGGGGTTTCAGAAACCCCAACCCTGAGCTGCTATTGCACCGAAGCCACCTCCTCCACACTCAATGAGTGCTGCGTGGGGCCCTTCTGCTTGTGTTGGCTCAACGCGTTGGCCCGGTTATTTGCCAGCTGGCTTGTGGCCCCTGTGCCAACAAAAACCTTAAACTGACCTGCTTTTCTGGTTGCTCCAGGTTTGCACCAGATCCTGTGAAAAGGAGTACCCGCTCTGACCCTCCTGGTCCGAGTGAGAAGCAATCTCCCAGTTCCGCGTGGATTGCTTTTGCCAAGTGTTGTTTGATCCAATCTTGAAGCCGACGGCGCTGACGGTGAGAGCCTGCGTGTGACAGATCGTGACCTGCTCCTGGACATCCCAGATGCCCCAGAGCCCACGTGACAGTGGAGAGACCACCCTGGTCACTGCTGAATGAACCAGACTCTGTCTCCTCTGCTTTCAGATACTTGTCGACTTCGATCCACCCTTGGATCACACCGGACACTTCTGCTTCCCAACGCATGCAGCATCTTCTGCTCCAAGCACCAAGAGCCTGCGTGTCAAAACCCGACGCCACTTCGACCCTGTGCACCCGCTTCCTGTGGGTGAGGTAACATTGCAACGCCAGTGTTCCCACACTGGTACACACCTCTAGGATCTGTGTCTTAAGTTTTGTTCCTCTAGGTTCAGCGGAAGTATCCTTAAACTCTCTTTGTGTAACTTTTACTCACCATTGACATTGCATTGGTGCAAGCCGCACTTTACGTGCTGCACCCGAATCCCCCGGGCTTTTCCCGACTTCAGAATTGCTAGTCCAGACTGCTCCCAGCGATTCCCTAGGCCCTAGGCCTAACCACTGTTCGATTGGTATCTCTTATACCACTTTCTTAATATATGGTTTGAGTGGCCACCCGCCCTCATCCATAATTGTCAACTTTATATGTTATACTGTGCTTTTGATTTAACGCTTGTGCCCCTTTGCTCATAAAGAGTACTGGGGATTATTTTAGAAATAAACACATATATTTTTCCAATATATACTTGTGTGGTGTCCTTTCATTTGATATTACAGGATTGTATGTGGTAAAACAGCTCGCTTAACACAACCTCTTAAGTTAAGCCTTTAAGGCTGCTTAGTCCATGCTACCCCTAGGAAAGCTTGTCTAATAAGTTTGACTTACAACAAGACACCATAAAGGATTGTTTGGACTGATACAAGGTGGTTCCAGAATTGGAAACATCATATATCAGGCCAACTTCTCACATTGGTGCGCAGGGGTGCGGATTTGAGCTTGCTGTTGTTTTACCATTACAATCTTTTATCAAATTGAAAGATCACATCAAGTACCTTAGGTACACATAAATCAAAAGCTTAGCATATTAAGTTCTACTGAATTTAGTAGTTTTAGATTAAAGGGATTAGCACCCCCTGACTACAACTCACTAGCAAGGTTCAGTAGGAAAACACTTAGTGTAGGTAAGTGCACCACTTGCACCTCACTAGCAGTCATGTCTGACGCAGGTGGAGCCCCAGGCTCTCTCCCTGCAACAGTTGACCCCACCAAGGCAACTACCAGATATGACAAACTTAGCCACAAAGACTTGAGTGCCTTGTGCATTGCAAGGGGGCGAAAAAGGGGCAGACACCCCACCATTCCTATCCTGATAGCCATCCTAGAACAGGATGACATAGAAGCAGCCAAGGAAGCTCCCTTAGTTGTAGGAAATTGAGTGACCCACCCTGAGAATGAGACCACTCTAGAAGAGGAAGAAGAAGAGGAGGAGGAGGGCTCAGATGTAGATGAGCCTGAGAATCAGGATCAGCAGGGTAACCAGGTACATGTTGGTAGGCTTAACCAGGCCAACTTGGACCTACATGGGAATGGAGAGGGCCAGCACCTCCCCAGACCATACACCATAATTCCTTTAGGCAACAGAAGGGTGAGATCTCCATCAGGGGACTCTCACATTTCTAGTGTATCAAGAGAATCTCAAAGGGGAATGACTTCCCCCCAGAGGAAAGAGCATAGGGCCAGGATGAGGGCTGTCCAACTCCAAATAGAGAGGGAAGAGATAGCCTTGGCTCAAGCTAAACTTGCTTTAGCAAGTGAACAAAAGTTGCGTGGATTAGATTCCACTGGTGGCAGCAAAATTCCTAAAGAAAAAGACAGGAGCTATTATAAGAGAAACCTGACAAAAATTGTGCCCCCCTACAAGGAAGGGGATGACATCCACAAATGGATGACTGCTCTTGAGAGAGCCTGCATGGTACAGCAGGTTCCTCAGGATCAGTGGGCTGCAATTTTATGGTACTCCTTTTCTGAGAAAGGGAGGGAGAGGCTCCTCACTGTTAGACCCGAGGAAGCCAAACACTACTCTGTCCTGAAGAGTGCTCTTATTAAAGGGTTTGGCCTAACCACTGAGCAATACAGGTTGTTGTTCAGAGACACCCAAAAAGCACAGACTCAGGACTGGACTGATTTTGTTGATTGTGCCACTAAGGCTCTGGTGGGTTGGCTGCAGGGAAGTAAAGTCTCAGACTATACAGGATTGTACAATCTTATAATGAGAGAACAGATCCTTAATAACTGTCAGAACCAGCTGTTGCATCAATACCTTATTGACTCTGATCTGACCTCTCCCCAAGAATTGGGAAAGAAGGCAGACAAATGGGTCAGAACAAGGATTAAGCAGAAACCCCAGACCCAAGGTGACCAGAAGAAAACAGACCAGAAGGGTGGGAATCAGAAAGATAAAGAAAAGGACCAAAAGTCTTCAGGCCCCCAAACTAGCAATAAGGAGGGTGGTGTCCAAAATGACAAAAAGAAAAAGAAGAATGATGGCCCAAAGAAACCTTGGTGTAATACCTGCAAATCAGTTTCACACTGGGGCAGTGAATGCACCACGAAAAATCCAGTTCCTGCCACTGCAGCTCCTAATGCACCTGCACCCCCTAGTACAGTCAGCAGTGGTAGTGCACAACCTAAGGGGATAGTAGGGTTAACCCTCGGTACTGAGATGGAATCTGGCCTAGTCAGAGTCCCTACTCAAGCTGTTCAGCTCTATGATGTGGACTTGACTTTGTCCACTACTGTGAGTCCCAGTAACCTGGGCAAATATAGACAGACACCTTTAATCAATGAGAAACTGGCTCAGGCCTACAGGGACACTTGTGCCAGTGTCACTATGGTGACACCTGACTTTGTGGACCCTGGTTAGATTGTACTAGGTGAAAGTTACCCAGTGACCAATGCAAGCAACTCCACTACTTCACATAGTGGGGCTGTTGTGAACTTCTCCTGGGGAGGGGTAAATGGGCTAAAGAAAGTTGTTGCGAGTGCAGACCTCCCAGTAGACTGTCTGTTAGGCAATGATCTTGAAAGCTCAGTTTGGTCAGAAGTGGAGTACAGGACTCATGCAGAAATGCTAGGGATTTCAGCTCATGTCCTTGCAGTGACAAGGTCTCAGGCTAAGAAGTGCCTTCCTGAACCAGTGGTGGATCTTGAAACATTAGACCAACCGCAACCCAAGAGAAGGAGCAAGAGGGTTAAGGCTGTGCCTTCCCCCTTGCCCCAGGTTTAGGATCAGCCTTCACAGGAAGCTGATTTTGCAGTCCAAGAGGAGACTGTCTTTGAGGAACTTGAACCTGATCAGGTTGAGTTTCTGGGGACAGGGGGACCCTCAAGGGCAGACCTGGGGCAGGCCCAATTAGATTGCCCTTCCCTTGAACCCCTCAGACAGCTAGCTGCTGCTGAGGCTGCAGGGAATGCTCAAGGTACCCATAAAGTTTATTGGGATGATGGACTCCTTTACTCAGAGGCTAGAGACCCCAAGCCTGGTACTACCAGGAGGTTGGTTATACCTTTGAAGTTTAGGGGTTTCCTTCTCACCTTGGCTCATGATATTCCCCTTGCAGGACACTTAGGCCAGAACAAGACTTGGGACAGGCCTGTTCCTCACTTTCACTGGCCTCATATGTCAGAAAATGTCAAGGAGTTTTGTCGCTCCTGTGTCACTTGCCAAGCCAGTGGTAAGTCAGGTGGCACAACAAAGGCCCCCCTGATACCACTACCTGTGGTGGGGGTACCCTTTGAAAGAGTTGGAATAGACATTGTGGGTCCCATGGATCCTCAAACAGCATCTGGGCACAGATTTATACTGGTGGTAGTGGATCATGCCACCAGGTATCCAGAGGCAATTCCCCTGAGGACCACCATAGCACCTGTGGTGGCAAAAGCCCCCATTGCAGTTTTCTCAAGAGTGGGCTTTCCAAAGGAGGTTCTTTCAGACAGAGGTGCCAACTTCATGTCTGGATACTTAAAAGCAATGTGGAAGGAGTGTGGATTGAACTACAAGTTCACCACACCCTATCATCCTCAGTGCAATGGGCTTGTGGAGAGATTCAACAAGACCCTCAAGGGAATGATAAAAGGACTACCAGAGAAGCTTAGGCGGAAATGGGACACCCTTTTACCCTGCTTGCTCTTTGCTTACAGAGAGGTCCCACAGAAGGGGGTTGGTTACAGCCCTTTTGAACTTTTGTTTGGCCACCCTGTAAGGGGTCCCCTATGTTCGGTGAAGGAAGGATGAGAGTTACCTCTCAAAAAGCCTAAACTAGATGTAGTGGTCTATGTACTTGGTCTCCGCTCCAGGATGGCTGAGTATATGGAGAGAGCATCCAAAAACCTGGAGGCCAGTCAAGAATTACAGAAAGCTTGGCATGACCAAAAGGCTGTTCTGGTTGAGTTCCAGCCAGGGCAGAAGGTGTCGGTGTTGGACCCAGTGGGCCCAGCAGCCCTCCAGGACAAATGGACTGGACCCTACCCTATCATTGAAAAGAAGGGAGAAGTCACCTATGTGGTTTACTTTAGAACCCCTAGGAGCCCCCACAGGGTGCTCCATGTAAACCGTTTGAAAGCATTTGTTGACAGGGAGGACTTGAGTCTCCTCATGGCCACAGATGGGGATCAGGAGGAAGAGAGTGACCCTCTCCCAGACCTGCTTTCCCAGAACCCTGATGATGGTTCAGTTGATGGAGTAGCCTTGGCAGGCAGCCTCACTGAGCAGCAACAGATGGACTGCAGACAGGTGTTGCAGGCCCACAGGCATATGTTTTCACTCACACCCAGTCAGACTAACTGGTGCACCCATGAGGTGGACACTGGTGACAGTCTGCCTGTGAAGAATAAGATCTACAGGCAACCTGACCATGTCAGGGATTGTATAAAGGCTGAGGTGCAAAAGATGTTGGAGCTTGGAGTGATTGAGCCATCTGAGAGCCCATGGGCTAGCCCAGTGGTCCTTGTGCCAAAACCCCATACCCAAGATGGAAAGAGAGAAATGAGGTTTTGTGTGGACTACAGAGGTCTCAATGCTGTCACTAGGACGGATGCACATCCCATTCCAAGAGCAGATGAGCTCATTGATAAATTGGCTTCTGCCAAGTTTCTGAGCACATTTGATTTGACAGCTGGCTACTGGCAGATCAGGTTAGCTGAAGAGTCAAAAGCCAAAACAGCATTCTCTACCCCTAGTGGATATTATCAGTTTGTGGACATTATCAGTTTGTGGTAATGCCCGTTGGTTTGAAGAATGCACCTGCCACCTTCCAAAGGTTGGTGAATCAAGTCCTTGCTGGGTTGGATGACTTTTGCGCAGCATATCTAGATGATATTGCTGTCTTTAGCTCCACCTGGGAGGATCACCTGATCCACCTGAAAAAGGTTCTGGAGGCCCTGCAAAAGGCAGGCCTGACTATCAAGGCTACCAAGTGCCAGATAGGGCAGAGCAAGGTTGTGTACTTGGGCCACCTAGTAGGTGGGGGTCAAGTTCAATCACTGGAGAGCAGGATCCCGACCATACAGGACTGGGCTCCTCCAACTACCCAGACACAAGTCAGAGCCTTCTTGGGCCTGACTGGGTATTACAGGAAGTTTGTGAAAAACTATGGGTCCATTGTGACACCATTAAATGACTTGACATCTAAGAAGATGCCAAAAAAGGTTCAGTGGACAGTTAGCTGTCAAAAGGCATTTGATGACCTGAAGAAGGCCATGTGCTCTGCACCTATCCTGAAGAGTCCTGACTACTCCAAACAGTTCATTGTACAGACAGATGCTTCTGAGTTGGGGGTGGGAGCTGTGCTTTCACAACTTAATCAAGATGGTCAAGACCAGCCCATTGCTTTTATTAGCAGAAGGCTGACCCCCAGGGAGAAACGTTGGTCAGCTATTGAGAGGGAGGCCTTTGCTGTGGTTTGGGCCCTGAAGAAGTTGAGGCCATACTTGTTTGGTACTCACTTCCTAATTCAGACAGACCATAAGCCCCTCTTGTGGCTAAATCAGATGAAGGGAGAAAATCCCAAACTGCTCAGGTGGTCCATTTCCCTACAGGGGATGGACTTTACAGTGGAGCACCGCCCAGGGACTGACCATGGTAATGCAGATGGTCTCTCCAGGTACTTCCACTTATAACATGAAGACTTATCTGGTCAAGGTTAAGTTTAATGTCCCTGCGTTTGGGGGGGGGGGGTTGTGTAGGAGAGTAGGGTATGCTATACTATGGTCACCCCAATTTTTGCTTTTTGCTTCACTGGTTTTCAACTTACTGAGGCTGTGGGCCTGCTAATCAGACCCCCAGCCTGCTGTTCTCTCTCTAAATTCGTAATGCATGTGCTATAGGTACATACCACAATTGGAAATGGACTCCTTGTCAGCCCCTGTACCATGCACTATAGGTGCTCAGGGCATAGGTGCCACCAAGGCCTACCAGGGGCTGCAGCATATCTTTTGCCACCCCTGGCTGGTTCTTAAATTGACACAACAATCACCCCTTGCTTAGATATAGTATACCTATATCTAAACCTATATCTGGACACATATAAACCTGTGAGCCACTCCTATGGAAGGCCTTATCAATCCTGAAGGCAGAGTGCGTGGTTTAATGTGAGATGGAGCTCTGGCATGAGCTGAGCCTGTCTGCAGCTGTCGGGAACCACTCCCTAAGCTGTTCCGGGATAATGCCATACCACATACTATTAAGTGCATTATAATCCTCGCGGTTATATAGCAACTTTGGTTTGGCTTTATCAAAACATGTTGTGTAAGGTGTCATACGATTTGAAATACTATCCCCTCGACAGTCCTGTCGACGGGGATAGCATTCCACCCCTCTAGAGGGAGAAGACATGTTACTTTACTGAAATGCGGTTGATTTTAAAAGGAGCCTCAGGTCCACAAAATGGATGCTTCTACCACAGACACGGGTCTGACCTCCTGCTGCTGACCGAAACTCGGCAGAGGAGGCCTGGACAAAGGGTTTCCTGTCGCAGGGTGGTGTTAAACCACCCCAGACAGGAGATAGTGGATTGTAGCAGGGATGTTTGAAAGAAACCAGACACTGCCTAGGGAGCACAAGGCTGCCCCTTGCAGGATCCGGCCAAACCGGTTCTAGGGCACACCAGCCCCAGTCCCAGCGCGGCCTGGATCAAAGGAAAGGGGTGTATCCACCCCCTTCCTGGGTCCCACCCATAGGAGGGGACCTAGCAGGTAATCCAGCCCACCAGATTGGAATAAGAGTGGGAGCAGTGCCAATGCAACTCAGATTATCCTGACGAAACATAAGAAACAAAACTCTGGACCCTTCAACATCCTACTCAACGTAGAAGGCCCGGATATTGCCGCCGCTCTCCCAGACAATTATACTTATGTTGGGAAAAATAGGCCCAAGAAAGAAGGTGGAGGTATAGCCATAGTGTACAACAGATTATATTCCTGCAAATGGGAAGACTTTGTGTTACCCAACTGTGAGGCAGGTCTGTTCAAGCTTTCACTTTCTCCCAATTTTACTCTTTCTGGGCTGCTTATCTACCGCCCCCCGGGCCCAGCGAATTCTTGGGCAGCCTCCCTTCCGGAGTATATAGCACCGCTAATCCAGAGCTCTACAAATTTTTCCATTATCGGCGACCTCAACCTACACCTGAATGATCCTTCATGTACTATCAGTAGCAATCTCTTACAAGATCTGGCTGCTTTAAACATTCTTTTACACAACTATGGCCCTACGCATAAAGCAGGTAACCTTTTGGACCCTATCCTTTCTAATCTAGAGGCCATTGACTGTAAGGCTCCGTCTCCCATTGTATGGTCTGACCACTACATAGTGTCTTTTACTATTAAACTAGGTCAGAAATCGACCACTCCCTCTAACCCTACAGAACCTAGATTATCCAGAAATTGGAACAAATTGGACCTGAACAAATTTAATTCCTGTCTCGAGAAAACTAGACCTTTCATGGAAGATACTAGTACTGCAACTTCTGCCGCTATAAACAGCTGGCTTGCACAGGCTGCCGACGCATGCCTACCCCTGCGCATGCAAAGGCACAATTTTCATCATCCACCTGCACCCTGGTTTACTGAAGCCTTAAAAAAAGAAAAAACCATCTGTAAAAGCCTGGAGCGCAAATGGCGCATAAAATATGACTCCTGCTCTAAGCAAACCTATAAAGCTGCCTTAACAAAATATCACGTCCTATGTAAAACTGCTAAAGCTGACTATGTCAATCATACCATCCTTGAAGCAAAAAATCGTCCAAAGGCACTCTTCAAGGCAGTACAAAAACTCTCGGGCGCACTGTGTCAGCCCAAACCTCCATGTCTCAACAAGGTACAGTGTAACTCACTGGCCGAATTTTTTGTCGCCAAAATTGATAACATCTATTCAAATTTTGAGAACTCATCTCCCCTTCCCCCTCTACCCAACTTACCTGCCACAATCTCATCTTCCGATCTAGGGACACCAGAGGACAACAGTCCCATCCACTTTTCATCGATCCCCCCCTCTCCACCCATGCCCTCCTGTGACCTTAGGCCCCCATCTGATACCTGTCCTTCGGTCACTCAGCTGATCGACACATGGGATCCGCTCAATATTGAGACTCTCTCCGACATCATCAGTAAAATCAAATCCGGTTCCCCACTGGACCCTATTCCACCTCAAATTCTAAAAAAACTGGACAAATCCTCCCTAGAACCCATTATGGACCTTCTAAATTCCTCCCTTAGAGAAGCTACTGTACCCTCCGCATGGAAACACGCGATGATTATGCCGTTATTAAAAAAAGTTAATGCCGACCCCAGCATTCCAGCCAACTTCCGTCCCATCTCGCTTATTCCGGTATTTTCTAAAATCTTAGAAAAGCACATTAATTCTCAACTGTCCACCCACGTTGAGCTAAGGGGAATCCTACATCCGTCACAATCCGGCTTCCGATCAGGCTTTTCGACGGAATCCACTCTGCTGGGAGTCTCAGAAAACATCCGTCACCGTGTTGACAGGGGGGAAACCGTGGCACTCATTCTGCTGGACTTGAGCGCCGCATTTGACACGGTTTCCCACCCCATTCTTGTCAACGCCCTCCGATCATCTGGCATCACCGGTTCAGCCCTCAACTGGCTTGTCAGTTTCCTATCCGACCGAACCTTCCAAGTCTTCTCTTCATCATTCGCTTCCCAAACTTTTACATCTGCGTATGGAGTCCCACAGGGTTCCATCTTGAGCCCCTTGCTCTTCAACTTATACGTCAGACCTCTGGCATCTGTTGCAGAGCAAGCTGGGCTCACTATTTACTCCTACGCAGATGACACCCAGATCATCTACTCTCTTTCCTCTGACTCTCTTGCCCCCTCATCCGCTCTATGTTCAGGATTGAGAAACATCGCAGCCTGGATGTTGGACAACAAACTGCAACTGAACGGTGGAAAAACAGAACTTCTGCTGTTTGGCCACAATACCACTCTATGGGGACCCCAACACTGGCCCACTCAAATGGGCACTCCTCCTACCCCTTCTAAATCAGCACGCAACTTAGGCGTGATCTTTGACGACCAGCTGTCAATGAAAAACCATGTGGTCAAAACCTCCTCCACCTGCATCACAATCATTAAGTGGTTGCGCAAGATCATCTGGATGCTGCCTGCGGACACCCAGAAAACTGTAGTCCAGGCCTTAATCACTTCTAGGCTGGACTACAGCAACATTCTTCTTCTGGGTGCCAGCAAAGAGGTGACTCGCAAATTGCAGACAGTCCAGAATATGGCAGCACGACTGCTCTGCAAACTCCCCAACACTTCTCCTATCTCTAATTCCCTCCGCTCACTACACTGGCTCCGTATCGAAAACCGCACAAAATTCAAGGCTCTCTGTTTCATGCACAAAATAAACACTGGCCGGGCCCCACCTTATCTGACATCCTTGGTTCACCACCATTGCCCCCCCCGCACTCTGCGCTCATCTAGCCAATACCTTTTTTCAGTGCCCAGAATCAGAAAAGCCAGAATGGGAGGCCGCTCTTTTGCCTGGCTAGCCCCTTCACTATGGAATTCTCTTCCCCTTCAGTTACGAAAAGAGCCCAACTACCTTAGCTTTCGCAAACAGGTGAAAAATTGGTTATTCAACATGTAGCCTCCTCCCCTTTGACTTCCCCTCTTTATTAGTTGGTTTTAGCGCCGGGAAACCTTCGGGTAGCTGAGCGCTTTATAAACTTAAAAATAATAATAATAATAATAAGACTGAAGAATCTCCCTTGTGGTCAAGGAGTGACCACCCTGTGCAAACAGGCACCATCCAGCACCTAGACCCTTGCTTTGTTGCAGTTCCCGCCGGAACTCGAGCAACAGAGATCGACGAGATCAAGCTTGCCTGCCTTCTCCTAGCCCGATCAACAGTCTCTGCAGAGCTGAGACCCGTGGAGGCGACCGGAAGCGTGGAGCACGCCATCTTGAAAAGGCCACGAGACGCTGACTGTGCAGCCCATGAGTGATCCTCGAAGCTGTACACCGGGGTTTTCGAAGCCCCAACCCTGAGCTGCTCTTGCACCGAAGCCACCCCCTCCACACTCGACGAGTGCTGCGTGGGGCCCTTCTGCTTGTGTTGGCTTGACGCGTTGGCCCGGTCACTTGCCAGCTGGCTTGTGGCCCCTGTGCCAATGAAAACCTTAAACTGATCTGCTTTTCTGGTTGCTCCAGATTTGCACCAGCTTCTGTGAAAAGGAGTACCCGCTCTGTCCCTCCTGGTCCGATTGAGAAGCAATCTCCCAGTTCCAAGTGGATTGCTTTTGCCAAGTGTTGTTTGCTCCAATCTTGAAGCCGTTGGCGCTGACAGCGAGAGCCTGCATGGGACAGATTGTGACCTGCTCCTGGACGTCGCAGATGCCCCAGAGCCCACGTGACAGCGGAGAGAAGCTCCTCGACAATCATCTGATTGCGCCCGACATTGCCTGGTTCCGTCCTGGTTCCACCCTGGTCACTGCTGAATGACCCAGACTCTGTCCCCTCTGCTTTCAGATACTTCTCGACTTTGATCCACCCTTGGATCACACCGGACACTTCTGCTTCCCAACGCCTGCAGCATCTTCTGCTCCAAGCACCAAGAGCCTGCTTGTCAAAACCCGACGCCACTTCGACCCTGTGTACCCGCTTCCTGTGGGTGAGGTAACATTGCAACGCCGGTGTTCCCACACTGGTACACACCTCTAGGGTCTGTGTCTTAAGTTTTGTTCCTCTAGGTTCAGCGGAAGTATCCTTAAACTCTCTTCGTGTAACTTTTACGCAATATTGACATTGCATTTGTGCAAGCCGCACTTTATGTGCTGCACCCGAATCCTGCGGGCTTTTCCCGACTTCAGCATTGCTAGTCCAGACTGCTCCCAGCGATTCCCTAGGCCCTAGACCTAACCACTGTTCGATTGGTATCTCTTATACCACTTTCTTAATATATGGTTTGAGTGGCCACCCGCCCTCATCGATAATTGTGCAACTTTATATGTTATACTGAGCTTTTGATATAACGCTTGTGCCCCTTTGCTCATAAAGAGTACTGGGGATGATTTTAGAAATAAACACATATATTTTTATAATATATACTTGTGTGGTGTCCTTTCATTTGATATTACATGATTGTATGTGGTAAAACAGCTCGCTTAACACGACCTCTTAAGTTAAGCCTTTAAGGCTGCTTAGTCCATGCTACCCCTAGGATAGCTTGTCTAATAAGGTTGACTTACAACCAGACACCATAAGGGATTGTTTGGACTAATACAAGGTGGTTCCAGAATTGGAAACATCATATATCAGGCCAACTTCTCACACCATCCCCCAGAAGTCTTTAAAAAAAGGGGCAAGGGACTGACTCCTCCTACTGCTGGCTGCTGTTGACTTTTTGGGCCAGGTCAGCATGCTCCTTGCGGAGGGTCTCGAGCAGGGTTTTGGTGTTGAGGAGCTCCTGCTCGAGGTAGGAAAGCCTCAGGGAAAGGCGGTGCATCCTTTTTTTGGTACTGCTGTGGGGGGCAGCTGATTTCTTTGCTGCTCGGCGGTGGCGGGTGGCTGCGGTACCCTGGCTCCGTACCGCTGGAGACCTGCCGCACTGACTGGCTGACCCAGGGAGCACGGAGGAGGATGCAGGTGTTGCCGTCGATGTTGTTGACGTACTAGTCTGCGTGTCCTCCTCCTCCTGGGCCACCAGCCGCCGATATTCGGCGACAGTGGCCTTCAGCCACCGTTGCCGGGCCCTTTTAGCCAGCTCCTTCCGTGTTGGTTTGGAAGGAGCATCTATATGAAGAAAGAAAGGCATAGTCTGTAACCAATGCTCTTGAAAATTAACACAAAATTATTCAGCAGAAAGTTGTGTCACAGTAGAACTAGCAACTTGCAAGCGCAGTACATATCTATTGTGGCCAGTATCTATCTATCCTCCCACTTCTTCATCCTTGCTCTAACATTAGTGGGAGTTTAAGGAATCAATTCTACGAGCACTATGGATTCACTTCATTAGAGTTGACTATGACAGTACACCAGTCTTCTTCTTCTTCTTCTCTCTTGTTTAGCAAAATTGGTACGCTAACTTCTGCAAGCCGTCATAATGCCAGCGCAGTCAACTTGCACCCGAGAAAAACAGACGCCCGCCATGATGAGTGAGACAGACTTGCGTTACTGTACCAGTCCAGCACATGCAGGTGGTGATGCTCTTACTTTTATATTATGGGTGGCACTGAGAATACTCTGTTACAAGGGCTACTGCTTAATTAATTTAACTTTCACCCTACAGTGCCAATGAATACTAGAAAAGGAAAATGAAGAAGATAAATAATCTGATTATCTATCAGTGCACATGGCATGTATTTGCTTACATATGGGATGACTTTAGGTGCTTTGCTTTTTATTGAGTTAACAGTGATACATCCACACATGAATGACCGAGTTCTACTAAACTTATTAACAGAGGTAGTGAGTGGCCATCGTAATAGCCGGATATATGCTGTGCTTGCAATACAAACTACTGCTACTATTCATGGTAGTATTCGGAAAAAAATTACAACTTCTTTTCCTTGCCTTTCCTACACTGGGACGGACGTGCGGGTGCGGTGTTACATGCTCTTCAAAGTAACACTTACTTCATCCAGTGATCGTCTACTCTCTCTAGACACACATATGCTATCCATCCATTCAAACTATATGTCAATCATTCTTCTTCATGTCTCTCATCTGGACAAACCTCACGTTTTCTCACGGGGAGCACACTATGCAGTCTGCAATCTCAATAAGTAAGGAATATAAGAGCTTACCACTGCCCGCCACTACCGTGGCAACCCGCACAGCAGTTTGGTCCGGCACTTGCACCGCCTCCTCCCCAGAGCTTTCCTCCTTCACCTCGGCGCTGGGCCCAGCACCAGATGTTCCACCTACAAAGTACATTTAAGAATGTTAGATGTCATAGACATACGCCACTCACTAGTATTTTGTCTAGGAATGAAGAAATGTGAATACAGAAACCAATCTAATAATTTGTGACTGTCTAATCTAAAGTAAAAATGTCCCTTTTTCTAGGGAAGGTGTTATATCCTCCTCTTCCTCTCTCTTTGTCCCTCCTTAGTGTTAGTGTCTGCTTGTCTATGTCATGTCTCTGTGATGTCATCCAGGATTCTACCTGTTGCTGTTCAAGGGATTTATCAGTTACCTGGAGGCTGAGCAGGAAGTTATCTGCTCCCAGTGGGGTTTCTTACAATATTACATTCCCACTTGAATGCTGTAACTGACTATCTAATTCCAAGAATAAATATACTACATGAACATTACAACAAGGACCCATCATCTTATTTTACTGAATTTAACACTGGCGACGAGGTAAAAAAGGACCCATTTAAAAGAAAAGGAACTTCAGTGAATTTAAAGAGATCATCATTGCAACCAAAGACAAGAAGAGAAATGTTTAAAATTACTTTCCTGCGTCTGGGTGCCCCACCGGTGTCTGGTTCCAACGGACAGTCTCAACCCAGAGCATTGGAATAACCTTTGCTGAAGTAATACTACTACTAAATCATCTGGCACTAGAGCAAACTTAAAGGACTCCCTGTTTTCATCTAGTGAGTCAGCGTTTTACGTGAGTAACATGGCTGCTGCTGTCTGTCCTAGGTGTGCCTGTGCTACTTCTGCAAACTCCTGTTTAAATGAAAGTGTTCCTGTGCTATTTCTGAAATCTGCTGTTTAAAAGATTGTCAGCTCACTTTGTGACTTCAGTTTATTGCCTGCGCAACCTGTGCCAACCTGCTGTTTAAAGGACTCCTGTTTACAAAAGCGCTACTTACTGGGACCGTTACAACCTGCAATTAAAATTAAAGTCTGCCTGCATCAATCTGTGTGAACTCCATGTTTCGGTACCTTGGAGGTTGTGCATCAGCAGTTTGAGTGAAGAGACGGCTATTCTACTTTGTTATTTGGCTTGCCGTGTGGCCTACGTTGAGACCTGATGCCTATTTCTGCCAACCACGTCCTGAGCATACTCTGCAAACTGTGCTGGAATTCACATGCCAGCGCTTGGCTCTACACCATTTGGGAGTCTGTCTACATTCCTGACTTCGAGAATTGGAACTTGATCTGCACACCATTAACTTCTGACATTACACTATGTTTTTGGATCTACAACCCGGGTGAGAAATCGCTCACCGGTGTTTGCTGCTTCATGATTTATTTATTTATTTATTTATTTTCCTGGGGGAAAAAAGGGTGTTTTCCAACAAGGTACTGTTTGATTTTCTTTACGTTTTCCCATGGACATTTCTACAGAGCTGGTTGTGTCTCCCTTCATTCAAATGACAACGGTGACTACTTTTATTATTTTGATTTGTTATGTTTAAGATGTTGTGAACAATTTAGCATATTTCCTAAGTTATGCAATGTGTTGTTTGCGCTGTAATTTATCCTTGAGTGCATTATTCAAGTACTTTGCGTGAAGGATTTGCCTACTTTATTATTATTGTTTTAATTTACAGAGTGTGTCAGTCATGATGTTTCTTTTAAGTACTGTGTTGTGCTAAATATCGATTATATGCTCTATGCTTATAATTCTGGTTCTAGGTTACATATGATGTCCTCCATCCTTTAGCTGCTAGCATCATGAGACCTTGCGGTCAACTGCGCGCTATATAAGAATGTATGACTATGACTATATGTATGCTGTTACATGTTCTTTTATGTGCGGATTTGCAAGTGATGCATTTTGAAATAATTTATTCTATTATTGCCTACTTTACTGGAGCCACGTTTGTGCTCAACCTTTGTTGAGGTGCTCATTTGCTTTCATTTTGGTGATGATTTGTAGGCGTTATGCTTATTGGGGTAATTTATGTGCTCCACTATGTTGAGGGGCTCCAGTTTGTTTTCATTCTTAGTGATGATGAGCTAGAGTGATGCTCAATTTTGATGTTTATTTCTGTTATGAACCACTTTATAGTGCTCTATTGTTAGAGTTGTTCATGTGCTTGCTATTAGAAGCCATAGGGGCTCAATTTTATTGTCATTTCAGATGAACCACTTATAGTGCTCTATGGTTAGAGGAGTTCATCTATTTACTGTCAGGAGCCGCAGGGCTCAGTTTTATTGCTGATTTTCTGTTACTTACTGTAAGGAGCTGCATGGTCTCAGTTTTATTCTATTGATAGAGAAGTTGTACATTTTCTGTGGAGAGCCGTTTTGTCATGAACCACTTTTACTGTGCTCTATTTTTAGAGGCGTTCATGTATTTACTGTGAGGAATTGGCTTCATTTTTATTGCCGTTTTGTCATGAACCACTTTTACTGTGCTCTATGTTTAGAGGAGTTCATGTATTTACTTTGAGGAGTTGGGCTCATTTTTATTGTGCTTTATTTTAGAGGAATCAAAAATATTCAAATTTGAGGAGTTGATATTTTATTTTCTATCTACGGTACTGAGCCATACTGTACCTTTGCTCATTTGTATTGAGATGTTCAGTTTTCATTTCATTTAAGCTTACATCCTTTTGTTAGCTTACGGTGCGTGTACAACCTTTGTACCTGCACCCCTTTGATGTTACCTCTTCTTTCCATTACGTTGAAGAGGGTGTTTATTTCCTGTGCATATATGTTCTTTCTTCTGCTTTTCTGCTTCTGCCATCTGTTTCATCTTATACATTTTTTCAATTAAAGGAGGGAGGTGTGTTATATCCTCCTCTTCCTCTCTCTTTGTCCCTCCTTAGTGTTAGTGTCTGCTTGTCTATGTCATGTCTCTGTGATGTCATCCAGGATTCTACCTGTTGCTGTTCAAGGGATTTATCAGTTACCTGGAGGCTGAGCAGGAAGTTATCTGCTCCCAGTGGGGTTTCTTACAATATTACATTCCTACTTGAATACTGTAACTGACTATCTAATTCCAAGAATAAATATACTACATGAACATTACAACAAGGACCCATCATCTTTATTTTACTGAATTTAACAGAAGGCTGTTGTCTTGCTGCACTTTTTGGCACAACTGATGAATGCTTGCTTTTTAACACGCACCATTTTTCTCATAACAGACAGAAGCTTCACTTCTAAGAAGAAATCATCATCATCACCACTAGGACAGAGGGACCAACGATTTAGCACCAAAAAGAAGTTCAAACCAGGTGAGGGCTCGGCTGGCCCACAATAAATGTGTGAAATAAATCACTATAAACACTATTCCATTTATAATCAACCGTACGTTATGTTTTATGACAAGCTTGATTTTAATAAATATTTTTACTTTTAATAAAGCTCTAAAACTTAAATGGACTCTGTGGTTTTTGGTCAAGAGTGAATGAGCAAAAGGTTTTGCAATTTGCAAGCATGAGTCCGTGCCTCTGACACTTCTGGACTCTGACTCCGTACTCTTGTCCTGCGTTGGATAATCATCATTGGGGATCAATCATCGATGAATTCGGGAGCTAAATGACTCTGCCACACTATCTAGTCAGTAAGGAGATTGGGGGTTCTTCAAATACTGATATCACTGAGGTATGTGGAATGTCTACCTGCGCCTATTATAATTGACAAACAATGCACTATTTAGTGTCCATAGTTCTGTTTGTGCAGATTTGTCCCTGCAACAGTAGTAGTATGGATTGTCCTCCTATCCAAACCGAAAGTAAAGTACAAGTATCTTATTCTTTCTTGGTGGTCATTCAACGTTTTATTGTTGGTAATATTCAAAGAAGCATAAACATTTAGAAGACTTGAAAAGACATTATGGGCATTCCCAGAGGACTGCACTCAGTGCATAGAGCTATTGCTGAGTAGAATGGGAGTTTCCTTTTACACCTTTTGCCAAATGTGCAATCTTAGTTAGCTACACAGACAGACTAATAAGAATAATCTAGTAATACCACAGGGAGTCATAGTCGAGGCAGGATAAGAATTTAGATACAGTCTACAAGAAGATCAAAGACGATTTAGAGAAAATCGAATGAGGAACGCTAGGAAAAAATAGGTACTTAATATTAAAATTAAAACTTAACGGGGCCAGCAAAGGAGCCCTCGCCTGACCGATCCTGGCCTTGCTCAGCAGCACCAGCAGCCTCTTCCAATGTCCTCTTGCCCCTGGGGGGAGCTGATGTACAACATGAAAGAAAGAAAGACCAGAAAACATGGAAGATATTTGTCAACAAATCAAACATTTCAAAAGAACAATAACAAAATATTTTTGCGAAATAGCAAATAGACAACTATTCCACGGGATATATTGACCTATCTCATGTGGTCTACTACGATATTAGTATTGCTTGATTTGCGGACCGTCGACTTGGAAAGTTATGTAACTCACTACACAAACTACTAAAAAGGTTCGCCTAGGACAGGCAGGCAGCAGTCCGCAGCATGCGAAGTGACAGACAAAGTCCATTGTGATTGCAGATCAGCGACAACACTAAAAAGTTTTCTACTACATTAACCAGTCATTAAAATACTCAAACTATCAATCCACCACCACTATTTCTTCTTATTGCCAGGTGTTCAAAGGAAGGACTGGACTGGAGTCTGTAGGGGCAGATTTAGAAGCCCCTTGCGGCTCTTTTTCTCCATTGTTGCGTGACTTTTGTGACGCAGCGGCAGAACAAAAGAGGCGCCATGGTGCGGCGTATATTAACAACGTGACGCATATGGGAGATGCATCACGTTGTAAAGCCCTGCTCCATCAGTGGGTGTTCCGGCGCAAGGGAGGGTGTTCCTGCGCAGGAACGCATACTAAAAGTGGCTGAGGGAAATCTACAAGATTTCAATAAGTCACTTTTAGGACAATGATGCGTGACTCAAACCCTGCGCCTGCTTGAAGCAGACGTACGGCTTGACGCAGCATTGGGGAGATAGGGCACCCCAGAGCATTGGTGGAGCTGCGCCATCGTTGCGACGCAACTCCAGCAATGCGCTGCCTTTACGGCACAGATGCGTAACACTTCAGTGACGTTTTGGGCCCATGGTGCGCCGCATTGTGAATATGGCGCACCATGGGTGGTGGTGGCGTGGCGCACAATTACTGGCGCATCCCTGCTACTTTGCACCGGTTATTAAAAATCTGACTCTTAGTGTCTAGCATTACGCAGTTCTTTAAACTACACTCATACATAATTTCTCAGGCCAATGAAATGAACACAAAATCGAAAACAAATAAGCATAGTAGCAACGCTACTTAGAAGGAGAGCAGTGCACCTGAAATGCACAGAAGATTTTGAAATATAATTTACCTACAATGTAATCAGCAGCAGTATTGCTCTTGGCAAAAAACAAAAATTTGCAATATAATAACACACTGAGAAGGAGAAAACAGAGTAGTAAAGAAATAGCTACTACTACTCACCAAGCCCGGGGATCTCGAGGCTGAGCAGGTCGATCAAGTCATGTTCCCGGTCCAGGAGATCCGTCTAACGGTGGGTGGCCTGGTTGTAGGTGCGCCGGACCCGAGAGTGTTGGTACATGGCCCAGCACACCTTCTCCCACTGCTTCCGGTGCTCCCGGATCCCGTACCCGCTAGCGATCTTGCCACCTGCCATAATGGTCCTGGTGAGGTGGCGCTGAACATAAAAAACTAGTGCGGCCACCTCCTCCGCGCTGAAGATCTCCCGGGCTGTGACCTGCTCCCCCCCTCAAACGCCCGCACGCGAGCCGGGCACGGGGTGCGGGACCCTTCCCCTTCTCAGGATGCTTCCCGGCTCCCTTTACCATGGTCTGGGCAGAAAGGAAGGTAAATAATAAATATGAAATAGAATAGGGAAGAAGAAAAGAAAAGAGTTTGAAAAAGTAGTTTAAAATGAACCAAAAGTAGCAGAAAACACAAAAATATAGAGCTAGAAAAATAGAGGGATAGATAATAAGTAAAATAGATAAAAAAAAACTTCAAACAAGCAAAGGATGGCAGAGATTCAGAGAGGATACAGAAAGCATGCCCAGAACCATAGCAATGAATGAGAAACAAGATGGCCGCGCCCGTTCACGACCTCGTGGGTACGTTCGCGCGAGATTTCCCTCGCGATCACACGCGAACTTGTACTAGCGAGCCGCACACTTTGCGAGATTACACATAGCGCCCGGAAACGGAAATACGTCATGCAAACAAGATGGTCGCGCCCGTGAACGACCGTGAGGGTAACTTCGCACCGTTGAGCTACAAGCGGCTCGCTAAAACGCACAAAACCTTGCGAACTAGCACGCCGCAAAAAAACAAATCGCATATTCACACGAATTCGCTGCTTCTGAATTCGATCTAGCGCAAATTCGAGCCCCGCGAATCCCGCAAAATTGCAGAAAAACGAGTTTTGCAAAACTGAAAGCACTCAGCATGTGCAAAAGTTCAAACTCATCATTAGTAACCATTCCCTGTAGTGCTTCCTGAGGGGCCCCTCCAGAGTTCAGTTGCCTACTTGCAACTATTCAATGACCCTGCTCTGACCCTCACAGCAGGCTCATAGAATATTTACAAGTAGGCCACAAAGGTCCTGTGAAAAAAAATTGCACTGCACCAGAAAGCAAATTACAGATAAGGAAGCAGGTGCCAGACTGGAAGTATAAATTCAGTGACACATTAATCAACCCCAAATTAATTCATGTCAGTTGAAGCAGGGCAGGTGTGCTTGCTTTTCCCTCCCATAATCTACAGTGATGAACCAGAGGGTGGCAGTGATGTACCAGAGGGTGGCATGGGTGAACCAGAGGGTGGCAGTGGTGAAACAGAGGGTGCTGTGAACCTGTGATGATGAACCAGACGTAGAAACAACATAGTCGCGACCGTTGCGAGCCGACAAATAAGTTCGCAATTGAGAACTGGTACAAAACCCTTGCGAACTAGCAGAAACCCTTGCAAACACACAAAAAAGAAAAAAAACACAAATATGCGAGAGTTTGCGGATTGTGAATTCGTGAAAACGCAAATTCGCGAACCGCAAATTCACAAAATTCGCCCATACTTACTCACAAATATAACCTCGAAACTTATTCCAGGCACCCCTGATTCTCACCCACTTCCTGGGGCATCCACGGTAGACAAATACTGCTTTCTCCGCCACCATTGCTTCGTCCATATCCCTGCACCATTTTCGGAGTTTAGGCAGCACTACCGAGCCCCACAACATAGCGATATTGCGTTTCGCCACCATCATACCCAACATAGCCCAATCTTGCTGTCGGTGATTTAAATCATTGGGCTCCCACACGTTCAATAAACAGCGTTGGGGCTCTGGTACCCAGGAAACATCTATGGTTTGGGAAATCATAAGCATTACCGCTGTCCAGTACAGTGCCACATGCCTACAGTCCCAGATAGTATGAAAGAATGTTCCCTCCTCCCCATAGTTTCGTAGACAATATTTATGTGACGCCTTCCCTATCTTGTGTAACGTCATTCTAGTGTAATATTATATTTTTTCAAATAGGCTTTATTTCGACATAAAAATATCTTAAAAAGCATACATACACGATAAATTCATTTAAAACATTACTAGATAAAAAACATAAAAAGCCCTTGATATACTACGACTCAACGTTTTTTCTGCAATTTCTGGAAGGGAAATTATTTAAATTAGCTAAAAAGGTAATGGGTCAGAAACAGACCATATGTTAAAAACATAATTAAACAATTTGCCTAAGTCTTTTTGACCGTATTCGCCATGCCCAACCTAGGTACTTCGAGGTGGCGCATGCGAAGAATGAATGAGTGTCTGTAATTAAAATTCGTAGTGCCACATTACAATGTCTGGTACCCAAGGTGAGACACATTGGTTTAATCCATTTCTTGCGAGGAACCTTATAGGCAGGGCACTCGAATAACAGATGGGGGACAGATTCACGACGCTGAGGGCAGAATGGGCACCATGGCGCAGTCTGGTATGGAATTTTCCAGTGGCATGTGAACTCCATTACAGGGAGAAGACCTACTCTAAATTTGAAGTACAGGGATCTATCCCATGGGGCAGTAATAATGTCCAGATACAATTCTCTGATAGGGACATCTTTAAACTCCACAAAATTTCTGGTGGACTTACAAGTCGTTGAGGAAGAGTTTCTTTTGCTTGCCACCCATGACCAGTAGAGTTGTTTTAGCATGGATTTAGGCGGGGCTGACTGTTGGTGCCATGCTTCTTCCAGCCCCAGATTGGCAAGTAGAGCCTTAATGGCCCTTAGCCATTTTATTTTTGCCCAACTAGTGGAATTAATTATCTCCCGTAGGCCATCCGCGTAGCTTGAGAGCTCTGGCACTCTCCAGATGCGGGCCCACAGTAGTAGGGGGCGTAATTTTGCTTGATCTTCGATCGCCCGGCAGCCCATGTCCAGTTGCAATGGTAGAATAGGGACAGAAGGACCAAGAGACATTAGGCTTCTCAGGAAGGTGTTCTCGGCTCGGGTTAGCTCCTTCATGTTTGACATCCCCCAGAGCTCCGCCCCATAAAGTGCTGCACTCACTCCTCTGGCGGAGTAGATGTCCATTACTGCCGCTATTGGTCTTGTAGATGCTGCTCTCTGCTCTTTCAACAGGGCCCCAGTCACTCTTTTTAGACTCAGCAACATTTTAGTCAAATGGCAGTCCCATTTCATTGAGTCCACCAAGCGGATGCCCAAATAGTCAAACATCTTGGTTCTTTCTAGTGCAACAGGCCCCAATGTTGGGGGGGGCCGGGCTTATGTGGGGGGTTCAAAATGAGATACTTAGTTTTGTCTGTATTGATACAGAGACCTCTCTGCTTGCAGAAATTGTCAAATCCGGAAAGAAGCTGCTGGAGGCCCATTGGAGATTTTGACAAAAGTAAAGTATCGTCAGCAAAGAGCAAGGTAGGGATTAAGCGACCTGCCAGACGGGGCGCGTCTGCTGGTATCTGGGTCAAGAAGTCCACCACCCCATTTACATATAGGGAGAATAGGGTTGGGGCAAGTACGCAGCCTTGCCGCACACCTCTATTCACCTCTATTCTTGAGGTCTTTTGTCCATTTGGCCCCCAGCGTATTTGGGCGTAGTTATTTTCGTGGAACCTCATGATCAGATGGAGCAGGTAGGGTGGCATGCCGAGGTCACACAGCACCTTCCACAAATTGTTTCTTGGCACCAAATCGAAGGCCGTCCGGAGGTCCATGAAGGCCAGATATAAGGTACCCTTCCCAATCGTGACGACCTTCCAGTAGATCATGAGTAGCCTTAGCGATTGTTCTATCGTCCCTGTACCGGCTCTGAACCCAGCTTGAAAGTCCGAGAGTATCTTATTTTCGTCTGCCCACTGCTGGACCCTAGATAAGAGGACCTTCCCTGCCACTTTTTGGGAACAGTCTATTAAGCTAATTGGTCTATAATTAGCTGGGTCGTCTCTTGAGCCTTTCTTGTGCAGGGGGACCACCTCAGCTGCCATCCAGGAAGCAGGGAGGGGGGCACCTGCTATAGCTGTGTTCAGTAGCGATGCAATCAGCGTACCCCATTCGCTTGTGTCCATGCGGAGAAGGTCGCCAGGAAGGCCATCAGGTCCAGCTGCTTTGCGGGGTACCAGAGATTTTATGGCAGTTTCAGCCTCTTTCCTGGAAAATAAGATTTCCTCATGGCTGCCATCACCTTGGTGGATCTGAGGTAATGGAAAGTCCATCGCTTCTACTGCAGGTGCAGTATACAGTTTTGAGAAGTGTGAGTGCCACAGATCTTCGGTTATATTACATGTGATGACAGTGTCCAAAGGTCTGTGTTTCCTTCGTAACAAGTCCCAAAAGCCCTTTGCATTTTTTTCTGCGCTAGCTGCACGAAGCTCCTGCCAGAAGGCGTCTTCCCAGTCTCTCCTGGCTGCCTTTATTACAGATTTGTAGGACTTGCGTTTAGCAGCTATTGCTGATGCATCACCACTCTTTACTGCCATGATTAGGGCTCTCTCTCCAGTACGGCACGCCAATGAGTACCAGCCTGATTTGCCCTGTCGCTTATCATGGTTTTTGTTTCCCTTAGTGTTTAGTTTAACCAAGAACAAGTCCCCTATCGATGTCGAAACCTCGCTAAACATAACTGAAATCTTGGGCGGGCTAGGGGGATGATTTTCCAGAATTTCAGAAGCTGCAGCAATAACGGCTCTGATGCAGGATAGTTTTTCTTCATCAATAGCCACTTTGTCCCATTTTAGACGTCTGAGGCAATTTGATGGGACCACCCCCCCAATGACCTCTGCTCAGATGTGTCAGGAGCTCCAGGAAACGAGCCGCTGTCCCTCCACCAACGTATTAGGGTTAATGAAAGTGCATTGTGATCACTTTCCAAGGAAGGCAGAACTATCATGTCCTCCATGTAAGCCCACAAAGGAAAGTTTAAGAGGATGTAATCTATCCTAGATGAGTGGCCCACCCTATTATACGTGTGTGCCCCCTCTAGGTCTGACCGTGTTCTCCCGTTGGCTGCTCTCAAGCCGTACTCTAGTGTGAGGGAATTCAATTGGACGATTTTGGGTGTCCATCTTTTGACAATTGGAAGATCGAGGGACGGAACGCCTCTCTTTGAGTCTTCGTCATGCAGGTCCAAGGATTCATCGGCCATCAAGGGCTCAAATGTGCAGTTAAAGTCCCCCATCACCAAAATTAGAGAGTCTCCACGGCAATCCCCCAAGGCTGCTTCTAGAGCCAGGAGGGTTGGTGACGAGGCCCTTCCTGAAGCCCCTCGTGTGTAAATATTAAAAATCTCCAGCTTCTCAACTTTGTTTGGGCATTTTACAGTGAGCCACATCAAATCTGGTGATTTTTGGGGATGATGGTGCACTCGCCATCCTAGTGATATGTCGACCCAGACTAAGAGACCTCCAAATGGACGCCCTCTTCCTGATACTGGGATACCTGCCGGGACAGAGAAGGTAGCATGCCCTACTCTGTGCCTTGGTTCCACACAACACGTTTCTTGGAATGCGCAGACTGCGTGGGGCTCAGTAAGCGCCACCCATTCCGGGGCATCCGATTTATTATTTAAGCCTGCCACGTTCCAGCTGACAGCCTTCATGGTAGGGCGAGTCGAAGACCCAGCACATCCAGCATCCCCACTCGGGGCCCCCAAGTTTTCTGCTCCTTCCATGGGCTCAGTAAACTCAGTCCCACAGCCTGAGGGGGAGGGAGTGGGGGAGGTGGGCGTGGGTTGGGACGCAGGGGGGGTAACTAGTATCGAAGAGACCCTCTCGACTGTGTATGATACATTAACCTTAGGTGGAGGGGCATTTAATACCACTTGATTGCCAAGTCACCAACCCCATCCCTGGGGTGGAGCCGCTTGAGTCGGCGTCCATGCCCTTGCTCTAACATCCAGGGTTGGATAGTGGGGGTACCATGCACCTCTACCCACATCCGGAAAAAACTTCTTAAACCCAGGTGACGGGAGAGGACGGTAGAAGTACCCCAGGTCCCTAGTTTGGATGTCGCAAAAGTTGTGTAGCGACTGCTGACTGCAGATCATACCTGCTGCTCTAGGATCGCTGAAGTTAATCAGCACGCAGTCCCCAGTTAAATCCTTGCGTCTATTACCAATCCACCCCACACGACGGACATAGGCTATTCTGCCATCAATATGCCCTGGGAGGGGTCTATTTGCTCTAAGCCAGGAGAGGGTCTTGTGCTTGAGGTCAGAGTACAGCTCACAAGAACCCTCTTCAAGCTCCGGTACCCCCGTGAGAATTACCACATACGGTTGGCACCCAGGGGGGAGGCTAGCATTGGGTGTGTTTGTTTTTGCCCTGCCTGATGATAATTTAGCTGGAGATTTAGCTAGAGGTTTAAGCGCAACCTGACTGCCAAGAATGGGAATAGATGGAGTTATATTTCCATTTGGCGTGGTTGACGCATTTTCAGCTACTTTAGAGGTTGACGCTGTAGGCTCAGGGTTGGGAGCAAAGTTAACCTTGGGGGCCTTCGGTGCTTGGGTATTGGATTTTTTCCTTGGGGGGCCCGAACTGGGTCTAAGATTTGAGGTTTGTGGAGCGGGGCTGGTTCCTATGTTAGACTGTAGTGTCTGTGGGGCCTCCCCAAGTACAGGCACTTTTTGACGAGACATTGGCTCCGAGGGTACTAGTGTAGCAGCACCACTCCTTGACCCTCCATTGTCTTCTCCCTGCATCTTGGAGTGAAATTTAACCAATGACTTCACAGCGTAGAAATTATCCAGCATTGATTGCTCAAGGGTGGCTAATTTTCGTGTGAGATAATCGATCTTATCTGCAAGGGGCATCACCACAGACTTGATTAGGCTCTCAAAATCTAGGGGTAGAGTGGCAGTGTCGGTGTGCACAGCCTGGGGAACTGGGGTGGAGCTAAGAGACGCTGACGGGCCTGTTGTGCCTGGCGAGCAAACAGGACCCTTAGTTAGTGTGACTCTAGTGTGGGTGTTAATAGTTTTAGGGTGTAGAATGTGATTTGAAGGAATACCCCCTTTGGTCACATTGTGCCTACTTACTTTGCTGTATGGTTTTAGAGAGCCCCCCCTGCGAGGGCTAACAGGGCGCTTTCTTTTCCTGGGTGCAGCAAGTCCTGGTGCTGATTTCCCTGGTGGGGTAGTTACTAAAGCCGCTACTATGGAAGTACTAACTTCAGTAGGTGCGGCTGTGGGGGGAGGATGTAAAGCTACGTTGGGCGTGACAGAAGGACTTTGGGCATTGTTGATCTCGCAATTAAGATCATGATTTTGGGCCCCCAGCAAAGGATCAATTGGGTCGGGTGGGTTAAGGTGTGTTGAGTCATGGGCAATGTCCAGTGCAATGGTCGATACCCTTTCTAAGCTTGCCCTGATCCGACTCACCCTTTCATCAATGTCCGGAGAGTCAATTACCACAAGTGGTGTAGGTGGTACATTTACTGGGCTAGGGCAAGGGCGCCCAAGGATGAGCGCTTGTGAGACAGGCCCCTGGAGTCCCGGGATAGTCTTCGTTCAGCTAGGATTATCTCCTTTTCTTCAATGGAAACAGCCCGAGTTATAAATTGATCCATTGTACCTATGACTACGTCTCCCGCAGCTTTCCTAGATTTGCTTGCTCTAGTGCCTGTGGCCATGCTCTTGTAATTCCCGTGCCCGCTTAGCAGAGCCAAGAGATGTTGCCCGGCCCGGCCTCTTCTGGCCCCTGATGGCCAAAGATCGTCCCGCCCTTGTCCCGGGCTTCTCCCGCGATACTCCCGCGTGCTCCCGCACAGCGGGGAAGAGGCGTCCCTTTATGGGGGCGTGAAGCGAGGGGTGGGAGGGGCAACAGGTCAGCAGGTGTGCCGGAAAGCAGGGGCTCCTGGTTAGGTGAGTCCCTGCAGCGGCGGCGCTGATGGTTCGAGCGTGATCCCTGCTCCCTCGAGTCCTTCCTGAAGGCTGTGAGCAAACGTGCTCCCAACAGCCACACAAGGCCAAAACTGCGACGCGGCACCCGCGGAGCGGGTGCGGCTAGTTGTAGCAGAAGGCAGCTACAGCAGTGTCAACAGCGATCACAGGAAAACGCCGGTAAGCCCTCGGCGTGTGAGTGTCCCACTAGAGTGAGGAGTTCCGCTTCTTTTCACCCTCTGAGCGAGGGGTGGGAGGGGCAACAGGTCAGCAGGTGTGCCGGAAAGCAGGGGCTCCTGGTTAGGTGAGTCCCTGCAGCGGCGGCGCTGATGGTTCGAGCGTGATCCCTGCTCCCTCGAGTCCTTCCTGAAGGCTGTGAGCAAACGTGCTCCCAACAGCTGCACAAGCCCAAAACTGCGACGCGGCACCCGCGGAGCGGGTGCGGCTAGTTCTAGCAGAAGGCAGCTACAGCAGTGTCAACAGTGATCACAGGAAAACGCCGGTAAGCCCTCGGCGTGTGAGTGTCCCACTAGAGTGAGGAGTTCCGCTTCTTTTCACCCTCTGAGCGAGGGGTGGGAGGGGCAACAGGTCATCAGGTGTGCCGGAAAGCAGGGGCTCCTGGTTAGGTGAGTCCCCGCAGCGGCGGCGCTGATGGTTCGAGCGTGATCCCTGCTCCCTCGAGTCCTTCCTGAAGGCTGTGAGCAAACGTGCTCCCAACAGCCACACAAGCCCAAAACTGCGACGCGGCACCCGCGGAGCGGGTGCGGCTAGTATTAGCAGAAGGCAGCTACAGCAGTGTCAACAGCGATCACAGGAAAACGCCGGTAAGCCCTCGGCGTGTGAGTGTCCCCGGTCTCTAGTGTAATATGTACGATGTAGTATTTTGAGTTGGACCAGTTTTAACCTGGAGGGTATTGCTGTTTCTCGGGGGGAGGAAAGGGCCTCCTGCAACTCGGACTCATCTAAGTCACCCACGTCTCGGGACCAGTTCTGTTTCAGCTTGGACGTCGGGTCAGGAAGGTTGTTGACCAGTTTCCAGTACGTCAAGGATGTGGCTCTACTCAGCATGTGTTCTGTCAGAAGTCTGTCTTCTAGAGGGGAGGATTCCTGCAATTCGGTACCATGTCGAATTAGGAAGTATCTGAACGTTTCTGTCTGTGTCATTTCATAATGTGTTTGCAGGTTGGAGAAGTCTACCACCTTTCCCTTCTTCCAGAGATCACCAACCACAGAGATGCCTATATTGTCCCAGATCTGGAACCCTTCACAGTTAAGAAGAAAACCTAACCTGTATGAATCCCACAACGTTGTCATTTGCGTGATAGTCCCCGAGCACCGAAGATGCCTATTCGCTTTGTACCAAAGTGGTACAGAGTGTTGCGTAGGGCCAACTAAGTCTGACAGCATGCGATGGCTATATAGATTTCCCATTAGCCCTTTACACTCCAAGCACTGTCTATCCTGTCTATGTCTATGTGGAGAAGTGTGGCTTACTGGTTAGAGGAGGCAGATCTGAATGCAGAGGTCAGCCCGGGACCAGGGTTCAATTCCCGGCTCGGCAGGGACTTGAGTCCTAAAATGTCCATGGATTAGACAATTCTCGCTCCGGTGCCTACTCGATTCACGGGTTCACACTCTGCGACTCTGGGCAATAGCTTGCTTAATCTCCACAATGGCCCCTCGCGGTGGGATGCCTGGCTTTCACCTTGCGGATACCCTGCCGGGGTTATCTCACAGGGGAATACCAGGACGGGTTCCCTAAGCAAGCGCTTAGAAACCGCTTGGTGATTTGCGCTATATAAATTCCTGTACATTTACATTTACATATCCACAAAGTATGCCGGCTCGGTTTGTGGGGCATGCAGCCAATAATGTATTTGCTTATGATGGGCTGTCCAATAATATAGCTCAATATTTGGAAGCGCTATACCCCCATCATACCAGCTTCTCATTAACTTATCTTGCGCGATGCGGGCTGGCCGCCCATCCCATAATAGGTTGGAAACTGCTGCTGCTATTGCTTTGAAATATGATGTCGGAACCAGAAATGGCGTGTTCTCAAGTACATACAAGAAGCACGGGAGTGCCATCATTTTATATAGTGCCGTCTTTCCCAGAAGTGTAAGAGGGAGAGTTTGCCATACTTTAACGTCACGTTTGAAACGGTCCAGGTAGGGCTTTAGATTTAGAACATAAAATGTGTCTGGGTCCGGTGTAACGCATATACCCAAGTATTTGAACGCATTCTTAGTAGTTCGTAGGGGGAAGCTCATGGGCAGCACAGGTGGAGGGCCAGCCGGGACATATAAGAGAGATTTTTACCAATTAATCCTATACCCCAACACTTTTCTGAACTTCTCACAAACGTCCAGTATTTCCAGAATAGATTCCTATGGGGAAGTGAGGTATAAAAGTATATCGTCCGCATATAGGGATATGCGGCGGTCTTCCCATACGTTGGTCCAACGTAGGCCTTTGACAGAGGGCTCCCATCTAATCCAGGCAGCGAGCGGCTCCAGAATCAGCCAAATAGTAAGGGGGACAACGGATCCAGGCACAGAATTTAGGACCAAAGCCCATGTGTTGCAGCACTGCAAGCAAATAAGGCCTTTCCACTGTATCGAACGCCATGGTAGCGTCCAGAGATAGGATAACTGCAGGCTCCTGTATGCAAGCTTTGCGCGCTATGACCGCATATAGCCGACGCAAGTTGAGTGCTGTGCTGCGATGTGGCCTGAATACAGACTGGTCTGGATTCACCAAGATGGAGAGGTGGGGAGTCAATCGCATCGCCAGCAGTTTGGCCAGGATCTTGGGTTCCGCGTTTATTAAGGAAATTGGGCGGTAGGAGGTGCAATCCATCTCAGACCTACCAGGCTTATGGATTGCTACAATCGCGGCAAGACGCTGATCCCTCGGTAATTCCCCAACCTTAAGACTATCGCAAAACATATTCAATAAGAAGGGAGCTGTTGTTTGCACTGTTTTTTATACAGTTCCACTGGGAGTCCATTGGGTCCCAGCGCTTTACCAGACGCGAGGGAGTAGGTTGCCATCTGTATTTCATCAGTGGAGCCTCTAGAAGGAGTGCTGCATCAGGGGAAAGTTGAGGGATCGCTAGATCCTTAATATAGTCGTATGCTTCCTCAACCGTGTAAGACACCCGGGAAGCATATATTTTTTCATATTGATCGGCTAGGATGTCAACTATAGCATTGGGATCAGAGATCATGGAACCCGTGGAAGACGCCAGCTGTGCAATTACTCTGCTCGCTCTTTCTTTTTTATCTAGCCAGGCTAACATCTTCCTCGCTTTGTCCCCCATCTCATAAATTCTATGTCAAGTTTCTTGGAGTTTGTCTTTCGCCACTTCCCTCTGATACGTTACAAATGCAATTTGCTTAAGTTGAACCTCCTGGGCGGTTCCCAGTGTCGGGTGTGCCGCATGCTTGGTTGTTGCAGTGGATAGATCTGCTTCAAGTCTGTTGAGATCCGCTCGCTGCTTTCGCTTGTGACCTGCGATTGAGGCCATTGCTTGCCCACGTAGGACCACTTTATAGGCCTCCCAGAGCGTACTGGGGGAGTCCACTGAGCCAGCATTTTCTTGGAAAAAGTGCCTGGTGGTGTTTGTGAGGCCTTTCATAAGAGATGACACAAGTAAGTAGCCAGCATGAACCGGGAACATACGTCTCCAATGAGTCTGGTGATGTGTATACTTTAGCAGCTGTGGGGAGTGATCTGATATGCCCCTAGGACAAATTTATACCTCCCCTATTCCCTGCAGGCCATCTGTGGATATCAGAAAATAATCAATTTTCTGTGAGACAATTATGGACCCCAGAGTAGAAAGTGTATTGCCTCTCTCCAGGATGTTTGTATCTCCAGCTATCTGTGAGTCCCAGGGCGTCTAAAAGACCAAGCAGACGCCGCCTACCCTGCGTCTCCAATCTGACAGGATGTCTGTCTACCGTGCCATCAAGTATATCATTGAAGTCACCTCCTATCAGCAATGTCGGGGCAGGTAGTGTCAGCAGGAATGTTGTGAGGGCGGAATGGGCCTGTGTGTGTAGGGCAGGCGGGATGTAAACAAAGACCAAATTAAACAACTGTCCTTCCCATTGACATGTAACCGCCGCAAAACGGCCTTGGTCACCAACTCACTTCTGTTGTATCACCAGTGGGAAGTTCTTTCTAACAAGGATCCCCGTACCTCTAGAGCCAGAGGAAAATTCGGTATATGCCACCAATTTATAGCCCCATCTATCCATAGCTCTGGTAGCAGAGCCCACTAGATGCGTTTCCTGCAGTAGAACCACCGCAGGGCTGCATCGCTTTAAATATTGCAGCACCAGGCCCCTCTTCACTTTGTCTCCCAACCCTCGGACATTCCAGGTCAATACCGTTAAGGCTGTCTGGAGTGGCGGCTGAGTCTGTCGAGTCATAAGCTCTTTTGGGGCATGTGTGGCCATCAATGAATATGATAGGTTTCAAACATTCAAAGTTACATTTGTCCCGCAAGGATCCACTACTGAAACAATTTGCTGCCCCGTCAACACCACTTCCAACCAATCCAACAAAATTAAACAAAACAGTTACTCCCCTACCCCGAGTCCCACCCACCCTCCCTGCCTCCCTGCGAAGCTCCATTTTATTTTTAAGGAAGATCTGGAGAGCATCAGCTTGTAACCTGAAAACTACAGTCAGTGTGCTGTTTCCCATTTGCAAAACCAAACAAAACATGACTGTTCTGTATACAGTGTCAACGGTGCCCCCATTACAATGGAGATGCTTTTGTACATGGCAAAGTCTGCTGATGCCAGGGCCCGCTTGCATGGGAAATGGCCCTTTGTGACTGATTCTAGGAGCCTGCTGTAGTACGCAAGGGTTTGTGCTGCAGGGGATACTTTTGTTTAAGAACTGCTGAAATACCTTGCCCATCTCAGTGTCTGAATAAGTAGAATTCCTTCCTATGGTCGGGTGTTCCTAGCATGGGGGAGTGCCGTATTTCTGTTTTGAGTTTGCCAAACTATTGTGCATGCCAGGCATCCATGGTAGCACCTCGTGGCCTTCTTTCACCATTTTCATGGCCTCAAGTAAAGTGGCAATGAGCTTGCTGTAGTCAAACGCCACTTGCCGGACGTAGCTCCATAGTTCTAAAAAGGTTTGCTTGTCTTTTTTTGTTTTCTGTGGTGGTATAGCCCTGATAGAATCTGTGTGTTCCAAAGTGATCTGCCAATCAGCCGCTGAGATCAGCTGGCCCAGATAATTAACCTCCTGTTGTACATACTGCATCTTCTCACCTTTGAACCCTCTCTCAGCAAGTGCAGTCAGCAGGGTTATAATGTCCTGCTGACATAGGTTCACAGAGAGACATCACATCAAGATGTTGTTAGCATACTGTATCAGCATGCTGTTTCATTGAAAGTTAGTGAGGTACTTCCTCAGTATTCGATTGAAAATACTGTAGGACTCACAGTGCCCTTGTGGTAGCCTTCAGTAAAGAAGCTGAACCCCTCGGAAAGTGAACGTGTCAGATACTGACTGTCAGGGTGCAGAAGAATGCTAAAGAACGTGGTTTTGATGTCTATCACAGACAAATAGTGGGAAACTGTTGGTATGCTTGTTAGTATGATGGAAAGATCTGGCACTGCAGGAAATACCAGGATCACAATGCAATTAAGGGGGGTGTAGGTCTTGCACCCGGAGTCAGTATCCTTCCTTACTCTTGTTGACCAGGAAGATTTGTGTAGTTTCAGCAGCAGACCCCCCACATGGAGGACCTCCTGATCAACTAGTGCTTGTATTGTGGGTGCTATACCCTTATCTGCAGTCTTGTAAGGGCTAGTGTGCAGGTAGGAGGGGCTATTTGAGGCACTTTCTGAGGCGGGCGCGCTGCGGGCAGACAGACGGTGGCAGAGTCTGTCGGAAGCTGCTAGTGCGGTACTCATTTCTGGGGCATGTATCGGTGCTTGATGCTATTGTTTTAAAATTACACGCTGTTCATTTTTAAATTGCTAATCTTTACCTGCTTCCTGAAATCCTGCCCCGGTTCATCACGGCGTGTCCTGTGCTGATTGAACGGAGGGCAGGGAGGAAGGAGTAGGACTTCCGGATGCCCTGCGCCTGGCCCGTTCTGCAGTCTAGTGTGCAGGCAGGAGGGGCTATTTAGGGCACATGACGGGAAGGACGCGCAGCGGATGCGTGCAGAGGGCATGCCGTCGGCACACAAAAGGCAAGCCCATCTGCGCCCGTCCACGGCCGGCCAGGGCCTGGGGCCCGAACCCCTGCACATTTGTGATCTCTTACACCTACCCCCCTGAGAAACTATATATGATGCGCTCCTCTATACCTAATATATGCGCGCATAGCATACAGCCGGACTGCAAGGAGAAAAAATGCAGTCACTGCCCCTATGCGCTAACAACCGACCAGGTGGCAGCTGGCAAGGAACATGAGTTCCACCTGATACTGGTTAACTGTAGGTCAGTTAGCAAGTATAAACATGAGTTTTATGACCTTCTCCTGGACACCCAACCTGACATCATGTTTTTAACTGAAACTTGGATGAATGAAGACTCTGCTCCAGACATTCTTCAAGCCCTCCCCCCGAATAATGGGATCCTTGGACTTGATCTCCCTGGAAACAGAGGAGGTCGGCTAGCAATGATCCATAAACTAGCGGTGGAATGTGCCCTGGAGAGGATGTCAATAGAGACCAGTGATGCGGGGCTCTTTACTATCACAGTGGACAATAGCCATGTCATTAAGGGCCTCCTGATATACCGGCCTCCGGGCCCAGCCTCACTGTTCGCCATCAGCCTCAGGGAGCACGTCATCCAACTAGCACTACGCTATGCCAAGGTGCTGGTGTTGGGTGATCTTAACCTACACCTTGACTATAGGGATAATGCACCGGTGCAAGAGCTCAGCCAGGAGATGGAGGCACTCAGTTAATATTACAATCCACCCTCCCGACTCATCGGCATGGGCACTTACTAGACCCCATCTTTGCAAACTGGGGAGAGGTCCCGGTTGCTGCTCCTATCCCAGTCCCGTCGACTGCTCACTACATCATCCCCTTTAGAATCCCTATACCCAAGGCTCAATTTAGGCCTAAACCAGACATTAGCCAACCCTAGAGGAAGTGGTCCAAGTTTACGGCTACCAAATTTAATCTTGCTCTTCTGCAGGGGGGGAAACCTGGAGGGAGCGATGTCGAAGGGGCCTGCAATGCTCTTGATCAATGCATTTGTGAGGCACTTGACAGGGTGGCACCTTGGGCAAGTAGCGCTCCTAGGAGACAATCTAGATAAGCACCTTGGTTTAATGTGGAGCTGAAGGCAATGAAATCCGTCTGTAAACGTCTGGAACGTAGGTGAATGTGAATGTGAATGAACTTTAATCCCTGGATAGAACCTCCGCCCCAACTAAAGCCTCTGTTGAATCGTGCAATCTGATTGCAGACTACTTCTCGGATAAAGTGGAGAAAATCGACTCCACTTTACGGAGGAGGCCCGTAGTAGGAAAGTTGACAGGAAAGGAGTATGCAATCTGGAAGAAGCCTTTGGCCTCTCCAGTTTCAGCCTCCCCTCCCTAGATGATTTAAAATCTATAGCTCTGAACATCAAGTCAGGCTCCCCGAAAGACCCCATTAAACCAGGAAATATGATGGAGAGTATGGAAAGGGGCGACCATTCGGTCCCCCCGAACGTATGGTGGAGTACCCCGATCCCCCCGGGAGGCCATCTTGGGCGGGATGCGAGTCTCGGCTGGTATGCCCGAAGCGGCGTAGCCGGGGCGCGCCTTTTCCCGCCCTGGAGTGGGTTGTCCTAGACGCTGACGCCGCCGACCACGCCCCCGGGGGGCAAGGCGGAGGCGGGTTTACGCCCGCCCGAAGACGGATAAAAGGAGCAACAAGCCAAGAAAGCATCCTCTTGTTCCTGTGCTCTGAAGCTGCACCTCCCCGCTGCACGTGAGCTCGAGACGGAACGAGGAGCCAATTTTGAGCGTTGTAATTTTGTTCTTGTTTTACAGATATCTTTGTTGGAGAATGCCGGGCAAGAAGGTCGGAAAGCGGGTCGGTACCGATCAGATGCTCCGCATGCTCGTAAAGGAGGTAGCCGAGTTGAAGAAACAGATGGCGGTAAAGAACGGGGAGGGAGGTCCGAAGCGAGTCGTCGGACCAGCATTGCCGGGAGTAGTCCCTAGCGAGAGAGGAAAGAGGTCCAAGAGGGGGGCACCTGGGGGGGAGGCCCCGGTTCCCGATGCACCGATAGAGGAGCCAACCCCGGTTCCGAAGGAGGGGCATCCGATCCCTGTGGTAGTCACCCCCGTGAGCGGAGAAGATATGCCTCCCGAGTTGGCTGCACAACTGGCAGCGTGGTTGGGAAAGGATAGTGAGGGCACCACGGCGGACGACGCCAGGGCAATAATGAGGCAACTGCGGGAATCTAGACAGGCTACGAAGGCACAATCTTCTGTTCCCCCGCAGGTTCCGGTGGCTGAGATCGCAGCAGGTGCAAGTTCGGCAGCAAGTACAGCACCGTGTTCAGGTAATCGGCTACTGCCGATTGCAGGGGAGGGGTCTGTACCCTCACGAAGGGAGAAAGTGGCCCAGCATGTTCCACTCGAAATTAAGGAAAAGATTTGGGCTGATAAGTATGTGAACATGTTTTCTTTGCTGACTGACCATTACGAGATCGAGCATGTGAAGGCCCAAAAAGAGCTAATGCACCCGAGTGTTTGGCGCGCAAAAATGGCCGCCTTTAAGGTCGACGAGAACATAGGTACTTGGGGCAGAGCGTTTGGCATTTTCACCTCCATTATGGGTGAGCGAAGGCCTGAGTTGTTGACGGAATTGCCTATTTATCAGACACGTATTATGGAGTATTCTCTAGCGTACGAGGGCAATCAGTGGTTTTGTTATGACAATATTTTTAGGAAGGCTAAGGAGCACGACCCAGCTCTAACTTGGGACTGTTATGACTCCATATCTTGGCAAAAAATGGAGAATTCAGGCATGTTAAAGGTACCATTGTTGGGGGGTAGCGGGGGTGAGTCTTCCCGCCAAACCTCTGGGACACCCTTTCGGACGGGTGCAGGTAACGAGCATCACTCGAAGTCGAGTGGCAACGCAGGTAAAAAGGGGATTTGTTGGAATTTTAACAGGGGAAAATGTTCAAGGCCTCAGGGGTCATGCAAGTTTAGACACGAATGTGGGGGGTGTGGACAGTCCTCTCATCCCGAGACCATGTGCAGAGCCAAAACGGGTGATAACGGTGGTAGGGGAAGCGCCAAACAGGTCTGAAATAGTCCGAGGGGCGCCTTTACCTACCCCGGTTGATACCATGGCAATGATTCCTTGGCTCAATGAATACCCGGATCATGTCTCCGCTGGGGTGTTGCGAGACGGGTTTTCGTATGGTTTCCGCATTCCAGTGGGGGATTTTCAGGGTAAAGCAAGTTGTAAGAACCAACTGTCGGTCCTGCAGCATACGGCGGTGGTACAGGTAAAGATTGGGAAAGAGGTGACTCGAGGGCGGGTTGCCGGTCCATTCGATTTACCACCGGTTGCTAACTTTGTTTGTTCCCCCTTAGGGGTGGTCCCCAAGAAGGACGCGGGTGAGTTTAGGCTGATACATAATTTGTCAGCCCCACGAGGTCTTTCCGTGAATGATGCGATAGACCCGGAAGTTTGTTCGGTGCGGTACGCATCTTTCGATGAGGCCGTCGCCATGTTGAATCGCCTGGGGCCCGGAGCGCTGATGGCCAAATCAGACATCGAGTCAGCGTTCCGGTTGCTCCCGGTACACCCAGACGATCAGCGTCTCCTTGGTTTCATGTTTCAGGGTCGCTATTACATGGATAAATGTATGCCAATGGGTTGCTCCATATCTTGTGCTTATTTTGAGAAGTTCAGTTGTTTTTTGCAATGGGTATTCACAAGAAAGACGGGTTTTCAGCATGTGATGCATTATCTCGATGACTTTCTGTTCCTGGGGGCAGCTGGGGATCCAGAATGTGGACAGGCTTTAAAAGAGTTTTGTGTCTTAATGAATCACTTTGGCGTGCCATTGGCACCAGGTAAGACTGTGGGTCCCTCGACTTCACTCGAGTTTCTGGGGATCGAGCTCGACTCGAGGGAGGGTTGTTTTCGGTTGCCCAAAGAAAAGGTGTTGAAATTCAGGGCATCCCTTGAAACATGTATTCGAGAGACGAAGGTAAACCTGCATCAATTGCAACAAACGGTGGGCCAGTTGAATTTTGCCCTTAGAGTAATCCCAATGGCCCGCCCCTTTTCCCGCTCGATTGCACAAGCCATGGTCGGCCTTAAGGAGGGACACCACCGCACGAGGCTCTCGGCAGAGGTTCGCCAGGACATGCGCATTTGGTTGGCATTCCTGGCGGATTTCAATGGTCGAATTGTCTGGAACAAGCCGGCGGTGTCCTCCGAGGAGCTGGGGCTGTGGACAGATTCGGCGGGAGTATAGGTTTTGGCGCCATATTCGGTACGCAATGGTCGGCTCAAAAATGGCCGACATGGTGGCATGAGTGCGGGCTGACAAGTAACATTGCTTTCCTCGAACTCTTCCCTATATTGGTGGCCCTGAAAACATGGCCTGAGGGGTTCCAAGATCACTCTGTGGTGTTCTGGTCTGATAACATGACCGTGGTTGAGTGTATCAATAGTCAGGCAGCTCGTTGCAAATGGATTCTGAGACTGCTTAAAGAAATTGTATTGTTGTGTATGCAGTTGAATGTGCTCTTTAGGGCGCGACATGTCCCAGGGGTGCTGAACCAAGCGGCTGATGCGCTTTCTCGTTTCCGTATGCAGGCCTTCTGGGGTTTTCTGCCCACAGCGGACCCGGTGGCGGCACCCTTTCCCGAAGCTCTCTGGTCTCTCGGTGCCCCGAACTACAAAACCTCATGGGAGAGAGTTTAGCACCCAGGACAAGGAAGGCATATCAAGGGGCGTTCCGTTCCTATTGGTCCTTTTTGGGTTCTGCTAGGGGGGAGCTTTGGGGCCAGGAAGAGCTTGTCGTACAATTCTTGCTGTCTTTACATCAGGCAGGCAAATCCGTAGCTACGGCCCAGAGGGATCGGGCCGCCATTTCCTTTATGGCAAGGGCTCATGGGATCCAGGACCCGACAGCGTCTTTCGTGGTGCAGAAAGCGCTACGTGGGTGGCAACGCCTTGAGGGTCGCAGAGTAGATGAGAGGCACCCGATAGGTCTGGATAGGTTGGCCCTGTTATTATCCGTACTCCCTGCGACATGTTCATCCCAGTATGAAACAGTGTTATTCCGGGCCGCCTTTGCGTTAGCATTCCATGGGGCAATGCGGGTAAGCGAACTGGTGGCGAAGAACAAGCGGGATACGGTGGGGGGACTGTGCCGAGAGCACATTCAGGTAAAGAGGGAGACGATGACTGTCTCGTTTGTCAGGTCCAAGGCCGATCAGGGTGCGATAGGGGATTGTGTAGTCATACATCGGATTCCCGGATCTCCCATGTGCCCTGTTGTTTGCGTAGAGGAATATTTAGCGCAGAGGGCGTCATCATGGGGGGGACCTTGTTGAGGCACGCTGATGCCACCCCACTGACGAGGTTTCAGTTCCAGCGGGTGCTTTCAATGGCAATTTCGGCCACGGGCTTGAACCCCGGCGAGTTTGGGACCCATTCCTTTCGAATAGGGGCTGCTACTGAGGCTACAGCCAGGGGTCTGAGTGTAGAAAAAGGGAAACGTTTGGGGCGTTGGTCCTCGAATTGTTACAAAAGGTATGTGCGGTTGCACATGTTGTGAAGCTGCTATCATGTACTCACGCTTCTTGTTTTTGTTTGGTTTACAGTTTCGCAAGCTTACGAGGCGGGGCGGACTGTGCAGTCGACCCGACACCTGGGAACCAGCGGTCAAAGATCACCGGCTGCGGAAAAAGTGGTGTGGGTCGTGGGCCACTCATACGTGAGGCGTGCCGCGGACGTATTCAAAGCAGGTGACATAATTCACATGGCTGGGGAATACGGGTACAGGGTGACCTTCTACGGAAGGGGCGGGCTCTGTATTGACCAGTTTCAATCCTTTTTCGAGGGTTTGTTAGGGCGGACAAGGTCACCGCCGTCTATAATCATAGTCCATCTTGGGGGTAATGATTTGGTGACCACTGGTAGACGACTGCTTCTCGAGGCAATGCTTTCCACTGTAAGTTGGTTGGCGAGAAGAGTTCCAGGGTGCACAATTGCATGGTCCCATATGATTCCACGAAAAGTGTGGCGGGGGCGATTTCGGTTTCTGCTCTGAATCACTCAGTGAAGAAGGTAAATAACAAGTTGGGTAGATTGTTTCGTTCAAGTGCACTGCATTCTATTCCGCATGGTTGTATCAAGGGGGACAGTATGTATTTGGGAGATGGGGTCCATTTGTCCCGGGTGGGGAATGAGTTACTCATAGGAGACCTCATAGCTTGGCTAAAGAGTTTAAAACATGACCTTTAGGAAGGAGTTGTTGTGGGGGGTCCGGATAGCCGGTCAACTATCCGGCCTGTGGCGGTAAGGTCATGATCGGTGAGCAGTAGTTGGAAGATCCCTATGGGGGGGCGTCACCCATTACGGATGGGAGCGCCCGGGGGAGGTGGCCATTGGCCCCTCAACGGAGAGGCGGTCCCTTCTAAGGATGGGCCGCCGAAAGTAAAGGAAAGGCGGTCAAGGCCCCTTCCTTGATAGGAGGGGCTACGGGCCCCTCCTGGGGAATTTCCCGGGGCCAGGACATCTGCGACGGCAGATGTGGTAAGTTGTGTGGGGTGGGGAGGGGGTTTACGCTACCTTCTAGACACCTCACACGAGTCCTCGGACGACCTTTAAATGGCGTCGAGTTCATTGGGGCCCCCGTCAAGTCAAGGGAAATTGGTAGATGCATTTGAGGTACAGCCTCTGTGCGGTCGCCCCTCCCAAGTGGGGGGGTAATTCTGGTTTAGGGATCTGACACCGGTTACGACCTTGCCGTTGGCCCTTAACGTTAGGATGTACAATTTCAAGTTAAATGTTTTGTAGGATGTTAGTTCGGCTAGGAGAACCTTTGTATTAGAAATATGTTAAGGTTAGCCAAACATCGTAATGTGGAAATGAAATTGTACATAATATGAAACTGTTATTTTAATGTTTTGATTTTGTTTCATATTTTAATAAATACGGCCGGGAGGGTCACTCCCTCCCGCCTTCCAAAAGTTCAGAACCGTTTCCGTTTTCCCATCCTTGGGGATTGCGTCGAGAGGGGGTGGCGGGTATCTCAGCCATATGGAAAGGGGCGACCATTCGGTCCCCCCGAACGTATGGTGGAGTACCCCGATCCCCCCGGGAGGCCATCTTGGGCGGGAGGCGAGTCTCGGCTGGTATGCCCGAAGCGGCGTAGCCGGGGCGCGCCTTTTCCCGCCCTGGAGTGGGTTGTCCTAGACGCTGACGCCGCCGACCACGCCCCCGGGGGGCAAGGCGGAGGCGGGTTTACGCCCGCCCGAAGACGGATAAAAGGAGCAACAAGCCAAGAAAGCATCCTCTTGTTCCTGTGCTCTGAAGCTGCACCTCCCCGCTGCACGTGAGCTCGAGACGGAACGAGGAGCCAATTTTGACCCACCCACCAGCCCCTGAAGACAGCAAGTGGTTTTTGAATAAAGTTTTGATATGGTAACTCTATTTCTTACAGGTGTGATGATGAACGTGTTAGTTGTGTATGTAATAAAGAGAATGATCATCTAGAGTATGTTTTCGAATAAAATTTTTCACTAGTGTTGATCAGTAAATCTTACGTGAAGTAGTTATGGTTGTCTTTTTATTTTAGTAATTTAGTTAATTGTCGTATTTATTTTGGTCGGGCGGTAAGGTCATGATCGGTGAGCAGTAATTGGAAGATCCCTATGGGGGGGCGTCACCCATTACGGATGGGAGCGCCCGGGGGAGGTGGCCATTGGCCCCTCAACGGGGAGGCGGTCCCTTCTAAGGATGGGCCGCCGAAAGTAAAGGAAAGGCGGTCCTTGATAGGAGGGGCTACGGGCCCCTCCTGGGGAATTTCCCGGGGCCAGGACATCTGCGACGGCAGATGTGGTAAGTTGTGTGGGGTGGGGAGGGGGTTTACGCTACCTTCTAGACACCTCACACGAGTCCTCGGACGACCTTTAAATGGCGTTGAGTTCATTGGGGCCCCCGTCAAGTCAAGGGAAATTGGTAGATCAATTTGAGGTACAGCCTCTGTGCGGTCGCCCCTCCCAAGTGGGGGGGGTAATTCTGGTTTAGGGATCTGACACCGGTTACGACCTTGCCGTTGGCCCTTAACGTTAGGATGTACAATTTCAAGTTAAATGTTTTGTAGGATGTTAGTTCGGCTAGGAGAACCTTTGTATTAGAAATATGTTAAGGTTAGCCAAACATCGTAATGTGGAAATGAAATTGTACATAATATGAAACTGTTATTTTAATGTTTTGATTTTGTTTCATATTTTAATAAATACGGCTGGGAGGGTCACTCCCTCCCGCCTTCCAAAAGTTCAGAACCGTTTCCGTTTTCCCATCCTTGGGGATTGCGTCGAGAGGGGGTGGCGGGTATCTCAGCCATATGGATATTCTAGCACCATACATTAGACACCATATCAAACTCTCCTTTGAGGCAGGAGTAGTCCCCCAAAGATGGAAGGAGGCAGTAGTTGTCCCTATTAGAAAGAAACCAGGGATTAGTGCCAGCCACCTGGAGAATCTTCGACCTATATCTCTTCAACCATTCTTCACCAAGATCACGGAGAAGGTGGTTAATGCTCAGGTAATGGATTACATGAAACAAGCCAGCCTACTCCACCCCACGCAATCGGGCTTCCGAGCCTCTTATTCCACAGAGTCGGCGCTGCTTCTGTCCACTGAAACCATCCATCCGCTGGTGGATGCTTGACAGACAGTGGCACTGATTTTGTTGGACCTTAGCTCTGCCTATGACACCATGGCTCATCCCATTCTGATTCAGCGCCTTAAGGAGTGCGGAATAACCATCCTAGCTCTGAAGTGGCTAAGCTCCTTCTTACAGGACAGGAGTTTTCAAGTAACCAAAGGGCAGTATTACTCTAAGAATAAGACTTGGTCAGGTGGTACCCCAGGGATCATTACTAAGCCCTACGCTTTTTATTCTGTACATCGCCCCACTGTCAAATATCATTGATAAATACGGCATTAGCATTGTGTCATTCGCGGATGACATGCAGCTTGTCGTATCTCTGTCCCAATCTCAGGAAGAAGCTGCCACAAACTTCTCAGCCTGCCTCCAAGAGCTCGCAGTCTGGATAGCTAACAACTGTCTAAAGCTGAATGGCGGGAAGACTGAGGTCCTCATTGTGGGAAACGCCCCCGCGATATGGTTGTTGAGTTGGTGGCCGCAGACACTGGGCGCCACTCCCCTCCCCAAGCAGGAGGTCAAAAAACTGGGGATATGGCTAGACTCCACCCTCTCTTATGACCACCACACCAGGATGGTGGCAGGAAAGTGCGTTGGCATAATGAAGGCCATTCAGAAAATCTTAGATGTGCTCCCAGTAGCAGCCAGGAAAACTCTAGTCTGCACATTTGTCACCTCTCGCTTGGACTACGGGAATGCACTCTATATAGGGGCCAATAAAAAGAGTGTGCAAAGACTACAGTACATTCAAAATGCCGCCGCCTGCCTGGTCCTGATGCTTCCCGGGAGAGCCTCATCAAAAAGGGCCCAAACTACTCTCCACTGGCTCTCTATAAGGGAAAGAATCATATTTAAAACTATGTGTATTAGTCAACAAATTATGTTGAGGTAAGGCCCGGAGTACCTGCACAACCTACTGGCCCCTTACATGCCTCCCAGAGCACTGCGTTCCCAAGGCGCAGGTCTGGTGAAAGTCCCAGCTATAAAAAAAACGAGAATGGGAGGCTGCTCGTTTTGCTACCTGGACGCAAAGCAATGGAACGATCTTCCTCTAGACCTCCGTATGGAACAGTCAGAGAACACCTTTAGAAAAAAACTGAAACTTGGCTTTTCCAGGGTTAAAACATTGCTTTCCCTTGAACTCTATTGTCCCATTCTTTCGACCTTTCTTCATGCTCTTTCTGACCGCATCACGGGGACACAGCAGTCAGTGTAACCAGGCGCTCTACAAGCTCTTTTTAATTAATTAATTAATTATCTGTTTCTTTGGAGAATGGATACTGATGCAGCCTGGGTAGAACGGTCCCTTATCGCAGTGTTATCCTTACATGAATTGAGTTGGCAAAGATGAAATCTGAGGCCCCTGGAGACTCAATGAACAAAGACAGAGACCGGACATAACGATGATTATACATTGTCCATATTGCGATCGCTTAGTCGGTGACCAGCAGAACCCCATATTTGGGCCATTATTTCAATGACCTCAAAACAAAACTGTAGCTCCTCTTGGGATTCTATAACCCAGTGACCCTCTCGGTGGAAGAAACAATTTGCAGGGCAGCTGTAACTTGTGACCCAGCAGAACTGGTGCATTAGCCGTCATTGTGAGGAGCGCATTAGTAAAGGCCATCAGGTTGATGGGTGTCACTCTTATCGGCCTGTCTGTGAGATGTGGGCGGGTTCGAGACCTGAGTCTCAATGGGATAACCTCAGGGGTTCAGCAGGTCACTGTCCCATCTCTGAGATATGAATGTTCAGGTTCAGGTTGGATATTAAATCTCTTCATAGGAGATTGGTTGAGGATGATGGGTGACATAGCAGCTGTTGCAGTATGCAGTTGCCTCCCATGTCTATCTCCAGAGGTTTTGATCCCTTATTTTAGACATGAATTTGTTGTCCCTGTTTCAATTAGGAAGCTGTGAGGTGTGTTATTTATCAACACTTTTATGGTGCGTATTTCCTCGGACAAGACGGAGGTCCTCCTCCTCGGACCGAACCCCTCAGCCTGGGACGACTCCTGGTGGCCCACCTCCCTGGGCACCACCCCGACCCCAACCAACCACGAACGCAACCTGGGAGTCATCCTTGACTCAAAACTCTCCATGACCAACCAAATCAGCGCAATCTCCTCAACCTGCTTCTACACCCTCCGCATGCTCCACAAGATCTACAGATGGACCCCCACAGACACCCGGAAAACCGTCACCCAGGCCCTCATCAGCAGCAGACTCGACTACGGCAACGCCCTCTATGCCGGAGCCCAGTACAAGCTCATCTGCAGACTCCAAAGAATCCAGAACGCCGCAGCATGCCTGATCCTCGATGTCACCCGAAGAGACCACATCACCCCCCACCTGAGAGACCTGCACTGGATCCCCGTCGACCTTCAAGCTCCTCACCCATGCACACAAGGCCCTCCACAACGCCGGCCCGGAATACCTCAACAGCCGACTGTCATTCTACGTACCCAACAGGAACCTCCGTTCCGCCAACCTCTCTCTGGCCTCCGTCCCACGCATCCACAGGACTACTACCGGGGGCAGATCCTTCTCCCACCAAGCCGCCAAGACGTGGAACTCCCTCCTTCTTCTCCTACGCCAGACTAAAGACCCGCAGGCATTCAGGAGACTGCTCAACACCTCGCGGGTGTGTAGTGCGCTTTAGAAATTCTAAGATTGATTGATTGATTGATTGACCGTTGGGTCATGACAGAATGGGGCATTTGAGAGTGTGTGGGTCATCCACCAGGTTCAGCACTGACCCATGTTGCTCCTGCATCTTACCTGTTTCTGAGACCAGAGGAGGAGTTATGACATGGTTCGGTCTTTGGGAGCTCTCTGTTCTGCTTTCTTGACTCCTGCTACTACATGCTTTATCCTTCCCGAACCTCTGCGGCTGCACGTTCAATGCTGATGATGCCTTCTGCTCCATTTTGGTCACAGCTGTTCTGACCAGTATTGTCTCTTCCATGCTCATGGGTTTCACAGTGATGTCTTAGTTCCATCCCAACCTAATATTTTCAATCCCTTCTCTCCTGTTCTTTCCTTCTCTCCCACCTCAGGAGGCATTGCTGTACGTAGGAGAAATTCCCCTTGGGATTTCCTCTCTCGTATCTGCTGCACTCCTCTGCCGTAGCCATGCCCTCTGGCTCAAATGACCCTCCCCTGGGCCAGGACCAGTCAAATTGGTTCACCATCTGAACCCAGTCTGCTAGCAAGTCGCTGAACTGGCGTGCAAACATTTCTCCTTCATCGCTCGCTAGAATATTCAATGGGGGTCAGCCTATAATAGTGATGTCCCATCCTGGTGGATAGATCCCGGAGGACTAGGATCCATTGGCTCACCCCCACTGGTTGCTTCATTGTCTCGAACAACTATGAATCTCCCTGTCACTTGGGTGTGCTCACGGTGGGCGAGCCCGTTCTTTGCGTCACTGAGGTTCGATGGGCTGAACGTGACGGGCGGTGGCATTGAACTTAAGGGAGTACTAGCCCTGGACTGGGGTGGTACTGGGATTGTCTGCTAGATGTACTTGCCTGAGTCTAACGGTTCGTAGTGTGGTAGGGGACAGGCTCTCTCAACTAGCAGGTTTGTATATCCTAATGCGGGGCATTGCACTGACAGCCCAGCGTGGAGCAAGTGTGATGATGAAGCATGCCACCCTTCGGTGGGTAGGGCAATCTTTCCTAAGAGGACAGGCTCCCAATACCCAGTCTCATGCTCCAGAGAGAGTGTCCTAGAGTTACATACAGAACAGTATACTTTGTTGTATTGATCTAGATATTTGGAGAGTGTATACTGGACCCAAAATCTCCTCGTCCTTCTTTATTGTGATAGGCATTATTGATGAATGACATCTGATAAGTACTGATACCCTGGTGATTGATATTTAGTAAATATTGCTAAATAGAAGTTTCCAATTCAGATGGGGAATGAGATTCAGATGTTTGTGCCTTTTACCCTGCTGAGCTCTACTTGTTGTAAATTCAGCCTGCCCGACTTTATTGCAGGAGCAAATTATTGTGATGCATATTTCCAACATGCACGCACACAGGGGGTTGCACTGGGGCTGCCATTGACGAAGACACTCACAATTGAGGCGGCATCAGCTCAATACTAGTCATCCTTTTCCTCCTCTGGGATGTAAAACCCAACAGTCTAACTTGTGCTGTGTCTACATGGCCTGCCCTGCATATCACCTGGTTTACTTTAACTATATCCACTTTGGCAAAGGGCTTTCTTTCAAAACACATTACAACACTCACAGAACTCACAAGTAAAGTTGATCCTGTCACACTTTTACCACTGTGATCCGACCTTCTTGTAAGCACAGGTTTGCTAAAGATCTTCCTTCTTTGCCCCTGAACTCCCCCAGAAGGGGTTACTCATAAACACCTCAATCAAACTGAGGCATTCTTGTTTTCAGGAAAGATTTAATAGGAAAACACCAAGATACAAATCTCAACCTGGAAAAAATATCTTCACATGTATGAACTTTGAGGATGATGATGATACACACACACACTAGCTCTCAGACATTGTCACGGTATGTGGAGTTAAGAAGGAACTTCTTAACATTCTTATTTACTTTTCTTAACTTCATATTTACATATCTTGCAACATGCATGTATGTGTGTGTGTGTGTGTGTGTGTGTAAGTATATTCGTACTTTCATGATTGTTTGCTATATTAGGTCGATAGTTTTGTTGTTGAGAGTCTGCCATGGAGCCTCCAGCAAAACCTGTCTACCCCACAGGAAATTGAACAGGAAACCACATTTCCAAAGGCAGTAGAGCACTGTCTGACACCTGTACCTATATCCTCTCCCAGTACTATATGTCTAGCTCCCACAATTTACCGCTCAGGTTCTTGCATTCCCTTTCTGCCACGTGCACAGAAAATATAAGCCTAACTCTCACAAACAACACTGATCAAACATCAGGCGTCTGCTATCCTCGGCTGTGGGTGGAATGCAGGTGAGAAGGAGCGAGTGGGCTGAGCAGAGAGGATGCTGCTGCTGTCGAGGTGTTCTATTAACCCCTTCGCCGCGGTGTGAATTTTCACTGCGGCGCAAGGGGATTTAGGGGGTGAGCGCGGCGCTGCGTTGCTCATGAAGGAACCACGCCATCATGAGTCACGGGCGGTGTGTGCTCATCACAGCGTGGTTCCGTCACGTCCCCGCCCGCTTATTAATTTTCCCGCACAGGTGGAGAATTAATGCCGTGTGGGCGGAGCGGCAGCGGCATGACGGAACCATGCCGTCATGAGCACACACCGCCCGTGACTCATGAAGGCGTGGTTCCGTCATAAGCAGGAAACAGGTTAAGTAACCTGGAACCTCTTCAAAAAACCTATTACCTGCTAACCTACGTGAACTGGCTACCTGACTCTGACTTACTAGGAAGGAAACTTAATTTACAACACATTCCAGCCTGTATTGAAGCAGCTTTGCCATCATAAAGAGGCTTAAGAACTGTGAGTAGCCTTGCATTCCTGTTAATACTCAGTGATGAAGATGACCAGAACCTTACACAAAGCCTTTTGCAAGTTGTGTTGCATCTGACCACTTAAACAAACGGCATACATTAGTGGGGTTACCTCATGTATCACTCTACAAGTAGTACGGACAGAATATGGCTGAGATACCCGCCACCCCCTCTCAACACAATCCCCAAAAGGAGGGAAACCGGAAACAGTTCTTGAAGTTTTTGGAAGTGGGAGGGAGTGACCCTCCCGGCCGTATTTATTAAAACAAAAAATTAAAAAACATTTAAACATTAATGTACAAATTTCATACCACATTGCGATGTTTGGCTAACCTTAACAGATTCTCTAATACAGAGGTTCTCCTAGCCGAACTAACATCCTACAAAACATTTACTTGAAATATTGAAATTGTACATCCTAACGTTTAAGGGCCAACGGCAAGGTCGTAACCGGTGTCAAGATCCCTAACCAGACATACCCCCCCCCACTTGGGAGGGGCGACAGCACTGAGGCGTACTCAAGTGCAACTACTACCAATTTCCCTTGACTTGACGGGGGCACTTATCAACTCGACGCCAGTTAAAGGTCGTTCGAAGACTCGTGTGAGGTATCTAGAAGGTATCGTAGACCTCCCCCCAACCCCACACAACTTACCGCATCTGCCGTCGCAGATGTCACTGGCCCCAGGAAATTCCCCAGGAGGGGGCTGTAACCCCTCCTACACAGGAAGGGGCCTTGACCGCCTTTCCTCTTCTTTCGGCGACCCATCCTTAGAAGGGACCGCCTCCCCGTTGAGGGGCCAAAGGCCACCTCCCCCGAGCGCTCCCATCCGTGTTGGGTGACGCCCACTCATAGGGATCTTCCAATTAGTGCTCACCGATCATGACCTTACCGCCCGACCAAAATAAATACGACAAATGCTAACTAAACGAAACTACATTGGCCACTATGACCGAAAAAGCCTGTTTATAAATGGACCTTAAATCCGAAGTTCTTTAAACACAAACTTGTAAAATTAGACCAATCTTTATTACACATTCAACATCAAGATAACACTAAAACAACCTGTAAACGAAATAGAATAATTGATCAATGTTATTGAAACAACTGGCTGTCCTCAGGGGCTGGTGGGTGGGTCAAAATTGGCTCTTCGTTCCGTCTCGAGCTCACGTGCAGCGAGGAGGTGCAGCTTCAGAGCACAGGAACAAGAGGATGTCTTCCGGTCTTGCGTCCCTTTTTATCCATCTTCAGGGCGGGCGTAAACCCGCCCCTGCCTGCCCCGAGGGCGTGGCCGGCCACGTCAGTGTCTAGGCCAGCCCACTCTAGGGCGGGAAAAAGCACGCCCCGGCTACGCCGCTTCGGGCATACCAGCCGAGACGCGCCTCCCGCCCAAAATGGCTTCCCGGGGGGATCGAGGCACTCAGCCATACGTTCGGGGGGACCGAGTGGTCGCCCCTTTCCATATGGCTGAGATACCCGCCACCCCCTCTCAACACAATCCCCAAAAGGAGGGAAACCGGAAACAGTTCTTGAAGTTTTTGGAAGTGGGAGGGAGTGACCCTCCCGGCCGTATTTATTAAAACAAAAAATTAAAAAACATTTAAACATTAATGTACAATTTCATACCACATTGCGATGTTTGGCTAACCTTAACAGATTCTCTAATACAGAGGTTCTCCTAGCCGAACTAACATCCTACAAAACATTTACTTGAAATATTGAAATTGTACATCCTAACGTTTAAGGGCCAACGGCAAGGTCGTAACCGGTGTCAAGATCCCTAACCAGACATACCCCCCCCCCACTTGGGAGGGGCGACAGCACTGAGGCGTACTCAAGTGCAACTACTACCAATTTCCCTTGACTTGACGGGGGCACTTATCAACTCGACGCCAGTTAAAGGTCGTTCGAAGACTCGTGTGAGGTATCTAGAAGGTATCGTAGACCTCCCCCCAACCCCACACAACTTACCGCATCTGCCGTCGCAGATGTCACTGGCCCCGGGAAATTCCCCAGGAGGGGGCTGTAACCCCTCCTACACAGGAAGGGGCCTTGACCGCCTTTCCTCTTCTTTCGGCGACCCATCCTTAGAAGGGACCGCCTCCCCGTTGAGGGGCCAAAGGCCACCTCCCCCGAGCGCTCCCATCCGTGTTGGGTGACGCCCACTCATAGGGATCTTCCAATTAGTGCTCACCGATCATGACCTTACCGCCACAGGCCGGATAGTTGACCGGCTATCCGGACCCCCCACAAAACTCCTACCTAAAGGTCATGTTTCAACGATTTTAACCATGCTAAGAAGTCTCCTAAGAGTAACTCATTCCCCACCCAAGACAAATGCACACCATCCCCCAAATACATACTGTCATCATTAATACAGCCATGAGAAATAGAATGCAATGTCCTGGAACGGAACAACCTACTCACTTTATTGTTAAGCTTTCTAACAGAATGGTTCAAAGCAGGAATAGAGATAGCCCCCCGCCACACCTTTCGTGGAATCAAATGGGACCATGCAATCGTGCACCCCGGAACTCTCCTCGCCAACCAACTTACAGTGGAAAGCATTGCCTCCAGGAGCAGTCGTCTACCGATGGTGACCAAATCATTGCCCCCAACATGCACTATAACTATAGACGGCGGTGACCTTGTCCGCCCTAACAAACCCTCGAAAAATGTTTGAAACTGGTCAATACAGAGACCGCCCCTTCCGTAGAAGGACATCCTGTACCCGTATTCCCCAGCTACGTGAATCATGTCACCTGCTTTGAATACGTCTGCGGCACGCCTCACGTATGAGTGGCCCACGACCCACACCTCCTTTTTCACAGCCGGTGATGTCTGACCGCTGGCCCGGTGTAGGGTCGACTGCATAGTCCGCCCCGCCTCGTAGGCTTGCGTAACTGAAACCAAACAAAAACAAGAAGCGTGAGTACATTATTACAGCTTCACAACATGTGCAACCGCACGTATCTTTTATAACAATTGGAGGACCAACGCCCCACTCGTTTCACTTGCTCAACATTAAGACCCCTGGCTGTAGCTTCCGTAGCAGCCCCTATCCGAAAGGAATGGGTCCCAAATTCGCCCGGGTTCAAGCCCGCAGCGGCAATTGACATCGCAAGCACCCGCTGAAACTGAAATTTCGTCAGTGGGGTGGCGTCAGCGTGTCTTAACAAAGTCCCCCCCCATGATGCCACCCTTCGTGCTAGGTAATCCTCTAAACACTTTACCGGAGATATGGAGGACCCAGGAATCCTGCGTATGATGACGCAGTCACCCATCCCATCTTGGTCAGTCTTGGACTTTACAAAGGAGACAGTCATTGTTTCTCCCCGTATCTGAACGTGTTCCTGGCACAAACCCCCCGCCACATCCAGTTTGTTCCTTGCAACCAATTCGCTTACCCGCATTGCTCCGTGAAATGCTAGCGTAAAAGCGGCTCGGAACAGCACCGCCTCAAACTGAGATGAACATGTGGCGGGGAGTGTGGCCAACAACTGGGACAATCTATCCAAACCTATCGGGCTCCTTTCATCTACTCTGCGACCCTCAAGGCGTTGCCACCCACGCAGCGCTTTCTGTACAACGAAAGACGCTGTTGGGTCCTGGATAGTGTGTGCTCTGGCAACCAAGGAAATGGCAGCACGATGCCTCTGGGCCGTAGCCACCGATTTCCCAGCCCTACGTAAGGACATCAGGAAATTCACTACCCATTCCTCGTGACCCCAAAGTCGCTCTCTATCATTCCCCAAAAAGGCTAAATAGGCCCGAAACGCCCCTTCGTATGCCTTCCTCGTCCTTGGTGCTAGACTCTCTCCCACGAGGTGACGAAGTTCGGGGCACCGAGAGACCAGAGAGCTTCGGGAAAGGGTGCCGGCTCTGGGTCCGCTGAGGGGAGGAAAGCCGAAAAAGCCTGCATTTGAAAACGAGACAGTGCGTCAGCCGCCTGATTCATCACCCCTGGAACATGCTTTGCTCTGAATAGCACGTTCAATTGCATACACAGTAAAACAATTTCCTTAAGCAGTCTTAAAATCAGTTTACAACGTGCTGCCTGACTATTGATGCACTCGACCACGGTCATATTGTCAGACCAAAATATGACAGAGTGATCTTTGAACCCATCGGGCCATGTTCTCAAGGCCACCAAGATGGGAAACAGTTCCAGGAAAGCAATATTACTCGTCAGACCATTCTCATGCCACCATGTCGGCCATCTTTGTGCCGACCATTTTGTGCCGAAGATGGCGCCAAAACCTATGCTTCCTGCCGAATCTGTCCATAGCCCCAGCTCTTCAGAAGACACGGCTGGTTCATTCCAGACGATTCTACCATTGAAATCCGCCAAAAATGCCAACCAAATACGCATGTCCTGGCGGATCTCGGCCGATAGTCTCGTGCGATGATGGCCCTCTTTAAGGCCGACCATCGCTTGGGCAATTGAACGGGAAAAGGGGCGGGCCATTGGTATTACCCTCAAGGCAAAATTCAACTGTCCCACCACCTGCTGTAATTGTTGCAGCGTAACTTTTGATGCATTTATACACATTTGCAGCGCAGCCCTGAACTTCAACACTTTCTCAGCTGGCAAACGGAAACACCCCTCAATGGAGTCCAACTCGATCCCCAGAAACTCGAGGCAAGTCGTAGGACCCACTGTTTTTCCCGGCGCCAATGGCACGCCAAACTGTTTCATTAACACACAAAATTCGGCCAAGGCCCGGCCACATTCAAGACCCCCGGCTGCCCCAAGAAACAGAAAATCATCAAGGTAGTGCATTACATCTTGGAAACCTGTTTTCTTTGTGAAAACCCATTGTAGAAAACTACTGAATTTCTCGAAATAAGCACAGGATATAGAGCACCCCATTGGCATACACCTATCCATGTAATAACAACCCTGAAACCTGAATCCCAGGAGACGCTGGTCGTCTGGGTGTACCGGGAGCAATCGGAACGCTGACTCGATATCTGACTTCGCCATCAGCGCCCCGGGCCCCAGGCGATTCAAAATGGCTACGGCCTCATCGAAGGATGCGTACCGCACCGAACACACTTCTGGATCGATTGCATCATTTACGGAAAGACCTCGTGGAGCTGATAAATTATGAATCAGTCGGAACTCACCGGGGTCTTTCTTGGGGACTACCCCTAAGGGAGAACAAACAAAATTCTGGACCGGGGGTATACTAAACGGGCCGGCGACCCGACCTCGAGTCACCTCTTTCCGGATCTTATCCTGTACTACGGACGTATGCTGCAGGACGGAAAGTTGATTTTTACACTTATCCACACCTTGAAAGTCCCCTACCGGGATGCGGAAACCATACGAAAAACCGTTCCGCAGCACCCCAGCAGAAGTACGATCCGGGTAGTCACTGAGCCAAGGAATCATCGCCAGGGTATCAATCGGAGTGGGTAAAGGCGCCCCTCGGACTATATTAGACCTGTTTGGCACCTCCTCTCCCCCCGTTATCACCCGTTCTGGCTCTGCACGAGGACTCAGGATGGGACGACCCACAACCACTACATTCATGCTTGAATTTACACGATCCCTGGGGTCTAGTACATTTACCTCTGTTGTAATTAAAGCAGAAACCCCTTTTTCCGGTATTGCCGGTAGGTTTCGAGTGATCGTCGGCACCCGTACCTGATCGAAAGGGCGTCCCCGCATATTGCCGGGAGGATTCGCCAACATTACTTCCCACCAACGGCATTCTCAACATTCCTGACTCCTTCATTTTATCCCAAGTCAAGGCATCATAACAATCCCAGGTTAAACTTTTATTATGCTCCTTTTCTTTTCTGAACAGATTATCGTAACAGAACCAATGATTACCCTGGTGCGATGTCGAGTACCCCATGATTCGTGATTGATAGATTGGGAACTCGGAAAGCAACTCAGGTCTACGTTCCCCCAAGATTGATGTAAAGATTCCCCAAGCATTGCCCCAATTGCCGATATTCTCATTTACTTTAAAGGCGGCCATTTTTGCGCGCCAAACACTCGGATGCATGAGATCCTTCTGACTCTTTACATGCTCTACCTCATAATGATCAACAAGCAATGAAAAAATGTTCACATAATCCCCCGCCCAAATCTTTTCCTTAATTACCAAAGGAACATGTTGCCCCAACTTTTCTCTCCGAGAGGGTGTTGACTCATCCCTCGCGATCGGCAATGGCCGCTTACCTGCACCTGACGCTGCCTCTGTGGTCGCAATCGTCCCTGGTGACTTGTCCCCTACTGCAGCCGGCACGGGCACCTTGGCTGCTTCCCGTTTCTCCCGCAATTGCTTTATCAGCGCCTGCGCATCGACAGCCGTGGCGCCCTCGTTACCTTTACCCAACCACGCTGCCAATTGTGCTGCCAGCTCGGGCGGCATATCATCCTCGGACACGGGGGTGACCACAACGGGAATCGGATTCCCCTCCTCCGGCACGGGAGTTGGAGCCTCGAGCGGGGCACTGGGACCCGGGATGTCTTCACCCGCTGCCCCCCTCCTGGGCCTCTTGTTTTTCCCTCCCGGGGCTGCTCCCGCCAAAGGACGTTTTGGACCCCTTTCCTCATTCTTGTCCACCCGCTTCTTTAGCTCGGACATCTCCTTCATGAGAACACGCAGCATCTGGTCGGTATTCATGCGCTGTCCCACCTTCTTCGGCATTCTCCAACAAAGTAACTGCAAAACAAACAAGAACGATTAAAACGCTCAAAATTGGCTCTTCGTTCCGTCTCGAGCTCACGTGCAGCGAGGAGGTGCAGCTTCAGAGCACAGGAACAAGAGGATGTCTTCCGGTCTTGCGTCCCTTTTTATCCATCTTCAGGGCGGGCGTAAACCCGCCCCTGCCTGCCCCGAGGGCGTGGCCGGCCGCGTCAGTGTCTAGGCCAGCCCACTCTAGGGCGGGAAAAAGCGCGCCCCGGCTACGCCGCTTCGGGCATACCAGCCGAGACGCGCCTCCCGCCCAAAATGGCTTCCCGGAGGGATCGAGGCACTCAGCCATACGTTCGGGGGGACCGAGTGGTCGCCCCTTTCCAAAAGATCAATCATTCCTGGGCCATGCTGTGGGATCGATTATATGCCATTGTTTTCTAAAGCAAGGTTCTCAATCCAGCTGTTAATTAAACCTTGTTTTGCATAATCAGAGGTGAAACAGGTATTTTACCTAAATATCTTGACAGAAAACAAAACAATCAGAATATATTTTTTGTTAAATATTTAATAATGTTTCTGAAGATCGGGTTTGCTATGCCAATATTTTATCTTCATTCAGACCAGTGATTTGTTATATATTCTGTCTGTCTCTAATCGCCCATATAAGAGTTTTCACTAGTTCTCTCAATATTTTGTTCTCGTTTACAGATTAGTTTTGGAGCCATGGACCCCATTTTCAGTAACAAATTGAGCTTCCCCTCCTTTTACCGGACTGTTCCCGATGAGTCCTTCCAGCTGGAAGGCATCTCTCAGTTGTTAAAACTTTTTTCCTGGAGCTGGGTCGGGATTCTTGTTTCTGAGACTGACAGCGGTGAGAGGGCTTTGCGACAACTGACGACGCTGATCACCGAGGGTGGAGGATGCGTTGAGTTCTTTTATATGTTACCTGTTACAGGTTTAGACCGGGATACTGTTGGCAGGCTGGAGCCGATGTTCATGACTATCGTGAAAAGTACCGCTCAGGTCATCATTCTGTACGGCGCAGGGACAGAAACCCTGTTCTTTTTATTTAATGGTATGGATCTCAAAATGCCTCCTAAGGTTTACATTGTGTTCGGGGATGATGATTTAAGGCATCTGTATCGCTTTCCATATTCCTGGAAAGAAATAAATAAAATCATCACATTTAAAATCAAGAAAGGGGAAATCATTGGATTTACAGATTTTCTTCATGGTGTCAGTCCTGCCATGTTTCCAGAGTATGGTCCCTTGGACATCCTATGGGAAAGACTTTTTGAATGTGTGTCAGCTGGAAGAGGGAATAGGAACGGGTTTAATGGCCGTATTTGTTCAGGAAATGAAACTTTGCAAGGTGTTGATGTGCCTGACTATGATGTTGTGAACTTTAGATATACATTTAGTGTCTACACAGCTGTCTATGCTCTCGCACACGCTTTACATGAGATGCTTGAATCAACCTCCAAGGATGGAACAGCTGGTGCTGCTGGGAGCTTCCGTCAGGATTTCAAGCCCTGGAAGGTAAGGGATCTTGCAAACACCTGCAATGCCATATGTGGCTCTTTCCATAATAACACTGACCCCCTGGCCATGACTTTTTAACAGCAGCTTCATGTATTTCATTTAGTATAGGTTTTAAATATATCTGTTGATAGTATAATGCAGATAAAATGCTGGCAGGTCAAACCTCGTCTGATATGGGCTGTACCCAACAGGATATGTGATATTATCCTCAGTAGAATCACTTTAGAAAACATACTACTGAGTTGATCATTTCCCTCCATGGATTTTCACTAGGGCAGGGCGGAACTGACATACTTCTCTATAGCTTTATTACTTGCAATTGTGATATCGATTCATAATTACACAAGAATCATAATCCAGCATTTAGCACTATTTTATAAGAACAAAATACACCCTTGTGTCTGAACTTGGCCTGAGGATGCTTTTTGCACTAAGAAAATAGAATGAGATGCTACAGACAGCGCACGGCAGACGTCAGCGGCTTCGCTCTCTTTTAGATCCTTGTTCCTGCGCTCCTGGAGCAGTAATCGTGCCCCAAATTACTCTTAATTACTCAATCTGAAGTAATCGTGTAATTTCAATAATTTCACATCTCAAGAGTAATGAGTAATTTCTGAAAAAAACTCTGGTTACTCCGGTGTAAACAAAGTACCCCCGGGCCATATTTTCACACTTGGGATAGAGTATCTGTGGGCGTCGGTACTATGAGGGCACGGGCATCGACTAAAATGTATTTAAACTCAATTGTAAATATGTAATATTATTATTATTGTTATTATTAGTATTATTGTTATTACTATTGTTATTATTATTGTTGTTAGTATTATTACGTTTAGTGTTACTAAAAATAATATTATTAGTAGTAGTAGTAGAAGTATTGCTAGTGTTATTATTATTAGTAGTAACATTATTACTATTCTTATTATTAGTGTCATCCTTATTATTAATATTAATATTATGATCATTAGTAGTATTATTATTATTAAGACAATAGTTGTTTTGTTGCATTCTTGTTGTTTTGATAATGCGAGGAATGCATCATCCTTCAGCTCGATGAGTCCATTCTTCAAGATTAAGAGATGAAGGAAACTTATGGGATCATAAATAAACACAAATCTAAAGGGCTCAGCCGCCATCTTGATTCCCAAAAATATTTAAATCTACCAGAGATGAGTGCGCTTTGTGATGCAATCTGAAAATTCCCCTGCAGCTGTCTTCCAGACTGTTTCCTACTGCACAACGCCCGGAAACTTCTGCTCTCATTCCTGATATTCTATATAATGCAAGAAGCATATTTGGCGGAGCGTGAGTGATGCAAGGTGGAAGTATCATGTGATACGGCTGGCGGATCTTATCATGTAATACTAACACAATATCCAAAAGTGGACCTCGGATTCACCCGTAGCAGCCTTAGCTCATCCCTGACAGAGAGGCACAGAGCAGTCAGGTGTACGTCAAGGAACAGGAGCTCAGCATTTCACAGTATCAGCATTGACAATAAGTAAGCGACAAGACTCAAAAGAAATCTTGAGACCAATGAATAAAAATCGATTGTATTTTTATATAAATGTCGACACCAAAATAAGCATTGTATCATAAATGCAACCGGAGTTCTGGATCATTAACGTCTTCAAAAATAGATGCACTTCAAACTATCACACTGGTCTCATTGAAATGAGTGAGGCAAATCACAGGTGACACTCAGGCACATGCAGGGTGAGTTCAACCAAACCCTCTTGTGGATAAGGTCTTGCGGGTCCCCAGATCAAGGCCTACAAGTCAATACTCTCTTACCTTGCCCAGGACGCCTGGGTGCAGATATGCACTGGCGGTCCTTGGTGAAGAGGTCTATCCTCTGAGAGTAGAGGCCTTTGAGGTCCTAGGACCTGGGTTCAACAGCTGGATTTCATGTACGTTGCTCAATGGCTCTGGGTACAGATGTAGCTGGCAGCTGTCAATCACTAATGACCCTTTGATACACACTCGGATACACCATCTTCAGAATGCAGTAACACAGCAGCCGTGTCATTGCAGACGTCTGTCACTGTGAGATGTTCTCATGTTGGAGATGACGTTCACAGGGTTGATCACCCGACTAGCTATCACCAAGCCATGGCTGCTGCAAATATAGTCCATGGTTACTTCTGTGGCTGGATTTTGACAGGAGTAGAGTAGTGGCTTGAGCCATGGGGAAAGCTTAGCTACCACCCTGGGCTTGCAGGACACCTCTTCAGATTGGGCTCACTCTCGATAGGCCCAGCCAATCACAATTATTTTCAAGCAAACTGTCAATTCGTGTGCAGCTTGCAGGTGACTGGTCCCACCAATCCAAGGAGTCTGCTTTGGTTTCTGACATCACTCGAGATCCTCCTGCTGTGAGCAACAAGCTTTTCCCACGGACACAAATCGATTGCACAGTCCCAGTACATGGTCTCTTCAGTGCAATTAAGTGTCCTATCTAAGCACTGCAGCAGAGTCCAAAGTCCTATTTTAGGTGTCGGCATCTTCTTTGAGCCTCTTCTTTGACTGAAAGTCAGAAGTGAAGATATGGTGTCAGGAAAGCCACTTAAAACCCATGTTATCTGATGGACCACCAATTACTTACAGTACACCTTGTATTACAAGGTTACTGTAGGTAAATATATGTAGGAACAATCATATCAACACCTTTAATATATTGCACTCTACCTCCTGAGCTTAGGAGGACAACCTTAAGAGCATTAAGGCAGTGATGTGGCTCTGCAGCACATGGTGTGTGCAGAGTCACTCTCGAGCAAACGGGCAGCTCATCCAGGGCTACAATGGCAGACCTGTAGACATGCTTTTCCTGAGTCACACTAGGAGGCACAAAACAATTCTGCAGCCCTGGTGACCTCTCTTAACACCCTTGCACTGGCTATCACTGGTACAATATACAAGGGAGTTAGAAGAAGTGATACGTGCTGTGCTAATTAAGTGCTCTAATTCAGTTACCTTTTTGGGAAAGCGCACTGGCACGGAGAACTGTTTAGCAGGCCCCAGTGCACTGTCAGAGTCAAAACCAGCATTTAGCAGATTGAAAAAGGGCAAAAAGTGGGAGGCATCTCCAAAGAAGCCCAGCTTGCTATAGAACCCCCTCCAAGACAACACGGCCAGCTGACTCAACCCACATCTGGGAGAATAATCCTGGCTTATTATGTAAGGAAGAAGTGAGCTAACTGGTTATTTTTTTGCAGCGCCTACTCTGCCTGACATACTCTCTGTAAGGACGGTCCTTCTCAGAAGCTGACCCATCTCAACAATGATAGGACCCATTGTAAAACTAACCTTTGCTATAACTGTATTTTTTCTCCCCTGTTATCTTCAGTAGTAATGTGCCTGACCCTTCTAATCTTAACTGTGTTAGTGCAACACCTAGCTTACCCACAAAGGTTCCGCAACACTTGAGGGACCCCAACATGACCAAGAGGGTCAGGGGGTCTAACCTTCTTTTAGCTGTGGGGTTTGTCTCCCATGCCAAACATAATGCTGCCATGAAGGCTAGCACCCAGAAAAGGATATGTTGCAGGGATTCTGCTCATGCACAGAACTATGCGCAGGAAACCGGTACCTCGGTGCATTGTGGTGTACCAAAAAGCCACCTCAGTGCCTAGAACCAGAATCCGACTAGCAATAGTCGTCTCACTCATTCTCTGTACTACAGCAAAGTTACCAATGATTAGACAACCTAGAAAATGTGACTTAGTAAACTCTCAGGAATAATGGGAATCAAGAACACTCTTCTACTCTAACACTCATACTAGTCCAGAACGTGAGTAACCAGAGACACGGTATAGTTTAAAATACTTATCTTAACTAACATGCTCTAAGATGCAGTACCCTAGCCAACACTAACAGCAAAATGCATAAGAATAATACAATCAGCATTCTTACAATTCCATAAAACACAAAAGGGAATATCATATTATAATGACAGTGGAAACAGGACTATAGCACATTTACCACCCTCCCTGTGCTGGAAGCTCATTTATGTATAATTATAGAAGACCTCTAGGCTTTGTCAGTGGACCCCATACCTCCAAGATCAGATGCAATTGATCACATCCCAGGACAATCACAGATCACCTCAGTTGGAAAGCTTTTCTCCAAGTGCCCTTTCATGCATGTAATGCCATATTAAAAAGCACCCGAGTTTCAGTTGGACAGCTGTGCCTCCTGTTATGTCAATGTGCGTGGGACCGACCAATGTGAATCAACAGCATACATTTTTATTCGACCTTGAACACGCTGTGCAGACAGAGAGCGTAGTGTACATCTAGATATGTGAAAATCAGAACGTTCTCATGTGAAGAAGGCAATCCAGGTATTTGTGAGAACAGAGCCCTGCCTTGTTGTGTGCAAAAGTGGCAAAATGGTGTCTAAGGATATATTTCACTCATGCTAACTTAACAATGTCTGCAGTTAACCCCATATCCTCACTACATTCTCCCTTTGGTCAGGCCAATGGACAATGGACTCAATAGAATACATAGGGCAAGTCAGAGTGAGCAAGAATTAAGTGCATTCATGTGAACAGGGCCCTGCTGGTGTGTGAGTAGTGTGCGACCCCACCCCAGTTGTAATGGGTAAAAAAGTTAGAGGGAGAAAATTAAGGGGAAAAGCCAGCCCAAAAAAAATCATTAAAAAAGTTTCCATCCGATGATGGAAGTCAGCCAAGTCAATCCATAAGCGTGTACGTGCAATACGTTGCAACGACCTCAAAGATGAAGTAACTGTTATTGTCAGAAAAGAGAGTCGCCATCCAGTTCATCAAAGTGAACGAACATACATGTTCATCAACAATGGGAGTCTCTAGCACCATCAAAGGACAACCTGTGTGTTCTTCAAGAAAATGTTTGTTGTAGGAAATCATGTGCAGCTGCACAAGCATCCCATTCTGCCAAAACTCTAAGCATTAGCAGTTCGTAATCTGGGGCAGGAGGCAAATATCCAGTGCCCATTCAAAGGAGCATTCCAGGCAGTGGAAGACACGTTGCACGCAGGTGAAGTATGCGAATCAAAAAGACAATCCATAAGCCACGCTTAGAGTGGCATGGGGAAGAGTACCGTAGCATTCAAGCATATGACTATGAAGCTGTAACCGCAGAGAGAGCAGCCATTTCGAAGCAGGCAAATCAAGAGCAGCACCCCAGCAGCCAAGGCAAGTATTAGTGGAAAGCTGCTGAAGATGCTGGAGAAAATAGAATGAAAAAATGGCAGTATCACAACAAATATAGTTTGGAATGAAGTCATAAGCCCGCAGCCCACAAGTTTAAAAGAATGGGCCAAGCCTGTAGTAGTAGAGGCATTGAACATGGTTTAGATCAAGCACCAAAGTGAAGAGGGAGGTCAGTATTAAGAAGCGCTTGCACCTCTGTGGGGGTGTAAGCCACGTGAAGGACAAATGTTTCACTGGAAGATGTGAGCACAACTTCTTTGTGGACAATAAAGCTCTTATCCAGCTCAATTGATTGCACTCTACCTTCAAGTTTCGAATGGAAGGCCAAATCGGGATGATGAGCCACCCATGTGGGGGTTGAAAAAGTACATTTGTACAGCAAAACATACGTTGTGAGACTGTAACAATGTAAGGGATGACAGCTAACATACCACAGCATTCTTCATTATTTGAAAGCAAAATAGCTACGGTTTACAAGCAGGGTAAACGTAGGTGTGATAGATGGTACTGGATTACCCTTTAAAACACATGCTAAATTCAGGGCTTCTAAATTATAAGCACCATGCAACTTAATAAGTTTTGCACATAAGTGAATGATCAGGTAAGGAGACACATGATTTCCCAGTTAAATACACCTCTTTGCCATCCCGTAGGCATCTGCATGTGAATGGCATGAGCGCACCTAGGGAAGGAATGCGCTAACTAGGGGTTCATATCGGGCCAGGGGATATTGTTGCATTCACAAACTAAACTTAAACAAGGAAAATGCCTAAGTTATAATCCCATAGATGAGCCATACCGCTGAATCAGTTTCAGCCACTGAAAAAGGCAAAAGGTCTAACTTTTCAATGTGTAACAGAGAGTATGAAGCATTCTTCATGGACATAAACGGTTGTATATCAGTCAAGTTAAATGGCAAAAATAATGAGGATGCGCTCATGTAGTACCAAGGATCCTTACCCATCTTTAAAGTTGCATATTTGAACACAATTGATTTTTACCATGATACAAAACAGACACTTTATCATGTACGATATCAACAACAGATGAGACAATATTGTCCAATGTGTAAATGCGGGAGGACAGAGTGTTAATGCTATTATCAACTATTGCAAGTACTTTTTCCAAATTAGCTTGGTCTATTGCCCTAAGACGTGAAGCAGCTTCAACTTGTGACAGTTTCCAGACTTTATTGTAAATAAAATGAATTAATATCACCAATCTAGGACCTGCAGGGCCTTTTAATAAAATCTGTCAAATCAATGGGGCCAATTCACAGAACTAACTGAAGACAAATCCTAAACTTACTATTTTTGGTATTCACAGAAGGCATTTAGTAGTAGTAAAGTTAGGATTGTGTCTTAAGCTTGACTTAAGACAAACTTAAGATAGACTTAAGGTAGACTTAGGACAGACTCAAGACAGACTTAAGACAAACTTAAGACAGACTTAAGACAGACTTTAGACATATTTAAGACAGACTTAAGACAAAATCCTAACTTTACTACTACTAAATGCCTTCTATGAATACCAAAAGTAGTAAGTTTAGGATTTTGTCTTAAGTTAGTTCTGTGAATCGGGCCCAATATCATATGTTAATGAAGATAATTGTTTCACTGATGTTAGCGCTGAGTGTTTCAACCAATTTTGACATAATTCCCTTACTAAACAGGTTGTAACCGAATGGGAGCTAGAAAAGTGTGGATCAGGTCTATCCTATACAAAACCAGGTACCTTGCCTATAAAACAGTGTTCGCAAGAATCTGAACTCGTTTGCCAAACCAACCAACCTAGTGGGTCCAGGCTAGAAACATTGAATGAATCAATGGAAAGTAATGACTGCAATTCATCAAGGGTCAACTCAGTATGAATATTTCAGGTCTCATAAGTTTGCAGATGAGCAATTTTAGGAGCATTTTGTTTGTTTTGAAGTAGCAAAACCAAAACAGCTTGTATGATAAATCGAACTGTTTAAAAACAGGATTTGGTTTGGGATAATGCAAGCACGATGTAAAGCCTCCATGCCCTGTACCTGCCAGGATCTAGAACCCTAAACAGATCAATAAAGGACTTGGAATACAGTAATTCTGTGTGGGTGACCCTGATTTTAGAACTGGACGTAGTGTTAAATTTAAAATAAAAAAATTCTGGATTGGATTTATTCAAGTAAGTGAAGTACACACATTTTTTCAAAAGTGTTTTCGAACCGCCTTCAATGGGAGCTGGGCAATGATACCATTGTGTGTAATTACCAACATTCCTAACTGTATTAGCTTTATGTAGGTAATGATGGCCATATCGCTGGTAATAAAATAAATCAGCATCATTTGCAGAATTCAAATACAGATCTTCAGCATTAAACGCAGCATAATACCTTAAATCAGAAAATAAACAGTCCCCGCAGTACAGACATCTGGGCCTAAATCCATTGTTTTGGCTGTATTTGACAGCTGGCCTTAAAGATAGAGTTGAGGGTGTGTCCTGCATTGTGTATGGAGTTGTTTTTTAGATGGTTGAGGCTAATGTTATTCATGCTTTCCCGAGTGGCACGGGTATGCTCAGACGTGAGTCCAGTCCACACCACTGGAATCAAGCTATCCAGGCTGATGAGGGCTGAAAGCCTGAAACCGGTCCTAGGATGCTTGTTTCCAGTCCAGAGAGGACCTGGCTTGGCAGCTCGGGCTGGACTGTTCCCATGGGGCACAGGGTCAAGACTGATTCACAAATGGCTAGGTTCAAAGTGGAATAGCATGGTGAGCAAAAAAACAATGGATTTAGGCCCAGATCTCTGTGCTGGGGTGAATGTATGACATTAAAATGATAAAGTAATAGGATGTCCTGTTACCTTCCCTATTGTTTGCCCACAGAAAGGTGCCACAGAAGGTTGTTGACTTAATTTCTGTTTGGCCTTCCTCTAAGGGGGTCCCCTAAGTTTTATGAGTGCAGGCTGGGAGAAACCATTCAAAAAGCCCAAGCAAGACATAATGGACTATGTATCAGGCCTGCGATCACTCATGGTTGAGAACATGAAGAGAGCAAAGAAGCAGCTTGAGACAAGCTTATCAAGCACTGGTATGACCAAAGGTTGAATACTAACCAGGTCAGTGTATGTGGGAGTTGGAGGCTGGGGCACCCAGGGCTCTCATAGACAAGTGGACTGGGCTCTGTCCCATTTCGGAGAAGAAATGAGAAGTCACCTACCTAGTTGATATAGGAATGACTAGAAGCCCTCACAGGGTACTCCACGTAAGTCACCTAAAACCACACCAGGACAGGGATGGCATGACCATCCTGGAGGTCACTGATGATGGTCAGGAGGAGGAAAGTGAGTCCCTTCTTAATTTACTGTCAACTAATGTAAAGTATGGTTCAAAAGATATAACAATAAATCCCACCCCTTTAATCTACGCACTTTTGCTGTATGTTGGAGGGACTGGAGTTAGAAATTTAAATCACTTCCTTCCCACTCAATTCACTGACAATGCCTAATGTTTCTTAGAAGAGAATTAGAAGAGTAAATCCCACAACTTCAAATGTATGATTTCTCCAGTGTTTATAGGACTGGAGTTTGAACAGTGAATTTAGTTACCCCAAAAATGTGAGCACTTTTGATAATGTTTATAGGACATGAGTTATAAAAACGCATTTTACCACCAACCCCAGTTGTGGGAACTCTCCCTAAGAGTAAGTTCTAACTTTCGCCAGTGTTTGGGATATTGGAGTTTTAATAGTATGATTTGTGCAATTTTCTTATTTTTTATGATTGAAGTTATGATAGTAAATAGGAATCCTCCCCCCAAATGTACATACCTTCAACATCATTGAAATGGGACTTACAGTTACTCTACTAGAGTAATAAAAATAATATATACCATCACCCCCCATAATGTATGCCAATGTTTTTTGTCTGTGGTTAAAAAAGTTAATTATTCTACCAAAAAATTCAAATTTTCTCTAACTTTTGTGGCAGTGTGATTAGATTAATACTAGAAATTAACTGCATTATTTATCTTCCTACTGTTTGTTGCATTGGGTTAGTTTAGTAAATTACATTTCTGTCATCAATTGTTGTGTCTCTAACTTTACATTTAAAATGACATTGCAGACAGAGGTTTACAATATTTGTAAAAAAAATAGGCATTTTAGTTAATTCCAATGTTGTAAAGAACAATGCACCCTTCAGATATATAAATATTAATTTTGAGTATTTAGACTTGTTGATAAAACAATGCAGTTTGCATTTGAAATAACCTCACTTTGAAATAAAACAACAGTTTCATACAGTTATATAATTCCTAATCGGATAATAAATATGTATAGTTACCTAAAACCAAATATATTTTAAGCAAACATAACGGCTTCTTGAAAAACATGCAAGATTTATTTTCTTATAGTAATCGATCATTTTCCACAAATATTTGTAATATATATATTGATTAGGTGATTACAAATATTTTGGTTTGCAAGGAAAGAGCTAGACATTATTATTTATTTATTCAATATTTTTGCACACTTTTTCTGTGTTCTCTATTTTTACAAAGTGTATTGTTTATTTTAAAACATAATGTCCCAAAAAGGTGTATGGCGTTTATTGTGAGATGCAACCAAAACAGGGCACGAGTAAAGCCCATATTTGATCTGTAGATAATCAAAGCAGAAAACTGCATGACAACTACTAGTGATAGGGGCCGGGTAAGTCTGATGGACAACTTGTGAACGGATGCTGAAAAACTGTGCTCTGTCTTTAAGCCTAATGGCATACAAGGTACACAATGCATGCACACAGGAGGGAGGGAAACTATGTTTATTGTTCAGTTAATTAAAACGACAATATTAGCAATGCCTGCACACAATTTGGTACAAAATATACAAGATCAATCTATGAGAGAGTAAATAGTAAAACACTATCTCCAAATTGTAATGGAATGTTTTTGGAGTGTATTTGACCTTCACCCTTCCACTCATTTAATATTTTGAGATGTTATAATTATGACAATAGTTTATCCTCAAATGCTGTAGACTGGAATATAAAAGAAAAACAGATATTCACTAATTGTAAAATAGCAGTAGATATGTGAATAGTTATTTTGGGATTCAGTATAAAATGACCTGAAGGTAAACAATTCTCTGGCAGGTTTGTTAACATAGATCTGTGAGAGTGCTATGAGACTTGTGCCAGGTTTTCCTTTCTCTGAAAAGGATTGACTTGACTTTGTGGCTTACATAATCTACTAGTTGTGGCCCCAGAATGTCAAGGACCATGGTGTAGGTATTGAATAAACAGTATTGAGCAGTATAATTGAAGCATGACCCTTTTAAAGATTAATATTATCAGCAGTAAAGACACATCCTGCAGAGAGGTCTGCCACCGCACCCTAGTCCAACGCCTCAGCAACACCGGCATCCAAGAGAAGGCATTGAAGTGGATCATCTTGTTCCTCTCTGGCAGAACACAAAGAGTCTGCCTCCCACCGTTTCGTTCCGAGGCCACCGAAGTCATCTGCGGCGCCCCGCAAGTATCATCACTCAGCCCCAGCCTCTTCAACGTCTACATGAGACCTCTCGCAGCCATCGCACGCCAACACAACCTTAACATCATCTCCTACGCCGACGACACCCAGCTGATCCTCTCCCTCACCAGAGACCCTGACACCGCCAGAACCAGCCTCCACAAAGGGATGAAAGACGTCGCCGAGTGGATGAAGAACAGCCGCTTGAAACTGAACTCAGACAAGACGGAATTCATCATCCTCGGACCATCACTCTCCACCTGGGATGACTCCTGGTGGCCCCCAGCCTTGGGCACCTCCCCCAAGCCGACAGACCACGCACGCAACCTGGGCTTCATCCTGGACTCCTCCCTCTCGATGACCAGACAAGTCATTGCTGTCTCCTCTTCATGCTTTCACACCCTCCGCATGCTCCGCAAGATCTTCCGATGGATCCCGATCGAAACCAGGAAGACGGTCACTCAGGCCCTCGTCACCAGCCGGCTGGACTACGGAAACACCCTCTACACCGGAACCACAGCCAAGCTACAGAAAAGACTACAACACATCCAGAACGCCTCCACCTGACTCATCCTGGACATACCTCGACGCAGCCACATCTCCGGCCACCTGAGGAACCTGCACTGGCTCCCCGTCAACAAGAGGATCACGTTCAGGCTCCTCACCCACGCACACAAGTCTCCCCACAACCTGGGACCCAAGTACTTCAACGACTGCCTGACCTTCCACATGCCCACCCGCCAGCTATGGTCCGCTAGCCTCGCCCTCGCATCCGAAGAGCCACCGCCGGAGGCAGATCCTTCTCCTACCTGGCGGCCAAGACATGGAACTCCCTCCCCATCCACCTTCGGCTGACCCAGGGCCACCTCGCCTTCAGGAGACAACTGAAGACCTGGCTGTTCGAGCAGTAGCGGTCCCCTTCCCCCAAGCGCCTTGAGACCCTTCTGGGTGAGTAGCGCACTATACAAGTGTTATGATTGATTGATTGATTGAGAGGTTTTCAAGGAAAAATAAATCTTACCATAGTGGAAGTCCATCAGGGAAAAACTGCCATGTTGACGTTAAACAGATCATAACAGCATCTTAACCCCTTCAACGCTCATGACGAGCTCAGCTCGTCAAGAGTTACGCCTGTCGTACGCTCATGACGAGCTGAGCTCGTCATGTAACGCGGGTTTCCGCAAAAGTCAGCGCACAGCGGGAAAACCGCTAGCGCGCATGTGGTTTAGGAAAGTATTATACATTAATATCAATGGAATGGAGAAAATAGAAAATGCTTCTTAGAGCAACTTCTTTCAAAGAAACGTTTTTAGCTCATATTCCAAAACATTGATTGAGGTGATTTCCAAAGGGCCAGATGGAGGAAGGTCCAGAATCCCTTAGTTAATCTCGAGCTTTGTTGCACAGCAGTAAGCTAAAGTAATAATGCCTGTTGAACGTTCTATTGAAGTTGTCTTTTCCATGGTCCATGTCAGCATAGACAATATTTTTGAACCTCGTAAAATCTCCTGAAAGCTATCACACAAGCAGAGTAGTTCAGCTTCAATCACTTCTATGAATACTTTTAAGAGTGTCAGAATTATGAAAACACTATATTCAACTTTAAAAGGTGAGTATTTAAAGAAACACCCACAGCACTTGGCAAAGCTGTTCGATATGATGTAAGATCACTAGACAGGTTGAGTGAGAAAGGGGTTCTTGTTTATCCAGATGGAATGCTGCAATAATAATTGCACCACAGCAACATCATTGTGGCTATAAGACATTTAAATCTTGATAGCCCATGTGTTGAAAACAGAAACCTACTTTCATCCATGTTATGAGTGTTTAACTCCTACATCTAGACACAAATACAGCTTAAAAATTAAAGAATAGGTTTCTGAACTTTTTTAACATGTGCTAAATAGGATTTCAGCTCAATCGCTTAACACACAGGAATAAAGCTCACAGTCCTAGAGTTGTAGTTAAGTATTACAACTTTAATTAGGGAATCAGTACATCTGTTTGTTTTGATTTCCACGTTTCTCAGTACTTCCATTTTCTTCAATTGAGTTTCATTGGATGAGGTGGTCATGCTCCTAGAAACATTACTTTGGCCATGATTGTATTTGCTCATGAATGTCTAAACGTCAACTATATTTAAGGGGGTGTAAGAAAGTGGGCCATTATTAGAGATGGGTGATAAATTCTGCTCCGTTAGCGGAGATCTCGGGGTTTGGGTCACTTTGCGTTACACTCGTAAGGAGGAGTTATAGCAAACTTTTTGAGTTTGTTCTCGCTCGTGGCTAGCCAACGCTAACTGTTATATTCCATATAGGTACCATAATATAGGCCTCGGTAAACTTATATCTTTCACCTATATTCTCTCCCTACATTACACTTGTCACGGTTTACAGGGACTGACCTTTTACCTAGATATTACACTGCATTCAGAATGCTGGTTTTCCTTAGTTTGAAATCTCATACATTATATGCATGAGGATTTGTGGAAGCACAGCAGGACTGCCATCTCCTGTATAAAATCTATGTTTAAAGTTCATGCTCAATGTCATCCTTAGGCCGACACAGTAATACGGCACTGTAGGACCCCTGGGAGACCTATGGGTATACATACATCACATCTTGCTAAGATAGACAGAGGAGACTGAGACTTCCTAGCAGACACACTAACCACAGACTCTGAGGTTCCTGCAAACACACACTCTAGCTCACAGTGATCTAACATCTCTTGCAGGTGTTCAGCTCCAGACCAGTATATGGTCCCAGAGTCTCACACTTCACGTTATGAGCTTGACTAAATCCTAGAGGGCTTCCTGGCTTAACAACTACACCCATTCTAGGTATACGTAGGTACATCTAGTTAGCGAAGGCATCATAGGAGTACACATCTTTTTAACATCTGTTTTATACACTTGACTGTAGTCATGTTTATAGTAAGATTATAGAACTATACCATTCTTTTACCTTTATAGTACTGTTAATCATTTATATATTATACTGTTTAACGATTGTTGCAGCACATCTATTTTACACCAAAATAACAACTGCTCAATAAATGCTTATTAAAAATTCCAAGCCTGTTTTATTTGGTGTACCTCTCTGAGATAAACAAATTAAGCACGAGTGACTGAACGAAAGGTACTATATTGCTTCCACGGTCCTTTGGGATCAGAGTTTTCATGTTCAATGGTTGCCAGAAGCTATTCTCTCCTTGGTAAGACGAGATTCTAGTGGTACTGTGAGCTAGTTGGTACAGAAGGGCCAACATACCCGGTGGTGGTGATCAGAGTTCGTCTCACACCAATCCTACAGTGTATGTTGTCTTACGTGCGAATCCTGTATACTTTCCATGGGACCTACACAACATGGCACCACCAATGCTACTTGGGTACTTATTTAACAGTAGAATCTAAGTTGTTCAGTCATGCTAGTGTTGTAAATCCCTAAACACAAAACACCAGAGCCACAGCTGATTAGGCGGAAAAATCCTATTCCTTGACTGGTGGTTAATCAAGCTTGAAGGACACAAAGTTCCTAAAATTGTGCAAAACACCTTATCTTAGTTTCCTTGAAAAGTTCTTCTTCTCTAAAAACAATGACTGAAGATGCAGACAACGTGGAAAGAGTCGAGCAAAACTTGCACCTCAGATGAAGAAGAAATGCAGATGCAAATCACATTGCAGAAAATATTAGCAATGCAGTCATCCTGAAACTGCTTGCACATGGTCTAACATCTAGGGGTGGCGTACTAGCTTTTGTGATTGAGGCATACGAATCATACAGAGCAGATGTATTTTATTCATGGGTTACATTCCCATCAGCAAATGCAAGGACAAAAACATTTCACTTCTACACAGAAGGTGCTGCACCAACAAAATACTGTCTATAGGAGGACATTGAGGTTACGTTCACGTATCAGGAACACTTATACTAGTTTAAAGGTGGCCTTCACGAAATAGGAGACAGAGTAAGTCTCAGTCCACCCGGATGAGAAAGGACAACATGGCCAATATTAGCAGCCTACACACCACATCCTGACATTGAAAACATGCCAGGACAAGAGTTACTCATACTTCACAAAGAATCAATAAAACCTTACAGAAACATGACGCAATTCATCATTAGGACACTTAGGGGCATATTCTCAAGAACGTGCGATAACCATTGCAAAAGTAACTTAACGCAACTGTCAACTTTGCAGTCTATCGTGACTATCGCCCACAAGAATTTCAAATAACAGCGACCGTAGCAAGACCTATCAGCTCAGATGTAATTCTGGGGCGCATATCAATGTCCAGCTTAAGAAGGATAAATTGCACAATAAATAACACAAACTCCAAGGCCGAAGCAGCAATTCAACTCTTTAATTCGACAACATTCAGCACGGAAGCCAAAATTGACCACTGGGAACAGTTCACGAACAAGCTTTTAGATCAATATGCACAAACAAAAACACCTCCCAGAGAGCATGGGAGAAAAATTAAATCTTGAAGGACCAGAGATAGCAGCTGAAATATACCAAAACATCAATAAATACAACACTGGGCTGGCTGAGAAGATCCCCAGAGAACGCCACTGCACAAAACTCCTTGAATAAGCAAAGGGCAAAATTAAAAAGTCTGAAATGGAACATTAACAGCAACCTTACGAATGTGTTTTGGGCAAAACTTTTATACAACACATACAGCAATAACAGCGCCCGATTCTGGAAGACGGTGAAAAGGATTCCAAACTTGTCTGGAAATCCTTAAAATAAATCTCTTTGGTGGAAGACAAAGCAACCTTCTCAAACAGATCGCACGCCTGGATGACCCATAACTCCTATAAAACACTGGCTCCACAACTGTATTTCAAACAGGGCTACTCGAAGTCCATAAAAAGAACTTTTTGAGGCACAGGATGGGAATCCTTCCATGCGCCCAGCACCTTCCACCATGGCAAAGGCCACTAGCACTCGAGTCGTGCAGGTTGTGCAACACCAAACGAAGCGACATACTACACTTAATCTGCTTACGCAAGGACCTGAGCCAAGCACAGAATCTGCTTTTTAAAGAACCCTTCAGACAGAAAAGCATTATGACCAGGAGACAAGCGGTGTTAGAATGCTTTAATCCAGGAAATACACAATTAAATTGTAGATTGGTCAAATTCCATTTGCTGGCTGAACAAAAAATGCCTAAGTTCGTGGAATCTGAACAAGGCCTGGGCCGCACAATGCTAAAAAGCACATGCTCCTAACTAGACCACCATAAGAGCGTACTGCCAGAAGCAAAGGGTTAACCCTCACAACAAGCGGAGATTACTGGACCAAAACAATACTGATGACCTTCAAAGAAATCAATGGCTGGACTAAGCTGTAATTCATAGCGGCAAGTCCCTCATAATGCTTACTACTAACTCGGACTTTAGACTGGAAAAGTTAAAAAAAAAATTAACTAGATACACACACTGATGAATTTGGTAATTTATTTTTGTATTTTATGTAATATTATTGCAATGGTTTTAAGTAACTATGCAGGAAATAAAGAATCTGAATCTGAATCAGTCTATTGCGGGAAAATGATGCAGTGTTAACTAAGTATTCACAACACAGCAGTACCATGCGATAGACTTCAGATAACTCATCAAATGTGAAACACAAACACAAAACATACTTGCGATGAGGCCAATCAAAATACAAAAAGCAGCAAAAACCAGCAACAGGCCTGCAAATCCCACACCTCTGGTGGGAAAATGTACCATAAAAGCAGAGTAAATAAACGGCGAGATGACAACGTACGAGCACAAACCCACAGCTGTGACGCAAAACAAATGACCATTGTCCAAATCAGATAGGCATTTCCCCACAAACAGCCACAATGTACATTTACATGTATTCAGTATGTAACCTGCACCAATGCGGAAACAAACTTGGAACACATGGAACACACTGTGAAACCGCATCTCCTCTTCACATTGCAGAGGCACAAACAACAGCTCCTGCACACCGACTTGCCATGTCCATCATCAAACAATAATGAAAGCATAGACCAATGTAGGACAGAGACTCTCCCTTACGTATATGTCGCCCATGTTAGGGGACTTGAGTCACAGGGCGCATCCCTGCATCATGGCGACACATATCAGAGCCCAAAAGAATCCCTGTTGTCACTTGTAGGCTACAAATGACAGCCAAAATGGAATAAATTGGGACACATGTGAAACGCCGAATAGTGGGATACTGTAACAACTGTGACACAGAGAAATGGAAGTTCGAATACGTGACACCCTAAACAGCCTCACACCCACCGTCTATTTACAAATTCCTAAATTGTCAGCACAACATGTCGCACCCACACTTGTCTGATTGAAGTGCCTGTATAGATGAGTGCAGGGAATGTTAATTGGAATGCATGTATTTGCACATGCTGTGCCTGTGGTCATTCATCATACTGTCCCATTACTGCTAAGGACCCTCACAATGTGATGTCAACAAGGGAAACATTTTTCAATGATGTAGTCCCTACGGGCTATTCCTGCTGCAGCTGCAGTGGGGTGTGGTCAACCTGCCTCACCTTCATCATCATCGTCCGGTGCATCTACAACTCATATCCATGGGGTTTTGCTGCATGCACATATGTTGTAACGATCATCTTGCACACGAGGTCTGGGCTGTACAGGAGCATTCCACCTGTGACATCCAGGCACCAGAAACGTGAATTCAACACACCAAATGAGCGCTCTACGATGTCCCTGGTGCATTTGAGGGCCAAATTGTACTGCCTCTGGGCTTGTGTATTAGTGGCTCGGCAGGGTGTTATCATCCAAGCACAGAGTGCATATTCTTGGTCACCTGTGACAGTGCAGAGAGACGAGTCAAGACTACGTACTGCATGATGTGTTGGCAGGCTCACTGGTGCATTGGTGTGTGATATGTGTGACTTAGTGATTCCTGTATGGCATATACTGTGTGTTGCAAATGAACTGCATCAATGTGTATTATGTAGCCTCACTGCTGCACCTCCCTCCCCCGAGCACATTCACTAGTGTGCGCAGCCCGATTGCATCACATGCACCCCTATGGCACACCATTTTCATGCCTGTCTGCGCATGTCCATAAGCCTGACTTCGACACAGTGATGATGCTGCACAGAGTGTTGCCTGCCACATATGTGTAGGTCCATCGCAAGGACAGGGCTGACACAGATGTAGAGCACCTGCCTGGCTGAATTTAACATGCATTTAAAGGTACGTCTATTTTGTCTACTGATGAGGGAAGTTATCCCGAATCCCGAGCAATGTCTCGGCGATATCCAAAAACCCGGGACATGTATCGGGTCTAGAGATCATCACTTCAACAAGTACCTACTTGCACCCACTGGGGTGAACCACTCAAGAACTCCATGTACCAGAGTCCCTAGGGACGATCCAGAGGAGGGGGTAGCGGTGTGCGGTCCATTGCAATGGTTTCTACAAATTCGCTTCCTTGAGCTTTGAGCCGACGGGCTCCTGGACGACACAACTGCATGCCCGTTCAGGCATCAAGGCCATTGACGGTTGTTTGGCGGCCCTCTCTTCCACCCCTAACTATTTTCTCTACTGATGAGGGAAGTTATCCCAAAACCCGAGCCATGTCTCGGGCGATATCCAAGAACCCAGGACATGTATCGGGTCTAGAGATCATCAGTTCAACAAGTACCTACTTGCACCCACTGGGGTGAACCACTCAAGAACTCCATGTACCAGAGTCCCTAGGGGTGATCCGGAGGAGGGGGTAGCGGTGTGCTGTCCATTGCGATGGTTTCTACAAATTGCCTCCCTTGAGCTAGGAGCCGACGGGCTCCTGGACGACGCACCTGCGTGCCGGTTCGGGCATCGAGGCCATTGACGGTTGTTTGGCGGCCCTCTCTTCCACCCCTAACTATTTTCTCTACTGATGAGGGAAGCTATCCTGAAACCCGAGCCATGTCTCGGGCGATATCCAAAAACCCGGGACATGTATCGGGTCTAGAGATCATCAGTTCAACATTGTTGGAGTTCACAACCATCATAACTCAAGTCAGTGAGTTGATTTATCAAGACCAGTACGTATAATAATAGTAATGCGCAACCTGGGGATACAATTGCATTTTTAGGCCATGTCTTTTTCTGAATATTGCCACCACAGCAAAGAGGAAACGACTCAAACTAAAGACTATAGTTTGTGACGTGTCCCCCTTAAAAACTCTTTCCCCATCGTTCATTTTCCTGAGTCCTAAAAGGAGACAAATGGGTTTAATCAATTTTTTCCTATCCTGTAAATATGCAGGGCAAAGGAACAGGACGTGATCCTCATCTTCCCTAGTACCCATGAAACACAATTCACACATATCATGTTTTGCATTCTCTTTGGGCTCCTTGTTGCACCCCCACTTGGATATTCTAGATTTAATTTTCAGAATGCCATAGCGATACTTCAGATATAATGATTTTGCCAGTGTAGGCACGATTTCGTCCATGAAACATTCAAATTTACTGTCAATTTTGATATCAAAGAAACTGAGAGTCAATTTCCCAACTTTAGGGTTTTGCAAACGAGAGCTATGGATATATTCCCAATACCTTACTTTCAACAATTTTTTTGAAAGACAAGTAAGGGAATCCGGGTCTGTCCAGAAACTGTATAAGCCTAATTTTTCCAACCAGTTTTTGATATGGATTAACCATGGTAATCTTGTGGAATTCTTTATTCGCAATCCTGTAGTCAACTAACTCGTCAGTGGTCCACAAGCGGACCTAGTATACCAATGGGCGTAGGGAGGCATGGTCATCAGAATGACGTATATCGAGATCCAGAAACAAAGGAATTGGAAAGGGGCGACCACTCGGTCCCCCCGAACGTATGGTAGGGTGCCCTGACCCCCCCGGGAAACCATTTTGGGCGGGAGGCGTGTCTCGGCTGGTATGCCCGAAGCGGCGTAGCCGGGGCGCGCCTTTTTCCCGCCCAAGAGGGGTTGTCCTAGACACCTACACCGTTCGCCACGCCCTGTAGGCGGATCAGAGGAGGGTACACGCCCTCCCGAGGAAGAATAAAAGGAGCAACAATCCAAAGAAGCATCCTCTTGTTCCTGTGCTTGGAAGCTGCACCTCCTCATTGCACGTGAGCCCTCGACGGAACAAGGAGCCAATTTTGAGAACTTGTAATTTTGTGCTTCTCTTTTCAGTGACTCCGAATCTTTGGATCCAGGACCTCGTTGAGCGGCAAGTTTCGAATATCCGATAACGATGCCTGGCAAGAAGGTCGGAAAGAAGGTTGGAACCGAACAGATGCTTCGCATGTTGGTGACAGACATGGCGAACATGAAAAAACAGATGGCGGCAATGAATAATACTGGCAGGCCGAAGAAAGTCATCGGACCAGCATTGCCGGGAGTAGTCCCTGCCGGGAGAGGTAAAAGGGCCAGGAATAGGGCGGCAGGGGGGGAGGCCCCAGTTCCCGAGTCACCCCCGGCGAGCCCGGTCAGTCCAGTGGAGGCCCCAGTTCCGATCCCGAACGCGGGACAGCCGATCCCTGTTGTGGTTACACCCGTTAACGAGGAGGATATGCCTCCCGAGTTGGCCGCCCAGTTAGCTGCATGGTTAGGCAAAAACACCGAGGGTGCTACGGCGCCAGGAGACACGGCCGAAGAGGCCAGGTTACTAATGAAGCAGTTCTGGCAGTCGAGAGATGCTGCAAAGGCGCATTTTCCTCTTGTTTCCCCTCAGGTTCCCTTGGAACAACCGGCGTCTGGCGTTGGAACAACAGCAGGACCAGCTACCGATTCGGGTAAGCAGCCGTTGCCAATGGCAAGGGAGGGATCGTTACCCTCAAGAAGGGAAAGGGTGGTTCAACATATCCCGATGGCAACGAAAGAATTGATCTGGGCTGATAAATATGTGAACATGTTTTCTCTCTTGACCGACCACCATGAGGTAGAGCACGTTAAAAGTCAGAAGGATTTGTTGCATCCGAGTGTATGGCGTGCAAAAATGGCGGGATTCAGGGTGGATGAGACGATCGCTAATTGGGCCAGGGCATTTGCAATGTTCACTGCGATCATGGGGGAACGTAGGCCCAAGGTATTGACTGAATTGGCTTGCTACCAGAGACGTATAATGGATTTCTATGAAACGTATGAAGGCAATCAATGGCTGGGTTATGATAATAAGTTTCGTAAGGCCAAGGAGCACGACTCATCTCTGATGTGGGATTGTTTCGACTCCATCTCTTGGCAGAAGCAGCTCATGCCGAGCACGACGAAGTCGTCTTTGCTTGGCGGGAATGGGGCGGAGCCCTCCCGCCATTATCCGGCGGCGCCCTTTCGAGCAGGCACCAGCAGTGATCAACACCCAAGGGGTAGTGGGAACTCGGTTAGAAAAGGGGTCTGTTGGAGCTTTAACAGAGGCAAGTGCACGAGGCCACAAGGGGCATGTAAGTTCAAGCATGAGTGTGCGGGGTGCGGACAATCTTCACACCCCGAGAGTTCGTGCAGAGCCAAGAATGGTGATACAGGGGGTAGAGGAGGGGCCAAACAGGTCTAATGTCGACCGAGGGGCACCGCTACCTACTCCCGTGGACATCATGGCAATGATCCCTTGGCTGAACGAATACCCTGATCATGTCTCCGCCGGGGTGTTGCGAGATGGTTTCTCATATGGTTTCCGCATCCCGGCGGGGGATTTTCGGGGGGAATCACAGTGTAAGAACCAACTGTCGGTTCAACAGAATACGGCGGTAGTGCAAGCTAAGATTGCAAAGGAGGTGGCCCTTGGTCGGGTTGCTGGACCTTATGGGCATCCGCCAGTTACTAACTTCATTTGTTCACCGTTGGGAGTAGTCCCCAAGAAGGACCCAGGTGAGTTTAGGTTAATCCATAACTTGTCCGCTCCTAGGGGTCTTTCGGTGAACGATGCGATTGACCCCGGAGTTTGTTCGGTGCGGTACGCCTCCTTCGATGAGGCCGTCGCCATGTTGAATCGCCTGGGGCCCGGAGCGCTGATGGCAAAATCAGATATTGAATCAGCATTCCGGTTTCTCCCGGTACACCCGCAGGATCAGCGTTTGTTAGGTTTTGTGTTTCAAGGACGCTACTACATGGATAAATGTATGCCAATGGGTTGCTCCATCTCTTGTGCGTATTTTGAGAAATTCAGTTGTTTTTTGCAATGGGCGTTCACCAGAGCTACGGGCTTTACGCAGGTTATGCATTACCTTGATGATTTTTTGTTCCTGGGGGCAGCCGGTGACACAGAATGTGCACAGGCTTTACTGGAATTTTGCAATCTCATGAAACGATTTGGCATGCCACTGGCACCAGGGAAGACAGTGGGGCCATCTACTTCACTCGAGTTTCTTGGAATTGAGCTCGACTCTGTGGAGGGATGCTTCCGTTTACCCAAGGAGAAGGTAATGAAATTTAAGGCCTCTCTCGAATTGTGCATCTGCGAGAAAAAGGTAACTCTCCATCAGTTGCAACAAGCAGTGGGCCAGCTTAACTTTGCCCTTAGAGTGATACCGATGGCTCGCCCCTTTTCCCGCTCTATTGCACAAGCCATGGTTGGCCTCAAGGAAGGGCACCACCGCACAGGACTGTCAGCAGAGGTTCGCCAGGATATGCGCATATGGTTGGCATTTCTGGCAGATTTCAACAGTCGCGTCGTGTGGAATAAGCCACCAGCTTCCTCCGAGGAGCTGGGGTTATGGACCGATTCGGCGGGGAGTGTGGGATTTGGCGCCATCTTCGGTAATCGATGGTCGGCGCGAACATGGCCGACGTGGTGGCACGACAGTGGGCTCACAGGTAACATTGGGTTTCTTGAGCTGTTCCCCATTTTGGTGGCCTTGAAGACATGGCCGATGGGTTTCGTGATCGCACAGTGGTGTTCTGGTCTGATAACATGACCGTGGTTGAATGTATCAATAATCAGGCAGCACGCTGCAAGTGGATTTTGAGATTACTGAAAGAAATTGTTTTACTGTGTATGAGACTAAACGTCCACTTTAAGGCAAGACACGTGCCTGGTGTACTGAACCAGGCGGCTGACGCACTCTCTCGTTCCCACATGCAGGCCTTCAGGGGTTATCTACCCTCTGCGGACTTGGTGGCGGCACCATTTCCCGAAGCTCTCTGGTCACTCGGTGCCCCGGATTACAAGACCTCGTGGGAGCAAGTCTAGCACCCAGGACAGGGAAGGCATACGAAGGAGCGTTCCGTTCCTATTGGTCATTTTTGGGTCCAGCTAGGGGGGGGGAATTGGGGGCAGGAGGAGTGTGTCCTGAAGTTTCTGGTATCACTACATCAGGCAGGCCGATCAGCGGCAACAGCCAATAGGCACCGGGCCGCCATTGCCTTCATGGCGCAGGCTCATGGCATCCAGGACCCCACATCGTCCTTTCTCGTAAAGAAGGCACTGCGTGGGTGGCAACGCCTTGAGGGTCGTAGAGTGGACGAGAGGCGCCCGATTGGGCTAGCAAGGTTGTCCCTGTTAATGTCCGTACTCCCTGCGACATGTTCATCCCAGTCAGAGACAGTGCTTTTCCAGGCCGCTTTTGCATTAGCAATCCATGGGACTATGCGGGTAAGCAAACTGGTAGCAAGGAACAAGCAGGATACGGGGGGAGGTCTGTGTCGAGAACACATTCAGATCAAGGGTGATACAATGGTAGTCACAATAGCCAGGTCCAAAACCGATCAGGGAGCGATCGGGGACAGTGTTGTTGTCCAGCGCATTCCAGGGTCCCCCATGTGCCCGGTGAAATGCGTGGAGGAATATTTAGCGCAAAGGGCGGCATCATGGGGGGGAAGCTTGCTGAGACACACCGACGCCACCCCACTGACTAGGTTTCAGTTTCAGCGGGTGCTAACAATGGCAATCGCGGCAGCGGGCTTGAACCCGAGCGATTTTGGGACCCATTCCTTCCGGATAGGGGCTGCTACAGAGGCTACAGCCAGGGGTCTGAGTGTTGAAAAGGTGAAACAATTGGGACGTTGGTCCTCGAACTGTTATAAAAGGTATGTGCGGTTGCACATGTTGTGAAGCCGATGTCAGTCACTCACGCTTCTTGGTTTCTGTTTGGTTTACAGTTTCGCGAGCAGGCTTTGCGGGGCGGACTGTGCAGTTGACCCAACACCTGGGGACCAGCGGTCAAAGATCACCGGCTGAGGGAAGAGTGGTGTGGGTCGTTGGTCACTCATACGTGAGGTGTGCCGCAGACGTATTCAAAGCAGGTGACATGATTCACGTGGCTGGGGAATACGGGTACAGGGTGACCTTCCACGGAAGGGGCGGACTCTATATTGACCATTTTCAAAGTTTTATTGAGGGACTGTTAGGGCGGACGAGGTCACCGCCGTCTGTAATCATAGTACACCTTGGGGGCAATGATTTGGGGAACATTGGTCGACGAGTACTTCTCGAGCTGATTTTATCCTCTGTTAGTTGGTTGGCGAGAAGGGTTCCAGGGTGCACGATAGCATGGTCACACATGATTCCCAGGAAGGTGTGGCGGGGGGCCCTCTCTGTGTCAGCTTTGAATCAGTCGGTAAAGAAAGTCAATAACAAACTTAGTAGGTTGTTTCGCTCAGGACAGTTGCATTGTATTCCACACGGATGTATTCGGGGGGACCACATGTATCTTGAAGATGGGGTCCATTTGTCCCGGGAGGGGAATGTCTTACTCATAGGAGACTTCATAGCTTGGTTAAAGGGTTTGTGTAGCCATGACCTTTAGTAGGAATTTGTGGGGGGTCCGGATAGCCGGTCAACTATCCGGCCTGTGGCGGTAAGGTCATGATCGGTGAGCAGTAATTTGAAGATCCCTAGAGGTGGGGCGCCGCCCATTATGGATGGGAGCGCCCGGGGGGAGGCGGCCATTGGCCCCTCACACGGGGAGGCGGCACCCTCTAAGGATGGGGCCGCCAAAAGGGAAGGCGGTCATAGGCCCCTCCCAGGGGAGGAGGCGGCTACGGGCCCCTCCTACGAATTTCCCGGGGCCAGGACATCCGCGACGGCGGATGTGGTAAGCAGTGTGGGGTGGGAGGGGGGGTCTACGCTACCTTCTAGACACCTCACACGAGTCCTCGGACGACCACTAAGATGGCGTCGAGTAAATAAGGGGCCCCCGTTAAGACAAGGGAAATTGGAAGTTGGCACAGAGGTACAGTCCTCTGTGCGCCCGCCCCTCACAAGTGAGGGGGGAGTTCTGGTATTAGGGATCTGACACCGGTTACGACCTTGCCGTTGGCCCGTAATGTTAGGATGTACAATTTTTATTTAGAGAATATGCATTTGCAGGATGTTTAGACTCGGCTAGAAGAACCTTTGTATTAGAGATGTGTTAAGGTTAGCCAATAAACATCATAATGTGTAAATGAAAAATTGTACATGATATGAAACTGTTATTTTAATGTTTTAATTTTGCTTCATATTTTAATAAATACGGCCGGGAGGGTAACTCCCTCCCGCCTTCCAAAAGTTCAAGAACTGTGTCCGTCTTCCCATCCTTGGGGATTGTGTTGGGAGGGGGTGACGGGTATCCCGGCCATATAAGGGGGTACAACCAGGCACAGATAAGAGTTGTCTAAAAAAACGATTTTCTTGTACTGAAAAAGCATCTCCTCCTGCATGGCCCCATAGTTCTGCCCCATATATGGTAGCCGATTGAGCTTTACACAATAGCTCAATTGCAGGTGAAACTGCTCTTACAAAGCTACTCCCATGTTTCCTAATTATAGGGGCCTGGTTCTGTGTTAATAATAACCTCAATTTTTCTATTTGTGACTTCCAATTCATTTTGGTGTCAAGGGTGATACCCAGGTATTTAACATTTTGAACATGTTCAATCTTATCACTATTTACCTTAAAAACGTTGTTAAAACCTTTGTGAGGGTTAATCGCCATAGCCTTAGTTTTAGAGGAATTTATTTCTAAACGTTTATCCAAACAGTAGGACCAACATTTATTCAACAGGTTCTGTAGGCCTTTGGGAGTCTGAGAGATTAAAATTGTGTCATCCGCAAATAGTAATGCGTGTGAGTGCATGGTGATCAGTGTGAGTGCAGGGTGAGCATGAAAGTGAAGGGCGAGAATGAGGGGTGAGTTGTTTGAATGCAGGGTGCATTCCCAGACACTTGAAGTAACTCAGCATGTTATTGACGGCAGCGTAGAATTTAAGATCTAAGTTAAACTATTGCGGCACTAATCGGGTATCAAGGGTGGAGGAAATAAATAATGTGCTGATCCTGCAACAAACTTACAGTCGTGTGGTTAGGGATGCCAGCAGAATATTTTGATGGCCCAGTCGGTACAAAAAAAAGAATCCACCTAAAGCTGTATTTTCGGCACTTATCTGTGCAACAGCAAATATAAATAAAAAGCACTTTTAATTGTGTTCTAGGGCTGCCTCAATGATCCATGACTGACAAAGAGAAAAAAGACAGAAAATATAGCAGATTTGATATATGTTTATCTGCAAGCTTAGGTGGGTGTGCGTTTATGTTGTTCAAGGCCTCAGTTAGATCAGTTAAAAACAGATTAAATAATAAAGGTGCCAGTAAACAGCCTTGCTTTACTCCACCTACCGTTGGTATTTCCTCATTTAATGAACGGCCATTCCCAATACGCACTCTAGCCCAAGTTTTTATATGCAGAAGACTGATCAGATATATTAAGAGTGAGGGAATCCCTTGTGCGTGTAACTTTTCCCATAATTGTTCTCTATTGACACAATCAAAAGCTGATTTAAAATCAACAAAACATAAATATGATTCATTATTTAAAATTGCTCTTTCAATTAAAATGGATAATGTCAGGATATTGGAGGTTGTACCAAGACCTTTATTGAAGCCAGTTTGGTTTGGCGGAAGAATGCTGTTCCTCTTTACATATTCGGCTAAGATTGTTAACAGATGGGCTGCACATAGTTTTGCATCCGTGTTCTGAAAGGTTATTAAACGACAATTTTCCGGAAGCAACCAATCTCCTTTTTTAAATATTGGGGATATTAAAGAACCTCTCCAGCTTTCTGGTATCTCCCCTTTACTAACTACTTCTTTAAAGACCTTTTCAAGAATTTCTTCCCATGCATCCGGATTCTCTTTGTATAAAGCAAATGGTATCCCATTAGGTCCTGGTGCTCCATCTTTCTGTTTCTTTATTAGCCTAACAATCTGTTCTTGTGATATTTCCAGGACTGGTTTTTGCTTTGTCATTGCAATTTCCTTCCATGAACTATGCTCTTTGGTTCCGTGTATTGTTGTGTGTGGATTTAAGTGGTGACTCAGAAATTTTACCCATTCTGTTTCAGTCAATATGGTTGAGACTACCGCTCTATCCGGCCTTGTTAGGCTATTAATCATCTTCCAGAAGTCCCTTGAGATTCCTTGGTTACTAGCATGAAATATCCGAGTCTAAAGAATATTATTAGATTCAGTTTTTTCATTGCAAATTATCTTCTTTATATTTTTATTTACCTCTTTTAGAGCGGTTTAAGTTTCTTCTTTATTTGGGAATTTAGTCAGCTCTTTCCTTAATCTATTCCTTAATCTATTTCTAGTTCGCTTCATTTTCTGAACTGCGTATGGGAGATTAATATGGGAAACCCTTTTCAATGCTCGAGTCACATTGCTATCTCCTATATTTAGATTCCCTTTGCAGGTAGGTAATTGGGAAGTGAAACTGGCCCACTGTTCAATTGCTGATGCAAATGGTGCCTCTTCGCTGCATTTCCTGACCCGTTGTAGTGCCAATTCACTTGTTAATCAATTGTTTTATGACTTTGTTTCCCAGATTAGTTTTTTATGATTAATGGTTCCAATTTGACCTTCCGTTGTTAGATAGATTTGATGATTTATATTTGTGAATGATGTGGTGATGATTTGCTGGCTATGATCACTCTCCTGGACCTTTTTTAGATGGTATGATGTACAATTGCCAAAAATATTCATTGATACCATAGTATAGTCAATACGGGATTTAGTTCTTTGAGTATAGTAGGACCATGCTGGGGGTGAGTCTGTTGAAAATCTACCATTCAGTGTTCGTAACCCCAATGATTCCATATCCTTTATAAAATGTATACCCAATACTTTGTGACCTTGTTTATTTGAGGGATCTAGTACTTGGACCGGAATTGACCATTGTTGGTCTTGTAACTGTGTCACCTCGTCCCTTGTGAATGGTATTAAAAGATTAAGATTAACATCTCCTGTAATGATGAAATCCATAAATGCTTTGCTTGGTAGCAGGTACATAGTATCCATTATAGCCATGGATTATGAACAGGGCTATTGACCAGGTCTCTTGCATCAGAATTATTTGATAATTCTTGAGGGATTCAGTTATATTATCTAATTTGCTGCCTATACCGTTTACATTCCAAGAGCAAATCATTATTTCCTTACTGATTGTATTTGTATTCTTAGCCGATCTTTCTTGTTTTGCTTGTCATTTTGTGTTGTTTCCGTGTAACGCACTTTTAATCCATTAATCACTTATCCCATTTTCGATTTCATCGCTAATGTCTTTTTCTTGGGGTAAAACACCTTTATCTAATTGTTGGTTTCATTATAATACCGATATTTAAGAAGGGCCAAAGAGGGGACCCAAAATTTTACCGTCCTATTTCCTTGATCGATACATCGATCAAGATATTAGGAAAAGTAATTCTGACAAGAATAAATGCATGGGTGATGGATAAAGATATTTTATGTGACGCCCAATATGGGTTTAGAACAGGAAGAGGCACGCAAGATCAATGCCTAAACCTACACCTAATAGTGAATAAATATACAATAGCATCAAAAGGCTCAATTTTTTTGGCATTTATAGACCTATCCACAGCTTTTGATTTAGTCAATAGTTCAAAGCTGTGGAAAATGCTCCTGGAGTTGGGTTTGGACCAGGCTCTGGTAAATTTTCTCGCCGAGCTACATAGGGATTTATCGCCCACAATCAGAATGACACAGGAGGGAAAATGTACCGCCACATTTAAATCGGGCAGAGGGGTGCGTCAAGGCTGTATATTGGCACCAATGTTGTTTACACTTTACATTAACTCTCTAGAGAAAGTCTTGGCAACTGTAACAACAGATATTCCGCGTATGGGAGGAAAGTATACTCCAGTACTCCTATACGCGGACGACACAGTACTTATGGCAAGAACACCTAACGCCTTACAAAAATTGCTAGATTCATTTGGAGAGTTTATGGACGTTAGACCTGGTGGTTAACACGGATAAATCAAATGTTATGTCTCTAGGGAAAAGCAGAAAGCAATTTAAAACAGTGTTGTGTAATGCCAATATAATAACTAAAGTGAGAGTCTTCACTTACTTAGGAGTGGTCTTTGATGATGTAGGCTCCTGGGTTCCCCAATTATTAAATAAAGTAGCTGCCATAAAGAGATCATCATTTGCTATTCTTGGTTTTGCCAAGAGACTGGGTGGCAAACCAGGGGAAGCAATATTGCATATCCTCAAAGCGAAAACTGTGGCCATAGCTAGGTACGGGGCTGCAATATGGGGCTACAAGGATATAACTCGTATACAGAGGGAGGAAGATAAATTCTTACGAGCCCTGTAGGGCCTCCCTCAATCAACTCCCATTTTTGCCGTACATAGAGAGTTAGGGATGGGTTACATCTCAGATCATCTGAATCTGGCCCCTATCCTGCAATGGATTAAAATATGGATAAGCCCTGTCCTGACCCTTAACCAAAAGATCATTAAGGACTGCTTGACATTAGATAAAGCAGCTGAAATAAAATGGTTGTCATATATCAAAGCATCATCTAACTACCTGGGGCGCCCAGAAATATTCTCAAACCCAGAAATTCTAGTTAAAGCGGATATTAACTGGGTAAAAACTAACTTTATAAAATCAAGGGAAATGGACCGTGAGGCCAAGGAACTTTGTAAACCGACAGTAAGGGCTCATTATTTACTGATTTTGACAATGTCTATCCAACCATACCTGACGATTGTTACCAAACCTTACCATCGATGGCTCTTAACTAAATTCCGATTTAATCAATTGCATGTGTTATTGGGAAACTACAGGGAGTGGAGTAAACCGGAGGATGCCGCCCCTTGTAATTGCGATTATCACTCATACCAGGACACTATGCATTTTGTGTTTTTTTGTCCATTTCATACGGAAGGAAGGAGAAGGTTTATTATACCACTGTTGAAAAATAGGGGTAGCAAATTTTATTGTAACATCTATCCGTAACAAAAAAACTAGACACTTAGAGGAAATAAATTGTGAGTAAGAGTAAAAGTAACTTTCAATGTCGGTAGAGACCGCAAAGATTTAACTGATTAGGCATTTGAATTACTATCGATTTTATTTATAGATCATGTGTATATTTGATAAGATATTCTGGAAATGTGTGCACCTGATGAATTCCGAGAGCTGTGTATATGAATTGTATTATATGTAAATATGATTATTTTATCTTGTAAATGTGATTTTAAAAATGTAATTGAATAGTATGCTTTTATGATTTTAAATAATCGAATAAAGTGTTTTTTGAATTGAAATTGAATAATTGTTGGTTTGGATTTCTTAGAACAAGTAGGTTGGTTGCCCCTTTTAGTTTTTTTCAGGACCCAGCGGATTTACTGTTTTCAAAAGTGGTGTGGGGTATTCTTTTGGCATTGTTGGACGTGGCCCATCTGGCAGGTCCGCCCCTGAAGTTTTTATGGTATATGTAACCTGGGGATGGTGATTCCCCCTCTGAGTGAGTGTGAGGAGAGAGCGACCTACCCTTCCATAGGAATACATGGGGAATGGATGAGCCCTCGGTAGTTCCCGGTGCGTAGGGTGTGCAGAGTCAAGTCTGGTATGTATGAGCTCGTGAGATTGAATGCTGCGCAACGGTATATGAGGTATGAGTGTGTCTAGTGTAGAAGTCCCCCTTTTGGAAGTTGGCATATTTGTGGAATATGTGCCTGGCGTATGATTGGCCGGGGCTGGCTGGTGAGCCTGGCTCCCAGGATCTGGGAGGGTCTGCCCCGGTGGTGAATGGAGTGTTTAGCATACTGATGTGAGGGGGGGAGTGAGCCTGGGTCTGCTTGTGGATTGACTGTCTGGTTTGAGTGTCATGAATGAGGCTGGGTTTTCCCCAGACAATGCTGGCTCCACCCCCTGGGGTGCGGCTGATGCTCCTAGCCTGGCCAGTGTAAAGAATCCCCCCATAACCAGTTCCAGCTGGTTCTCTCCCTGCCTGCCCCTTCAGACCAAGAATGTGTGTATAAAAAGGGTGCTGTGACACTCTGGACTTGTTCTTGTTCTCAACTTGAATCTACCAGGGGCTGCTGCTGCTTGGGCTCAGGGTTGGCTTGCCTCCCTGAGCCCTGCCCTACCCCTGGACTGCTGATGGCCTTTTCCCTGCCAGGAGCTGCTGTGCTCCCCCTGAGTTCCTGGACTCTTTGCTGGACCTTGCTGTCTCTCTGACCTGTGGTGCTTAAGAACGCTGTATTCCCGCTACCTGCACTGGGAGCGCTGGTTCGGACCGGCGAGCGCGTGGGAGCATGTCATCTTGACCTAGCGCTTGGGGCAGCGCCTTATTCTTCTTTCCCCGACGGTCCAGGCCGCTACTTGCTGATCATACCCCCCTGACAGGTGCCTACCCTGCACGGGGACTCTGCGCTGTGCCCATCGAGTGCCCACCTCGATTTCCGTCCCTTCTACCTGAACCGGTGCCCACCCGGCATTGCCCTGAGATCGTCACCGCCGCTGCCGGATTCCGCCTGTGAGGCACGGCGCCCGCCTCCCTATCCAGGGCCGCGCTGCCATTGGCGGCCCCGGAGAAAGCAGGCTGCATGCTCATTGGTCCCGGCCGCCGGGACTCCAGCGACGTCATTGTTGGGCCGCGCAGGGATTGGCCCGGCCCGGAGGGCTTCCCCAGGTGCCCCCGGCAGTCTATTGATCTTCCCGAGGAAGGAGCGCTGCCATCGACGCACCGAGGAGCCTAGAGGAGAGGAGCTGAGACCCCGTGGAGCCGCCGCCTCTAACAGCCGGTGAGTGCGGGCGGGCTACGGGACGCTCCTCTGCCCGGGGGAGTGCTGTGGGTCCGCGAGGCCTTCTCCCTGGGTCCCAGAGTCCGGGAAGGACTCCCACGATGCTCCGCATTCGGCTCCTCCTTCCTTGAGCCCCAGAGAGGCTCCCCCTTGGCCCCCCTCATCTCCCGAGCCCGGCGAGGCTCTGCCTTGGGCCCCCTTCATCTCTCGAGCCAGGCGAGGCTCCGCCTTGGGCCCCCTTCATCCCTCGAGCCCGGCGAGGCTCCACCTTTGGCCCCTCACACTCCTGAGCCCCGAGAGGCCCCACCATTGTCTCTTGCCCTTGCGAGCCTGCGAGGCTCAGCCCCAGCACCTCTGTCCCCGAGCCCGTGAGGCTCCCCCCTGCTTCTTGAATCATGCCGAGCCTGCGAGGCTCCAACGTGATGCCCCCAGCATCTACAGCTGCCCAGCACTTCGTGGGCAGCTGCCACGTTTAGGTTTATTGATGGATACCTGCAGTCCCCCCCCCTGACATTGAGACTATGGGCGTCCCAGCCCCCGAAGGCCGGTTGGCCTGTTGAAAGGTCTAGCTAAATGTCAATTGTGCTCCTTGAGATTTATTCTATGTGTCTTTCCTACAGGTACCCCTGCAGTGTTATGTACTTTTGTCCCTTCCCCCCCTGAAATGCCAAATGTCCCCTGTATGTGATTCCTGGCAGTGGTCCCTTGGCCCTGCGCTGTACCTTCTTCCCTGTAGCCCGTGCCCCTGGCACCTTGTACAATGTGTGTTCATATGTGTCATGCTTAATACAAAGAATATTTTCATATATACTTGGTGTGGAGTTCCTTTTGTGGGAGGCCCGGGATGTTGTTGTTGGTGGGTGCGTGCGCGAATGCTTCACATGTCCTCCGAGATAGGCCTGGCTGCCCGCGCCGCGTTACCTAGAGGGCGAGCAGGGGTCGACTTTTCATAGGAGTGGCGGTCTCTGACTGGTTGTGGCGCAAGCCCTGGCCGGCCGGGGGTCCCATTTCCTACACTGGTGGCTAGCGGTGGGATCCGGACTTGTGTTTGCGTAGTACCACAACGATAACTGGCCTCCCTACAAAACTCTGTATTGTAAATGGTCGCAAAGAAAGGAGATTATTATTTTAAGAGTTTACGTAAATGTCCGTTCTGTGAAAGATGTGTTCTGGTTAGGTGGCCCTAGCTAGGGAGGGTAGATCAACTCCCTAGTACAATGTGTTTTCTGGACTCACCAGAAGGGTGGGATCCAGTGGTGGCAGCATAATTATGTTCAATGTATATGGTCCCTGTCCCTTCCCTGGAATAATGGTACCTGTGCCACATAGGGTCAGGGCAGGTTGCTAAAAATGTCTGTGGAAAATGTTAAAGATTGTTAGAAATACCTGTCCTGTGGAAAGTTTTAAGGGTTACTTAAATATCTGTTCTGTAGAAAAAATGTACATGTATACTGAGAGTTGGGAGGGTAAATCATCTCCCTAGTGTAATATGGTTTTCTGGATTCACCAGAAGGGTGGGATCCAGTGGTGGTTGCAAAATTGTGTTCAAATATGTATGGTCCTTGTCCCTTCCCTGGAATAATGGTACCTGTGCCACATAGGGTCAGGTCGCTAAAAATGTCTGTGGAAAATGTTAAAGATTGTTGGAAATACCCGTCCTGTGGAAAGTTTTAAGGGTTACTTAAATACCTGTTCTGTAGAAAAAAATGTACATGTATACTGAGAGTTAGGTGTCCCTAGCTTGGGAGGGTAAATCATCTCCCTAGTGTAATATGGTTTTCTGGATTCACCAGAAGGGTGGGATCCAGTGGTGGTTGCAAAATTGTGTTCAAATATGTATGGTCCTTGTCCCTGCCCTAGAGTAATGGTACCTGTGCCCCGAGAGTCAGGTTGAGGAATCAGGGGCGGTGGAAAACTGTCCTACCAGTCTAGGGGACGGTATGTGCATGAATGTTGAGGTAAATGTCAATTGTGCTCCTTGAGATTTATTCTATGTGTCTTTCCTACAGGTACCCCTGCAGTGTTATGTACTTTTGTCCCTTCCCCCCCTGAAATGCCAGATGTCCCCTGTATGTGATTCCTGGCAGTGGTCCCTTGGCCCTGCGCTGTACCTTCTTCCCTGTAGCCCCTGCCCGTGCCCCTGGCACCTTGTACAATGTGTGTTCATATGTGTCATGCTTAATACAAAGACTATTTTCATGTATACTTGGTGTGGAGTTCCTTTTGTGGGAGGCCCGGGATGTTGTTGTTGGTGGGTGCGTGCGCGAATGCTTCACATGTCCTCCGAGATAGGCCTGGCTGCCCGCGCCGCGTTACCTAGAGGGCGAGCAGGGGTCGACTTTTCATAGGAGTGGCGGTCTCTGACTGGCTGTGGCGCAAGCCCTGGCCGGCCGGGGGTCCCATTTCCTACAGGCATAATTCTATTAACCATTATTCCCCAGCTGCGGAAAGTGTCTTCTTCCTTCATGATTTGTTCAGCTACAGCAGGGGACGCAAGTGTTATCAATGTTATCGGTAATTGACCATCTGGATTTTGTAGGAAGCCAATACAATCAATATCTTTAGTTGTCAATTTAGCCAGCGATGGGACTGATGAAAAAAGGCACAATAAGTTGCCTCTGGACTCGTATACTGGCTTAAAAATTAATTGATCGTTCCTCCGATTTTTTGTATCCCATGTGTTGTTTGTATTCAATTCTTTTTTTACTATATTTATAAGTTGTTAGTTATTACCACTTGTAACTATTAGTATTTGATCTTCTTTTACTATATCGGTCACATCTTCACATTGCTTCCGATGGTTTTGCTGGCACAATCAATGGAAGTTGTCTGGTATTTATAGTTGTTTTGTTTGGAGTTTCTTTCAGTATTTGTCTTACCAGTTTATTTGATGAAAGTTCATTCCTCTTTGCTTCTTCATTTTGAGCTTGTGTCTTTGTTTATAGGTCCATGTGTTTAGCATATATTGCACATGAATGGTTTTCTTCTTGCACTGTATTACCTATATCTTGTTTTATCGAAGCGTTTACATTGCAACGATGGAATTGAGTTCGAGTCTGGGTTTTTGCTACTTTATCAGCAGTTTGATCACTTATTTCACTTGTGTGGCAAGCTGTGTCGTTTTTAGGTTTGTTATCTCCCGAAGTAATATTTTTCTGATCCTTATCCGTATTTGTGTGATTTCTATGCTGTGCAAATATATCATAATACTTTATTGTTTTTGCATTTGATTTTGTTAACAAGTTATTACCTATTTTCTTGGTTGTTTCCATTGTAGGTTCCTGTCCTTTATTTCCCTTAGTGGGTATGTTTTGCAGTGTTTCCTCTAGAGAGCCTTGACCTACTTGTTCCACTAACTTTACTTTGTTTTGTGCTTTGCGTAACTTTATTTTTTCCTTTTTGTCATAATAAAAGGATTCTGATCCATGTCCATTTTGTCCTCAACTTCAATATATCCTTTGTTAGTCTCCGTTTCTTGTGTAATTAACTTCTCATTTTCAGTATTTTTAGCGTTCTCTTGAGTATTAGTTATTACTCTGTCTGTCAATTAGTTTGCGGTTTGCAACTCAGTTTGGCATGGCTTGTAGACTTTTTTATTTTGTTTAACTTCAGTTGTAAGACTCGTACCTTTATCATCTTCTACTGTCCAATTTCAGCCCCTATTGAGAGTTGTTTTAACATCTTCTAGTATGGTACTAATAACCTCTGGAATAGTTGTTAGTTTGTTAATTATTGGCGCATATGGACATTCTACATAAGATGTTCATTTATCTGCCTGTGCTCTGGTTATCAACGAGTTAAGGGCAGCTAAATTGAGATCTATTCTTTCAACTGCATTAGCCATTGTCCCTAAAATGTCAATTTGAATATCCATTTTATTGGACTGATGTGATAATGCTTCGATAGTAAGTGTTGAAGTTTGGTAGAAAATATCCCAAATAGAGGCCAAGTCCTGATTGTCTTTTGATTTGATGTGGAAACCTCTGCTCTACACGGCTGCCTACCTTTGGTGCTCCTTGACGGAGGGCTCCTGACTCACGCCCAAGTCCCTGGTGAGGCTTCTGCTTTCTTGCTGCCTCGGGATTCTGCCACACGCCCAGGTCCTCAGTAGCTTCTCCGCTTCTTGCAGCGGGCTCCTGACATCAGCCCAGGCCCCCCCCCCCCGCCGCCAGAGACGCTCCTCAATTTTGCGTCGCGGCCGCCGGGAGAGGGGGACTACAGCCCCCAAGAGCATTTGCGGCTGACGCCACCTACCTTCAGCCTGCACCCGGAGGTGCTCAAAAAGACCTGACTCCCTCGGCAGAGCGGGAAAACTCTCCTCTACACGGCTGCCTACCTTTGGTGCTCCTCGACGGCGGGCTCCTGACTCACGCCCAGGTCCCTGGTGACGCTTCTGCTTTCTTGCTGCCTCGGGCTTCTGCACACACACCCAGGTCCTCAGCGGCTTCTCCGCTTCTTGCAGCGGGCTCCTGACATCGGCCCAGGTCCCACCCGCCGCCGGAGACGCTACTCCATCTTGCGTCGCGCCCGCCAGGAGGGGGGACTACAGCCCCCAAGAGCCTTTGCGGCTGACGCCGCCTACCTTCAGCCTACGCCCGGAGGCACTCAAAAAGACCTGACTCCCTCGGCAGAGCGGGAAACCTCTGCTCTACACAGCTGCCTACCTTTGGTACTCCTCGACCGCGGGCTCCTGCCTCACGCCCAGGTCCCTGGTGACGCTTCTGCTTTCTTGCTGCCTCAGGCTTCTGCCACACAACCAGGTCCTCAGCGGCTTCTCCGCTTCTTGCAGCGGGCTCCTGACATCAGCCCATGTCCCCTCCCACCGCCAGAGATGCTCCTCCATCTTGCGTCGCGGCCGCCGGGAGGGAGGGACTCACGCCCAGGTCCCTGGTGACGCTTTTGCTTTCTTGCTGCCTCGGTCTTCTGCCACACGCCCAGGTCCTCAGCGGCTTCTCCGCTTCTTGCAGCGGGCTAATGACATCAGCCCAGGTCCCCCCCCCCCCGTCGCCAGAGACGCGACTCCATCTCGCGTCGCGACCGCCGGGAGGGGGGGACTACAGCCCCCAAGAGCCTTTGCGGCTGACACCGCCTACCTTCAGCCTGCGCCAGGAGGTGCTCAAAAAGACCTGACTCCCTCCGTTTCACGGGACGCACGCGGGAGAAGCCCGGGCAAAGGGCGGGCCGACTGTGGCTGTCCGGGGCCGAGGAGGCCCGGCCGGGCCATCCCTCTTGGTTTTGTTGTAGGTTAGTTGTGCTGTTATAAAACATTGATAGTAAATTGTTGTGAAGATTGTATTGTGTGTTTATAGCTGATAACTGAAATATGGGTAAAGATACTCCCATCCACACTCGTTCAACTTCTAGACAGAAAACACATACTACCACTCCACTCCCTAGCCTGACTGCTATAGACAGGATGTTGCAGAAGACCATAGGGGTAGTGGTAACTGTAATTGAGAGTACGGAGAGGCAACTCTCACTTCCTCCAAGTGTGTGTTTACCAACTCAACACATAAATACATCCTCAAGCGCCTTGAGACCCTATGGGCATGTAGCGCGCTATATAAATCTCTTGACTTGACTTGACTTGACATATTCCCATGAGTCCGTACTTATGGATTCTTATGCAGATTTTCCCGGGAAAGATAGAAATTGTGTTATCTTGTCACAACAAAACTCACCTATTGAATTTTCGCATTGGGCAAGTAGACTCTCAACAACACCAACTTTGCGGCCATTACAGCTAAGAGAGGAACCTCCCCTTTTAATTAATGAGTCAGATAATGTAGAGGGGATGGATGCTAGCCCTACCATTGACCCTGATTTAATAAATACGGCAAGTAATGACAGCCCCCCACAAAGAACTAGAGGGCAAAAATTGAAAGGTAAACAACCATCTAGTAGAAAAGAACAGCCCGTAAATAAATCTAGGGGGAAAGCCAAAGATTACAGTAAGAAAATAGCACCCATTCCACAGAAACAAAAAGGGGATAAGAGTGAAGCCCAGACAATCGGCGCTGAGGGGCAGCATAATGAGGAGACGTGTAGTGTTCAACAGGAAACTCTAGCACCAATCCCAGTGGGTTTTATGATTTACTTAGAGCAGTTAATGAAATCCCTAACTTTACAGTTGCTGGAAGGAATAAAGGTCTTAACAGATAAAATAGAGAATCTAGAAAATCTGCCTGCAACAAACTCAGATCTATTGAGAAATCTTGAAACCCATGCCAGATCTGCTGATATATCCAGTTCTGGTCCTGTCTTAAGTACAGCTAGTGGTGCTCAAAAATTATCTGTCAAGTCAGCTACACTAGAGGCAAAGGGTGATAACTCCCAGTCTCGGCATACATTGCCTTCAGGGACCAAAGCACAGGCTTATAAAAGTCATGGACAAAAGGGGGTCGAGAGGGAGACGGGAAAGGACGCAACAAGGAGGGAACGAACTAGGGATCCCATTGATAGAGAAGTAGGAAGGAACATTTATGATACTGCAAAGGCCAACTACTTACGCATTGACCTTCCCCCACAGTCCCTTCCTTATACTGTGGTATTGACGGGGGTGCCAGAGCTAAAAAGTGACAGAGGGGAATCCTATGCAGATCTAAAGAATGAGGTAGTATTTTGGCAAAATACAAACAGACCCTTACCGGGGCACGTACAAGCAGATATTATACATGCCAGTTGGATTGGACATAGACAGAAAAATCTTTCCTGGGGACTGTATAATTGTCAATTTTCGAGACAGACGAGCAGTAAAATGTATTTGTGGTAATCATCGTGGGTATAGTGGGATTCAAACTTTGGATCTGTCCAACTTTTACCCATCGATGAATTCTTTGACGACTATTATCAATTCATGCCAGCAAGGGGAGTTTAGGGCTAGAACCAGAGATGATTATAACATATTAACATTAAATCGGTACCACATTCTGCAAGATTTAGAGGACATCGATTGACTCACTACAGATACTTAGTCCAATAACTGTACAAAGCTTACGATACCTTCTGGAGATTGGTCAGCCATCGATGAAGATGGTGTAGACATATGCAATGTAAAGTATGAGACAGGTATGGCGGATAATGAGAGCAAAGAGCGGGGGCCTGTCACTTTCTACATACAAATGCAATGCGTGCATTTTTAACATTGCTGCGGGTGCAGTTTGAAGCTGCTCCCGCCGCAATGTTACAATTAGAGGATGTGACCGCCAGGGTGGGGGTCACATCCTAATTGCACAGGAGAGAATGCCGCAGCCCATGCGGACGTTCCCTCATCCTCGGTGATCGCGGACGGACTCAAGTCCGTCCGCGATCATAATCGGCCCCTAAGTGTGGGGATTATTTAAATGTAGCTATATTTGGGTGTGACATGAGTTTTGCTATTAGACTGATTAGCCCCGAGGTCCCATTTCTCCCCACCTTTAATGGTAGGGGGGGCGAATACAACAATTGACTATATGATTATGACTGTAAGACACGGGGGCATGATCCAGGAATTCACTACTCTTGATAATTCATTGAGTGACCATTTTCCCCTTAGTTTAGTTTTACAAGGTAGACCAAAGGTATCGGGTGGAAAGGATAAGTCCAAAATACTGGCAGATAATATCCTATCGTCAGGAAAAATGGTTATTCTCTTAAGTGGACAAAAATTAGTAAAAAGCATTGTCCCTCAATTTTACGCCTGCACAGATGTGAACACTGTTGACCCCGACATAATTAAGAATTTCTCACTGATTACTGCACAAGTTAAAAAACTATCATGGGTTGAAAAAAAAGGTGGCAACAAGGCCCAAAAGGGGTGGTTTGATACGGCCTGTACTAAGGCCTACACAAAATTAAAACATGCTTTAAACGCCCCAGTTAAGGATACCTCCTTAATAAGAGATTGTAGAAACGCCTATAAGCAGACCATAAAAAGGAGGAAAGATATCCTAAAGAAAGAAGCATGGGACGCCCTATGGGCAGCATCATTAAGCATCATTAAGAAGAGATACTGCATCTTTTTGGAAAGTTGTTAACTCCCCTCTTTTGAATTATAACACTACTGCTTCAATAGAAGTAGCAATACCTGAGAAAGAGTGGGTTAAACACTTTTCTAACTTGTACTCTGATGAGATCCAGGAGGAGGTTTGCTCACTAGCAAAAGACCCAGTGGGATATTGTTCTCCTCTAGAGAGTAATCTGGTCCCTGATATCTCTGTAACAGAAGTAAATGCATGTATTAACGCAAGTCTGGGAGGCAAGGCACCTGGCCCCGACGGGGTTCCGGTAGACCTATACAAAAATAACAGAGAACTTTGGGCCTCACACGACTCTTCAATGCTACACTAAAAAACGGACTTCTTCTCTCCTGGTGCGAATCATTGATAGTCCCCATATTTAAAAAGAGGGATAGAGAAAGCTGTCAATGCTATCGCCCTATATCTCTACTGGATTCCACCGTCAAAGTCTTCGGACGAGTAATTTTAAAAAGACTTCAAACTTGGGCAATAGAGAATATGAAAATTAGTCATTTACAGTATGGCTTTAGAGAAGGGCTTGGTACTATTGATCAATAATTGTATTTGCATATTTTAATAGAAAAATATACAAAAGCCAAGGAGGGTCAAATGATTTTTAACTTTTATAGATTTAACTTCCACATTCGACTGTGTCTCACACAGTAAACTTTGGCTGGTTATGGGTAATCTGGGGGTAGGTCCGTCAATTATTAACTTCCTTCAGGAACTCTATTTGGGTGCATCCGCCAGAGTCAGATATGGGAAAAACGGTGAATGTACAGAATCCTTTAGAATCGCAAGGGGAGTACGTCAAGGCTGCGTCCTGGCTCCGTTTCTTTTCACACTATACATTAACGATGTGAAGACAACTTTATTGAACGAGTGCAGGGACATGCCAATGGTGGGGGAAAGATCAGTCCCAACCTTGTTGTATGCCGACGACGCCGTCCTGATGGCCAGAACCCCGCTGGCCATGCAAAGCTTAGCTACTTCCTTTGCAGATTTTATGGCAGGATTGGATTTGAGGATAAACTGTTCAAAAAACTTCACCATGAACTGCGGTTTGGGTGCAAACAAAGGTAGTTTTTATCGGTTCATTCCCAGTTGATTTTACTTCAACCTTTCCTATCTAGGAGTTTTATTTGATCACACGGGCCTATAAAATACCACAATTAAGACTAGGAAATTATTGTACCAAAAAACTATTATGGCAAAAAAAACTTTAGTCATAAAGTAGGCAGAAGGTAGGCAGAAAACCAATCAGGGAAATGTTAAAGCGTATAAAGCTACTTGTGGGGCCATGCAAACGTAACATCTTTACAGGTGGTGGAGAACACTTGTATGAAATATCTTCTCGCCGTCCCCAAAAGCGTCTCCACATATGTTTGCCATGTAGAACTTGGGGAACCATATTTGGAAGATATTATAAAGACTGCCCCAGTACTACTATGGCACAGAGTCTGGACAACTGACGAATGTGGGTTGAATCGCTTGATTATGAACAATGTGGTCGGGCTAGAAAAGGGTGGCAAATTAAGATGGCTGAGCCCCATGAGGAAATTCCTCATGGATTTGGGTATGGGGAATTATTTTTCTGACCCATCCACTTTATGTAATATATCAAGAAAGTTTTTAAAGGAGAAGTGTATGACCTACCTACATGATTATAGAACATCAATAGAAATGAAGAAAACGTCGGTGGTGGCCCATGAACAAATTGTGATTTCTAGGAAAATGCAGCCATATGTTAAACTACAAATGAGCAATCATGAAAGATTTTTATTAACCTGTGGTTTCAGATTTAACTTGTTGTTTAGGTTATTTGTTTTCGCTCTTATGAATGACTGGACCCAAAATTTGATTAAGTGCCCCTGCGATGATTTGTCAGAACAATCAGATATTCATATACTTTAAAAAAAAAATTGTATACAATTTAGAGACGAATATGCGTTGTTCCATTACTTAAGTCTATGGAAATTAATCGCTGTCGCCCTGCTTTTTTAGCTGTACAGAAGCTTGACAACATTTTAACTATTGTATGTATTTCTTCATTTAAAAAAAATGTTTTTAAATCACGTAAATCAATTGTATCCTGGACTATGATCAGTTGATCTTGATGTATTGGATGAATTTTAATTGTGATTTTATTTGTACTTTTATGGTTATTCTGTTTTAATAACCGAATAAAGAATTAAACTGAACTGATTTGATGTTTTCACTCTCCCGTGTTTTCTGATCTATACTAGTGCGACCCCCCCCTCGCAGCTCCTCACCTCTCTGCTGCTCGGCAGAGACCACAGCTTTCCGTGGGCTTGCCGTTTGAAACTTACGGCTTCAGCCTCGGGCTCAGACGATCACGGACTGCCTCCCTCACAGCACCTGCGCCTGTGCCTCTGCAGCGTCTCCCTGGCGTCTCCTCAGAGCCTCCACCTCTTTCTCCTCCTTTGATTCCGTTGCTGCAGATATCGCTACCCTCGTAGGGAGGAGGGAAGAAACGGAGAAGAAGCGGAGAAGAAGAGGGTCGGCTTGAAGTGATCAGGAGGAGACAGAGCCGAGTTTGTAGCTGCTCTGCTGCTCTCGACTGAGTCTCTCTGAGCCTCTACGTTTCTCCAGGTTTACTCAACAGCGCCACTCGGGTAAACAAAAAATTCAAACAATCAAGTGCGGTGTAAACTCTCACCCATATGGACAAATCTGGTAACTGCCAAGTAAACAGCCGGTCTCTGTATCACCAGGTTAACTGCCGGTTCCGTCTAGCAGCTCGAGTTACACTGCAGCAGCAGCCGGGCTGGGAGACACATGAGGGAGGAGGGAGGCTGAAGCCCTTGGGCCTGAGCAGAAGTGTTTCTGGGAGCGCGACCCCCTTTGCATCACTCCACGGCCCCCCTGGGGGTCGCGCCCCACAGTTTGAAGACCCCTGATCTAGAGGCATATGTATCAAGCCCTTTTTCCGTTCTTAAACAGACAAATTCTCGGAATTGGACCATTTGCAAACGGAAAAATGTCTTTTGGGATGTATCATCCTAAAAGGCCCTTGCAAAATAGGGAATCCCAAAATTTGCAATTCCCTGTTTTTCAAATGCATGTAAGGAATCACACATTGCAATTCTTTAAATGTAATGTAGGAAGCACTCAAGTTGTGCGATTTTGGCTTAAGAAATCACAAATTACCACCAACTTCGAGTTGGTGGTAATATCATATCGCCAGCGTTCCGATTATTTCGGGCCGTGAATGTGCTACAGATTAGGTAGTCTGTGGGGAGTCGCCATCTTGAAAGTAAGTGGCAATAGTATATCCTGCTGGCATCAAGGGTCATATAAGCGCGGCTTTGCCGGCTGACTAAGGTGCTTCCTCTGATTCCCTCCTCGGGTTAAGTACGATATGAAGTTTTCCCCTGTCGTGGGAGCCCATGTAGAACATTTTACTACTCTTGATAGAGAGTTGGAACACCTGCCTTATCTTCCATTTTTTAACTTTGTTTTCTTTGTTCCCATCTGGGAACGACATCATTGCGGGGAAAAGCACTTTTTATTTCATTTTATTTCATTTAAATTTAGTAACCAAGAATCTTGGCAATACTCTGGCGCATGTAACCAAATTGATAACTGTATGCTCATTGGGTTTAAACAGGCTCAGAATGAAGCTTACTGCCAAGCAATAACCATCATGGAACTTTGGGTCACAACCAGTTTGTTATTAGGCTAACGTCTGGCACTATATCAGTTCCTTTGGGGTTGGAATCACCGATGGGTGATAAAGGTATCATAGACGGTGTCATTTACATCTAAGGGACAACAGAGTATGGCACAATTGGTCAATTGCTCATGTTATGTAATAATATGTTTTTTACATGTTGTCTGTTCGTGCATTAACCTTATGTTTTGCAGATTGCGGGCCCTTGAGAGGTACGGATTTTTAATATTGTAAAAATAGTTTTCAACAGTTTTTCCCTTTCTAATCCAACCTTTAGACACACACAGAGAATATGCACTAAAGGCTCTTTCTTATATTTACACACTGACATTCTTGATTTTAACCCTTTAATTGCTGCCGTCGGCCAATGGTCGTCACAAGCACTACCTCCCCAGTGCTGCGTGCGACCGTTGGCCGACGGGCCAGCATTCGTTCTCAGAACGTTCAGCACTGGGCGCTGAACGTTCGACGCTGGGAACGGGTTAAAACTGATATTTCCAAATGGGAGAGATCTTTAATTTCCCATATGCCGAAATGGAATTGCGTGAACTGTTGTTTTATGTTCTGAGATAAATTAGCTGAAAGGTATTCATGCGGCTGCCTCTTTTTGTAGGAATTGATCACTGTCCAGGCGTGGCGTCTTCTTGTGAGCATATTCGTGTCAGTTGTATAGGATGAAATGTTGTCTCTGGCTTTAATTGCCTGATAAAAGGTTGCTTTTCCTTTTCCAAACGTTATGCACGCCTAGTTCCTCTATTGCCTGCATTAAGTAAGCTCCCCGGGATCCTTTTGTATTGATCAGTTTTTGTTCTTCTATTTCCTGCCAGCACAAGTTATCAATAGTTTCTCTTTTATATGCACGCAGTCCCCAACATAACTTATCAACCGTTGCTTTGCAGTATTTGGTTTATCAATCCAAACGCAAGACACACTTGAGCCAGAGAAGCCATTTTTGATATGTTAAAGACTGATTTATATTCTCTTGTCTGAATTTTGTTAAGGATGGTTGCTTCATGACCCCTCATCATTTCTGTGATATACGTAATCTGTTGGCATTAACTGGGCATGCATTTCGGATACCAGGTGGGCAAAGGACTGACTGCTCAATTTCCTTTTTAATAGCTTAAAACCATAACTTATCGATTGGGCTTTTGCCATCATTGCTGTAGAGTGATGTTTGTACTTCATTTGATGTTTGATGTTGAATCCTAGGTATTTGTGTGTTTCACCTACCTTGACTTTTTTCATTTCCAGGAACCAGGAGTATGACATATTTACAGTCTACCAGTCAAACTACTTTCATTTTTTGCAGAGTTAATTCTAATCTTTGTTTGTCTATATATATTTTTAGAGCTTTCGTGCTGTGTTGTAGTCCTATTGGCGTTTGGCTTAAAAGAACAATGTAATCTGCTTACTGAAGATATCTTATTACCTTGTCCGCCAGAGAAGGAGGGTGGCAGTTATCATTCTGAAGTGCTTCTGAAAGGTCAACAAGATATAAATTAAACAAGTTGGAGGCTACCACACACCCCTATTTTAATCCGTTCCTTGTCTCTATTGTGTTAGACACTCGTCTGCCATCTCCAATTTTAACCTGCGCCCAGGTTCCTGAATATAACTCGATAATAGCCCTCTTAAAACTGCTGTTAATGCCCCATTTAGCCAATGTTTTCCATAGGAGCATGCAAGGCACTCGATCAAATGCGGACTTAAGGTCTACAAAAGAGACAAAGAGCTCGGTCTTCTGTTTTTTGCCTTTTCTGCTAAGAATCTTAATGCTGTTAAATTTGTTGATGTTCCCATCCCTGCCCTAAATTCTGTTTGGAACCGCGGTATAAGCTTTTTGTCCTCTGTCCATAAATTAAGGTGCTCCAGTAGGCAGGAGGTGTAGAGCTTCACTTCTAAGTCAATTAAGGCAATGACCCTATAGTTTGCTGGTCATGACGGATTTCCACTTTTAAATATCGTTTGAAAGATGTTACCTTTTCATGAGTCCGGGATTCGATTTGTGCGATACAGCTCATTGAATAGGGGAAAGAAGTAGTGAGCCCAATATATCACGTCTCCTTTAAATAGCGTGTTTGGAATTCCGTTTGGTCCAGACGCACCTTCTGGCTTTAATTTCTTTATGATTCTTATCAATTAATCTATGTCTGGTATTAACAATGTATTTGCGTTGTGTTGTATATTATTTGTTTTTTCCTTCTCATAAACTGTGTTGTCTGTTTCGGATTCTTGGAATAAGCCTTCTCGCATTAGGGAATCTACATCTATGCTGCCTTTGTTAACCTTAGGCTCTTGATCAACGTTCATTCCTTGAACGTGAGAGTCCCATAAGGCAGCGTTTATCCCCACATTTTGTTGTCTGTTCTTTCCTAGAGACATTCCGTTTAGCAACTGCCAAATTGTTTTACTATTTACGTGTTTACTTGCCATCTAGAATTCATACCACAGGTCAATTTTTGATCTTGTTTTTGCTTTCTAGCAAATGTTCTTATATTGAGTTCTTACATTTTGCAATCTTTTTTTTATTCGTTTGGAGGCCTTTTTCTAAGCTGCTTCCTGATTTTCCTAATTTCTTTTAAAAATTGCTTTTTTTGGTTAATTAATTATCCGATGTTCTAGACAAGTGATCCAAATATATTAATGTGTGTTGTGCTGAAATTATTCTTACTTAGTTGATGTTTTGCTTGAAATGATTCCGATAATACATTATTTCAACTTTCCCTTGCCTTTTGCCGTTCACCATCTTCTAAATGCATATTTTCTTGTGGATTTTATGTGCTTTTTATTACATCTATGGAACCTGCACTTGAGTAGTCCTCCATCATCAGCGTGCCTCTCAATTGCAGGTTCTTTAGATTATATACTTGAGGGCCCGTAGTTCCTTCTTTAATTGATGGTATCAAATCTGTGTTATATAATATACTGATGATTTGTGGAAAATGGTCGCTCTCAGTGCGAAGAGTTATTTGATGTTGGCATACTTGATGCTTTCCAAAATCACTTACCAATGTGTGGTCAATAGTTGATGTTTTAGTCCCACTTAAAAAAGTTATTGATGCAGGTGAGTCATATTTTATGTTTCCGTTCAGATGGCTTAGCCCTAATAGTTTAAGTTATGCATTATATGCCTTCTCAAATGGGCTTGGGTTGTTGTTAAGCTGTCCCTCAGTCTGCCCTTCTCTCCCTGTGAAAATAGTTGTGGCTGTTCCAATGGATAGTTAACCAATGGTTGGCTCATCCTCTGAATAAGCATTGAAGTATTAAGTAAATCAATTAGAGGAAGATCTAGTTCCGGAGGTCGAAATGGACTCTGATGATTTTATTCAGTTGCTGATGGGCTCAAATAATCCCTGCTGTTAAGGTTTGAGGAGGAGAGAGAGTCCCTTGAGTTCAATTTATAAACTCTGCTTGGATTGTGCCTACTTGAGTTGTATTATTACCTTGCATGATTTTATCAGCTTCATTCTCCTCTAGGCCTTGATCTCTCAAATTACAGATAATTGTATTTCTTTCATCAATTTTACTCTCTCCCTCCATATTAAGATTTGAATTACTATTTCTGGGGCTTGCTTTCAATGAACTTTATGCTATTATAATGTCCGTTATTTCATATCCCTCCCTCTTTTTTTATTTTGCAGATCTTACTTTGTTTTGTACTGTTGTTATGATAGCAGATTCCTGTTCTTTTCCATTGTCAGAATGTGCACTGTTTCCTGTGAAGTATCCAGTTTAGGTGACTCCTCTCTTGTTCTCTTCATTTGTTTTTTTTTCCGTGACGGGGCGCTCCACCGGTCCTTCCAGACCGCATTGTGACCCCTTTCTTTTTTCAGCTCTTTTTTACATTTTTTTTGCTCTGATTACTCTGCTTGTCCAGTTGCTGTTGATTACTTAAAACAACCTTACACATATTCATATATCTTATTTATGTTTCTTGTGTTAATCATACTTTGCTAATTGCCCTTTGGACCGCAGAGTGTTTAGAGTCACGCTCCTTCTATTGTGTAACCCCCTCACCTCCGAGAAAGCTGTCAATGCTATCGCCCTATATCTCTACTGGATTCTACAGTCAAAGTCTTCGGACGAGTAATTTTGAAAAGACTTCAAACTTGGGCGATAGAGAATATGAAAATTAGTGATTTACAGTATGGCTTTAGAAAAGGGCTTGGTACAATTGATCAATGCTTGAATTTGCATATTTTAATAGAAAAATATACAAAAGCCAAGGAGGGTCAAATATTTTTAACTTTTATAGATTTATAGATTTAACTTCCGCATTTGACTGTGTCTCACACACTAAACTTTGGCTGGTTATGGGTAATCTGGGGGTAGGTCCGTCAATTATTAACTTCCTTCGGGAACTCTATTTGGGTGCATCCGCCAGAGTCAGATATGGGAAAAACGGTGAATGTACCGAATCCTTTAGAATCGCAAGGGGAGTACGTCAAGGCTGCGTCCTGGCTCCGTTTCTTTTCACACTATACATTAACGATGTGGAGAAAACTTTATTGAACGAGTGCAGGGACATGCCAATGGTGGGGGAAAGATCAGTCACAACCTTGTTGTATGCCTACGACGCAGTCCTGATGGCCAGAACCCCGCTGGCCATGCAAAGCTTATTTACTTCCTTTGCAGATTTTATGGCAGGGTTGGATTTGAGGATAAACTGTTCAAAAACCTTCACCATGAACTGTGGTTTGGGTGCACACAAAAATAGAAAGGTAGTTTTTATCGGTTCATCCCCAGTTGATTTTACTTCAACCTTCTCCTATCTAGGAGTTTTATTTGATCACACGGGCCTATGGAATACCACAATTAAGACTAGGAAATTATTGTACTGCAAATCTATTATGGCAATAAAAAACTTTAGTCATAAAGTAGGCAGAAGGTAGGCAGAAAACCAATCAGGGAAATGCTAAAGCGTATAAAGCTACTTGTGGGGCCATGCAAACGTAACATCTTTACAGGTGGTGGAAAACACTTTTATGAAATTTCTTCTCGCCGTCCCCGAAAGCGTCTCCACATATGTTTGCCATGTAGAACTTGGGGAACCATATTTAGAAGATATTATAAAGACTGCCCCAGTACTACTATGGCACAGAGTCTGGACAACTGACGAATGTGGGTTGAATTGCTTGATTATGAAGAATGTGGTCGGGCTAGAAAAGGGTGGCAAAATAAGATGGCTGAGCCACGTGAGGAAATTCCTCACGGATTTGGGTATGGGGAATTATTTTTCTGACCCATCCACTTTATGTAATATATTGTGGTAAATAAAATTACCGGGACTATTTTTCTATACATTAAATGACAATAAGGATAGCTCAATAAAATGAGAGGCAGAGTCCGTGGTATCTGAGTAATACGGGCTTTAATTAAGTATCTCGAGACACTGGACATCGGGTTCCATCACCACTAAGGTTCAGGAAGGGATATTCAACATTTTATTAACATCACACATTATATATAGTAAAACAGTATAATTGAAATGAATACAGTAGGCGTAACAAGTGAAAAGAGAGAGATAAGAACACATGGGCGTAAAAGAAGGCGTTTAAGGGGGCGTACACGTAGGCGTGTACTGGAAACGTCACAGAAGTGTCACAGAAATGTCATAGGTGGGTGGATGCTTAGAGAAAAGTTTGCAGGGTCAGCAGAACCCTTTGCCACAGATGCGCGCGCAACTAAGCATGACGTGGTGTAGACGTGTAGCTGGGGAGAACTGGGGGCTTGACTTTTAGCACTAGTAGAGGAGACTGGTGTCTGGGATGTCAGAACGACCTGCACCTATAGCATATCTGGTATCTCGTGTTTAGAGGATGTATTATCTGAAGTAAAAGGTCTCTCGGGCAGAGGCCGTTCATTACTGAATGCTAGTGCGTGCATAAGGTTCTTCATGCAATGTACGGGGGCCATGGGCCTACCATGGTAACGGGTGCAGTAAATTACTTGCATGGAGACAGGAAGACAGGGCACTTTGCTCTGCAGTCGGGAATATGTTTACCTATTTCACTAGACTGGAATGTGTTTTTGCGGAGGCTGAGCAGATAACTGTAGGCAAAATACCGTCTTGGCAGGCAAGCCAGGCCGAGCCGGGCACCGCTCGCCTGGGCAGGAAGTAAGGTAGAGGTCAGGGATGCATACCTAAACTGCAGCTTTCAGAGACAGAAAAGACTCGGAGCCTCGATTAAGGGTCTGGCTCGACTGAGCCAGAAAAACGTGGAGAACGTGTGCTTTGTGATATTTAAAAGTGCACCATGTAAAGACGTTGGCACCATAGGCCTAAAAGCCAAATTAACGTGGTTTTCTTGGAGGACTGAATAACTGACATGTTAACGTTGGACGCAAATGCATATGCGTCTTCATGGCAGGCACGGGAAGGGAATTACACGACATACATGGGACATGGGTGCATGGATAGGGTGCGAGTGGGGGGACACATTGATTACCTAAAAATTTCTATTTCCTCATTCCCTCCTTGGCCCCTACTTCACCCTTTAAGATATATCTATCTTCATGAGACCATCTATTTGTTCATATAACATCATTTGCTCATCTTTTTTTATTCGGGAACGTGAACTTGGACGGGGAATACAAGCTGTGGCGCACAAGCCGCAAATCGCTGGCCCACATTGCAGACAGAGACAACAACTGAATAGAATAAGCAGTATTATTCCTAGGAATGATAACACTTTCCATCCCCAGGCGGATATCACACTCCAGAGCCAACCGGACCAAGTCCAGGTGCCAGGATTCTGATGTATCAGGTGAGCTATCTCATTAAGCCTTGTTATCGCTTTATAGACTGATGGCGCGTTATTAGGAATAAACAGGCAACAACTGGATCCGATCACTCTACAAGCCCCGCCCCTATCGGCCAGGATGACGTCAAGAACAAGGCGGTTTTGAAGAAAAACAAGTCTCATAGCAGACTGCTCTTCGGTCAGGTTACCTAAAGCAGAAGTAGTCTCATTCACTACTGCTTCCAAAGTTCTGGTTAATCTACATATTAATTTACTATTTTGAATGGGGCCTATGAAGAAAAAGAATCCTTTATTGAAATCTGTATATTGCTCCAATGTTGTTTCAGTCTGACCGACAATCGGGGTCTTGATCTCCCTTCTATGTCTTACATGCACAAGATGTGAATTTCGATGATAATCAGGTGGGGCTAGAAAAACAGGTGGTAATAGGAACGCGATATAACACGTTCCATCCCAATCCAAGGGAAGATGTACATAGGCTGTCTGACCACAAATAAAATAGGAATGGCGAGAGGCTTTGAAAGTAGACTTTCCTTTATCACTGAATTCGACTACAGTATTACAATCACTGTGTCCTAGATGTACTGAACCATTCTTTCTAACGCATAATTCGCCTTTCACTGGTAAAACTGTTATAAACGGCAAGTCCGAATTAGTCTCGGACTGGACGTTCAGAATCATGAGATTGAGGGAAAAATTACCTAATTCATATACTTCATTTTCTAGATCGGTCCCTATCCTTTGGGGAAGATCGTCTGCGTCTGGAAAACATGCTGTATTCATGACTGTGTTCAGGTTCCCCCATATCCAATTGCCTTGGGAAACCTTGGACTTACTGTCTAGGGAGGACATTAAAGCAAACCATGCTCCGCACGAACCATTATGTGTAAACGGGTAGGGAAAGAGGGGCAGAGCTCCCTTGTATTTCTGATAAGGTGGGAGTCGGCCACATACCCAGCAATTTGTGGCATTGCTGGTCTGGTGAGTATGGTGTAACATACGAATGAAAGTGTTGTTGCGCATTGCTAATCGATAGGACAGCTCGTGAGGGGGCAGGTCACTGAAAGTGTGCTCTACGGTGTCATTAGAGGAAGTATGTACATGTGAACCAAGAGGAGGAAAGAAAACATGTAGCATCAAGCTTATGCATATAATCGTTACACTCAGAACAAACATAAAAATTAAAGAAATGATGCATCTGCTGTGCAGGTTTTTGCAATATTTATCTCTCTTTTCAATTCGCCTATCTCTCTGACTACTTGGGTCTATCTTATACATGTCAGAAACCTGTCTAACCGCCTCACCCGAGGGGGACTTAAACAATTAAACGCTGTCTGACTTACTAGACCTTAGTTTAGATTTGTACTCCTGTTGCGGAGTTTTCTCTAACAGGGGGAGTTTAGAGTCAGTATCGGGGCAGTCCTTGGGAAATGTCTTTGGACACAGTCCATGAAATCGCTTGATGTGGCTGGAATGGAGCCACCCTTTTCTTCCCTCAACTTTAACAGCGGTCCTCGTGGTCATCAACACCAGTTTTGGCTCCTTCCACCTGGGCTCCAGAGGGCTTGTGCGATCGAAATTACGTATATAGACCAGATCCCCCGGAACGATTTCATGCGGTTTCACTTGGGTGTTGTCCGGAAAGGCAGCCGCGACCTGTGAACGACAAGAGAGTAGTGCAGACATCAAGGAAGCCAGGTAATCTGTCAGCATGTTACTATCAACATCAGTAATCTTACGAGGCATAGGCGTACCCCACATGTTTGGAGGTCTGCCGAAGACTACCTCATAGGGAGATAGTCCGGTTCTGGAATGAGCTACCATACGCATGTAAAAGAGGGCAACCGGCAGGGCTACCATCCAATCTACACCTTTTTCTGCACAGACCTTCGCTAATCGTATTTTCAGAGTCTGATTATGTCTCTCGACGAGACCAGCTGCTTCGGGGTGTCGTACACAGTGAAATTTCCACTGGTATCCAGCAGGAGTGATACCTGTTTCATCAGTTCGGATGAGAATGGCTGTCCATTATCAGAGTACACGACACGGGGCAAGCCGTATCGCGGGAAAAATTCACAGACCAACTGTTTGGCAGTGGTCACGGCAGTGTAATCTGGGACTGGGTACGCTTCTGTCCATCTGGAAAGGGCACATACAACTACGAGGACATACTTAAATCCTCTACATCTGTCCATCTGGATATAATCCATCTGGAGGACTTCGAAAGGGTGGTCAGGAGGATGGAATCCACCTTGTTCCACGGGAATGCCTTTGCCTGGATTGAACTGACAACAGATCATGCAGGTACGCACTTTCTGTTTTGCTGCTGCACGTAAATGCTAGTTGAATCAAATATCCTGGATGCTGTCTAGCATGGCTTTCTCTCCTAAGTGTGCTGGACTATGTGCTGTATTTATGATAACTTGAACCATAGAGTCAGGAAGAAACCATGTGGCTATTCCCTTTGTCATCCATCCCTGATCTGTCTGGATCCCTCCTTGTTCAGTCCATTTCTTGATTTCATCTGGAGTTGCATGTGTCTGTATGTCGAGTACATCTAGAGTGGGATCCTTAATTGTCATACAATGTGTCTGTGTTGATACTTCAGTCTTTGTCGGATCAGTCGGTATGTCTGTTTGAGTCTGAGCTGTGAGTTTAGCTGTTCGATCTGCCAGGTCGGTATCCTGGGAAATGGTGTCAGTATCTTTCGTATGTGCTTTGCACTTCATGATAGCAATGGATGCAGGTAGATGTATGGCATCTAACAGTGCTTGAATGAGGGGACCATGCTGTATCTTGGCGCCGTGAGAAGTTAAAAAACCTCTTTCTTGCCAGAGGATACCGAAATCGTGAACGACTCCGAATGCGTACTGTGAATCTGTGTATATGTTTACTTTCAGGTTCTTGGCTCGTATGCAGGCTTGGGTCAGAGCGATGAGCTCTGCTGCTTGGGCAGACAATGTGTCAATACGATGTGTTTCTATGACTTCAGTTTTAGTGGTCACTGCATATGCGGCCACTAACTCTCCTGTGCTTGTTCTCATACATGAACCATCCACGTAAAGTGTCAGGTCTGGGTCGGGCAATGCAATGTCTGTCAAGTCTTGTCTGGGTTTTGTTACAGTATTAATGACTTCCACGCAGTCATGTGGTGTAGGGTCAGTTGTACTTGAGGGTAACAATGTGGCAGGGTTTAAAGTGTTGCAACGTCTGATCTCTATGTGTGGCTGAAACAATGTCAATTCATATCCTCTCAGTCTCGCAATGGTCAAGTGCTGTGTCTGGGTTCGGTTCAGGAGAACTTCCACGGAGTGTGGAACTTGTACTGTCAGGGGATGTCCTAACACTATTGAGTCGCTTTGTCTGATAGCTAAAGCTGTTGCTGCAACTGATTTTAGGCACGCAGGCAAAGCCTGGGCTACTGGATCAAATGTACTAGAAAAATAAGCACAAGGCTTGTGTTTTCCTGCTTGATCTTGTGTAAGAACAGATAATGCTGTGCCATCACGTTCAGTGACAAAAAGTGTAAAAGGTTTGCTGTAACATGGTGTCGCTAAAACAGGTGCTTGACATAGGGCTTTCTTCAATTCGTCAAAAGCTTGTGTATGTTCCTGAGTCCAAGGGAGGACAGTCAAAGTCGCTGCCTCCTGTGTTCTCAACTGTATGAGTGGCTTGGCTAGATATGCATACTGAGGAATCCATTGTCTGCAGTAAGAAGTGAGGCCAATGAAGGCCCGTACTTCCTTTTGTGTCTTGGGTTGTGGAAGATGTGCGATTAACTGGATACGGTCTGGTGTCAACTGTCTACCCCACTTGGACAGCAAGTGTCCAAGGTATACCACTTGCTGGGCACAGAATTGGAGCTTCGAAGGGGACACTTTATGCGCCTTTTCGGCCAAGAAATACAAGACAGTCAGTGATGCGCGTTTGCAGTCACGTTCGGTCCGTGCTGTAATTAACAGGTCGTCAACATATTGGAGTAGGGCAGTGTCAGTAGGCATGTGAATACTGTCTAGTTGTCATTTCAGGGCTTGGCTGTAAATACTAGGACTTTCCGTGAACCCTTGAGGAGTACGTGCAAATTTGAAGCTTTGGCCATTTAAACAGAATCCGAAGAGATACTGGCTTTCAGGATGGATGGGGACACTAAAGAAGGCGTTCTTGAGATCGATAACAGTAAAGAACGCTGCTTCGGAATCAATGGCCGTCAATAAGGAAGAAATGTCTGGGACCACTGGGTACTGGGGTATTATGCATTTATTTAATTCTCGAAGGTCGATCACCAATCTGTAGACCGGTGGTACATTTGGATCAGTTCGTTTAAGAATCGGAATGATTGGAGAATTACATACATTGGAGTCGGTTTCTACAACCACTCTTTGTGCAATCAGTTCGTCAATAATTTTCAGTAAGGCTGCTACAGCCTCAGGTGGCAACTTGTATTGTCGGATTCGAGGCAGTACAACTCCTTGTTTGAGAGTAACACGATATGGTGTAATGTGCATACAACCAACATCAGTCGGACCTTGTGCCCATAAATGCTGTGGTACATTCTGCAATCTTGGATCAAAATCTCTCAACACATAATGTCCTTTAAAATCACGTAAAAACAATCTCACTCCTTCCGGAGAACAACATATTACTGCTCCTAGTGCTTTCAACGTTTTGATACCAAGCAGATTTTCAGGACATGCTTTCGTAAGTAACAAGTCTGTGGTACGGGACAATGGACCAACTTCTAGGGAAACTGGCTTTGACACTTCGTTAACAATAGGCTTTCCTGAAAAACCCAGGGAAACATTCTGTGAGCCTGAGAGGGGTGCCCCTGGAACCTCGTCATGACTGATGGTAGTTCTGCTCGCCCCTGTGTCAATCAAAAATGTTCTGTCTTTCCCTAATACCTGACTATGTACATAGGGACCCTCTTGATCTACAGGAACCTCGATAAGGAGCAAGCCAACCTCCCTCTCTAGGCTGTTTCATGAGTACTGCTGATAATCGGGGTAATCTGACTGTGCATACTGGTACATTTGTTGTGTGACATGTTGTGTGGCAGCAATGGGTTGGGGCTGGGGTACAGCTACTGTCTGTTGTGCATTCTGTGGAGGTTGTGTGTTCTGTGGACTATGTTGTGGAACATGTTCTTGTCTAGGTGGACGCGGTCTTTCTTTCGTCCTGCCTGTAGCGTTATTGTATTTCAGAACGGCACATTCGTTTATATTGTGACCTGGCTGTTTACAATAATTGCAGTTCCCTTTAACAGGAACTGCAGAATGACCTGGCGGTGCCGTACCCTTCTTCTGACCGTCAGCTGGGACAGACTGAGCAACTAGTAATTTCATTTTCGTGTCTTTAATACGTCTCTGTTCGTGTTCGTGTTCCTCTCTAATTCGATTTTGGTGATACTGTAACATTTGTAATATTTGAGAAGGGCTATTTGCTTGCCATGTACTCTCGACTTTCAGTACTCTATTTTTAACTTGTGGTAAGGAGTTCTCTACTAATTTGGTCACAAAAAGATGTGGGTATGATTCACTACTTGTTTTCAGGCCGCTATTAATAATGAAACATTTCTCAAATCTGGAAGAAAAATCACTAGTGTCTTCGTCTTGTTTCTGTTTGCAGGCTGAGATTGCATCCCAGTCTTCCTTTTTAGTAGCTAGTAATCTTGGCAAAACCTGTACTAACAACTCGGGTAATGCTTTGGCTTTTTCCCCAAGACCAGTACCTGGGATTCGTGTATTGTCTTCATGTTCTAATTCTGCCCAATCTATATTTTTCTCTCCCACCTCCCACTCTTTTTCTTTCAGTTTTTCGTAAATGCCGGCAGGCAACAGTACCTTTAGCATTTTAATGATATCGGGATATGTATACTCCCCCATGCGGAGCATGTCTTTTAATTCACGGTGGAACCCTGCTGGATCTTTATCGTGACAGGGCACTAATTTTTTCATTTCCAATAGTTCTATTTTCGTTAAGGGGGTGTAAACAAATACTCGTTCAAGTGTACAGTCTGTCTTCCGGACGGGATGAACTTCTCGTAAGGGATTCTGTCTGTCTATGTAAAAGGTTTTCCTTACTGGGGGTGGAACGGGAACAAAATGTGGAGTCAGGAAAGTTCTGTATTTGTGTCGTTGTTCTAGAATGATATTAATTAAATCGGTCCCTAGGCCTCTCCATCTACCTAGGAGTAACTCTTCCAATATATTATATAGGGGACCTGGATCAGAATGCTGACTCTCATACAGTATAATGAGATGCTGGATCATGTACGTACCAGCTAATCGTTGTTCGTCTGGGGAAAGATTAAAAAATGTTTGCGCTACAGACCAAGCCGCCGCCAACTTCACCCTATGGTTATCCAACACCGCCGACACCTTAGCACCACTGAAAAAACGTCAAAGCAAACCTGGCAGCAAGAAGGCCTCATGGTTCAACGATGATCTTAAGAAGTCCAAGAAACTTTGCCGCTCCCTTGAAAAGACCTGGAAAAAAGACCCAACCACGAGCACCAAGGACGCCTTCAAAAACGCCACCCGCACACACCACCAACTAATCCGAAAGGCCAAGAAAACAGCATTCAAGGATCGACTTGACAACAACGCCCACAACAGCAAGGAACTTTTCAACATCGTCAAGGAATTTACCAATCCCTCGGCCAACTCCAACGACATCACCCCCTCTCAAGCCCTCTGCGACTCCCTAGCCTCATTCTTCCACAACAAAATTGCAGACATCCACAACAGCTTCGACAACCAACCCGGAGTCCAAGCCACCCAACCATATGCTGAACATTCTTCCCCCTTGAACACCCTTAACGACTGGAACCCAATCTCCACTGAGGACACCATCCGCCTGATGAACTCCATCCACTCAGGATCCCCCACAGACCCATGTCCTCACCACATCTTCAACAAAGCAGACTCTGTCATAGCACCGCACCTCCGAGACGTCATCAACTGCTCCTTCAACTCCGCCACCTTCCCGGAAAGCTGGAAACACGCTGAACTCACCGCCCTTCTGAAAAAACCAACAGCGGACCCCACCGAACTCAAAAACTACCGTCCCATCTCGCTCCTTCCTTTCCCGGCCAAAGTCATCGAGAAAGCGGTCAACAACCAGCTCGCCGCCTTCCTCGAAACCAACAAATCCCTCGACTCCTCACAGTCCGGCTTCCGAGCAAAACACAGCACTGAGACCGCCCTCATCGCAGCAACAGACGACATTCGAACTCTACTGGACAATGGAGACACAGTCGCCCTCATCCTCCTCGACCTCTCTGCAGCCTTCGACACAGTCTGCCACAGCACCCTTTTACAACGCCTCAGAAACATCGGAATACAAGGAAAAGCACTTGAATGGATCACCTCGTTCCTCACCGGAAGAAGCCAGAAAGTCCGCCTTCCACCATTCAAGTCCGAGGCCACTGAAGTCATCTGTGGCGTACCACAAGGATTCTCACTCAGCCCCACCCTCTTCAACGTATATATGAGCCCCCTCGCGGCCATCGCCCGCCAACACAACCTCAACATCATCTCTTACGCGTATGACACTCAACTAATCCTTTCTCTCACCAATGACCCCAGCACCGCCAAAGCTAACCTACACGAAGGAATGAAAGAAGTCGCCGAATGGATGAAACACAGCCGTCTGAAACTGAACTCAGATAAAACAGAAGTCCTCATCTTAGGTACATCCCCCTCTGCCTGGGACGACTCTTGGTGGCCAGAGGCCCTTGGAAAAGCACCCATCCCGACAGACCACGCACGAAACCCAGGCGTTATCCTGGATTCTTCACTCTCAATGAACAGGCAAGTCAGCGCCGTATCCTCATCCTGCTTCAACATTCTCCGCATGCTCAAAAAAACATTTCGCTGGATCCCCACCGAAACCAGAAAAACAGTCACCCATGCTCTGGTCACGAGCCGACTGGACTACGGAAACACCCTCTACGCAGGTACCACCTCTAAACTCCAGAAGAAACTCCAACGAATCCAAAACGCCTCAGCCAGGATCATATTAGACATCCCGCGCAACGAACACATCTCTGGTCACCTGAAAGACCTCCACTGGCTACCTGTCAATAAGAGGATCACTTTCCGACTGCTAACCCACGCACACAAATCACTCTACGACATCGGACCAGAATGCCTCAACTCACGACTGTCCTTCTACACCCCCTCCCGCCAACTACGTTCTTCCAGCCAAGCCCTCGCCACTGTACCTCGCATCAACAAGACCACCATGGGAGGCAGATCCTTCTCATACCTGGCTGCTAAAACATGGAACTCACTCCCCACCTACCTTCGCCTTACCCAGAACCACCTAGCATTCAGAAAGCAACTTAAAACGTGGATATTTGACAAGTAATCCTCCTCCCCTCCCTAAGCGCCTTGAGACCCTCTGGGTATGTAGTGCGCTATATAAATTCTTTGACTTGACTGACCATGCTAGTTCCTGTTTATGCATAATACTAAGTTCACTGTAACCTATTCGTTGTTTCAGTACTTTATCAGTGGCTTGGAATAAATGCTCAAGAGAACATTGTTCTGGTATGGGAGAAAGAAAACGTTTCTTGCATTCTGGGCGTATGGGTCTGTCAAAAGGTCTTGCCCTACCTACGTATGCTATTGTATTTGTGGCTTCAGTTTCTCTAACTTCATCCTCTGAGACTTCTTCCTCCGCTTTCTCGGCTTCTCTCGCTGCTTTTTTCCTTGCGTGTATGTCTAGAACTTCTTTACGAATCTTTCTGTACATGGATTCTATACAACCTTGTTTACTATGTTTACCATCAGCTATGTTTTCACTCCATTTTATCAGGACGTTCATCTCTTCTTTATTTTTACCTGGCTGATCTTGTTCCCTTATCAAACAATTTATCAAAAACTGTAAGATCATATTTTGCGTCTCCACCTTCCTGTGTGCCATGGCTTCGTGAATACTTTCGGGTCTCTCCCCCGTTCGGATAAAATGATATATGTTGTCTAAGTGTTCCTTCATATCTGGTAAAATGACCAAATAGTTTGTAACACGTCTTAAATGTATTGAATATAGTATCATCTGGTCTTCGCCAGGTACTGGATCATATCTGCAATCAGTAAGGTACTGTTTAAGGGCTGCATATGTAGTTACTTTTGGTGTGCGTTGTAATGCTGCTTCTCTGAGTGTGGTTCGTTTTATTTGAGGCGGGGTGATAGGGAGACCTCCTACTGCTCCTCCTGAAGTGTGACCATCAACTGTTACTGGCTGTGCTGTTACTGGTGGCGGTGTAGGCGGTAAAGTAGGTGTAGGTTGGTCCTGGGTTGCAGGCGGATTAAAAGGATTGCCAGGAGCAGTGACAGGAGAAACAGTGGGGGAAGAAACAATGGGGGAACAGGGTGCTGAGGATTATTATTAGTAGGTGGTCACGTGCATTGGCATACTCTGGAGCAACGTCATCTAAATAGGAAGAAAGGAAAATGTCCGCTGCGGTCTGTTTATGATGGAGTTTAGTCGGGACCAATGGTGGCGGTAAATTACGGGGTACTTCCGGGGGTCGCCTTGGGTAGGCCTCGGCGAGAACAGGATACAGACCTGTAATAAGGGTGTTTCTTTGTCTGTCTAATTGTTCTGCGTGAACTCGTTCACCTTCTTCTAGTGGTTCTCTTTCTCTAGCTTTCTCTAGCTTTTTCGGATTCTTCTCTACTTTTCTCTGCTTTCCTAATTTCTGTCTCTGTTCTTCTATGCGCTTCTTTACGCCACAATTCTATGGCATCTTTCTGGGATTGTCTGGCTTTCTTTTTCCATAGTGCTTCTTCTACTCTCATGATCCTTGGTATAATCAACCCATAAGTCTAAATACAGTATGGCATCTAAGCCAGGTTTTTGGTACATAAAATGACCGGGAGTGTCCCTAGGCGGGACGGGAACTGCTTCTTCGAGTATCCCTTTCCTAGTTCCTATCTGACGTAATTTCGAGATTAGCGGCATATTTGAACTGACTTGAACGTAAACACAATAAACACAGTAACGAATTGCAAACAATCATTCATACCACGACATTAAACACATTAAAACATTTTCGGACAGATGCTACCTAGTACATAGAAAAACACGATTCTGAAAATCTCGAGATACAACACTAGAATACTGAATTACTAGATGCACTGCTAAAACAGTACAGACATACCGGTCCCATAAAGAGACACGTCTTACCGTATTCACCTAAGTGAACACGTCTGGACCGGGTCTGTGTACCCAGACCCGTCTTGACCGGGCACAAATTAATGAACCCGTCTAGATGCGTTCCCAACAACGGTACTCACCGGGAAGCAGAAACTGAAGGCCTCGGAAACTCGACACTGGACTGGACTGGACTGGTACGACTACTACGCATGCGCTTCGGAACAGGTGGGCCTCCGGATACCTCGGACCTTGCTCTCTCTCGGCTTGGGGCTCTGGTCGGGATCCTCCGCATTCCTCACTGCCTCGTCTGGATGCCGGGTCGCAGTCTCCGTCTCCTCCATGGGCCTGAGGGAGATAGCAGGAAAACCCGCAGGTGTGCACAGGAGTCCGTCACGGCTGTAGAAGGGGTCAGGGGCCTGCGTTACATCGCCGGCGCGTGGGGAAGGGGAGGGGTCCCTATTCGGGAGCCAGATTATGTGGTAAATAAAATTACCGGGACTATTTTTCTATACATTAAATGACAATAAGGATAGCTCAATAAAATGAGAGGCAGAGTCCGTGGTATCTGAGTCATACAGGCTTTAATTAAGTATCTCGAGACACTGGACATCGGGTTCCATCACCACTAAGGTTCAGGAAGGGATATTCAACATTTTATTAACATCACACATTATATATAGTAAAACAGTATAATTGAAATGAATATAGTAGGCGTAACAAGTGAAAAGAGAGAGATAAGAACACATGGGCGTAAAAGAAGGCGTGTAAGGGGGCGTACACGTAGGCGTGTACTGGAAACGTCACAGAAGTGTCACAGAAATGTCATAGGTGGGTGGATGCTTAGAGAAAAGTTTGCAGGGTCAGCAGAACCCTTTGCCACAGATGCGCGCGCAACTAAGCATGACGTGGTGTAGACGTGTAGCTGGGGAGAACTGGGGGCTTGACTTTTAGCACTAGTAGAGGAGACTGGTGTCTGGGATGTCAGAACGACCTGCACCTATAGCATATCTGGTATCTCGTGTTTAGAGGATGTATTATCTGAAGTAAAAGGTCTCTCGGGCAGAGGCCGTTCATTACTGAATGCTAGTGCGTGCATAAGGTTCTTCATGCAATGTACGGGGGCCATGGGCCTACCATGGTAACAGGTGCAGTAAATTACTTGCATGGAGACAGGAAGACAGGGCACTTTGCTCTGCAGTCGGGAATATGTTTACCTATTTCACTAGACTGGAATGTGTTTTTGCGGAGGCTGAGCAGATAACTGTAGGCAAAATACCGTCTTGGCAGGCAGGCCAGGCCGAGCCGGGCACCGCTCGCCTGGGCAGGAAGTAAGTTAGAGGTCAGGGATGCATACCTAAACTGCAGCTTTCAGAGACAGAAAAGACTCGGAGCCTCGATTAAGGGTCTGGCTCGACTGAGCCAGAAAAACGTGGAGAACGTGTGCTTTGTGATATTTAAAAGTGCACCATGTAAAGACGTTGGCACCATAGGCCTAAAAGCCAAATTAACGTGGTTTTCTTGGAGGACTGAATAACTGACATGTTAACGTTGGACGCAAATGCATATGCGTCTTCATGGCAGGCACGGGAAGGGAATTACACGACATACATGGAACATGGGTGCATGGATAGGGTGCGAGTGGGGGACACATTGATTACCTAAAAATTTCTTTTTCCTCAATATCAAGAAAGTTTTTGAAGGAGAAGTGTATGACCTACCTACATGATTATAGAACATCAATAGAAATGAAGAAAACGACAGTGGTGGCCCACGAACAAATTGTGATTTCTAGGAAAATGCAGCCATATGTTAAACTACAAATGAGCAATCATGAGAGGTTTTTATTAACCCGTTTCAGATTTAATTTGTTGTTTAGGTTATTTAGTCTCCCTGTTATGAATGACTGGACAAAAAATTTGATTAAGTGCCCCTGCGATGATTTGTCAGAACAATCAGATATTCATATACTTTTTTTTGTAAATGTTATACAATGTCGAGACAAATATGGGTTGTTCCATTACTGAAGTCTATGGAAATTAATCGCTGTCGCCCTGCTTTTTTAGCTGTACAGAAGCTTGACAACATTTTAACTATTGTATGTATTTCCTCATTTTTAAAAAACGTTTTTAAATCACGTACATCAACTGTACCCTGAACTATGATGAGTTGATCTTGATGTATTGGATGAATTTTAATTGTGATTTTATTTGTACTTTTATAGTTATTCTGTCTTAATAACCGAATAAAGAATTAAACTGAACTGATTTGATGTTTTCACTCTCCCGTGTTTTCAGATCGATACTAGTGAAATTTGCTACTGTTCTAGACTTCTCGGTGTAGTAATTGTACAGGCTCAGAGTTACTCCAACCGGTTGTAGTGTTCCATGTCCAGGTTTGCATTGTCCAGTTGTTTCAGTGGTTCATTGGATTTGGGATTCAGTGAATCTTTTATTTGCGTACCTTTTTCTCTACTTTCTTTGTTTGACGATAGCCTGGTGGTTTCCAGTTTGGATGAGACGATTTGTACTTTCCTTAGTTGACTTTTAAGTTGGGAACTATCCAGCGTGAGTTGATTATTAGTTGTTGGTACCCCAATTTCTGCAGCATTTTTCCTTATTTACACATTATCTTCTTGATGGCATGGTTACTATACCTGGATCCCCATGGAAATCAACATGCGACATCCCAGTTTTTATTTCCTCCTTGGTGATCCCTATAGTATCAGATTCCTGTAAATTCGTTATATATAAAGGATCCTGGCCAAAGGCATTCATTGTTACTTGATTGACAAAATTGGCCGAGTCGTTAGATTCTATAACCACCTTGTTTATTTCTTTTGCTCCAAATTGTTGGGTTTTGATCTCCTGGTTAACGAAGGATATAACATTAATAGGTGTAATGGGTGCCTGTAAGTTTCCTATTGTTGGATCACCTTGCATTGACAATAAGACTCCTGTTGGATCCTTTAGAAAGTCAGATTTGTTAGGAATTTTAGAGCATTTTTCAAACATTCTTGCAATTGGTGAAATGAGTGTTTGACTCAGCTCCTTGGGTTGTGCTTTGGAATTCTTTATTGCAAAAAACACAGTTGATGGACAGAATGCAGAACGATGTCCTACATTCACCCCAGTACAAAGATCTGGGCCTAAATTCATCGTTTTTTTGCACTCCACACCACCCTAGGTCAGACAATGGCTATATGCAATTGGTGAAATGAGTGTTTGACTCAGCTGCTTGGGTTGTGCTCTGGAATTCTTTATGCTACTCAGGGTTTTGGATTTGCAAGATCTACGTGCCTGGGGTGCAGATAGCCTTTCCCTCACAGAACTCGTTGTTGCTTATGAGTACAGTGATATCGATATAGTGTAGGTTAGCAGCAATCAAACTCCCTGGTAAACAAGCTATGTGCAAATCAGCCTGAAAGTGTTATCTTATACAATGCTTTATACAATCCAACGGAATCATACTTCTTTGGGTTAGATCCCATTAATGCTTGTGGTGTTTCCAGCAGGCCTTCAACAGAAAATATTGCAGTAGGTACTTCAGACTGCCTCACCTGCCTGTCTGAGTAGATAGTAGATGGGTCTTGCACAGGCTCAGTGTCCCACCTTTTCTCCCAAACCCACACTGCAGACCATCTACCTCCCCTGCTTGTCTGCTTGCTGCCCGTATACCCATTCCTCAACCGCCAAAACCACCAAAACCAACCAGCGTAGCAATATGATCTCTGAACGGAGCTCAGACAGCTTAAGACAGCCTCAACTATACAGGTTAGCGGGAGGGATTGGCAGATGGCAGACAGTGATAGGCAACCAAGAGCCGCAGCCGTTGGGGAATGGTAGTGACACTAGCAGCTGGTAGGGGGATGGGGAAAATATGAAATTGCGAAAGGCATTAATTGGAATGTTTTTCGGTAACCTCATAGTTTTTCTATTCAAACTGTGTGTTTTGTCTGATTGTTTCCTTGTAGCTTCACTGTGTCTTGGGTCTTTTTAATCATTTGCACCTCGCCTCGCGTCTGATCTCGCATCTGGTGGCAAGCAAAACCAGGACCGGATGTGTCAAACCTGAATAAAGGCAAAATGCAAGGTGTCAGGATAGCGCTCCTCCACCTTTTTTCTTTACCTCCTTGGTGCTGCCGCTGCTTGCCTCACCAGTTACTTGCGGCTCCCCGTAAATACAGATAATTGGGGGGGGTTTGGGGGGGTTGCGTAGGAATTGGGGGGCAGAGGGAGGGCAGAATAGAGGCAGTGGGGGTAAAATGCAGCTGGTAGGAGAATCCCCCGCTGTCCTGCTCGGTTTTTCGCTGCACCAAAGTTTTGGGATGGCTCTCGCAGGGGGCTCCTGGGCTCTCAACCCGTCTGCGACCCCCCCCTCGCAGCTCCTCACCTCTCTGCTGCTCGGCAGAGACCACAGCTTTCCGTGGGATTGCCGTTTGAAACTTGCGGCTTCAGCCTCGGGCTCAGCCGATCACGGACTGCCTCCCTCACAGCACCTGCGCCTGTGCCTCTGCAGCATCTCCTTGGCGTCTCCTCCGAGCCTCCACCTCCTCCTCCTCCTTTGATTCCTTTGATTCCGTTGCTGTGGATATCGCTACCCTCGTAGAGAGGAGGGAAGAAACGTAGAAGAAGCAGAGAAGAAGAGGGTCGGCTTGAAGTGATCAGGAGCAGACAGAGCCGAGTTTGTAGCTGCTCCGCTGCTCTCGACTGAGTCTCTCTGAGTCTCTGCGTTCCACCAGGTTTACTCGACAGCGCCACTCGGGTAAACAAAAAATTCAAGCAATCAAGTGCGGTGTAAACTCTCACCCATATGGACAAATCTGGTAACTGCCATGTAAACAGCCGGTCTCTGTATCACCAGGTTAACTGCCGGTTCCGTCTAGCAGCTCGAGTTACACTGCAGCAGCAGCCGGGCTGGGAGACACATGAGGGAGGAGGGAGGCTGAAGCCCTTGGGCCTGAGCAGAAGTGTTTCTGGGAGCGCGACCCCCTTTGCATCGCTCCACGGCCCCCCTGGGGGTCGCAACCCACAGTTTGAAGACCCCTGATCTAGGGGCATATGTATCAAGCCCTTTTTCCGTTCTTAAGCAGACCGATTCTCGGAATCGGACCATTTGCGATCGGAAAAATGCCTTTTGGGATGTATCATCCTAAAAGGCCCTTGCAAAATAGGGAATCCCAAAATTTGCAATTCCCTGTTTTTCAAATGCATGTAAAGAATCACACATTGCGATTCTTTAAATGCAATGTAGGAAGCACTGAAGTTGTGCAATTTTGGCTTAAGAAATCACAAATTACCACCAACTTCAACTTTATCATTGATTTTAGGATTACTAAACTCTTGATTGATTTGCAATCCAACTGAACTTCACGTGTGTACTTTTTATGTTATTGATCTTTTATTTGGGCTATTTCTTTTAAATTAACTTTTAAAAATGTTATCCCTGTGCAGACAAGTGGGAGTGAAATGCCTCCCAGCCAAGTTGTTAACGTGTGCCTGCAGGTACGGATTTTTAATATTGTAAAAATAGTTTTCAACAGTTTTTCCCTTTCTAATCCAAACTTTAGACACACACACAGAGAATATGCACTAAAGGCTCTTGGAATTGCGTGAACTGTTGTTTTATGTTCTGAGATAAATTAGCTGAAAGGAATTCATGGTATTCATGCGGCTGCCTCTTTTTGTAGGAATTGATCACTGTCCAGGCGTGGCGTCTTCTTGTGAGCATATTCTTGTAGGTTGTATAGGATGAAATGTCGTCTGTGGCTTTAATTGCCTGATAAAAGGTTGCTTTTCCTTTTCCAAACTTTATGCACGCCTAGTTCCTCTATTGCCTGCATTAAGTAAGCTCCCCAGGATCCTTTTGTATTGATCAGTTTTTGTTATTCTATTTCCTGCCAGCAGAAGTAATCAATATTTTCTCTTTTATATGCACGCAGTCTCCAACATAACTTATCAACCGTTGCTTTGCAGTATTTGGTTATCAATCCAAACGCAAGACGCACTTGAGCCGGAGAAGCCAATTTTGTTATGTTAAAGACTGATTTATATTCTCTTGTCTGAATTTTGTTAAGGATGGTTGCTTCACGACCCTTCATCATTTCTGTGCTATACGTAACTATTGGCATTAACTGGGCATGCATTTCAGATAACAGGGGGGCAAAGGACTGACTGCTCAATTTCCTTTTTAATAGCTTAAAACCATAAATTAGCGATTGGGCTTTTGCCATCATTGCTGTAGAGTGATGTTTGTACTTCATTTGATGTTTGATGTTGAATCCTAGGTGTTGGAACCTAAATATGTCAGGTCACCTAAGGTAGCCTGGCCTAGGGTAAGGCAATATCAATAGAGGCACTGGTGTAAAGGTGGCAAACCACCCAGCAGTAATCCAACGCAATATCACTCAAAAATGACGCTACACCAATGTTAGGAAAAATACGAGCTTGTTTATAAAAATATTCTGCTCTCTTGTCAGAAATTTCAATTCAATACATCACATTTTCCCATGAAATTATTAAGATTTCCAAAGTTAATCAGCATTAATCAGCATTAATAGCACATTACATTAGTCTCCAAGCTCTGCTAGACTTGACTCCTCTGAAGGGCTCTATACCTTTACCCACTCTCCACCTTTGACTTCAGAAGAATTGGCTAGCCTCATTCACTTTAGATTCTCTAAGCCAGTTTTTCACTAGAGCTGTCAAAAAGGATGTTTGAATATAGTTATTTGATCACAAAAGGGGAACATCTTACATTCAAAGTTAAGTTTCAGAAGATCCTTTTAAGAAACTAGATGGGCATTACCCGGTACTAGCCCAATCCTAGTTTAGCCAACCGGAAGTCTTTGCTCCTCTAAGAGAGACGCTAAAGCCTCCAACTTCCCCCTCACGACCTCTCCTTACTTTGTTTCATGTTGGGCCCACCGGCCTGTGTCTCCGTTTGCTGGGGGAAAACAGAGAAAGGGACCCAGACTCCTCCGGCCCTCCTCCTTGTTAGCACGGAGTCAGGGAAAGAGGTAACACCAGTCGCACCTCTCCGCTCAAAGTGCGCTCTTCTTTAGAAAACCGGGCCGCCCGCTCCCTCTCTTCTCAGAGAAGCAGGGGCCCTCCTTGTTGTAGCTCCCAGCGCTTAAGCGGGAAGCCCAGTGCTCGGCAGCTGCTCCCCGAAGCTCTCCTCACCGGCTGCTGACTGGATTCTCCCCCGCGAAGGCGCAAACACGCATGCGCGGGGGCTAAGCGGACCAGCCAACCGAGTCTGCTCCGCCTGCCTGACGCGGGTAGTGGCTCCGCAGCGGGCCTGCTCGATCTTAGGTCCCTCCTGTGAAAGATCACCAGGTCAACTTGGAGGATGCGCAGTGGCGCCGGGCACTATACACCTCGCCCTCTTTCCTTCTTCCTGAAGCAGCGCTGTTAAAGAAGCGCGATCGGCGCCCCAGAGGTACCTGCTCACGGCGGAATCAGGGCAACCGGCTCAGCTCCAACTAACCCTAACACCCCACTCTTCTTCCTCACGAGTGGGGAGGTTTGCTTTCACGCTGCAGGACCAGACACCGGTAAGGGGGGGGGGGTCTCAGCGTCACACAGGGCAGGAACCTACTTTAACACCCAAGGAGATGGAAAGTAGAGATGGATCTCCTCACATATAAGTTCCCAGTTCTCTTTCCTTATCAGGGACCTACTAACTCTTCGTACTGGACAGGAGCTGGTGATAGGGGGGGGCATTCAGTTCCGTTATTACAGCAGGAATCTTTGCAGCTCCACAGTCCACTGGGATTAACCCCTTCACCTAACTTGGGGCACCTTCCTGTCCAGGGTCAGCAGGACGAAACTAACTCGGCTAGGACAAAAGGAATGGGGGGGGTGAACCCAGACAGAGGGCAACCCTTGTAGAGCAGTCCACCCTTCAGGACCCTACCCCTACCAGACCTCAGCCTTCACTCTAGCTGTTCCTCACTGGCAAGACAAAATGGCTGACCAGCATTCCGCCTTTTATAGGCTGACCCTCAGAAGTCCAGAAGGGACCAGAAGGTTCTGGAATGCCCTACTCTATCCTATGGGACAGGTTCTAGGTTTGTCAGTTGTGACAGTTGGTAGCCACCATTTTGTGACTCCAAAGAAATTCCTGTCAGGAAAGGCCTCTAGGCCTGAGGTGAAAAACTATGAGGGCGAAAAAGCACCTATCCCCTAGACCAACACCTTGAAAAATCTAGTGGACACAAAAATAAATAAAGGCATGAGGGGCAAAAAGGGGGACAAATTAAATAATACATTGGAGGGACTACGCAAAAGGTCAGACAGGTCTAACACTAGGTATTTGTGTGTTTCAGCTACCTTGACTTGTTTCATTTCCAGGAACCAGGAGTAAGACATATTTACAGTCTACCAGTCAAACTACTTTCATTTTTTGAAGATTTAATTCTAATCTTTGTTTGTTTATATATATTTTTAGAGCTTTCATGCTGCGTTGTAATCCTATTGCCATTTGGCTTAAAAGAACAATGTAATCTGCATACTGAAGATATCTTATTACCTTGTCCGCCAGAGAAGGAGGGTGGCAGTTATCATTATGAAGTGCTTCTGAAAGGTCGGCAAGATATAAATTAAACAAGTTGGGGGCTACCACACCCCCCAATTTCAATCTGTTCCTCGTCTCTATTTTGTTAGTCACTCGTCTGCTATCTCCAATTTTAACCTGCGCCAAGGTTCCTGAATATAACTCGATAATAGCCCTCTTCAAACGGCTGTTAATGCCCAATTTAGCCAATGTTTTCCATAGGAGCACGCAAGGCACTCAATCAAATGCGGACTTAAGGTCTACAAAACAGGCAAAGAGCTCGGTCTTCGGTTTTTTGCCTTTTCTGCTAAGAATCTTAATGCTGTTAAATTTGTTGATGTTCCCATCCCTGCCCTAAATTCTGTTTGGAACCGCGGTATAAGCTTTTTGTCCTCTGTCCATAAATTAAGGTGCTCCAATAGGCAGGAGGTGTAGAGCTTCACTGCTAAGTCAATTAAGGCAATGAGCCTATCATTTGCTGGTGATGACGGATTTCCACTTTTAAATATCGTTTGAAAGATCTTACCTTTTCATGAGTCCGGTGTTGGACAGGCCCCAGAAGGGGGCTTGCTCCCTCCCCGCATGACAGAGCCAGGACACCGACTCTCCAGAAGCTACCCACAGAAGCAACCCGTAACCTGTCCCACACGGGACGCCTGCCCCCGAACATCTCCGTATCACCGGCCCGGGCCACCGCCAGCACCATTGCCCGGGCCCAGCCGCCATCTTGGACACTGCACCACGAGGCCGCGTGGCCTCAGCTCGACCCTAACCCTGGGCCTGGCCAGGCCCCGACATCCCGGCACCACCATCCACCCAGGAGGTGAACGGACCACTTGGCAGGTCAATGGGAGAGAGGAGTTTCGATGGCTCTCCCCCGCCAGGTGCCGATCGCTCCCAGCCTCCCCGGGCGCTGGCTCCACCCCCCTGCTGGGTGTCTGGACTCCCTCATCCCGGACCTCCCGACGTCCAAGTGCGAGGGTCCGGATATCAAAGAGCACCAGACCTATAACTGGGGCAGCTCCAGAGCAGGAAGGCAGTTGTATCCTGGAGTCGAGAGACACCGTGAAGAACTCATCCTTGACGGACTGCTGGCGCTGCCGCAGTCCTGCCTTGTGAACTATCGTTCTGCCTGCTGGCGCTGCCGCAGCCCTCTGCAACCTTCATCCTTGTCGGGACCTGCTGGCGCTGCCGCGGCCCGTTGCAACCACCATCTTCGTCGGGACCTGCTGGCGCTGCCGCGGCCCGTTGCCACCTACGATCTCCTCGGGACCTGCTGGCGCTGCCGCGGCCCGTCCTCCTAGAACGCCGAGCTCGAGGATTGTGAGCTAACCATCATTTCATAGCAACTACCAGATTGGTAACAAGACTGTCCCGCTACCCCCTTTCCCTTCAAAGAGACTAGAATCGAGGGGACCCCTAGATCCTGACCTACTTGTACCATCCTACCGTACTTCAAGATTGCTTATAAAGAACGTTAAACCTTATCTTTGTGTGGTGTCCATCTGTGGGGGGGAAGTTACTTGTCTGTACGATCGCTGGAGACGGCTCTCCCCGGAGACCTCTCCCCTTGTCCTCGGCCGACCCTCCAGGTCCCGTCTAACATTGGTGGCCAGCGGCGCGATCCGAACCAACGCGTACCGTACAGAGAGTAACTCACCCCACGAATAAACCACAATGTCAACCAAAGAGAGCGGATCCACAGAGAAATTCCAGATGGAGAAATTGGAAGAGTACAGCCATCGAGAGTTAAAACAATTTTGCATAGAACTAGGCATTGCTACCACCGGTCTGAGCACGAAAGACGACTTCAAGCGCGCCATAGAATCTTGGGCGGAAACCGGGGCCGTCAGACCCCGGGACCAAAACGTCGAAGCACCAGAGACCAACACCACTTCTCCCGAAGAAAGGAGAGCGGGTCTCTCACAGTAAGAGATCCAAGAAAGAGAAAAAAACAGACTACACGAATTAGAGTTGGCACGGCTCAAGTTGGACGGTGAGCTAAAACTAGCGGAACAAAAACTGAACTTAGAACACTTACGGCTCCGAGAAGAGCGGGAGGAAAAGCAAAGACAAAGAGAACTCGAAGAAAAGAGACTGGCATACGAACACGAGCGCAAGCTAGCTGAAATCGAACTATGAAAACAAAACAAAGAACTAGGGGTGCCCGAGCAACCGCGCACCCCGGGCGCTACGGAACAAAAAGTCCACATCCCCAAGGACGTCGTCCGAGAATATTATCGGAACGACGACATACAACAGTGGTTCAAGGCCTATGAGATCGCCATGACCTCCCACCGGATCGATCGAAGTGACTGGGGAGCCGGTCTATGGGGGAGGTTCGTCAATGAAGGCCGCGATGCCCTGCTACAGCTCCCGGACCATCAGATGACGTCCTATGATCACATGAAGGCCGCCCTCCTCACTCGATATGGAATCACGCTCGAGATGTACCGCCAGAGGTTCCGCGACTGCACCCGGATCCCGGGTACAACTTGGGTGGAATATGTGAACTATTTTAGCCGAGCCCTCGAAGGGTGGATCAAGGGTAGCCGAGTAACCACCTACGAGCAACTCTTCAACCTCATTGTATGGGAGCACCTCTCCAACAACTGCTTCGTCGAGCTCAGGCAGCACCTCCTCGACAGTAAACTGACTGACCCTCGGCAGCTCGCCGCTGAGGCTGACCGTTGGGAGAGCACCCGTGTGGCCCGGAGTGGGCCAAACGAGCAGAACCGAAACAACCAAGGTCATCATCGTCCCCGAGGAGGAGGAGGAGGCCAGGGCCGGGGCAGAGATGCCGTCCCGGCAGCTCCCGTCAACAACACCCCGCCCTCGGCTGGGCGGGGGAACCCTCCGATGCGCCCAGGGTTCCGAGCCAATGTCACGTGCCATCGGTGCCAGCGGGTCGGACCCTATGCCAACGACCCGAACTGCCCAAAGAACCAGACTCCTGGGCCCCGCCAGGTCGCGGCCGCCGCCCTAGGAGAAGAGCAAACTTCTGAAGAGCATGAAGAATACGAACAGGAGCAGCCCGAGTGGGAACCTGCCGCCATGGTCCTGGCTTGCCTATGGGGAAGAGACATGGTCCCGCGGGTCCCCCTACCCGCAAACACCAGAAAATACAGCCAGTGGGTGAACATCAACGGACACAAGGCCGAAGCCCTGCGTGACACAGGAGCCAGTGTGACGGCCGTCCGCTGTCACCTGGTGACCCCAGAACAAATCCTGTCAAACGTCCTTTGCCCTGTCCGATCAGCTGACAATTCTGAGAGCCTATGTCGGATGGCCTGTGTCCCCTTTGAATGGGGAGAAGTGTCCGGCATGCTGAAAGTGACTGTCCGCGATGATGCCCCTGTGGACTGCCTCCTGGGAAACGATCTCGAGAGTTCCCCGTGGGCGGCCGTTGAGAGAAGAGAACACCGGGGGATGCTGGGCCTCCCAGACTGGGCGTGCATAACAACCCGGTCCATGGCCGCCCGTGCCATCCCCAGACCCGAAGAACCCGAATGGCCAGCACCTCCTCCCCCGATCACTCCAGAGGAAGACGCCGGCTGCCCTGACCCCCCATAACAAGCCCCGGAAGCGCCCGCTCAGCCTCAGGACCTTCCAGACCTGGCTCAGTGGCGTCAAGAGGGGGGGCCCACCCAAGAACAATTTCGGCAGGAGCAAAAGACCTGTCCCTCCCTCGAGGGACTCCGACAGCAAGCCCTCGCCCAGAGCGCGGGAGACACCGCAGGGGCGCACTGGATCTACTGGGACAACGACTTACTGTACAGCGAGCAAAGAATTGCAGAATTAGGGGGCCAGTCGGGTGCTGGTGGTACCCCTCCGTTTCAGAGACTTCCTTTTAAACTTGGCCCACGATGTCCCCCTGGCTGGGCACTTTGGGCAAGATAAAACCTACAACCACCTGGTGACCCACTTTTACTGGCCCAAGATGCAAAATGACATTTCCAACCACTGCCGGGCCTGCCCCACCTGCCAGGCCAGCGGCAAGAGCGGCCGAAAACTCAAGGCACCCCTGCAACCATTCCCCGTTATCACCACCCCATTCGAACGAGTGGGAATAGACATTGTGGGGCCCCTGGACCCCCGAACAGCACAAGGGCACCGATTCATCCTGGTCCTGGTGGACCACGCCACCCGTTATCCCGAGGCCATCCCCCTTCGAACAGTGACAGCACCAGTGGTAGGCCGAGCCTTGATGGGGATCTTCTCGCGAGTGGGCTTCCCCCGGGAGGTCGTCAGTGACCGGGGCACGAACTTTATTTCGAAGTATATGAAATCCCTCTGGCAGCAGTGCGGGGTCACCTACCGTTTCACAACCCCCTATCACCCGCAAGGAAACGGACTGGTCGAGTGGTTCAACCGCACCCTCAAGGGAATGATTATGGGGCTGGAGGAGCCCCTACGCCGCCAGTGGGACGTGCTACTACCGTGCCTCCTCTTCGCCTACCGAGAAGTCCCCCAGAGGTCCCTCAGTTTCAGCCCTTTCGAGCTCCTGTACGGACACCCTGTCCGAGGGCCCCTCAGCCTAGTGAAAGAAGAATGGAAGATGGCCCCCCTGAAAACCCCTCCAGATGTCTACAAGTACCTCCTGACCCTCCGCAACCAGACCAGGCGATTCAGGGAGATCGCTAAAGCCAACCTAGAGGCCAGTCAGGAGGACATGAAGAAATGGTACGATCAACATGCCTCTTCCATTGAGTTACAACCTGGTCAGCAGGTGTGGGTGATGTCCCCCACCAAACCTTGTGCCTTGCAAGATAAATGGACAGGACCCTTCAAGGTGGTCGAACGCAAGGGCCCTGTCACCTATCTCATCGACATGGAGTCCCCCCGAAACCCCCTCCGGGTCCTCCACGCCAACAGACTCAAACCACACTTTGTGCGCTCGGAGCTCAGCCTCCTGATGGCTACAGACAGTAGGGCGGAAGAAGACTCCGAGCCCCTCCCTGACCTGCTGAGGACCCGTGAGAGAGATGGTTCCGTGGATGGGGTCCTACTCTCCGATGCCCTGACCCCGGAGCAGCGCCAAGACTGTCGGACCCTCCTGTTGCAATTTGCAGATCGGTTTTCCCTCACCCCCGGGGTCACCCCCTGGTGCCTTCACGACGTGGATACTGGGGACAGTCCCCCTATCCGACACCAGGCCTACCGAATCCCGGACCGGGTGCGCGCCTGCATCCAAGAAGAGGTCACCAAAATGCTCGCACTTGGGCTCATCGAGCCCTCAGACAGCCCCTGGGCCAGCCCTGTTGTACTGGTACCCAAAGCAGCTGCCCCAGGGACCACCCCGAGCTCCGGTTCTGCGTCGACTATCGGGGTCTGAACGCTGTCACCCGAACCGACGGTCATCCTATCCCCCGAGCAGATGAACTGGTCGACCGCATGGGGGCTGCCCGCTACCTAAGCATCTTCGACCTGACAGCGGGCTACTGGCAGATCGGCCTCACCCCCAGGGCCCAAGAACGATCCGCTTTCTCCACCCCGGATGGGCACTACCAATTCACTGTGATGCCCTTCGGTATGAAAAACGCTCCAGCCACTTTTCAACAACTTGTGAACCAGGTATTGGCGGGCCTTGAAGACTTCAGCGCCGCCTACCTGGACGATATTGCGGTATACAGCCGCCACTGGTCAGACCACCTCTGCCACCTCCGAGAGGTCCTGCAGGCCCTTCAGCGAGCTGGCCTCACCATCAAGGCCAGCAAATGCCAAATCAGCCAAGGGTCCATGACCTACCTTGGACACCAAGTGGGGAGCGGTCTGGTGGCCCCTCTCCAACTCAAGATCGCTCCAATCCAGTCCTGGCAGCCCCCCGTCACCCCAACCCAGGTACGATCCTTCTTGGGACTCACCGGATACTACCGGCGGTTTGTGAAGGACTATGGCAGCATTGTGGGGCCCCTCACAGAACTCACATCCAAGAAGCATCCCAAAACGGTCAATTGGACCCCAGACTGTCAAGCGGCCTTCGAGAAACTGAAGGCCGCCATGTGCACCGCCCCGGTGCTCCAGGCCCCCGACTACAGCCGTGAGTTCATCGTCCAGACCGATGCCTCAGACCATGGCATTGGGGCCGTCCTCTCGCAACTCAACACCGAGGGAGTCGATCAGCCAGTGGCCTTCATCAGCCGACGCCTACTGGCCAGAGAACAGCGCTGGAGTACCATCGAGCGGGAGACCTTCGCAGTGGTGTGGGCCCTCAAGAAGCTCCGGCCCTACCTCTTCGGTACCCACTTCTGGGTACAAACAGACCATCGCCCCCTGCAGTGGTTAATGCAGATGCGGGGGAAGAATCCCAAACTGCTGCGATGGTCCATCTCCCTGCAGGGGATGGACTTCACTGTGGAGCATCGCCCTGGTCAAGATCACGCCATTGCGGATGGCCTGTCACGCTTTTTCCGCCTCGACGGAGAGAGTCCCCAAGAGGATGGGTGACTCTCCCCGCCTTCAGCTGGGGGAGATGCATGTTGGACAGGCCCCAGAAGGGGGCTCGCTCCCTCCCCGCATGACTGAGCCAGGACACTGACTCTCCAGAAGCTACCCACAGAAGCAACCCGTAACCCGTCCCACACGGGACGCCTGCCCCCGAACATCTCCGTATCACCGGCCCGGGCCATCACCAGCACCACTGCCCGGGCCCAGCTGCCATCTTGGACACTGCACCACGAGGCCGCGTGGCCTCAGCTCGACCCTAACCCTGGGCCTGGCCAGGCCCCGACATCCCGGCACCACCATCCACCCAGGAGGTGAACGGACCACTTGGCAGGTCAATGGGAGAGAGGAGTTTAGATGGCTCTCCCCCGCCAGGTGCTGATCGCCCCCAGCCTCCCCGGGCACTGGCTCCACCCCACTGTTGGGTGTCTGGACTCCCTCATCCCGGACCTCCCGACCTCCAAGTGCGAGGGTCCGGACATCAAAGGGCACCAGACCTATAACTGGGGCAGCTCCAGAGCAGGAAGGCAGTTGTATCCTGGAGTCGAGAGACACCGTGAAGAACTCATCCTTGACGGACTGCTGGCGCTGCCGCAGCCCTGCCTTGTGAACTATCGTCCTGTCTGCTGGCGCTGCCGCAGCCCTCTGCAACCTTCATCCTCGTCGGGACCTGCTGGCGCTGCCGCGGCCTGTTGCAACCACCATCTTCGTCGGGACCTGCTGGCGCTGCCGCGGCCCGTTGCCACCTACGATCTCCTCGGGACCTGCTGGCGCTGCCGCGGCCTGTCCTCCTAGAACGCCGAGCTCGAGGATTGTGAGCTAACCATCATTTCATCGCAACTACCAGATTGGTAACAAGACTGTCCCGCTACCCCCTTTCCCTTCAAAGAGACTAGAATCGAGGGGACCCCTGAGTCCTTACCTCCTTGTACCATCCTACCGTACTTCAAGATTGCTTATAAAGAACGTTAAACCTTATCTTTGTGTGGTGTCCATCTGTGGGGGGGAAGTTACTTGTCTGTACGATCGCTGGAGACGGCTCTCCCCGGAGACCTCTCCCCTTGTCCTCGGCCGACCCTCCAGGTCCCGTCTAACATCCGGTATTAGATTTGTGCGATACAACTCATTGAATAGGGGGAAGAAGTAGTGAGCCCAATATATCACGTCTCCATTAAGTAGCGTGTTTGGAATTCCATTGGTTACTGACGCACCTTCTGGCTTTAATTTCTTTATGATTCTTATCAATTGATCTATGTCTGGTATTAACAATGTATTTGCATTGTGTTGTATATTATTTGTGTTTTCCTTCTCATAAAATGTGTTGTCTGTCTAGGATAATTGGAATAAGCCTTCTCGCATTAAGGAATCTACATCTATGCTGCCTTTGTTAACATTAGGCTCTTGATCAACGTACATTCCTTGAACGTGAGTGTCCCATGAGGCAGCGTTTATCCCCACATTTTGTTGTATGTTCTTTCCTAGAGACATTCCGTTTAGCAACTGCCAAATTGTTTTACTATTTACGTGTTTACTTGCCATCAAGAGTTCGTTTCAAAATGCTTTATTCGGTTTGTAGCAACATTCATAAATGCAGTTGAAGTCACATTTGTAAAGAGGAAAGAATAATGAAACTTTTCTAAAAACAATTACATTGATCCAAACCAAACAAGTTAAAACCTGCAATATATATCACATTTGTATACAGTAGAAAATAATCACTGTATGTAGCAGCAATTTAAAAGTTTGGTGCAAAGCATGTCAAGTGGAATGGTACTAAACAAAAAGGCCTATGCTGGGCATAAAGTGCAATAGTATGTGCAAAATATGCAAAAAATGAACGTTGTATTTAGCAGCAATTTAGAAATTTAGTGCAAACATGCCAAGTGAGGTAGTACAAATCAGAGAAAGGCCTACGCTGGGCATAAAGTGCAATAGTATGTGCAAAATATGCAAGGATATGACTAAAGTGCAATGTCTATATAATCTCTTACGTATTTTAGCAGCAATTTGTATACAAGAAATTTAAAAAAAGGCATTAGTCCAAAAGGGTACAGAACCGGGGGACAATCATTACCCGGGTACAAAAGGTAAAGTACATAGTAACCAAAGTTCATGTATAAGAGAAATGCATGTGGTTTAACAATAGCTCACAGTTGATCAATAGGTGTCTTTTCCAACGGGGATCATATAATGATTGATTTCCTGTGCCCGATGCATTTAAGAACATAGATGGCTACGCGGTAACACACATTCGGGGACGACAGGTCAAACAACAGTTGCATTGCAGCTCTTATATTACGCGTACTGTATTCTAAAAATAATTGCTTTAAATAAAACTTTCTAAAACCAGTATAAAAATTACAAAATAGTAAAAAGTGGCAGATACTCTGTTTAAATTTCCCATCGCATGGGCACGGGCATGACCCGGGCTTTTTTACAGTAGGGAAAGCCACCAAATGGTGAACTATGCCCAGCCTCAGGCGTGCCAGAACGAAGCGGTGGGAGTTAATATTGACAAATGTAAGGTAGGATGGGAATCCTGTGCTTAGATTATGTTCCAGGTACAATTTAAATGTACTTTGTGTAGCATACCCCTTCATTCTAATCCCTTTTGCATGATCCATATAGGTGGTTTTGAGGTCACGCTTCGTTAAAACTAATTCTGTTGGGATATCTTTAAAAATATCCTGACCAAAAAGGGTATTGTACCAATGGAAAATGTGTTTTAGCCAAGGGATTTTGGAGTGCTGATCCAATTTAATACAGTCTAAAATTACTTCTTGAGTAAACTTGGTTTCATCTTTAGCCCAAATGGAACGCCAGAGGGAAAGGGGACGTAGTGCAATCAAATCTGTGGCATGATGTATGCCCAGCTCCCTATGGGGGATCTCGTTTGATGCTGAAGCAGGAAGACATAATAAGCGTTTAAGGTACTTATTTTCTTCCTGCTGAATGGATAGGGCAATCTGCGAGTTATATCCCCATATCCCTGCTCCGTATAGAGCAGAGGACATGCACCTGGAATTATAGATGGAGATCATCTCTCTTATTCTACGCCCCCCCAGTTTGGAAGCGAATCTGAAGATACAGTTTGTATTTCTAGTCATCTTCATGCCTACACAGGATTGCTTGTTTACCCATCTCCCATCCCCTGAGAAAGTAATGCCTAAATAACAGAAGTGTTGCACAGACTCAAGTTTATCCCCATCAAGGAAAAATGACTTACTTTTCTTTAATTTCTTTCCCGCAGGTCATGGTCATAGTCTTACCCTTGTTAATTTTAAGCTTTCTGCCCTTGATAAAAATATTAAATTTGTCAATTAGCTTTTGGAGCCCATTCGCGGTCCTGGAAATCAGGACCGCGTCGTCCGCATATAAGAGGACGGGTATTTGTTTACCATTAATCATGGGGGCGTCAGCAAAAGATTCTTGTAGGGACTGGTCGACCTGGTTTATAAAAAGGGAGAACAACAAGGGGGCGAGAACACACCCTTGCCTAATTCCTCTGCCAATTTTAAAAAAGGGGGTGCATTCTCCATTCGGTCCGAATCTGACTTTACTTGATAAGCTGCTATACATTCTGGCCAGCAAATGAATAATTTCAGGGGGTGCGCCCATCGCAAGTAATGTTGGCCAGAGCAGTGTGTGTTCCACTAGATCGAACGCTGAGCTTAGATCGGCAAAGCACATGAACAAATTCCCTTCCTTGGCTTTTGTGTACTTGCCGATGATAAGCTCAAGGTTCACACACTGCTCCATGGTTCCTATGCCCCTACGGAACCCGTACTGAATTGGTGACAGGACATTTTTGTCCTCGACCCAGGACTCTAATCTTCCCAGAAGCACTCGACTTAGTATCTTTAGTGACGAGTCCAAGAGGGAAATTGGGCGATAGTTTCGTGCTTCAGCCCTTGAACCTTTTTTAAAAAGTGGCACCAAAATAGATTGACCCCATGAGGTAGGTAGCTCATCCTCAATAGCAGCATTAAAGTAGCGTGTTAAAATACGGGCCCATAAATCAATCTTGGATTTAAAAAAGTCCACAGGGACCCCATCTGGGCCCGGGGCTTTCCCCCCCTTGCTTTTCTCAATTGCGTCCCGCACCTCATTTAAAGATACCGAAAACAATAGTTTCTCCCATTTAAAACAGGTTGGCATTACAGTTAAAACATTAAGATCTGGAGCCGGAATAGAATCAAAGGTACAATCAGAGTTAAAAATCCCAGTGAAATGTACAATCCAGGCTTGGCAACTGACATGCGAGGTTAGTTCGGGAATGTTGTCGTTTTTTAAGAACGGGCTGTTTACAGTGTCCCAGAAAAGTTTATGATCTTTTGTTTCTGCAGCCTGATCTAATTTAGCCCATGCCTCGTCCTGTAGTTCTCTCTTCCGAGTGGCTAGTGCAATTTTGTAATTATAACGCTCTTCCCTGATCTTACAAGGGTCTCTTGGTTTGGCATCAAGCGAAGTTTTTAACTTTTTTGATGACTGGGCACAATTGTCATCAAACCACGCTGTCTTGACTTTTCTTGGCTCCCGTGTTTTGCGTGTCAATGATTTCTCGATGGCTTGCGTAATAATTAGAAATTTAGACAGCAAGATTTCTGGGCATGGTGTTGGGGATAGACAGTACTCCACCTCTCCATAGCAGTTTGTGATTACATTAGTGACAATTTTAGCAGGGTCGGCTTTTGTCCATTTCACCCTTGTCCCGTTTGGCCTTCCTACGGAGATGTCCTGAATGGGTTGACCATAGGAGTTCCTTTTTGACCCCCAGCCCAGTAATTCGACAGATACACTGTTGTGGTCACTGACTGTTTGTTCAATTACCCAGACATTATATAGGTTATAGAACAGGATACGATGATATGGTCAATAAAGGATTGGCTATTCCTTCCATGGAATGTTGGACATCTGGCATTGTTTGCATTCATATTACATTCAAGAATTTCCAGATCGTATTTGGCCAATAAATTATTCAAAGCACTGCCAAGGATGTTGTGCGGGAAATGATTGTATACACATGTAGTTTCCCTTCCAGAGTATTCCTCCCTGTGGCCGCATGCCCCCTTAAGTGCATAAGTGCATGTTTTGATGTTAAAATCTCCGGCCCACAAAATTGCAGCTGGTTTGGATGAGCTTGATAACATTACATCGATGGCCTGCTCGATATCAGAAATAAACATCCCCTGTCTATGCCAGGCAATGTTGTTGTAAAAATTCACAACTATTAAGTCTCTGTATCCACTGTGGGCCACACGCAAAACGGAAGCATAATCTCCCAAGACTGCCTGGTCACTGACCCAAAACTCAGTCAATGTTGTAGATAGCAGGGTCACTAACCCCCCCTTGGCTCGACCAGCCTGCGAAGCCACAGCCAGCACGTTGAAAGAGGTATATCCCTCGACATGTACTTCAGCCCTATCCCAGGTTTCTTGTAGGCATATGATGTCGTAGCCCTGTTTGAGAAAGTCATCCCATGCGGGTGTATTTACCTTGGAAGCTAGCCCGGCTATGTTCCACGTGATAACCATCAATGACTCTTCCCTAGATACTTGAGGTGGAACAGTATCTGTTGTGGCTGACGGTAGTATTTGGTTGCCCAGATGATTTTCAACAGTACAAGTAATGTTATCTATCATAGTCAGATCGTTTGAGCTGATTACAGGGTTATCTATATGAGGTTCATTTGCGGGAAGAATTTCAACAGTACAAGTGCAAGTGGTGTTGGCTATCATGGTTAGATTATTTAAGCTTATTGCAGACGTGTCTGTATGGGGTTCACTTTCTCCGACAAGTGTGTTCGCGAGTCAGTCGTTTTCGTCTAGGGAATTAAATATCTGGAATCTGTTTGATGTTGGGACTGCGAATTGACCATAGATGTTATTTCCAGGCCCGATGGCATTGTGATAATTAAGGTAATTGGGGTTAGGCATTCTGTACAATTCCATAGGTGGTTGTGGGACATGCTGATTACTAAAATCATGAAGAGTCGAGGGGTACCCGGCTGATTGTACTGGTGCCTGCTGTACAAGTGGGTAAGGTGTGTTAATTGCTCTGGGATGTTTAAAGTTCTGCACCGGAATCTTGAACCCCACCAGATTTCTATAAAAGTAGTCCAATGGGAACAGGGTTGTGTTGTAATCATTGTCTGAAGGGATGGGCGCGTTCAGGATGGAGTCTCTTGCCCATTCAGTGGTTTTGTAGTTTATGATTACGCAGTCCCCATTTATTTCCTTTTTGCTTGGGCCATCCTACCCTTTGGGTTGAAATGATCTGGCCTGCACTGCTTAAGGGGAAACCACAATTATGGACAAGCCAGTGTAAAATTTTATTTTTAAGTGTTTCGCTATTTTCGAATTGGGAGGGTTTGAGTTTTGGTACATTGGCAAGGATTGCCACGAAAGGCCTGCTTTCTGGTGGGAGATTGATCACGGCGGGAATAATATTATTGTAGTAGCTACGCGCCGGTGGGTTCCTGCTTACTGAAGTGTAGTCCTTGGGCACCTCCCCAGTTGCTCTGTGAGAAGTGGATGGAGAAGGGCCATTGGTGGCGTTACTTTGTAAATTTGCAGTTTTACCGGTAAATGCTGAGGGATTCGTATTTCTAACTGGTGGAGCCTGTGGTTTAGATATAGTATGGGCAGTCATATTGGCCTTATTCACGGTCGGTACATTTAAGATGGGTTGAGTAGTTTGTGGGCCTAGGTGTTCTAGAATGTCTAATTTGGCTAAGCACAGTTTTTCCAGGTTTTCCACCTTTTTACCTATTTGCTCAAGTTTGTCATTTAGGGGAGCAATGAGGAGCTTCATGGCATCCATGATTTGAACCATTATAGACTCCATATTAACTGCGGGTCCTAGATTTGGCAATGGTGGTTCGCTTCTGTTAGGTTGTTCTGTGGGAGGTGTTGGTAAAGTTATCTTCTTTCTTCTACCCCTTTGTTTCACACATCCCCTAAAAGGAGCTGGTAATTTTCTATTATGGGTACGTCTAGATCTGCGGTGGGTAGTGCCATGGTTTGTCGTACTATTGACGCTGCTATTATTGGGTGGGTCTATTGTATGAGTGGTATCTTCATTATCGCAGGATATCAATATTGCGCTAGGCGCATTACTAGGGCCCAGTTCCTCAGGTGGTGTTGCATTAATCTGCAGATTAGGAGTTAGGGACAGACGACCGTCCCTATCTTGGAATATTGTGGGGAGTGTAGGAGGATCTTCTGTGGGAGGTGGCACAGTCCCAGGAAGGCCTGTATAAGATTGCATCAGAATGGAATCATTTGATAATGCAGTCATATTAATCTTATGTACAGTACTGTCAACAGGTTGTGGTGTGCGGTGAATTAGACAAGCGCTGGGTGGTAGAGACAATCGTCTCTTGGTGTTTTCAATGGCATTTGCTACCACTATGATTGTCTGTTGAAGCATGCGGTCAATAGCAGTTAGCGTTGGTAACGGTGTTTTGGTTTGGGCGGTGATCCTTGCAACAGAACGGGTGTTAATGGGCGTTTTTTTGACCATGTTTTTAGTGGTGGATTTGGATACAGTTGGAGCCATTTGCAATATGTTTTAAATCACAAAATGTAATACCTTGGTGGTCAGTGCAGAATTGGCTAGGGGGTAGTGCCCAGCCCAGACTCCTCAGGCCTCTGAGGGCCACAGAGGGCCTGCCCTTTGCCCGGGCTTAGCCCCGGGCACGGCCCCGCGCGCGTTCCCGCGACGCGGGAAGGCCAGCCCCTTAAGCAGCGCCTCCGGGCACCAAGCCTCTACGCGACTTCCGCTCGTGTCGCGGAGGCTGCTGGGTGTTGAAGTCTCTACTCCCCCTGCTCAGCTGCAGACCCGGTGGTGGAGGGCTGCAGCGGGGGGAGGAGACAGCAGGCAGCAGGCGCGGTAGTGGAGGCTCTGGATTCCCGTCCCGTGTGGCTGATGGTAGACCTGGGTCCCTGGATGCTGACTGGCAGGCTGATGGGCGGACCGTCGAGCAGGTAGGCTTGCGTGCTGTTGCGCTGTAGCGCTGTCACCGACACCCGCTCCTCAGCAAGGCCAGCCCCTTAAGCAGCGCCTCCGGGCGCCAAGCCTCTACGCGACTTCCGCTCGTGTCGCGGAGGCTGCTGGGTGTTGAAGTCTCTACTCCCCCTGCTCAGCTGCAGACCCGGTGGTGGAGGGCTGCAGCGGGGGGAGGAGACAGCAGGCAGCAGGCGCGGTAGTGGAGGCTCTGGATTCCCGTCCCGTGTGGCTGATGGAAGACCTGGGTCCCTGGATGCTGACTGGCAGGCTGATGGGCGGACCGTCGAGCAGGTAGGCTCGTGTGCTGTTGCGCTGTAGCGCTGTCACCGACACCCGCTCCCCAGCAAGGCCAGCCCCTTAAGCAGCGCCTCCGGGCGCCAAGCCTCTACGCGACTTCTGCTCGTGTCGCGGAGGCTGCTGGGTGTTGAAGTCTCTACTCCCCCTGCTCAGCTGCAGACCCGGTGGTGGAGGGCTGCAGCGGGGGGAGGAGACAGCAGGCAGCAGGCGCGGTAGTGGAGGCTCTGGATTCCCGTCCGGTGTGGCTGATGGTAGACCTGGGTCCCTGGATGCTGACCGGCAGGCTGATGGGCGGACCGTCGAGCAGGTAGGCTCGCGTGCTGTTGCGCTGTAGCGCTGTCACCGACCTCGTCACAGTCACAAAGGAGCACCCACCCGCCATCAAGAGTTCATACCACAGGTCAATTTTTGATCTTGTTTTTGCTTTCCAGCAAATGTTCTTATATTGAGTTCTTACATTTTGCAATCTTTTTTTTATTCGGTTACAGGCCTTTTTCTAAGCTGCTTCCTGATTTTCCTAATTTCCTTTAAAAATAGCTTTTATTGGTTAATTAATTATCCGATGTTCTAGACAAGTGATCCAAATATATTATTGTGTGTTGTGCTGAAATTATTCTTACTTAGTTGATGTTTTGCTTGAAATGATTCTGATAATATATTATTTCAACTTTCCCATGCCTTTTGTCGTTCACCTTCTTCTAAATGCATATTTTCTTGTGGATTTAATGTGCTTTTTATTACATCTATGGAACCTGCACAGGAGTAGTCCTCCATCATCAGCGTGCCTCTCCATTGCCGGTTCTTTGGATTATATACTTGAGGGCCCGTAGTTCCTTCTTTAATTGATGGTATCAAATCTGTGTTATATAATATACTGATGATTTGTGGGAAATGGTTGCTCTCAGTGCAAAGAGTTATTTGATATTGGCATACTTGAGGCTTTCCAAAATCACTTACCAATGTGTGGTCAATAGTTGATGTTTTACTCCCACTTAAAAAAGTTATTGATGCAGGTGAGTCATATATTGTGTTTCCGTTCAGATGGCTTAGCCCTAATAGTTTAAGTTATGCATTATATGCCTTCTCAAATGGGCTTGGGTTGTTGTTAAGCTGTCCCTCAGTCTGCCCTTCTCTCCCTGTGAAAATAGTTGTGGCTGTTCTGATGGATAGTTAACCAACGGTTGGCTCGTCCTCTGTATAAGCATTGAAGTATTAAGTAAATCAATAAGAGGAAGATCTAGTTCCGGAGGTCCAAATGGACTCTGATGATTTTATTCAGTTGCTGATGGGCTCAAATAATCCCTGCTGTTAAGGTTTAAGGAGGAGATAGAGTCCCTCGAGTTCAATTTATAAACTCTGCTTGGATTGTGCCTACTTGAGTTGTATTAATACCTTGCATGATTTTACCAGCTTCATTCTCCTCTAGGCCTTGATCTCTCAAATTACAGATAATTGTATTTCTTTTATCAATTTTACTCTCTCCCTCCATATTAAGATTTGAATTACTATTTCTGGGGCTTGCTTTCAATTAACTTTATGCTAACATAACGTCCGTTATTTCACATCCCTCCCTCTTATTTTATTTTGCAGATCTTACTTTGTTTTGTTCTGTTGTTATGAGAGCGGAGTCCTGTTCTTTTCCATTGTCAGAATGTGCACTGTTTCCTGTGAAGTATCCAGTTTAGGTGACTCCTCTCTTTCTCTCTTCATTTGCTTTTATTTTCTGTGACAGGGCGCTCCACCGGTCTTTCCAGACCACATTGTGACCCCTTTCTTTTTTTCGGCTCTTTTTTCCATTTTATTTTGCTCTGATTACTCTGCTTGTCCAGTTGCCGTTGAATACTTAAAACAACCTTTCACATATGATTATATCTTATTTATGTTTCTTGTGTTAATCATACTTTGCTAATTGCCCTTTGGACCGCAGAGTGTTTAGAGTCACGCTCCTTCTATTGTGTAACCCCCTCACTTCTGTTTTTGCTGCTCCTTAGGGGAGGAGGAGGGCTCGTTTTGCCTCAAGAAATGTATGCCACCTGTGCACCACAGTCTCGAAAGTCCAGTACCTGTCAGCAGAGGGGAGACCTTGGCTCTGCCACCCCTCCCCAAAGAGGGCTACCAGATGAAGTTCAGCCGAACCTCACCCACTTCCTAACTCTTTCACTCCTCTCCCGTTATTCCTTTCTGCGTAGGAGAGCAAAATCACCTCCTCTGTGGCCACTGGCACTGCAATCACCCCCAGATCCACTCTGATTCCATTTCTCCCCCGCTGTCAAAGACCCACTGCTAACGGGGACTGGAAAGGGATCCGGGGCCACTCCGGGCTGAAATGGGGCCTCTCCGGTCCAAACATTGCACTTCTCCGCTGACAACTCATGCGCCTCCCTCCCCGGGGAGAAAGCACGGAGTAAATCATGGCATGGAGAGCGCGGAGCAGAGCACAGTGCCTGCCACCCAGAGAAAACTATGCAGTTTCAACTCTGGCTCAACCCGCACTTGCAGTTTGTGGGCAGCGGATTCCTGCTGTTGACAGCTATTGGCAAGAGCCGTGAGCTAAGAAAACCAGCCCCGGCGATCTGAGAAACAAGCTGCCTCCCCCTGCCTCCCGCTCCTCTCGTTCCTTGTCGCCGTCAGTCCATGTGCACTCTGATCAGAACACATTTTTGTATGTTATTACAAAACAGAATACTTTGAGCAATACCTTACTCTTGCAGAAATGATTTTATAGCATATGCAAATGTTTCAATATAGCCTTCTGGCCCGCCGTAGCGGTCATTCCCAGCTATTAAAAGCCCACCAGAGCATTAAAGGCCTGCGCCGAAGGCAAGGGACTTTAACAAGGGAGCAGGACTTTAATAGCTGGCTATTAAATTATCATGGGCATAAGATGCAAATTCAATCTCAAAGACCATATTAAATGCACTATTCGAGATTCAATTGAAGTCTTTTGGGACTCTTCACTGTGAAATTTGAACCTTCGGATGTTACTGGAAATCTTAAGTGATATACTTACTGAGTGAGAAAAAATGTATTGGCAAACTACTATCATCTAATAGCACAATTACTTTTCAAGAGCCTTGAGGACATCAGGGATGTGACGAAACACGTGTTGGCTATTCTGGGGTTCTGTTACAAGGACTGATTCACGTTACTACTATTCGAGGAACATGATTCCTCTATTATTTGTTGAAAGTGTAGTGTACTCAGTCCTGTAAAAAATTGTTATTAAAATGTTTGTAGGTGAATTGGAATTTTTGTATGTAATAAATTTAGGAATGTTTGTAAAACAAATCTCTGGTGTTTTCCTGTGGTTAATTAGTCTTAAGTTCCATTATTTCTGACTCAATAAGGTCACATATTTGTAATCCAAATATAGGGAGTGCTGGGGTATATTTTGTTTTGTACTATTTCATAGGTTACTTCTGTGGGTACCTGTGTTTTTTGCACCTAAGGTAGTGGGGTGCTTTTTACCCTGAGAGGCACCATTACACATCTCTATGCTTCTTGATTTATCTAGATGACTCTCTGTACTTCATAGCCCATTATTTACATGTTTAACCATTGATGTGCGACCCTTGCATCCACCACTACCGTTGTTTGATTGTCAAATCAAGATGTGTTGGATACAGAATGTAAAACTCCATGCATTGGCAATGACGATGATTGAGGGAATGTTAGCCTTTCCAATTCTACAGTCATATGCTCCATCTATATAGTCCCTGGCACCCCCACCAGCACATCCTCCGGCACCCCGCCGGCAACAGCACTGGCTCCACCAGTTCAGGAACTATCAAAATTTATAGACAATAATAATCTACTGGACGATACCCAATTCGGGTTTAGACAGGGTCATGGAACAGAGACTGCGTTACTAAAAGCTGCATATGAAATAAGGATGACACTGGACAAAGGAGGAGCAGCTGTATTAATACTACTAGATCTTTCGGCAGCCTTCGACACGGTCGATCATGTCATCTTGATCGACCGTGTCTCAGCTATAGGAATTAAAAACAAAGCGAAAGAACTTCTCGCATCCTTCCTAGCTGAGCATTCACAAACAGTAAAAATGGGCCATTTCACCTCCCATACATTCACTCTTTCATGTGGCGTCCCACAGGGCTCCACGCTAAGTCCGACACCGTTTAACATTTATGTTTCAGACTTAGCAAGGGTAATAAAATCTTACTGAATCGCCCTTACAATGTATGCCGACGATACACAACTGGTGCTATCCGTACATAGTGACATGTGGAGAAGTGTGGCTCAGGGGTTAGAGGTGGCAGACCCGGAAGCTGAGATCGGCCCTGGACCAGGGTTCAATTCCCCGCCCCGACGGGGGTTGGGCTCAATAATTCCACGGACTCGATAATTCTCGCTCTGGTGCCTACTCGACTCACGGGTTCACACTCTGCGACTCTGGGCAATAGCTTGCTTAATCTCCACAACGGCCCCTCGCGGCGGGATGCCTGGCTTTCACCTTGTGGATACCCTGCCGGGGTATCTCACAGGGGAATACCAGGACGGGTTCCCTAAGCAAGCGCATAGATGCCTGCGATGTGGGCGATTTGCGCTATATAAATACATGTACATTTACATTTACATCACGTCAGTTGCTGCAAATTTCCAAGAGGGAATGCGGGCTATCAGTACCTGGATGTCATCAAACTGTCTCAAATTAAACCCTGACAAAACAGAGGTGATGACATTTGGGAAACTGGAACCCGCTTGGTCCCCTCAATGGTGGCCACCGGAGATGGGAGCTCCACCCCAACCAGTCACTAAGGTTCGCAACCTGGGAGTTATATTTGATGACAAAATGACATTTCATCATCACGTTGACTCTGTGGTCTCCTCATCTTTTTTTATCCTGAAAAGGATCAAACAACTCCTGCCATACCTTCCCTCTTCAGCCGGCAAAACTCTAATCAGCACCTTGGTTTTCTCCAAAATAGATTACTGTAATGCCCTCCTTCTTAATGCCCAGGAAAAAGTAATGAACAGACTGCAGCTAGTCCAGAACGCTTCCGCCAGAGTTTTACTGGTAGTTCCCAAGTTCACATCCATTTCCCCTCTTATCTGGCAACTCCACTGGCTCCGAGTCAGGAGCCGAACAAAATTTAAGGCACTTTGTATTGCCTACAAAGCAGTCAACAACTTGGGCCCACAGTTCCTTAGAAGAGCCCTCTGTCCCCTGGTACATTCTAGAACTCTTCGCTCCTCCTCTGCTCACTTACTTAAAGTCCTGCGAACAAAAAGGCCAACTGGGGTGACAGGTGCTTCACAGTTTCCACTGCCAAACTTTGGAACACACTGCCCCTGCACATCAAAACCGCCCCTACTCTCATCAGCTTTAGAAAAAAATTAAAAACCTGGTTCTTTACACTATAATCTACCTGCTGTAGCCACGGTTCTGTATTCTGAGCGCCGAGACACCTCCGGGTAGTTGTGCGCTTTAAAAATTGCACAAACATAAACATAAACATAAGTATCTCTCTAGGCAGATTCCACTCATCCCCTTATACATCGTCACACACCCAAAATGAGCACACACTCACAAAGATCTTCAATCCCACAGTTGCTGTCATGAAAGAAATCCCTGTAAATATAGTAAATAACTTTTGATACTCACCATGTTTTTTGGGTGTTTTTTTTTGGTGCACCCTCAAGAGTGAGATGGTAGAGAGCCATTGTTGTCTTTTGAAGTGTGGGTATGGGGTTTCTTGTGCTTTTCATTTTCTACAACCAGAAATACCTTGAGTGCATGGTTGGGAACATATTTTATAAGCTAAGAATGCGGAGATCAGATAAGATCGGATTCTAATCTCTGCCAGGAGGATGAGTCGGACATATACTGTCTCTTGTGCTATTGCGGGTTCTAAGTAAAAAAGGAACCACTTTACAAGATGGCAGCGATCAATGGTGGCAGGAGCAGGGAGTGCCTGGATAAGAGCATCATGCTGCCGCCAGATGAGATCTTCCACAACCTGGAAAACGCCAATAGGTTCACCATAGAAATTGGCGGCTCATTAATCAAGTTAGCGTACTATTCAACAGTGCAACATAAAGTAGCTAAAGTGAGGTCTTTTGACCACACTGGGATGACCTAGCTAGCTGACCGATGCCCGGTGGAGCTACCTGATAGCTAAAGAGGAGATGGGCCGTGGACTTCTCCCTAGGCTGTCACCTACCAAGCCGGACTTGGGGCAGACTTCCTTTGGCTCGCTGTCGTATCTCCCTCCTACACCTTCACCCTACCCCCTTACCCTTCTATGCTGCATTCATCTCATATCCTATGCACTTTAAATGTTTTACTAGTAACTTATGTAACCTGTTAACTGATGTAATTTTGTGGATTCTCATGTAAAGCGCTCTGATACCTTCGGGTCTAGCCAGCGCTATATACAACTAATTAAATAAATAAATAAAGATGTCCACTATTCACAATCCCTAACCTCAGGTTGCTTGTTTGTTTTTTGTAATCATTTCTCTGGTTGTAGTACATATCTTTCAAAATCACTTTTTGTGCATACTACATTTGGAATAAGACAATGTTAGTCAGAAGATACCATCTTAAAAGAATATACTAAATACCAACACATGTTCATGTAACCACATTGAATACACCAAATATTATGTAGAATAATGAATAATATTTTCAAAATGTTTTTGTTGTGGACAAAAATACTTCTATATGAATATAAGTCACAACAAAGACAGATAGAATGGGGAAAATTAACACAAATAAAGTCTTCAGGCAGAAAGGAAGAGGGAACTTGGATGTGGCCGGTCAACATAAAAAAAAAAGTAATTGAGGAAGCATCAGGAGAACTAGTCTATATACAAATGGATGCAAACATAGTTCTCAGTCAAAACGCAGTCCAAAAATAAGAGTTCACAGTAAACAAAAATAATAATGTTAATCCCCCAAGCATAGTCCACATCTGGGGACAGTCAATGGCCATCCTAGCTCTTAGTTTTTATTATGAAGTTCAATCTTCCTCCAACACTGCCAAAATGTGTCTGGCCTGTGCAGGACCAGACACCTAATGGGAAGAGACATGCGAGGGGTAGCAATGAAACAGTAAAGATAGACAAAGTAGAAAACCGGTCAACAGTAGGTTGGGTGGGCTTACACGCCAATGTAGACAACAGAGCTGCAGTCAAGTTGGTGATAGCAGCAGTGAAAGTTACAGGCTGGCCAGACAGTGTTTCTCCGAGCATCTGAACCTCTCTCATTTGGCCCTGGATGTCCTTAGAGATCACTGTGTAGGCCTCCTCTACGGCTATCATCAACCCCTTGAGTGCAGCCACAGGAACAGAGATAGAATGGATTGGGTTTCACAAGATGAGTATGGGGGCAGATGTCTTTCTCGATGTGTGGTCTTTTAGGCAGGCACTGGAAGGAGAAGTAGTGGCTGGGGGTGTAGCTTGAGACCCCATTAGAATGGTGTCCTCATGAGTTAAAGAAGGGCTGGCTGTAGGCTAAGATGGTGTTGGGGCCTCCTCTAAGGACACTACCTCTAAAGGTTCTTTTTGCCAGCTGGGAGACCCTAATTATGCCCCCTCTTTGCTGGGGGTATCTATTTCATTGCCCCTCCTTGAGCCGGTTCAGCCTCCACCATATTCTTTTAGCTAATGGTCGAGTAGTTCTCTGGCATGGATCACTACCTGTTCTGGTTGATGGTTCATCGTCAGTTATGGTCTCAAGCTGACGTGCCCTCTTGTGAGGCATGAATCTTCTTTCCTTCCCCTGGTGCTGCTGAGAATTATCTTGGCTGCTGAAAAGTGTAAATAAACAAATATATATGTGTAGGCAGAGTCACGGTGTATTTAACAAAATCTCAGACCCTCAATTTCTTTCCACTGCCTTATTTGGTTTCTCCCATCTGTTTCATTAGTTAGTAACAGAAAGTTATTAAAAAAACACATGTGTTAGCTTAGGTTACAAATGTTGATAATTATTATAATGCAATTCGGATGAGTTCTCTTGCTTGACTCCAATTCAGCAACAGACGACATTTGCATTATCATGGACCGAGAACACTTGCAGCCCTAATTCTACTCACTCTCTCTGCCACATTCAACATGGTTCCCCAGCGCATACTCATCACCAGACTGCATGACGCAGGAATTCAAGGACCTGCCCTTCAATGCTCCAGGAATCACTGCTTCTTGACCGGAATAACACAACCGGTCAGGCTGCTGCCTTTCACCTCCAAACACAAAGACATCAGCTACAAAGTCTCACAGGGGTCATCCCTCAGCCCCACCCCTTCAACATTAACCCACTCCCATCGACTCAGGACTCAGAATCACGTCATACTGTGATAACACGCAATTCATCCTGTCCTTCTCTCAATACCCAATATACACCAAAAACATCTTCAAATGCTGCATGGTGGAAATCCCCACATAGATGAGCTTCAACTGGCTGAAACTCAATTTTGAGAAAACGGAAGTCCGGATTTTTAGACCTAGCAACTTCTGCTGGGCTGCATCTGGTGGTCCAGCAAACTGGGTCCCACTTCAACACCCACCTAGGCATTATCCTAGACACCAAACTCTCCAAGAGATTCCACATCAACGCTGTCACATCCACCTGCTTCAACATGCTCCACATGCTCAGAAAGGTCTTCAAATGTCCCCCGGACACCAGGAAGACCGAGACCAAGGCTTTGATAACAAGCATGTTAGACTACGGCAACGCCCTCTACCATGGAATACCCGCCCACCTCACACACAAGCTCGAAACCATTCAAAACGCCGCCATAAGACTGGTTCTGAACCTACCCTGCTGCACTCATACATTGCCTTCATTGACCTAACTAATGGTTATTGTGTGTAGTAAAATATAATATCTGTGAATTACATGAAATGTAATTAAAGTTTTCAAAAACGTGAACAGATGATAATATGTTGAAGGTAATAATAAAAATTGGGATTTAAAAAAAAAAGAAAATACTTACGATTTTTACCAGGGTAAAGTCACTCTTTCACTTACAATAAGGATTTGTTTAGGAAGCATGCTGCAAAGCATATGAGATTACTTAATATTGATATATATAATTTGAAAAAATAGCTTACGTGACATTCTTCATAAAATATGCACATTCAAACACTTTGGATATGTATGTTTAATTTGAAGTAAGGTAAAGTTACACAATTTCAGTCTTGACTATTTTTTTTTTCAAAGATGCTTTATTCGGTTTGTAAAGAAAATACAACCATATAGCAACAGACATAAAAATTTACACAATACTGAAGCAGGCTACAAAAAAGGAAAAACATGTAACAGGATGGCGCTTAAAAATATAGACATTTAGCAGCATTAATAGTACAAAATCATTAGGCCATTTAGAAAAATGCATTTAACTATAATGTTAACATTTATATGACCTTTGATAGTGTGCAAATATGCAGTTAAAGTGCTAAGTATCATCTCTATATTAATATATGTGCAAATTGGCAATTCTAAAGAAGAATTCTGCAACATCCTTCCTAAAGTGCAAAATGCAGATAGCAGCGCCTAGTCTGGCTATTCACAAGGAATAACTATGACAAAGTGCAAGTGCTAGGCCATTCCAACAATGGATATTATACAATAGCAGCAATTACTCCAACATACATATGTGTGCAAATTAGCATACTAATACATGATGTCAACAGCATCTAGTTTTAAAGTGCATAATACATTTAGCAGCTGGGAAAATTCATATAATAATTGATTTTCTTGCAGAAATACAATTTAGAATGGTTGGTTGGTTGATTGCTTTATTTCGATATGCATATATCATAAAGCAGTACAAAGAATAAAAGCAGCATGTCGAAAAAAGATGACTGTACATTGAGGATAAAAGGAATAAAAACACATTTGATCAGCATAAATTTACTAAGACAGAATTAAATTGATATGGACAGTCTTTTAAGTCGAATCAACCAAGCCCATTTTAAAAACTTGGAAACGGCACAGACAATGGGAGGGGCTGTATTGGTTAAAAGGATCCGGAGGGCGACCGAATGCTGGTGAGTGCCCAATTCTCTGCAAATTGGTTTAAGCCATCGTTATCTGGGGCGCCCATAGTCCGGACATTCAAAAAGAAAGTGTGGCACCGTCTCTGGTTTGTCAGGACAAAGGGCACAATGGCGTGATGCAGGCTGGGATTTGTTCCACCTGGAGCAAAGGTCGGCAAGGGGTAGGGTTCCTAACCAGAATTTAATGTACAAAGACCGGTCCATGGCGATGGTAATTAAGTCCATGTAGGGCTCGAAGGCCGCAACATCTTTCATTAGCAAGAAGGCTGCGGTGGCTTTGCAGTGCTGCTGACTGTTGATGCGCTTCGCGAAGACCCATTCCCAGTAAAGTTTTTTTAGGGACTCCTTTGGGGGGGCTGAGTGACTAAGCCAACAGGAGTCCAGACCTAGATCCCCTAAAAGTTGTTTAATTTCCCGGAGCCATTTATTCTTGTACCAACCATCGGAGCGCATCACCTCTGCTAGTCCGTCAGCGTAGGATTTTAGCTCCGGAACCCTCCACAGGCGAGCCCAAAGCAAGAGAGGTCGGAGGCGGGCCTGGTCCCCAATTGCTTTACAGCCTACATCCATTAGGACTGAGAGTGTCGGGCTACTCATCGGGATGGCAAGGAGGTCTTTAATGAATTTGTTCTCGGCCTTGCTCAGTGAATCCACTTTACCTAGGCCCCACAGTTCAGCTCCGTAAAGTGACGCAGATACAGCTCGGGCTTTATAAATGTCTATTAGAGGGGCAACACACTGTTTGGTTGAATTATTGTACTCCTTAAGGAGGGCCCCCCCCCACCCTTTTGTGACCAATTGTCATTTTGTTGATGTGGGCGGTCCAGCTCATCGCATCACTTAAACGGATTCCCAGGTAATCGAATTCTGCCACTCTTTCAAGGGGGGTGGAGTTCAAGATAGGGGGACGGCCAAGTTTACGAGGTGGGTGCATGACTAAACACTTGGTTTTGTCCACATTGATGACTAGTCCTCTGATAGTGCAGAAGTCCTGGAAGCGGTTCAGGACTTTCTGGAGACCTTGGGGGGTTTTCGAAATGAGGAGGGTGTCATCGGCGAACAGCAAAGTTGGGATTTTTACGCCTCCCAAGGTGGGAGCGTCTGCTGGTTCGCCGAGCAGGTGCTCTACCACCCCATTAATGTAGAGGGAGAAAAGGGTGGGAGCCAGGACGCAACCCTGCCGCACTCCCCTCTCGACCCTGATCTTATCGGTCTTTTCCCCAATCAAGCCCCATCTAACCTGGGCATAGGTGTTGTTATGCAGTTTGATGAGGAGGTTTAGGATGTAGGGAGGCATCCCTAGGCCATGCAACACCCTCCAGAGTTCCTCCCTAGGAACCAGGTCAAAGGCAGTCTTCAGGTCGATAAAGGCCAGGTAGAGACTGCCTTTGCATAGCTCCACCACCTTCCAGTACAATAACAGGAGCCTGAACACTTGTTCGATAGTTCCGGTACCTGAACGGAACCCGGCTTGCATATCAGACAGAATGTGGTTGTCGTCCACCCATTGTAAAATCCTCCCCAAAATGGCTTTCCCCGCCAGTTTCTGACTCGAGTCTATTAGGCTTATGGGCCTATAGTTCCCAGGTAAGTCCCGGCAGCCCTTTTTTAAAACAGGGACTACCTCTGCTCTTTTCCAAGAGTCTGGCACAGATCCTCCCTCGATGATTGCGTTAAGGAGGGCCGAGATCAATACCCCCTATTCTTCAGGGTAGGCTCGGAGAATGTCTCCTGGGAGACCGTCCGGGCCAGCTGCTTTTAATGGCACCAAAGTTTTGATCTGCTTTGTGACATCCAGAGCGGAAAACAAATCCAAGACTCGGTCTAAGGTGTAAGGAGGGAGGATGAAAGGATCGTTGAGTGGGCCTTCAATGGCGGAATAGAGTTTTTGAAAGTGGGAAAACCATGTCTGAGCGTTGATGCTACAGGTCCTCAGTGTGTCATCGGGACGGTTCCTGTTTCCCACCAAATCCCAGAAGCCTTTGGCGTCTTTCCCACGACTGGCAGCCAAGAGGTCCTGCCAGTAATTATCCTTCCACTCCTTCTTGGCATTTTTTTGGCAGAGTGAATAGTGCCTCCTGGCCACCCTAGTCCTGGAGGGTATTTTAGACTTAACCGCTTCTATAAGAAGCGACTTCGCCTCCCTGCACTTCTGGTTAAACCAGCCCTGTCTAGCCCGTGTACGGGGTTTCCTCCTGTTAGTACTAGCTGGGACTACGAAAAGGTCACTGATGGCCTGGGTTATGGTACAGAACCTAATGGTCACCTCCAGCAACCCATCCTCACAGGGGTCAAGGTTATCTAGAGCTGAGGTAAGAAGCTGCCTGATGACAGAGGTTTTCTCCTCTGAGAGCGACAGCTTCGCCCACTTTAACTGACGTCCACAGTTGGAAACTGCTGTCAAGTCCGGGGCGGGATTACAAGCGGTTCTGGTCGCAGTGCTAGATAGCCACCTATGGGACAAGGTGAGCGAGAGGAGATTGTGATCACTCTCTACAGATGGTATGATCACCATGTCCTTTACCATGCTCCACAAGTTTACGTCATGAAGAAAATAGTCAATTCTTGACGTGTGTCCAGGCCTGTTGTAAGTATGGGCCCCTGCTTTATCAGAACCAGTCCTGCCATTAGCAGCCCTCAGGCCAAACTCCATAGTTATGGAGTTAATCTGAAGGGCCACTTCTGTCCACTTTTTGATAGGGCTGAGTTCTAAGGACGGTATCCCCCACCGGATGTCATGTTCCTCCTGATCTTGTAAAATTTCAGAGTCCAGGGGCTCAAAGTTGCAATTAAAATCGCCCGCCACCAGAGTGCAATACTTGTAAGGTGACGAACGGAGCAGGGCTTCTAGGCAAGTTATGACTGGGGATTCTCTACCCCCCTTCGTACCTCGGGCATAAATGTTAAAGATGTTTAAGATGACTCAACCCTGAGGGTTTTTCAGGGAGATGTTGAGGAGGTCCGGGCATTTAGTATCCCGCTCCACCACCCTGCAGTTAAGTTCAGAGGCCACCCAGATGGGGAGGCCGCCTGAAGGGCGACCCCTACCAGTTCCTGCGTGGACGGCTGGTAAATAGTGGGTGGAGTATCCTGCCTTGTGTAGGGGCTCCTTACTCCAGGTTTCCTGGAACAGGCATATGGAGTATTGCTCCACAAGCGAATTCCAGTCGGGCAATGCCAGCTTTCTCTCGAGGCCTGCTGCATTCCAGCTGAAAACCCTAAGGGGTGGGTCCGTCACAACCGCAATGCTACAGGTCTCGACAGGAGCAAGTGAGTCCACAACACCCTCAGTTGGAAAGCCAACTGGGGGGTCAAGTGGTGCCCTCGCCTCCCCTGATCCCCTTGCTGTCTCAACAATGACCTGGTTTTGTGATGTGGTCGGAGGGCTATGAATTTTAGCAGAAGGGGAGGACTCGACGTCGGGACTCCAAGCCACCAAAGCCTCCTCAGGAGCGTCACGGAGTCAACAGCCCCAGAAACCCCCGTTCGGTAGTGGTGGAACTGGATGGGACTGCGCTAGGGTAATTCCTGGGAAAAATTGACCATGAGCGTTGTTTTGGAAAGGGGGCCCGGGATGGATAAAAGGGGTAATCGGGGCCGGCCGCGGGTAGAAGAAGGATAGATCAACTGCGTCGACTCCCTGACCGGCCATGGGTCGCCCTTGGGAGCATATTGAATGGGCAGCTCTTATATCTTGAAAATTGACCACCACGCAGTCTCCCTCAAAAGGTTTTTTCCTGTGTCCAATCCAACCCACCCTGCGCACCCCAAGAATCAGGCCATCCACGCCCAGTGGAAGGGGTCTATTGGTTTTAAGCCAGTGGATGACCTTATTCTTTAGCGCCTGGTGAGTTTCCTGCTGTGTATCTTTTAGGGGGGGAACTTTGGTGAGAACAACAACATACAGGTGGCATTCGGGGGGGGAGATTGACCGGGGGGCACTTACGTGTCGGATTCTGCGGGATGGCCACTGGGGAGGGATTTTTAGGCGAAGAGGTGGTAGGTTTAGCCTTAGAAGTTATCGCGACTCCGCTGGTTTTTGCCAGCGCAGCAGCCGCGGGTTGCAAGTTTGGACCAGCCCCTCCCTTCTGTTGTTTCTTATGGGCAGGATTAGGCGCAGGTACTATCGCTGCTGGGGGGGGAGTACCGTGCACTTGAGCTACATGAATGGAAACACTCGGCCTTGCCTGCTTCGCACTGGCCTGGGAAGCTAGAGTTTGAGCTTTCCCGGTAGCCAGTGTCTTGGCTGGCAGTGTCGACTGGTCTCCAGATGGTTGGCTCACTGGAACCCCTTTACCAGCATTCCTGTCTGTATTGACCTCACTAGGCTTTGGCTGTAGTTTCAACAAGGTTTTCAGGGAGAAAAAATTATCCCTGGTGACCTGTTCAAACTTGTCAAGCCTATCCCCCAGGCTCTTAACTTGGTCAAAGAGTGGAATCAGCAGGGACTTTACCAGTTTCTTGAGGGGCTCTAGTGAGGGTCCCTCGTTTGGTGGAAAAAGTATTGCCGGGACCAAGGGGGGAGGTGGCGGGGAATCGGCTGCAAGCTGGTGGGGGCTGGGATTCCCAAGAGATTCGGGCCCTCCGGAGTCTGAGTGTGAAGAACCTCTTTGAAGCTGTGTCCTAGGGCGCTTGTAGAGCGTGGAGTAGCTTCCCTTCTGAATATTGGTCCCCCTTTTCCTTTTCCTGTGCACCCGGGTAGGTCTAATCTGGGGCAATGGTTTTGGATCGGGTGAGGGAACAATAGAACCAGATTGAGACCTACTACCAGGAAAGCTAGCTATAGGATGAGCGGGGCAGGAATCTACAACCGCAGTGCAAGGACTGCTGGGGGGAGAAACTGATATCAGGCTTTCTATCCTGTCTATTCCTGCCTCTAACGCTACGATATGTTGCTCCCCAGATAGGGACCCAGGCGGAGGTGCAGTGGGGATAGAGGAAGTTGGAGACAATACATGTGCCGCAGCTCCCAGGGAAGAGCGTTTGGATGGAAGAAGGTCAAGTGAGAGGCGGCGTTCCGTCATTGCAATCTCCTTTTCAATGATGGCGGCCACCCTGGTGATGAATTTGTCCATAGTGCCAATCATCGTGGAGCCCCCTGAAGCACTTTCTCCACCGCCCCTCAAAGCTTTGCCGGAGCGAGTTGACATGATGGCTACAGGTCCCACAGGTGACCTCCGGGGTCTTGGACCCGAGGCAATAGATGTAAGAGGGCTGGCCCAGCCCAGCCTCTGTCAACCCCTGACTGCCACAGACTGCCCGCCCTTTGCTCGGGCTTCGCTCGGCGTCCCGCTCGCGTCCCTCTGAGCGGTTACCAGTTGATTTTGTGCCAAGCGTTGCGGCCGGGGGCGTGTCTTGCTGGGGGCGCGGCCGTGCACACCTATGCAGCGCAGGGACTCCTGGTCTTGGTAGTCCCTGCAGCTCGCGCCTTCAGTTGACTCAGATGTTCCCTCCTCCTCTTTTCACCAACCGCAGCTGATCGCACTCCAGTGGCCTCGACCCCATGCCTCACGCCGCGCAGCGGCACCCGCGAAGCGGGTGCTGCAAGCTGTTACCACACGGCGGGGCGGTCAATCCCTCCAGGGATACGGGGAGTTCAACTGGGAAGCGGAAGCAGAGTGGCGTTCCGGGCGGCAGCAACCGGTGAGTTCCTCAGCACGAGGGGTCCCGCTTTCTGTGGCGAGGTTTCCCTCTTTTGAATCCTGGTCGGCCGGGGGGCGTGTCTTGCTGGGGGCGCGGCCGTGCACACCTGTGCAGCGCAGGGACTCCTGGTCTTGGTAGTCCCTGCAGCTCGCGCCTTTAGTTGACTCAGATGTTCCCTCCTCCTCCTTTCACCAACCGCAGCTGATCGCACTCCAGTGGCCTTGACCCCACGCCTCACGCCGCGCAGCGGCACCCGCGAAGCGGGTGCTGCAAGCTGTTACCACACCCTCCACACTATCCAGGGATACGGGGAGTCCAACTGGGAAGCGGAAGCAGAGTGGCGTTCCAGGCGGCAGCAACCGGTGAGTTCCTCAGCACGAGGGTTTTAAAATATAAGTGGCCACATAAAAACATACATCTGGGGACTCTAGATTAAACACTAATTTCATTGCGGTTTGTAAATGATGCGTATTATATTTTAAAAAGATGGGTTTCAAGTAATGTTTCCTAAAAGAGGTATAAAAAGTGCAAGATAGCATAAAGTGACACGTGCTCTGTTTTGATTTGCCATCACATGGGCACAGACAAGTTCCAGGTTTTTTAGGCACAGGGAAAGCCAGAAGGTGATGCACAATTCCTAAGCGGAGACAGGTTAACACAAATCGATGGGAGGGAATACTAACTATTACAAGGTAAAATTGGAAACCTACATTGATGTTATATTGTTGATAGAGATTGAATGTACTTTGTTTATTATATTTTTCCACTCTAGTCTCTGCTGTATATTTCAAAAACGAGACCTTCAACTCCCGCTTTGATAATATAGGATCCATTTTAAAATCATTAAAAATGTCCAGACCATACAATGTTTTATACCAATAATGTATATGGTTCAGCCAAGGAATATTTGATCGATGATCAAGTTTAATGCAATCAGGTATTACGTCCTGTGTAAACTTTGTCTCCTCCTTTGCCCATATTGAACGCCATAAGGACAAGGGACGGAGAGCAATCAGATCATTAACATAATACAAATCTAGTTCCTTGTTTATTAGCTCCTTTGAAGCCGTAGCTGGGGCACTGATTAATCTTTTTAAAAACACATTTTCCTTCCCCTGGACAGTTTTGGCACTCTGTGCATCGTACCCCCAAACTCCGGCCACATATATAGCTGACGAAATGCATCTGGCGTTAAAAAGGGTTAGCATTTCATGAATTCTGCGATCCCCTAGTTTAGCAGCAAAACTAAAAATACAGTTTGTATTCCTGGCCATTTTAAAAAGAACACTTTTTTGTTCATTTATCCATTTCCCATCTCCTGAGAAGGTAATGCCTAAATAACAGAAGCTATTAACAGATTCTAATTTCCCCACTTCTAAAAAAAAAGCTTGTGTTTTCTTGGTTTCTTACCACACACCATGGTAACCGTCTTCCCTTTATTAATTTTCAATTTCCTGTTTTCTATAAATACGTGGAATTGGTTAATTAAATGTTGCAGTCCATTATGGGTCCTAGAGAGGAGGACCGCATCGTCCGCGTATAAAAGGACTGGGATAGGGTTGCCTTTTATAGTTGGTGCGTCTGCATTAATCATTCTTGAAGTTGTATCAACATGATTAATGAAAAGAGAAAATAATAGGGGGGCGAGTACGCATCCTTGACGGATGCCTCTCTTGACTTCAAAGAAAGGGGTGCACTCACCATCTGTTCCAAACCTTACTTTGCTTGTTAGATTATTATACAAGCGGGCAAGCAGATGGATAATTTCAGTAGGGGCGCCCATTGCCAGTAGTGTGGGCCAGAGCAGTGCGTGTTCCACCAGATCGAACGCGGAACTCAAGTCGGCAAAGCATAGGTAAAGATTACCAGGTTTAGCTTTGGTATACTTGCCAACTATGAGTTCCAGGTTCACGCACTGCTCCATTGTTGCTATTCCCCTACGGAACCCATACTGCACAGGGGACAGGATGTTATTCTCCTCGGTCCAGGCTTCCAGTCTCACTAATAGGGCTTGACTAAGGATTTTAACTGTCGAGTCCAGAAGTGAGATTGGACGATAATTCCTTGCCTCTGACCTGGATCCTTTTTTGTAGAGGGGTATAATGATTGATTGGCCCCATGTCAGTGGTAAATTACCTTCTACCGCTTCATTAAAATAACGAGTCAAGATTGGAGCCCATAATAATATTTCATGTTTATAAAAGTCCATGGGTACCCCATCGGACCCAGGTGCTTTACCCCCTTACTGTTTTTAATTGCCTCTGTCACTTCATTTAATGTTAAAAACAACTGCATTTTCTTCCATTTAAAACATAAAGTAGACCCATCTGGATTAAAATCAGAGTTAAAAATCTCAGAGAAGTGTGCAATCCATGCAAGACAACTGACGTGCGAACTGACCTCAGGAATATTTTCATTTATAGTTTCCCAGAACAATTTATGGTTTCTAGTTGCAACGGCCATAACAAGTTTATTCCAGGCATCATTCTGTAACTCCCTTTTCCTAGTTGACAAGGCCAATTTGTAATTAATACGTTCTTCTCTAACTCTTTCTTTATCTCTGGGTTTAACATCAAGTACACTTTTCAACTTTTTCAGAGTCTTGGCACAATGTTTGTCAAACCACACAGTTTTGTTTCTTTTAATCCTTCTATTTCTTTTTAACAAGGAATTTTCAACTGTGCATGTAATTTTCATAAAATTAGAGAGAACGACTGATGCTATCACATTAGGTGCAAGGCAATATTAAACCTCTCTGGTGCATTTACAAATAACATCCTTTGTTAACTTGTTAGGGTCAATTTTAGCCCATTTAATTCTCGTACCATTTGGTCTCACAGCGGAAATCCCATGGACAGATCTACCGTGCACACGGTTTTTGGGCCCCAGCCCATTAACTCCACTGAAATGCTGTTGTGATCACTCACAGGCTGCTCTATTACCCAAACATTGGAAAAAAACGAACCATTAGACAATAAAATATGGTCAATATTAGAATGGGCATCTCTCCCCCTAAATGTTGGGCACATTTCTTTATTTTAGTTTTTTGTACATTCAAGCAGTTCCAGATTAAATTTGGCTATTAAGTTATTCAATGCGCTGCCATAATTACTGTGCGGGAAATGATTAACGTAAACGCTATCACCCCCTGCATAATCCTCGTGATGACCACAAATCCCCTTCTGAGCATGTCTACAGGCTTGAATGTTAAAGTCGCTTGTCCACAGTATTGCAAAATTGTTCTTAGAGAGAACAATTGCAGCTTCAATAGCACATTCAACGTCGGGGACAATCTTATCTCGTTTAGGGCCCACAATATTATTATAAAAATTTACAATAATTAAGTCCCTGCCATGACTGTGTGTTAGTCGCAATACAGACGCATGCTGGCAAACTGGCAAACTACAGTGTGTCCCCCAACATTAAATTCCGTTAATTTAGTTGAAACCAAAGTCAGTAGGCCACCCTTAGCTCCACCAGCCTTGGAAGCTACTGCTGCCACACTGTAGGAGGTATAACCTTCAACTTCTATTTGTTCTGTATGCCATGTCTCTTGTAGACAAATAATATCATAACCACATGTGATGAAGTTATCCCAAAACGGGGTGCATAATTTTGAAGTGATTCCCGCTATATTCCAGGTACCAATTATAAGGGAGTCAGCACAATTGGTACCTGTACTTTCGGGGTGATTAGACAAAAATGAGGCTTCCAAACTTACAATCGGAATAACGTTAGCATTAACATTTGTTGCAGTTATATTATCATCTATAACATTATCTGTAACAGTGCCTGTACATAGCACATTATTTGGCAATAATAGATGTGGCTCAGTTATAGTTTTTAAACAACTTTCGTCACCCGACTCCTTTTCCAAGGTTAATGTATCACCTATTTCAATGCTTCCAAAATGCGGGGTCAAGGGTAAATCAGCCAGTCAGTTGTTCTCCTCAAGTGAGTTGAGCAACTGAAATCTATTAGAAGTTGGGAGCAGAAAGTTGTCATATAGATTAGGGAGTAAAGGGGGACAGATGGGTACAACATTAGGATACTTAATAAAGGCCGCTCTTGGATGTTGGAAATTATGTGTAATAATTTGTCTTCCTGACTGGTTCCTATAGAAGTAGTCTAGTGGGAACAGCGTGATGTTATATTCGTGACTCGATGGCATAGGTGCGTGTAAGATCAAATCTCTCGCCCATTCTGTAGTCCTAAAATTTATGATTTTACAGTCCCCATCTATCTCCTTTTTATTTGGTCCCACCCAACCTACCCTCTGTGTGGTTATAATCTCTTCAGCACCTCGTATTGGGAAACCACAGTTTTTCACCAACCAGTACAGGGTTTTATTTTTTAAGGTTTCTTGATTTTCAAATTGGTTGGGCAACAACTTGGGGATATTAGCAATTATTGCTACAAACGGTCTACAATCAGGTGGCAAATTAATAGTGGCTGGAATGACGTTATTAATATGGCGCCTCGGTACAGGTAGGCTCTGATTATTATTTGCCGGGTCATTGGTGTTTCTTTGACCCCCAACTACTTTTTGCCCACCCACTATCTTAGGGATGGTGGGTGTTGGCATCTGCCTTCCACTTGTAGAAGGTACCGGGTTTGCCGCTACAGTGGGCACACTTGGAGTACGATTTACTGTATTTAATTTGTTTTTGCTCAGATTCCCAGATTCTATATTAGTTGTGTGGGGTCTGACTTGCGTACCCAGGTGTTCTAGGACATCCAAGTTGGCTATGCCCAATTTCTCCAGGTTCTCTATTTTTTTACTTAGAGTTTCTAGAGATACCATCAGTGGTGCAATATAAGTTTTTACCACTTTCTCGAGGCATGCTGTGAGTACCTCGACATTTGTTGGGGTTAGAATTTCCAGCAATTGTGTATCCTTTACATGTCTCCCTCCACTGTTCAGCTGTATCTCACCCTCTCTTTCATTGGTTTCTATTGTTTGTATAGCCCTCTTCTTTTTTCTTCTGTATGTTTTAGGCTGTTTGTTAATTATTAACCTTTTACGACTTTGGGTAAACTTCCTTTTAGAGGGTACAGGCTCACAGTCAGTTTCACTACTTGACAGACTGATATCACTAATTTGTACAGTTGGAATGGCAGTATTGGTATCACGACCATCCAATTCCATAATGTTTACAGGCACATCACTATATGTTTGGGGCTGTGGCAATATACTAGCTGACAGGTCAGGTGTTATTGACAGTCTACTCTCCCTAGTACAAGAAACAGTAGGTACTAAAGGTTGTGGTACATCTGGTTGGCTTAAGTCATACCTTGGCAAACCGGCAAATGATTCCAACAAAAGTGAATCATGAGACATAGTTGTTTCATTTCTAACGCTAACATGTGTATTAATAATTGCTGGCGTTTGACTTATTAAACACATACTCGCCGGTAAAGAGAGTCTTCTTTCCGTATTTTCGATAGCGTTAACAACCACTCCAATAGTTTGTTGCAGCATCCTATCAATTGCAGTTAAAGTGGGTAGAGGGGTTTGCGCCAAAGTTTGTTTCCTTGTGGTTGAGCGTGTATGCATCGGTGTTTTTCTATCCGTCACTCTGCTCTTACTTTTACTTTTGACTTCCATCAGGCCGGTTACACACTGTTATATTTAGACGTCCACAGGAAGGGGTGATTACCTTGGAAATGCGGGGGGTGGCAAAAGTCTGGGGGGTAGTCCTGTCCGGTCTGCTGCGGTCTCTGAGGGCCTCAGAGGGCCCGCCCTTTGCCCGGGCTTAGCCCGGCGCGTCCCGTGAACGTTTTTCACAGATGATAATATGTTGAAGGTAATAATAAAAATTGGCATTTTTAAAAAAAAGAAAATACTTACGATTTTTACCAGGGTAAAGTCACTGTTTCACTTACAATAAGGATTTGTTTAGGAAGCATGCTGCAAAGCATATGAGATTACTTAATATTGCTATATATAATTCGAAAAAATAGCTTACGTGACATTCTTCATAAAATATGCACATTCAAACACTTTGGATATGTATGTTTAATTTGAAGTAAGGTAAAGTTTCACAATTTCAGTCTTGACTATATTTCATTAAACAAATAGTTAAGAGAAAAAAAGCAAAAAAAAAGCATGCTTGCTAGGACATAGTCATATCGCAGACTGTCATACTACAACCATACTTAAGAAACAACTCAGCACAGCATCATCTTTCCAAAGGTGCTTGTGTCACTAGTTATGCCACTCCCAGTTTTTTATTGAAGAAATGCTTTGGTAATACAATCCTATTCATTTGTACAATGAGCACTACAAGTCCCAGAATTCTGTGAAAAAAATAGCTGAATGATACACAATTGTATGGACATTTTGCACCTATGACTATGCTAAAAGTGACAAATAACACATGAGAGGACAACTCTTCCACCACTCATGCAAACACCGGTGACAAATACTGAATTACATAATAAAGTGCATGTATTTACCATCTTTCTGCAGCTAAAACTCTCCCAGCTGTGCATAGAGACCCAACAAGGCAACTTGTAGGACCCTCCGGTTCGGTGGGGCCAGGCGGGGCGCTTTGTATGCAGCTGGGAGAACACATCCATAATGTCCTGGGTCTTTGTTTGAGCCAAGTGTTGCAAGTCCTCCAGCATTTTCTGAACATTTTGACCCACCGTTTGTACACTCCCTTACACTGCAGGATGTGGTAATGTCCATCTAATTTGGGCATGTGCTGCATTACTCGGCTAGCTATCTGTTCACACAAAAACCTGAGGGTACTTTGCAAGCACCACCTCACTAAATATATTTAATTCAGTCTCACTGTGGGGGGGGGTGCCTTCTCATCAAAATACTTGGCCATGTTGGGGCCATAAATGATGCAAACAGCAGCAGGGTGTATCAGGATGCGTATCTGAGTAGAGAAGGGCACTGAATGAATTAAAAATGGTCAACTTCCTATTCCTGTATGTCATTTTCTGTGTATTCTCCGCTGCGACTGCAGAATCTCAGAACAAAGGGCAGAGTCCTGCATGCAAAGAGGAACTATTGGATGTCTGTATAGTCCGTAAGAAATGTGATTATGTTTTCATAAAAATAAAAAAATAAAAAAATTAAAGCATATTTTGAGCTCCAGTCGAATGAGTTGTCACATAAAATAGACAAAAACTGTTAAGTTTTGTTATGTTTCATGTGTGTCAATAAACTGTTCTGTGACTCAATTTATTCCCACATTTAGTAGTTACTTGCGCTTATCCATCGTTTTCATTGCAAGGCCAGGTTAAGCCTTACCTGCATTTACAAAGTCAAACAAAGATGATTTCTAAATATATATATATATATATATCCCTTCTTTCACAGAAACAAGCGCAGACTGTCACGTCTTGCTCCCAGTGCTCTTGTGCCCACCACCAGGGAGCTGAATTGTGAGACTTTCCACTGTCATAATATGCTTCTGGACCCTCCCCTTCATGCATATATTGACTTCCAGCCATTTTGACAATATTTGGTAAATGACATCCAATCCCAATCCATGCTGGGTTTTGTGGAAGCCAGCCTGCTCATGCCTGAATATCCATTACCTAGAACTCCCTGCTCACTGCTTTGTCTCCATCCCTGCAGGCCAAGGATGGGTGGAAGAATTCAGCTCACCTGTGGCTGGCTGCTGCTAACCTGCTCACACCTGATGCATGCAATTACTGTGAGCTCTACGACTGTGAAGCCATCTAAACCTCCTCATCAATGTGGATCATATAGACCAATTGCCTTCTTAAACATCAAAATATTTACAAAGATCCAGATGAATAATCTAGCAGGGCTTTGGCTCATGTTTGTTTCTTCTTATCAGAATGACTTTATTAGACAAAGCCAGACAGGGAATAACATTCCACTGATGGCCAATGCTATTGAATGAAGGTAAGCAGCTGCATCTCTTGTTGTTAGATGGGGGAATGTTTGACCAGGTCAACTGGCAATTTTGACCAAGGGTTTGACCCAGGTGACTGTAGGTTCACTTTTAAAATTTTATATCCTGGGAAATCTTTTAACAGTATCTACAAGGATTAAAACCTGTGGTCTTCTGTCTATCTACAGGAACCTGTCAGGGATATGCCTTCTCTCCATCTTTGTTTGTATTGTGCATTAAACCCCTTATACAAAAGTTCAAATCAAAGGCCCACATACAGGGTCTCCCTTTGGGGTACACGCAGTTAGAGATGATTATATTCGTCTGCGATACTCTATGATAATAACCTCTCCCAGTGACTTACTGGCCACTCTTAAGGCTGCACCACATGAGTATAGGGAGCTGTCCGGCTTAACATCGTTTTATAAAGAGTTAGTGGGAATAGGGCTGTGGCCCTTCAACAGTCACCCAAATTTTAACAGCTTGTTGAAACTACAGGTCTTTCATGTGAGCAGTAGCTTCCAAAACCTAGGTGTATCCATCCCCCAGAACGCCTCTGATATGTTCCTTTTTTCCATCCCACCTCTTCTTGATAGTGGAGGGGTAGATCATTTTACTGCCGTAAGAAGATTTTTTATCACAGCTGTTATATATATACTGTTAGAGTTCTGTAGTGTAGTTCCTATATTCCCAATAGGATCTGCACATTGGAAAAATATAAACAGCAGTGTAGACGTAGGACTGAGGTCGACTAGGTCTCTACTGACTATATTAGACTTAATTAGTTTTGCCAGCTAGCTCAGAGGTCACTAGAAACTTTCTCGAATGTTCAGGAAAGAGTTAACTCTCCTGATTTAGACAAGAAGGGATTCGTTTCTGACAACCACATAAACATGACCACTTTGCTCCCTCAGAATAAAGAGTGTATCTCTAGAGTCGTGTGAAAACAATAGATGGTTATTTCACTCAGTCAATCGTGCATACTTAGTTTCACCAGAGTGCAGAGAAATAGAGAGTCAGGCGTTTTCAATAAAAGGTGTTATTTATTGAGCAGTCTTCTTTCTCATGCAAGAGAAATGAATTGCCACAATTGCAATACTTGACCTGACCTAAGCCTAATATGTGGGAAGAAGTAAGTAAGTTGCAGTTTAAGTTAAGTTGGTTTTTTGCTAAGGAATCTGAATCAAGAATTCTCTTAAGGGTTTAGTCTGCTCCGTACCTCTGTAATAGAAGGTAGGAGGTCTTGTATCTCTCTCTCTCAGGACTCGATCTCCCAGCAACCCACAAGGGTGACTGGAAACACCAGAGCTGGAATTTTCTCGGCTGGAGAAAAAGACAGCGTCTTTCTCAGTCCGTTAAAAGGGAGGGGCGGCTTCATTCGGCGGGTAAGTCGATAGCCACTGTGCTCCAAACCACAGTGTGTTTGCTTAAGGCAACATTGGTATATTTATACCTGAAAGGTGTTGGGTTTGACGTAAGGTTGGACATAAGACGTCACTAAGAACTAACAGTTCTTTCTGGACTCTAGGAGTTCTTGTGCAAATCAAAACAAGAGCTCGGGGATTTCCCGGGCTGCTGGAGGCTTGGTTTGTTTAAAGAACGCGTTGTACTTTCTAGGAGTCTACGGGAGTAGCCTTGCCGTATTTGGACTGCATGCGCTATTACTAAATATGGATATGATTCTTATGCCTTTATAAGGATGTTATTTATTATAACCATATAAGGGCATAAATCGGGAATATCGAATTAGGGTCCTAGATAGAAACACAACACCCACTCCACGTACTAATGTCCATCATTACTAAAAACTAAGCAATATTAAACATATAATGATGCATGTGTGTTTTCCAACCCACCCCAAAATACATTATTCACATTTGAAATGGTATATGGTAAATACACGAAAATGAGTATTGGTACTGTACGCTTTTCAAGCAGTGTTATCATTCAGTTAAATGCATATACATATCAGCTGAATGAATTGCGAAAATTACACATGAAATGGCTCTAAATACAGAAAAGAAGGTCGAGACCATTTCATCACATATTTATACAAATGCTGTACATGTTTTAGAGGCTGAGGTAATATATTGTCTCTAGAGTTCCTAAAATAGAAGCTCTGTTCTCTAAGAATAGTTCTACTTTAAGCACAGTACCATGTGCCTGAAAAAATGTAAATATTTTGGAAATGGAAAAAATAATTTCGCTTTCAGGGGAAAAAATAGTTCTTGTGTTTATCAAAAAACTGAAGGCGGAATTCAGAGTTCAGGGAACGCTGTGTGCTCGTTTTTTTAAAAAGTTATTCTCGTTGTTCGGGGGAGAACATCATATCAGACAGGCTTGCAAAAAATTGGTCTACAACATCAGGTGAAAGTTCGACCAAGTTCGAAAATGCTGAAATTGTGCATATGTGAGAATGATTGCAATCATCGATGTCAGGATCAGCAATGCTTTCAGAAGGTTGTACCTGTGTGGTGCTGCTTTCATCTCGTACTCCACCGCCACCTACTCGTAGTGGTGAAGTCTCAATGAATGCCGTCATCAGAATAGGTAGCCGCTGGGGACAACACGATGCATGAGTCAGTACCGGACCTAGCAAAGTATCTATATCCATTGGTACTGCTGATGGTAGGGTAAGACAGACGTCCAACACGCATTCTTCTCTGCATAGCATACATCGAAGCACAGGTAAGATGCAATCTTGCCAGATTGGTCTGAATGAAAGAAACCAAGTTCTACTTAGATCTCTTAGCTGGGCAAATATGAGGACTTTAGTGATGCGGTCCCGGTAGCGTATAGCTAGGAGCGTTTCTCCCATCGTTGCTGGTGTCTTGTTTGTGGCTTGGCTTACCATATCGAAGCGGAAGAATCAAAAATAAAATTCCTGCTACGAGTCCCAAAATAGGAGGCAGGCCACAAAATAATGAATGCACAAAATTCGGAAAAATGCCCAGAACTGTTTCAAAGAGTGCTAACAGTCCCAAAAAAACTGTCTTAAATACATTTGCGATGCCACTGGTATCAGACATGTTTAAGATTTGACTTAACATTTCTACGAAATGGACGGGGCAATTTGTTGATAATAGGGAATGTATGTCTGCCGCTGTCCTTGCAACTTGCAGATCATACGCCTCTTTGGACGAGGTTAAAGGCAAAGTTATCTGTAAAAGAATTGACTTCATTCTGCTTAAAGTATCAATTTTAATAGAAGAGATATTCAAAGAAGGCCATAACGCAGCCTCCATGTCTGGATTGCTGTGTGGATACAATACTTGCATACAGCAAATGACCCTGGAAGTGACGGTTACGAGATAGGCTTTTCCTGGCACCATGCCACAACAGCTGTGGTCACTTATTAGAACATAGCTGTTTAAAAAATGGCTCTATCTGTTTTGCAGGAGTGCCATGCAGGTGACATGAAAGGTTGTTTGAAGACCCTTTGCAGGCTCCATGCAAGTTAATACCTTGACACAGAAGTGTACCACTTAGTGATTTTTTACAATTGTTACCACTAAGGAATACTTCCTTTTTTCCTTCACTATAACATTTGTGTGTGTAAGGGTAAGTCCCAGGTTGATTTGATGTATCGTTTACCCAACCTTTCATACTGGCCTGCTGGTATATACTCTTGGCAATGAGAATCCTACAGAGGAGATCACCACAGCGATTGGTATCATGGTAGAGGAAGCTAAGGCTAATGACTGGATCACCCTACAAGAAGCGGAGTTCCTTGTACAAAAATCACCAAGGACTCCGTACTTCTACATTTTGCCCAAAATCCATAAAGCAGTGCGACCCCCTCCCGGGAGACCTATTGTCTCCGGGATGGGGTCCCTGCTAGAACCCCTCTCGGAGTTTTGTGATTTCTACTTGAAACCCATGGTCCAAAAATTACCCACTTACTTGAGGGATACCCTAGATGTCCTTAATCTATTGAAGGAAATTCCGTTCAACCCTGAGGAGGAATTCCTAATAGGGCTTGATATCGAAGCCCTATATACAAACATTCCGCAGCGGGAAACCCTCAGGGTATTGGAAACATTACTTTTTGAACGTGAGTGGCCATATGAAACACCGCAGACCTTCATCCTACATTTGGCCGAAATTGCCTTAACTAGGAACTTTTTTGAATTTGAGGGGTCCATCTACCTTCAAACCCATGGTACCTCAATGGGGAGCGTTTTCGCCCCCAGCCTGGCATGGATATATGTAGGCGCGTTTGAACATTTAACCATCTTGGACACCAACGGACCTTGGTTTGACAACCTCCGACTATGGCGTTGTTACATCGATGACGTCCTAATAATCTGGAGGGGGATAAACCATCAGTAGATCGCTTTTTGGAATGGCTCAATGCCCAAAATCCTTTCTTACATTTTACCTCTACCATCACCTCAACACAATTACCTTTCCTAGACTTAGTGATTGAAGCCTCCAATGGGACCCTGAAGACGAAGGTGTTTCACAAACCCACGGATAAGAATTCCCTATTGGAATTTGGGAGCTTGTAAATGTAAATGTAAATGTATGAAACTTATATAGCGCAGGACTTACCCTGGGGCATCTCCGCGCTTGCTTAGGGAACCCGTCCTGGTATTCCCCTGTGAGATAGCCCTGGAAGGGTATCCACAAGGTGAAAGCCAGGCACCCCGCCGCGAAGGGCCAATGTGGAGATTAAGCAAGCTATTGCCCAGAGTCGCAGAGTGTGAACCCGTGAGTCGAGAAGGCACCGGGGCAAGAATTATCGTGTCCGTGGGATTATTGAGCCCAAGACCCGCCGAGGCGGGGAATTGAACCCTGGTCCAGGGCCGAAACTCAAGCTCCAGGTCTGCCGCCTCTAACCCCTGAGCCACACTTCTCCTGAGCTTCCACCCCGCTCCTTGCGGGAGAACTTACCCGTGGGCCAATTCTTCCAGATCCGGAGAAATTGTTCAGAAATAGAAGATTTCCAATCTGAATCAGAGGTATTGACTAAAAAACTCCAACGAAGAGGATACCCACCCAAAATAATCAAAAAAGCTAAGAAAAGGGCCCTCAATACGAACCGAGAGGCATTACTTGTGAAAACCGTGAACCCAGAAATGAACAAACCAGTTTTCGTGTCAATCTTTAATACGGCCTCACATCATATTAAACGCTTGGTAATGCATAATTGGAAAATCTTGAACACAGGGGGAATGAACAATCCACCACCTCTTTTTTCATTTAGACAAAAAAGATTTACTGGTACACACCAGACCCAGGGATCTGGGGGGAGTAAAGGAGACCAACACACTACCAGGTCTACCAAAACTGACTGGCCACACGAGGTATAGGTCATGTAGTGTTTGCCATCTCACACGTAATTCCAAAACCATAGATCTAGGCCTCCGCACCCCCTGGGAACAACAAACTCATACCAACTGTAATTCCCAGGGGGTAATATACTTGATCACATGCCCTTGTCATTTAATGTATGTAGGGATGACAAGTAGGAAGGTACGTGTGAGAATCACTGAACATCGCAGTACCATCAGGTGCGGGAAGACAAATACCTGTATATACTTTTCACCTCATTGTTCCCTCTATATATTTACTTGCAGATTGTGTTCTCTTGGCGTCCTGTACACCGGACACCAGTGCAAGTGTTTGTAATACATCAACTCGGTAAGTGAAACGACTGTGTGTTACACCTACAGTGGGGGAATTACAACAGTTTTGGATACTGTTGGTTTGAATTGGTTTTTGGACTGTGTATAGTGTTACTAAGTACTTGGGACTGTTGTCTGCACCAAGACAGATACATGGTCTAATACAAGGTATGCATGCCTTAGATTTTTAGACTACATAGGGACTCTTAAGGTTGTTATTAAAGTAGCCTATGCACGACAATGCATCTGGGGCTTTCTAAAACTTATCAGACACACCACTTATTGGCCCAAAATTAAATTAAGTATAATATTGAAAGTTGGAATGGGTGGATATACATAAGGGTCCTTATCCGCCCCCTCTGTTCTTCTTTCTTTGCCACAGTGATTGTTTTCCCACACTTAAGGGGACACTCTCCATATATTACACAGGATTGGTAAGGATTGCTTGGACCTACCTCCCTGTAGGGGTAATAACTTTCTCTCAGATTACGGGGGTACCCCGAGAGAAACCGAATGCGACGGTCCTGACGAAGACCGGAGTGACCATACAGGCACATCAAGAGTGGTCGAAACATGTTGACTCTGGCAGTGGTAGGAGGGAAGCCTTGAGGTTCCTAATTATCTCCTGAAGGCATTTTCCCATCCTCTGTTCTTTCATCTTTTTAATCCTGGTAGAGGTGCCAAGTAACATTTAATAAAGTTGGTTTTCTAGTTGACACCTTTAATCAGTTTTAAATCACTCCTCATACTGCACAATTTCTTTGTCGCACTTTTCGGTTTGGAAACACATGGTGTTTGCACTATTTTCACCACAGTGGATGTGTTAAGTGTTGTGTCTGTTTAGTTTGTTTGACTATATGTTGTGTTAAGTGGAATTTATTATTTTTTCCCCCTCCCTTATGCTCCGTCCTGTGTGGGGTACACCAGGGCGTATTGTAAGCAGGCCCAATGATGAAGCATGTCACATACCTTGGTATGTGAGTGAGCGCAGTTTTTCCAAATAGAGTGATTTGCCCTATGGGGGCTGGCTCTATCTTTTACCACATTAGTACATATGGTATTATTATTTACTCTTCCCACCCCTTTTGTGTGTACACTATTGATCTCTGGGGGTTCGGGGTGGCAGAGTATAAATAGTCTTTAACCCTCGCCCCTTCTTTGTGATTATACTTACCTTACACACACAAATGTTATAGTGAAGGAAGAAAGGAAGTATTCCTTAGTGGTAACCACTGTAAACAAGCATTGGAAATGCAATAGGTCTCGCATTAGGAAAGTTTGAGCTATTGGTCTTATAAATGATTTTTTTTTTATTTATGTGTTGTTTTTTGAAATAGGTAAGTTAATAGCTTTGTCATTTACAATGCCAATAGTTATATCTTTTGCAAATGTGACACCTATAGCATTTGTAATGCAACATGTTTTGTATTTACGTGACTTAGATGTATTGATATTACAAATAACAATGGCTTTTAATTTTTTTAAATAATTAATACTTAAATAATTTATTTAATTTGTAATGTCAATAGCTTAAACTTTTGTAAATAACTTTTGTGAAGATTATATTCAGTGTTTTTTATTGCGACGAAAATCTAAGAACAGAAGTGAAATATTAACATATTTTTGTGATTTGTAATAAAGCTTGAAAGCTTGAAAACAGCTTGAAACATTGAAAGAACATATTTGAACCAGTGATGCTGTGGTGGTGCTGAGTGATGCTGTGGTTGCGCTGAGTGATGCAGTGGTTGCGCTGAGTGATGCTGTGGTTGCGCTGAGTGATGCTGTGGTTGCGCTGAGGGATGCCGGGGTTGCGCTGAGTGATGCCGGGGTTGCGCTGAGTGATGCCGAGGTTGCGCTGAGTGATGCTGTGGTTGCGCTGAGTGATGCTGTGGTTACGCTGAGTGATGCTGTGGTGGTGCTAAGTGATGCTGTGGTGGTGCTGAGTGATGCTGTGGTGGTGCTGAGTGATGCTGTAGTGGTGCTGAGTGATGCTGTGGTGGTGCTGAGTGGTGCTGAGTGATGCTGTGGTGGTGCTGAGTGATGCTGTGGTGGTGCTGAGTGATGCAGTGGTGGTGCTGAGTGATGCAGTGGTGGTGCTGAGTAGGAGATGGGGAGAGGGAGAAAAAGGAGAGCAGGGAGAGGGAGAGAGGAGAGAGGGGGGGAGAGAGGAGAGAGAGAGAGATGGGGAGAGAGAGGAGAGAGAGACGGAGACGGGGAGAGAGGCGGAGACGGGGAGAGAGGAGAGGGAAAGGGAGATAGGGAGAGGGGAGATAGGGAGAGGGAAGTGAGGGAAAGGGAGAGAGGGAAAGGGAGAGAGGGAAGGAGAGGGAGGGAAAGGGAGAGAGGGAAAGGGAGAGAGGGTAGAGGGAGAGAGGGTAGAGGGAGAGAGGGTAGAGGGAGAGAGGGTAGAGGGAGAGAGGGAGGGTAAGAAGAGAGGGGGATGATGAGAGCGAAGGACGGAGGGCAGAGAGAGAGGGGAGGGAGGGAGAGAGAGAGAGGAGAGCAAGCAGAGGGGGAGATGGGGAGGGGGAGAAAAGAGTGCAGGGGTAAGGTAAAGAGAGGGAGAGAGGAGAGAGAGGGGGAGAGAGGAGAGAGTGAAGGAGAGGGTGAGAGAGGAGAGAGGAAAGTGAGGGAAAGGGAGAGAGGTAGACGGAGAGAGGGAGAGGGAGAGAGTGAGGGGAGGATGAGAGAGGGAGGACGAGAGGGAAGGGAGGAGAGGGAGTGGAGTGCGAGAGGGAGAGAGAGAGGAGAGCAGGGAGAGGGATAGAGGAGGAGAGCAGGGAGAGGGATAGAGGAGGAGAGAGGGAGAACCATGTTATAGACTCCAGCACCATGAAATACCAGGAAGGCACGTTTGGTTTAGGAGCTTGATGCATAATAAAAAAAAGTCACAGACGCATTACTACACTTTAAAAGTTGTGGTGTACAACTGAAGGCACCTGCCGCATTCAAAATACTTCAGGTCCAGATCTGACATGAACACGCATCCTTTAAGTTGAGGAATAAGATCTTTGAGGTATGCTGACAGGTATACCATTGGGAGACTAGTATCTCCACAAGGAAGTACTTTAAAGACCGGGGGAAAAATACCTTTCCCGTTCATATTTGGCCACGTACGGCAAATTTGAAGATGTTTAGAGGGATCTACAGGCATTTCCCAATAGGCGCTAAGCATATGCCCTAAAACAAAGGAGGCCCCCGCACTAACAAATCACTTCTGTATAACGAACATTTTAAATATATTTGAACGATACTAAACATTTTTGGCTGTAAAGCAACGATCCAACTACCCTTCAATGAAGGCATCCTAATGCTACATTTAAAATCACTAAGTCCAGAGCAAACTCATAAAAAAGGTGTTCTTGAACATACACGGAAATGAACTAAACCGTTACTCCAGAACAGCAAATAAAAGGGCGACAAGCAACCTGCGCAAAGTTGTGGTGCTTGACAGCTACAGGCGCCTGGTACTACTAATACATTCAACAACATTATTTGACACAGTAAGGCTGACAACACACTTAATACAATAAAAAACCAATGCAACAAATTGCTCTACAAATGCCACTGGCGAGTTTCGATGTAGTTTCAATTTGATTGCTCACCGGAAATAATGGAAAGGGGCGACCACTCGGTCCCCCCGAACGTATGGTGGAGTACCCCGATTCCCCCGGGAGGCCATCTTGGGCGGGAGGCGAGTCTCGGCTGGTATGCCCGAAGCGGCGTAGCCAGGGCTCGCTTTTTTCCCGCCCTGGAGTGGGTTGTCCTAGACACTGAAGCCGCCAGCCACGCCCCCGGAGGCGGGCGGAGGCGGGTTTACGCCCGCCCGAAGACGGATAAAAGGAGCAACAAGCCAAGGAAGCATCCTCTTGTTCCTGTGCTCTGAAGCTGCACCTCCCCGCTGCACGTGAGCTCGAGACGGAACGAAGAGCCACTTTTGAGCGTTGTAATTTTGTTCTTGTTCTTTTAGATATCTTCGTTGGAGAATGCCGGGCAAGAAAGTCGGAAAACGGGTCGGTACCGATCAGATGCTCCGCATGCTTGTAAAGGACATGGCCGAGATGAAAAAGCAGATGGCGGCAATGAACGGGGTTGGAGGCCCGAAGCGAGTCGTCGGACCAGCATTGCCGGGAGTAGTCCCCAGCGGGAGAGGCAAGAGGTCCAAGAGGGGGGCACTTGGGGGGGAGGCCCCGGTTCCCGATACACCGATAGAGGAGCCAATCACGATTCCGAAGGAGGGGCGACCGATCCCCGTTGTAGTCACCCCCGTGAACGGGGAAGATATGCCTCCCGAGTTGGCTGCACAACTGGCAGCGTGGTTGGGAAAAGATAGTGAGGGCACCACGGCAGACGACGCCAGGGCAGTAATGAGGCAACTGCGAGAATCTAGAGAGGCTGCGAAGGCACCATCTTCTGTTCCCCCACAGGTTCCGGTGGGTGAGACCGCAGCGGGCACGAGTTCGGCAGCAAGTACAGCTCCTAGTTCAGGTAAGCGGCTATTGCCGATTGCGGGGGAGGGGTCTGTACCCTCACGAAGGGAGAAAGTGGCCCAGCATGTTCCACTCGAAGTTAAGGAAAAGATTTGGGCTGATAAGTATGTGAACATGTTTTCTTTGCTGACAGACCATTACGAGATCGAACATGTGAAGGGCCAAAAAGAGCTTCTGCATCCGAGTGTTTGGCGCGCCAAAATGGCCGCCTTTAAGGTTGATGAGAACATAGGTACCTGGGGCAGGGCGTTTGGCATATTCACCTCAATTATGGGGGAACGAAGGCCTGAGTTGTTGCCCGAGTTGCCCATATATCAGACACATATCATGGAGTATTCTCAATCATACGAGGGCAATCAGTGGTTTTGCTATGACAATATTTTTAGGAAGGCCAAAGAGCACGACCCAGCTCTGACCTGGGATTGTTATGACTCCATTTCTTGGCAAAAAATGGAGAATTCAGGCATGTTAAAGGTACCATTGTCGGGGGGTAACGGGGGTGAGTCTTCCCGCCAATCCTCTGGCACACCCTTTCGGACGGGTGCAGGTAACGAGCATCACTCGAAGTCGAGTGGCAACGCAGGTAAAAAGGGGATTTGTTGGAATTTTAACAGGGGAAAATGTACAAGGCCCCAAGGGTCATGCAAGTTTAGACACGAATGTGGGGGGTGTGGACAGTCCTCCCATCCCGAGACCATGTGCAGAGCCAAGACGGGTGATAACGGTGGTAGGGGAAGCGCCAAACAGGTCTGAAATAGTCCGAGGGGCGCCTTTACCTACCCCGGTTGACACCATGGCAATGATTCCTTGGCTCAATGAATACCCGGATCATGTCTCCGCTGGGGTGTTGCGAGACGGGTTTTCGTATGGTTTCCGCATTCCAGTGGGGGATTTTCAGGGTAAAACAAGTTGTAAGAACCAACTGTCGGTCCTGCAGCATACGGCGGTGGTACAAATAAAAATTGGGAAAGAGGTGACTCGAGGGCGGGTTGCCGGTCCGTTCGATTTACCACCGGTTGCTAACTTTGTTTGTTCCCCCTTAGGGGTGGTCTCCAAGAAGGACCCGGGTGAGTTTAGGCTAATACATAATTTGTCAGCCCCAAGAGGTCTTTCCGTGAATGATGCGATAGACCAGGAAGTGTGTTCGGTGCGGTACGCATCCTTCGATGAGGCCGTCGCCATGTTGAATCGCCTGGGGCCCGGGGCGCTGATGGCAAAATCAGACATCGAGTCAGCGTTCCGGTTGCTCCCGGTACACCCAGACGATCAGCGTCTCCTTGGTTTCATGTTTCAGGGTCGCTATTACATGGATAAATGTATGCCAATGGGATGCTCTATATCTTGTGCTTATTTTGAAAAGTTCAGTTGTTTTCTGCAATGGGTATTCACAAGAAAGTCGGGTTTTCAGCATGTTATGCATTATCTCGATGACTTTCTTTTCCTGGGGGCAGCCAGGGATCCAGAATGTGGACAGGCTTTAAAAGAATTTTGTGGCTTAATGAATCATTTTGGTGTGCCATTGGCACCAGGTAAGACTGTGGGTCCCTCGACTTCACTCGAGTTTCTTGGGATAGAGCTCGACTCGGAGGAAGGTTGTTTTCGGTTACCCAAAGAAAAGGTGGTAAAATTCAGGGCCTCCCTTGAAACATGTATTCGAGAGACTAAGGTAAACTTGCATCAATTGCAGCAAACGGTGGGCCAGTTGAATTTTGCCCTTAGAGTAATGCCAATGGCCCGCCCCTTTTCCCACTCGATTGCACAAGCCATGGTCGGTCTTAAGGAGGGACACCACCGCACGAGGCTCTCGGCAGAGATTCGCCAGGACATGCGCATTTGGTTGGCATTCCTGGCGGATTTCAATGGTCGAATTGTCTGGAACAAGCCGGCGGTGTCCTCCGAGGAGCTGGGGCTGTGGACAGATTCTGCGGGGAGTATAGGTTTTGGCGCCATATTCGGTACACAATGGTCGGCTCAAAAATGGCCGTCATGGTGGCACGAGTGCGGGCTGACGAGTAACATTGCTTTTCTGGAACTCTTCCCTATTTTGGTGGCCCTGAAAACATGGCCTGAGGGGTTCCGGGATCACTCTGTGGTGTTCTGGTCCGATAACATGACCGTGGTTGAGTGTATCAATAGTCAGGCAGCACGTTGCAAATGGATTCTGAGACTGCTCAAAGAAATTGTGTTATTGTGTATGCAGTTGAATGTGCTCTTTAGGGCAAGACATGTCCCGGGGGTGCTGAACCAAGCGGCTGATGCGCTTTCTCGTTTCCGTATGCAGGCCTTCTGGGGTTTTCTGCCCACAGCGGACCCGGTGGTGGCACCCTTTCCCGAAGCTCTCTGGTCTCTCGGTGCCCCGAACTACAAAACCTCGTGGGAGAGAGTTTAGCACCCAGGACGAGGAAGGCATATGAAGGGGCGTTCCATTCCTATTGGTCCTTTTTGGGTTCTGCTAGGGGGGAGCTTTGGGGCCAGGAAGAGCTTGTCGTAAAATTTTTGCTGTCTTTACATCAGGCAGGCAAATCAGTAGCTACGGCCCAGAGGCATCGGGCCGCCATTTCCTTTATGGCAAGGGCTCATGGGATCCAGGACCCGACAGCGTCTTTCGTAGTGCAGAAAGCGCTGCGTGGGTGGCAACGCCTTGAGGGTCGCAGAGTAGATGAGAGGCACCCGATAGGTCTGGATAGGTTGGCCCTGTTATTATCCGTACTCCCTGCGACATGTTCATCCCAGTATGAAACCGTGTTGTTCCGGGCCGCTTTTGCGTTAGCATTCCATGGGGCGATGCGGGTAAGCGAACTGGTGGCGAAGAACAAGCAGGATACGGTGGGGGGACTGTGCCGAGAGCACATTCAGGTTAAGGGGGAGACGATGATTGTCTCGTTTGTCAGGTCCAAGGCCGATCAGGGTGCGATCGGGGATTGCGTAGTCATACATCGGATTCCCGGATCTCCCATGTGCCCTGTTGTTTGTGTAGAGGAGTATCTAGCGCAGAGGGCGGCATCATGGGGGGGGGACCTTGTTGAGACACGCTGATGCCACCCCACTGACGAGGTTTCAGTTCCAGCGGGTGCTTACAATGGAAATTTCGGCCGCGGGCTTGGACCCCGGCGAGTTTGGGACCCATTCCTTTCGGATAGGGGCTGCTACTGAGGCTACAGCCAGGGGTCTGAGTGTAGAAAAAGTGAAACGTTTGGGGCGTTGGTCCTCGAATTGTTACAAAAGGTATGTGCGGTTGCACATGTTGTGAAGCTGCTATCATGTACTCACGCTTCTTGTTTTTGTTTGGTTTACAGTTTCGCAAGCTTACGAGGCGGGGCGGACTGTGCAGTCGACCCGACACCTGGGAACCAGCGGTCAAACATCACCGGCTGCGGAAAAAGTGGTGTGGGTCGTGGGCCACTCATACGTGAGGCGTGCCGCGGACGTATTCAAAGCAGGTGACATGATTCACATGGCTGGGGAATACGGGTACAGAGTGACCTTCTACGGAAGGGGCGGGCTCTGTATTGACCAGTTTCAATCCTTTTGCGAGGGTTTGTTAGGGCGGACAAGGTCACCGCCATCTATAATCATAGTCCATCTTGGGGGCAACGATTTGGTGACCACTGGTAGACGACTTCTTCTCGAGGCGATACTTTCCACAGTAAGTTGGTTGGCGAGAAGGGTTCCAGGGTGCACAATTGCATGGTCCCATATGATTCCACGTAAAGTGTGGCGGGGGGCAAATTCGGTTTCTGCTATAAATCATTCGGTGAAGAAAGTGAATAACAAATTGGGTAGATTGTTTCGTTCAAATGCACTGCATTCTATTCCTCATGGTTGTATCAAGGGAGACAGTATGTATTTGGGGGATGGGGTCCATTTGTCCCGGGTGGGCAATGAGTTACTCATAGGAGACCTCATAGCTTGGCTAAAGAGTTTAAACCATGACCTTTAGGCAGGAGTTTTTTGTGGGGGGTCCGGATAGCCGGTCAACTATCCGGCCTGTGGCGGTAAGGTCATGATCGGTGAGCAGTAATTGGAAGATCCCTATGGGGGGGGCGTCACCCATTACGGATGGGAGCGCCCGGGGGAGGTGGCCATTGGCCCCTCAACGGGGAGGCGGTCCCTTCTAAGGATGGGCCGCCGGAAGGAAAGGGAAGGCGGTCAAGGCCCCTTCCTGGATAGGAGGGGCTACGGGCCCCTCCTGGGAATTTCCCGGGGCCAGGACACCTGCGACGGCAGATGTGGTAAGTTGTGTGGGGTGGGGAGGGGGGTTTACGCTACCTTCTAGACACCTCACACGAGTCCTCGGACGACCATTAAATGGCGTCGAGTTCATTGGGGCCCCCGTCAAGTCAAGGGAAATTGGTAGATGCACATGAGGTACAGCCTCTGTGAGGTCGCCCCTCGCAAGTGGGAGGGGTAATTCTGGTTTAGGGATCTGACACCGGTTACGACCTTGCCGTTGGCCCTTAACGTTAGGATGTACAATTTCAAGTTAAAATGTTTTGAAGGATGTTAGTTTCGGCTAGGAGAACCTTTGTATTAGAAATATGTTAAGGTTAGCCAAACATCGTAATGTGGAAAAGAAATTGTACATAATATGAAACTGTTATTTTAATGTTTTCATTTTGTTTCATATTTTTAATAAATACGGCCGGGAGGGTCACTCCCTCCCGCCTTCCAAAAGTTCAGAACTGTTTCCGGTTTCCCATCCTTTGGGATTGTGTCGAGAGGGGGTGGCGGGTATCTCAGCCATATGGAAAGGGGCGACCACTCGGTCCCCCCGAACGTATGGTGGAGTACCCCGATCCCCCCGGGAGGCCATCTTGGGCGGGAGGCGCGTCTCGGCTGGTATGCCCGAAGCGGCTTAGCCGGGGCGCGCTTTTTTCCCGCCCTGGAGTGGGTTGTCCTAGACACTGAAGCTGCCAGCCACGCCCCCGGAGGTGGGCGGAGGCGGGTTTACGCCCGCCCGAAGACGGATAAAAGGAGCAACAAGCCAAGGAAGCATCCTCTTGTTCCTGTGCTCTGAAGCTGCACCTCCCCGCTGCACGTGAGCTCGAGACGGAACGAAGAGCCAATTTTGACCCACCCACCAGCCCCTGAAGACAGCAAGTGGTTTTGAAATAAAGTTTTGATGTGGTAACTCTATTTCTTACAGGTTGTGATGATTAAAGTGTTATTTGAGTATGCAATAAAGCGAAGGATTCTTTACAGTATGTTTTTAATTTTGAATAAAGTATTATTGCACCAGTGTTGATCAGTAATCATACGTGAAGCAGTTATGGTTGTTTTTAATTTAGTGATCTCAGTTAATTGTCGTATTTATTTTGGTCGGGCGGTAAGGTCATGATCGGTGAGCAGTAATTGGAAGATCCCTATGGGGGGGGCGTCACCCATTACGGATGGGAACGCCCGGGGGAGGTGGCCATTGGCCCCTCAACGGGGAGGCGGTCCCTTCTAAGGATGGGCCGCCGGAAGGAAAGGGAAGGCGGTCAAGGCCCCTTCCTGGATAGGAGGGGCTACGGGCCCCTCCTGGGAATTTCCCGGGGCCAGGACACCTGCGACGGCAGATGTGGTAAGTTGTGTGGGGTGGGGAGGGGGGTTTACGCTACCTTCTAGACACCTCACACGAGTCCTCGGACGACCATTAAATGGCATCGAGTTCATTGGGGCCCCCGTCAAGTCAAGGGAAATTGGTAGATGCACATGAGGTACAGCCTCTGTGCGGTCGCCCCTCGCAAGTGGGGGGGGTAATTCTGGTTTAGGGATCTGACACCGGTTACGACCTTGCCGTTGGCCCTTAACGTTAGGATGTACAATTTCAAGTTAAAATGTTTTTAAGGATGTTAGTTTCGGCTAGGAGAACCTTTGTATTAGAAATATGTTAAGGTTAGCCAAACATCGTAATGTGGAAAAGAAATTGTACATAATATGAAACTGTTATTTTAATGTTTTCATTTTGTTTCATATTTTTAATAAATACGGCCGGGAGGGTCACTCCCTCCCGCCTTCCAAAAGTTCAGAACTGTTTCCGGTTTCCCATCCTTTGGGATTGTGTCGAGAGGGGGTGGCGGGTATCTCAGCCATATTGAAAGCGGCTGGCTTCACGTTTAATGCTGTAACAAAAATTTATATTCATCGAACAATGTACTACGCGGTCTGTACATAATCGGCGATTTGCAGTCTTCTTTTAGTCCTGGTAACGGACTGACAGTACTGTGACAGCGGCCCCTCCCTCCACCCCCAAACGGTCATCTGCTGCAGATTAATCCAGCTCGGATCCCCAAGTGGTGCGACTGAAGCAAAAGACCCAGGGGAGGTGGACGTTACGAGCTGCTCGTCGAACAGGAAGGTCTCAGCAGCCATTTTCAGCGGTAAGCAGGAAAGACACGCTGGGAATGTTATAAAAAAAAAGGCCACAATATAAGCAGCCATTTCACAAGGAGCAGGAGTTCTGTGAACGGTTCTCATCAACCACCAAACGCAGCAGGGAGATTTTATTCTACACAGGTCAGAAATATGAGAAACAAAGGGATGAACGGAACATTGGGCAAAAAGTCTAAAAAGACAAGTTTGTAAGTGTTCAAAAACAATGTGACTCCTCGTTGTAAAACGTCAATTATTATTTAACAGTTTGGTTTTTTTAAATATATTTTACCTTAACAAAGATCTGCAAGAGAGTTGTACAAACTAGTGGAGGCGTGTCTGAGAAGCGGGCAGGGTCTCGCTGTCAGCAACACAGAAAAGGGACAAACAGGCAAGTTCGAGGCACGCGATCCTTTCGTGTAACGATCGTCATGAAAGTGGTGCATCTTGTCTTGTGGTCGCCGGTTTAGCTCTGCATCAAAACTGAAATGAAGCACTTATATACCCAGGTATTGTAAATGTCCGTGTAATTTTCTAATTATTGAATATGTAGTTCAATATATATTTCAAGCAAACTTACAACATGTAAAAAATGCAACATGTTTTTGTTCTTGCTCATAAATTCACATTGATTGCATTAAACAGATAAACGTCGCAACTTTTGTTTTTTTACCTGCAGATCCAGATTTAAAAGTGACACGGCAGGCAGGGGAGGGGGCGGAGCGGGGGTGTGGGAGGAGGGAGAGCGGATTAAGGAGAGCGGGAGGAGAAAGCGAGTAGTTTAGCGAGCCAAGACGGAGGGCATTGCTGTGGGGAGGGGAAGGAGAAATGCGACACGGCAGGCAGGGGAGGGGGCGGAGCGGGGGTGTGGGAGGAGTGCGGCTGAGGGAACAGACAGCGATTTGGTGCTGTGCACGCGCATTTTAGGTAATGCGCTTGCGCATTGACCTAAAACCGCACGGGCACAGCATCAAATCGCCAGTTGGGTAAAGTCTGTTTAAAGCCCTATAGTCTTGCTCTGCTCAATGCGCATGTGCATTGAGAGGCGAGACCTAAAAATCACTTAGTGGGACACTTCTGTGTCAAGGTAATAACTTGCATGGAGGCTGCGAAGGGTCTTCAAATAACCTTTCATGTCACCTGCATGGCACTCCTACAAAACAGATAGAGCCATTTTCTAGACAGCTTTCCAACGGCAGTTATGTTCTAATAAGTGACCACAGCTGTTGGGGCATGGTGCCAGGAAAACCCTATCTCGTAACCGTGACTTCCAGGGTCATTTGCTGTATGCAAGTATTGTATCCACACAGCAATCCAGACATAGAGGCTGCATTATGGCCTTCTTTGAATATCTCTTCTATTCGAAATGATACTTTAAGCAGAATGTAATCCATTCTTTTACAGACAACTGTGGCTTTAACCTCGTCCAAAGAGACGTATGAACTGCAAGTTGCAAGGACAGCGGCAGAGATACATTCCCTATTATCAACAAATTGTCCCATCCATTTCGTAGAAATGTTAAGTCAAATCTTAAACATGTCTGATACCAGTGGCATCGCACATGTATTTAAGACATTTTTTTCAGGATTGTTAGCACCCTTCGAAACAGTTCTGGGCATTTTCTCGAATTTTGTCCATTCATTATTTGGCGGGAATTTGATTTTTTATCCTTCTGCTCCGATATTGCAAGCCAAGCCACAGACAAGACTCCAGCAACGATCCTAGCTATACGCTACCGGGACCGCAACACTAAAGTCCTTGGATTTGCCCGGCTAAGAGATCTAACTACAACATAGTTTCTTTCATTCAGACCAATGTGGCAAGATTGCAACTTACCTGTGCTTCGATGTATGCTATGCTGAGAAGAATGAGTGTTGGACGTCTGTCTTACACTACCATCAGCAGTACCAATGGATATAGATACCTTGCTAGGTCCTGTAACGACTCATGCATCGTTTTGTCCCCAGCGGCTACCTATTCTGATGACGGCATTCATTGAGACTTCCCCACTACGAGTAGGTGGCGGTGGAGTACGAGATGAAAGCAGCACCACACAGGTACAACCTTCTGTGAGCATTGCTGATCCTGACATCTATTATAGCAATCATTCTCACATATGCACCATTTCGGCATTTTCGAACTTGGTCGAACTTTCACCTGATGTTGTAGACCAATTTTTTGCAAGCCTGTCTGATATGATGTTCTCCCGTGAACAACGAGAATAACTTTTAAAAACAATGAGCACACAGGGTTCCCTGACCTCTGAATTCGGCCTTCAGTTTTGATAAACAAAAAGCTACTGAAAAGATTTGGAACTATTTTTTCCCCTGAAAGCAAAATAATTTTTTTTCAATTCCAAAATATTTACCCTTTTTTCTGGCACATGGTACTCTGCTTAAAGTAGAACTATTCTTAGAGAACAAAGCTTCTATTTTAGGAACTCTAGAGACAATATTTTACCTCAGCCTCCAGCACATGTACAGCATTTGTATAAATATGTGATGAAATGGTCTCAACCTTCTTCTCTGTATTCAGAGCCATTTCATGTGTAATTTTCACAATTCATTCAGCTGATATATATATGCATTTAACTGAATGATGACACTGCTTAATAAGAGTACAGTACCAATACTAATTTTTGTGTATTTACCATATGCCATTTCAAATGTGAATTATGTATTTTGGGGTGGGTTGGAAAACACACATGCATCAATATATGTTTAATATTGCTTAGTTTTTAGTAATGATGGATATTAGTACGAGGAGTGGGTATTGTGTTTCTAGAGTCGTGTGAAAACAATAGACGGTTATTTCACTCAGTCAATCGTGCATACTTACTTTCACCAGAGTGCAGAGAAATAGAGAGACGGGCGTTTTCAATAAAATGTTATTTATTGAGCAGTCTTCTTTCTCATGCAAGAGAAATGAGTTGCCACAATTGCAATACTTATCATGAAGTAAAGTGCGTACAGTAAAAGGAGTATTATAAAATAATACTGTAAAACCATTGATATGGTTTCTTAGCCATATGATACTTTAAAAACAGATAAAATATATACATACATAAAAACATTGACTAACGTACTCAACTGGTGCTTCTAAGATACGCCTACCCCGGTGTACCTGGACCTAAGCCTAATACGTGGGAAGGAGTAAGTAATTTGCAGTTTAAGTTAAGTTGTTTTTTTGCCAAGGAATCTGAATCAAGAATTGTCTTAAGGGTTTAGTCAGCTTCGTACCTTGGTAATAGAATGTAGGAGGTCTTATATCTCTCCCTCTCAGGACTCGATCTCCCAGCAACCCGCAGGTAGAACAACTTTCCTGGAACATTAGAAGTGCCAGATGAGGAGGTCCTCTACAGATTAACCCTCCTTCAATTAAATTAATCAAACACTGTATCCTTGCCGCTAGTCGAGTGGTTGTTTTCCGGTGGAATGACCTAGTGACCCCCACCATGACTCTTCTATCCTGTTTATTGTCACATAAGATTAATGTGCTTACTCCTTTTATGGTACTGTAATACCAAAATAAAGACTTTTGATGATGATGACTCTTTGGTGGGTTAAGATTTGGGGCCTATATGCCATGGAAAGTGATACAGGTCTTACTTTTGAAAAAGTGTGGACCCCTTTCTTGACATATCTATGTAGCAGGTGCTGGCATGTGCCTGTGGCCTGATAGCTACTGAGAGCCTTATTGGCAGCAAAGTAGGCAACAATAATTGACGGGTGATGAGGAGCAAGGCAGTTTCTTGGGTATATGAGGGCCCCCCTCCTTGGTCCTCGAAGCCTGCTGTGCTTCAACTGTACTTGGATGGGGTGGTCACTTTTTCATGTGGTATGATAACTGAAGGGGCCATATGGAAAAAGTATTGGAGCTGTGGATTGCTTTGTTTTCTCCTGATTTTGTGTTTCTTGCCCTGGAGCAGTACTGTTTTCTTTTTTTATGTAAAAAGCGGACTGCTGATGGTGGACATGTTATTGGTTGTCTATGCCTTTTTTGGGCTTTTTCTCTCCAATAAACAAATATTAGTAAAAACAAGAATATGAAATCTAGGCTATATTTGAAATGGTGTTCACAGAATTGTTGATCAACACCAGTGCGGCCATTCTCAATATGAAAATGTACATCTTTATGAATGAGTTTGATCATGCCAGTTTAGTTATTAGGGCAGGGGAGCAAAAAGCAGGTCCAACAGTTTTTTTACACAGAAACAATGCCCTGTTCTTTGAGATGAGATTTTTTTAATAAAGCTAATTGACAATGTAATCTGGATGATTGGGTGACAAGACTTTGTTTTCTATTGGGGTTAAGTAGGCCATCAAAAGTCCAAGACACATCACTTAAATAGTTCATAACAGACATCAATAAAGAAGATTATCATTAAAACCTTAAATTCACCAATATTGTGAAATACTATAACCTTAAAAGAATATAGGAAATATGAACAGATAAAACACCAGTAAACAAAGGCTGCCTATGGAAAGAATTGTTGTAGTAGGGAATGAATGTAAGGAGAGAGGAAAGGAAACAGTATAGAGCTAGATAGTAAGGTGAGAGAGAAAAGAGAAAGTAAGGAGGTACAGAAACTCCCTGTTACTAATGAAGAAAAGATGACAAAAGCTGATAGACCTTAGCCACGAGTATTAGTGTGAAAATGAAGTATATGGTAAATGTTGAAGTGGGTGGAGCATAAAAGCAGAAGCCATCCCAAACTTGATCCTCACAGAGTGACAATATATAGGAAATAAAAATGAAGGATGATTTGCAAATAAGATATAAGTAAGAGGGTACTTTGATTGAATATTAGGTTGGTCATAACATAATGGATATTCTCTTAACCAGCGGAGAATATAGGAAGGAAGGAACTATATATTTCTCTTTCTTTATGTGTGTGGATGAATTATTTCAGAACTTCCGGTCTATCAAAGGTGGTTGTCTTGTCCTTATGGGTAACTTCAAAGAAACATAGAGGAATAATACTATAGCTCCCGTTCATGGAGAGGAGCAGAGAGCCAAACTCAAATCGAATTTTTTTCCCTGTGGGTGGCCATTGATCTGGCTACATTCTGACTGAAAAAATCTCATGACCAGACCATAACAATTGTTTATGTTACTTGGTACCTGAGGACTTTCATAAGGTCAGATTATTACAGAAAAAAGGCAGTCATTCCATGGATCCAGTGGATGCATGACATATGTGGTAGGCCAATATGATGAACTCATGAATAATAAGGTCAACAATATTGGGTACATTGATGTTAAGGAAGGGTGATTTTGGAGCCCTCTTTGCCCTAGGGGATATTATAAATTCTCAGTTTGTTGCATCTGTTGTAGACTTCTAATTCCTCTGTCTGCTTTTTTAATAGACCAGCTTCTTTGGACAGGGATTCTACTTCTGCCATTGCAGCTTAAGCATCACTAACCCGCTGTTCAACCTCTGTAAAAAGAACAATTGACGGACAAAATGCAGAACAATGTCATACATTAACCCCAGTACAGAGATCTGGGCCTAAATCCATCATTTGTTTGCTCACCATGCCATTCCAGTTTGGACCAAGCCATATGCATATTAGTCTTGAACCTGATCCCAATGGAACCTGTCCATCCCGAACTGCCAGGCCAGGTCCTCTCTGGATTGGAAACAAGCATCCTAGTACTGTTTTTGGGCTTTCAGCCCTCATCAGCCAGGATAGCTTGACTCCAGTGGCATGGAGAGTACGGGATACACATCTGGGCATATCCTCTCACTCGGGGTGACAAATTGCAAAACGAAAAATTGATTAACAACCTCTGTAAGCCTAGAATCCAAGTGACAATTTTTCTTCATCTAGTGACATTAGTATACATTTGTATTATGATATATCAAATATTCACTTTAGAAAGTCACTTAGTTAATTTTAGCTGGTCAAAGCCCTACTATTCCTCCTTTCAGATTCATTCCAAAGAGCATGCTCCGAAATTCGAAATTTTATTTATGAGTCTTGTAAAGCGCACTGACGCCTTGCAGGCATCCTGGCGCTGAGGCTCCATGAAAGGTGGAAAAGAGGTGTCACAAGGTGTTCAAGATGGCACACATGTAAGTCTGATGCATGGTCAGAATGTCTGTATGGTATTTTTGCCTGTGGACGACTGTTTTGGCATGTAAAGATTACTTACCAGAGTCTGTGATTTTGGTTATATATAACTCAGCTGCTCACCCACTAACTAAACCAGTCAATCACATTTACAATTCAATATCACCAACACTCACCAACCTCATGAAGATGGACAGTAGAGGGTTTTGCCTAAATAAAATATGATGAATTCTGAATGATTAACTATAAGTGGTTTGGTCATTTATTCATGTTTTTATACATTGGTAAAGGGGCAACATCTTGCATGACGTGCATGTCTTCAGGTATGGGTGTTTCTATAATATAGTATTGTATGAACGTGTCTAGGGAGCTATGGATACTGAGTAGAAGGGTAAAGCTCAGGTACATTTAAAGATTATTGATTGAGGGGCAGCAAATGGGAGGGGACATATATCTACTGAAGACACTAAAGGCTAAAGGGACATTATATTTATGTGAAAATGTCAGTTAAATCATACATTTTTACACTGAAATTAACCACTTATAGTTATGTCAGGAAACTATCAATTGTGTTCTAAAGAAACTGTAACTTGCACCCCGCCATGCACAGAATTGTTATTGATTATGTCATTTCAGATGCAGTATTGATGTTCTCAATGGTCTCATAAAACATGTAACAAGTGATGTAAAGTGAGAGATAATTAGGAGTGCTTGGCTACGGAGAAAGTTGTAGTTACTTTATGGTACAAGTGTAAAATATTATGTTTAAAGTGACATTTGCACTGAACTGTAATGACCCTTTAAACCTAGGGCTTCATTTACAATATTTTCGCCTTAGGGCAGCTCCAAAGCCTCCCTGTAGTGCTGCCCTACATAAAAAAAAGGGTTGGAATGTGCCGTATATATGAGATGAGACACGTTCCTGTTCCACTTTCACAGCGCTGGCACACAAATGACTACACCAACACAGGCACCTTTGTGGTATTGGGTTCTCCAAGCCTACATACTCCGCAAAACCCGCTACAGCTTATAAGATGTTGGCACGGAAACTGGAAAATGCAAAAGACAAGTTTATTAAGACCCCATGGGGTGGTGGTACATTCCTACAGCACCCTTCGGCAATGCAAGAAGTATCACACCGAACATCGGTGCAAGCCTTCTTTTATACAAATGTAGGCGGAACACTTTTACAGAGTTTTAGGTACATATATGGTCATTTTTGGAACACAGCCAACTCATGGGAGGAGTTACAACACCACTGGTCAGTTTGGAGGGACATTCCTAAGTGATGACTGTCCACTAGTACAAAGGGCTTAACTGCGCATGCGTGAGCTTGACCAGTACTAAAAATAGCCTGTTGCTGGGCAAATTCGAGTGGTCAGTAGTACAGAGAAAGGACAAAAGGGTATGCTGGCCACGAGCCGACGCATTCATATAAAATGGCCGCCGGCACATTCAAAATGGCTTCCGACAACCATAGTCAAGATAAGGGAAATTCGTGTAGCAAAAGCTTAACGCTAACCCGATCACCGTCAAATTACGACACCTTTGCAATATAGTGTAAGGGTGACCGTGTTGAAATCAGGTTGTTTATGTTGTTGAAGGGACACCTTCCCTCACTAAAACATTCCTTACACGTCACCCTTTCGGAGACGTAGGCTATGATGCATTTCCAGGTTTACCATTTAAAAGCCATGCAGAGCGGCTTTGCCTGACCTCGTAGATATGGGTAGGCTCAGCGGGTCACCAGAACGTCATTGAAAGCACTGGTGGCGCACTGGGCTTCAAAATAATCCACTTTGTATTTTCTAGTGAGTACCTAAGGCTTTTTCCTAATGTAATGTAAGATACTATTACAATTCCTAACTATAATATCAGTTTAACCTTTGTTACTTTCAGTGAATTTTCTTCTTTTACTGTGAAGATGTCCATGTTAGTGCGCGGCATCCGCTCGGGTGCCTCGCCCCCACTGTGCATGGCTGACTATGGGGCTGAGTTAGATCTCGGCGGATGGGTCAGTCCATCACAAACGGTGAGGGATATCCCATCCACTGAAATATAAGTCCCATTAAGTCCTATTGGATCTATAGTTCAGCGGACTGGAGATCCATCACCATTGCGGTGGAATACCCATTGCGCCAAGACCTATCCCATGTAACAAAATAAGGTAAGGCAGACGTACCGGCTTTGTCTAAGTCTCAGAGCACCAACATATAAAAAGCAGTGGGCTTATTGGCTTGAACAAGGGGTCAACATATCGACCTACGTAAAGCAGATCAATTGACTTTATCAGAAATGTGCAAGTGACCAATGTATATTTAAAAAATTCATACATTACAATTTAAATAATATTGATAATCACAAAATATGTTCAATAAAACATTCAAGAAAGTAAATATGTTTGAGGCTTTCTTAACACTTTTCAGGGCTCAAAATGCCTTGCATTGACTTCAAGCAGAGCGATAGCCCAGAGTTGCCGTTACCATTAGTGGTGGACCTGGGAATGTGTAAAAATGATGCGCCTTCCCAGGAGAGGCAGAACAAGGAGAAATATATTTATTTCTCCTCATTATTTTCTCTTCTTTGTGTGCTGCATTCGGAGGAAAATGTCTCAGAGGATTGATTGTATGCAGGGAGGTGTCCTGCTTACAATGCAGGTGCCCTTGCACCATGGTGTTAAATAACATGATTGATGACATCTGACAGATTACAGATGACATCAGATAATAACTGTGACACTGTCCCATGTGGTTTGTGGGCCTATTTTCAAACAACCTCTGCAACCCACATTAGGTGCACTCAGACTTTACCTTATTTAGCAAAGAGTACCTCTTCAACCCCAAGCTTTGTGAACTGAGCTCCATCTAACAGTTAAACTGCACTAGTCCAACTTGACTTCAAGCAGAGCAGTATCCCGTCAAAGAATAGTAATGCCGGAGCTGTAGTTAGATGGAATAATGTGCAAATATTCAATATGTATTCTGTCCTACTCGATTTCTGTTAATTCTTACAAAAGCAGGAAATTGGAGCTCTGAAAATGTGAAATACTAATGTTTCAGAATGAATCTCATCCATTAAAAAATGTGTTAGTTCAAACAGGCACTAAATAATTGATGTTTCTCTCAGAAGTATATAAATATGAATGCTATCATACCTTAACTTTCAAAACATCAAATCCATTTCATCCTATTTTTAGGTAAATGAATTCCTTCAGAAGATTCATTTCAAGACACCGGCAGGAGCTGAGATTGGTTTGGATGACAATGGGGAGGTGCCAGCTCTCTTTGATGTTTTGACTTCGGATGTATTTCCTAATGGAACCACAGCAAGCGTCCAAGTTGGAACCTTTGACCCCTCAGCTCCACCAGGTCATCAGCTTTCCATCAACATGAGCTACCCCGCCTGGAATTCATTTTGGCCCCTAAATAGATCTCTTGTTGCAAGTCATCAGGTATCCCTTCTAAGCTGTCCCTGTGTGCACTTCAATACAGTGAGTTTGCTTGATGATTAGTTACTTATTTCACCTGCTTACAGGGGGACCTCAGCCCCCCTTTTAAAGCCAGACCATTTACCCCTTGCCTAGCGAAAGGCTGACCTGTTGCTCTGAATATATATATATATATATATATATATATATATATATATATATTCACTGAAAAAAACACAGGTTTCAGTGACAGTATGGTTAGAAATTAGCATTTAAAAATCCTTTGAAATTCACTGAAAAAAACATAATTTTTATGGACGTTATAGTTCGAAATTAGAATTTAAAAACCATTGAAATTCACTGAAATAAAAATAGGTTTCAGACACGTTATAGTTCAAAATTAGCATTTATAAAACCTTAGATATTCACTGAAAAAAACATAAGTTTCAGGGACATTATAGTTAGTTTGATATTTTGCTTGTACAAAAGCAGAGACATTTTGCTGTTATAGTTAGTTCAGCTAACTATAACTCGTGCCCCTGCAATGCACTGCTGATGATGTCACATAATACACCATGATGTGTATACACTCATCTATACAGCAACACCGACAATCCCAGACTCTCACAGAGGGAATTATCCCATTGATCTAATGATCCCATTCAAATGTAGCACTAACTGATTTAAACTGTGTTCATCCAGAAAGGTCCAGACTTCCTTAAACATCCACATATCGTAGTTTTATGCTTATGAACTTGTCTCCATAAGGAAGAAAACACTATTTCTGATTGCAGCAAACTTCCCATGCTGATTATTTCTGACACTTTTGTATTATTCCATTGGAGAAAAAGAGGAAATAAAGCTAAGGACCGGGAAACCTTTGCTATTTTTAGGTCAAGCCTATAGCAGCACGCATGCCCTGCAATAGGAAAACAACTTCTTGGAGCTGACCACAACTTTTCACATGCTCATGCGTGTGTGTTTTTTTAGCTGACAGCCTATTGGCCTTTGTGTGTGTCTTTTTAACAAAGACAGCACGCAATTGGCCAAAGGCGGGTGCATTGCTCCGCCCATGGCGTATTGGTGTAGTTTACCCGCAGACCCGACATATGTTTGCAATCATCGTGCTCAGAGGCATGCGCGATAATAGGAAACAGATGTCTTGGTGTGGCGCGCGTGCACCACTCGTTTTCTTTCTTTCCTCTTTTCAGTGGTTTCATACCTACCAAAACGGTACCTACGTCTCTCTTTATCACTGCAGACAGGCTGATAAGCACTCCACAAATAACGAGGAAATACGTGAGACATTTACACCTCACATACCTTTGCAGACATTGCTTGTTAGAACTGCCGGTGCCGAGCACTTAAAGCCATGCACGTAAGGGGCATTTGCTGGCCTTGGGTGTCATCAGCGCTCGTGCCCTTAGCGCCATTTTTGCCTGTGCTGTGGAGATAAATAAGGTGACACACACAAAGTATTCCCTCAAATGAAAGACTGGCGGCCAAGAATGACTGATGAGGCCGTGCCCAGTTACACAAGTGATTTGCACATTTTTTTGCTCAATGCTGGACCGCTCACAATCTATGGCTCATGCATCAAATTTAAAATAAACAAAATATGGTTTTGGCCATAAGTGGACCCTTTGCGGATTTCATGACAGGTTCATTTGTCAGCCAGATAATTACACTAGGAATCGGAGTAGGTGAACAATTCCTCGTCTGTTTCATTTTCAGAATTTGAGACAAAGAGGTGGTATAACTCTGCTTTTCTCCCTCTCCGAATGGCATTGCACTAACCCTAAGGAGCAATTACTGATAGTTGAAACATTTCCTGCGTTTTACATCTAAATTCGGAGATGCAAATACAAAAATCTTCTTTCTGTGCATATTCCAGTCCGATCACCGAGCAGAAAACTGTTATACTGTCTTGAGTCTTTAACAGGTGACAGCCGAGCCCTTGTCTTCACAGCTGGTTTTCTTCTGTTTCTTGCACCACCTTTTGTATAGCACACTGTTAACATTTGTAAGTTCCACTGGCCCTTTTGGAGACTAAGCACCCTTTACCGATCTGTGATGGCCTACATATTATTTTGTAAAGTTTTCTATCAGTGGATGGTATGAATTGTAGTGTAGTTCTGTATATTCCAGAACCATGCGGTTCTTTTCATTTCCCTCGGTTTCTCGGCCTCCGGAAACTCTTTGGTTGCTAAATGTCACTAGCCATTTGTCTAGCTTCCATGGAAAGGTGTTCATTTTTGGCTGGTACTTTTTGAGGCATCTTTTAGTCATTGGGCCTGATATGCATATTTGTGTGGGCTGCACTCTTCTACATACCTTTATTTCTCACAGAGGTGTCTAATGTGTTTTTTTGGTTTTGTTCGGACTGGAGTAAGAAGATATGTAGATGGATTATAATAGACTAGCAAGTGCTGTTGTAATATAGCAATATGGAATTGTTGCATGTACATAATCACGGGGCAAATTATCAAGGAACAACATTAAAATTATCGCCGCTTAAGCAGCAGGAAACTGCAGCTAAAATGGCAATAATGGGCTTGTTAATATGCCGTAGAGAAATCTAAAAGAAGCCCATGTTAACACCAGAACCTGGGCTTCTATTGGAATTCTGTACGGCATATTATCAAGACCATTATCGCTGTTTTAGCAGCAGTTTCCTGTTGCTAAAGTGGCGATAATTCTAACGCCGTTCCTTGATAATATGCCCCAATGTCTCTAAAAGGCACTTGGTTGAGTGCATTTGTATATGATTTCTTGGATTTTGGTGGTTGTCGTTTGGTATATATTATAACAATGCATGCTTTCTTATCGTATACAGTTCACTCAGCAGGCATGCAATGAAAATGGTATCATATCACCTCTTTCACACGAGGAAAGGGCAGAGTAGTTGGTAGGGAGGGATTTCCTGGAATCCTTAAAATAGTCTGGGCCCTCAGATGTTGGATATCAGCCGAGGGAGACTTTAAAGCAGAGTTCTTCAAACTTTTTGATGCCGAGACCCCCTTGTAAAACCTTTTTAGGGGTAAGGACCCCCTTCCGACAAACGTTTCTAGAAACTGGTACTCCTCATCATCATCTTTTGACAACCATAAATGCGCCTGTTAGACCTCATCAATTCCATCCATCATTCATCCACCCACACTTTCACACATCCATCCATCCTTACATCCTTCCATCCATCCATCCATCCTTCATCCATCCACCCTTTCATCTTTACATCCATACATCCATCCTTTACCCATCCACCCTTCCATCCATCCACCCATCATTCATCCACCCACCTTTTCACACATCCATCCATCATTCATCCATGCAACCTTTTATCCATCCATACATCCATCCACCCTTTCATCCTCCCATCCATCCATCCATCCTTCATCCATCCACCCTTTCATCCATACATCCATCCACCCACCCTTTCATCCATCCATCCACCCATCATTCATCCCCCCACCTTTTCACACATCCATCCATGCATCATTCATCCAAGCAACCTTTTATCCATCCATCCTTCATCCATCCACCCTTTCATCCTTCCATCCATCCACACTTTCATCCATCCATCCATCCTTCATCCGTCCACCCTTTCATTCTTACATCCATACATCTATCTTTCACCTATCCACCCTTTCATCCTTACATCCATACATCAATCCTTCATCCATCCACCCTTCCATCCATCCACCCATCATTCATCCACCCACCTTTTCACACATCCATCATTCATCCATGCAACCTTTTATCCATCCATACATCCATCCACCCTTCCATCCATCCATCCATCCTTCATCAGTCCACCCTTTCATCCTTCCATCCATCCACCATTTCATCCATTCATCCACCCTTTCATCCATTCATCGACCCTTTCATCCATCCATTCATCCTTCATCCATCCACCCTTTCATCCTTACATCCATACATCTATCCTTCATACATCTTTCCTTCACCCATCCACCCTTTCATCCTTCTATCCATACATCCATCCTTCATCCATCCACCCTTTCATCCATCCATTCACCCATCATTCATCCACCCATCTTTTCACACATCCATCCATGCAACCTTTTATCCATCCATACATCCTTCATCCATCTACCCTTTCATCCTTTCATCCATCCACCCTTTCATCCATCCATCCTTTCATCCATCCATCTTTTCATCCATCCATCCACCCTTTCATCCATCCATTCATCATTCATCCACCCACCTTTTCACACATCCATCCATCCTTCATCCTTACATCCATCACTCCACCCATCATTCATCCACCCACCTTTTCTGTGCCTCTTTCATTGGGGAGGGGGGGGGGGGCAGTATCTCTCTGCGCCTTCTTCCTTCTTTCCCGATCATGGGAGGGCATCTCTGTGCCTCCCTGCTGGGGGCAGGGGACGTGTCACGGGAACCACAGCTCCAGGCACGCAATATCCATTGACCTCAAAGGGCTACACTACAGCCTGCTCCCTCAGCCCCCCTCTGCCCCCCCTCCACTTCCCCTCCTCCCCCAGCTCGAAATGGCTTCAGGGACACACACACACAGCCACACCCGAGTACTTGACAGGTCTTTAAAAGACCTTTTACTTGTTAATGAGGCTTTGATGTTTTTCACACCTCGGTGTGAATTAGGCCTCCACCGTGAGCACCCTCGATCAGCCCAAACCAGGAACTGCACTCTGACAGAATCTGCGACCCCCTTCCAAGGACTCCAAGTCAAGTCAAGTCAGAGAATTTATATAGCGCACTGCATACCCAGAGGGTCTCAAGGCACTTAGGGAGGGGTGGGGGATTACTTGTCAAATATCCACGTTTTAAGTTGCTTTCTGAATGCTAGGTGGTTCTGGGTGAGGCGAAGGTAAGTGGGAAGTGAGTTCCAGGTTTTAGCTGCCAGGTAGGAGAAGGATCTACCTCCCATGGTGGTTTTGTTGATGCGAGGTACAGTGGCGAGGGCTTGGTTGGAAGATCGTAGTTGACGGGGGGTGTAGAAGGATAGTCGTGTGTTGAGGCATTCTGGTCCGATTTCGTAGAGTGCTTTGTGTGCGTGGGTTAGGAGGCGGAAAGTGATCCTTTTATTGACGGGAAGCCAGTGGAGGTTTTTCAGGTGACCAGAGATGTGTTCTTTACGCGGGATGTCTAATATGATCCTGGCTGAGGTGTTTTGGATTCGTTGAAGTTTTTTCTGGAGTTTAGCGGTAGTACCGGCGTAGAGGGTGTTTCCATAGTCCAGACGGCTCGTGACCAGAGCGTGGGTGACCGTTTTCCTAGTTTCGGTGGGGATCCAACGAAATGTTTTTTTGAGCATGCGCAGAATGTTGAAGCAGGATGAGGAGACGGCGTTGACTTGTCTGTTCATTGAAAGTGAGGAATCCAGGATGACGCCTAGGTTCCGTGCGTGGTCTGTCGGGATGGGTGCTTTTCCAAGGGCTTCTGGCCACCAAGAGTCGTCCCATGCGAAGGGGGATGTACCTAAGATGAGGACTTCTGTTTTATCTGAGTTCAGTTTCAGACGGCTGTGTTTCATCCATTCGGCAACTTCTTTCATTCCTTCGTGTAGGTTAGTTTTGGCGGTGCTAGGGTCATTGGTGAGAGATAGGATCAGTTGAGTGTCATCCGCGTAGGAGATGATGTTGAGGTTGTGTTGGCGGGCGATGGCCGCGAGGGGGCTCATGTATACGTTGAAGAGGGTGGGGCTGAGTGAGGATCCTTGTGGTACACCGCAGATGACTTCAGTGGCCTCTGACTTGAATGGTGGAAGGCGGACTCTCTGGGTTCTTCCGGTGAGGAACGAGGTGATCCATTCTAGTGCTTTTCCTTGGATTCCGATGTTTCTGAGGCGCTGTAGAAGGGTTCTATGGCAAACTGTGTCGAAGGCTGCGGAGAGGTCAAGGAGGATGAGGGCGACTGTGTCTCCCTTGTCCAGTAGAGTTCGAATGTCGTCTGTTGCTGCGATGAGGGCGGTCTCAGTGCTGTGTTTTGCTCGGAAGCCGGACTGTGAGGAGTCGAGGGATTTGTTGGCTTCGAGGAAGGCGGCGAGCTGGTTGTTGACAGCTTTCTCGATGACTTTGGCCGGGAATGGAAGGAGCGAGATGGGGCGGTAATTTTTGAGTTTGGTGGGGTCCGCTGTGGGTTTTTTCAGAAGGGCGCTGAGTTCAGCGTGTTTCCAGCTTTCCGGGAAGGTGGTGGAGTTGAAGGAGCAGTTGATGACGTCTCGGAGGTGCGGTGCTATGATGGAGTCTGCTTTGTTGAAGATGTGGTGAGGGCATGGGTCTGTGGGGCATCCTGAGTGGATGGAGTTCATCAGGCGGATGGTGTCCTCAGTGGAGATTAGGTTCCAGTCATTAAGGATGTTCAAGGGGGGTGAAGGTTCAGCAGATGGTTGGGTGGGTTGGTCTCCGGGTTGGTTGTCGAAGCTGTTGTGGATGTCTGCAATTTTGTTGTGGAAGAATGAAGCTAGGGAGTCGCAGAGGGCTTGCGAGGGGGTGATGTCGTTGGAGTTGGCTGAGGGATTGGTAAATTCCTTGACGATGTTGAAAAGTTCCTTGCTGTTGTGGGCGTTGTTATCTAGTCGATCCTTGAAGGCTGTTTTCTTGGCCTTTCGGATTAGTTGGTGGTGTCTGCGGGTGGCGTTTTTGAAGGCGTCCTTGGTGCTGGTGGTTGGGTCTTTTTTCCAGGCTTTCTCAAGGGAGCGGCAGAGTTTCTTGGACTTCTTAAGATCATCGTTGAACCATGAGGCTTTCTTGCTGCCAAATTTGTTTTGTCATTTTTTCAGTGGTGCTAGGATGTCGGCGCTGTTGGATAACCATAGGGTGAGGTTGGTGGCGGCTTGGTCGGAGTTTAAAGAGTGGGCTGGGGTGTTTAGAAGGAGCGATGAGGAGATCTGGTCGATGGTTATTTTGTTCCAGTTTCTTTGCAGAGTTGGTTGGGGGTGGTTGATGGGTTTGGGCTTGTTGTAGGTAAAGTGAACGCAGCTGTGGTCAGTCCAGAGGAGAGCCGTAGTGTGGCTGAAGGAGACATGATTGCTGGAGGTGAAGATAGGATCGAGAGTGTGACCTGCGATGTGGGTGGGGGAAGTGACCAGTTGTTTAAGTCAGAGGTTGGCGAGGTTGTCCAAAAGGGTGGTGGAGTTGCGGTCGTTGTTCTTTTCAAGGTGAAAATTGAGGTCTCCCAGAAGGATGTAATCTTTGAAGGGGAGCGCGTGTGGAGTGATGAAGTCCGTGATGTCTTCACTGAATTGTGCGCGGGGTCCTGGTGGCCTGTAAAGGAGGGTGCCTCTGAGTGTGGTCTTGGGGTCGATGTGGATCTGGAAGTGAAGGTGTTCAGAGTTGGCGAGATTGACGTCAGAGCTGGTTGAGATGTGGATGGATTTTTTATGGACGATAGCGATTCCTCCTCCTTTGTGGCCGGTACGGTCCTTGCGTATGATCTTATAATCTTCTGGGATGGCAATGGTGATGTCTGGGGCGGAGGAAGCGTTCATCCATGTTTCTGTTAGGAAGGCAACGTCCGGAGAGATGGTGTCTAGTAGATTCAATAGGTCAATGGCGTGCCTGTGGACCGATCGGGTGTTGAGCAGGATGCATTGTAGGTGGTTGGGGTCGGGACTCTGTGGTGTGATCGTAGCGGAGTTGATGACGGTACCGATGAATTTGCAGGAGTAGCATGAGAAAGGTCCATGGGTGTGTCCAGGAGCTGCTTGGACGCAGTTGGTGGAGCGGCCGGGATTAAGGGCTAGGAGGGTGGAGGCATCGTAGGTAATGCGGGAGGGATGGGCAATGTGAGGGCCAGGGGGTCTGGCGCTGGGCGCGGTCCAGGCGTGGACGGGCGTAGACGGGCTTACCTTTGGCGCACCTTCGGCGCGGATGGGGCGCGGTCGCTGCGCGTGAACGCTGCGCACGGGAGCAACTGTCATATATGGATAGTGGAGGGGGAGGGGCGAGGGCGGCTCAGCTGGGAGGCGGGGCGGGCTCACGAGGACGACAACAACAAACAAAATGGAGGCGGAGGGGGGAGCACAGCGGAGCGCTAGGGGCAAACGCGCAAACAGCGTTAAAACAGCAGAATTAAATAATAAAAGTGCAAATGAAGCAAAGCGGCACCCAGGCAGACAGCAGGCAATACAAATTGGCAATTTTAGCTAGCAATGCAGCACAACGATACCAAATGTCTTCAAGGGACACTGGGAGCGACCACTCAGCCCGAGAAAGAGGAGCGAGTCACGGCGCCTTCAGGTAGGAGAGCGCTGTTCTAGTCAGTGGGAGGGCGGCTCAGCTGGGAGGCGGGGCGGGCTCACGAGGACAACAACAACAAACAAAATGGAGGCGGAGGGGGGAGCACAGCGGAGCGCTAGGGGCAAACGCGCAAACAGCGTTAAAACAGCAGAATTAAATAATAAAAGTGCAAATGAAGCAAAGCGGCACCCAGGCAGACAGCAGGCAATACAAATTGGCAATTTTAGCTAGCAATGCAGCACAACGATACCAAATGTCTTCAAGGGACACTGGAAGCGACCACTCAGCCCGAGAGAGAGGAGCGAGTCACGGCGCCTTCAGGTAGGAGAGCGCTGTTCTAGTCAGTGGGAGGGCGGCTCAGCTGGGAGGCGGGGCGGGCTCACGAGGACGACAACAACAAACAAAATGGAGGCGGAGGGGGGAGCACAGCGGAGCGCTAGGGGCAAACGCGCAAACAGCGTTAAAACAGCAGAATTAAATAATAAAAGTGCAAATGAAGCAAAGCGGCACCCAGGCAGACAGCAGGCAATACAAATTGGCAATTTTAGCTAGCAATGCAGCACAACGATACCAAATGTCTTCAAGGGACACTGGGAGCGACCACTCAGCCCGAGAGAGAGGAGCGAGTCACGGCGCCTTCAGGTAGGAGAGCGCTGTTCTAGTCAGTGGGAGGGCGGCTCAGCTGGGAGGTGGGGCGGGCTCACGAGGACGACAACAACAAACAAAATGGAGGCGGAGGGGGAAGCACAGCGGAGCGCTAGGGGCAAACGCGCAAACAGCGTTAAAACAGCAGAATTAAATAATAAAAGTGCAAATGAAGCAAAGCGGCACCCAGGCAGACAGCAGGCAATACAAATTGGCAATTTTAGCTAGCAATGCAGCACAACGATACCAAATGTCTTCAAGGGACACTGGGAGCGACCACTCAGCCCGAGAGAGAGGAGCGAGTCACGGCGCCTTCAGGTAGGAGAGCGCTGTTCTAGTCAGTGGGAGGGCGGCTCAGCTGGGAGGCGGGGCGGGCTCACGAGGACGACAACAACAAACAAAATGGAGGCGGAGGGGGGAGCACAGCGGAGCGCTAGGGGCAAACGCGCAAACAGCGTTAAAACAGCAGAATTAAATAATAAAAGTGCAAATGAATCAAAGCGGCACCCAGGCAGACAGCAGGCAATACAAATTGGCAATTTTAGCTAGCAATGCAGCACAACGATACCAAATGTCTTCAAGGGACACTGGGAGCGACCACTCAGCCCGAGAGAGAGGAGCGAGTCACGGCGCCTTCAGGTAGGAGAGCGCTGTTCTAGTCAGTGGGAGGGCGGCTCAGCTGGGAGGCGGGGCGGGCTCACGAGGACGACAACAACAAACAAAATGGAGGCAGAGGGGGGAGCACAGCAGAGCGCTGGGGGCAAACGCGCAAACAGCGTTAAAACAGCAGAATTAAATAATAAAAGTGCAAATGAAGCAAAGCGGCACCCAGGCAGACAGCAGGCAATACAAATTGGCAATTTTAGCTAGCAATGCAGCACAACGATACCAAATGTCTTCAAGGGACACTGGGAGCGACCACTCAGCCCGAGAGAGAGGGTCGCGCCCCACAGATTGAAGACCTCTGCTTTAGAGTGAAACAAACAATTGTGTGGCAAACAACACAGAGGGAGCAAAACGGACTCATAGATGGACTTGGGCAGATGAAGCAAAAGTTGATGTCCATGGCCCACAGGTGGAAGTAATTTGAGAGGAGCAGAACAGAGTGAGCAAAACAAGTCCCCCAGAGTCACAGATAGAAAAGAAGTCATTGCTCTGAATAGAAGTCAAAGATGCACCAGATAAACCTAAACAGTGGGTCACAAATGGAGCAAAACGGCAGAGAAATGGGTTACAAGATGAAAACAGCACTGCAGGCCACAGGGAAGGCAACATATGTTTCATATGGAGCAAAACAATAGGAGCAAAACCAAGTGCTATTGAAGGATTAGAAAGATTTGGTGGAACGGATCAAATTTGAGGTTTCATAGAGGAAGCAAGTAGAAACAGTGGGTCTGAAAGGGAGCCCAACAAATAGAAAGTAGACCAATGGAGTGAAGTGAAAAGCAGACAGAGGTTGAAAGAGCAACACCACTGTTTACTATAATGCTACTCTTTCTGAATATGACTACCTACCTCATGAAAGCCCTACGCTTTCAGTGTGGGAGCCTGCTGTCCTTACAGTCTAGGAACACTTCTCTAATTACAATTCTGTATTTTCTATAGTCAAACAGTAGTTACCTCACTGCGACCCTCTACTTTTGTATTGCGTTTCTTATCTCATCATATTTCTGTTTCCGGGTTTACAGTCAGGCCAGGTGTCTGTCATGCACCATCAATCAATCAATCAATCAGGGCACTTACATACCCGTGAGGGTCTCAAGGCGCTGGGGGGGGAGCTGCCACTGCTCTAAGAGCAAGGTCTTGAGGAGTCTTCTGAAGGCCAGTAGGGCGTGGGTCTAGCGTAAGTGGGTGGGGAGGTTGTTCCAGGTCTCACGGAGAGGTGGGAGAAGGATCTGTCATATGTTTAAGGTTTACTTTAAATGTTTTATTTGCCTCAACCTTCACCTTATAAAAATTGTCACGTACCTCACATAAGATGTTGCCGTCCATCAGAGTCATCTATGTGGTTATCTTGTCCATAGTTGATCGCACAATTCTTTATTAAAAGTATTCCAGATGTGTATACTTAACTAGTAGTACATTGTCACCATTTATAGAGATCATTGTCAACAAGGTCGAAATAGAACTAGACCAGATCAAAGAAAAGATAATAAATGGAGAGCGAGGGTAGTGATACGCAGAATGACTGAAAACGGTGATAACCCAAGTGTGGCTTCTCGATTACAGTTGCAAGGGATAACAAAATTACAGGACTTAGAGGAACATTTTAACTGAACATCGATCAGGTAAGGGAGCAGTTCTATATTCACTAGCAGGGGCTTCTGGGTAGCAGGGCCACTGGGGTAAGCTTGGGTCCATACATTATTTTCTGGAGGTGTGAACGGTGTAACTGAAGGACATCTTGTTTGTGGACTACTATTCACATCTCCTCCTTTAGTGTGAGTTAAAATACTGAGGGATAGAATATTGTGTAAAGAAGCTTTAAAGGCTATGCCCCATTGCTTGAAATGGGTGCATCCTTCATTGGTAGACAGGGCAGATTAACTAAAAAGTGAATTTATTAATAGGTGTCTTTCACAATTGTTAGATAATGGGTTTCTGGTTGGCAGAGGTATGCCCCCTGTCTAGGCAGGAACCACAATCCTAGTCAGGGTCAGTCAGATCCATACCCTAAATTAACCTGTGCTCACACTCCGGTAGCCTGGCACAGAGCAGGCAGGCTCAACTTAAGAAGCAATGTGTAAAGTATTTGTGCAGCACTTCCAACAGTAAAACACTGAAAACACCACACAAAAAGATACCGCATCTGGTTAAAAAACATAGCTTAGTGAACTGAACAAAACAAGACAAAAAAACAATAAGTATAACTGCAGTTATGTTTTGTTTAAGACTATCTTAAAATATTGCTTAAAATCATAAAGCGCCATCCAGGGATATCTGGTCATGCTAGACACGGTCAAATCTAACCCTGGGCGTAGTTTGCATAGTTGTGCTATGCGTAGCTACACGAAGTGCACTTCGCACTACGTGAGAAAAGCGTAGCGCTAAGCAAACTGTGTAGTATGCTGGTCGCGATGATTACACAGTGCCGGATGCTTGTCCGTACTGTGCAATCATTGAAAATGGCATCTCGCACAGTGCGAGCTGTCGTTTTCTGCCACTCAAGTAGATTTTCATTCGAGCGGCAGCTTTCTCTATGTGGACTGGTAGTTTCTCATTGCGACCGGTCATGAGCATACACGACCACTCGCATTGAGAAACCTGACCTCCCCGCGTTGAGAATCTTGCCGGGGAATTTATTTTTCTTGTTCGGGATCGCCAACTTTATGTTGCTGATCACGACGAGGAAAAAGTCTCGCCGGGATGTCATTTTGCAAACTCGCGGTTGACAACTTGATGTTGAGGACCGCAAGCGAGCAAAAAATGCCACTCTACGCTACACGATTTTGCACTGTCCTACGTGCAATTTGCGTAGCACAAACTACGCAAACTTTGCAAGCATAGCATAGTTGGCCGCCTAGGGTTAGTTAACTCCACAAGTCCAGGCCAAACATGATGGAGCATGGATCAGATACAGGGGCCAGCCTTAGCCTGCTTAAACTGTACCTTGGTTCCCAATCGATTGGTCAGTCCATAACTCAGCATTTATAACTTAGAACACTACATCTGCTAGATAAACAATGCTGCAAAAAAACACTAATGCAGATTTGTGTTGAGCATGGGTTTCATACAAACAGTATCCTTTGAAGTAAGCATTTATATTTGTGTCCGTTATCCTCATGTAACCCACTTTATGTTTAGTGTCAACTCATCCATGTGATAGGAACCTCCGACCCCATTTGAGACCCACCGTACAGCTTCTTTGTGGACCTAGGTACACTGCTACAATTTTAAGTCCTTAATATGTCCTGTTAGATTCACACTGTGACCGGATGATTGTAAAAAAGAACTATTTGATCAGTTGGTGACTGTGTTTCTCTTCTTGCTATATTGCAGTAATGTTGTTTAGGTATCACTCTCTTTCTAAAAGTAGTTTCTTCTCCTTCAATTGTTTTGTTACAGATTCCCCGCTCAGTCTGCAGTGAGAGTTGCCTTCCAGGGTACCGTAAAGCTCCTATAGAAGGGAAGCCCATCTGTTGCTTCTACTGTGTGCCATGTGCAGAAGGGGAGTATTCAAATAGCACAGGTAAAAGAACCAATTAAAATGTATTCTACTGTCTGTTTAATGTCTGACTACTGCAATAGCACTGATGTTAAATGAGGCTGAAGAGTGTAAGAAAAAATATGAAAACATAAGTGGCATATCTACCAGAAATGTTAACTATCACTGTCATCTTCTACAGCACACCCTATTGCTAACGTTGGAGAATTTAGAGACCTAGGGGTCTGTTTACCAAATTTATATGCATTGCGGTGCAGCAGCAAGGCCCTGTTAAGCTCCTTCTTAGCTAAAGTGAAGATGAGCAATTATGAATCTGCTGCTTTCTCTTTGCCCTGTGGGGTGCCTCAGGGTTTTTCTTTAACTCCCTCTCATTTTAAGATTGATATCACTCTCCTGGTGTATCTTAATCAATCTTTTGGTTTATCTGTCGGCTACTATGCAGACGATATGCGACTAATCATATCAATCCCGGATACGATAGTCATGATGGCTAATAGTTCACTTTTTGACTCATGTTTCAGTCTGGATGCAGCAAAATTGTTTGAAACTAAACACTGAGAAGACAGAGGTCATTCTATTTGGGAGGAACAATTTGTTCTGGAACAATCCATGGAGGCCTACTAATCTTGAACCATTGGCCTCTCTGGTCCCGAAGGTTCAACATGTATGTATCTTATTTGATGAACATATAAACTTTTTAGGTCAGATCAATTGCACTACATCTTCTTGTTTTTATTTATTTAAGATACTAAAAAGGTTCCTTTTCATTGCTATTGAACTGCTTTAGTTGTTGTGCCAGCTCTGATACTATCTAGGAGAGATAACAGTAACACCCTTTATTTAGGGATAAACAAACCATTTCAGTCAAAGTTGCAATCTCTACGGAAAGTGTCAGCTCTGCTGCCGTCTCCAAAACAATCCAGGGTCTGCATTGGCTGCCGGTGGGTGAGAGAGTGAAATGTATTTATTTATTTATTGCAACAAATTTAAGGTGCTCTCTAAGCTTTGCATGGCTCAGGCCCCTTATACTCTCAGAATATGTTCAAGTGGTAGTCCCCACTCGGAGAACTAAGATTTTCTCTTGCTAATTTGGTGGTCATTCCAGAAATAAAAAAGGCCACCTGGGGAGGCAGGACTTTTCTAGCCAGTAAACAACTCGCTGCCTCTGTTTTTAAGATCTCAACAGAGTGATACTCTCTTTAGGAGGTCACTAAAGACAAAAGGCCATATGTATCAAGGAACCAATTTGTGATTCTGTAATAGTGATTTTTAAGAAATTGCTATTTCAGAATCGCAAATTGGTATGTATCAAGAAAATCGCAATGTTGTAGCGATATCTTGTATACTTTCCCATTCATTTCTATGGGCCAGGAGGCCCATAGGAAGGAATTAATATTTTTTCTCAATTTACGATTCACAATTTGCTAATCGCAAATTTAGAATAATTGCAAGGGTGCAGGGGTGTCCAAAGGACACCCTGTTTCACCCCTGAAATAAGTATAGGTGCATCACATGGCACTTTGAAAAATGCAAACATGTGCATTTTTCAAGGAATTCGCAACTTACCACCAGTTGGTGGTAATTTGCAATTCCTTAAGGCCATTTAGCAAATTCTTTTGGCTTCTTACATTGCATTTAAGGAATCGCAAAATTTGCGATTCCTTAAATGCAATCACAAAATAAGGAATTGCAAATTTTGCGATTCCTTATTTTGCATGCAGATTTGTGTGATACATACCATTTTGCAAAAATGCATTCGCAAAAGCCGAAATTCTGTGAATTTCGGCGTTTGCGAACGCATTTGGGCATGATAAATATGGACCATAGATTTTTGTTGCCTTCTCTAAATAACTCTGTTCACTTTGGCTATTTTATGAGGATCTGCTGGCACCAAAACACTTTGGCATTCACATGTTCAAAAAACCTTCCCTTATTCCTTCAATAACTTACTTAAAACGGTTGCACTGCTTTGAGGGAGAAGGACAAAGGTATTCGCAGAATCGCAATTAGGTGATTCCCATTCCTAATGTTTGAAACTTTTATTTTTACATTAGGTATTCCTAGGGGCCACATATTAACTTACCTCATGAATAGTAATTAGGTAGTTCACAGTGGCAACCAATTAGAAATTATAGACATCAGAGGGCTGTTGGCCTGCTGGGGTCAGCAGACCACCATATATGTGATTGCTTTAAAAAAAGAACTTTTTTAAACAAATGTGGAATGTTTTCCTTAAAGGAAATTAAGATGGGTTTCAAAAGAAAGCAATTAAGCATTTACCTTTCATTTTTCAAACGTAGGCATTGGTCCTACTGATGAGTCAGTGCCTGCTCTTCCAAAAGATATTGTTTAACATTCTCAAAGGGGAAAGGAAGCACTGTGAACCCCTTCCTATTTGTGAAGGGGTTGCATCCTCCTTTGAGGAGGTGGTACATGTTAAATGTTTTGCAACTGCAAGTCGGTTCCTTTTTCTTTTTTTTTTTTTTTTACTTTTACACATTTTTTATTGACAAGCAAGTCAAGGAGAGCAGCATTTTTCGTATACATACAAAAAGAAAAATTCCAGTTATTACAGGTACAGATCTACATGCTGAAATAAAAGACAAATGAACAGAGAAATAGAAATTCTTAGCCATACTAAATCAATAGCGCCAGCTTGAACACAAAGGTTCCGTTAACTATATCAGTATAAACTTTACAAAAAGTTGTCCCATATCGGTCCGAACTTAACAGTTGCTTTTAAGTGTCTGCTCCTGGCCAGTGAACCTTCCATAGTGTAAATTTCATGTAAGAGATTCCACCACTCGATCGTGTGAGGGGTGTTCTGTGAAATCCAAGCCCTGGCTATCACCAATCTGGCACAGGCCAGAGCTATGCCTAACCAATTCCTATTGGTGATGCCCGTAGAGTATATAGATAGTAATACCAAAGGTGCAGTGAGTGAAGTATTAATCAGCTGTTTTTGAAGTAAAATATTTTCATTTTATGACCAGTATTTGGTTAATGATGGGCATGCATAAATCATATGTATGAGGTCTGCTGCCACCAGACCACATTTAGGGCATTTAGTGCGATCGCTTCCTGAATTGTTTTTTGACCATTTAGATATGTTTAATGGAGTTTAACAAAGTTGACTAACCATTCTATATAATTGCAGTTTCAGACTAGAAGAGTGAACTACTTTATTAATATTAACTAAAGCGGCTGAAATATTCTGGGATGTCACATTAGATCCTAAATCAGTAGTCCATTCTAGCGCCAATCTAGGGCAGTCATCCAGTTTATTTTGACCAAGACACTTGTATCCCAGACTAATTAGTGACTTCCTTTTAGTAGAATAAAAGCAAGTCCAGATATCTGAGCTATTAATTAGGTTCAAATTCATCTTACGTATCAGATAATCCTTAATTAGAATGTATTTGTATATCATTACTTCGGGCAAGTTGTACAACATTTTCAATGTTGCAAATTGTAGAAAACCATCTGTGCCATATAAGTCTCCTAGGGCCAGATGTAGGATCCCTAATACCGGTCGGTAATGGCCGAATTCGGCTGTTACCGACCGGTATTAGGGTTTTCTGATGTAGGGGGCCTATATTTTACTGATTATGTAAATTTACCGAATCTGAAAATTTACAGAATCGGTAAAATAACGAATCGGTATATTTACCGATTCGGTAAATCCATATGTAGCTGACACTCCTAAGAGTGCCACAGGCCCTTAAGAGTCGGTATTTTACCACCCAATACTATTGGGTGGTAAAATACCGAATTCAGGTGTGCATGCACATCTGTGCATGCACACCTGTGCAATGTGACACACAGACATTCCCTTAGGGCATGTATGTGTGCCACATGTCACACAAACCTGTACTTGCGTTGCTAGAGGGTGTCAAAGTGACACCCACTGCACCATTAAAGGATTCGGTATTTACCGAATTGGTATTGCCCATTGATTCCTATGGGCTTCAAGGCCCATAGGAATCAATGGGCAATACCGATTCGGTATTTACCAAATCGGTAAATACAGAATGTTACAGATTCTGTAATTCAAAATAAAAAATTACCTACATCTCCCTCCTTCTAATTTACCCATTCATAAATACCGAATCGGTAAAATTCGGTATTTATGAGTCGGTAAATTAGAGTTACTTACATCTAGCCCCTAGTGTCGTGATTCCATACTTAGCCCAGTCCCGCCCAGTTTTATCACTAAAAATATCAAGAAGCCCTGGATTTTCCCAGTGTAGTAGCTCAGTATGATAAAAGGAAGTGTCACAATTACTCAAAATCAGGTTCCAAATACGTACTGCATCTCTCGCAGTCTTAACATGTTTAAAATAATTTGGGTCTTGCACTTTTGCCAAGAATTGTTTTGAGTTAGTACCAAGCATGAACTGATAAAAAAAATATTGATCATTAACTATAAACAAACTACGAAGCCGGCCTAAAAAGGATGTGAAAAAATAAGCTCTAAAGTCCGGAAAATTCAGACCCCCTCTTTCCAGTGGTAATTTTAATGTAGACATAGACCTTCTAGCCTTCTTATAGCCCCAGATAAAACTTCTGAAGATTCCATCTAGTTTTAAAAAATATAAGTTATTAACCTGAAGAGGAATGGAGCGGAAAAAATATAAAGATTTCGGCAAGATGTTCATCTTGATCAAGTTAATTCGACCAAGTAGGTTGAGCGGGATCTTGTGCCATTTTTTAAGCAGCATGGTCACCTCTTTTAATAAGGGATCATAATTTAATGTATTTATTTCAGTAATCTTGGAAGAGATCTTTACCCCTAAGTTGACTGCGGACTTGCAAAGTCCTTGCACTAAGGAGTTTTCTTGATAATTTATTATAACCTGTGTTTTGTTAATATTTAATTTATAGCTGGAGATAGCTCCAAAGTTATTAGCTTCTTCTGTTATTCCTACTAGTGCATCCACCACGTTAGTGGTATATATGGCTAAATCGTCCGCATATGCAGTTATTTTACGAATGTTGTCTTCATGCTGCATCGGTACAATCTTAACTTGAGCTTGCAAGGCATTAATAAATGGCTCCATAGAGAGAGCAAAAAGCAGGGGTGATAGCGGACACCCCTGCCGAGTCCCCTTTAAGATCGCAAAAGTTGATGAGAATAACCCAGCATAGCTGATTTTAGCGTTGGGGTCTCTGTATAATGCCTGTATGCTTCTAAGGAAGCGCCCTTTAATGCCGAATTGCTTCAAGACCCCCCACAAATAATCCCACCCCACTTGGTCAAACGCCTTCTCTGCGTCTAAAAGTGTCATACCGAGTGGAGTGAGATTAGTTGCAGCCACGTCGAAGGCAGTGACGGCCATGTTGACATGGATGGTAGTATCCCACCCTACGAAAAAGCCATGCTGTTGATCATTTACAAAATGCAGCATGAGAGGTGCCATTCGCATTGATAAAAGTTTGGAGTAGGCCCTGGGGTTAGCGTTTATCAAAGAGATAGGTCTGTAAGACCCGCAGTCCATAGCTGGTTTATTTATTTTTTTTAAAACATAATTTTAGCTGTTTTCCAGGAGTCCGGGGCCTTCCCTGTAACACCAACTAAATTAATTACTAAACAAAAAAGAGGCAAAATTTCATCCGCTCAAATTTTTTATAATTCTATCGGAAGTGTATCCTCACCTGCCGCCTTGTTAGATGGAAGAGAGGAAAAAGCAAGACGCAACTCTGCTAGTGTATTCTTCGCCTCCAATTGGTCAATACTTTCCTGATCTAAATATTCTCTTACAGGTAGTTTCTCGTATATATACGATTGTATCTGATCCTCTGTACTCCTACTCTCGGGGGTGGATAAGTCCCATAATTTGTGCAGGTTTGGAGTATAGAATATTATTGGGGCCTTTATTAGATTTAATTAAAGCCGTTGCCCGATCGTCAGCAACTTTGTAGGCCAGGAGCTTCCCTACTCCATCCCCACATTCATATTGGGAAAGTTTATATTTGAGTATTTTACAAATATATTTTTCTCCCTGAAGGAGCTTTTAATAGTTGAACGTAAAGTAACAAGTTTGGTTTCTAATTGAGCAATGTCTTGAATGCATAGCCCACCAGCCCTAAGATTATCAGCTAATTGTTTTTCAACTAGCAAAATATTAGCGGTTGCCACCGTGGTTTCTTTCATACGCAATGCGTTTTGTTTAAATACATGTTGTTGCGCAAGACCCCTTATTGAGGCTTTGCAGGCATCTCACACTGATAAAAGAGTAGCAGTATTAATATTGATTTCAATAAATTATTTTATATGTTCCTTAAGGCCTGCTACAAATACGACATCTGTTAGTAAATATCTAGGGAACGTAAAAGGTCGCTGTTCTAATGGCCTTTGGACTATACAAAATGTAAAAAGTATAGGGTTTATTTATTTATTTATTTATTCAAAGTTTTATATAGCGCGAACAGGATCCTTACAGATATCAGAGCGCTTCACAAAGACAGGGAGGGGCAATAGGAGTAAACAGAGATAATGGGAACAGTATAATAGTCAGTGACATGGTAATAACATGGATGATAGAAACAAACATAAAACCAATCCATATATGATCAGGTAAATAACATGGTAACATGGTAATAACATGGTAATAACATGGTAAGTAACATGGTAATAACATGGATGATAAAAACAAACATGAAACCAATCCATATATGATAAGGTAAGGGAGTAGTATAGAGCAGCACAGGTCATTGATCCGACTACAATGGCGTACAGGTGGATCAGTAAACCAACGTGTATCATATCTTGGTCGGTAGTAAGAGAGTAGCGTAATAGTGCCCCCAACAAGTCAAGTATAGTGCCAGGGGATATGCAGAGCAGCGGTACAAGCAATGCAGAGTCTCTGACCCAACATCTGTAGCGATCAGGAGATCTTGGCCAGAAGCAATGTTTTCACCTCTTTCTTGAAGAGTGCAGTGGAGGTGATTAGCCTTGTTTCAGGAGGGAGCGCATTCCAGATCCTGGGTGCCATTCCAGAGAAGGAGCGTTTGTAAGTTTTCGCTTTCCGAAATCTACGAGGTTTCAGGAGTAGATTTTTAGCACTCCTATTGGATCTCGAACCTCCTGATATAGACAGCTTTTGAGCGAGGTAGTTGGGTGCCTTGTGGTGCACGGCCGCGTGTGTCATAGTTGCAATTTTTAGCTGTATTCTGGCTTCAAAAGGCAGCCATTTTAGAGACTTTAGGTCTGGGGATATGTGCGAGTGCTTTCTAGAGCCAGTAATGAGTCTCGCGGCAGCGTTCAGGGAGGCTCTTAAGGGTGCTGTTGTGGATTGTGGGAGACCGCTGAGGGTCGCAATTCCGTAGTCTATTCGAGGGATGACTAGAGCTTGTACAGCAGTTTGGAAGTCTTTGGCCGGGAGGAAGGGTTTAATTTTCCTCAGCGTGTTAATTTGGAAATTAGCTGCTTTTGTGGCTTTGCTGACGTGCTGCTGCATGTCGAGCTTGGCGTCGAGTGTGATGCCTAGGGATTTCGCCGAGTCCACGATGGTAGGTTGGACATTGAGTGCTGTTAGGTTGTTGAGCCAGGTTTGGGTGGTGGAGATTTTCGCCGGAGGTGAGATGAGTAGGAACTCAGTTTTTAGAGCATTCAGTTTGAGGTGATTATCGGCCAGCCAGGATTGGGTGTTAATAAGCGTGGAATTCAGCTGTTTGATATCTTCCGGGGACTGTAACTTTAGATAGAGTTGTGTGTCATCAGCGTACATATGGAATTGAACATTGGATGCTTGAAGCAAGGTGGCGAGGGGTTCCATAACGAGGTTGAACAGTGTAGGAGAGAGGGTGGATCCTTGTGGAACCCCTAGATCTGCAGGCACAGGTGTAGATAGTACATTGTCGATCTTGAACCTCTGAGACCGGTTGTGAAGGAAAGACGAAAACCATTTGAGAACAGTTCCCGATAGCCCCATCCTAGTACTTAGCAGCTCCAACAAGTTCTCATGTTTGACCGTGTCAAATGCTGACGAGAGATCAAGAAGGATGAGGAGGCAGGACTCATTACGATCCAGAATTTGGAGGGCGTCATCAATTATGTGTGTCATAGCTGTTTCCGTGCTATGTTTCGCTCTGAAACCTGATTGATGAGGGTTGAGGAGGTCAAATTGATCAATGTGTTTTGTTAGTTGGAGTTGGACACATTTCTCCAACAGTTTGGCCAGGGTGGGGATATTGGTGATGGGCCGATAATTGTTTAGGTCAGACGGGTCAGCTGTAGGTTTCTTGAGTATAGGCGTGACTTGCCCCACCTTAAGGGAGTCTGGAATGTGTCCTTGTTGCAAAGAGCTGTTAATGATCTTGGTCCAGAGAGGGAGGAGCAAGGGGATAAAGTCTTTTACAGCATTAGCAGGTAGAGGGTCTGTGTGGTGATTAGAGGTTATGATCGGATGATATTCTTGGAAAGATCTCCATGTGTCCTAAATCAATTAATTCATCTGATGCCCACGCCAGATCTATACGTGAGCATTATTTATGGGGGGATGAATAGTAAGTGTATCCTGGTATACCAGGAGGGAGATTCCGCCGTACATCTTTTACATTATGTATCCTTGCTAATTCCAGAATTGCAGCCCTGGTTTTACGCATGCATCGGAATATCCCTCTCTTCGTCACATCCTGTTCATAATTTAGCACACAAGTAAAATCCCCCATCAGAATGAGTTCTCCCTCCAAAGAAAGTAATTCTACATTCAACCAATCAAAAATGCGTGGTTCATCCGTATTCGTCCCATAAATGGCACAAAAAACAAATTTACAATTTTCTAACCTCATTCGCGCAATTGCCCATCGACCCCCATTATCTGCAGCAGTTTTAATCACTACCCCGCGCAATTGTCGCTTCTTCAAAATTGCCACTCCATGAATAGAAGCATTTAAAGTAGTACATACCACCCTTTCGTATCCCAATTGGCCCAAAAGTTTCTTATCCTTAAAACATATATGCATTTCTGTTAACATAACCAAATATGGAGCATACATTTTCAATTCCTCATAGACCAAGCTTCTTTTGTTTTTATTATTCAAGCCTGACACATTCCAGGCTAGGCATCTAAAATGCCACATTTTGAATAAATATTAAATCAATACGATCTGTCCCTTTCCTTGATTTCATGCTAATTTCTGGTCTGAAAACTGCCCAGTTACTCTCAGTTAGACTTGTCGTGTCCTTTCCTGTTTTTTCCCCTCCACATCACCCCCCCTCCCTCTACCGCCCCCTCCCCTACCCTCCACCCCCCATACCATGTGGGAAACCCCCCTCACGCACCTGCTGCCACTGGATGGGCAGCCACCTGTAAGTGCAGCTGTCTAAAGAACCCTCACCCTCAAATGTATAAATCTTAGACCCCCCGAGAACAGTATCAATTAGTCAGCACCTTGTCGACCACCATTATATTTCTGAAAGTTCATTCGTCCTAACACCTTTATACAGTAGTAATTTTTGCTAACACCGCCTCAGCTTCCTTGCCCTGATTGAGGTAATACGTATGACCTGCTTTGATGACTTTTAGGCAGGCCGGTTCCAGGAGAAAAATCTGTGCACCTGCCGACTTAAAGGAATCAATTAGTTGTCGTATATTCCAATGCCTCTCCATTGTGCTCTTACATAAATCTGACCTGACAAAAAAGGTTACATCTTCTGTCACTATTGGGGAGTTAGATCTTGCTTTCAAAGAGACAACCTGCATAAGTATGAAATTCCCAAAAAAGATCAGGAAAGGATGGGGGATTTGCTTCCTTTGTTTCTATTTACTAAAGGCAGTCTATGAACTCTCTGCAGCTTAGAGTCCCAGTCGGGAAAGGCACGTTGAAAGAGTTTGACGATGTAGGCGCGAGGGTCTGAGCCTTCTGAACCCTCTGGAATCCCAAAGAGTCTGAGGTTCTGCCTTCGCTGTCTGTTCTCCATATCCTCGATTTTATATTGCAAAGCCCGGATCTCTTTGTCATGGCGGGCAGACTTTAACTCTGTACCTGCAGACTGTTCTTCACCCAGTACAACCCTCTGCTGTAATTCTCCTACCTCTTGGGTAATGCCACTCATTTTGCTATTAACCTCAAGTAGACAATTTTGCATCTTGGTATTATCTTCTTTTAATTGCAAAAAGTGTTGTTGAGCTTCGTGCCGCTGTTCGGTCAGTGTGTGCAGAATTAGAGCTAGAGAAGGGTTCTCAGACTGTAGGCCAGGCGGAATATTCATACAGGATAGTGTCACAGAAGATGATTTTGAAGAGATATGCGTCCCCATACAATAATTCCTGTTCACCTCAGCCGTAGAAGCTATTGTAAGAGGGGTTGTGCTAACAATGTGAGTAGGAGCCGTGCTATTAGCCCCCTCTCTTCCTTCCATTACTGCCTGCGGGTGTCTCCCCTCTACTATGGTAGAATCTAAATTTCTATCCGTAAGAGACCGATTGAGATATTTAGGAGAGATCGAATTGCTACTCACGTCTTGAGAGGGAAGGAGCGGCTCTGTCGGACTAGTTCCTGATAGCCGTAATGCCATGGTTTTGACCCGCCCCCTTGGCCTGGATCCATTTTCGCAGTGGACTCTCATCCAAGATAGGTTTGCCTCTAGTGTTCGAAAATGATATAACTGTAGAAAGAGTGGAGGGGTTAATAGTCTTCTTGTTCTTAACCTTACTTTTGGCCTTACCCCTTCCTTTTTTCCGAGCAAGCTGCTTCACTGCGTCCAGGGGAGAATCTCCCCCCGTCTTCCTCCTCATCGGCCAGTTCCTTGTACTCATCATTAGAGGCATCAGCTTTTTCCATGTTCCCCAAGAAAATATCGCTGGGGTGTTTATTTAATTTGCTGCTGTTGAGGATTTTTTGCGCGGCGGTGACCTGTACCAACTTAGTCTGTTCCGAGGTACTAGGAGTTGCAGAGTTTATTGCATTATTCTGTTCAGAGCCACTTAGGTCTAGCTCCGTGTCTGCCATCTCCAATTCCAGCTCCTTCTCCTTGTCAGCTGAGACCTCTGATGCCACCACTACACGTGTATCCCCGTCTATAGGGCCTTCAATCCCTTCAGTCACCTCGGTCATATCAGCTGTATCTTTAATCAGGTCTTCTCCCACATCCTGCTGTTCACTCTCCGTAGTGTCGACATTCAATTGATCATTCAACGTGGTACCTACTTTGCTGTCTTTAGTGCCATTAGCTGCGGCAATAACAGTAGCAGAAACCGTTTTAGACTTAATCAATGCACTTTTATCAGCTGCAGTAAACAGAGAGGGACGGATGATTTGCTGCTTACCAGATGGAAGTGCAACCTTCTCCTGTATCCCTGCAGTCTCTGAGGTTTGTGAGCTCGATCCTGTGATCAAAGCTGGCGCACATACAGAAGCCTTCACAAAAACCTTTGCATCCGTTGTCTTCAGATGTTCAGCCGGTGCAGTGCTCGCAGCGGTCGAAACGGTTTCCTGAATACCGCCCTCCTCCGCTACAGCTGTCGGGACACCCCTCGCAGCCCATGGGCCTCTTGGAAGATTCTTCGGAGCCATTGTTTGCGCTATAGGAGTAAGCACCGCGCCCAGCCTCCCCTGAGCACTCTCCGTGTCAGGCACTCCAATCCCCCGCCAGGTGTAGGGGCCGAGACCACGACCCAGACCCGAAGAGCCGAGCCAAGAAAACAGCGTCCAACAAGCCCAGCGAGCCCAGCCCGCCCCACAACAGAGAGCGTCCCTACCGGCGTGCCCGATCAGAAACAGAAACTGCATCCGCCATTCTCGCAAAGGTAATTACCTTCATGCAAAGTTGTAAGAAAAAGTTTTGAGCAGTTTTTCTCTTTTATCATTTTGGTGTTAGGTTTAGCCAGTTGAATCAGAGGGAATCAGAGGGCACTAGGTCCGTATGATCATCGGCAAAAGCATCGAGGTGAGGGAGCTACAGACTCAGGCTGCACTGTAGTGGCGTCTTCAGTCCGCCATCTTGGATCCAAAGCATTAATACATTCCACTGAGATTCAGCATCTGTAATAACTCCTTCTAAATACTGAATTGCAAACTCAAATTGAGATCCTGTAGGATTGTAGTTTGGTGGTTCTACATGAAAAAAGCATTTTAGGTTAAAAACAGATCAGATATTCTGATTTTGCAACCTCAAAAACTCTTCGTATATCTGGCCCCAAGTTATTTACTGAACATTTATTTTAGTAGTCTCATTAAAAACAAAAAAACTATAGATGGAGAATAGTATTCACTCAATAGGAAAACCTGAGGAAAATGAAATAAGAGGGGGGATCTCACTTGTGGTAACTCCACAGAATTAAATGATTTATTGTTATCGTACAGCAACGCATTGTTAAATATGTGAATATCGGATTATACCTCAAACTGAATTGTCTAAACTGAACATCATGATGTCTACATTGAGCAATTCAAAGGGATATTGGAATAATGGATTCTGCTGTGATAGTGCTTTGTTGTCCACAGCAACATACATATATGATGCATTGATCCCATAGTATCAACATGCTTTACAGTCCGAGAGCAGCTATAGCTCTTTCTGGGTGAAACTTCTGGAATATTTCTTATCAAATATCAGGTTCAGTTTCATTGGTACTCTGTTATGTTGATCAACTGTTTGCAATATTTATATTTTTATTTTGATTTTAATCTGATGTTTTATATTTTAGACATGGACTCTTGCATAAAGTGCCCCGAAGACCAGTGGCCAATTGACAGAAAGGATGGTTGTATCCAGAAAGCCATTGTTTATCTCTCTTATGGTGATTTCCTTGGAGCAGTGTTGGCATCTGTAGCTATTGCACTATCCATGTCCACAGCTGGTGTGTTGGGAATTTTTCTCAGATATCGAGACACCCCAATAGTGAAGGCCAATAACAAGCATCTCAGCTACGCTCTCCTTGTATCTCTGCTGCTGGCCTTCCTCACCTCTCTTCTATTCATTGGACGCCCTGCATTATTGACATGTTTGATCCAACAAGCTGCATTTGGGATTATTTTCACTGTTGCCGTGTCTTGTGTATTAGTGAAAACCATCACTGTTGTGATTGCCTTCAATGCCATCAAGCCAGGTAGCAGGTTAAGCAGATGGCTGGGATCTCAGGTGTCTGCTGCTATGGTCCTCGTTTGCACACTGGGGTCAGTAGTAATTTGTCTCACTTGGCTGCTCACTTATCCTCCTCATCCAGCCACTGACACTCAGTCTGAAATTGGAAAGGTGATCCTACAGTGTGACAACGGTTCTGTCATTGCTTTCTACGGGATGCTTGCTTACATGGGTCTGCTGGCCTTTGCCAGCTTTACTGTGGCCTTCCTCGCCAGGAACCTTCCTGATAGATTCAATGAGGCCAAGCTCATCACATTCAGCATGCTGGTGTTCTGCAGCGTCTGGGTGTCCTTCCTTCCAGCCTACCTTAGCACTAAGGGTCGATACATGGTGGCCGTGGAGATCTTTGCCATCTTGGCTTCCAGTGCTGGACTGCTCGGCTGCATATTCATTCCCAAGTTTTACATCATTCTGTTCAGACCAGATATCAACAAAAGATGCATTTAAGAGCTAAAAATAACTGGTAGTCACAATACCAAATGTATAACCTGATCAACATGGAATATGGTGAAGACCATCTGCTTTTCTATCTTCTTCCATTAGAAAATGTATTAATATTTCAAATAGGATCATTCATGTATATCCCTAACATAGTAAAGTGATCAGCACACAGGCCTATTGATCAGTGACATATTATCAATCGAACAAATATCGAGAACCACAAATATGAGAAATTAAATAGCAAGAAAAAAAAATCTACATTGCAGACATTACTATAATAATTACTAGTATCAAGCACACAGATATTGTTAAAAAAATTATTGATTTCTACATATTCCGATAAAAAAATGATGCCGTTACCTTTAAATAAACTTATGTCATGTCAAAAATATTGATTACCACAATATTGACTACAAACCCATCATAAAAAAACAAGAAAAATTAATAAAAACATCCCAACCCTATTTTTACATAAACCAATTACTTAAAAAACATATATTACATAACCCAAAATATAAACATTAACCCTATAGAAAGTGTGCACCCAAAAAATCTCAATAAATGCATCCAAAACATTATTATTAACTATGAACATTAAAATACAATGAAACATTATATCAAAACAAATAAATTCATGAGTCTATGACTACTGGTGCAACATTGGGGGTAAAGGCCTCCAAACCACAGCCTTGCACTCCCAAAGAATTCCTCTGATAGAATACATTTATTAAGAAGCAGCATAACTGAACCAAAAAACCACAACGTGTTTCAACTTCCGTCTTCTTCAGGTTTTTTTGATCTTCAGTAGTTGTACTTGCCATGCCTTAGATGCAATCAGAGGCATTATGGGAAAGTAGTGCTGTAGATCCACCTGGAAGTACGTATTAGTTTTTATCGGTTAAGTTCATTTACAGACCAATGTCATTTCTGATAACTCATGTATTTATGGATTGAAATTACATTCAAACCGTTCCAAAACTATGAGAAATTTCTAAAACAAATTTTGAAAGGAAACACTGGATGACACCGACAGCTGAGAAAGTGCATCAACAGAACCTGTAAACTGGAAATGTACTAAATATTATTCTAATGCATGCTATGAAAGGGCAACTAAAAAATAACATTTTGTAATTAGCTTGAAAGAGCACAGCCACCCTCGAATGATACTGAATAAAGTGAGAGAAATCTCACAAGACATAAGAGAGGCACACATTAGTACTCCAGAACTCACAACAAAAAACCTTAAAGACATACTGCCCAAAGTTCCTGATCACATAACTGGCCAACTACCAACTATCCGCACTTTAACATGTCTAATAACTTTCACTGAAAAAGGCTGAAGCAACACCTAACCTGCTTGTAGAACATATCAGGACATAGACATACCAGACCATTTAACAATCACAAATAAAAAAGAATCATTGCTTTTGCATGACAATAGCAAAATGCTAATCTACTCCACTGCAAACACCTCAAGAAAACGTACCAAATTCCAGAACTGGATAGCAAAGGTACCTTCAAAATATGGAAAGATATACACCATAAATGGTGATTATCAAAACACCAGTATCCCTTTCATATATGCTCCACTCCCAAATAAACAAAGCAGTAGCTATTATGAACTCCAAACCCATTTAAAAACAGCAAACAAAAATTAAGTATACCCCACACAACCACACACGGCTGTTACTATCACTTTAATCAAAGTATATAGCAGCATCTCCAAAAATCTGAGCTTGCGGTCTGCATGCCGAATTGGCACGCCACTGCCGCTCTCCCACATTGCTAAACCTGCCAAACCTGTGTGGACACAGCTCACTAGGTTACAACTTTTACAGTCACTGGTGAGCGGTTCTTTGGCGGTCCCAGGGTAGTGCCCATGAAATGTCAAGGGTAGGCCTGGGTGGTAAATTCCGTTCTGCTTGCTGATTTTGGAGAATTTGGGTAATTTTGCTTTTTCTGCGGAGAACACTGAATTGCCAAAAATTCCACGAGCTGCGGCTTTGCAGAATTTTTTGCTGGTTTGCGCTTTTAAAATGTATGCTTGAGAGATATTTCCCCCAAGCACGCAAACAGTGTTTGCAAACAGGAAAAAAGCATTGCGAACGGGCGGAATAAGCTGGCAGACTTTTTTACAGTTTTGCAGAGCTTTGCGGAGCTTTGCAGAGCATGACAACACAAATTCCGCCCAGTCCGAGGGCCCTATCAAGTCTCCCTTGTCCTCAACCTAGGCTAAACATACCTAATCCTCAATAGTTCTGTACAAGGTGTCAAACTAAGGCTGCAGGCTGGTCAATAAAGTGCATAGTGCAATAACATCAGGCTTGAAGGGTTGTTCTTGGGCTAAAGTCCAGTGATGGCATTCAGACCACCCATTTAGGTATCCAATGGGCTCGAATTCATTGACTTAAGTACTTCCCTATGGAATGTCACACACCTAGCTGAAAGCTGTCCATCGACACCACTCAAGCATGCAGTGATAGTCTGGTTACATTGATACATGCCCATATGATGGGGTCTTGGGTTTACCCAGTAGCACCTTTGGCTTTTTTAGTTAAGGGCAAAGACAAAAACTTACATAGTCAGCAATTATGATCAGAGGAGAATTTTAGGCGCCCACATTTGTATGCTTTTAATGGTTTCAGTATGCATCTGAGCCTCATAAGTTATTTTTTGAAGACGAGTTTCATATGGCTGAAAAGATATGATACTTTCCCTAGATCTTGGTAGAGAGCTATATGTAGATCCGCACAAGCCATTTGTGCTAATTGTTACCTGTCCTCATCTCCCAATAATATTTTAGCATCTTTAGCTGAATATGTTTAGGTTACCTTCGATGAAAGATTTTGGTTCATAATGCACTGCGCCCTAAGATTCTATTGAGCTCCTCATCTAGGATTCCCATTGGAGCCAAAGCAGTTGGATCCTTGAGGGGCCAACTTGAATTTGGCATAGTATCCTAGGATCTGTGCCTTGCAATTGCATTTGGGATGACGGAGGGGTATCTGGCAGATGGAACAAGAGCCCGCCACATTGGCTTCAGCTTTGTACAGCCATGCTGCGATACCGTCTTTGAATATCAACGAGCCGTAGTTTAGGGTTGGCATGATTTTAAGGACAGTTAGTGGAGCACAAAATCCTTCTTTACAAACGAACAATACATCCAAAAATCAATAGAAAGCAAAATGTATGTTTTAAAATGTATACTTTTAAAACTAAAATCCTAATTTAGTGCAGAAGATATGAATGGTAACCACAAAGAAGATAAACATTATCTGTGTATATTTTATAGCACTAAAACCCTAATTTGCAATTTCTAAGCTCTATAATAATTATAAAATATTTGCAAGTAAAATATCCTATTCTGAGTTTCAAAGAGGATTCACTGACACCTACTAATGCAGCTTATTGTTCGGTTTAATAGCAACCCTACTATTTTCATCCAAAAAAGGCAGCTGAGTGTGTGTGATATAAGTATAGACAGCCAGTCAGAGAGCGACCTCAGGCCAATTGCCTCCCAGAAGCCTTCAGTTATAGTTGGTGCTGTGATTATGTTTGCCTTGTTGTCCCAGGTGTGAACATTCTTTAAAATCCCAGCTCTCCGTCCATAGTTTAAAAAAAATATTAAGGGCTTGTTGAATACTTTTAGAATAACCAATCAGCAGAGAATGTAGTCACGACCTTTAGATATGTTCACTCGATTAGGTGATGATCTTTTCTAAAGACACAAAAATGAAAAACACATTCATCAACCTTCTACAAATGCTGCTATTTCATGATAATCATCTAAATAATGACATGGTCAGCTTTAATGATTGGGTGCTATGAACATATTCATGCTACCTTGTTTATCATATTTACATAGGAAACCTGCCATGAAAAGGCTGTGGTCTTGGTGAGATCGTACATATCCACTTTCTGAATAACTTGATTATCACATGGCATTCACAGTAAGCAAGAAGGAAAGATCATAGAAAGGAAAAAAAGGTAATATTATTTACAACAACAAGTGAGTGGATGCAGCATATTGTGAGGATGTAACAACACCAAGGCCAAAGGCGCCGTAATAGCAGCAAGAGTGAAATGACTACTGCTGACATATGCAGAGATCGGAAGGTACTGCAGACCACGAAGTCCCTGCAAGCCTAAGTAAGCCCCAGTCCATAGCCAGTTGACAGAGTTCCATTCAACCGGGCAATGGCAATAGTTCTGATTTAAAATGCTTCGATGAGCCAGAAATATGGTGTGAAGCTCGATATATAAACATGTGCTATGTTTCATGCAGGTACTCGAATATAGGTTCAGGTAGTAACCAAACCTTTGACCTATACTTCCCTTACCTTCAAACTAAGTAATGTTTCTTGATAATGCCCTTTAACCTAGTTATGGTACTGCCTAAAGGACATGGGGGTTTCTCTGAAACCTAGCCTTATTCATTATGCATGAGGATTCCTTAACTACCACCTCCTGTATAGGATCATTCCTTCCGTCATCCTAGTCTGACGTGCCACAGAAAGGTACATCCCCTGAGGGTACCACTTTGGGGATATAAACACCACAAATTTGCTGAGGCAGGGAGAGGAGAGAAGGACCTCCATGCTGACACACTGACGAGAGACGCAGAGGTTCCTGCACACAGACACTCCAGCTCGCAGTGGTATGACATCCCTCGTGGGGTGTACATCTTGAGAGCAAGATGGGGTCCCACAGTCTCCCAAATCAGGTAATGGGGTTAGCTTTATCGTAGGAGATTCTTGGTTCAACACCTACATACATGTTAGGTACACGTAGGTACATCTAGACAGGGTTGCATCGTGGGAGTGTGCATTATTACTGTCATGCATTCTTATACTTGTCTGTATTCCATGTTTTAGCACTATGGTAAGACTCTACCGTCCATTTACTCTATTGGTGCTTACAATCATTTATACCCGTTTCTGTCATATGGTTGTTTTAGCACACCTATTTTTCATTAGAATGACGATGCTTTAATAAATGCTTATTAAAAATGTCCCCACCGTTTATTCTGTGTACTTCTCTGGGACGAAGTGAGCACGAGTGACTGAGAAAAAAGCACTTTACCGTTTCCATGATCCCTGATGGGACAGAATTGTCATGTTCGATAGTTGCCAAGAACAATTGTATCCTTGGTAAGAGGGGTTTATATTGGCACTGTGAGCTAGCTGGTAAACAGGCTAACATACCCGGTGGGGGTGTCTGGAATCAGTCTGGACACCAATCCTCCATTGTATGTTGTCTAAACTTGCAGATCCTATATAGATTTATATAAACTACATGACAAATGATTTTATGTGTTTAATTGTTGATTTATTTATTGAGCTGCAAAAAAACAAACCCTGGAATTTAATGCTGCACCTTGAAGCTCTTTAGTCAAGGAAAGGGTGATCACTGTCTTACTTCGACACAAACAAGTACAAGAAATATCGAAAATGGGGAATAGTGGACATATGACTTCCAAGGACAGATCCTATTCAAGGTTTCCGCTATGTTTCGTTCGGATGAGTTATCCAAAGTCATGATGTCTGCAGGGTGCTCCAGGCGGTACTAGGATGATATAAAAGGTTGCATTGTCAAGGGTCAGACCTGCATTGCATAGTGGGGAAATCGCTATTTGTGACATCATCAGTAATGTTTTCCATGATACCATTTAAGATGGCATGAGTGATTTAACTGACCATGTTATGAATGATGTAATGTTTGAGGTCATTAGCTGTACATTGAGGGGGCGTGAGTTATAGTTAGCTCAGGTCACTATAACTGCTGAATTTCACTGGTTGTATATGAGGGAAATCTGAGTCTAAGTATACCGTCCCTGTAATCTTTGTTTTTTTTCCGAAAATTTCTAGTTTTTCTTAAAGTTCATTAAGATGCATATCACAATGGGTGGCGGGGGGTTGGAAGCAGGGCCTGGCGAATGTCTGACATAATATCGACAGACAGAATATCTACATACAAAAATATCGACACAAAAATATCGAAATCAAAAATATCGGAGTCATATCTTCATAAAGGTAAGTACAAAAATATCAAAAAATTAATATCGTAGTACAAAAATATCGAAATTAAAAATATCGTTTTTTTAAATGTACTAATAATAATGTACAAATAATTTTAAAATACATATAATTTTACAAATATTAAATAAAAATATTAAAACATAATTAAACAATTAAACTAATACATATACATTTAAAATAAATTAAAAACTTAATAATTTAATGTAATTTTATTTTTTTTAATTTCATTTAATTGATTTAATTTAAATTTATTTTATTTTTACCCTGTACGACTGTACCCCAAAAACCCAAAACTGACCCTGAACCCTAAAAATACCCCTTTACCCAAAAACTGAAAACTGACCCTGAACCCTAAAAATACCCCTTTACCCAAAAACTGAAAACTGACCCTGAACCCTAAAAATACCCCTTTACCCAAAAACTGAAAACTGACCCTGAACCCTAAAAATACCCCTTTACCCAAAAACTGAACCCTAAAAATACCCCTTTACCCAAAAACTGAAAACTGACCCTGAACCCTAAAAATACCCCTTTACCCAAAAACTGAAAACTGACCCTGAACCCTAAAAATACTCCTTTACCCAAAATTAGTTAATATTATTTAATTACCAATTAATTATTAATTAACAATAACAATAAAGTAAATATATTAGCACATTAGCTGTAATTAATTACATTTAATAATTATTATTTTTTCCCAATTAATTAATTAACAATAACAAAAAATTATATATAAAAATTACTCTAATTAATATAATTAACTGATTATTATTAATTAATTACCAATTAATTATTAATTAAAAATATGTACAAAAGTATATTAATTAATTAACTAATTAATATTAATTGATTACTAATAATTATTAATTAAACATATTTACAAACATATATTAATTAATTAATTATTATTAAATTACTTCCCACCCTATTCTCCTATAAACCTACAACCCGCTCTGATACTAAAACGCAAAATGTAAACAAATTTACAAATTTTCAAACATACATTACAAAACATGTTTAACAAACATATAAACAACATAATAAAATACATAACACTAAAAATTTTCGATATTAGTAAAATTTGATATTAGTAACATACATACCTTAAAAAAACGATATTCTGTCTGTCGATATTTTGGACATCGATATTCTGTACTTTCGAAATTAAAACATCGATATTATTGTATATCGATATTTTAATTTCGATATTTTGTCTGCCTACAGGGCCTGGCATTGTGCTGCCCCCACCCAAGCAAGCTTCCTGCCTTCCCTCCTCCTAGCCATCCATTATCCAATTCCATGTTATTAACACCTTCAATGCTACAGCAATTCTTCCCTGGTGCTGGTGTCCCTTGAATCCCATTGTTCATGACGAGCTCAGCTCGTCATGAGCACACGAGCAGTGTACTGCATGTGCATGGACGGTGTTTAAGCACTGTGTGGCCGTTGTTCTGCCACTGGCCTTTCCGCCTTCTCTGAACAGTTAGCTTGCTGCCCCATCCATCTCCTCCCTATCCTCTGTTGTCTGACTCCATGGACTAGCCTCCTCCCTCCTGCAATAAATGGTCTGATGTGCTGCCACTCCCCTCCATTTAGCATGATGTACCAGTCCACTCCTCCTGACCTCCATTGTCCATTCTATGCCCCATCATTGCTCTCCTGCTTAGCCTCAGTGCTTAGCTTGCTGCCCCTATTCGCCTTTCCCTTCCCTTCAATGTCTGTGTGCATGACCCTGCTCCATCCTTTTTGCCCACCATGTTCCATGTACCTGCCACTCCAATCTACTCTGAGAGTTCTGTTGAGCTGCCACTCCCCTCCCACCTGCCTTGCATTGTCAGATGACTGTAACCTGTCCTTGCCACCTCCACCTGGCCTGCCCACATTCCATGCCCCTATCCCCTTCCTCCTGTCCTCCATGGTCCATTTTACTGCCACACCCTTCTGCCCTCCTTGGTCTGCTGTGCTGCAACTGCTCCTCCTGCCTGCCCAAGTGTGGTCAAATTGTTGCCTCTGCACCCTCCTACCTGCCCTCAATTTTCCGTGCCTCTGGCCTCTTCCTCTCAACAGTATCCTAATGAACAACTAGATTGCTAACATTCTATATTTATTACAAAAGTGTGGTACGCCTGACCTCATCTTGATGTAATTATAACTGTAATACATAGAGCATTTCCTTTAGAAATTACATATATGAGAGGGTCTTATTTGCATCAAAATTATGGTTAGTGCTCTAAAAAACTAAAATGAGGACATATTTTCTGAGTTGTTAAATAGCGACAAAGCACTTTAAATTATTTGTTATCTTTATGTTTTTTTATCCAGTTGACCACTTGAATAAATGTTGCACTTAGGGGAGAGGATGTGGTGTTACTTCCAGAGCTGCAGACTTTGCAACTGGGGAACCAGGTTGGAGGTTCTGCTTCAGCTCGACATTCTGTGATTCTGGTCAAAACACTTAATCTCCCCATGTCTAAAATCTAAATGAGTTTATTCTTGTGTGATGTAACCAATGCTCATGTAAAACACTCCAATACCTGACAAGTCTGCACAATATAAAACTGCAAAAACACAAAAAAATTAAAGAGTTTTGAACACTGCTGTCATTGGGGTACATTTTGGCTACATATGTGTGATATGTGTGCTACATTTGGGCTCTTTTGTCGTTGGAGGCCAACTTGGGAGATTTATTAATTTGCTGTGAAGTTTCCTAATTTCCTCATTTAAGCAGTCTCCTCAGTAGGAAATGCTTTCAGTTTTTTATCATCAAGAAGATATGCTGATATGTCATACATTTGCAAAATTTCTGAATGTTAGCTCACCACGGAAGTCTGCCGCTGATATTAAAAGTGCATGTTTCAGTCTGCTTGTCAGAATTTTTTTATGAAATAGAAGAGGATTTTAATTTTTCTTTCTCCAGCACTAATCATAATTTCTCCGGCACAATGAACCCCATCATTGTGTTCCGTTTTCAATTAAATGTTTTAAGTGTTACCACTTTACTCCAATCAAGATGGCTTCAGGTGTGCCATACGTTTGTCATTAGTAAGACAGTGAGAGTGATAGAGCGTGCAGGTCACCTGACTCAGTTTACCATACTCAATTGTGCCCATAAAACAACACAACTTATACTTGAATTGTGAGTTTAATCAGGTAACTTGTGTGCTTACTCTAATCAGTGATTTATGAATTTCATTTAGGACCTATACCATTGTTGATTTACCAATCCTTGTAGTGGGTACCTAAGGTCCTATGGTATCAAGGGCGTTAGAATAATAGGAAAATAACATTTGCACTCATATAATAACCACAAAAGCGGAAAGTGTTTAAAATCTTTATCTAAAATCTTAAATTGTCATAATCCAACCATTGAATAATAGAAAATTCTCAATTAGGATGAAAATGTGCAGAGTTTTTATAAAGCAGTCTTTACGCATTTGTCAAAAGTGTCGGGAGAGAAAAGGAATCAGAAAAATGATATACGACAATATGTAAAACTTTTCTCATTTAACATAAGGGTGGGCAGAGAGACCCGGTTCCAAAGCTGTGCGCTCGAATGATCATTGCAAGGGGGGACACATAAAGGTTAAAAAGCGTAGTGCTCAATATTGACCCCTGGGGGACACCCTTATCGTTGTCATGAAAGTTGGAGACGTGAGCTCCAACTTGAACCTGTTGGTCAGATAACTTTTTATCCAGTGTAGTGCGGAGCCTTCGACACCAACCTCAACAAGACGCTCTAAAAGAATGCGATGAGAGATGGTGTCAAAGGCCGCAGATAGGTCTAGGAGAACAAGTATGGCAAACTGACTGGAGTCAAGAGTCATTCTTATATTATCAACAATTTCCAACAGGGCAGTTTCTGTGCTATGCGATGCCCTGAAGCCCGACTGGGTTGGATCCAGGAGCTTATTGGTTTCCAGATGGCTTATGAGTTGTTTAATAATTAAGGACTCCATAATCTTTCCAAATAGGGGGAGAAGGGAGATAGGCCGACAGTTAGGGAGTGATTTAGGGTCAGCCGAGGGTTTTTTCAGAATAGGTCTTATTACTGCCTCCTTCCAATAGGATGGAACCAAGGAATGTAGTAGGGACTGATTCAAAGTTTTGGTAAGGGTAGGGATCAGGACAGGAGCTATTTTAGATAGAATTTGTGAGGAAGCAGGGTCTCCAGGGGCTCCAGACTTCATTTTGCGCAGGGTTGCCTCAACCTCTGTTTCTAAGCAAGGTGAGAATTCCCTGGCTTACAGGAGGCTGCTGAGGGAAGAGCTTGTGGATCTTATTGATTTTATCATGAAAGTACAGGGCCACAGAATCTGCCCATTCTTTAGATTCGTTAGTTGGTTGGCTGTTGGTTGGCAGAAGGATTAGTGAATTCTTTGACTATGCTATACAGCTCTTTCTCAGAGTTGGCTGCCTGTGTTATCCTATTGCCGAGGTAGACTTTTTTAGCCTCTGCAATCCCTTTCATATACTGCCTGTGTGCTGCCTTGTATTGTTCCCTGTCTTTTGGATCTTTTGTTTGTCTCCATTTCCTTTCCACTACCCTGACCGAGTGTTTAACTAGCTCCAGGTCCGGCGTAAACCAGGGTGAGTTTTTAGTTGGGGGCTTAGAGGTCCGTGCCGGGGCAATGTTATCTAACGCCGAGGAGATTGAGGATTCTAGCTCCTTGGCTGCTGTGTTAGGGTCAGTTTTATGAGTGATAACTGGAGAAGAGAAATGCGCAGAGAAGGAGTCTAAGGTGATCTTGTTCCACGGACTACTTAGATTTACTTGGGTAATATTTCGGGATTTGACCAGGGGGCCAGCGATGTCAAATTTTATGAGAAAATGATCAGTCCAAAGGATTGGATCGATCTGCTTGATCTCAACTTTTGGGAAGTTAGTGCATATGAGATCTAGCGCATGACCGGCAGTATGCGTTGGACCTGTGGGAAGTAAGCATAGTTGTAAGGCCTTGAAGCTAGTGATTAGGTCTGCAGTGTAGGGGTCTTGAGTTTGGTCCAAATGATAGTGGATATCCCCTAACAAAAGGAAGTTCCCTGGGCTAGGGCATATGGCGCTATTGCTTCCACTAGTTTCTCCACAAAATGGGTTTTGGCTCCTGGGGGTCTATAGATCAGAGCCACCTTCCATGACTCTTTATTTCCTATGGTCATGGTGGAAATACACATTTCGCCCCAGGGTTCTAAATAGGAGTCGTTAATGTGTAGCTTGATAACAGGTTCATAAATTATAGCCGTTCCGCCTCCCTTTTTCCCAGGACGGTCAAATCTATGTATTTTATAGGTAGGGGGAATGGCTGTCGCGATGTCGGGCAAGGAGGACTCCTGCAACCATGTCTCTGTAACAAATAAGACATCAGGGTTGTCGGAGTTCAGGAGCGACCATATTTCTAAGGCGTGCTTCGGTAGGGATCTAGCGTTGCAATACATGCAGACTAAGTTTGCCTGCGGTCGGGGACCGGGTGTGCTAGGGTGTTGTCTTGCCGCTGATGTCCTGAATCCCATACCCTTATTACTGCTACAGGGATATTTGGGTAATATGGTGGTCTTACTCGCTGTATTTAAGGCGTGAAATTAAAATGTCTGACAAGCAGCCTATGCCACCAGCGTGGACTAGAGCCGCGGTTTCTCTTCTGCGCACATTCGCTCGGCGCACTGGGTTAAGTAATCACAGTGGGCGGGACCGCAGCAGTGTGGGCTGAGGCTAGAGCGCTACCCCTGATGAATCGAGGGAGTGAGGCGCCTAGAAAGATGGAGTTAGACCCCACCGCTCAAACGGCACAAGCCGCTGCGGTCTGGGGAGACACCAAGCAAGGTACAGTGATTTTCAAGTTGTTAAAATCAGCGAAATAGCAGTGATAAAAATAACAAGTTAAAAAAGGTTCTGTGCAAAATAGCAGCGTGCTTATTTTAAAATGTCTGACAAGCAGCCTATGCCACCAGCGTGGACTAGAGCCGAGGTTTCTCTTCTGCACGCGTCCGCTAGGCGCACTGGGTTAAGTAATCACAGTGGGCGGGACCGCAGCAGCATGGGCTGCGGCTAGCGCGCTACCCCTGATGAATCGAGGGAGTGAGGTGCCTAGAAAGATGGTGTTAGACCCCAGCGCTCCAACGGCACAAGCCGCGGCGGACTAGGGAGACACCAAGCAAGGTACAGTGATTTTCAAGTTGTTAAAATCAGCAAAATAGCAGTGATAAAAATAACAAGTTAAAAAAGGTTCTGTGCAAAATAGCAGCGTGCTTATTTTAAAATGACTGACAAGCAGCCTATACCACCAGCGTGGACTAGAGCCGAGGTTTCTCTTCTGCGCGCGTCCGCTCGGCACACTGGGTTAAGTAAGCACAGTGGGCGGGACCGCAGCAGCGTGGGCTGAGGCTAGCGCGCTACCCCTGATGAATCGAGGGGGTGAGGTGCCTAGAAAGATGGTGTTAGACCCCACCGCTCAAACGGCACAAGCCGCGGCGGACTAGGGAGTCACCAAGCAAGGTACAGTGATTTTCAAGTTGTTAAAATCAGCGAAATAGCAGTGATAAAAATAACAAGTTAGAAAAGGGTCTGTGTAAAATAGCAGCGTGCTTATTTTAAAATGTCTGACATGCAGCCTATGCCACCAGCGTGGACTAGAGCCGAGGTTTCTCTTCTACACGCGTCCGCTAGGCGCACTGGGTTAAGTAATCACTGTTTAACCTTCTAACCACTGACTCACCAGATATTCTGTTCTTAACGGAAACTTGGTTCTCAGAGGCTTCTCTCCCCGACATTCTTGCCATCCTCCCCGACTCTTACTATGCCCTCCGGGCTGACCGCCCCGTGGGCAAGATCGGGGGAGGTGTCGCTATGATTGTTCGTTCCACTATTCAATTCCAGCTTCTCTCCCAATCATCTATAGCTGGGGTGGACTTTCTGGTCGCCCGCTCCTCTAATCTTTGCGCACCTCTCACTGTCGTCCTTGTCTATCGCCCTCCCCTGAGTATGCCCCTGTTTGTGGCCTCCCTGCAGGAACTCCTCGCTACGCTCGTAGTCAACAACTCCTCTGTCCTCCTGCTAGGGGACTTTAATTACTGGCCTGGCGACCCCAGGGAGGACTCAGCGTCCAAGGACTTCACGGCCACTCTTTTATGCCTCAACCTTAAATCCCATTTACTGGTCCCGACCCACAATCTTGGACACATTCTGGACCAAGTCTGGTCATCCCAGGACATAGTTTCCCCCCCCAGCATCCTCCCTTGTACCTGGTCCGATCATTCTCTCATTTCCTTTACCGTCAACATTGGTTCCCCTTACAAACCCCCTCGTCCCAAGAATGTTCTCTCTCGTAGCTGGAATCGTGCTGACTTGTCTTCTCTCTCTCTCATTCCCTTGCTTCTTCTCTTCCTGACCTTACTGCCATTTCCCTTGACTCACAGGCCGCTGCAGTTGGCAACTGGCTATCTTCCGCTTGCGATTTAGTAGCCCCCCTTAAGTTAGTCAAGTCCATTCGCCCTCATGAGGCCCACCGTTGGTTTAACTCGGAACTCAAGATCCTCAAATTGGAACTTAGACGCTCGGAGCACCTTTGGCGCCGTAGCTACTGCCCCGACCTCAAGGCCAAATACAAATCTCTTCTTAAAGAGTACAAGAAGGCCATTCTGGCCACAAAGACCAAGTATTTCTCCGAACAAGTAACTCTTTCGGCCAACAAATCCAAAGAAATCTTCTCCTTGGTCAACAATTTAGCCACCTCTGATCGTGCTTGCCCTCACTTCACTCCCTCCCAGGCCCTCTGCTCTTCGTTAAACAACTTCTTTATTGAGAAGATTGTTAAAATCAAATCTAACATCTCTGTTACTCCTTTTACTCCTATTCACTCTGTTCCCTCTGCGCCTAAATCTTCCTTTTCCTCTTTCCCGCCTCTCTCCTTGGACTCTTTCTTAGCTCTGCTCACTAAAATCAAGTCTGGCTCTCCACAGATTGTGCCCCTGCCCGTATTCTTAAAACTCTCTTCTCTTCTTGTCCTGCTACCCCTCTTTCCCTCCTCAACGCCTCTCTTTCCACCGGATTGGTCCCTTCTTCATTTAAATCTGCTATTGTTTCCCCCATTCTTAAAAAACCTGGTCTTGATTCTTCTCTCCCTTCCAACTTCAGGCCCATTTCTCTTCTTCCCTATCTTGCTAAAATTCTGGAATCTTACGTCACCTCTTGCCTCTCTGCTTATGTCGAACAGAACCAACTCCTTGCTTCTCACCAAGCAGGTTTTCGCTCGGGTCATTCGACCGAAACCGTGGTGCTAGCCGTCCTTGACGAGCTTAAAGCCAAGGCCGACGTCAACTCTCCCCAAGCTTTGATTCTCCTTGACCTGTCCGCTGCGTTTGACATGGTCGACCATAACATTCTTTTGGACCGTGTCAGCTCAGCGGGCATACAAGGCCTTGCCCTTTCTTGGATCACGTCCTTTTTGACAGGACGTTCTCAAGCTGTTCACCTCCCCGGCTTTTCTGCTCCCCCCCTCCCGGTGCCCTGTGGGGTTCCCCAAGGTTCCTCCCTTTTTCTCCTTCTTTTCAATCTTTACATCCATCCACTTATCTCTTCCCTCCTTCAGCTGGGGGTCTCTGTGTTTAACTACGCAGATGACCTCCAGCTCGCCTTTGATCTTTCTTCTTCTTCTCACTCCCTTTCTTTCTTTCATTCCACTATGGTCTTTATTTCCGGGTGGATGAGCGCCAACCACCTCAAGCTCAATCCAGATAAGACTGAGCTTGTCTTGACTGGCGGCTCATCCAGCCCTTGGTCCCCTGCCTTCTGGCCCCCTATCCTTGGCCCCCCTCCCACCCCGGTTCCCTCCGTCAAAACATTGGGCATCAAGGTCAGTCAGGACCTGTCCATGCACGGCCAAGTCAGTGCCGTGGTGTCCTCTTGCTTCCTCTTCTCCGGATGATCCGGAAAATCTCCCGCTTCTTTTCTCTTGACTCTCTCAAAATCATTATTTCTGCCCTCATCACTTCCCGCCTCGATTATGGCAATAGCTTGTTCTCAGGCATTCCTGCCTATGAAACCCGTCGCCTTCAAGCTATCCAAAATCAGGCTGCCCATCTCATCTTTCACTTACCCAAAACCCATCACATCACTCCTGTCCTCAAATCCCTCCACTGGTTACCCATCCTGCAGAGATCCTTGTTCAAACTAGGGTGCCTTGTTTATCGGGCCCTTGATCACTCTGCACCGGCTTTCATCAATTCTTTGATTTCCCGTCACACCCCTGCTCGCACTCTCCGTTCATCCTCTTCTGCCCTCCTCACTGTTCCCCGTTTCCACAAATCTCGCACTGGTGGAACTAGATTTTCTGTTCTTGCTCCCCGGTTCTGGAACTCCCTTCCTCTCTCTTTGCGTTCTATCCCCATTTTTTCACATTTCCGTAAAGCGCTTAAGACTTTTCTGTTTGCCCTGGCCTACCCCCTCTAAACCTCCTGGCCCTGTCTGTTCTGTTCTTTAGAGCTCTCAGCGCCAGGAAGCCGTTTTGGCCATCGTGCGCTCTACAAATATTTTCATTCATTCATTCATTCATTCATTCATTCATTCATTCATTCATTCAGTGGGCGGGACCGCAGCAGTGTGGGCTGAGGCTAGAGCGCTACCCCTGATGTATAGAGGGAGTGAGGCGCCTAGAAAGATGGTGTTAGACCCCACCGCTCAAACGGCACAAGCCGCGGCGGACTAGGGAGACACCAAGCAAGGTACAGTGATTTTCAAGTTGTTAAAATCAGCGAAATAGCAGTGATAAAAATAACAAGTTAAAAAAGGTTCTGTGCAAAATAGCAGCGTGCTTATTTTAAAATGACTGACAAGCAGCCTATACCACCAGCGTGGACTAGAGCTGAGGTTTCTCTTCTGCGCCCGTCCGCTCGGCGCACTGGGTTAAGTAATCACAGTGGGCGGAAACGCAGCAGTGTGGGCTGAGGCTAGAGCGCTACCCCTGATGAATCGAGGGAGTGAGGCGCCTAGAAAGATGGTGTTAGACCCCACCGCTCAAACGGCACAAGCCGCGGCGGACTAGGGAGACACCAAGCAAGGTACAGTGATTTTCAAGTTGTTAAAATCAGCGAAATAGCAGTGATAAAAATAACAAGTTAAAAAAGGTTCTATGCAAAACAGCAGCGTGCTTATTTTAAAATTACTGACAAGCAGCCTATACCACCAGCGTGGACTAGAGCCGAGGTTTCTCTTCTGCGCGCGTCCGCTCGGCGCACTAGGTTAAGTAATCACCATGGGCGGGACCGCAGCAGAGTGGGATGAGGCTAGAGCCCTATCACTGATGCATTGAGGGAGTGAGGCACCTAGAAAGATGGTGTTAGACCCCACAGCTCAAACGGCACAAGCCGCGGCGGACTAGGGAGACACCAAGCAAGGTGCAGTGATTTTCAAGTTGTTAAAATCAGCGAAATAGCAATGAGAAAAATAACAAGTTAAAAAAGGTTCTGTGCAAAATAGCAGCGTGCTTATTTTAAAATGACTGACAAGCAGCCTATACCACCAGCGTGGACTAGAGTCGAGGTTTCTCTTCTGCCGCTGATGGTCAAAGTCAGATGGTCTGGCTGCTGCGCCACAGCTGTGCGGAGAATAAATGTTGGCGAGCGTCCGGCAGCTGCCGTTACCTGGCCCTAAAATAGCGTGCCTAAATGTAAGTTATAGGGTGGCTCTAAAAACGTGTGGATGCACTGCTTCAAGTTATTCAGGAAAACTTGATTTTCCTGATCTGTGAAGTGTACTCCATCACTTCTGTAGATATCAGTCATATCAAAATATATGTTGTTGTTGTAGTTGGACTCCATTGTGTTGTCTCTGTGGAATGTAGACACAGCTTTGTTGACTTTCTTCCTAGATTTTTCAATCTGAGGACAAAATTGTTTTGACCATTTCCACTTCTGTCTTTGGCATATATTAGAATATACAAAACAGTTTGGGGCAAAAGTTACATCAATTTTTCAAAGGTGTCCTTCATAAGCATTTCCAAACCTACCCCAGTCAATGTGCCTGGGTCGATTCTACCACAGTGCACAAACATGAGGCCAGGATGAGGAAGAAGCAGTAAGTAGGGTGAAGGGGGTGGATGTGCACAATGGCACACATGTACAATCAATTCCTGCACAAGTATAGAAAAACAATGGCCAAAATGAAACACACCAACAAGGAGCATAAGTCACAAAACATGGGTACATCACACCACTAAGGAGCACAGAAGTGAAAACTACGCTGCATTCATACAAGATGTGTACAAATGCCGGTCGTGGGTGTTGTGGGATGTCTGCGACCGTGGTCATAATGGATGGGATGCCCAGCACGTGGCTCATGGAAGGGTTCACTGTGTTTTAGGTTGCCAAACAGCTGTCCTCCCTCCCTCGAGTCCCCCCACTTTTTTTACAGTGCACTGTTGTATCCCGTGCACCCGTAAGGCACAGCATTGTAATGCCTATTCGGGCATGTCCTGCGGCAATCCAACTACAACACTAACAACTACACCTACTGACAATGATACTTTCGCAAGGTATAATTTCAACCCTACCACTGACAATGATAATTTCACATAGTATAATATGAACGCACTCACTGACAATACTACTTTCATAGAGTATAATATCAGCACACGCACTGATTATGATACTTTTAAATAGTATAATATCAATACACCCAATGACAGTGATACTTTTACATAATATAATATCAATACACCCAATGACAGTGATACTTTCCCATAATATAAAATCAATACAACCAATAACAGTGATACTTTCACATAATATATTACCAATACACCCAATGACAGAGAAACTTTCACATAATATAATATCAATACACCCAATGACAGTGATACTTTCACATAGTATATAATGTGTAAATAGCAATAACGGTGATAACTGCAAAGTAATGTAAATCGTTATCAGCCATAGTTTAAAGAATTAGCCATGACTCACGAGTAAAAGCATGTCGACAACTCTTCTATGTTTGTTAAGAGTGCCATGACTGCATCACCATGGCAACCAATCGAGTTGAAACCTGTCAGGACAACAGCTTGTATGTATGCATATATAATGAGCACATAGGTTTGTGCAGATGTAGTGATCAAGGTGGGAGCTTACCGCCGAAACGCGTCTGAGCAGCAACTGAGATAATAAATCTTCTTTGGATTATAATTCACGGAGTCAGTGCCTTTCTTGATAAAGAGTTTGGACTGGTTTTCAATAACATAATATCAATACACCAATGACAGGGGGGACATTGGAGGCTTACCTGCATTGCCGCACTTGCCGCGGCGCTCGCTCCTGGGGCCCTGACGCTGTCTGTTTCTCCCGCTGCCATTGCTTTCCACACTGCACGGCCACCGTGGGGGGGAACTACAGCTCCCAGCTAGCCCAGCTCACAGCACCGCCCACTTCCTGTTCATCCACGCCCGGAGGCGCTTAAACAGCAAGAGCTCCCACTGAGGAGCGGGGGACATTGGAAGCTTACCTGCATTGCCACACTTGCCACGGTGCTTGCTCCTGGGGCCCTGACGCTGCCTGTTTCTCCCGCCGCCGTTGCTTTCCACACTACACAGCCACCGTGGGGTGGAACTACAGCTCCCAGCGAGCCCAGCTCACAGCACCGCCCACTTCCTGTTCTTCCGTGCCCGGAGGCGCTTAAAGAGCGAGAGCTCCCACTGAGGAGCGGAGGACATTGGAGGCTTACCTGCATTGCCGCACTTGCCGCGGCGCTCGCTCCATGGGCCCTGACGCTGCCTGTTTCTCCCACCGCCGTTGCTTTCCACACTGCACGGCTGCCGTGGGGGGGAACTACAGCTCCCAGCGAGCCCAGCTCACAGCACCGCCCACTTCCTGTTCATCCGCGCCCGGAGGCGCTTAAACAGAAGAGCTCCCTCCGTGTCGCGGACGCACGAAGGCGAAGCCCGGGCAAAGGGCGGGCCCTCTTAGGCCCTCAGAGGACATCAGAGGTCGGGTGGGCCACCTCTCTAAGTCTTGTCATAAGAGGTGAGCCTGGGAAAAGTTATCATGGGGAAACGCAACACCAATCCTACAAAGCTTGCTTCTGTATACACTTCTGCTTTGCACCCCTCCTTTGATTGCTCATTGGAGAACGCCCTTAATATGGTTACAAATGAAATTGGTAATACTGAAAGGAGGATGTCATTGGGCTGTAGTGCCAGTCACCTGCAGTCATCACAAGCAAGCCCTATTAATACTTTACCGCTCTCACCTGCAATTACTATCTTGAAGCCCACTACCCAGGCTACTCCACTGGAAGTGTTGCCTGGGGGCAGCAACTCAGTTATAATTATTGACTCCCAGCCTGACCTGGTTGCACAGACTGTTATCGCCTCCCCGTCTCCAAGTAACAAGACTGTCGACGGAAAAAGGAAAAGGGGCCCCTTGAAACTTACAGTAAATAAGAGGAAGCAACCTACCCGTAGCAAGAACCAACCAACCCCCCAGAGCATGTGGACCAGAGGGAAGCATCAACAATCTGGGGGTGATACAGCTAATATGGAAAGCTTGCAATTTATAGAGGTGGCCGCTCCCCCAACGACCGAGTTTTTAACTGACAGTATCATTCAATCTAAGCCTAACGGGAACTTTATTGAGACAATTGTTGATACTATTTTTAAACAATTAGAAAGTCAATTGATCAAACATTTTAATATCGTTTTTGAAAGACTTGAGGGATTAGAAAATCTTGTACAAAAGGAAGATGTAAAAAGGAAAGGGGTGATTAGCCTTGATCAAATGAGGGGTGATCGCCTTTTGAAAGATCTAGAGTCTGCTAGTAAGGCTATCTTGTGTGGTGGGCCTAATATCAGCTGCAGCTCAACATCTAAGGGTGGACCGAAAACTATCAGTAGCACACCAACACCCAATATTACATCTAGATGTGATAATGTAGAGCAAATTCAACCTGCCATAAAAGCCAAGCCCACTCCTCCCGCAGCAGCTGGCCCATCTCATACTACCACTAAAGTTAGTAATACACGGAAGGAGGGCCCTACCACTACCATTACTACTGTGAAACCTGTGGTAAATAAAATTACAGGGACTATTTTTCTATACATTAAATGACAATAAGGATAGCTCAATAAAATGAGAGGCAGAGTCCGTGGTATCTGAGTCATAGGGCTTTAATTAAGTTTCTCGAGGAACGGGACATCGGGTTCCATCACCACTAAGGTTCAGGAAGGGATATTCAACATTTTATTAACATCACACATTATATATAGTAAAACAGTATAATTGAAATGAATACAGTAGGCGTAACAAGTGAAAAGAGTGAGAGATAAGAACACATGTGCGTAACAGGAGGCGTGTAAGAGGGCGTACACATAGGCGTGTATTGGAAACGTCACAGAAGTGTCATAAGTGGGTGGATGCATAGTGAAATTCTGCAGGGTCAGCAGAAACCTTTACCCTGTGTGCGCGCGCAACTGAGCATGACGTGGTATAGACGTGTAACTGGGGAGAACTGGGGGCTTGACTTTTAGCACTAGTAGAGGAGTCTGGTGTCTGGGATGTCAGAACGACCTGCACCTATAGCATATCTGGTATCTTGTGTTTGGAGGATGTGTTGTCTGAAGTCAAAGGTCTCTCGGGCAGAGGCCGTTCAATACTGAATGCTAGTGGGTGCATACGTGTCTTGGTGCAATGCGCAGGGGGCCATGGGCCTACCATGGTAACGGGTTCAGTAAATTACTTGCATGGAGACAGGAAGGCCGGGCCCTTTGCTCTACAGCCGGGAATATGTTTACCTATTTCACTAGACTGGAATGTGTTTTTGCGGAGGCTGAGCAGATAACTGTAGGCAAAATACTGTCTTGGCAGGTAGGCCTGGCCGAGCCGGGCACCGCTTCGCTGGGCAAGAAGTAAGGCAGAGGTCAGGGATGCATACCTAAACTGCAGTTTTCAGAGACAGAAGAGACTCGGAGCCTCAATTAAGGGCCTGGCTCGACTGAGCCACAAAAACGTGGAAAACGTGTGCTTCGCGTTATTTAAAAGTGCACCATGTAAAGACGTTGGCACCATAGGCCTAGAAGCCAAATTAACGTGGTTTTCTTGGAGGACTGGATAACTGATATGTTAACGTTGGATGCAAATGCATATGCGTCTTCATGGCAGGCACGGGAAAGGAATTACACAACATACATGGAACATTGGTGCATGGATAGGGTGTGAGTGGGGGACACATTCATTACCTAAAAATTTCTATTTCCTCATTCCCTCCTTGGCCCCTACTTCACCCTAGGATACATCTATCTTCATGAGACTATCTATCTGTTCGTATAACATCATTTGTTCATCATTTTTCATTCTGGAACGGGAACGGGAACTTGGACGGGGAATACAAGCTGTGGCGCACAAGCCGCAAATCGCTGGCCCACATTGCAGACAGAGACAACAACTAAATACTATGAGCAGTATTATTCCTAGGAATGACAGTATTTTCCATCCCCACGTGGATATCACACTCCAGAGCCAACTGGACCATGTCCAGGTGTCTGGATTCTGGTGCATCTGGTGAGCTATATTATGGAGCCTTGTTATCGCTTTATATACTGACGGTGCGTTATTAGGAATGAAAATACAACAACTGGATCCGATCACTCTACAAGCTCCGCCCCTATCGGCCAGGATGACGTCAAGGACAAGGCGGTTTTGAAGAACAACAAGTCTCATAGCAGACTGCTCTTCGGTCAGGTTACCTAAAGCAAAAGTAGTTTCGTTCACTACTGCTTCAAGAGTTCTGGTCAATCTTCGTATTATCTCACTATTTTGGACGGGACCTATGAACCAGAAGTATCCTTTAATATAATCCTTATACTGGTCCCATGCTGACTCAGAATAATCGATAACAGGAGGAAGGTCTCTCTTATGTCTTACATGTACAAGATGTGAATTTCGATGATAATCAGGTGGGGCTAGGAAAACAGGTGGCAATAGGAACGCGATATAACATGTTCCATCCCAATCCAAGGGCAGACATACATAGGCTGTCTGACCACAAATAAAATAGGAATGGCGAGAGGCTTTGAAAGTAGACTTTCCTTTATCACTGAATTCGACCACAGTATTACAATCACTGTGTCCTAGATGTACTGATCCATTCTTTCTAACGCATAATTCGCCTTTCACTGGTAAAACTGTGATAAACGGCTAGTCCGAATTAGTCTCAGACTGGACGTTCAGAATCATGAGGTTAAGTGTAAAATTACCTAATCCATACACTTCATTTTCTAGATCGGTGCCTGTTCTTTGGGGAAGACCTTCCTTGTCTGGGAAACATATTTTATTCATAACTGTATTCAGGTTTCCCCATATCCAATTGCCTCGGGAAACTGTGGACTTACTGTCTAGGGAGGACATTAAAGTAAACCATGCTCCGCATGAACCATTATGTGTAAACGGGTAGGGAAAGAGGGGCAGAGCTCCCTTGTATTTCTGATAGGGAGGGAGTCGGCCACATACCCAGCCATTTGTGGCATTGCTGGTCTGGTGAGTATGGTGTAACATACGAATGAAAGTGTTGTTGCGCATTGCAAGTCGATAGGACAGCTCGTGAGGGGGCAGGTCACTGAAGGTGTGCTCTACGGTTTCATTAGAGGAAGTATGTACATGGGAACCAAGAGGAGGAAAGAAAACATGTAACATTAAACTTATGCATATAATCGTAAGACTCAGAAGAAACATAAAAATTAAAGTAATGACGCATCTGCTGTGCAGATTTTTGCAATATTTTTCTCTCTTTTCGATTCGCCTATCTCTCTGACTATTTGGGTCTATCTTATACATGTCAGAAACCTGTCTAACCGCTTCACCCGAGGGGGACTTAAACAATTAAACGCTGTCTGACTTACTAGACCTCAACTTTGTTTTGTACTCCTGTTGTGGAGTTTTCTCTAACAGGGGGAGTTTAGAGTCTGTTTCGGGGCAGTCCTTGGGAAATGTCTTTGGACACAGTCCATGAAATCGTTTGATGTGGCTGGAGTGGAGCCACCCTTTTCTTCCTTCAATCTTCACAGCGGTCCTCGTGGTCATCAACACCAATTTCGGTTCCTTCCACCTGGGCTCCAGAGGGCTTGAGCGGTCAAAGTTGTGGACCAACCCCAGGTCTCCGGGAACAATTTCATGCGGTTTCACCTGGGTGTTGTCCGGGAAGGCAGCCGCGACCTGTGAACGACAAGAGAGTAGTGCAGACATCAAGGAAGCCAGGTAATCTGTCAGCATGTTACTATCGACATCTGTAATCTTACGAGGCATAGGCGTACCCCACATGTTTGGGGACGGCCGAAGACTACTTCATACGGGGACAGTCCGGTTCTGGAATGAGCTAACATACGCATGTAAAAGAGGGCAACCGGCAGGGCTACCATCCAATCTACTCCTTTTTCTGTACAGACCTTCGCTAACCGTGTTTTCAGAGTTTGATTATGTCTCTCAACGAGACCAGCGGCTTCGGGGTGTTGTACGCAGTGGAATTTCCACTGGTATCCTAACAGGAGTGATACCTGTTTCATGAGTTCGGACGAGAATGGCTGTCCATTATCAGAGTACGTGACACGGGGCAAGCCGTATCGCGGGAAGAATTCACGGACCAACTGTTTGGCAGTGGTTACAGCAGTGTAATCTGGGACTGGGTATGCTTCTGTCCATCGGGAAAGGGCACATACAACTACGAGGACATACTTGAATCCTCGGCATCTGTCCATCTGGATATAATCCATCTGGAGGACTTCGAAAGGATGGTCAGGAGGATGATAGCTAGAGCTGTTGCTGCAACTGATTTTAGGCACGCAGGCAGAGCCTGGGCTACTGGATCCAATGTACTAGAAAAATAAGCACAAGGCTTGTGTTTTCCTGCTTGATCTTGTGTGAGAACAGATAATGCTGTGCCATCGCATTCTGTGACAAAAAGTGTAAAAGGTTTGCTGTAACATGGTGTCGCTAAAACAGGTGCTTGACATAATGCTTTCTTCAGTTCGTCAAAAGCTAGTGTATGTTCCTGAGTCCAAGGGAGGGCAGTCAAAGTCGCTGCCTCCTGTGTTGTCAACTGTATGAGTGGCTTGGCTAGATATGCATACTGAGGAATCCATTGTCTGCAGTACGAAGTGAGGCCAATGAACGCCCGTACTTCCTTTTGTGTCTTGGGTTGTGGCAGATGTGCAAATAACTGGATGCGGTCTGGTGTCAACTGTCTACCCCTCTTGGACAGCAAGTGTCCAAGGTATACCACTTGCTGGGCACAGAATTGTAGCTTCGAAGGGGGCACTTTATGCCCCTTTTCGGCCAGAAAATACAAGACTGTCAGTGATGCGCGTTCACAGTCACTTTCGGTCCGTGCTGTAATTAACAGATCGTCAACATATTGGAGTAGGGCAGTGTTAGTAGGCATGTGGATACTGTCTAGTTGTCGTTTCAGTGCTTGGCTGTAAATACTAGGGCTCTCTGTGAACCCTTGAGGAGCACGTGCAAATTTGAAGCTTCGGCCATTTAAACAGAATCCGAAAAGGTACTGGCTTTCCGGATGAATGGGGACACTAAAGAAGGCGTTCTTGAGATCGATAACAGTAAAGAACGCTGCTTCGGAATCAATAGCAGTCAGTTAGGAAAAATGTCTGGGACCACTGGGTACTGGGGTATTATGCATTTATTTAGTTCTCGAAGGTCGATCACCAGTCTGTAGACCGGTGGTGCATTCGTTCGGGTCAGTTCGTTTAAGAATCGGAATGATTGGAGAATTACATACATTGGAGTCGGTTTCTACAACCACTCCTTGTGCAATCAGCTCGTCAATAATTTTCAGTAAGGCTATTACAGCCTCAGGTGGCAACTTGTATTGTCGGATTCGGGGCAGTACAACACCTTGTTTGAGAGTGACACGATATGGTGTAATATGCATACAACCTACATCAGTTGGACCTTGTGCCCATAAATGCTGTGGTACATTCTGTAATCGTGGATCAAAATCTCTCAACACATAATGTCCTTTAAAATCACGTAAAAACAATCTCACTCCTTCCGGAGAACAACATATCACTGCTCCTAGTGCTTTCAATGTTTTAATACCAAGCAAGTTTTCAGGACATTATTTTGTAAGCAGCAAGTCTGTAGTACGAGACAATGGACCAACTTCTATGGAAACTGGTTTCGACACTTTGTTAACAATAGGCTTTCCTGAAAATCCCAGGGAAACATTCTGTGAGCCTGAGAGGGGTGCCCCTGGAACCTCGTCATGACTGATGGTAGTTCTGCTCGCCGCTGTGTCAATCAAAAATTTTCTGTCTTTCCCTAATACCTGACTATGTACATAGGGACCCTCTTGATCTACAGGAACCTCGATAAGGGGCAAGCCAACCTCCTTCTCTAGGCTGTTTCATGAATACTGCTGATAATCGGGGTAATCTGACTGTGCATACTGGTACATTTGCTGTGTAACATGTTGCGTGGCAGCAATGGGTTGGGGCTGGGGTACAGCTACTGTCTGTTGTGCATTCTGTGGAGGTTGCGTGTTCTGTGGAATATGTTGTGGAACATGTTCTTGTCTAGGTGGACGCGGTCTTTCTTACGTCCTGCCTGTAGCAAAATTGTATTTTAGAACGGCACATTCGTTTATATAGTGACCTGGCTGTTTACAATAATTGCAATTCCCTTTAACAGGAGCTGCAGACTGACCTGGCGGTGCCATACCCTTCTTCTGACCGTCAGCTGGGACAGACTGAGCGACTAGTACTTTCATTTTCGTGTCTTTCATACGTCTCTGTTCATGTTCGTGTTCTTCTCTAATTCGGTTCTGGTGGTACTGTAACATTTGTAACATTTGGGAGGGGGTATTAGCTTGCTGTGTACTTTCAACTTTCAGTACTCTGTTTTTAACCTGTGGTAAGGAATTCTCAACTAATTTGGTCAAAAAAAGATGTGGATACGATTCACTACTTGTTTTCAGGCCGCTATTAATAATGAAACATTTCTCGAATCTGGAAAAAAAATCACTAGTGTCTTCGTCTTGTTTCTGTTTGCAGGCTGAGATAGCATCCCAGTCTTCCTTTTTAGTGGTCAATAACCTTGGCAGGACCTGTACTAATAATTCTGGTAATCCTTTAGCTTTATCCCCAAGACCAGTACCAGGGATTCGCGTATTTTCTTCATTTTCTAATTCTGCCCAATCAATCTTTTTCTCTCCCACTTCCCATTCTTTTTCTTTAAGTTTTTCGTAAATGCAGGCTGGCAACAGAACCTTTAACATTTTAAGGATATCGGGATATGTATACTCCCCCATACAGAGCATGTCTTTTAGTTCACGGTGAAATCCTGCTGGATCGTTATCATGACAAGGCACTAATTTTTTCATTTCCAATAATTCCATTTTGGTCAAGGGTGTGTATACAAATACACGTCTAAACGCACCCCCATCTCATTGGATGGGATGTACTTCTCGTAAGGGATTCTGTCTGTCTATGTAAAATGATTTTCTTACTGGGGGTGGAACAGGAACGAAATGTGGAGTCAGGAAAGTTCTGTATTTGTGTCGCTGTTCTAGAATTACATTAATTAAATCGGTACCTAGGACTCTCCATCTTTTTAGGAGTAACTCTTCCAATATAATATATAAGGGACCTGGATCAGAATGCTGACTCTCAAACAGTGTAATGAGATGTTGAATCATGTACATACCAGCTAGTCGCTGTTCGTCTGGGGAAAGATTCAAAAATGTTTGCGCTACTGAATCATCGTTATATACGCTAGTATTGCCAGCCCATTGGACTGCTGACCGGGCTAGTTCTTGTTCATGCATGGTACTAAGTTCACTGTAACCTATTCGTTCTTTCAGTACTTTATCAGTGGCTTGGAATAGATGTTCAAGAGAACATTGTTCTGGTATGGGAGAAAGAAAACGTTTCTTGCATTCTGGGCGTATGGGTTTGTCAAAGGGTCTGTCAAAAGGTCTCGACCTACCTACGTACGCTATTGTATTTCGGGTTTCAGTTTCTATATCATCGTCTTCTGACACGTCATCATCCGCTTTCTCGGCTTCTCTCGCGGCTTTCTCCCTTGCGTGTATGTCTAGGATTTCTTTACGAATCTTTCTATACATGGTTTCTATACAACCTTGTTTACTGTGTTTTCCATCAGCTATGTTGTCACTCCATTTTATCAGGACTTTCATCTCTTCTTTGTCTTTACCTGGCTGGTCTTGTTCCCTAATCAAACAATTTATCAAAAACTGTAAGATCATACCTTGAGTCTCCACCTTTCTGTGTGCCATGGCCTCTTGAATACTTTCTGGTCTCTCCCCTGTTCTAATAAAGTGATATATGTTGTCTAGATGTTCATTCATATCTGGTAAAATAGTCAAATAATGTGTAACACGTCGTATACGTATTGAATATAATATCATCTGGTCTTCGCCTGGTACTGGATCATATCTACAATCTGTAAGGTACTGTTTAAGGGCTGCGTATGTAGTTACTTTTGGTGTGCGTTGTAATGCTGCTTCTCTCAATGTTGTTCGTTTTACTTGAGGCGGGGTGACAGGGGTACCTCCTACTGCTCCCCCTGAAGCGGGATCGTCAACTATTACCAGCTGTGCTGTCGTTGGTGGTAATGTAGCTGGTAAGCTAGGTGTAGGTAATGCAGGTAATGCAGGTTGGCCCTGCGTTGCAGGTGGTTTAAAGGATTGCTAGGACCAGTGGCAGTGGCAGGAGAGACAGTGGGGGGGTCGTGTTTTGAGGAGTCGTGTTTTGAGCAGGGTTGTGGGGGTGAACGTTTGGAGGAGGATTTGTATGTGCATATTCTGGGACTGTGTCATCTAAGTAAGAGGAAAGGAAAATATCCGCTGCGCTCTGTTTATGACAGAGTTTAGTTGGAACCAGTGGTGGCGGTAAATTACTGGGTACTTCCGGGGTGGCCCTAGGTAGGCCCTCGGCGAGAAGGGGGTACATGCCTTTCATAAGGGCATTTCTTTGTCGGTCTAATTGTTCTGCCCTAACTCGTTCACCTTCTTCTAGTAGCTCTCTTTCTTTAGCTTTTTCAGATTCTTCTCTACTTTTCTCTGCTTTCCTGATTTCTTTCTCTGTTCTTCTATGCGCTTCTTTACGCCACAATTCAATGGCATCTTTCTGGGATTGTCTGGCTTTCTTTTTCCACAACGCTTCTTCTACTCTCATGATGCAATCAGCATCCCATGTCCCTGAGACAGGCCATCTATATTTCTCTTCCAGATCCTTTGTATAATCAAGTCTAAGTACAGTATGGCATCTAAGCCATGCTTATGGTACATAAAATGTCCTGGAGTGTCCCTAGGCGGGACGGGAACTGCTTCTTCGAGTATCCCTTTCCTGGTTCCTATCTGACGTAATTTCGAGAACAGCGGCATTTTTGAACTTACTTGAACGTGAACACAATAAACACAGTAATGAATAGCACACAGTCATTCATACCACGACATTAAACACAATAAAACATTTTCAGACTGATACTACCTGATACATAGAAAAACATAAACTCTGAAAATCTCGAGAAACAATACTAGAATACTGAATCACTAGATGCACTGCTAAAACAGTACAGACATACCGGTCCCATAAAGAGACACGTCATACCGTATTCACCTAAGTGAACACGTCTGAACCGGGTCTGCGTACCCAGACCCGTCTTGACCGGGCACAAATTAATGAGCCCGTCTAGATGCGTTACCAACAACGGTACTCACCGGGAAGCAGAACTGAAGGCCTCGGAAACTGGACTGGACTGGACTGGACTGCTACGGCGTCTACGCATGCGCTTCGGAACAGGTGGGCCTCCGTATACCTCGGACCTTGCTCTCTCGGCTTGGGCTCTGCTCGGGACTCTCCGCATTCCTCACCGCCTCGTCTGGATGCCCGACCGCAGTCTCCGTCTCCTCCGTGGGCCTGAGGGAGATAGCAGGAAAACCCGCAGGTGTGCACAGGAATCCGTCACGGCTGTAGAAGGGGTCAGGGGCCTGCGTACATCGCTGGAGCGTGATGAAGGGGAGTGGTCCCTATTCGGGCGCCAGATTTATGTGGTAAATAAAATTACAGGGACTATTTTTCTATACATTAAATGACAATAAGGATAGCTCAATAAAATGAGAGGCAGAGTCCGTGGTATCTGAGTCATACGGGCTTTAATTAAGTTTCTCTAAAACGGGACATCGGGTTCCATCACCACTAAGGTTCAGGAAGGGATATTCAACATTTTATTAACTTCACACATTATATATAGTAAAACAGTATAATTGAAATGAATACAGTAGGCGTAACAAGTGAAAAGAGTGAGAGATAAGAACACATGTGCGTAACAGGAGGCGTGTAAGAGGGCGTACACATAGGCGTGTATTGGAAACGTCACAGAAGTGTCATAAGTGGGTGGATGCATAGTGAAATTCTGCAGGGTCAGGAAATACCTTTACCCTGTGTGCGCGCGCAACTGAGCATGACGTGGTATAGACGTGTAACTGGGGAGAACTGGGGGCTTGACTTTTAGCACTAGTAGAGGAGTCTGGTGTCTGGGATGTCAGAACGACCTGCACCTATAGCATATCTGGTATCTTGTGTTTGGAGGATGTGTTGTCTGAAGTAAAAGGTCTCTCGGGCAGAGGCTGTTCAATACTGAATGCTAGTGGGTGCATACGTGTCCTGGTGCAATGCGCAGGGGGCCATGGGCCTACCATGGTAATGGGTTCAGTAAATTACTTGCATGGAGACAGGAAGGCCGGGCCCTTTGCTCTGCAGCCGGGAATATGTTTACCTATTTCACTAGACTGGAATGTGTTTTTGCGGAGGCTGAGCAGATAACTGTAGGCAAAATACTGTCTTGGCAGGTAGGCCAGGCCATGCCAAGCACCGCTTCGCTGGGCAAGAAGTAAGGCAGAGGTCAGGGATGCATACCTAAACTGCAGTTTTCAGAGACAGAAGAGACTCGGAGCCTCAATTAAGGGCCTGGCTCGACTGAGCCAGAAAAACGTGGAAAATGTGTGCTTCACGTTATTTAAAAGTGCACCATGTAAAGACGTTGGCACCATAGGCCTAGAAGCCAAATTAACGTGGTTTTCTTGGAGGACTGGATAACTGATATGTTAACGTTGGACGCAAATGCATATGCGTCTTCATGGCAGGCACGGGAAAGGAATTACATGACATACATGGAACATGGGTGCATGGATAGGGTGTGAGTGGGGGACACATTGATTACCTAAACATTTCTATTTCCCTAAACCTGTGGCCCCTAGTAGCAGCAATGGTGGCAAGGAACAATCGGCTGTTAGTAGACCCATAAAACATCAGAAACCTGCCCTCCATCTACCTCCTGACGCCTGCCCATATGTTTTAGTATTGGCAGGTGCGCCACCTCTTAGGGATGGACAAGGCGAGTCCTGGGTTCAGTTGCACAATAAGTGCATTGACTGGCTGACCAAACATAAGGGGGTAGGCCATGACATCTCAATCGAAATTTTGTCTGCCTGTCGAGTGAGCTGGGTTGGCCCCCTATGTAAAAATTTCAATGGGGACAGTATTGTTGTTAATTTTAGGCACCCTGGCACTGCCAAATTTATACTCAACATTAACAAAATCTACCCGGGTCCATCTACTGTTGTTACTCCATTACCTTTGAGCTACTTCTATAGGCCCCCACCAAGACCATTTCGCCCAGCCCCACAGTCTTTTTTACTTTTCAACAGATATACTGCATTAGCTGAAATAGGTAGCCTGGACTGACCACCAGCTATTTCAACCGACACTGTAGTCAGTGATCACACTAATATGCTTGATCTTGCAGCGAATTCGTTAACTTGTCGTATTGCAATACTGCCCAATTCACTCAGTAGTCCCCAAGCAACATTTGATTCCTCAATAGGTGCACAGGGTCACATCTCCTCCATATTGTTTGACAATCTTTCCATCCTGTGTTGGAATATCGCAGGTCTCAACGCGAAAATGAAAATTAAGGCCTGGACTGATTGGGTATCCAATTTTGATGTCCTAATGATGCAGGAAACTTGGTGTACGAGTTCTCTGCTTCATGAAGGATACAGTTGCCACAACTTAATTGTACCCTCCCCGCCTATGAGTCGTCCCAGCGGGGGCTTATCTATTTGGGTTAAAATTACTGCTGCAGCCAAAATCGAACCACTGCAGACAAATAACAAAAACTTCATGATGTTGAGATATACTGGTAGGATAAAGTTATGTTTTATCAACTTTTACAATAACGACTTCATCCCAACAACAACTTCCTAAGATTGATTGAATTTATTGATGAACTTGTGGATGGACAAAAATATGGTAGGTTTGATGGCATTTGCATTTGCATAGGAGTTGATTTTAATGCGCATATCCACCCCAGAACTCCTCCTTGCAAAAGAGGAGATGAATTACTAAATCTGCTATCTACACGTAATCTAGTTATCCCTTTCGATGCTCATGACGAGCTCAGCTCGTCATGATGCACAGTTGAGCTGTGCTGATGACGAGCTGAGCTTGTCATGACACCAGCAAAATGGCAATTTTCAGCACAGGGGGGGGAAACGCCTAGCAGCCAAGGTGTTAATGTAATGGAGAACACAGCCACTGGCATGGATAATGTACCTGTTCCTTCCTATATTGGGCGTGGGAGCTCAGCCACCACTGGCTATGTATTCATTTCTCCTCTTCTCGGGGATCTTTTATTAAAATCAAAGATTGTTAAAACTATATATAGTGACTATTACCCAATTTTAATTTGTCTTAAATCAATCAAAAACATGGGAAGATAGGGGAAATTTGGGCAAAAAACCTAACGGCATTGACAGACAGGCTAAGGGAAGGGAATAGACAACCAGGGCGTTTTAGCTCGAGTTATTATAAAACACCCTACGTTTGCCTATCAACTGACAGCCCTGGGCCTGATATTGTTAATTCATTTTGTGAATTTTGTAAGGCCATAAAAAAAGGAAATTTCTAAACCTGTCCTAGCCCATAATAATAATAACCCAAGGTGGTTCGACACCTCATGCTCCAAAGCCAATCGGGAACTTAGGGCCGCTCTTACAGCTGAGCCGCGTGATCTGGCCCCGGTAAGGACTCTGAGATCTAGATATAAACACACCCTAAGAATCTGATCTGAAGAGTTACTAAAAGACCACTGGGACTCCCTTGTTTGCACTGCAGCTTTAAGAGATGCAGCCGGGTTTTGGAGGGCGGTTAAAAACCTGAGATCATTGGGCTCCAACATCACCCCTATAAACTGTAACATAGCAGGGGAGGTGTGGGTTGACTATTTTTCCAAAATCTATGATGCCTCCGGCAACCCCACAGAAAATGTTTTTTCAGTTAGGCCCTTGAATATCACTTTGTTGGAGGTGGAGGATGCTATTATTGAAAGTGCTGGGAACAAAGCCCCCGGCCTGATGGTTTATCCATCAACCAAATTAAATCCGAACCTGATTTTTGGGCACCTTTGCTATGCAAATTTTTTAATAATGTATCTCACACCTCTGTCCCGGTAACATGGTCTAGTAGCACCATCGTGCCAATTTTTAAAAAAGGTGACAGACTTGAGCCTGGTTGTTACCGCCCCATATCTTTAATCGATAATACGCTAAAGGTTCTAGGCAGGGTCCTTTTTAATAGAATCAGAACCTGGCCAGAAGAAAACACAATTTTACACTCGTGCCAGTTAGGTTTCAGAAGTAAAGTGGGTACGGTGGAGCAATGTCTAAACTTAAACCTGCTTATGGCCAAATACACAATTGCTAAAAAATCCCTCTTATACTTAGGGTTTATGGATTTAAGTTCTGCTTTTGATTTTGTAAATCGTTCCCGTTTATGGTCAGTTCTTTTGAATTATGGTTTAGATGAATCTTTAGTTTACTTTTTGGCCCATCTTCATAGCAATTTGAAAGCCCGCGTTCGCATTAACAATGACTGTGAAGTTTCTAATGATATTTTAATTGGCAGGGGGGTCAGACAGGGTTGTGTCTTGGCCCCCCTGCTTTTTATCCTGTATATAAATGAATTGAGTAATTCCTTGAGCAATCTTACTAATGATGTTCCACAAGTAAATGGCAAACCCATCCCCGCACTTCTCTATGCGGATGATCCAGTCCTTACGCACACCTAATGCATTGCGTATTTTAATTTCTGGCTTTGTCACATATATGGCAGATTTGGGCCTATGTACCAATTTTAAGAAATCATTTATCATGACATGTGGCCCAAAAAGTTATAAAATAACTCAGATTCTGTCAGGGGACGATTTTTTAAAAGGCACTTGCACTTTTCCCTACCTTGGCTTGTTGTTCTCTAATACTGGATCTTGGCATCCTCATGTTGCCCAGGGAAGGAACAAATTGAGTAAAGCCATTTTCTCTCTAGTCTCCCTCCGCCAACCCATCCAGGCAGATGTGATTACATCATTGTTACAAATTTATAGAACACAATGTTTACCCGTAGGAACCTATGGTGCTGAGGTGTGGGGTTATTCGAATTGTACTCAATTACAGATCGAATAAAATAGATTATGTCGGAAGGTTTTGGGGGGGGGGGTTATCACAGCCCCAACATTTGTGTTTCACAGGGAATTAAACCTCCATTATATAGAGGACTTTATAAGATCCAGACCTGCCGTTTTCTGGATAAAAATGTGGAGGAATTCCGCTGCCTCTTTGTCCCGTGACATCATTTTGGACTGCTTAAAATGTCCAAACAACGCGGTGTGTAGCCAGAGGCTGCTCAACTCCCCCTAGCAATCTCTCTCCCCATGTGCAGGTTGCCTCTCACACCTACTTTCAGATGTCATATTCCATTCACTTTTACACCCCATTTCAAAGAATCCTTATTGCAATTCAACCACTCCCTGCGGCACTGTCTTATTATACACATGTAAAATAATGCCACGTTGAAACATTGGCCGCACCCATAAAAAACACAAACAAACCATCGGCATGTTCACAGCCAACAGCAAGACGAATTTATCTTGTCCATACAAGTATCCGTTTGAGCACAATCAGAAAAGGAAAGTCTTTCACCCCAAGGCTGGCCCGTGTCACCAATGCCAGAGAATATACGTTTGATCACCCAGCCCCGGTATCTGTTTGCATCCCAAGCGGAAAGAGAGTCTTTTACCCCGAAGCCTGCCGGTAAACATACATTCGATCATTCGGCCCCAGTATCCATTGCAATCACAATCGGAAAGAAAGTCTTTCTTTCACTCCGAGGCCCGTCCGTCTTACCCTGGCCGGTGAACACACGTTCATTAACTCAGCCCCAGCAAGCTGCGATACCACTTTGCCAGTTGATTTAGACGCTGCTCCACCCCTAGTGTCCTATATCACGTGCTTCCCCTTGTCACAAGGTCTAGTAGAGGACCGATACACGGATGCAGACTACGGCGGCCATCTTAGAGTGGACCAACTTCCACTACAGTCAGCACTTGCCACCCCAAAATCACATTATAATTCTTCAAATACCTCAGTTCAGTGGCACCAACGTGTTGTTCCCAAGGTATGGAGCAGTTACTGTTTAATCCTATCGTCATGCTTTTAAAATGGTGCACCATAAATATAACGAGGGGAATTCGTGCGTAGCAACTTAAAAGGCCTGCAAATCTTGCCACTCAATTCAGTCAGCAGTGCCAATAGCCCCCACGGTGCAAAAAAAATATATATACTCCAGTATTAAGCTGCAATTGATGGGTAATCCATCCCAAAACTTAAACTATCCAACCCAAAAAGAGTGGGTGGGTTTTAGATCTCACTGCATGTTCTAACATAGTCAGGGATACAACCAGTTGACATATAGCCAATTCCACCGCCCAGGAGCCAGGACAGGTGATCCAACATCATCTATGATGGAAAACCTAGCATGTGCAAATGGGGATCAACACCAGCTAATCTTATTCCATTCAATGGATTCATTTAATCCTACCCTGTCAACGTGTTCCTGATTGATCCACCGGGCCTCCTTGCGGGCCAAAATGCTCTCGGCATTGTGGCTATCGCAGACCACTCTTTCCAGGACCACCCAGTTTAGATCTTTAGGGTCATGACCTGCCTCACTAAAATGTTGTACCAAATGTGTGGTTAGTTTTTTCGCTTTCAGGGTGCTTAAATGTTCTTGGATGCGAACCTTCACCTTTCTGGAGGTCAATCCAATGTAGTGTAGTCCGCATCTGCAGGTTAATCTGTAAATCACATTGACCGTGTTGCAGTTGCTAAACTTTGTAAGGTGCCAAACTCTTCCATCCCTCAAAACAACGGTCTTCGTCGTTTTCGTCAGGCTACATACTGAACAATTAGTACAAGGATGTTGTCCAGTTGGCAGTGAGTCCACGTGCGGGGCACTAAGAATCCTCGTGTGGAATAATTTGTCCTTCAGATTAGTTGCTCTTTTAAAGGCAAAACGTGGGGGAGGCATCTTAATCACACTGGTGTCCAGAATGGTCCAATGCTTCCTCACAACCTACCTCAATTTTGTTGATATCGGATCAAACGTGGTGACCACAGGTATACATTTCTGTTAAGTTTTGGTGTTTCTCTCAAGCAGTGCCTCCCAGGGGGTGTTTAATGCTAGTTTTCGGGCTTGTTTTACAACTTTCTTGGGGTATGCCCTAGCTGTAAGCTTACAGACCAGGTCCTCTGATTGTTCTACAAATGCTTCTGTAGTGGAACAATTGCGGCGGTAGCGCAAAAACTGGCCAACCGGGAGATTGTCCCTTAAGGCACAGGGGTGGAAATATTAGTAATGAAGAAGTGAATTCTTATCCGTCATTTTATGATGAACTGTCGTGATTAGTCTCTGGTCCTCAGCTGTAATGTCAACGTCAAGATATACTGCTGACGTTTTACTAATCGACCATGTAAACTTAAGGCAATCGTCTGCCTGGTTAAGCCATTCTAGGAAACTCAGAAGATGGTCCTTTGTACCTGTCCAGATACAGAGGACAAATGTGGCCCCCATCGAGTGTACCTGCAGGTGTCCGGCGCCTCGATGGGGGCCACATTTGCCCCGAGTCTGGCCTGCATTTATGTGGGCCAGGTCAAGGCGGGTGTGGTCCGCCATCAAAATAACCCCTTCAGGGACCATATATCCCTTTGGCGTCGATACATCGACGATGTCCTCTGTATCTGGACAGGTACAGAGGACCATCTTCTGACGGATAATAATTCACTTCTTCATTACCAATCTTACAGCTAGGGCTTCCCCCAAGAAAGTTGTAATACAAGCCCGAAAACAAGCATTAAACACCCCCCGGGAGGCACTGCTTGAGAGAAACACCAAAACTAAACAGGATCCAATTGATTAATCACAAAATTAAGGATTACAGTCATGGACTTATTCCAAAATACAAATGTTTTTACTTCATTTGTATTCAGTTCATTAGGTTTAGGGATTTGTAGAGCACATGGCTACCCGCAGGCGTCCCAGCACTATAACGGGTAGAGGAAGCTATCTGGAACAAGAGTTAGGGGAACAGCCAGGTTTTACGTTTCTTTTTGAAGGCCTGTTCGTTTTCAGTCGATCGCAGCTCTGGGTCCATGCTATTCAAGAGTTTGGGTGCCAGATTTGAAAAGGATCATCTGGCCCATCTTGACCTCTTAATTCTGGTGGTGTTCATCAAGAAGTTCGACCCTGATCTAAGATAGCGGCGAGGTGCGTAGTCGGAGATCAGGGTTCGCAATATGATTGAACCTCTTTCATAAATAGCTCTATGCGCCAGGCAGAGGGACTTAAATCTGATTCTGGTACGGACAGGGAGCCAATGAAGCTCTCTAAGGGATACTCTAGCTCACAGATTCCTAGGTATATTGAGAAGTAGTCTCGCTGCCGCATTCTGTACGACCTGTAGCTTAATGGTAATATATTTAGGTGATCCGAGGTATTGTGAGTTTCCATAGTCGAGTCTTGACACGAATAGGGCTTGTACCACTGTCCACCTCGATATCTCCAGGAGTAGGCCAAGGATTTTTCTGAGCATCCGAAGGATGCCAAAGCAATGTACCAGCTAGTATTTTGGCTTGCATATCCATTGTTAGATTCTGATCGAGATACATACCCAGATTTTTTATAGCACATTTAGAGGTTGGGGGAGGACCCCAGGTGACTGACCAGGGAATCTCTAACTGAGGGTTGGAATTGCCACCCAGGATCATACGCTTAGTTTTAACCCCATTCAGCTTCAGGCTGCAGTCTGGTATTCAAGTTCTTATCCTCTCCAGACACTGGGTAAGTTGTTTATGGTTGGAGTTCAGGGTATCGGCTATAGAACCAACAAATTGAGTGTCATCGCCATATGACACAATGGAGAGTCCATACTCCTGTACTATGTGGGCTAATGGTCTCAAATATACATTAAAGAGGGTATGGCTCAGGGAGGAACCCTAAGGTACTCCACATGGAGCTGAAAGGGTGTCTGACAAAATGCCGGCCTCCATGCACTGAAAGGAACAGTTGCTCAAAAACAAGGCCACCCATTGCTTGGCTGTGCCTTTGATTCCATTGTTTTCGATTCTGTTGACAAGGATTTTCTGATCTACTGTGTTGAATGCCACGCTTAGATCTAGTAACACAATGGCACCGGTCCTGCCCTGGTCTAACATGCTCTTTAACTTTTCTGTGACGATGAGTAGCGCTGACTCCGTATTATGCTCTGGCCGAAAACCCATCTGGGCTTGATGTAATAGACAGTGCTCTTCCAGAGACTGTGAGATCGCACTATTCACATGTTTCTCTGCTACTTTTCCCAAGATGGGTAATAATGAAATTGGGCGATAGTTTGCCATTACCATGGGGTCTAGCTGAGGTTTTTTCAACAATGGTTTTACAATGGCATGCTTCCAATCTTTAGGTACTATCCTCTTTTCAAGAGTGGTGGAGATGAGGCCGGTGAGTTGGGTTAAGAAACAACCCCACCATGAAGAAAGATGTGGGGCTGGGCAGGGTCCATGGGGGACCCTGATATGATTTTCCGTAGAAGTGAACCTGCCTGTTCCTCTCCTAGCACAGTAAATGAAGACTTAGCAGGAGGGGACTGAGTTGTTGCCTGCTTGGTGTTGGTAGGGAGTACCAGGCAGTTTTGCTGGTCATTAGTTACACATGAGGCTTGCCTTGGATTCAGTTGAAGTGATTATTTTGACCTTATTTTTGAAAAACGCTGTCAACTCATTACACCTGTCTATTTAGTGTTAAGAGAGGTGGGCATCTAGGTCAACTGTTGTAAGTGATTTAATAATCGTAAACAGTTCCTCTAAGGAGTTTAAGACCCTCTATATACTATCCTCATAAAAACAGCGTGTGCCTTCCTAATGTTCTTATGGCACAGTAGTATGGCTGCATTGTGTGCTAGCTTGAGCTCGGGGTTGTACGTCTTCCTCCAACTTCTCTCTAGTCTTTTACAGTTTTTCTTTTGGGCAACCAGCTCAGGGCCAAACCATGACGATCTGTTTGATTAATTAGGTTTTAATGTCTCTGGTTTCCTAAAGTTCCTAGCCACCGTTTTGTTCAACCAATTTGACCAGTTTTTTTTGTACTTGCTCCACGTCCCCTGTTTCTGGTGGGGAGGTTGCTTCGAGGTCTTTAAGCCAGGCATCAGGGACCTGCCTTGGCCATTTATGACCTACTACAGGGCAATTACCCTTCATCCTTACTATGGAGTTTTAAGATACCCCATAGGAACAAATAAATGGTCTGTCCAGGGCATCCGGATGGGAGCGTGCACCTCCAGACTAGGGTCATTGGAAAAAATAGGGTCCAAAATGTGACCCCTTTCATGGGTGGCCTGATGCAGCAGTTGTATGAGTTGTAGAGCCTCAAAATTGGCTAAACTTCTATTTGTTGATGAATTAGTCTGATCGTCAAGGTGAATATTAACATCACCTGGTACGGTAAAGGTGCTTTTCTCAATCAATATTCCAGCCAGAATGTACGGAATCGCCTCTAAAAAAGGCGTGCAGGCACCTGGAGGCCTGTAGATGAGACTGTCCGAGAAAGAGATGGTCGTGGAAAGGGTCAGTCTATATGCAAAGGCTTCGCAATTATCGATTTTAGGAGGAGTGATGGCACACACCAGAAGCGATTTACAAATAATGGCAATGCCACCTCCAATTTTACCTACTCTGTCTAGTCAGTAAATATCACAGCCATGGGGGAGGGAGCTTACGATCTCGGGGATCGAGCTTTCTCTAAGCCAGGTCTCCGTGAGGAACAGTACCTCCAGCTCCTGATCCTCTATCCTCTATCAATAGTTTGATCTCGGTGGAATGTTTTGGGAGTGACCTGCAATTAATTAGTCCCAACTTCCAATATTTAGGGGGGTCATTCTCCGGACCAGTGTGCTCAGTTTGCCGGTACAGTGTCTGTGAAGCGAACCCACAGATGTGGCTGTACAGGGGTTGTATAGAGGTCAGTGAGTGCAGGCAAGAAGGATGAGCCGCCCCCTTTAGGGTTTCTAAATCCCTTTTTGAGTATTCAATACTGTTAGTGTGAACTCGTGCAAATTGGGCAGGGTGCCTAGCCCCTGGTCCCAGCCCGGCACAGACGGGAGCAGACAGGCTTGCCTTAGGTGCCCCTTCAGCTCACCGGAAGCGCGCCCGCTGTGTGCATCACTGCGTCAGCTCCATCCCGGTTTAAGTGCTGACCCAGGGGTACCAAAGCGAACTACTAGACCGTCTACCTCCAATAATGGCGGCAGTCAGATAGACCCAACCGGAAGAGAGTATTCCGCGTGGGGAACAAGTCTCCCTCCTCTCAATCATCTGAACAGGCTGGGGAGGACGGGGGAGACTCGAGTAGATTAGCAGAGTGGCAAGAAGTGAACGTATGCAACAAAGAATTCCCCCATGGACACCCGACTAAGAGAGTAAGTTGGTGTTAAAATTAAAAACATTTTTAACACAAAGCAAATTGACAGTGCAAACAGAGCAGGTGCAAATAACAAAGGCTAAAAAGATGCTTTAAAACTGACAGCTAAAATAGTTACAAATAGTTCAAAAGCGCTAGGATGTGAGGCTGGTACTCGTGCAGATAGCTGTCTGTACCTGTTTTACCCATTAGATTTATGTTCAACTGATTCCTCACAGCATCCCAATTCTTTGTACAGGCAGTATATGCATATAATTAATAAGAACACTGGCACTTCCAAACAGTCCCTTTGAATTCCTAGATTCGATCAAGGGATTGATGAAAGTATAGTCACCCTCTTAAACATAAAACAGTGTAAAAACAGCTTCCATCCAAATGAATCAATCATTCAAATGTTCATATAAATGGGATATATAACAGAGATAAATTTGTAATGTTTCAAGAAAATAAGGGTGCGTTGTCGACGTGTCGGTCTTAAATGACCCAATGGGTCCGCAAGACCATCCTCAGGACTCAGCGTTGCAGAAAGATAAATCCAGTAAATACCTGCATCCTTCTCACTCCACTACAAGCCAAGTACAAGCAATCTGTGTATCAAGTACCCACTTTAAATACATTTGAGTCGTCTCCTTTGTAATCCAAGTAAACCCGTCCAACAGAGATGTCAGATCAGAGCAGGATTGTACTACCATTTAAGTGACAGTGCAAAATATGTCTGCAAGCCTGCCACAGTAGCCGGTCTGTGCAATTTTATAACTGCAAAGTCGGCATGCCAAAATTAACACCTTTAAGAGGCCTAAACCCTCCTTTTAAATATGTTTAAGTCACCCCTAAATAGGCCATTAAAGCCCATATGGAGGGAGATTGTATTTAATGGTAGGACATGTAAACGGAAAATGTTAACCAAGTCCCTGCAGTAGCATGGTTAGTTGGTCCATAGGAAAGCATTGAGCTCCACTATACAAGATAATAAAGTTATATCTGCTTAGGAACCAGCTAAAAGGTTAATTATTGGACTTTTAAAAATATATATTGCAAACCCACTTAATTAGTAAAGTCAGAAGTTCATTTGCATGGGCTTCCAAATGTCACCCAGGAGCTAAATAGTCCATTTGATGAGGTGAAAATGTGTTCCCAGAGCTGAGAAAAGGCCTTGGCTGTCCGGGTTGTTATCTTTCTCTGACAAGATGACCATCTGGGCAGTGACTAGGAACTTAATTGACCTCAGAGAGGTGTATCCTGTCAAAGGCAGATGTGGCACAACACGGAGGCCTGTCCCTTGTTTTGTTCCTTTAGTCAGTCATGCACTAATCCCAGTAAGAGAGGAGCTGCCTCCAAAACTGGTTTTGAGTGCAAAAAGAAAAGGGTTTGCTATCTCCTCCCCCCCCCCCCCACCTCTGGGGTGGACATATGAGTTCTGCACAGGGGAAGGCGGGTTCTGCCATGTTGGATTTTGTTAATGAGGTGCATTTTGGCATTGTTCGCAGAAGAGCACACAGACACTGCTGTAAAGGTGGGTAGGGTAATTCCTGGGAACTTTTCCCTATTGGTTAGGGAAGAACCAGGAGTCACCTCCACCCACAGGCTAGTTCCAGGCAAAAGTGTTGCACCCCTGAGCACCTCGCTTCAGAATGCGCTGGACCTGTGGAAGAAAGAACACTGAACCTGCTATTGAGACCTATGAGGAGAACTCTATGGGCTGGGCTGGCTCCCACCTGCACCCACGACAAACAAGGGGATTCCAAGGGTCAGTTGGCTGACCGCCTGTTAAGCTTCAGAGACACAAAAGCTGTAAGAAGCCCACATTCCTAGAAAAGCCAAGCTGATGAGATTCAAATGGACCTGCCCTGGACTCTTTTGGTGGCTCCTGTGGAACGGGTCTTGACCCCCAAGTGCTCTTCCTGAGGTCCTGGAACCCTTGGCTTTTGTGAGAGTGTATTCCTATTACTTCAATGGGGACTTAGTCACTTCTTGTTAACCTTTTGCCTGAAGAACTGTAAAGTGACCTGGGCCACCCTGGTAGCCCATCCACCGAGGGTGAATCAACAGTGGGTCTTACTTCACCACAACTCCCACTAAAATCTCCTATTGACTCTGGAATCTGTTGACGCAGGAAACATCTATTTCAACGCAGGTATTACAATGCAATACAACACGGTCAATACCGCGCAGGATCCATTACAATGCATGCCATTACAATGCATATGCCTCACTGACCAGCCCCTTCCCTGATGTAAGCACCCAGCGGTGTTAGAATAGTAATTTTCGCTGTAATCGAATTGTCATTGTAATGGATTCCATTGTAATGGCATGCATTGTAAAGGAAGCTGTATTGTATTTGCTGTGTTGTAAAGGTATGTGTTGAAATAGTTTTCGTTGTAATGTCATACATTCTTCGAGGCCAAGCTCTCCTTGATTCCCAATCCTACCTTCATCGGCACTGCCGTTGATGGTGACCTGATCAACGGCAAAGACCTATGGGGAGCGAAACTTTGTATTTCCCCCTCCAGACAGTTTCTTGCATAAACCAGCGGCTCCGCTGAGGCTACAACTTGGCGATGAAAACAGTCGAGGTCAAGACCCTTCTCTCTGCGCCAGTCCACTTCCTGCTTTCATTGACACCGGGAGCGAACTGTTTCACAGGGAGGAACCAGGTCATTGCATCCGACCCGCACACTATCATAGTCAGAGTGAAAACGTATCACTGTCCCTGTCTCACACAGCCAATTGTTCCCGGATGTTGCTTTTAGGCACTATTTATATTTAAAACTTTAAAAATTCACATCTCTGGTTTCCCTTATTATCGGTTTGTCATTTTGGTTTCATTTCATTCATTACAGTTTTCTTTATGTTTATCAATTAAAGTGGACTTTTTATTGTGTGCTCTGTGTCATAGCTAGCAGGGGTTGAGCTCATGTTTACATTACTGGGCCTAACAAAAACAGTGACGTTATTACTTGTCATGGACTACAATCTTCTTTCTAACACACCCTATACCGCAGTTTTGTAGTTTCAAATCATTTTTTTTATAAATATCTTATATTAATAATTTTCCATCTAATCTAGATTTGACATTTCCTGCTCAACAAAACCTTTGCAGAATAACAGAAAGAGCATGGAATCAGTGTTTGTTGTTTATTCCTCCTCCTTTCTCCTGGGAATAAGGAATGTTTTGCTCTTCATATTCCCCCAGGTCATCCCACTCCCTGGCTACTCTTCCATCGCCTTGTGATGACTGCCCTGTTTGGTCCTGTTTGGGTCAGGAGAGAAGTTTGGAAAAAACCTCCCTCCCCAGAGCCCCCATTTTGAGGTACTATATTGAAAGTCAATAATGTACATCATTTAACACGATTCATATCTGTGGTAGATATTTCTTTACATTTATTTTGTTTATCTGTGTTCCATCTGCTTGGTTCTTTCTTTTTTCAACCTGCCTTCCCTTCCCTGCTGTTTCTTACACCCTCCTTTCTTCTCAGTTTCCCTCTCCTCCCATGCTCCTGTTGTCTTGTTTTCTGTATTCTCTGGTTCTCTCCCTCTAGTGGAGGCCTTCCTGGAGTGAATGCCATTCCATGCTGACCTCACCCTTTCCACCCCTTCCTTTCCTCCAAATATTTAGTGATTGCATTGATATTTTCTTCCATTTTGCATTTCTCATCAAAGAACTTTAATTTCGTTTATTTCTACCAGGAGTTAAATAGTGCACCGTGTTGAATACATACACTGTTCACATGGTAAATGAATCATAGGCAAGACATCTTTCTTTTGTTTTAAAGTACAAAGTTATAGGCAGTCAGGAGCTGATAGCAGCCTCACTGGGCAGGAGATGTTGGTGGTCAGAGTCAGGTTGACGGCTCCAGCCCTTTCTGTTGACACAAGCGAGGGAGGAAGCCGGCGGCACATGGTGCGAATGTGGGCCCCAGATGGGTGCATTAGAAGCAGGACACCCACCAGGACCATTCTGCACTTTGACACCTCTGGAGCTGGTCAATAATTTGACTAAGATCACACTTTTTATTCAAGGCTGCACCTGAATCAGCCACTCTCTCCTTCTAGAGCACATTTGACAGCAAAGGACCGTACTTTTCACAGGAGCTAAATATCACACCCTGTTAAATAAATACAGCGGTCATGTGGTAAATTAATTTGACAGGAGTCAGCTTTCTTCAAAAGAAAATACGTTCATTCTTAAGGAAGGGAATTCTGGAGCCCATCCCAGTTTCAGTGTCTTGGCACTGGTGATGCTGACAGCCATTCCAGAGCCATCTCTTGGACACCTGTGTTGCTCAGGCGTTGGACTAGGGTGCAGTGGCAGACCGTGTCGAACGCTGCGGACAGATCCAGGAGGATGAGGGCCGCTGTTTCCACGTTGTCGAGCAGGGTTCTGATGTCGTCGGTGGCAGCAATGAGGGCGATCTCGGTGCTGTGGTTGGATCGGAAACCGGACTGCGAGGGGTCAAGGGATCCGTTTGTCTCTAAGAAGGCGGCAAGCTGTCTGTTGACGATCTTCTCGATGACTTTGGCAGGAAAAGGGAGGAGCGAGATGGGGCGAAAGTTCTTAAGGTCGGTGGGGTTCCCTGTTGGTTTCTTCAGTAGGGCGCTGAGCTCGGCGTGCTTCCAGCTCTCCGGGAAGGTGGCTGTGTCGAAGGAGATGTTGATGATGTCCCGCAGTTGGGGTGCGATGATGGAGTCGGCCTTGTTGAAGACGTGGTGGGGGCAGTGGTCGGTCAGAGACCCGGAGTGGATGGTGTTCATCGTGCGGGCTGTGTCTTCGGTGGTCACTGTGGTCCAGGTGCGGAGGGTGGCGGTGGGGGGCGTTGGTTCAATGGTAGGGTGCGTGGATGGTGCTCCGAAGCTGTTGTGGATGTCGGTGATCTTGCGGTGGAAGAACGAGGCGAGAGAGTCGCAGAGGTCTTGACAAGGAGTGATGTCGTCGTTGCCTGTGCTGAGGTTGGAGAACTCCTTGACGATGCTGAAGAGTTCCTTGCTGTCGTGGGCTTTGTTGTCTAGTCGTTCCTTCAGTGTTTTCTTCTTGGTAGTGCGGATGAGCTGGTGGTGCTTGTGGGTGGCTTGTTTGAGGGTGGTCATGTTGTCTGTGGTCTGGTTGAGGAGCCAGGCTTTCTCAACGGTGCGGCAGTTCTTCTTGGAGTCCTTGAGTTCATCGGTGAACCAAGTGGCTTTCTTGCTTCTGGGTCTGCTGGGAGGGTTCTTCAGTGGTGCGAGGTCGTCTGCGCAGTTGGTCAGCCACTTTGTGAAGTTGCAGGCTGCTTCGTTGGGGTCCATTGTGCTTGCGGGCTGAGGGAGGTGGTGAGCTGCTCAGCGGTGATCTTGCTCCAGCTCCTGTGAGGAGCCTGTTGTGGGTGGTGGTGGGTCGTTGTTCTTCTGAAGCTGAAGTGGACTCAGCTGTGGTCGGTCCAGTGAAGTCCGGTAGAGTGGCTGAAGGTGATGTGCTTGCTGGATGAGAAGACGGGATCAAGCGTGTGGCCTGCACAGTGAGTGAGGGTGTTGACCAGTTGCTTGAGTCCAAGGTTTGCGAGGTTGTCCAGCAGGGCGGCGGTGTTGCGGTCCTTGTTGTTCTCCAGGTGGAAGTTGAGGTCCCCTAGGAGGATGTAGTCCGCGGAGGGGAGGGCGTGCGGGCTGATGAAGTCCGTGATGTCTTTGCTGAATTGTGTGAGTGGTCCCGGGGGTCTGTAGACGAGGTTGTCTCTGAGGGTTGTCTTTGGGTCGGTGTGTATCTGGAAGTGGAGGTGCTCGGCGGCAGGGAAGGTGTCGCTGGAGTCGGTCGTGATGCGGATGGTGTTCTTGTGTATGATGGAGATGCCTCCTCCAGTCTGGTTCTTGCTGTCCCTCCGGATGATCTTGTATCCGTCCGGGATGGCGATGGCAAGGTTGGGAGCTAAGGAGGCGTTCATCCAGGTTTCCTTGAGGAAGGCGACGTCTGGTGATGTGGTGTCGAGCAGGTTCCAGAGTTCGATGGCGTGTCTGTGGACGGAGCGGGTGTTGAGCAGGATGCACTTTAGGTGGTTGCCGCGGGTGCTCTGCTTGGCGGGTGCGGTGCAGGTCCGGATTCAGGTGAACTTGCAGGCTTGACAGGTGAAGGGTCCGTGGGTGCGTTTCAGGGTGCTCGGCAGCAGGCGGGGGTTCGGCCGGCGTTGAGTGCGTTGAGGGTGGCGGCGCCGTAGGTCCGTCGTGTGGGCAGGCGTCTTCGGGGGCCAGGGGTTCTGGCGCTGGGCACGGTCCAGGCGCGGACGGGCGCAGACGGGCTTGCCTTTGGCGCGCAATCAGCGCACCCGCTGCGTGTGACTGCTGCGCGTCCGCGCGGTCGCCATTTAAGGCTAAGTGGGAGGGAGGAGCAGCTGGTAGGCGGGAGCGGGGAGGACACGGAAAAAAGGGGCATGGCCGCGAGGACGGTGGTGGGAAGAGGAGAGCGGTGCAGGCGGCAGAACGGGAACAAGCACAAACTACAACAATTTTAAACAGAAAAGAAGCACAAAATACTACAAGTTTAACAGAAAATTAAAGCGAAACAGCTGGGGGACAGTACAGTGAGGCGGCAGCTAGGGAGGCAGGCAGAATGGCAGAATGAGGCTGCGAGCAACAGCTGGCACACGAGGGGGCACACACACAGCTGGGGGCCGTGCGGCGCGCGGGTGTCCTTACCTGACCACTGTCACCCCTGCCCTCCACAGCACAAACCCTATCCCTTGCCCTGCATCATACAGCATCCCCTTTACACATGTATCACAAGTTCAGAGTAGGTGGTAGGTGTGTGCTTTAAACCCTACAGAAAAGGAAATAGGTTGTGATATTATCATTCAGTAAATTTGGGTCTGCAAAATTATTACCCAATCCTTGGGATTGAACACATAATTGTATGGTACTGCTCAATTGTTACCTTATAGCACTGCAACATCTGGGTGCAGAGTCCGCATCCTGCAACAGTGAACTTGAAGTTGTTATGTTATGTTATGTTATGTTAAGCCATCTTATATAGCGCAACAGCTGCCCCAGCGAAGAGGCGTCCTGGCGCTGCCAGTAGCAAGACACAGGAGACCTAAGCTGCAGGGAAGAGATAGGTTTTGATCACCTTATGAAACATCAGATAGTTGTCCAAGCATCGGATCTGAGAAGGAAGGGAATTTCAGAGTTTAGCCGCTAGGCTATGGAGCGACCGTCCGCCAGCACAAACACGTTTTACCCAAGGAACGGTGACCATGCATTGCCCCATAGAGTGCAGGGGGCACCGAGGGGGATAAGGCACTAATAGATTGGCCATGATTCTTGGGGAGGCGGACTTCAGAATTTTAAAGGCCAAACAGAGTGCCTTGAACTCAATGCGCTTGGCCATAGGTAGCCAGTGTAGTCGACGAATGGCACCAGTTGTAGGGCAGCTTCTGGGGAGCCCAAGCAGGGCTCTGGTACCCACATTTTGGACTCTCTGCAGATGGGTGATCTCAGCCTTATTAGCCCCCAAGAAGATAGAGCTGGTATAGTCCAGCCTTGACAGGATAGCCGCTTGGACAATCGTTTGTCATGTGGAAGGGTCAAAGTACCCCAGCAGGGGTTTCAGACCCCAAAGTATGCGAAAACAGGTACCAACCACTTTCTTGGTATGATCCTGAAAACTGAAGGTGGAATCCATCCACACCCCCAGATTCTTTACCACCAACTTAGGGGTGGGTGGCCACCAAAGACTAACCAGCCACTAATTCTCACTCCAGAGCTCGGGGTCTCTCCCTACTAATAACACCTCAGATTTATTAGCGTTGAGCTGGAGGCAGTTGGCGGTCATCCACTCTGCTGCCAAACCGTTCTTAAACATGGGAGCATTGTGTATAGTGTTGTCAGAGAGGGCCACCACCAACTGCGTGTCATCAGCATTGGAGACAATGGAAAGACCCCATTCCTGAGTCACTGCAGCCAAAGGTTGGACATACAGATTGTACAGAAAAGGACTCAATGCAGAGCCCTGCGGCACACCCTGTCCAATGGAGTAGACACAAGAGAGAAACGGCGTAGCGGTCACTTGAAATGATCTCTCAGAGAGGAAAGATCTAAGCCATGCTAAAGCTGGACCAACGATCCCGGCCTCTTCCAGACACAATAACAGAATCTGGTTGGAGACCATATCGAATGCAGCACTGAGAGCAAACAGGATCAGTGCTGCGGTCTTCCCCGCATCCAGGACAGTCTGCAAATGTTCGGACATAGCAAGGAGAGCAGTCTCAGTGCTGTGACCTGGACGGAAACCGGTGAGAGATCCAGTATGCCGTGCCTGTCCAGAAATGTTGTTAGAATGGAATTGATATGTGCCTCTGAAATCGTCGCCGCCCAAGGTAGAAGAGAGATCGGATAGAAGTTTTTCAATTTGCTGGATCCAATGAGGTTTTTCTAAGAAGAGGGACCACCGTAGCCTGTTTCTATAGCCTGGGGACCACAGCAATCGAAAGCGAGACATTCACCACCTGGTTCAGGGGTGGCAAGAGCGATTTGACTCTGCAGCATAGCGAACAAAGCTCATCCTGAGAGACCGAAGGAAAGGTCGTAAGAGTGTGGGTGGTAGGGAGTGTGTGTGTAGGCCTAGGATGGGCCGCACCCGGAGGGAAGGAGCTGCATCTATTTTCCACTTTACTAACAAAAAAGGTAGCGAGATCCTCGCAATACTGTTTAAAGGCAATTGGGACGCAAATTGGGATAATGACTGATGTGGTATACCATATGCTTGACATGTACTCCCTGGGACAGTTCACATACTTAGAGCTGTAAAATGTGTATTGAAAAAACTGCAAGACAATGTCCAAAACACAAAGAAGCCATTGTGGAAACATCTTCATGACAGGCTGCTCCCCATTTCTCATTGGATAATCTTGTATTTCTCCAGTATTACCACAACACATAAGCCTCCAATATTCAAGGTATTATTGATACTTGCTGGCAGGTGAAATGCCTATTTCATATTCCGTTAGTCATAGAAACAAACAATAAGAGGCTCAAGGCCTAAACATACATCATTTTGTGGCTTTAGATGCAACTTTTAGAATATTATTCTTGCTGAGGTTTGATGTATTAAATACATGTTACAGTCACAGTGATGACAAATATTGTCTAACAGATGAAATTAAAAATATGCAGGTATTATAGATTGTATTATGTCATTGATTGTAACTGTTGCTGCTGCTCTAAAATAGTTTTACAAAAGCAAGTGGCTCTTGCTTACACAGCTCAGGCTGCTCAAGGTGCTCCCTGATCATGACGCAGCTGACAGTGCTCTCATCCACAGCAGCCTGGGCACAGGAGCAGGGCACACCTTCCATCTGTGGGTGCTTCCTGCCCCCACACGCCCAGGAGAGGGCAGACAGTTCTCTCACCCACAGCAGCCTGGGCACAGGAGCAGGGCACACCTTCCATCTGTGGGTGCTTCCTGCCCCCACACGCCCAGGGGAGGGCAGACAGTTCTCTCACCCACAGCAGCCTGGGCACAGGAGCAGGGCACACCTTCTATCTGTGGGTGGTTCCTGCCCCCACACGCCCAGGGGAGGGCATTCTCATGACTTAAGTGACTTTGACTGAGATCATTCAGCTCTTTTAGCTTTTGAAAGGGAAATAATCAACAAATGAATGATTGCGCCTGGGGTAACAATTAAAGCTCTTTGTTTGCAGGGGTATTTAGAAGAAAATTACAACGTGAAAGCCCCACCCCCCACCACTCTGCCCAGGCCACAGATGGGTGTTTTGTCTCAGTAACCTGAACCTGCAATCACACACCTCTTGAACAACTACCTGCCTGACTCCTCTCTTTCATGTGAGAAAGGAACCTGTAATGCATCCCTCAGACTGCCTCATTTCTCTAATCTTCCCCTTAATTTAACAAGGACTGGCTTATTGTATGAGCTGCTATTGCTGCTGGATGGTCTGACATCATCCCTTGGGGAGACCCACAGGTTAGGGCATGATCCAGTGGGAGGGGCATGAGGTGGCACCTTCTGCATCATGTACCAGCACCAGTTGCCCTCCTCCTGCTCACAGTGTGTGTTTGAGAGTGATTTTCAAAGTGGTCCATGCTGCACCTTCTCCATGCAAAACAAACTGCAGCTTGTGCTGAGCCCCAGCAGCGTGTAAATGAGGTCTGTGCAGGTGCTGCCTGTGCTGTGCCTACTGTGCAGTAGGGAAGCTGGCAGTGCAACTCTGGGTCCTATTCTTTGTATGTATGCAAACAAAGAGCACTGGTGCTGGCTGTGCTGTGCCTACTGTGCAGTAGAGAAGCTTGCAGTGCAACTCTGGGTCCTATTCTTTGTATGTATGCAAACAAAGAGCACTGGTGCTGACTGTGCTGTGCCTACTGTGCAGTAGGGAAGCTTGCAGTGCAACTCTGGGTCCTATTCTTTGTATGTATGCAAACAAAGAGCACTGGTGCTGGCTGTGCTGTGCCTACTGTGCACTAGGGAAGCTGGCAGTGCAACTCTGGGTCCTATTCTTTGTATGTATGCAAACATAGAGCACTGGTGCTGGCTGTGCTGTGCCTACTGTGCACTAGGGAAGCTGGCAGTGCAACTCTGGGTCCTATTCTTTGTATGTATGCAAACATAGAGCACTGGTGCTGACTGTGCTGTGCCTACTGTGCAGTAGGGAAGCTGGCAGTGCAACTCTGGGTCCTATTCTTTGTATGTATGCAAACAAAGAGCACTGGTGCTGCCTGTGCTGTGCCTACTGTGCAGTAGGGAAGCTGGCAGTGCAACTCTGGGTCCTATTCTTTGTATGTATGCAAACAAAGAGCACTGGTGCTGACTGTGATGTGCCTACTGTGCAGTAGGGAAGCTTGCAGTGCAACTCTGGGTCCTATTCTTTGTATGTATGCAAACAAAGAGCACTGGTGCTGCCTGTGCTGTGCCTACTGTGCAGTAGGGAAGCTGGCAGTGCAACTCTGGGTCCTATTCTTTGTATGTATGCAAACAAAGAGCACTGGTGCTGCCTGTGCTGTGCCTACTGTGCAGTAGGGAAGCTGGCAGTGCAACTCTGGGTCCTATTCTTTGTATGTATGCAAACAAAGAGCACTGGTGCTGCCTGTGCTGTGCCTACTGTGCAGTAGGGAAGCTTGCAGTGCAACTCTGGGTCCTATTCTTTGTATGTATGCAAACATAGAGCACTGGTGCTGGCTGTGCTGTGCCTACTGTGCACTAGGGAAGCTGGCAGTGCAACTCTGGGTCCTATTCTTTGTATGTATGCAAACATAGAGCACTGGTGCTGCCTGTGCTGTGCCTACTGTGCAGTAGGGAAGCTGGCAGTGCAACTCTGGGTCCTATTCTTTGTATGTATGCAAACAAAGAGCACTGGTGCTGCCTGTGCTGTGCCTACTGTGCAGTAGGGAAGCTGGCAGTGCAACTCTGGGTCCTATTCTTTGTATGTATGCAAACAAAGAGCACTGGTGCTGACTGTGATGTGCCTACTGTGCAGTAGGGAAGCTGGCAGTGCAACTCTGGGTCCTATTCTTTGTATGTATGCAAACAAAGAGCACTGGTGCTGCCTGTGCTGTGCCTACTGTGCAGTAGGGAAGCTTGCAGTGCAACTCTGGGTCCTATTCTTTGTATGTATGCAAACATAGAGCACTGGTGCTGGCTGTGCTGTGCCTACTGTGCACTAGGGAAGCTGGCAGTGCAACTCTGGGTCCTATTCTTTGTATGTATGCAAACAAAGAGCACTGGTGCTGACTGTGATGTGCCTACTGTGCAGTAGGGAAGCTGGCAGTGCAACTCTGGGTCCTATTCTTTGTATGTATGCAAACAAAGAGCACTGGTGCTGCCTGTGCTGTGCCTACTGTGCACTAGGGAAGCTGGCAGTGCAACTCTGGGTCCTATTCTTTGTATGTATGCAAACAAAGAGCACTGGTGCTGACTGTGATGTGCCTACTGTGCAGTAGGGAAGCTGGCAGTGCAACTCTGGGTCCTATTCTTTGTATGTATGCAAACAAAGAGCACTGGTGCTGCCTGTGCTGTGCCTACTGTGCAGTAGGGAAGCTGGCAGTCCAACTCTGGGTCCTATTCTTTGTATGTATGCAAACAAAGAGCACTGGTGCTGGCTGTGCTGTGCCTACTGTGCACTAGGGAAGCTGGCAGTGCAACTCTGGGTCCTATTCTTTGTATGTATGCAAACAAAGAGCACTGGTGCTGGCTGTGCTGTGCCTACTGTGCACTAGGGAAGCTGGCAGTGCAACTCTGGGTCCTATTCTTTGTATGTATGCAAACAAAGAGCACTGGTGCTGACTGTGATGTGCCTACTGTGCACTAGGGAAGCTGGCAGTGCAACTCTGGGTCCTATTCTTTGTATGTATGCAAACAAAGAGCACTGGTGCTGGCTGTGCTGTGCCTACTGTGCACTAGGGAAGCTGGCAGTGCAACTCTGGGTCCTATTCTTTGTATGTATGCAAACAAAGAGCACTGGTGCTGGCTGTGCTGTGCCTACTGTGCAGTAGAGAAGCTGGCAGTGCAACTCTGGGTCCTATTCTTTGTATGTATGCAAACAAAGAGCACTGGTGCTGCCTGTGCTGTGCCTACTGTGCAGTAGGGAAGCTGGCAGTGCAACTCTGGGTCCTATTCTTTGTATGTATGCAAACATAGAGCACTGGTGCTGCCTGTGCTGTGCCTACTGTGCACTAGGGAAGCTGGCAGTGCAAGTCTGGGTCCTATTCTTTGTATGTATGCAAACATAGAGCACTGGTGCTGCCTGTGCTGTGCCTACTGTGCACTAGGGAAGCTGGCAGTGCAACTCTGGGTCCTATTCTTTGTATGTATGCAAACAAAGAGCACTGGTGCTGGCTGTGCTGTGCCTACTGTGCAGTAGAGAAGCTGGCAGTGCAACTCTGGGTCCTATTCTTTGTATGTATGCAAACAAAGAGCACTGGTGCTGCCTGTGCAGTGCCTACTGTGCAGTAGGGAAGCTGGCAGTGCAACTCTGGGTCCTATTCTTTGTATGTATGCAAACAAAGAGCACTGGTGCTGGCTGTGCTGTGCCTACTGTGCAGTAGAGAAGCTGGCAGTGCAACTCTGGGTCCTATTCTTTGTATGTATGCAAACAAAGAGCACTGGTGCTGCCTGTGCAGTGCCTACTGTGCAGTAGGGAAGCTGGCAGTGCAACTCTGGGTCCTATTCTTTGTATGTATGCAAACAAAGAGCACTGGTGCTGGCTGTGCTGTGCCTACTGTGCACTAGGGAAGCTGGCAGTGCAACTCTGGGTCCTATTCTTTGTATGTATGCAAACATAGAGCACTGGTGCTGCCTGTGCTGTGCCTACTGTGCACTAGGGAAGCTGGCAGTGCAACTCTGGGTCCTATTCTTTGTATGCATGCAAACATAGAGCACTGGTGCTGCCTGTGCTGTGCCTACTGTGCAGTAGGGAAGCTGGCAGTGCAACTCTGGGTCCTATTATTTGTATGTATGCAAACAAAGAGCACTGGTGCTGCCTGTGCTGTGCCTACTGTGCAGTAGGGAAGCTGGCAGTGCAACTCTGGGTCCTATTCTTTGTATGTATGCAAACAAAGAGCACTGGTGCTGCCTGTGCTGTGCCTACTGTGCACTAGGGAAGCTGGCAGTGCAACTCTGGATCCTATTCTTTGTATGTATGCAAACATAGAGCACTGGTGCTGACTGTGCTGTGCCTACTGTGCAGTAGGGAAGCTGGCAGTGCAACTCTGGGTCCTATTCTTTGTATGTATGCAAACATAGAGCACTGGTGCTGACTGTGCTGTGCCTACTGTGCAGTAGGGAAGCTTGCAGTGCAACTCTGGGTCCTATTCTTTGTATGTATGCAAACATAGAGCACTGGTGCTGCCTGTGCTGTGCCTACTGTGCAGTAGGGAAGCTGGCAGTGCAACTCTGGGTCCTATTCTTTGTATGTATGCAAACAAATAGCACTGGTGCTGCCTGTGCTGTGCCTACTGTGCAGTAGGGAAGCTGGCAGTGCACCTCTGGGTCCTATTCTTTGTATGTATGCAAACATAGGGCACTGGTGCTGCCTGTGCTGTGCCTACTGTGCAGTAGGGAAGCTGGCAGTGCAAGTCTGGGTCCTATTCTTTGTATGTATGCAAACATAGAGCACTGGTGCTGCCTGTGCAGTGCCTACTGTGCACTAGGGAAGCTGGCAGTGCAACTCTGGGTCCTATTCTTTGTATGTATGCAAACAAAGAGCACTGGTGCTGCCTGTGCTGTGCCTACTGTGCAGTAGGGAAGCTGGCAGTGCAACTCTGGGTCCTATTCTTTGTATGTATGCAAACATAGAGCACTGGTGCTGCCTGTGCTGTGCCTACTGTGCAGTAGGGAAGCTGGCAGTGCAACTCTGGGTCCTATTCTTTGTATGTATGCAAACAAAGAGCACTGGTGCTGCCTGTGCAGTGCCTACTGTGCACTAGGGAAGCTGGCAGTGCAACTCTGGGTCCTATTCTTTGTATGTATGCAAACAAAGAGCACTGGTGCTGCCTGTGCAGTGCCTACTGTGCACTAGGGAAGCTGGCAGTGCAACTCTGGGTCCTATTCTTTGTATGTATGCAAACAAAGAGCACTGGTGCTGCCTGTGCTGTGCCTACTGTGCAGTAGGGAAGCTGGCAGTCCAACTCTGGGTCCTATTCTTTGTATGTATGCAAACATAGAGCACTGGTGCTGCCTCTGCTGTGCCTACTGTGCAGTAGGGAAGCTGGCAGTGCAGCTTTGGGTCCTATTCTTTGTATGTATGCAAACAAAGAGCAGTGGTGCTGCCTGTGCTGTGCCTACTGTGCAGTAGGGAAGCTGGCAGTGCAGCTTTGGGTCCTATTCTTTGTGTGTATGCAAACAAAGAGCACTGGTGCTGGCTGTGCTGTGCCTACTGTGCACTAGGGAAGCTGGCAGTGCAACTCTGGGTCCTATTCTTTGTATGTATGCAAACATAGAGCACTGGTGCTGCCTGTGCTGTGCCTACTGTGCACTAGGGAAGCTGGCAGTGCAACTCTGGGTCCTATTCTTTGTATGTATGCAAACAAAGAGCACTGGTGCTGCCTGTGCTGTGCCTACTGTGCAGTAGGGAAGCTGGCAGTGCAACTCTGGGTCCTATTCTTTGTATGTATGCAAACAAAGAGCACTGGTGCTGGCTGTGCTGTGCCTACTGTGCACTAGGGAAGCTGGCAGTGCAACTCTGGGTCCTATTCTTTGTATGTATGCAAACATAGAGCACTGGTGCTGGCGGTGCTGTGCCTACTGTGCACTAGGGAAGCTGGCAGTGCAACTCTGGGTCCTATTCTTTGTATGTATGCAAACAAAGAGCACTGGTGCTGCCTGTGCTGTGCCTACTGTGCAGTAGGGAAGCTGGCAGTGCAACTCTGGGTCCTATTCTTTGTATGTATGCAAACAAAGAGCACTGGTGCTGCCTGTGCTGTGCCTACTGTGCAGTAGGGAAGCTGGCAGTGCAACTCTGGGTCCTATTCTTTGTATGTATGCAAACAAAGAGCACTGGTGCTGCCTGTGCTGTGCCTACTGTGCACTAGGGAAGCTGGCAGTGCAGCTTTGGGTCCTATTCTTTGTATGTATGCAAACATAGAGCACTGGTGCTGCCTGTGCTGTGCCTACTGTGCAGTAGGGAAGCTGGCAGTGCAACTCTGGGTCCTATTCTTTGTATGTATGCAAACAAAGAGCACTGGTGCTGACTGTGCTGTGCCTACTGTGCAGTAGGGAAGCTTGCAGTGCAACTCTGGGTCCTATTCTTTGTATGTATGCAAACAAAGAGCACTGGTGCTGCCTGTGCTGTGCCTACTGTGCAGTAGGGAAGCTTGCAGTGCAACTCTGGGTCCTATTCTTTGTATGTATGCAAACATAGAGCACTGGTGCTGCCTGTGCTGTGCCTACTGTGCAGTAGGGAAGCTTGCAGTGCAACTCTGGGTCCTATTCTTTGTATGTATGCAAACAAAGAGCACTGGTGCTGCCTGTGCTGTGCCTACTGTGCAGTAGGGAAGCTGGCAGTGCAACTCTGGGTCCTATTCTTTGTATGTATGCAAACAAAGAGCACTGGTGCTGCCTGTGCTGTGCCTACTGTGCACTAGGGAAGCTTGCAGTGCAGCTTTGGGTCCTATTCTTTGTATGTATGCAAACATAGAGCACTGGTGCTGCCTGTGCTGTGCCTACTGTGCAGTAGGGAAGCTGGCAGTGCAACTCTGGGTCCTATTCTTTGTATGTATGCAAACAAAGAGCACTGGTGCTGACTGTGCTGTGCCTACTCTGCAGTAGGGAAGCTTGCAGTGCAACTCTGGGTCCTATTCTTTGTATGTATGCAAACATAGAGCACTGGTGCTGCCTGTGCTGTGCCTACTGTGCACTAGGGAAGCTGGCAGTGCAACTCTGGGTCCTATTCTTTGTATGTATGCAAACAAAGAGCACTGGTGCTGCCTGTGCTGTGCCTACTGTGCAGTAGGGAAGCTGGCAGTGCAACTCTGGGTCCTATTCTTTGTATGTATGCAAACATAGAGCACTGGTGCTGCCTGTGCTGTGCCTACTGTGCAGTAGGGAAGCTTGCAGTGCAAGTCTGGGTCCTATTCTTTGTATGTATGCAAACAAAGAGCACTGGTGCTGACTGTGCTGTCCTTGTGTGAAGGACTTCTGCCGTCTGTGTGCCTGTGTGTGCATGTGTGCGTTGGTGCGTGTGTGTGTGTGTGTGTGTGCATATATGTGTATGTGCAAGTGGTTGAGTGTGTGGTTGTATGGGTGGCTATCTGGGTCTGTGAGAGATTCTGTGGGTGTGGGGTTAAATATGTGGGTGGTTGTATGTGTGTGTTAGTGGTTTTGTAGGTGTGTAAGTGAGGCTGTGAGTGGATGTGTGGCTGAGTGGGTCTGTGAGTGAGTGTGTGTTTGTGAGTGTGTGTGTGTGTGTGTGTGCGTGTGTGTGTGTGCGTGCCTGTGTGCATACATGCTCAGGCTCTGGCCAGGTGCAATTGGAAAAACTCAGTTGCAAGATCTGGACCTAAATACCATCTCCCACTGAAGCCATTCTGCGCTTGTGTCAGTAAGCAGCTCTGGCCATAGGCATATGTATATGGGTGTGTGAGAGATTGCTCAGGGCAAATACTGGTTCTGTGCATAAGCTTCAGGTAATGTGTGCCTGCATGCATACATGTGCATATGTGCACATGATCTCAGAGCAGGGCCTTGAGCTCTGTGTGTGGGGCAGTCCAGCAGGATAAGGTTCCCTCAGAAGGCATTCTAGGCATGGGAAGCAAGCTATCTAGGCATAGTAATATGCATGTTTGAGAAACTGCTCAACTCAGGACCTAGTTCTGTGCATTCTCTTCACGTTGTGTGTGTCGATTAAGATGGAACCTCTGGTCACCCCCTAACCTTTTAATCTTTTCTTCTGCAGGTGACCAACTGCAATTGGAAGACAGGTAAAGCATTACAGTCATCCATGTCTATATACTAAAAAAATACAACTTATGTGGGAATTCACAGTGCAGGTTCTCTGTTATCAAATATATTAATTGTAGAGCACAATGTCCGGCCAGAGGCAGAGAAGTGGTTGTGAAGCTGGAGCCAAGATAAGGCCGAGATATGAGTGTGAGGCAAGAGCCGAGATGGGGCAGACAAGTGAGTGTGACGCAGGAGCCAGGATGGAACAGAGAAGTGAGTGTGAGGAAGGAGCCACAATGGAACAGAGAACTGAGAGTAAGGCTAGAACCACGATGGATCTGAGAGCTGAGAGTAAGGCTAGAACCTCGATGGAACAGAGTAGTGAGTGTTGAAGGACTGGGTTCTAGAGCCCGGCGGCGTCAGGGATAACGCCAGATGCCTTCGAGTTCCCCTGCCTTGGCAAACAGAGACACAGGACACTTCTCAATGACGTCAAAGACCAAGTTTATTGGTTGCAACCAGGAACAGAGATCTACGAAGCACAACACGGGTGGTTCGCCAGAGACTGCACACCCTCAATGAGCGGAGCATGGTCTTTTATGCCAAAAATCAAGCCTCAGGCAACATTCCAGACTAGCATACAAACTGACCAATAAGCAAGTGACATTTCAAAAGTAGCATATGAAGACAATCCCATTTTCCGTTGTCCAGCCCACCAGAAATGACCAAGCAATTTCAACATTCCTGTCCGGACGGGCCGGGCAAAGACCCATCATAAAAACCTCAACCCAAATCAGTGATTATGTCATAAAAGAAGGAGCAGAAACAGATTAGAAACAAGATATATAGGTGGGTGCAGTGTACTGTAAACTTTGGCATGTCCTGCTCTTTGATCTTTATCATACCAGCTGCTCAACAAGGAACTGGCTCAGCGAGGTTAGCTTCGGGCAGGAAATCAGTTCGGCCAGGTCACTCAGAAGTCAGCTAGGGTGTACGTGTCCCAAGGACTCGTTTGGCCATAGTCATCGGCCTATGTGAGGGCAAGCACACAAAATGGCTGCCGCACACAAAATGGAACCCGAGGGTTCAAACGAAATCCCTGAATACATAGTGTTCTCATTGATCGATTAATGCGAAAACACTCGTACACACCGCACTCATCATTTGCGGTTCGCTGATACCAAAATCGTCTATTTCCGACGACCTTTATTGAACGGGTTCGGAATATTGAACCATAGGCCTTGAAACTACGTAACCACATACCCTCCTTTTGCCCTCATATAGGCAATAAACCCAAACTCATGTTAATCTGAATCTAGGTCTATTTTCATCAGATCATCTAGATGTTGCTTTAGCATCATCCTAGTACTTAGTACCTCTCTCTGGACAGGTCTCCTTGCACACGAAGTAGCACAAAGGCCACATATAGCAAGAGCACACTGCACACAGAGACAGAACAGGAAAAGGATAGCTAAGACCATGGGATGAAAACACAACAGCTTGATTGGATCAGTTTACAAACCCCACCTCGGTCTGCAAGTATAACATCTAACGCAACTCTATTCTGAAGTGTCATGAGTCTATCCGACTGGAGCTCAGCAGTCAAGTTACTAAAAGCACCGGCAGTTTCGACTATGGTGGACTCAACCACTCTTGTCAACTGGCGAATATTCCTGCTGTTAGCCATCGGTCCCCAGAATGGCAGAAAACCCTTAAAGAAATCTCCCAATTCTTGCCCTGCGGTATCTTCCTTACTGAAGAAACCTCTAGCAACTCTCATCTTATGGTAATCTGCAGCAGCTGTAAAAGTGGGGGCAACAGGAAAGAAACAAAACATGTGCCCAAAAAATCAGGGGGCAACCATGTGTACGCTTTGTCATAACAGATGAAATAAGTACCCTTAGCTGCTAGAAACAATGGGGAATTCCAAGACGTAAAAACATATGTCTCAGCACAAATGCTCTTTCGCAACTGAGCTCTCGGATTCTTGCTGTTACCTTGCAGACAATAATGACCCTGCTGGGGCACTATCCAAATCGGAAGGGATCTTTTTACTCACTGACTAATGCTCAAACTAACTCCATATCCAGTCATATTCCATCCAGTGTATGCTTGCAACTCATCTCTGGGAATCGTCCTATACGAATCTACATCTCTGCTCATATTCGTAATTCCCATTAACAAGGCTCTGTTACTCGAGTTACTCCTCACGGAACGTGGAGGATATGGTTCAATGGCGTATAAGAACATCATTTGAAACGCCCACAAAGAACCATTGTAGCTAAACGATAGAGTCAAATAAGGAATACTCTTATCTGTCGTATGGGGCATAAGGCCGCATATCCAACAATTGGTTGTATTAACTACTAGTCGGTGTTGATGCAGAAGTTGGACAAAGGAATTATCAGCAAATTCCATTCTTCTAATAGTTTCATGCTCGGGCAAAGGGTGAAAAGAATGCGAAGAAACAGTAAGAGCTGGTATGGGTTGTACAGTGGGTAAAAACGTAAATTGAAATGAGAAGGTCACATAACCGATTAAAAACATCATTACACTAAATAACATAAATAAACACAATATTAAAAGACTTTTCCGGATGATCAGTTTGTGTATCTTGCTTTTAAAAGTTATTGTCTCTACAGGTTTCTCCAACTCAAAGAAATTCATCCTCACTAAATATGCTGCTCGCGGTGGTAGGGTGTTCTATGCTAAGGAATGCCTCTGTCAACCTAGGGCAACTCCCTTAGGCCAACCAGAACCTTCAACCTAGTGTCTCAGGCTTGCACTCCAAAGACTTCGGCAACCGCGACCCTACAGCTGAACCCGGATGGCGGTTCGAAAAACAAAAATGAGTAGGTCCTCGGAGAAGAGTTAACCTGCAAGCAGAAAAGTCAACAAAAAAAAAAACTTTCATTTATTTTATTTGTCCTTTAATCTCGGTCGCAAATTATATCAGCTTTTCCCAGACAATGTTTGTTCCTTAAATAAGAGTTCAGGCTCAGTAGTGTTCAATCGATTCAAAGGAGGCACAGCTTCTTGCAAGAGATTGTCACTTTCTTTCTCAGAGTTTGTTCCAATCAGATGGGCATCGCTGAATGGCAAAAATCGTGGTACAGTTTCAGTCTCAGAGTCTGGGAGTCCTTCCTGGACCCACCGGTCGTACGGTAAGGGTAATGGAGCATGCTTGCAGTGTGCTCCGTGGATCCAGTGTTTCTTGCCTTGCACTCGAACTGCAGAACGTGTAGACAGAAGGGCCAGATGTGGTCCCGTCCAACGGGGCTGATTGTTCTTGCTCCGTTGGAAGTTTTTGACGAAAATCCAGTCACCGGGTGTAATGGCGTGGCCTGGATCTTCAGAAGCCCGTGGCAGGGTGTCATGAACCTGTTGATGCAAGACACGCAATTTAGCCATCAGTTCGTGCAAGTAATCAAGCAACACAGGATATTCAAGATCACTAAACTTTGTTGGTCTTGGTACTCCCCAAATGTTCGCCGGGCGACCAAACACAACCTCATACGGACTCAAACCCATTCGCAAATGCACAGTCATTCTAGTGGACAAGAGCGCTAAAGGCAAAGCATCTGGCCATTGCAACCCAGAGCTCGCTTGGATTTTGGCAAATTTCAATTTTAAAGTGCCATTATAGCACTAAACCAGCTGATTGGGGGTGATTTGCAGCGTGGAACTTCTGCCGGATTCCTAATCCCTCACATACTTTCTTCATCACTTGACCCACAAATTCACTCCCATTATCACTCCAGATAATTCTCGGCAAACCGAACCTTGGGTAAAAACTCTTTGATTAAGGCTTTCGCTGAGGACAAGGCAGTATTGTCCTTCTAAGGGTAAGCTTCCACCCATCTAGAGAAGGAGCAAACAACCACCAAAACATATTTCAGGTTGTTGCACCTCTCCATGTGGATGAAATACAGCTGCAAAGCCTCGAACGGATACGTAGGAGGAGCAAAATGACCAGCTGGTGTTGGAGTTCCCTTACCAGGATTATACATCAGACACACCATACAATTTTTAACCAAATTCTCTGCACATTTGGGAATCCCTGTATTCTGCCATATCGGAGCCAACAACTTGCAAATCCCTTTCACGCTAATATGTGCCATCCCATGAGCCATTGTAACAACTGGAAGCACATACGCATCAGGCAACAACCATCTTTGATGTTCACACAAATCAATCCAACAACCATTCGAATCCAATCTACCCTTACTTTCTCTCCATTCATTCAACTCTTTTTCTGTGGCTTCAGCTTGGATGGATTTCACACTCTCAATCGTGTCTTTACACATACTTTTCTCTGGAACCCATCTCGCCGGACCTGCAACATACATTCGGCTCATCACATTCCTCGCAGTTTCTTTCGCAACTTCGTCCGCAAACGCATTTCCGCGACCAACATCATCCATCACTTTCTTATAGGCACTGCATTTCACAATTGCTACTTGTAATGGCAAAGTAAGTTATTTGAGAAGTTCATTCACCAACTGCCCATGCTGGATCTTTGTTCCATGTGAAGTCAAAAACCCACGTTCACGTCACAAACGTCCAAAACTATGAGCCACACCAAAAGCATACTGACTGTCAGTGTACACATTCACTCGTTTTCCTTTTGCCAACACACATGCTCTCGTTAATGCAATCAACTCTGCTGCTTGCGCTGAATTGTGTGGGATACGTGCAGTTTCAACAATCATGTGCAAAGTCGTAACAGCATATGCCGCAGTCGTATCACCATTCAGAAGCTTTAAACACGAACCATCAACCCACAAAGTACCGTCACACTCTGTAAGAGGAGTGTCTCTGAGGTCTATCCTCCCTTTCGTTTCGTCCTCAGTTCTAAGGAAACAGTCATGTTGTTCTTCAACATTCTCTCTCTCAACTGAAATTGGCAACAACGTGGCTGGATTCAACGTGTTGCATCGTTTAATGTGCACATGACTCGCTAACAAAGTCAACTCGTAACCCGACAACCGAGCACTAGTTAAGTGCTCTGTCTTAGTGCGATTCATCAAGGTATCCACTGCATGTGGAACCATTACGATTACCGTGTTGTCCATAACCAAACCAGCAGACTGTCGAATCGAAACAGCCGCTGACGCTGTAGCTCTTAAGCAACTCGGCAACGCTCTAGCCACCGGATCTAAAGTTGACGAAAAATATGCACATGGACGTTGCTTATCGCCAAATTGTTGAGTCAAAACTGACAATGCACATCCCTCTCTCTCATGGACATACAATGTGAAAGGCTTACTGTAGTCGGGAGTAACCAACACAGGAGCCGAACACAACGCATTGCGTGATTCTGAAAAGCTCTTCTGACATTCGTCAGTCCAAGGAATAGGATTTGGAGTATCCTTAACAGTAAGAGCTATCAAAGGTATCGCTAACAACGAGAAATTAGGGATCCACTGTCTACAGTACGACGTAATACCCAAAAACGCACGTACTTCTCGCTGTGTAGTAGGAACACTCATTTTCACAATTGCTTGAATTCTTTCTGGGGTCAGTTTCCTTCCCTCCTTCGATAAGAGGTGACCTAAATAGGTTACTTCTTGTCGACAATATTGCAACTTCGAAAGAGACACCTTATGATGACAAGCAGACAAATGGCGTAACAACGACAAAGTAGCCTCTCTACAAAGTTCTTCGCTGTCAGCAGCAACTAACAGATCGTCAACATACTGTATAAGAGCAGCACCATCAGGTAAAACTAACAAATCAAGTTGCGTCTTCAAAGCTTGGCTATAGATCGATGGACTCTCGCAATAACCTTGAGGAGCGCGCTTAAAGCGGAAACTTCGTCCTCCTAAAGAGAAGCCAAAGATATCTCTACTCTCTAGGGCAATCGGGATGCTGAAGAAAGCATTCTTCAAGTCAATCACCGAAAACCATGTGGCTGTAGCCGGGATTAAGGTCAGCAAAACAGTGATATCAGGCACGACAGGAAATTGTGGAACAACAATCTTGTTCACTTTGCGCAGATCGATCACAAACCTATACACAGGCGGTTGCGAAGAATCAGTTCTTTTCAGAACAGGCAAAACCGGGCTATTGCACACATTGCCTCTTGTTTCCTCGATCACATCTTTCTTGATGAGATCATAGATGATCGCCAAAAGCGCTCTTTCCCCATCGCTGGAAATCCTACATTGCTGAATACGACGCAGTCTAACATTTGCTTTCAACGTCACAACATACGGCGGAATCTCCAAAAGACCCACGTCGTTAGGACCAGTAGCCCACAGAGAATCAGGGAGGGACAAAATTTCAGCTGGAAGTCAGTCTTTAGACAAGTACATCGGAGAGATCACTCTCTTACCCAATGAAAGCTGTACTCCCGAAGGAGAACAATATAACGTTGCATACAATCTCTTCAACAAATCCAATCCCAACAAATTTTCACCACAACCTGTCGTCAAAATGAGGGGTGCTTCAAATTCACAAGGTCCAACAGAAATATACAAAGGACTAGAAATCGGATTCGAAACCGTGGCACCAGAAAAACCTACCAAAACATTTGTTAAGCCAGACAAAGGTGCGCCAGGGAGTTTAGAGTGTATGATAGAACTCTTCGTAGCACCAGTATCTAACAGAAAAGGCTCTGACATACCTGATGCAATCACTTCAACATAAGGTCCACTCTGATCTACCGGAACTGAAACAACTCCCTCTCTTTGTCCATGGCTGTCCTAGCAATCATTACCATCCATTTCCTCACCTTCAACATAGTAATCGTCCGTATAATACTGAGCTTTCCTGCCAGATGAACTCTGTTGCTGATCAAAACTATTCATCGAGTTCTGTGGGGGCAAAGAACGCGCATTCTGTCCGCGACCTCTACCTCTAGGTGTTTGTTGAGCACCTCGACCTCTCGCACCAAACCCATTTGTGCGCTGGAACAAAACCGGACAACTACTCTTGAAATGGCCCTCTTCTTTGCAATAGGCACACTGGTTAGGCCCATATGGAAAACGTGATTGAGAAAACTCGTTCCTCTGCGAGTTTCTCGAATTTTGCTGATTCTGCTGGTAATCGCGTTGATTATTTGTACAGGATGGATAAGCTTGCTGTAGAAGAACTTTAGTCTTCAATTCCTTAGTCTTCTTATCCGCTTTCTCTACCTCATCTTTGCGCCTATTTTCATAATACTGGGCAGTAGCTAAAATCTGCGCTGACGTAGAAACCGCCCAAGCACTCTCAGAATCCTTTAACTTAGTACACAACTCGGGAAGCAAGTTATGCACAAATTTATCGACAAACAATCTCTGGCCACCCTCAGTAGCCATATCCTGACCACTATGATCTACAAAAGTCTCTTCAAATCATGTGAAAAAGTCAGACACCGTTTCATCTTTCTTCTGCTTACACGCAGACAACTTGTCCCAATTAACACGCAATTCAGGCATTAGGGTCTTCATATAAGTAATAATCTTACCAGGGAGGTCAGTTATCAAATCGTCAGGCTTAGCGCCGCCTACTTGTCCATTATCGGCATTTCTGAGATTAACCCAAGTATCACCTAATTCGTTCGCATGATCCGAATGACGAATCTTACTCCAAATAGGCTGCGGAACAACGTTCCCAAACAACATATCTATGTCTGATAGATTCATGATACACGAACCCACAGTCTGGGTGAGCTCTTTATAATATCCTGCCGGATTTTTGCGTGGATCAGGCAAAGACTGCTTGGTTGCTAAATTTTCTGCACGCTTCCAAGGAACATGTACGCAAACATGCTGAAAATGTCCATCAACAGCTGGAGTAGCATTTGGGTCAGCAGGTCTCCAAACTGGAGGAACCTCGCGCATCGGATATTGGTGTGCTGTTCTCCTAGCCGATGAATCAGGCTCAAACAATCGCTCTGAAGGAGTGTCATTACGAAATGACAATATCGTCGCAACTGCTCTTCCAACATCCTGAGGACCCACAATGGTCCCTTTCGCGAATTCGGAACGTATTCAACACAACTCATTAGGAGCTTTACCTACGTCCTCAATCCATTGGTCGTAAAGGAACATACACATTATCTCAAAGACGTACCGTTGCTTTGGTGCTTCCCATTGAAGGAAAACATCCATAACACTCTCAAGATCATACAATGTAGCGCATGTAACCCATCTACGTGCCAAGAGACCCAAAACCGTACGTTTGTCAGCATCAGGCAACTGACTACGTGATTGTCTACGCTCAGTAGCAGGAGACATACCTAATTGGCCCAATAAAGGAGAAAAGAAACCAGAAACTGCAGCAGTCATTCTCTGTCTAGCAGAAGGAGAAGGTGAAAGAATAAGAGGAGACGAAACAACAGTGGAAGAATCCAAAGTCGGAACAGAAGGAGTATTATAGATAGGTGTAGGAGTAGCAGATGAAGAAGGAGACAAAGGTGGCGGCCCCTGAGGAGGCTGCGCCAAAGGAATAGTAGCCAACGAAAAAGGAGCTGGCTGTGGAGGAACTACTAATGGCACAACAACCGGGTGTTGTGGAGCTGCAACTGGTGGCGGTGGTGCCGTAGCATTCTGTGCATAAAGGGGTGGCGAACTCAATAGATGCGACATTAAAGGATCTTTCACAAGATCTTCCTTCGCTTCCTGTTCTTTAAACGGCAAAACTGGTTAGCACTTATCTACCGCTAACTTCCTAACCCTAAGCATCTGTTCGCTCTCTTGCTCTTCCTCATTATCCTTATACGCAATGGCAGCTTGCACCATTGATAAACCTCGTTCTCGTTTATTCTTCTTCGCTAACTTAATTTCTTTCTGTTTGGCTTCCTTTCGCCAGAGGCGGAAAGAGTCAAACATCGCCGGCCGGATTTTCTTCTTGAACAATTTAACTTTGAGATTATTTAAAATCTCCGTTTCAAAACTACCGTAATGGGACCACTGTAGGACACCGTCGTTCCTTGTATATTTTACCCATATGTCATTATACGTGATGGGGCCCACTCCATGCTTCACATACAGTTCATAGGTCGGAGTTCAAATCGGAGGAACCGGACACGAGTCCTCCAATCAGGAATCCATAGTAGAACCACAACAAAACATCTTTCCAAGTCTGCTAAGACCAGGCATCTTCGCTCACTAGTCTAGCTTCAAACTTCAAGGGAAATCTTAAATACTATAGTCTCATGAAAACACGAGTCCCTCGGCTTCAGGGCCTGCAGGTACCAAATCAAAGCGATCCCGAAGGATACCAAAACAAACTAAGGACTGGGAGACGCTCCACTCATACTTAACTGAAATGTCGATGGCGTCACCAGAAGACCCGTCTATTGTCTCGCTCTACAAATAGTCTATAGGCTTCCAAGACAAGGCGACAGTCAGGGCAGCAGTCCTTCGTAGCCGTCGGAAAGCGGGGAACCTCGCAGCAAAGACTTTCGGACCACCACGACATACAGGGGTCAATGATGTGGCTGGCCTTCCTGCAGAATTTTCACACATAGCTCCTCACGATATTCGGGCTTGGACCGGTACCGCTGAAGGCGCCAACTGAAGGACTGGGTTCTAGTGCCCAGCGGCGTCAGGGATAACTGTTAGGAAATTAGGTCTAGTCCTCTTTCTATGGCCATGCCTTGCCATCACATGACCCACCCTGCTGTGTTTAAAGATCGACCCCACCCTTGAGTCAGTGCTTGGTATCTTGTAGCATTGGGTTCCAGGTGCTGGGTTGCTGTACTAGCTCCCGTTTAAATTGGGTTCACGGGCTCGTGTTCCCTTACTATTTTTGTTCCTTTTTCCACTGTTTTCCGTTCAGTTGCCTGGCTCTACCTCCTGCCCTATCCCCTTCCTGTTATTCTGATTTTTGAATTCCTTCCCGAACCTTGTACACTGCCTTTGGAACTTTTGTGCTGATTTGGTCTGGATTATCGAGGGATAACTGGGGCTCCAGCCCCCTCGGACACTTACCGAAAGAAGAAGCGTGTCGACCGCGGAAATACAGCAGGATTACCTCGGAAGACGCTGCATGGACACTGAGTAGCGCGTTCGGCTTCCGCGTTCAGTGTGGGCAGTCCACATCGTTATGGGCTGCTTGGTCGCTTTCCGTCGCGCTGAAAACAACGAAGAACGCTACTAATCATGGAAGCGGTGTTTTGTTTCATTTGTACCTCACTTGTCCTAAGGCCCCTATATTTTAGCATAAGGACAATCCCTAGGGGGGTTTTTCTGCCCATAGTAAGGCTTTTTCCCCCTAGTAACCCGTGTTTAAATTCGAAAGTCCCCGTGTGAAGGAGTGCTTTACCTAGACACTTTCCTGGACTAAGAAGCACTTCCAGCAGACCTTTTTTTGCTCTCCCTGCTGCCGGGACCTCCCGAAGCTGATTCTGTCTTGCCAAGAAGTACAGAAGCGTGGAGGTGGTGGCAAGTGCTGGTCTGCAGTCCAGGTCGGGGTGAAGCCTTCTGACATCCATTCCCCTTGTTTTGTTTTGTTTTCCCACCCCCTGTCCTAGGCTCCAGTGTTATCTCATGGTTATATACCTCATGGGCGAAATTTGAGTCAGGGTAGTGGATTGGGCCATACTTCGTTCCTGCAGTGTCTGGGCCTGTGGAATCCAACAGAATACCAAGAACACAAATTAATACACTGCCTGAACGTGTATGGATGAGGACTTGGGTGGTCCCCTGGGTGGAGACGATAGGGTGCCTACTATGCAGGATATAGTGGGAGCGGTAGCGGCATTACAAGCTCAGGTGCAGGTTTTGCAGCAGGAGAATGCAGGACTTAAACAAGAGCTTGGGGCAGTGAAGGCCAGAGAACAGTTGCGAGATAGAGGACTTGGTCCTATCATACAGCCAGCAACTTTCCAGTACGGAGGAGGGGCGGGACAGGGTGCAGGGGGAGGAACCCCTATAGCTGTTACAGTCACGTCACCTGTTCCTGTCCCCTTGGCCCCCCCGAGCGGTTTACAGGAGATAGCAATAAGTTTGGGACTTTCATGACTCAATGCCAACTGCATTTTATGTGCAGGCCGAATGCCTTTCCGGATGATACGGCCAAAGTGGCTTTAACCATATCGTATTTGGTTGGCACTGCTGCTCAGTGGGCTATCCCTCTTGTGGATTGTGATGACCAGGTTTTGCATGACTACCCAGCATTTAAAGAATTAATGAGGGGACTGTTTGCTGAGCATGCTTTTATGCAGGCTAGCGATACAGAACTCCTGAAGTTAAGACAAGGCAGACAGGATTTGTTAACGTATGTTTCTACATTCAATAGGTTGGTGTCTGAGACTCATTGGCCAATGGACAAAAGAACCTCCTTGTTTTATCAGGGCCTGTGTGACGAACTTAAAGATGTGGTATCGCAGGTAGTTGATCCTCCAGACGACTGTGCTGCTTTCATAGATCTGGTGGTGAAGTAAAATCATAGGTTGTCTGAGAGGCGTGGTGATCGTAATCGTTTTCAGGAGTCTAGGGGGAGTTATGTGAAACCTGAAGCAAAACCCCCTGATGAACATAGGACTGCTCCTGAGCCCATGGAGATAGGTGGGGTGGGAGGCCCCTTAACCATGGAAGAAAAGAGAAGAAGGAGGGAGCAGAATTTATGTTTGTATTGTGGACAAGGTGGCCACTTTGCACGAGAGTGTCCTGTAAAACCTTCTGCGTTGGTGTTCAATAAAAAGGTAGCATGTATTCATGTGGACCATTGTCCAGTTTTAAACCGGGAAGCAGGGGGGACCTATGATGTGCTGGGTGTGATAGATCAGGTGCCAAGGCATTTTATAGTTCCTGCTCATCTTTTGCTCTCTGGGAGTAACCGTGTACCTGTGTCTGTTTTGTTGGATTCCGGTGCAACTGGGAATTTTATCGACATCTCTTTGGCAGAAAAGTTAGACATTCCATGTCGTTATAAGAAACAGCCAGAGCCTGTGAGAGCCATTGATGGGACAGAATTAACTTCAGGTTCTATTACTCGCCAGACCGACCCATTGACATTGTTGTGTGAGAACGGTCATTCGGAATCAGTGGTTTTCGATCTCATTGATGCCCCTTCTTTCGGTCTGGTATTAGGGGTCCCATGGCTTCAGGAACACAATCCTAAGATCAATTGGGTGCAACGTTTGGTGACTTTGGATTCTAAGCTTTGCATCAAACATTGTTATAAACAACACAGTGAATGGATCTCCCCTTAGTCGTGTGCCCGGGTTGATGTGGGGACAGTACCCTCGCAGTATTCTGCCTTTCGGGGTGTTTTTGATGAAGTTCAGGCACAGGGTCTTCCTCTGCACCGGTCGTTTGACTGTAAGATCGACCTGGTACCGGGTGTCCCTTTACCTTGTTGTCGCATATATGCGCTCTCGGAACCTGAGGAGTTACATCTTAAGGAATACCTGGAGGATATGCTGAGGATGGGATATATCCGTCCCTCCTGTTCGCCTGTGTCATCGGCAATCTTCTTCATTCCGAAGAAGGAAGGGACATTGAGAGCATGTGTGGATTATAGAGCTCTGAATAAGGCTACCGTGAAGAACAAGTACCCTCTTCCACTCATCCCCGTGCTGCTGGACTAGCTCCGCAAAGCAACAGTATTTACCTAATTGGATTTGCGGGCGCATACCATCTCATACGTGTCCGCCCCGGGGATGAATGGAAGACGGCGTTTAATACCAAATATGGCCTATTAGAATATTGTGTAATGCCGTTTGGCTTATGCAATGCGCCGGCAGCTTTCCAGTTCTTCATTAATGAAGTCCTCCGTGAATATCTGGATAGAAGTGTCATCATCTATCTTGATGATATCCTGATATTTTCAGAGACGGGGGCTGAACACCAAGAACATGTGTCACAAGTGCTGCATGAAGTTACAGGATCATCATCTGTATGCCAAATTATAAAAGTGCCAGTTTAGTACCCAGAAGGTGGAGTTCTTGGGGTTTATTATTACAGTGGAAGGCATTCAAATGGACCCCAGAAAGATACAGGCTATCGTCACCTGGCCCATACCATCTACCGCTCGTAACAAGACGGGAGGCACCGACGGAGAGAGCGGGGCCTCATACTCCCGAGCGGTCACCGGGTGAGGTGAGGTCTTCACCCACACAAAGCTGGGAAGAAAACACATTGATCTCCCTCCAGTGGACACATAAGTATTGGAGTTCCTGGTAGACAATAATTTATATATTGTGTTTGTAGTACATTTTTTACATATTTTTCACTTCGATGTAGGTGCAGTAGCCATTTTATGTTACAAGGTCCTGAAGAAAGCCGGGGCACTGTCCCCTACGGCTGAAACATGTCGACCGCTCTGCACTGCGCCAGTAGGCAGCCTTACTACTTGGCGCTTTCTTAACTTCTGGCACATAGACTTTTGTTTAAACCATGCTCTGAGTCTGTGTAGTCATTTTTATTAATCACCATCACTGTAGCACTGCACTCTTTTACCAACACCTTTCTGGGATGTTTATTATGACTACATCATTGTTATTTCATTCCCACACCGGCACTACACGGTCGGATGGAATGTTCAGCGATCCCCACATGACGCAAAATCCACCAAGAAGGGTGGTCTGATGGGAATCGCTTTAGTCTTTGTTCAATAATTGTTGTTATAATGTGTTCTCAATGAATCTACACGGACAACAATCCTCACTTGCATACACACTACGTGTGACCACGGTGACTGGTAGAGCCACACAATGTTCCTAGACCTGGTCTGCTTTTTTGTATATTGAATATTCCATACCATCTACCGTCAAACATATCCAGGCCCTTTTGGGATTTGCCAATTTCTATCGGCGTTTTATATCTCATTTTTCCAATATCGTGGCTCCCATGACCCGATTGCTGAGGAAGGGGGTTCCTTTTGTCTGGTCTGCTGAAGCTCAGAACGCTTTTCACCTGTTGTTAGGGAAGTTTACATCTGCACCTGTCTTGGTGCATCCCAATACTGCCTTACCGTTTTTTGTGGAAACGGACGCTTCCTTGTGTGCGGTAGGGTTTTCTAAAACCCTATTACCAGCGGAGCGCAATTACACAGTGGCCGAGAGGGAGTTGTTGGCGGTGAAGTTATCATTTGAGGAGTGGCGTCATTATTTATGGGGCGCTCGGCACACCATCACGATTTACACCGACCACAAGAATCTGGAATTCTTTCGGTCTGCTCGTGCGTTAACACCTCGCCAAATGCGGTGGGTCCTTTTTTTGAATGAGTATGACTTTGTCATTACTTATCGACCCGCTGCACAGCAGATAAAATCTGATGCTCTTTCTCGGATTCATGTGGAAAGCAGGGATGAGGGACGAGTTAAGGAGGACAGACCTATGATCAGTGAAGAGAGGATTGTAGGGGTTACACACACTGATGATTTCCCCTCCTTGGTAAAGGAGCAATTGCAACCGGTGGATTTGGCCCCTTGGTTGGCTTTACCCAAGGTGTTGGTGCAGGATGGGTTATTGTACCATGAGAATCGTTTGTTTATTCCCCCCGTCCTGAGGGAGATGGTCTTGAAGTGGTGTCATTCTTCCGCGCTGGTAGCACATCCTGGGATGCATAAAACGAGGGAGTTGTGTTTGGGATGGTTTTGGTGGGATACATTGGTTAAGGACATACAGAGTTACGTGGCAGCATGCCTTGTTTGTGCCACTAGCAAACCTACCCATAGTAAGCCATCTGGTCTGTTACAGCCCTTAGAGGTCCCTCCTGCTCCTTGGCATACCATTAGTATGGATTTTGTGACTGATCTTCCATCTGTGTCAGGGCATACCGCCATACTGGTAGTAGTGGATTTGTTTACTAAAATGGCGCATTTCATCCTGCTACCTAAGATCCCTACTGCTAGAGAAATGGCTTTGTTGTTTATGTCTTCTGTAGTCAGGATCCATGGGTTACCATCTGCGATTATTTCTGACAGGGGAGCGCAGTTTGTGTCCCATTTTTGGACTGAATTGTGCTCTGTGCTTAGGATGGAAGTACGATTAACATCAGTGTACCATCCACAATCTGATGGTCAGACTGAACGGACTAACCAAACCATGGAGCAGTACCTGAGGTGCCTTGTGTCATCGTTGTCCTGTGATTGGATGGTTGCTCTTCCTATCGCGGACTTTGCCTACAATAACAGTCTGCATTCCGCGTTGGGTATGACTCCTTTTTTTTGTTCAATGGGTTATCATCCCAGGGCATTAGCCATCCAACCCACTGGGCATGTGCCAGCCATTGATGATATGTGTAGGAATCTGGGCGGAATATGGGGCATAGCACGAGATCAGTTGCAGGCAGCCAAGGTCAACATGAAGGCTCAGGCAGATAAACATAGAGTCCTTGCTCCATCCTATAAAGTGGGTGATCAAGTGTGGTTGGCCTCACGTAATCTTAGACTGCAGGGGTCTCGTAAGTTGCAATCTAGGTATGTGGGACCGTTTACTATAATGCAGGTGATTAACCCTGTGGCTATGAAGCTTGAATTGCCTGATGACTATAAGGTCCATCCTGTGTTTCATACATCATTGTTGAAGCCTTATGTTCCGTCTGCTCAGGTTGTGCCACCACCTCCCCCGTTGATGGTTGATGGGGAAGAGGAGTTTGAGGTTCAGGCTATTTTGGATTCCAGACGAAGGAGGGGTCGCTTCTTCTATCTTGTTGATTGGAAGGGCTATGCACCCGAAGATCGGACATGGGAACCAGCTGGTGGTGTGCATGTGCCTCGGTTGGTCCGTTTGTTCCATAGGCAACACCCCTCTAAGCCCCGTCCTGTGGGGAGGATCATTGGGAGGGGTACCGTTAGGAAATTAGGTCTAGTCCGCTTTCTATGGCCATGCCTTGCCATCAATGACCAAGCAATTTCAACATTCTCGTCCGGACAGGCCGGGCAAAGACCCATCATAAAAACCTCAACCCAAATCAGTGATTATGTCGTAAAAGAAGGAGCAGAAACAGATTAGAAACAAGATATATAGGTGGGTGCAGTGTACTGTAAAGTTCGGCATGTCCTGCTCTTTGATCTTTATCATACCAGCTGCTCAACAAGGAAGTGGCTCAGCGAGGTTAGCTTCGGGCAGGAAATCAGTTTGGCCAGGTCACTCAGAAGTCAGCTAGGGTGTACGTGTCCCAAGGACTCGTTTGGCCATAGTCATCGGCCTATGTGAGGGCAACCACACAAAATGGCTGCAGCACACAAAATGGAACGCGAGGGTTCAAACGAAATCCCTGAATACATAGTGTTCTCATTGATCGATTAATGTGAAAACACTTGTACACACCGCACTCATCATTTGCGGTTCGCTGATACCAAAATCGTCTATTTCCGATGACCTTTATTGAACGGGTTCGGAACATTGAACCATAGGCCTTGAAACTACGGAACTACAGTGTAAGGCTAGAACCACGACGTAACGGAGTAGTGAGTGTGAGGCTAGAACCACGATGGAACAGAGTAGTGAGTGTAAGGCTAGAACCACCATGGAACAGAGAAGTGAGTGTGAGACTAGAACCACAATGAAACAGAGTAATGAGTGTAAGGCTAGAACCACGAAGAAACAGAGTAGTGAGTGTAAGGCTAGAACCATGATGGAAAAGAGTAGTGAGTGTGAGGCTAGAACCACGACGGATCAGAGTAGTGAGTGTAAGGCTAGAACCACGATGGTACAGAGAAGTGAGTGTGAGGCTAAAAGCACGATGGAACAGACTAGTGAGTGTAAGGCTAGAACCACGACGTAACAGAGTAGTGAGTGTAAGGCTAGAACCACGATGGAACAGAGAAGTGAGTGTGAGGCTGGAAGCACGATGGAAGAGAGTAGTGAGTGTAAGGCTAGAATCACAACATAACAGAAAAGTGAGTGTGGGGATGGAGCCACAATGGAACAGAGAAGTGAGTGTGGGGATGGAGCCACAATGGAACAGAGCACTGAGTGTAAGGCCATAACCACAATGGAACAGAGTAGTGAGTGTAAGGCTAGAACCACGATGGAACAGAGAAGTGAGTGTGGGGATGGAGCCACGATGGAACAGAGAAGTGACCTGACCTCTGGTCGCTCCCCACGCCGCACGGCTACTCCTGTGCGCCCGTGACTCTCGTCTCTGCTGCCACTACCGGGAGTTCGCCGCTGGTGTGCCCATCGTGACTGTCTTTGTGTTCTCCTGCTAAGTTGTTTTTTCGCCTTGGCATTTAATTTTCTGTATTTTATATTCTGTTTGGTGTTCCTTACGCCCCTTGCCCTCTGTGCCCCCCGGTCCCGCCTCCCAGCTGGTCCTCCCTCCCACTTGGCCTCTTATGGAGGTCGCCGGGCGGCAGTGGTTGTGACCTGACCTCTGGTCGCTCCCCACGCCGCACGGCTCCTCCTGTGCGCCCGTGACTGTCCCCTTTGCTGCAACTGCCGGGAGTTCGCCACTGGTGTGCCCCTGGTGACTGTCTTTGTGTTCTACTACTAAGTTGTTTTTTCGTCTTGGCATTTGTTTTTCTGTATTTTTTATTCTGTTTTTATTCTGTTTAGCATTCCTTGCGCCCCTTGCAATCTGTGCCCCCCCGCTACATGCTTCCCACCGCTGCTCCCCTGCGGCCCTGCCCCTTTTGCCTTCTGTGTCCCTTCCGCTCACCCATTGGCCACCCCGCTCCCGCCTCCCAGTTGCTCTTCCCTCCCACTTCGCCTCTTGTAGAGGTCGCCGCGCGGAAGCGCCGCTGGCGCGCCGAAGGTGTGCCAAAGGCAAGCCCGTATGTGCCTGTCCACGCCTGGACCGTGCCCAGCACCAGAACCCCTGCACCCCCCGCCCCCCACTACACCAGGCTGCACTACGACTCTAGCACCCTCCACACACTCAACCCCGGACGACACCACCCCTGCTGCCAGGCAATCTCAAAGCACACCCAAGGGCCTTTTACCTGCCAGGACTACAGATACACCAGCATCCAGCCCGCCAAACCACCAGCCAGAGAACCCAACCTCCTCAGATGCATACTCCTGAACACCCGCTCCGCTCGCAAGCACGCCATCAAACTCTGGGACCTCCTAGACTCTACCGCCCCCGACGTCGCCTTCCTGACGGAGACCTGGCTGAACGCCACCTCGGCACCGGGCATCGCCATAGCCATTCGGCAGGGCTACAAGATCTCCCACAGAGACCGCGCCAACGGAGTTGGAGGGGGAATCGTCATCGTCCACAAAGAAACCCTCAGAGTCTCGACCAACACCGACAAAATCCTCACCACTGCCGAGCACATGGACTTCCAGATCCACACTGACCCCAACATGACCCTCAGAGGAACATTCATCTACAGACCACCTGGACCACGACTACAGTTCAGCGACACCATCACCAACCTCGTCAGCACCCACGCCCTCGCCTCCAAGGACTATATCCTCCTCGGGGACCTGAAATTCCACCTCGAGAACAACAACGACGCCAACTCCACCACCATGATCGACAACCTCGCCAACCTCAGACTCAAACAGCTCATGACAACACCCACCCACGCTACTGGACACACGCTGGACCCCATCTTCTCCGCAAGCCCGCACATCTCCTTCAACCACACCACTGTACCCCACTGAACCGACCACAGATACGTCCACTTCACCTTCAGGAAACACACCACCGCACCCAACAGTTGCCAGGCCGCAACTGGGGCAAGGTCACCAAGGACCAACTGACCACCACCCTCGCCTTGAGACCACCCACTGACCCCATCGACACTGCCGCTACTAACCTCAAACAGTGGATAAATGATTTCGCCAACACCCTCGCCCCTCTCAAGAGCTCCAAAACCAACCACACCAACAAGAAAGCCGCCTGGTTCACCGAAGACCTCCGGACCTCCAAGCACATCTGTCGGAAGCTGGAGAAGAAATTGCTCTGCGGACGACCATCAGACAGCCTTGCAGCCCACAAGAACGCTACCAACTCATCAGGACTGCAAAAAGGACCGCCTTCAAGGACTGCCTAGACAACAACGCCCAAAACACCTAGGAGCTCTTCAGCATCGTGAAATAACTGTCCAACCCCAGCTCCAACACCAACGACATTCCACCATCACAAGACCTGCCCGATTCCCTGGCCACCTTCTTTCACCGCAAAATCACCAACATCCACAACAGTTTCAACTGTGACACCCCCGTACCCACCTTAAAGACCACCATCCCCGCGACCTCCACCCACACCAGCCGCCTGACCACCTGGTCCACTGTCAGCGATGAAGATACCATCAAAACCATGAACTCCATCCACTCTGGAGTACAAAGCACACCTTCTGTACACCAGGAGTTCAACGAACAGCCCACTGTACACCAGGAGCTCAAAGCATAGACCTTGGCAAACTAAGAGCTCAAAGCACAGCCCCTGTTTAACAGGAGTTCATAGCAGAGCCCCCTGTACACCAAGACCTCAAAGTACAGCCCCCTGTACACCAGGAGTTCAAAGCACAGCCCACTGTACGTCAAGAGTTCACAGCACAGCCCACTGTACCCCAGGAGCTCAAAGCACAACCCCTGGACACAGGGAGTTCAAAACAGAGCCCCCTGGACACAGGGAGTTCAAAACAGAGCCCCCTGTACACCAGGAGTTCAAAGCACAGTCCCCTGTACACCGGGAGCTCAAAGCAGAGCCCCTTGTACACCAGGAGTTCAAAGCACACACCCTGTACACCAAGAGTTCAGAGTACAGCCCCCTGTTCATCAGGAGTTCAAAGCACAACCCCCTGTACATCAGGAGTTCAAGGCACAGCCCCCTGTACACCAGGAGTTCAAAGCACACCCCCAGTAAAACAGGAGTTCAAAGCACAACCCCTGTACACCGGGAGTTCAAAGCATAGACCCCTGTACTCCAGGAGGTCACAAGGAGGTCACAGCACAGCCCCCTGTATACCAGGAGCTCAAAGGGTAGTCCCCTGTACACCAGGTAAAAAGGTAAAACTTTATTTGCATAGTTACTTAAAACCATTGCAATGCATACAATTAATACAACCATATTAAAATGTTCCATATTTAAAAGTGAATGCTCCCTCATGAGCGTCGCAACATGACCTTGAAAAGACGTTTCAATGTCAATACAATTTAAATGTCCCAGATGTTTTTGTCTTTACTGCTTGTGAGAGGTTGTAATCCACTGTAAGATTTATCCAATCACTTAGTAAAATTTCCCCCATAGCGCAATGGACTACAAAGTGACGATCAGTTTGGCATTTTTAAGCGAGCTGCTTCGAGAAATTTAACTAACCTCCCCCGGTACACCAGGAGCTCAAAGCATAGCCCCCTGTACACCAGGAGTTCAAAGCACACCCCTGTACACCATGAGTTCAAAGCACAGCCCCCTGTACACCATGAGTTCAAAGCACAGTCCTCTGTACACCAGAAGTTAAAAGCACAACCCCTGTACACCGGGAGTTCAAAGCAGAGTCCCCTGTACACCAGGAGTTCAATGCACCGCCCCCTGTACACCAGGAGTTCAAAGCACAGCCCCCTGTATACCAGGAGCTCAAAGCAGAGCCCCCTGTATATCAGGAGTTCAAAACATACCCCCTGTACACCATGAGTTCAAAGCATACCCACTGTAGACCAGGAGTTCAAATCATAGCCCCTGGTACATCAGGAGTTCAGAGCACACCCCCTGTACACCAGGAGTTCATAGCAGAGCCCGCTGTACATCAGGAGTTCAAAGCACAGCCCCCTGTACATTAGGAGTTCAAAGCACATCCCCTGTACATAAGGAGTTCAAAGCACAGCCCCCTGTACATCAGGAGTTTAAAGCACAGCTCCCTGTACACCAGGTGTTCAAAGCATAGCCCCTGCACACCAGGAGTTCAAAGCACAGCCCCCTGTACACCAAGAGCTCACAGCAAAGCCCCCTGGATGCCAGGAGTTCACAGCACAGCCCCCTGTACACCCGGAGTTCAAAGCCCAGCCCCCTGTACACCAGGAGATCACAGCACAGCCCCCTGGAAGCCAGGAGTTCACATCACAGCCCCCTGTACACAAGGAGTTCAAAGCACAGCTGCCAGTACACCAGGAGCTCAAAGCACAGCCCCTTGTACCCCCGGAGTTCAAAGCACAGCGCCCTGTACACCAGGAGTTCAAAGCACAGCCTCCTGTACACCAGGAGCTCAAAGCACAGCCCCTGTACACTGGGAGTTCAAAGCACAGCGCCCTGTACACCAGGAGTTCAAAGCACAGCCTCCTGTACACCAGGAGCTCAAAGCACAGCCCCTGTACACTGGGAGTTCAAAGCACAGCTCCCTGTACACCAGGATGTCAAAGCACAGCCTCCTGTACACCGGGAGTTCAAAGCACAGCCCCCTGTATACCGGGAGTTCAAAGCACAGCCCTCTGTACACCGGGAGTTCAAAGCACAGCCCCTGTACAACAGGAGCTCAAAGCACAGCCCCCTTTACCCCAGGAGTTCACAGCACACACCCTGTACACCGGCAGTTCAAAGCACAGCCCCCTGTACACCAGGAATTCAAAGCACAGCCCCCTGTATACCAGAAGTTCAAAGCAATCCACCCTGTACACCAGGAGTTCAAAGCAGAGCCCCCTGTACACCAGGAGTTCAGAGAAAAGCCCCCTGTACACCAGGAGTTCAAAGCACACACCCTGTACAACAGGAGTTCAAGGCACAGCCCCCTGTACACAAGGAATTCAAAGCACACCCCCTGCACACCAGGAGTGCAAAGCACACCCCCTATATACCTGGAGTTCAAAGCACAGCCCCCCTGTACACCAGGAGTTAAAATCACAACCTCCTGTATACCAAGAGTTCTGAGTACAGCCCCCTGTACACCAGGAGTTCAAAGCACAGCCCCTGTATACCAGGAGTTCAAGGCACAGCCCCCTGTACACCAGGAGTTCAAAGCACTCCCCTTGTACACCATGAGTTCAATGCAAAGCCCCCTGTACACCAGGAGTTCAAAGTATAACCCCCTGTACACCCAGAGTTCAGAGTACAGCCCCCCTGTACACCAGGAGTTCAAAGCACAACCCCCTGTACACTGGGAGTTCAAAGCACACACCCTGTACACCAAGAGTTCAAAGCACAAAGCCCTGTACACCAGTAGTTCAAGGCACAGCCCCCTGTACACCAGGAGTTCAAAGCACGGCCCCCTGTACACCAGGAGTTCAAAGCATAGCCCCCTGTACTGCAGGAGGTCACAGCATAGCCCCCTGTACACCAGGAGTTCAAAGCACAAAGCCCTGTACACCAGTAGTTCAAGGCACAGCACCCTGTACACCAGGAGTTCAAAGCACGGCCCCCTGTACACCAGGAGTACAAAGCATAGCCCCTGTACTGCAGGAGGTCACAGCACAGTCCCCTGTACCCCAGGAGCTCAAAGCGTAGACCCCTATACACCAGTAGTTTAAACACACCCCCTGTACACCAGGAGTTCAAATCACAGCCCCATGTATACCAGGAGTTCAAAGCACAACTCCCTGAAAACTAGGAGCTCAGAGAAAAGCCCCCTGTACACCAGGAGTTCAAAGCACAGCCCCTGTACATCAGGAGTTCAAAGCCCACCCCTATAACCAGGAGTTCAAAGCCGAACCCCCTGTACACCGGTAGTTCAAAGCACATACCTTGTACCCCAGGAGATCAATGCACAGCACCCTGTAAACCAGGAGTTCACTGCACACACCCTGTACACCGGCAGTTCAAAGCACAGCCCCCTGTACACCAGGAATTCAAAGCACAGCCCCCTGTATACCAGGAGTTCAAAGCAATCCACCCTGTACATCAGGAGTTCAAAGCAGAGCCCCCTGTACACCAGAAGTTCAGAGAAAAGCCCCCTGTACACCAGGAGTTCAAAGCACACACCCTGTACAACAGGAGTTCAAGGCACAGCCCCCTGTACACAAGGAGTTCAAAGCACACCCCCTGTACACCAGGAGTGCAAAGCACACCCCCTGTATACCTGGAGTTCAAAGCACAGCCCCCCTGTACACCAGGAGTTCAAATCACAACCTCCTGTACACCAAGAGTTCTGAGTACAGCCCCCTGTACACCAGGAGTTCAAAGCACAGCCCCTGTATACCAGGAGTTCAAGGCACAGCCCCCTGTACACCAGGAGTTCAAAGCACTCTCCCTGTAAACCATGAGTTCAATGCAAAGCCCCCTGTACACCAGGAGTTCAAAGTATAACCCCCTGTACACCCAGAGTTCCGAGTACAGCCCCCCTGTACATCAGGAGTTCAAAGCACAACCCCCTGTACACTGGGAGTTCAAAGCACACACCCTGTACACCAAGAGTTCAAAGCACAAAGCCCTGTACACCAGTAGTTCAAGGCACAGCAACCTGTACACCAGGAGTTCAAAGCACAGCCCCTGTACACCAGGAGTTCAAAGCACAACCCCCTGTACACCAGGAGTTCAAAGCACACTCCCTGTACACCAGGACTTCAAAGCACACCCCCTGTGCACCAGGAGTTCAAAGCACAACCCCCTGTACACCAGGAGTTCAGAACACAGCCCCCTGTACACCAGGAGTTCAAAACAGAGCCCCTTGTACACTAGGAGTTCAAAGCACTGCCCCTGTACATTAGGAGTTCAAAGCACAACCCCCTGTACATTACGAGTTCAAAGCACAGCCCCTGTACATTAGGAGTTCAAAGCATACCCCCCCCTGTACACCAGGAGATCAAAGCACAGCCCCCTGTATACCAGGAGCTCAAAGCACGGCACCCTGTACACCAGGAGTTCAAAGCACAGCCCCCTGTACACCAGGAGCTCAAAGCACAGGCTCCTGTACACCAGGAGTTCAAAGCATACTCCCTGTACACCAGGACTTCAAAGCACACCCCCTGTACACCAGGAGTTCAAAACACAGCCCCTGTACACCAGGAGTTCAAAGCACAACCCCCTTTGCACCAGGAGTTCAAAGCACAAACCCCTGTACACCAGGAGTTCAAAGAACAACTCCCTGTACACCAGGAGTTCAATGCACACTCCCTGTGCACCAGGAGTTCAAAGCACAGCCCATGTACACCAGGAGTTCAAAGCACAACCCCCTGTACACCAGGAGTTCAAAGCACACTCCCTGTACACCAGGACTTCAAAGAACACCCCTTGTGCACCAGGAGTTAAAAGCACAGCCCTTGTACACCAGGAGTTCAAAGCATACTCCCTGTACAACAGGACTTCAAAGCACACCCCCTGTGCACCAGGAGTTCAAAGCACAGCCCCTGTATACCAGGAGTTCAAAGCACAACCCCTGTACACCAGGAGTTCAAAGCACAGCCCCTGTACACCAGGAGTTTAAACACAACCCCCTGTGCACCAGGAGTTCAAAGCACACCCCCGGTACACCAGGAGCTCAAAGCATAGCCCCTGTATACCAGGAGTTCAAAGCACACCCCTGTACACCAGGAGTTCAAAGCACAGCACCCTGTACATCAGGAGTTCAAAGAACAGCCCCCTGTATACCAGGAGTTCAAAGCACAGCCCCCTGTACACCGGGAGCTCAAAGCACAGCCCCCTGTACACCAGGAGTTCAAAGCATACTCCCTGTACACCAGGACTTCAAATCACACCCCCTGTACACCAGGAGTTCAAAGCACAGCCCCTGTACACCAGGAGTTCAAAGCACAACCCCCTGTGCACCAGGAGTTCAAAGCACAAACCCCTGTACACCAGGAGTTCAAAGAACAACCCCCTGTACACCAGGAGTTCAAAGCACACTCCCTGTACACCAGGACTTCAAATCACACCCCCTGTGCACCAGGAGTTCAAAGCGCAGCCCATGTACACCAGGAGTTCAAAGCACAACCCCCTGTACACCAGGAGTTCAAAGCACACTACCTGTACATCAGGACTTCAAAGCACACCCCCTGTACACCAGGAGTTCAAAACACAGCCCCCTGTACACCAGGAGTTCAAAACAGAGCCCCTTGTACACTAGGAGTTAAAAGCACAGCCCCTGTACATTAGGAGTTCAAAGCACAACCCCCTGTACATTACGAGTTCAAAGCACAGCCCCTGTACATTAGGAGTTCAAAGCATACCCCCCTGTACACCAGGAGATCAAAGCACAGCCCCCTGTATACCAGGAGCTCAAAGCACGGCACCCTGTACACCAGGAGTTCAGTGGACCGCCCCCTGTACACCTGAAGTTCAAATCACACACCCTGTACACAAGGAGTTCAAAGCATGGCCTCCAGTACACCAGGAGTTTAAAGCACAATGCACTGTACACCAGGAGCTCAAACCATAGCCCCCTGTATACCAGGAGTTCAAGGCACACCCCCTGTACACCAGGAGTTCAAAGCACAGCGCCCTGTACATCAGGACTTCAAAGAACAGCCCCCTGTATATCAGGAGTTCAAAGCACAGCCCCCTGTACACCAGGAGCTCGAAGCACACCCCCTGTACACCAGGAGTTCAAAGCACAGCCCCTGTACACCAGGGGTTCAAAGCACAACCCCCTGTGCGCCAGGAGTTCAAAGCACAAACCCCTGTACACCAGGAGTTCAAAGAGCAACCCCCTGTACACCAGGAGTTCAAAGCACACTACCTGTACACCAGGACTTCAAATCACACCCCCTGTGCACCAGGAGTTCAAAGCACAGCCCCTGTACACCAGGAGTTCAAAGCACAACCCCCTGTACACCAGGAGTTCAAAGCACACTCCCTGTACACCAGGACTTCAAAGCACACCCCCTGTGCACCAGGAGTTCAAAGCACAACCCCCTGTACACCAGGAGTTCAGAACACAGCCCCCTGTACACCAGGAGTTCAAAACAGAGCCCCTTGTACACTAGGAGTTCAAAGCACAGCCCCTGTACATTAGGAGTTCAAAGCACACCCCCTGTACATTACGAGTTCAAAGCACAGCCCCTGTACATTAGGAGTTCAAAGCATACCCCCCCTGTACACCAGGAGATCAAAGCACAGCCCCCTGTATACCAGGAGCTCACAGCACGGCACCCTGTACACCAGGAGTTCAAAGCACAGCCCCCTGTACACCAGGAGCTCAAAGCCCAGGCTCCTGTACACCAGGAGTTCAAAGCATACTCCCTGTACACCAGGACTTCAAAGCACACCCCCTGTACACCAGGAGTTCAAAACACAGCCCCTGTACACCAGGAGTTCAAAGCACAACCCCCTTTGCACCAGGAGTTCAAAGCACAAACCCCTGTACACCAGGAGTTCAAAGAACAACCCCCTGTACACCAGGAGTTCAAAGCACACTCCCTGTGCACCAGGAGTTCAAAGCCCAGCCCATGCACACCAGGAGTTCAAAGCACAACCCCCTGTACACCAGGAGTTCAAAGCACACTCCCTGTACACCAGGACTTCAAAGCACACCCCTTGTGCACCAGGAGTTAAAAGCACAACCCTTGTACACCAGGAGTTCAAAGCATACTCCCTGTACAACAGGACTTCAAAGCACACCCCCTGTTCACCCGGAGTTCAAAGCACAGCCCCTGTATACCAGGAGTTCAAAGCACAACCCCTGTACACCAGGAGTTCAAAGCACAGCCCCTGTACACCAGGAGTTCAAACACAACCCCCTGTGCACCAGGAGTTCAAAGCACACCACCGGTTCACCAGGAGCTCAAAGCATAGCCCCCTGTATACCAGGAGTTCAAAGCACACCCCCTGTATACCAGGAGTTCAAAGCACAGCCCCCTGTCCACTGAGAGTTCAAAGGGGAAACAACCTTTACAACGCAACTTTTACAACGCAGTACCATTACAACTAAACTTTTACAACGCAAGATCCATTACATCCCATGTCATTACAACGCATACAATTACAGCGCATGTCATTACAATACAGTCACTGCATCGCATGCCATTACAACGCATACCATCACAATGCATAGTACCCTTACACTATCTAAAACATACCCTACTGTTGAACCCCCTGGAGTTAGAATAGTAATTTTTACCACTACATAATCCAACTCTTACCCTTCTGTTTCACCCCCTGGAGTTAGAATGGCAATTTTCACCCCTACATTATCCAAAAATTACCCTACTGTTGCACCCCTTGGAGTTAGAATAGTAATGTTTACCCCAATACTATCCAATACTTACAATACAAGCAATTTAGTGGTATGCATTGTAATGGCATGCGTTGTAAAGGTAGTATGCGTTGTAATGGAATGCGTTCTAAAGGTAGTTTTAAGACAATTTGTTGTAATGGCATGCGTTGAAATGGAATGCGTTGTAAAGGATGTTGCGTTGTAAAAAATATGTTGCAAAGGCATGTGTTGCAAAAGTATGCATTATAACGTCATACAACCATTCAAAGCACAGCCCCCTGTGCACCAGGAGTTCAAAGCACTACCCCCTGTACACCAGGAGTTCAAAGCACAGTCCCCTGTACACGAGGAGTTCAAAGCATAACCCCCTGTACACCAGTAGTTCAAAGCACAGCCCCCTGTACATCAGGGGCTCAAAGCACAGCCCCCTGTACACCAGGACGTTAAAGCACAGCTCCTTGTACACCAGAAGTTCAAAGCATCGCCCCCTGTACACCAGGAGTTCAAAGGACAGCCCCCTGTATACCAGCAGCTCAAAGCATAGCCCTCTGTGCACCAGGAGCTCAAATCCTAGCCCCCTGTACACCATGAGTTGATAGCACAGCCCCCCGTACTCCAGGAGTTCAAAGCACAAACCCCCCTGTACACCAGGAGTTCAAAGCATAGCCTCCTGTACACCAGGAGTTCAAAGCACAGCCCCCTGTATACCAGGAGCTCAAAGCACAACCCCATGTACACCAGGAGTTCAAGGCATAGCCAGCTGTACACCAGGAGTTCAAAGCACGGCCCCCTGTACACCAGGAGTTCAAAGCACAGCCCCGTGTACACCAGGAGTTCAAAACACAGCCCCCTGTACACCAGAAGTTCAAAGCAGAGCCCCCTGCACACCAGGAGTTCAAAGCACACCCCCTGTACATCAGGAGTTCAAAGCACAGCCCCCTCTACACCAGGAGTTCAAAGCACAGCCCCTCTACACCAAGAGTTCAAAGTGCAGCCCCCTGTACACCAGGAGCCTGAAGCACAGCCCTCTGTTCACCAGGAGTTCAAAGTGCATCCCCCTGTACACCAGGAGCTGAAGGACTGGGTTTTAGAGCCCAGCGGCGCCAGGGATAACGCCCGATGCCTTCGAGTTCCCCTGCCTTGGACCACAGAGACACGGGACACTTCTCGATGACGTCAAAGACCAAGTTTATTGGGTGCAACCAGGAACAGAGATCTACGAAGCACAACATGGGTGGTTCGCCAGAGACTGCACACCTTCAATGAGCGGAGCATAGTCTTTTATGCCAAAAATCAGGCCTCAGGCAACATTCCAGGCTAGCATACAAACTGACCAATGAACAAGTGACATTTCGAAAGTAGCACATGAAGACAATCCCATTTTCCGTTGTCCAGCCCACCAGAAATGACCAAGCAATTTCAACGAGAAACGAGATAGAAGGGTGAGTGCATGTACCATAAAAATAACGGTGTCCTGCTCTTTGATCTTTATTTGACCAGCGGCTTAACAAGGAACTGGCTCAGCGAGGTCAGCCTCGGGCAAGGGAGTCAGTTCGGCCAGGTCATACAAGAGTCAGCTAAGGTGTATGTGTCCCAAAGACTCGTTTGGCCATAGTCATCGGCCTATGTGAGGGCAACCACACAAAATGGCTGCTGTGCACAAAATGGAATCTGAGGGTTCAAAACTGAATCCCTGAATACGTAGTGTTCTCATTGATCGATTAATGCGAAAACACTCGTACACACCGCATTCATCAGTTGCGGTTCGCTGATATCAAAATCGTCTATCTCCCACGACCTTTATTGAACGGGTTCGGAACACCCAACCATAGGCCCTCAAACTACGGAACCACAGAGCTCAAAGCACAGCCCTCTGTACACCAGGAGTACAAAGCACCGCCCCTGAACACCCGGAGTTCAAAGTGTAGCCCTCTGTACACCAGGAGTTAAAAGCACAGCCCTCCGTACACCAGGAGTGCAAAGCATAGCCCCCTGTACGCCAGGAGTTCAAATCACACCCCCTGTACATCAGGAGTTCAAATCACAGCCCCCTATACACCAGGAGTTCAAAGTGCAGCCCCCTGTACACCAGGAGCTCAAAGCATTGCCCCATGTACACCAGGAGCTCAAGGCAGAGACCCCTGTACACCAGGGGTTCAAATCACATCCCCCTGTACACTGGGAGTTAAAAGCACAGCCCAATGTACACCAGGAGTTCACGGCACAGCCCCCTGTACACCAGGAGTTCTAAGCACACCCCCTATACACCAGGAGTTCAAATCACAGCCCCCTGTACACCAGGCGTTCAAGTCACAGCCCCCTGTACACCAGGAGTTCAAAGCACAGCCCGTTGAACACCAGGAGTTCAAAGCACAGCCCCATTTACACCAGGAGTTTAAAGCAGAACCCCCTGTCACAAGGAGTTCAAAGCATAGTCCACTGTACATCAGGATTTCAGAGCACAGCCCCCTGTACACCAGGAGTTCAAAGCACAGCCCCCTGTACACCAGGAGCTCAAAGCACAGCCCCCTGTACACCAGGAGTTCAAAGCACAGCCCCCTGTACATCAGGAGCCCAAAGCACACCCCCCTGTACACCAGGAGTTTAAAGCACAGCTCCCTGTACACCAGAAGGTCAAAACATCGCCCCTGTACACCAGGAGTTCAAAGCACAGCCCCCTGTATACCAGAAGCTCAAAGCATAGCCCTCTGTGCACCAGGAGCTCAAATCATAGCCCCCTGTACATAATGAGTTCAAAGCACAACCCCCTGTACTCCAGGAGTTCAAAGCACAGCCCCTGTACACCAGGAGCTCAAAGCACAGCCCCCTGTACACCAGGAGTTCAAAGCTTAGCCCCCTGTTAACCAGGAGTTCAAAGCATAGCCCTCTTTGCAACAGGACCTCAAAGCACAGTTCCCTGTAAACCAGGAGCTCAAAGCACAGCCCCCTGTACACCAGGAGTTCAAAGCACACCCCCTGTACACCAGGAGCCCAAAGCACAGTCCCCTGTACCCCAGGAGTTCAAAGCTTATCTTCCTGTACACCAGGAGTTCGAAACACGGCCCCCTGTACACCAGGAGCTCAAAGCACAGCCCCCTGTACACCAGGAGTTCAAAGCTTAGCCCCCTGTACCCCAGGAGTTCAAAGCACAGTCCCCTGTACACAAGGAGTTCAAAGCACAGCCCTTGTACACCAGGAGTTCAAAGCACAGCCCCCTGTATACCAGGAGTTCAAAGCATAGCCCCCTGTACTCCAGGAGGTCACAGCACAGCCCCCTGTACACCAGGAGCTCAAAGCGTAGTCCCCTGTACACCAGAAGTTCAAAGCACACCCCTGTACACCATGAGTTCAAAGCACTGCCCCCTGTACACCATGAGTTCAAAGCATAGCCCCCTGTACTCCAGGAGGTCGCAGCACAGCTCCCTGTACACCAGGAGCTCAAAGCACAGCCCCCTGTATACCAGGAGTTCAAGCACAGCCTCCTGTACACCAGGAGCTCAAAGGACTCCCACTGTACACCAGGAGTTGTGAGTGAGAGTCAGTGAGTATGAATATTGTGGCATGGGGTGTGTCTAAGTATGTTTTCCCACAGCAAATAGCTGGCATTGGCACACTGGAGGCAAATCTTCACATTTTGGGAGCCCTAAAAAGATATATTTTTTTTAAATTAGATGAACTTTTGAGCAAGAATTAAGACCTTGCATTTTTCAAAGATCACCAGCTACCACTGCAGTAACAAATACAAGTGTCTGATATTATTTTTAAAGCAGAATTCTACTGGCTCCACAACGGTCTCTAAAATGTATTACACTTTGACAATGCAAACCTTGTGATTTAATTACATTTCTCTGTTCTCTCATTTCCTAAGGTTCTGTCAGAATCAAGAGTTCTGAATAAATGAGAATCGTGAGGCGAGCAGGGCATGTTTACCATCCGGTGTGCCCTTGCACCTGCTGATGCTGGCCCTGGTATTATACAGGTGAGGAGCAGCTGGCAGGCAGGGACCTCCAGCTCTACAGCTGGTGCCACCGGGGATAAGTTAATCATCTCAACACTAAAAATCAAAATGAACCACAGACAGAAACTCATTTATTCTAATTGAAGTCTCATTCTGCTGGACTCCTCCTTCCATTGTGTGTCCCAGTAAATGGTGAAGCGGGCAGGCACAGAGGGACTTTCTGCATCTAGGAAATGTAATGGGCAAACCAGCACCATACACAATGTGGTTGAACACTGTCTCATGTTCTAATATTTCGGAAACCCTGCTGTCAAATGTGTAGCTGCCAAGTGCATCTGTGTTACGCGTGAGACCAGCAACCAATCCTGACTTTATAACTTTTCATGGTGGGACTATAGCATCACTTTTTAACAACTCTAGGATAGGCTTAAATTTCAGAGCAAGTGATATTGGCAAAAAAATCAGAACTACCTGAAGATGCCACAGAGACATGTCTACATTTGATATTCCATTCCCAGCTGCAATCAAGGGGCTGCATTCTGCGTGTAGTCAGCCATCATTCTGAATCTGCTGGGGCCAGATTACCAGAAAAGCATTGATTTATACCTCAGCCCAATCTTACTCCCTCTTCCTGTCTCCTGCAGCTTATGTTTTCCTTCCCTTCTTCATTTCTCTTTGACAAGCAGACCAATATGTTTGCTCATCAACTGCTGCTCATTTTCGTTTTGGGGCAGATCAGCCCATTGGAGTTCTGGACTTTTTGGTTCCGTCCAGAGGTGTCAGGGAACAACACCCGAAGACCCCGGAGTTCCACCTGTCTTGTAATAAACAGAAACACGGGCTTCTCGATGGTGGCGTCAAAGACCAAAGGTTTATTACTGCAGGGACACAGAAGTCACAGAAACTACGCATGGGCAGTGTCTAGGAGCCAGTTCGATTTGTACAAAGAGGGTTGCTCCTTATATACTAAAAATTGGGCTTCAGGCAAATTCTTCACATGTTAGTACATTCCCAAACCTTTGTGTCCTAAACAATAAATATTTGGCGTTGTACAGGAATCGTCGACAATATCTGATGTCAAAACATTACGAACGAGGGGTTCCCACTTTTCCATCATAATCTCATGTCAACTTTTCATTCAAGACCCGGACCGCCTCATCGTAAATTTCGTTACCTCCCCCTAATAAAGGCCCAGAAGGAAAGGAGCAGAGCCAGGTGCAGAAGATAGAAAAGCAGGATAAGGGATGTTTGTGGGTTGTAAATGGGCAAGGCTACCGACTTCGGCCGCCTAATCGTGATCAGGCCAACGACCACAAGAACCAGTATAGCAGGACTGACCTCGGGCAGAGGAGGCAGCCTTTGTCGAGTCATGCGGCTACAGCGTGTTCTGTTCCAAGGTGCACGTGTCACTAAAGAGGTGAATCACCGGCTAAGGCTACGTGTCCTTAATCGAAATGAAGTGATCAAAGGTTATTGCGTATGTGAGGGCAAGAAACACAAAATGGCTGCCATGATCTAAGATGGATGCCATGGGTAGATCAGAAATGTGTTTGTTACAGGAGTATTCTCGCTCGTAGCGTAGCGAAAACACCAGGATATGCTAAATGGAGCATTTGCGGTTCGCTGATACCAATATTATGTATTTCCGACAATATTGAAAACACAGGTTCAAATCGTCACGGAACCTCAGACCCTCCTTTTGCCCTTACATAGGCAATTACTCAGTCTATGTCAGAGTCTAATTCTATGCTCATTAGGTCAGTCACATGTTGTTGTATCATCATCCTTTCTCGCGCCTTTTCTCCAAACGCAGGTGGTTTCCTAAAACAGGTTGCAGCACAAAGACTACACAGAGCAGGACCACACTGGATAATCAGGCAGCATGAGAATAGGAATACTAAGATGACACCAATGACCATCAGAACCTTCCATCCCCACGCTGATATCAGAGTCCAAAACCACTCCATGAAGGACCAGTTTCCCTTGTCTACGTGTATAGAGTCGGAAATCTTGTGTAGCTTAGAGATCGCCTCATAGACTGTTGGAGCATTATTGGGAATAAAGACACAGCAGCTCGATTGGATCATTCTGCATACCCCACCTCGATCTGCAAGTATTACGTCTAGAACCATACGGTTCTGCAACGTCATGAGTCTATCCGCCTGAAGCTCAGCTGTCAAATTGCTAAGGGCACCAACAGTTTCGGTAATAGTAGATTCAACTACCCGTGTTAGCTGACGTATGTTTCTACTATTGGCCATAGGCCCCCAGAACGGAAGGAAGCCTTTGAAGAAGTCTCCAGCTTCCTGACCAGCGGTGTCTTCCTTGCTGAAAACACCTCTTGCTACTCTGGTTTTGTGGTAGTCAGAAGAAGCAGTGTATGTTGGAGGCAATAGTCGAGCAATATAACATGAACCTGAAAAGTCAGCAGGCAACCATGTATATGCTCTGTCTTGACAGATGAAGTAGGTACCCCTAGCAGTAAGAAAAGCAGGGGAAGAGTTAGACGGAAACACGTAAGTCTCTACGCACTCACTCCTCCCTAGCTGAGCTCTCGGATTTCTCCCATTACCTTGCAAACAGACCTGACCTCGGTGAGGTACGACCCAGATTGGAGTGGAGCTTTTCCGTTTGCTTTCTCCCAAACTAAGGCGATACTCTGAAGAATTCCAACTCAAATATACTCGTAATTCGTCTCTAGGGTAAGATGGAGTATTATTGACGTCCTTGATCATGTGAATAATTCCCTGGACTAAAGCTTTGTTGGCAGAGTTATATTTAGTGGAACGTGGTGGACGCGGAGGATAGGTTTCAAGGGCATAAGCAAAGATGGGTTGAAAGGCCTGAAATGATCCATTATAGCTAAAAGGCAAAACCAGGTAAGGAATGCCTTTATCCATAGTGTGGGGTATCAAGCCACACACCCAGCAGTCTGTAGTGTTAACTACTAGTTGGTGTTGGTGCAAGAGCTGTACAAAAGTGTTATTAATGAATTCTGAGCGTCGAGCTTGCTCATGTTCAGGAAACGAGTGAAAAGAGTGTATGGAAGAAACAGTAGAGGAAGCAGGATCAAGGGGAGGTACTGTAATGACTGGCACAAAGATTAAATTTATACCAAAAACGATTCCACCCACCAACGTTATCAAAACAATCAAGAATGTAATGGCACATTGTATCAGAAAGCATTTGCTGTGAAGAATTCTGTAAAGTCTGTTTCTGCGAACATAAATCACATTTTCTCGTTGCAGCGCAGGAAGCTCCATCTTCTACAATCCGCTCGCGACCACTGATGATGTGTACGTAGATGAAAATGCCTCTATCAGCCCTGGGAGTTCCCAGAACCAACAGAAAGATCGACCTTGTGTCTGACCCCTGCAGATTCAACTAGGTACACAGCCACGACCCTACGGCTACCCAGACGGCAAGGCAATTTTAAAAACAATAAAACAATAGCAAACTTTCTGGCTGAAGGCAAAAGTTCAAAATTTCAAATATCACAATAGGCAGTTTCCTGCTTTATTTGTCCATATTACGAGATCGTAAGTTGTATCTTAGTTTTGCAGGAACCGTTTGATCAGGAAACAGTGTGTTGTCAATAGAGTTTGCAATATTCAAGTTCGCAGATGGAAAAGTTTTTTCTGATGCAAAGGGCAAGTGTTCAGGAGTCAAAGAAGTAGTTTCAGGAGGAGAGTCAGTTATCAATTCGGCATCGCTGAAAGGGATAAACTTGGGTGTTTGCTCGAATTCAGAGGCACCAATTCCCTTCTTCACCCAGTTGTCGTAAGGAAGTGGCAGGGGCACACGTTTGACATGAGTTGCATGTATCCAGTGCTTGCGTCCAGCCACACGAACGGCAGTTCTTGTTGCAAGCAGCACCTGGAAGGGGCCGACAAACTTGGGCTGAAGGTTCTTTGTCCTCGTAAAATTTCGTACCACAACGTGGTCGCCGGGTTTCAGCTGATGACCTGGACTCTCCGGAGGCTTTGGCAATGCATCGAAAACCTGTTGGTGAATAAGACTCAATTTAGCAGTCAAGTCGTAAAGGTAATCAATCAACATTGGATATTCCAAAGAACAAAATTCTTTCGGCCTAGGCACTCCCCAAACATTAGCGGGACGGCCGAAGACAATTTCGTATGGACTAAGCCCTACTCTAGAATGCACAGTTGCTCTCGTCGATAACAAAGCCAAGGGTAGTGCGTCTGGCCAGGATAAACCCGTGGATGCCTGTATTTTGGCTAGTTTTAGTTTGAGGGTGCCATTGTAACCCTCAACTAAACCAGCAGACTGGGGATGGTTTGCACTTTGAAACTTTTGCTTAATACCTAAACCGGCACACACACTCTGCATAACTTTCCCTATAAACTCACTTCCGTTATCTGACCATACAATCCGTGGCATTCCATACCTAGGGAAATATTCTTTGAGAAGAATTTTGGCAGTAGATAGGGCAGTATTGTCCTTTAGTGGATATGCTTCGATCCATCTGGAGAAAGCACAAACTACCACCAGGACGTATTTTAGATTATTACAACGATCCATGTGTATGAAATCTAGCGGAATTACCTCAAAGGGGCAGGAAGGAGGAGCGAAGTGACCAGCAGGAGTTGGGGTTCCCTTGCCAGGATTATGCATCAGGCATACCATACAGTTTTTCACCACTCTCTCTGCACATTTACTAATCCCATCATTCTTCCAGACCGGGGCCAACATTTTACAGATTCCTTTAGAACTTATATGCGCTACTCCATGCGCCATTGTCACCACTGCAAGCACATACGCATCAGGCAACATCCAACGCTGTTGTTCCGACAAGTCAATCCAACACCCACTCGAATCCAACTTGCCCGTGCTTTCTTTCCATGCACGTTTTTCCTCCTCAGTTGCCTCTTTCTGAATCTCTTTCTCACTTTCCACTGTATCCTCACACATTCCAGACTCGGAAATCCATCTTGCAGATGTTGCAACATACATTCTACTCATCATATTCCTAGCTGTCTGTTTAGCGGTCTCATCAGCAAAAGCATTCCCACGACCAACATCATCCGTGATTGCTTTATGCGCACTGCATTTCACAATCGCAACTTCAGTCGGCAAGGTTAGAGATTCCAACAAGTCGTTAACTAACTGACCATGTTGAATCTTAGTCCCATGGGACGTAATGAAACCTCTTTCTTTCCACAAACGGCCAAAATTATGGGCCACGCCAAACGCGTACTGACTATCTGTGAACACATTCACTCTCTTTCCCTTAGCTAGAACACACGCTCTTGTTAGAGCGATTAACTCTGCAGCTTGGGCAGAATTCTGACTCACTCTTGCAGTCTCCACAATCGTACTCAAAGTCGTTACTGCATAAGCAGCAGTCACATCACCATTCTCCAATTTAAAGCATGACCCATCAACATACAACGTGCCATCTGGATCTGACAATGGGGTGTCTTTTAAATCAATTCGTCCTTTTGTCTCTTCCTCGGTTCTGAAACAACAATCATGAGGTTCGGAATCACTCGACTCTTGATTAGCCGGCAACAGTGTTGCTGGATTCAATACATTGCATCTTTTGATCTGAATATATATGACTCGCTAGCAATGTCAGCTCGTAGCCAGATAATCTCGCACTGGTAAAGTGTTGTGTCTTGGTTCTGTTCATGAGTGTATCCACAGCATGAGGAACCATAACCACTAGCATGTTATTCATCACCAAACCAGCAGATTGTCGAATGGAAGCCGCAGCTGCCGCTGTAGCTCTCAAACAACTAGGTAACGCTCTAGCTACCGGATCTAATGTTGATGAAAAATACGCACAAGGGCGTTGTTTATCACCAAATTTCTGTGTCAGAACACTCAACGCGCAACCTTCTCTCTCGTGAACATAGAGCGTGAATGGCTTGCTGTAATCGGGTGTACCCAATACAGGAGCTGAACAAAGTGCATTTCGTAACTCAGAAAAACTCTCCTGACATTCAGCAGACCATGGCACCGGACTCGGAACATTTTTCCCAGTCAAAGCTACCAACGGTTTTGCTAAAAGAGAAAAATTTGGGATCCACTGCCTACAGTAAGAGGTAATACCTAAAAAGGCACGCACTTCTCTCTGTGTGCGAGGAACACTCATCTGCGTAATTGCTTTTATTCTTTCTGGGGTCAACTTCCTTCCCTCCTTTGACAAGAGATGACCTAGGTAGGTCACTTCTTGGCAGCAGTATTGCATTTTCGAAGGTGACACCTTGTGATTCAAATTGGATAAATGATGCAATAACGAAATTGTAGCTGCTTTGCAAGTTTCCTTGTCATCGGCAGCCACTAGAAGGTCATCTATATACTGTACTAGAGCAGAACCTGGAGGAAGTACAAAGGAATCTAACTGGCTTTTTAATGCCTGACTGTAAATGGATGGGCTCTCACAATAGCCTTGTGGAGCGCGTTTAAATCTGAAGCTTCGACCTCCTAGACAGAAGCCGAAAATATCTCTGCTTTCCTCGGCTATTGGAATGCTGAAAAAGGCATTTTTCAAATCAATGACTGAAAACCATGTGGCTGTAGCAGGAATCAATGTTAACAAGGCAGTAATATCTGGAACCACAGGAAACTGCGGAACCACAATTTTATTAACTTCCCCGAGATCAATGACAAACCTATATACTGGAGGCTTTGTAGGATCAGTTCGTTTCAAAATCGGTAATACAGGACTGTTACAGACATTTCCTCTAGTTTCTTCAACCACACCTTTCTTAATCAAATCTTGTACAATCAATAAAAGTGCACGTTCACCTTCATTAGAGATCTTATATTGAGGAATTCGTGGAAATTTTACATTTGCTTTCAAAGTGACTACATATGGTGGTATTTCTAAAAGGCCTACATCGTTAGGACCAGTCGCCCAAAGAGTATCAGGGAGAGAACGCAGCTCTGGTGGGAGCGCATCCATAGACAAATACATCGGAGAGGTGATTCTTTTACCCAACGTAAGCTGTACTCCTTCCGGAGAACAGTACAATGTCGCATATAGTCGTTTTAACAAGTCTAAACCAAGCAGATTTTCATTACAACCTGTCGTCAAAATCAGGGGTGCTTTCAATTGACACGGTCCAACAGAAATAGACAAAGGACCAGATACCGGGTTGTAAACAGGGGCGCCTGAAAAACCTACAGAAACATTTGTTAAGCCGGACAAAGGTGCGCCAGGGAGTTTCGCATGTATGATAGAACTTTTTGCGGCACCAGTATCCAACAGAAACGGTTCGACTACACCTGATGTTGCTACTGTGACATAAGGCCCACTCTGATCCACTGGAACTGATACTACTCCCTCTCTCCGTCCATGGCTGTCCTAGTACCCATTTTGTTGAAATCCCTCATCATTTTCACAATAGTCTTCAACATGATACTGTTGAGATCTATTTTGTTGGGCAGACTGTCCATTTCGTTGATGAAAGTGATTGGAAGGGCGATCATTTGTCTGTGGAGGCATAGCACCTCGTCCTCGACCTCTAGAATTCTGCACAAAACCACCACGTCCTCTCTGAGCTGCTGCTGCGTTATTTTGCGCCAAGAGTGGACACTCATTTTTATATTGACCTTCTTTTTTACAATACGCACACTGATTCCACTGATATTGTGGCCTAGGTGAACTATAATCTGCCCTTTGATACGATCCTTGCTGTGTATTAGTCTGATTCATACGAGGTGGATATGCCTGCTGCAAAAGAACTTTAGTCTTTAAGTCTTTCGTCTTTTTATCTGATTTCTCTTTCTCTTCTTTATCCCTATTTTCATAATACTGCGCAGTTGCAAGTATTTGCGCAGTTGTAGAAATAGCCCACGCACTCTCGGAATCTTTTAATTTATTGCACAGCTCAGGTAACAAATTATGTACGAATTTATCGACAAACAGTCTCTGTCCTTCTGTGCTCATATCCTGACCACTATGATCTACAAAAGTCTCTTCGAACCTCGTGAAAAAGTCGGAGACACTTTCGTCTTTCTTTTGCCTGCATGCGGACAACTTGTCCCAATTAACACGCAATGCGGGCATCAGAGTCTTCATTAAGTCTATTATCCTACCTGGAAGATTAGCAATTAGAGGTTCGGGTTTGGAACCACCTATTTGCTGACCATCCGCTGCAATGATAGCTGCCCAATCACCACCTAGGGCAACTGGATGGTTCTCTTTACGAATTTTAGCCCAAATTGGTTGCGGAACTACATTGCCAAATAACATGTCAATGTCCGCCAGATTCATTACACAGGCCTCAACTGTTTGTGCTAATTCCTTATAGTATCCAGCAGGATTCTTACGCGGGTCTGGCAAGGCCTGCTTCACTGCTAACACTTCGGCTCGCTTCCACGGAATGTGTATCCATACTCTCTGGAATTGCGCCGGAGCAGCTACAATACCATTAATGGCATCAGCTTGCACAGCTTCGCGCCAAATCGGAGGAACCTCCCTCATTGGATATTGGCGATTCTGCTTCGTACTACCTTTCTCTAAGTCTCTCGGTGAACGAAGTGATGGATCATTCCTATAACTTAAGATCAGTTCCATCGCTTCTTTTATATTTTGACCTACTATCATTCCTGCAGCAAACTCTTTCTGAACCTTAATTAAGTCTTCTAAATTCGATTCAGAGTCGTCTTCTTCTAGTTCCTCACGTAAAAGAGAGCACATCTCGTCAAAGACATATCGTTGCGTTGGTTCATTCCATTGCATAAATGTATCTAGTACATCTCTCGTACTATATCTCCTACTTTTCGAAATCCATCTGAGAGCCGTGGAATCTAATATTCCCCGTTCCTCAGTACTTGGGAGCTGACTACGTCTTTGTACAGAGTCAGAAGTAGGAGTCTTAATTAAAGTTTTATAGAAAGGAGACAGAATGTTAGAGACAGAATCAGTGATTCTTTGACGAACAGAAAGCGGAGTCAACATACTGGCAGATGCAGAGAACACAGTAGCAGTTGGAACAGAGAGCGGGACAGTAGGAGTATCGAGGAAGATAGCTTGTGGAACAGTAGGTGTAAGCGATACAGGTATAGGTAGAGAAGTCGGCAACCCAGGAAGAGGATGTGCCGTAGGAACATTTACATTAACTATAGGAGGTACAGGGACTTGATTCTGAGGGGCTGGAGCAGGAATACCAGGTTGTCCAGCAACCGGCAATTGAACATTTGGTACAGGTGGAGCCGTAGTACCCTGTGCATACGGTGGAGGTGACTGTAACAAGTAAGACAACAGAGGATCGTTCTCGGGGTCCTCTACTATCTTAGTCGTACTCGATGGCAAGGCAGGATAGCATTTATCCATCGCTAAGTTACGCTCTCTAGTGGCTATCTCCATTGCCTTCTCAGACTCGTTATCTTGCAGCTGCTTAGCCGCTTGTTCTAAAGTTAACTCTTGCTCTTTCTGTTCTTTCTTCAACCTTTTAATCTCTCTCTGTTTAGATTCTTTTCGCCAGTAACGGAAAGAATCAAACATTGCCGGCCGGGCTTTCTTCTTAAACAGTTTCACTTCTAAATTGTCAAGGATTTCGGGTTCAAAACTACCATGCAGTGGCCAACTAAGGACACCGTCCTTTTCAGTGTATCGGACCCACACCTCATTATAAGATATAGGACCCACACCATGCTTACGAGTAAAGATCATATAAAGGAGTCCCTATCGGAGGAACCAGACATGAGTCCTCCAATCGTGAATCACTGTTGCAACCAAAACATGACAACATACAATTTTTCCAACTTACCATTTTGTAATCCGGAACACAGAACAAACAACACAAACAAGAATGTGCACTCGAACCAAGAACTTAGGCCTACCAAAAGAGAACAAATGTATCGATACCCAAACTAAACCAAATAGATTATCGTAACCAGAACAACCAGTGATAATCTTACGAAACCAAACCAAACCAAGAACCAAAAAGGATTTTAACAACCCTCACGAGATAACCAGCTAGCAACCACTAAATACTTAACTGAGGCACTGAAGACGTCACCAAGGAGAAACCCGTCACGTTTCGCCGTACTAAGGACTGCACCTCGGGTCCAAGACAGGGCGACGGTCAAGGCAACGGCCCACTGCAGCCGTCCTGAACGGGAACCCTCGTGGAAGTGAACGTGGGGCCACTTTTGCGATATGCCGGGATCGATGAAGTGGGGCGCCTCCCTCAGGAATCTTCACACGAAGCTTCTCGAACTCTTCAGGCTTTTGGACCGGTACCGAATGACGTCGCCCCACGTTGGGCGCCAATTGGAGTTCTGGACTTTTTGGTTCCGTCCAGAGGTGTCAGGGAACAACACCCGAAGACCCCGGAGTTCCACCTGTCTTGGTGCACAAATAACAGAAACACGGGCTTCTCGATGGTGGCGTCAAAGACCAAAGGTTTATTACTGCAGGGACACAGAAGTCACAGAAACTACGCATGGGCAGTGTCTAGGAGCCTGTTCGATTTGTACAAAGAGGGTTGCTCCTTATATACTAAAAATTGGGCTTCAGGCAAATTCTTCACATGTTAGTACATTCCCAAACCTTTGTGTCCTAAACAATAAATATTTGGCGTTGTACAGGAATCGTCGACAATATCTGATGTCAAAACATTACGAACGAGGGGTTCCCACTTTTCCATCATAATCTCATGTCAACTTTTCATTCAAGACCCGGACCGCCTCATCGTAAATTTCGTTACCTCCCCCTAATAAAGGCCCAGAAGGAAAGGAGCAGAGCCAGGTGCAGAAGATAGAAAAGCAGGATAAGGGATGTTTGTGGGTTGTAAATGGGCAAGGCTACCGGCTTCGGCCGCCTAATCGTGATCAGGCCAATGACCACAAGAACCAGTATAGCAGGACTGACCTCGGGCAGAGGAGGCAGCCTTTGTAGAGTCATGCGGCTACAGCGTGTTCTGTTCCAAGGTGCACGTGTCACTAAAGAGGTGAATCACCGGCTAAGGCTACGTGTCCTTAATCGAAATGAAGTGATCAAAGGTTATTGCGTATGTGAGGGCAAGAAACACAAAATGGCTGCCATGATCTAAGATGGATGCCATGGGTAGATCAGAAATGTGTTTGTTACAGGAGTATTCTTGCTCGTAGCGTAGCGAAAACACCAGGATATGCTAAATGGATCATTTGCGGTTCGCTGATACCAATATTATGTATTTCCGACAATACTGAAAACAAGGGTTCAAATCGTCACGGAACCTCACCATTCAACAGGCACCTTCCTCAATTCCTCGCTCATCTCCCAGCCTCTCCTCTTGCCTGCCATGTCTAACACTTGTAAAGAGCCTTCCCACAGTACAAAATGGGAGCTTGTTTCCTTCCCAGTGTAAGAATTGGCTTTTGTAGTTTAGTTTGCCCTGTTCCCATCATGCACTGGGACAGGAACAGACTAATTTGCATACAGCCAGGTTCTGAAACTGGGATGGTGCAGTGAGCTAAAAAACTGTGTTGGATCTTGCCCTGATCTTTTGACTGGGTGAGAGCTTTCTGCTTAATTCAGAGACTCTGTCCCTCACCACCCCTTGTTGTAAACATTTTCGTTTTGGGGCAGATCAGCCCATTCAACAGGCACCTTCCTCAATTCCTCGCTCATCTCCCAGCCGCTCCTCTTGCCTGCCATGTCTAACACTTGTAAAGAGCCTTCCCACAGTACAAAATGCTAAACACAAAAACAACATAACACATCTCATGGTCTGTGTGTGTGGGTGTCTGCTTGTCAGGTGGTTCATGTGCATCAGGTTCTGCAGGCCTAGATGCAGGGGTGCATGTTTGTCTGCTGGTCTATGTGCAGGGATGTCTGTAGGTGCTCTGCTGCATCGGTATATTTGCATGCATGTGTCATCTATCCCATGAATGTGTGAATTGCTTTTATGTATACACCACACACAAGTTAAACCTGTTGTTTTTGTCACTTTCAACTCCCTATAATTAAACATTTTTGTTTGCATGAGGATCGCCCAATTCATGGGACTGATGCTGCTGGTTATTTGCGCACTTGGACTCTGCTTGCCAGACCCCAGTGTATGTGGTCAGACTCCTTGAACATGGAAAACAGGCTCTGCTCCCAAATACTGTACTGAACGTATCTGTAAGTCCGTAGTATCTGATGTAATGTGTACTCAGGGCCTGTAAGTGCAGCGCCACTAGGGGATCGCATCGACAAAATGGGGCCACCCAATTTTCAACAAGGAACTAGTTAGGATAATTATCACGGTCATAAATGTGATCCAATTGATTAATCACAAAATTAAGGATTACAGTCATGGACTTATTCCAAAATACAAATGTTTTTACTTCATTTATATTCCGTTCATTAGGTTTAGGGATTTGTGGAGCACATGGCTACCCGCAGGCGTCCCAGCGCTATAACAGGTAGAGGAAGCTATCTGGAACAAGAGTTAGGGGAACAGCCAGGTTTTACGTTTCTTTTTGAAGGTCTGTTCGTTTTCAATCGATCGCAGCTCTGGGTCCATGCTATTCCAGAGTTCGGGTGCCAGAGAAGGGTCATCTGGCCCATCTTGACCTCTTAATTCTGGTGGTGTTCTTCAAGAAGTTCGACCCTGATCTAAGATAGCGGCGAGGTGCGTAGTCGGAGATCAGGGTTCGCAATATGATTGAACCGCTCTCATACATAGCTCTATGCACCAGGCAGAGGGACTTAAATCTGATTCTGGTACGGACAGGGAGCCAATGAAGCTCTCTAAGGGATGCTCTAGCTCACAGATTCCTAGGTATATTGAGAAGTAGACTCACTGCGGAATTATGTACGACCTGTAGCTTACTGGTAACATATTTAGGTATAGTGAGTTTCCATAGTCGAGTCTTGACACAAATAGGGCTTGTACCACTGTCCATCTCGAATTCTCCGGGAGTAGGCCAAGGGCTTTTTCAGAGCATCTGAAGGATGCCAAAGCAATGTACCAGCTTGTATTTTGGCTTGTGTATCCATTGTTAGATTCTGATCGAGCAACATACCCAGATTTATTATGGCATATTTAGAGGTTGGGGAAGGACCCCAGGTGGCTGACCAGGGAATCTCTAACTGAGGGTTGGAATTGCCACCCAGGATCATGCGCTTAGTTTTATCCCCATTCAGCTTCAGGCTGCAGTCCGGTATCCAAGGTCCTATCCTCTCCAGACACTGGGTAAGTTGCTTATGGTTGGAGTTCAGGGAATCGGCTGTAGAACCAACAAATTGAGTGTCATCGGCATATGACACAATGGAGAGTCCATACTCCTGGACTATGTGGGCTAGTGGTCTCAAATATACATTAAAGAGGGTCTGGCTCAGGGAGGAACGGTAAGGTACTCCCCATGGAGCCGAAAGGGTGTCTGACAAAATGCCGGCCTCCATGCACTGTAAGGACCTGTTGTTCCAAAACGAGGCCACCCATTGCTTGGCTGTGACTTTGATTCCAATGTTTTCGAGTCGGTTGACAAGGATTTTCTGATCTACTGTGTTGAATGCCACGCTTAGATCTAGTAACACAATGGCAGCGGTCCTTCCCTGGTCTAATATGCTCTTTAAGTTTTCGGTGACAATTGGTAGCGCTGACTCCCTATTATGCTCTGGCCGAAAACCCATCTGGGTTTGATGTAATAGACAGTGCTCTTCCAGAAACTGTGAGATCGCACTATTCACATGTTTATCTGCTACTTTTCCCAAGATGGGTAATAATGAAATTGGGCGATAGTTTACCATGGGGTCTAGCTGAGGTTTTTTCAACAATGGTTTTACAATGGCATGCTTCCATTCTTTAGGTACTATCCCCTTTTCAAGAGAGTGGGAGATGAGGCCGGTGAGTTGGGTTAAGAAACAACCCCACCTTGAAGAAACATGTGGGGCTGGGCAGGGTCCATGGGAGACCCTGATATGATTTTCCGTAGAAGGGAACCTGCCTGTTCCTCTCCTAGCACAGGAAATGAAGACTTAGCAGGAGGGGACTGAGTTGTTCCCTGCTTGGTGCTGATAGGGAGTACCAGGCAGTTTTGCTGGTCATTAGTTACACATGAGGCTTGCCTTGGATTCAGTTGAAGTGAATTGTAGATTATTTTGACCTTATTTTTGAAAAACGCAGCCAACTCATTACACCTGTCTATTGAGTGTTAAGAGAGGTGGGCACCTTGGTCAACTGTTGTAAGTGATTTAACAATCGTAAACAGTTCCTTCGAGGAGTTAAAGGCCCTCGATATACTATCCTCATAAAAACAGCTTGTGCTTTCCTAATGTTCTTATGGCATAGTAGTATGGCTGCCTTGTGTGCTAGCTTGAGCTCGGGGTTGTACGTCTTCCTCCAACTTCTCTCTAGTCTTTTACAGTTTTTCTTTTGGGCAACCAGCTCAAGGCCAAACCATGACGATCTGTTTGATTAATTAGGTTTTAATGGCCCTGGTTTCCTAAAGTTCCTAGCCACCGTTTTGTTCAACCAATTTGACCCGTTTTTTTTGTACTTGCTTCGAGGTCTGTAAGCCAGGCATCAGGGGCCTGCCTTGGCCATTTATGACCTACTACAGGGCAATTACCCTTCATCCTTACTATGGAGGTTTAAGATACCCCATAGGAACAAATAAATGGTCTGTCCAGGGCATCCGGATAGGAGCATGCACCTCCAGACTAGGGTCATTGGAAAAAATAGGGTCCAAAATGTGACCCCTTTCATGGGTGGCCTGATGCATCAGTTGTATGAGTTGTAGAGCCTCCAAATTGGCTAAACTTCTATTTGTTGATGAATTAGTCTGATCGTCTAGGTGAAGATTAACTTCACCTAGTATGGTAAAGGTGCTTTTCTCAATCTATAGACCAGCCAGAATGTACGGAATCACCTCTAAAAAAGGTGTGCAGGTGCCTGGCTGCCTGTAGATGAGACTGTCCGAGAAAGAGATGGTCGTGAAAAGGGTCAGTCTATATGCAAATGCTTCGCAATAATCTATTTTAAGAGGAGTGATGGCACACGTCAGAAGCACTTTACAAATAATGGCAATGCCACCTCCAATTTTACCTACTCTGTCTAGTCTGTAAATATCACAGCTTTGGGGGAGAGAGCTTACGATCTCGGGGATCGAGAGGTCTCCGTGAGGAACAGTACCTCCAGCTCCTGATTCTCTATCCTCTATCAATAGTTTGATCTCGGTTGAATGTTTTGCGAGTGACCTGCAATTAATTAGTCCCAACTTTCTACATTTAGGGTGGTCATTCTCCGGACCAGGGTGCTCAGTTTGCTGTTACAGTGTCTGTGAAGCGAAGCCACAGATGTGGCTGTACAGGGGTTGTATAGAGGTCAGTGAGTCCAGGCAAGAAGGATGAGCCGCCCCCTTTAGGGTTTCTAAATCCCTTTTTGAGTATTCAATCCTGGGCAAATTGGGCAGGGTGCCTAGCCCCTCCTGGTCCCGGCCGGGCACAAACGGGCGCAGACGGGCTTGCCTTAGGCACCCCATTGGCTCACCAGAAGCGCGCCCGCTGTGTGCGTCACTGCGCAGCGCCATCCTGGTTTAAGTGCTGACCCAGGGGTGCCAAAGCGAACTACTAGACCGTCAACCTCCAATAATGGCGGCAGTCAGATAGACCCAACCGGAAGAGAAAATTCCGCGTGGGGAACAAGTTTTAAATATGTTTAAGTCATCCCTAAGGAGGCCATTAAAGCCCATATGGAGGGAGATTGTATTTAATGGTAGGACATGTAAAAGGAAAATGTTAGCCAAGTCCCTACAGTAGCATGGTTAGTTGGTCCATAGGAAAGCATTGAGCTCCACAATACAAGATAATAAAGTTTATCTGCTTAGGAACCAGCTAAAAGGTTCATTATTGGACTTTTAAAAATATATATTGCAAACCCATTTAATTAGTAAAGTCAGCAGTTCATTTGCATGGGCTTCCAAATGTCACCCTGGAGCTAAATCGTCCATTTGATGAGGTGAAAATTTGTTCCCAGAGCTGAGAAAGGGCCTTGGCTGTCCGGGTTGTTATCTTTCTCTGACAAGATGACCATCTGGGCAGTGACTAGGAACTTAATTGACCTCAGAGAGGTGTATCCTGTCAAAAGCATATGTCGCCATTGTTTTGTTCCTCTAGCCAATCATGCACTAATCCCAGTAAGAGAGGAGCTGCCTCCAAAACTGGTTTTGAGTGCAAAAAGAAAAGGGTTTGCTATCTCCCCCCCCCCACCTCTGGGGTGGACATATGAGTTCTGCACAGGGGAAGGCGGGTTCTGCCATGTTGGATTTTGTTAATGAGGTGCATTTTGGCATTGTTCGCAGAAGAGCACACAGACACTGCTGTAAAGGTGGGTAGGGTAATTCCTGGGAACCTTTCCCTATTGGTTAGGGAAGAACCAGGAGTCACCTCCACCCACAGGCTAGTTCCAGGCAAAAGTGTTGCACCCCTGAGCACCTCGCTTCAGAATGCTACTGGACCTGTGGAAGAAAGAACACTGCACCTGCTATTGAGACCTATGAGGAGAACTCTATGGGCTGGGCTGGCTCCCACCTGCACCCACGACAAACAAGGGGATTCCAAGGGTCAGTTGGCTGACCGCCTGTTAAGCTTCAGAGACACAAAAGCTGTAAGAAGCCCACATTCCTAGAAAAGCCAAGCTGATGAGATTCAAATGGACCTGCCCTGGACTCTTTTGGTGGCTCCTGTGGAACGGGTCTTGACCCCCAAGTGCTCTTCCTGAGGTCCTGGAACCCTTGGCTTTTGTGAGAGTGTATTCCTATTACTTAGCAGCCAATCATGGGGACTTAGTCACTTCTTGTTAACCTTTTGCCTGAAGAACTGTAAAGTGACCTGGGCCACCCTGGTAGCCCATCCACCGAGGGTGAATCAACAGTGGGTCTTACTTCACCACAACTCCCACTAAAATCTCCTATTGACTCTGGAATCTGTTGACGCAGGAAACATCTATTTCAACGCAGGTATTACAATGCAATACAACACGGTCAATACCGCGCAGGATCCTTTACAATGCATGCCATTACAATGCATATGCCTCACTGACCAGCCCCTTCCCTGATGTAAGCACCCAGCGGTGTTAGAATAGTAATTTTCGCTGTAATGGAATTGTCATTGTAATGGATTCCATTGTAATGGCATGCATTGTAAAGGAAGCTGCATTGTATTTGCTGGAGAAGTGTGGCTCAGGGGTTAGAGGCGGCAGACCCGGAAGCTGAGATCGGCCCTGGACCAGGGTTCAATTCCCCGCCCCGACGGGGGTTGGGCTCAATAATTCCACAGACTCGATAATTCTCGCTCCGGTGCCTACTCGACTCACGGGTTCACACTCTGCGACTCTGGGCAATAGCTTGCTTAATCTCCACAACGGCCCCTCGCGGCGGGATGCCTGGCTTTCACCTTGTGGATACCCTGCCGGGGTATCTCACAGGGGAATACCAGGACGGGTTCCCTAAGCAAGCGCATCGATGCCTGCGATGTGGGCGATTTGCGCTATATAAATACATGTACATGCGTTGTAAAGGTATGTGTTGAAATAGTTTTCGTTGTTATGTCATACATTCTTGGAGGCCAAGCCCTCCTTGATTCCCATTCCTACCTTCATCGGCACTGCCGTTGATGGTGACCTGATCAACGCCAAAGACCTATGGGGAGCGAAACTTTGTATTTCCCCCTCCAGACAGTTTCTTGCATAAATCAGCGGCTCCGCTGAGGCTACAACTTGACAATGAAAACAGTCGAGGTCAAGACCCTTCTCTCTGCGCCAGTCCACTTCCTGCTTTCATTGACACCGGGAGCGAACTGTTTCACAGGGAGGAGCCAGGGCATTGCATCCGACCCGCACACTATCATAGTCAGAGTGAAACCGTATCACTGTCCCTGTCTCACACAGCCAATTGTTCCCGGATGTTGCTTTTAGGCACTATTTATATTTATAACTTTAAAAATTCACATCTCTGGTTTCCCTTATTATCGGTTTGTCATTTTGGTTTCATTTCATTCATTACAGTTTTCTTTATGTTTATCAATTAAAGTTGACTTTTTATTGTGTGGTCTGTGTCATAGCTAGCAGGGGTTGAGCTCATTTTTACATTACTTGGCCTAACAAAAACAGTGACATTATTACTTGTCATGGACTACAATCTACTTTCTAACACACCCTATACCGCTGTTTTGTAGTTTCAAATCATTTTTCTAATAAATATCTTATATTAATAATTTTCAATCTAATCTAGATTTGACATTTCCTGCTCAACAAAACTTTTACAGAATAAAAGAAAGAGCATGGAATCTGTGTTTTTTGTTTATTTCTCCTCCTTTCTCCTGGGAATAAGGAATGTTTTGCTCTTCACATTCCCCCAGGTCATCCCACTCCCTGGCTACTCTTCCATTGCCTTGTGACGACTCCCCTGTTTGGTCCTGTTTGGGTCAGGAGAGAAGATTGGAAAAAAACTCAGTACCTAGAGCCCCCATTTTGAGGTACTATATTGAAAGTCAATAATGTACATCATGTAACACGATTCATATCTGTGGTAGATATTTCTTTACATTTATTTTGTTTATCTTTGTTCCATCGGCTTTGTTCTTTCTTTATTCAACCTGCCTTGCCTTCCCTCCTGTTTCTTACACCCTCCTTTCTTCTCAGTTTCCCTCTCCTCCCATGCTCCTGTTGTCTTGTTTTCTGTATTCTCTGGTTCTCTCCCTCTAGTGGAGGCCTTCCTGGAGTGAATGCCCGTCCATCCCTGATCTCACCCTTCCCACCCCTTCCTTTCCCCCAACTATTTAGTGATTGAATTGATATATTCTAGCAGATGAAATTAAAAATATGCAGGTATTATAGATTGTATTATGTCATTGATTGTAACTGCTGCTGCTGCTCTAAAATGGTTTTACAAAAGCAAGGGACTGCTGCTTACACAGCTCAGGCTGCTCAAGGTGCTCCCTGATCATGAGACAGCTCACAGTGTTCTCACCCACAGCAGTCTGGGCACAGGAGCTGGGCACACCTTCCATATGTGGGTGCTTCCTTCCCCCACACTCCCAGGGGAGGGCAGACAGTTCTCTCACCCACAGCAGCCTGGGCACAGGAGCAGGGCACACCTTCCATCTGTGGGTGCTTCCTGCCCCCACACGCCCAGGGGAGGGTATTCTCATGACTTAAGTGACTTTGACTGAGATCATTCAGCTCTTTTAGCTTTTGAAAGGGAAATAATCAACAAATGAATGATTGCGCCTGGGGTAACAATTAAAGCTCTTTGTTTGCAGGGGTATTTAGAAGAAAATGACAACTTGAAAGCCCCACCCCCACCACTCTGCCCAGGCCACAGATGGGTGTTTTGTCTCAGTAACTTGATCCTGCAATCACACACCTCTTGAACAACTACCTGCCTGACTCCTCTCTTTCATGTGAGAAAAGAACCTGTAATGCATCCCTCAGACTGCCTCATTTCTCCAATCTTCCCCTTAATTTAACAAGGACTGGCTTATTGTATGAGCTGCTATTGCTGCTGGATTGCGTGACATCATCCCTTGGTGAGACCCACAGGTTAGGGGAGGGGCATGAGGTGGCACCTTCTGCATCATGTACCAGCACCAGTTGCCCTCCTCCTGCTGACAGTGTGTGTTTGAGAGTGATTTTCAAAGTGGTCCATGCTGCACCTTCTCCATGCAAAACAAACTGCAGCTTGTGTTGAGCCTCATCAGCGTGTAAATGAGGTCTGTGCAGGTGCTGCCTGTGCTGTGCCTACTGTGCAGTAGGGAAGCTGGCAGTGCAACTCTGGGTCCTATTCTTTGTATGTATGCAAACAAAGAGCACTGGTGCTGGCTGCGCTGTACTTGTGTGACGGACTTCTGCCCTCTGTGTGCCTGTGTGTGCATGTGTGCGTGTGTGCGTGTGTGTGTGTGTGTGTGTGCATATATGTGTATGTGCAAGTGGTTGAGTGTGTGGTTGTATGGGTGGCTATCTGGGTCTGTGAGAGATTCTTTGGGTGTGGGGTTAAATATGTGGGTGGTTGAATGTGTGTGTTAGTGGTTTTGTAGGTGTGTAAGTGAGGCTGTGAGTGGATGTGTGGCTGAGTGTGTCTGTGAGTGAGTGTGTGTTTGTGTGCGTGTGTGTGTGTGTGTGCGTGTGTGTGTGTCTGCGTGCCTGTGTGCATACATGCTCAGGCTCTGGCCAGGTGCAATTGGAAAAACTCAGTTGCAAGATCTGGACCTAAATCCCATCTCCACTGAAGCCATTCTGGGCTTGTGTCAGTAAGCAGCTCTGCCCATAGGCATGTGTTTATGGGTGTGTGAGAGATTTCTCAGGGCAAATACTGGTTCTGTGCATAAGCTTCTGGTCATGTGTGTCTCCATACATGCATGTGCATGTGTGCACATGAGCTCAGAGCAGGGTCTTGAGCTCTGTGTGTGGGTCAGTCCAGCAGGATAAGGTTCGCTCAGAAGGCATTCTAGACCTGGCAGTAGGCTATCTGGGCAAAGTAATATGCATGTCTGAGAAACTGCTCAGGTCAGTGCCTAGTTCGGTGCATTCGCTTCTGGTTGTGTGTGTCGATTACGATGGAACCTTTCATCTTTTCTTCTGCAGGTGACCAACTGCAATTGGAAGACAGGTAAAGCATTACAGTCATCCATGCCTATATACTAAAACATATATACTAAAACAACAACCTATGTGGGAATTCATATTGCAAGTTCTCTGTTATCAAATATATTAATTGTAGAGCACAATGTCCAGCCAAAGGCAGAGAAGTGGGTGTGAGGCTGGAACCAAGATAAGGCTGAGATATGAGTGTGAGGCAAGAGCCAAGATGGGGCAAAGAAATGAGTCTGACGCAGGAGCCACGATGATACAGAGAAGTGAGTGTGAGGAAGGAGCTATGATGGAACAGAGAACTGAGTGTAAGGCTAGAACCACAGTGGAACAGAGTAGTGAGTGTGGGGATGAAGCCAGGATGGAACAACGGACTGAGGGTAAGGCTAGAACCACAATGTAACAGAGTAGAGAGTTTGGGGACAGGAGCCACAATGGAACAGAGAACTGAGAGTAAGGCTAGAAACACGATGGAACAGAGAACTGAGCATAAGGCTACAGCCACGATGGGACAGAGTAGCGAGTGTGATGCAGGAACCACAATGGAACAGAGAACTGAGTGTAAGACTCCAACCGAGCAGCCAACAACCTCACACAGTGGATCACCAACTGCGTTGATGACCTCGCACCTATGAAAAACCATTCCGGCAGCAAGAAAGCCTCCTTGTTCAACGACAACCTCAAGAACTCCAAGAAGAACTGCTGCACCCTCGAGAAAGCCTGGCAAAAAACCCGACTACAGACAACATGACCGCCCTCATGCACGCCACCTGCAAACATCACCAGCTGATCCACACCACCAACAAGACGGCATTCAAGGAACGTCTCAACAACAACGCACACAACAGCAAGGAACTCTTCACCATCGTCAAAGAGCTCTCCAACCCCAACGCCGGAAAAAACAACATCACTCCCTCACAAGACCTCTGCGACTCACTTGCCTCGTTCTTCCACAGCAAGATCGCCGACATACACAACAGCTTCGGCGCACAGACCACGCACCCAACCACCGAACCGAGGCCCTCCACCACCACCCTCTGCGCCTGGAAATTTTATGGGCCTCACCTGTGAAAGAGAGCCCCTCGATGCCCGGATGTTCCCTGATGGCAATCACCAGCGGTTCTATACTAAGGGCAAACAATAGAAGGGACAAGGGGCATCCCTGCCTAGTCCCTCTGGAGTGTGGAAAGTAAGGAGATTGAACGCCATTAACCGAGACTCTGGAGCGGGGGTGCGTATAGTTAGCCTGCAGCATGGTTATAAATTGGGGGGAAAACCCAAACGCTGTAAGAGTAGAGAACAAATACCCCCAGTCTACGCGGTCAAATGCCTTCTTTGCATCTAGCCCCACCAGAACCGCCGGGATCCTAAACTTGTTAGCCTTCTCAATGAGATGTATTATGCGACGGGTGTTATCATGGGTCTGGCGTCCCGCAATAAAGCCCAACTGGTCCGGGTGGATAAGGAGCGGCATAAGATCGTTCAGACGCTTAGCCAGAATGGTGGAATATAGCTTTGCATCGATATTTAGGAGTGCAATGGGTCTAAAGGAAGCACAGCGCGAGGGGTCATTCCCAGGCTTGGGGATCACAGAAATCACAGCCTCGGACATAGAGTCGCTTGTGGCACCGTCTGACGCCATTCTGTTAAAAAGCCGGACCAGGTGTTGACCAATGTCCGATATGAAGGTTTTATAAAAAAGTGCGGTATAACCGTCAGCACCCGGAGCCTTATGTGGTTTTAATGCTTTAATAGCCGAGGTAACCTCTTCTAGTGTGATTGGAGCAGTAAGCACTTCATTCCAAGCAGGAGAGACCTGAGAGATGGGTAAAGTCCTCAGGAATTCCTGTTGTTTCTCAGTATCCAGGGAGTCCGCTGCGTATAAGGATTAATAAAAGTCCCCAAATATGCCCGCCGTGGCCTCGTCTCTGTGGACTAGCATTCCCGAGGTGTCTTGAATACCCCCAATGTATTCTCTCTCCCACTTATCTTTTAACTGCCTTGCTAAATGTTTCCCTATTTTGTAGCCTTGTGTATAGGACAGGTTGTGCAATTTAAGAAGAGTGAACTCTGCTCTGTTGTTGTAGATGGCCCGGAGCTTGCCCCTGATTGTTGTGAGGGAGCGTAGTGTCTGTCTGGTAGGGGTCAATTTGTGAGTCTGTTCTACCGCTGTCAATTCTGCCTCAAGATCCTCCCTTTCTTTAGCTTGCTGTTTATTCAAGGCAGAGTTGAGCGATATGCTTTTGCCTCGCAATACGGCCTTGAAGGAATCCCATGTGATATAGTCGGAAGTGTCCTCCGGCTTGTTCAAGAGAAAAAATTCCCTAATAGACTCCCGCAATTGGTGACACGATTCTTTATCTCTCACAATCGAGGCTGGGAAGTACCACCGAGTCGGCGGACCAAGAGAGGCATACCGAGTACATGCCGTGGTCAGAAACAGCTATGTGGAAGATCTTAGCTTCCTGAAAACTGCCCTGAAGGGACTGGCTTGCAAAGATGTGGTCCAGTCTAGAATATGAGTGGTGAACATGGGAGAAGAAGGTGTAGTCTCGGGTCTGGGGATAGAGGGCGCGCCCAGTGTCCAAGAGGCCTAGGTCTAAAATCCGCCCCTGGGTATCAGTGGAGAATAAACCCATGTCAGAGCGCCGTGTGTGCGTGCTATCAAGGTCTGGATGCCATACTAAGTTGAAGTCCCCCAGAAGAAATAGTGGTCGCTCGGCAAAGTCAGTCACCTTATCCAGGAGGGTGTGCAGAAAGCCCTCTGTCCCATGTTGGGGGCGTAGAGCATCACAAAAGTACACAATTTCCCCTTCAGTCGCCCCTTAACCATGAGCCATCTACCTTCCCTGTCGCTCTGAACCTCCAGGGGCTGAAATTGGGCAGTAGAGCGAAACAAGAGGGCCACCCCTTTTTGCTTGGTAGTTGCAGAGGACTTATATATGAGAGGGTACTGCTTGTGTTTCAAACGGGAATCCTCAGACCTAAGTAAGTGAGTCTCCTGAAGGGCTACTACGTCAAGGTGATGGTCAAGGATATACTTCCAGACTTTCTGTCACTTTTGGGGGGAATTGAGCCCTTTAACATTCCATGTGGCTACAGTAATAGGCATTGCAGGGCAGGACCTATACACTCTCTCATTAAATATCTCATCTGCACTCCCAAAACACTGAGTATGCTGGCGAACCCCCTTCCACCCCCTATAAGCTAGTAAGGTCTCAGGCAACGTAAGGTGTCAAAGATCCTCCCTCTATACAGGCCTTCGCCCGCCCCTCTCGTCGTCCCTCCTACATCACCGGTGATCCCCGTCAGTACCTCGCCGTGTCGGAACAATATAAAATAGCCACCACCAGCACCCCCCACCCCCAACCCTTCCCCAAAAAACTCCAACCAAACTAAAACACTAAACATAAAGCAATAACCATCATGAGACCGTAGCAGGGGGCAAAGCAGCCCCCGCATAAATCAAAGGGGGACAACGGGTCCTGGGACCCAGCCCACGTAGCGCCGTAACAAGATTACAGCAAAAAGATCCTGGGAAGCATCACTCACAGTTCATCCCATATATCTTGCGGTCCAGCGTCCACTTCTTGCATGAACTCTAGGGAGACCCATCGGGAGCCGGCCAGGAGAAGGAAGAAGTCTGAGATCCTCTGCCTGGGCAAGGAACACCCTTCAGTTTGTTGCCTTCAGAAACGAAGCAGGCCACCTCCATAGTCCATTGGACGTCAGTGCTTCCCTTTCCTGGAGTTCTGCAACCAGGCCGTAGAGGGGGTCGTCACTCTAGCTGCAGCTCCTGTCCCCCCTTCGGCGGAGTTCCCCTCCTCCTCAGGTAGCCCAAGGATGTGCAGGCCGTCCTTCAGGTCGATAACATGATGCCTTTTGTTATGAAGCTCAAAGCTGAGGCCGAAAGGGTATGTACAGCGGTACTTGACCCCCTCCTCCTGGAGCTTGGTGGTAACCGGCCGCAAGGACTGCCTTCGTGCCAGAGTGGAGGGAGCGACATCTTGAAATATGGCACATATAAAGTTCTGAAAGGAAATGGAATCCTTCACCCTGGCCGCTTGCAAAACCGCTTCCTTAGTTTTATAAGAGTGGAACTTTGCCAAGATGTCACGTGGTTTCTTCCGTTCACCCCTCTGGGGGGGGGCACCCTATGAACCCTGTCAAGCTTGATTTTGAGTATTTTGGGGTGCAGGATCTCTGCAAAAAGGCCCTCTATAAACGCCTCCAGGTCCGGCCCTTCTGCTCCTTCCTCCAGGTCCTTAACGCGGATGTTCTCCCGCCGAGCGCGGTTTTCCAGGTCCTCTGTTTTAAGCTGCGTCTGCAGGAGTTGTTCTTTAAGAGAGCGGACGTCTTCCTGGCACTCCGTCACCATTCACCTATGCTCCTGTGCTGTGACTCCAGGTCGAGGACCCTGGTACCCATGGTGTCCACATCTCGCTGAAGGGAAGTCAAGCGCTCCGTCAGGTCCGAGAGTAGCTGATCAATAAAGGATTTGACATCTTGACCAAGTTCGCTACGCAGTTCAGTTTTGAAGTCTTTAAGCATAGACTGAAGATCAGCCTTAGAGAGGGCCATGGGCGGTTTTTCCGTCGTTCCCCGTAGAGCCGGCCTAGTATCCGCAGTTGTGAAGAAGTCCGAAAGCTTGCCTGTACCCTTTTTCGTGCCTTTTTTCGGCGGCATAGGGGAGAAGTGTCACAGCGTCAGGTAATCCAGGGCGCGCCAGGGGGGCCAACACCGCAAACGTAAAATCGGGAGTGGCCCGAACCGTATAACTGTGGGAAAGGGGCCTCGCCAAGCTCGTGGCAGTAGAAGCAGCAGCAGAGTAGCGCAACCGTTCCTGTTGCCACGCACCAGCCAAGGCCGCGAAGTCCCCACTAGTCGTCCCTTAGGCCTACGGCCAGTAGGAGCTCACCCCGTAGCTTGTGATACCTGCGGTGTAGTGACCGGCCCTGCCCAGACCGTCGGAGGGAATCAGATCACCTCATGGCACGACTCCATGTCAGGGTGTCCCGCCGGTCGCCATCTTAAGGTCAGGACTGGTGTGGTGCAGTCGGGGCGCTATACGTGAGGGCCTCCAGCGAGCATAGGGCAGCAGGGGTCACACTTCCTCCAGATCACCAACGTCTGCCGCATAAAACCCCCTCAAGGGCGCCGGAGGGATTCAGATCAGTGTTGAAGTAGCATGTAGGTGCTGGATGTCCCGCCGGCCACCATCTTAGGGTCAGGTAAGTGGTGGATTGTGCACCACATCCACGAGTGGGCTCAAAACTGCACAGGACGCCCTAGCATACCTCCGGGCCACCTCCGCTCACAAGGGAGAGTGCATACCGCCGTCAAGCTGACAATCAGCCGCCGCTGCCGCCGTCACTACTCACAGGTCGCGCCGGCCGCCATCTTGCCTCCGGAGACCCGGTGCCGACTGGAAGGGGCAAAAGCAAGTAAACAGGGCTTCGAGGACACTGTAGGAGCCCACCAAACTGTGCTCCTATATTTTGCCGGCTCGTGGACGATCCTTGAGCTCTGCTCTGCCCAGGATCGCCATCAAAGGAGCTTCAGAAACGCAGCGCGGACCGGGAGCCGAAGCAGGTCACGTGCTCGGCCATCTCCCCCGGCCAAGCCCCCAATACATCTTTTTTAATATAAGGACTGCTGTATCCTGAGTGGAGCTCTTCCAAGTTTGTGACAGTGTTGATTGAGTGCTGTGACATTGGGTGTTTTCATTAAAAGAAGAATATTAGTTCAAAGGGAATCTTTATAACTACATTCTTGATTTTGGTGCTCTGTCCCTTTGGACTTTATGAGCCCCTCTCCTTTTTTTCAAAGAATTATAACTTACACATTATATAAATTAACGTAGGATTCTGTTGGTTCTAAACATCAAAGTACTCCGCTATTCGGTGGATGGACCAACTAGTAGAATCAGTTGATGGCGATTAAGTCCAGCTCAATCACTATTAAAACCTTTAACATTTAATATTCGCAATTTTATTCTAACGAATCACAGAATCATTTAGAGTTAACATTTAATTTTAACTAAATTCTTTGAGCAAATAAGTAAAGCTCTTTATTAGGCAAAATGCATTTAAAATATCAATCAGCATTTAAGTGACATTTTAGAATAGAAACAGAGAAATATTCATTACCATTGGCCATCGGGCAATGACAAGAATGGTTCACCAGGAAAGAAAGATGAACCCCAGGTCACAGGATATCAAAATTGACCGACTGTCCCACTAACCTTCTTGGACGTAAGATTTTCTTGACCTTGTCAGCACATTTATATGGTTTAGATAAGTGTAACAAACTCTGATGGTCAAACAATAGTTCATCCTCTGTAGCTCAACTTCTCCCATCCCTCCGTTCTGTGACCATCTTGCCTTACACACGAGTGGTCGCTCCCCTCGCCTCCTCCTCACCTGATACTTCTGGTATCGTAGCGCTTAACTCAGCATTTGCAATTTAGACCGCTAGCGCGCACCTCTGGGCATTTTCTTTGGCTGTGCATTATTTTGTATTACTTATCATAGCGCCTTGACTCTGTGTATTTGGCTGTGCATTATTTTGTATTACTCATCATAGCGCTTTGACTCTGTGTTTTAGGCTGTGCATTATTTTGCATTGTTTTGACTATTATCATAGCGCTTTGACTCTGCGCTTCAATCCGCTTCCACTGCGGCTGTATCTTTAACTATATCTCGCCCTCATAGCGCCCCATTGCTCCCACTGCCTGTGCCCCAATCTCGCCCTGCCTTGCAGCATTTGTTGTTGTTGCTGCCATTTTGTTTGTTGACCCGAGCCCTCCCTCCACCTCGCTCCCGCCTCCCAGCTGCCCCTCCCACGCTCCGCCCCCTCCACTCTCCATTTATGACATATGGATCTACGCGCAGCGTCCACGCCGAAGGTTCGCCAAAGGTAAGCCCGTCTACGCCCGTCCACACCTGGACCGCGCCCAGCGCCAGTCCCCCTGGTCCCCGCATCACCCACCCCTCCCGCATTACATACAACTCCTCCACCCTCTCAGCACTTAACCCCGACCGACTCCCTAACTGCTCCCAAGCAGCACCAGGTCACACCCATGGACCCTTCACCTGCCACTCCTGCAAATTCACCTGCATCAAGACCCACACCAAACCCACAAACACCAAACAGAGATCCAATACCAACCACCTTAAATGCATCCTTCTCAACACCCGCTCGGTTCATAAACACGCCATCGACCTTTGGAATCTACTCGACACCATTTCTCCGGACATCGCCTTCCTAACAGAAACCTGAATGAATGCCTCTTCAGCTCCAGACATCACCATAGCCATCCCAGACGGCTACAAGATCATCCGTAAGGACCGCACCATCCAAACAGGAGGAGGCATCGCCATCGTCCACAAGAACACCATCCGCGTCACAACCAGCTCAGAAGACAACCTCGCTATCTCCGAACACCTTCACTTCCAGATCCACACCGACCCCAAGACCACACTCAGAGGCACCCTCCTTTACAGGCCACCAGGACCCCGTACAAAATTCAGCGAAGACATCACTGACTTCATCACCCCACACGCCCTCCCCTCGGAAGAATACATTCTACTGGGAGACCTCAATTTCCATCTGGAAAAGAGCAACAGCAACACTACCACTCTTCTGGACAATCTCGCCAATCTCGGACTCAAACAACTTGTTAACACCCCCACACACTATGCAGGACACACACTCGACCCTATCTTCACTTCCAGCAAGCATATCTCCTTCACGCACACCACACCCCTCCACTGGACGGACCACAGTTGCAGCCACTTCATTTACAATAAGACCACGATCCACAACCACCCTCAACCAACTCTGCGAAGAAATTGGAACAAAATCACCATCGACCAGATCTCCGCATCGCTTCTCCAAAATCCCCCGGCCTACTCAACAAACCCTAACCAAGCCGCCATCAACCTAACACAATGGTTAACCCAAACCGCCGACAAACTAGCTCCCTTGAAAAAACATCAAATCAAGCAAGGCAGCAAGAACGCCCCCTGGTTCAACGATGACCATAAGAAATCCAAGAAGCTCTGTCGTTCCCTTGAGAAAACTTGGAAAAAAGACCCAAACACTATCACCTAAGCCGCCTTCAAAAACGCCACCCGCAAACAACACCAACTAATCAGGACAGCCAAGAAATCAGCACTCAAAGACCGACTAGACAACAACGCCCACAACAGCAAGGAACTTTTCAACATCATCAAAGAATTCACCAACCCCACCGCCAGCTCAAACGACATCACCCCCTCTCAAGTCCTCTGCGACTCCCTCACCTCATTCTTCCATGACAAAATCGCTGACATTCATAACAGCTTTGACAACCAACCCGTAAACCAGTCCACCTTGCTTACCTCTGAACCTGTACCTCCTCCGAATAAACTTTTCGACTGGAACCCAATCACCACAGAAGACACCATTCGTCTGATGAACTCCATCCACTCAGGATCCCCTACAGACCCATGCCCCCATCACATCTTCAACAAAGCAGACTCCATTATAGCACCCCATCTCCGAGACGTCATCAACTGCTCCCTCAACTCCGCCACATTCCCAGAAAGCTGGAAACACGCCAAACTCAGCGCCCTTCTGAAGAAACCCTCAGCTGACCCCCCCAATCAAAAATTACCACCCCATCTCGCTCCTCCCATTCCCCGCCAAAGTCATTGAGAAAGCCATCAACAATCAGCTCGCCGCCTTCCTCGAAACCAACAAATCACTCGACTCCTCACAGTCTGGCTTCCGAGCCAAACACAGCACCGAGACCGCCCTCATCGCAGCAACAGACGACATTCGAACACTACTGGACAACGGAGACACAGTCGCCCTCATCCTCCTTGACCTCTCTGCAGCCTTCGACACAGTCTGCCATAGCACCCTGATACAACGCCTCAGAAACATCGGAATTCAAGGAAAAGCATTGGACTGGATCATCTCGTTCCTCGCTGGAAGAGCTCAGAGAGTCCGCCTCCCCCCTTTTAAGTCAGAGGCCACCGAAGTCATCTGCGGCGTCCCGCAAGGATCATCACTCAGCCCCACCCTCTTCAACGTCTACATGAGCCCCCTCGCAACCATCGCAGGTCAACACAACCTCAACATCATCTCCTACGCTGATGACACTCAGCTGATCCTCTCACTCACCAAAGACCCAATCTCCGCCAAAACCAACCTACATGAAGGGATGAAAGAAGTAGCCGAGTGGATGAAGCACAGTCGTCTAAAGCTGAACTTGGACAAAACGGAAGTCCTTATCTTAGGTGCACCCCCTTCCGCCTGGGACAACACTTGGTGGCCAATGGCCCTAGGAAAAGCCCCCATACCGACGGACCACGCACGGAACCTGGGCATCATCCTGGACTCCTCACTCTCGATGACCAGACAAGTCAATGCCGTCTCATCATCATGCTTCAACATCCTACGCATGCTCAAAAAATCATTTCGCTGGATCCCCACCGGAACAAGAAAAACGGTCACCCACGCATTGGTTACAAGCCGTCTGGACTACGGAAACACCCTTTACGCGGGCACCATCGCAAAACTGCAGAAAAAACTCCAACGCATCCAAAATGCTTCAGCCAGACTCATACTAGACATCCCCCGCACAGACCACATTTCTGTTCACCTGAAAGACCTTCACTGGCTTCCCGTCAACAAGAGGATAACGTTCCGTCTCCTCACCCACGCACACAAAGCCCTATACGAGCTTGGTTCTGATTGTCTCAACACGCGCCTTTCCTTTTACACCCCCACCCGCCAGCTGCGTTCGTCCATCCAAGCCCTCGCCGCTGTTCCGCGCATCCACAAAGCCACCATGGGGGGAAGATCCTTCTCCTACCTAGCGGCCAAAACCTGGAATTCCCTTCCCATCCCCCTCCGCCTTACTCAAAACCACCTAGCCTTCAGAAAACAGCTTAAAACCTGGATATTCGATAAGTAAACCTCCCCCCCTTCCTCAAGCGCCTTGAGACCCTCTGGGTATGTAGTGCGCTATATAAATTCTGACTTGACTTGACTTGACTATGCAGAACTTTTGGCATGACTTGTTGCAGGTCAGGCTGGCCTTGACATCTCTCACTCATGCTGCATACACACGACTGGAGCATTTACTCTGCTCATATGCGAGGGCAATTTTATTCAGCGCACGCAACTGTATCCATTTTCGAAGCACTGCCTAGCAGGCCCGAATGAAACTAGTATAAGAACAAACACAACATAATTAGAAAGAGAAAATGAGCCTTTCTGTTTACCACCCACCATTCTAAAGACCTGTGTTAGGTATTACCTAGCAAAAGCGACATTTAAAGCCATTTTACTTACCATCTGCATTCTCTGCCACAGTACAATTTTCTACACAATACAAATCATGCAATTTACTCTATTTACTATGCAAATCACATTTCTAATGTTATTTTGCTTTACATTTGTAAATGAATTAGACTTTGCAATTCCAGCAAGTTGCCCAAGTGTACTGTTTAATAAAGGTGCATTTGTTGATTAATACAAGCGTTCAAACAGTATCAATAAGGTTATGAGGTCATTAACTTCCAAGGGGTACAAAATATATTTTGTTTCCCCTGCTCCATCAGTAGCTTATTCTGGATATGTAAGTGATTCTATTCTGGTTAGGGGATTTTGTCTAATAGACTCTCGAAAAAAAAATTGCTTTTGCAGTATTTCATTTAGTGTCTACTGCAGGGTATCGTAGCCAATAAAAATGTTTGGTTTACACAATGGAAAATTAGTTAAAATACACCGCTTTTCTAGTTGCGTTTGCACCTTATGAGCTGCTTGTTCTTCTAACAGTTAACTTGTGAGAAGTTTGTCCTATTACTGTGAGTATACTAAGATATGTCTTACCGTAAAGGGTAAACACTTTCTTTTTATTCCTAGTTATCTGTACTTCCAGTGAGAAGGTAGTCCTTTCATAGTGCTGTAATTATCAAAGCATTTAGGTGGTGGTAATGGTTACGAAGCATGTTTCGTGCCTTATAATTACTGTCCTCTTCAAGTGAGTATATTTTTTCCCACAAATTCTGTATCATTGTCTTCCTACCTCTCGGAGCTAGAATATATGACCATTCGACTGTCTTTCGTTAAGTCCTCTTTTGATCTAAAATAGAGGGTTTTAGGGCAACGGAATCAGTAACGAGAACCTGTCGAATTAGGCACTCAAGAAAATATGCTAACCGTTCCCTGATTGGTTCTAATCACCGTGTAGTAGTCTGTTATCTTCTATTTTTGCTGGCTGCTAACAGGGTTCTCGTGGAAAGAGCGTGTTTTATCTTACTGTCGAAAGGCACTTACTCATTTCAGTACTCACAGAAATTAGGAGTCCTAACTTTAGGACTCCTAAAAGCCTTCTGTGAATACTGTGAGTCTTAAAGTTAGTATTTCTCTCAGTTTATGAGTAGTAAAGTTAGGAGTCCTAACTTTAGGACTCCTAAATGCCTTCTATGAATACCGAAAGTCTTAAAGTAAGGATTTTTGTCAGTTTAGGAGTAGATAGATAGATAGATAAATTCCTTTATTCGGCATAATGCACAACACCATAAAAGTTCATTTAAAAACATACAATACGTGACAAACTTAATCTCTATACCACTAGTAGCTAAAAACACACAAAAGCAGCAACATTCATTACGATTCAATTAATATAAAGTGATCCAATTGTCTAACCCCCGCTTCCTTCCATTGAGCCTCTTGTCTCTCTTAGTTTCAATGCTAGCCTTAGGAAGCTTGTGATGGAGAGCAAAGTGAAGGGATCTTGCGCCAATCGTAGGTATAAAAGGGCAACCCTAGCGTGTCTAAATTTCATTTTTTTTAACCAATGCTTTAAATACAGACGCCTGGGCAATAGATAAAATGGGCAAATTAATACAAAATGAAGGGTATCCTGCGGAGATCAGTGATCGCAGCCGCAAGGTCCCTTTGGCTCTCCATAGTTTATAAAATCTGCTGGATCAGCTAATAAATAATATAAACTGTTGAGCGTAAAACGTGAGCATTATATGTGAGGGCTAAATATGGTTCCATTCCTTCACAAGATTTCACCAGACTATATGCTCTCACTGACTGTTTTCCACACTCGATCTCCTCTCTAATGGCAATATTGTAGGTGAAGAACTTCTTCTTCACACTAGCCTTTTCCCGAACTACACCTCTAGCCGGGTCTGGGAAGAGGTCATTACAGTCAATTTTCCCAAAGGCTACCTTGAGTGATTTCAGCCAGGGGATATCCATCACTTTAGGACTCCTAAACTGAGAAAAATCCTAACTTTAAGACTTTGGGTATTCACAGGAGGCATTTAGGAGTCCTAAAGTTAGGAGTCCTAACGTTACTATTCCTAAACGGAGAAAAATCCTAACTTTAAGACTTTCGGTATTCACAGAAGATATTTAGGAGTCGTAAAGTTAGGAGTCCTAACGTTACTATTCCTAAACTGAAAAAAATCCTAACTTTAAGACTTTCAGTATTCACAGAAGGCATTTAGGAGTCCTAAGGTTAGGAGTCCTAACTTTTCTGAATACCGAATTGAGTAAGTGCCTTCTGTGAATAGCAAAATAAGTAAGTGCCTTCTGTGAATACCAAAATGGTAGTAAGTTTAGGATTTTGTCTTAAGTTAGTTCTGTGAATCGGGCCCTGAGTGTTGTACATAGTATTCCTGAACCTTGTGAGCTAGGAAGGTGGCTGGGTTCACTAGATGGCACCATATTATTTTTAAGGAAGATCTGGAGAGCATGAGCTTGTAACCTGAAAACTGCAGTCAGTGTGCTTTTTCCCATTTGCAAAACCAAAAAAATAATGTTTGTTCTTTATACAGTGTCAACGGTGCCCCCGTTACAATGGAGGTGCTTTTGTACATGGCAAAGTCTGCTGATGCCAGGGCCCGCTTGCATGGGAAATGGCCCTTTGTGACTGAGTCTAGGAGCCTGCTGTAGTACGCAAGGGGTTTGTGCTGCAGGGGATTCTTTTGTTTGAGAACTGCTGACATACCTTGCCCATCTCAGTGTCTGAATAAGTAGAATTCCTTCCTATGGTCGGGTGTTCCTAGCATGGGGGAGTGGCGTATTTCTGTTTTGAGTTTGCCAAACTATTGTGCATGTCAGGCATCCATGGCAGCACCTCCTGGCCTTCGTTCGCCATTTTAATGGCCTCAAGTAAGGTGGCAATGAGCTTGCTGTAGTCAAACACCACCTGCCGGACCTAGTTCCGTAGTTCTAAAAAGGTTTGCTTGACTTTTTTTTGTTTTCTGTGGTGGTATAGCCCTGATAGAATCTGTGTGTTCCAAAGTGATCTGCCAATCAGCCGCTGAGATCAGCTGGCCCAGATAATTAACCTCCTAATGTACATACTGCATCTTCTCACCTTTGAACCCTCTCTCAGCAAGTGCAGTCAGCAGGGTTATAATGTCCTGCTGATATAGGTTCACAGAGAGACATCACATCAAGATGTTGTTAGCATACTGTATCAGCGCGCTGTTTCATTGAAAGTTAGTGAGGTCCTTCCTCAGTATTCGATTGAAAATACTGTAGGACTCACAGTGCCCTTGTGGTAGCCTTCAGTAAAGAAGCTGAACCCCTCGGAAAGTGAACGTGTCAGATACTGATTGTCAGGGTGCAGAATGATGCTAAAGAACGTGTCTTTGATGTCTATCACAGACAAATAGTGGGAAACTGTTGGTATGCTTGTTAGTATGATGGAAAGATCTGGCACTGCAGGAAATACCAGGATCACAATGCAATTAAGGGGGGTGTAGGTCTTGCACCCGGAGTCAGTATCCTTCCTTACTCTTGTTGACCAGGAAGATCTGTGTAGTTTCAGCGGGAGACCCCCACATGGAGGACCTCCTGATCAACTAGTGCTTGTATTGTGGGTGCTATACCCTTATCTGCAGTTTAGTGCTGTCTAGTGTGCAGGCAAGAGGGGCTATTTAGGGCATTTGCTGAGGCGGGCGCGCAACAGTCAGACAGACGGTGGTAGAGTCTGTCGGAAGCTGCTAGTGCGGTATTCGTTTCTGGGGCATGTATCAGTGCTTGATGGTATTGTTGTTTTAAAATTACATGCTGTTCATTTTTAAATTGCTAATCTTTACCTGCTTTCTTAAATCCCGCCCAGTCCATCACAGCCTGTCCTGTGCCGATTGAACGGAGGGCAGGGAGGAAGGAGTAGGACTTCCGGTCGCCCTGCACCTTGCCCGTTATGCGGTCTAGTGTGCAGGCAGGAGGGGCTATTTAAGGCACATGACGGGAAGGATGCGCAGCGGACGCTTGCAGCGAGCGCGCCGCTGGTGCGCCAAAGGTAAGCCCGTCTGCGCCCCTCCACGGCCGGCCAGGGCCTGGGGCCAGAACCCCTGCCCATTTTGTGAGCTCTTACACCTACCCCCCTCAGGAACTCTATATGATGCGCTCTTCTATACCTAATATATGCGCGCATAGTATACAGCCGGACTGCAGGGAGAACAAATGCAGTCACTGCCCCTATGCGCTGACAACCGACCAGGGGGCAGCTGACAAGGAACATGAGTTCCACCTGATCATGTTTTTAACTGAAACTTGGCTAAATGAAGCCCTCCCCCCGAATTATGGGATACTTAGACTTGATCTCCCTGGAATCAGAGGAGGTGTGATAGCCATGCTCAATAAACTAGCGGTGGAATGTGCCCTGGAGAGGATGTCAATAGAGACCAGTGAGGCAGGGCTTAATACTATCACAGTGGACAATAACCATGTCATTAAGGGCCTCCTGATCGTCTGGCCACCATTCCCAGCCTCACAGTTCGCCATCAGCCTCAGGGAGCACGTCATCCAATTCGCACTTTGACGATAGGGATAATGCACCGGCGCAAGAGCTCAGCCAGGAGCTGGAGGCACTCCAATTAATATTACGATCCACCCTCCCGACTCATCGGCATGGGCACTTACTAGACCCCATCTTTGCAAACTGGGGAGAGCTCCAGGTTTCTGCTCCTATCCCAGTCCTGTGGACTGCTCACTACATCATCCCCTTTAGAACCCCTATACCCAAGGCTCAATTTAGGCCTAAACCAGACATTAGCCAACTCTAGAGGAAGTGGTCCAAGTTTACGGCTACCAAATTTAATCTCGCTCTTTTGCAGGGGGGTGGGGGACCGGGAGGGAGTGATGTCGAATGGGCCTGCAATGCTCTTGATCAATGCATTTGTGAGGCACTTGACAGGATGGCACCTTGGGCAAGTAACGCTCCTAGAAGACAATCTAGATCAGCGCCTTGGTTTAATGTGGAGCTGAAGGCAATGAAATCCGTCTGTAAACGTCTGGAACGTAGGTGGAGGGAAGACTTCTATGAATAAAGGAGGGAGACATATAAAACAAATCTAAAAATGTAGCATTCTCTCATGAGGAAGACTTGTGCGGCACATTACAATATGAAGATTGAACTTGCCGACAATTCTTCGAGAGAATTATTTGTGATTTTTAAAGAACTTTCGTCCCTGGATAGAACCTCCGCCCCTAATAAAGCCTCTGTTGAATCGTGTAATCTGATTGCAGACTACTTCTTGGATAAAGTGGAGAAAATCTACTCCACTTTACGGAGGAGGCCCGTAGTAGGAAAGTTGACTGGAAAGGAGTATGCAATCTGGAAGAAGCCTTTGGCCTCTCCAGTTTCAGCCTCCCCTCCCTAGATGATTTAAAATCTATAGCTCTGAACATCAAGTCAGGCTCCCCGAAAGACCCCATTAAACCAGGAAATATGAGGGAGAGTATGGATATTCTAGCGCTGGACATTAGACACCTTATCAAACTCTCCTTTGAGGCAGGAGTAGTCCCCCAGAGAGGGAGGGAGGCAGTGGTTGTCCCTATTAGAAAGAAACCAGGCATTAGTGCCAGCCAACTGGAGAATCTTCGACCTATATCTCTCCTACCATTCTTTGCCAAGATCACGGAGAAGGTGGTTAATGCTCAGGTAATGGATTACATGAAACAAGCCAGCCTACTCCACCCCACGCAATCGGGCTTCCGAGCCTCTCATTCCACCGAGTCGGGGCTGCTTCTGTCCACTGAAACCATCCATCCGCTGGTGGATGCTGGACAGACAGTGGCACTGATTTTGTTGGACCTTAGCGCTGTCTTTGACACCATGGCTCATCCCATACTGATTCAGCACCTTAAGGAGAGCGGAATAACCATCCTAGCTCTGAAGTGGCTAAGCTCCTTCTTACAGGACAGGAGTTTTCAAGTATCCAAAGGGCAGTATTACTCTAAGAATAAGACTTGGTCAGGGGGTACCCCAGGGATCCATACTAAGCCCTACGCTTTTTAATCTGTACATCACCCCACTGTCAAATATCATTGATAAATACAGCATTAGCATTGTGTCATTCGCGGATGACATGCAGCTTGTCGTATCTCTGTCCCAATCTCAGGAAGAAGCTGCCACAAACTTCTCGGCCTGCCTCCAAGAGCTCGCAGTCTGGATAGCTAACAACTGTCTAAAGCTGAATGGCGGGAAGACTGAGGTCCTCATTGTGGGAAACGCCCCCGTGATATGGTCGTTGAGTTGGAGGCCGCAGACACTGGGTGCCACCCCCCTCCCCAAGGAGGAGGTAAAAAAACTGGGAATATGGCTAGACTCCACCCTCTCTTATGACCACCACACCAGGATGGTGGCAGGAAAGTGCGTTGGCATAATGAAGGCCATTCAGAAAATCTTAGATGTGCTCCCAGTAGCGGCCAGGAAAGCTCTAGTCTGCACATTTGTCACCTCTCGCTTGGACTACGGGAATGCACTCTATATAGGGGCCAATAAAAAGAGTGTGCAAAGCCTACAGTACATTCAAAATGCCACCGCCTGCCTGGTCCTGATGCTTCCCGGGAGAGCCTCATCAAAAAGGGCCCAAACTACTCTCCACTGGCTCTCTATAAGGGAAAGAATCATATTTAAAACTATGTGTATTAGTCAACAAATTATGTTGAGGAAAGGCCCAGAGTACCTGCACAACCTACTGGCCCCTTACATGCCTCCTAGAGCACTGCGTTCCCAAGGCGCAGGTCTGGTGAAAGTCCCAGCCATAAAAAAACAAGAATGGGAGGATGCTCGTTTTGCTACCTGGCCACAAAGCAATGGAACGATCTTCCTCTAGACCTCCGTATGGAACAGTCAGAGAACACCTGTAGAAAAAACTGAAACTTGGCTTTTCCAGTATTAAAACATTGCTTTCCCTTGAACTCTACTGTCCCATTCTTTCGACTTTTCTCCATGCTCTTTCTGACCACATCGCGGGGACACAGCAATCAGTGTAACCAGGCGCTCTACAAGCTCTTTTTAATTAATTAATTAATTATCTGTTTCTTTGGAGAATGGATACTGGCGCAGCCTGGGTAGAACGGTCCCTTATCGCAGTGTTGTCCTTACATGAATTGAGTCGGCAAAGATGAATTCTGAGGCCCCTGGACACTCAATGAATAAAGACAGAGACCGGATATGACAAAGTTTATACATGCCCATATTGCGATCGCTTAATCGGTAAACAGCAGAACCCCATATTTGGGCCATGATTCAATGGCCTCAAAACAAAACAGTAGCTCCTCTTGGGATTCCATAACCCAGTGACCCACCCAGCAGATGAAAGTATTTGCAGGGCAGCTGTAACTTCTGACCCAGCAGATCTGGTGCATTAGCCGTCGTTGTGAGGAGCACATTAGTACAGGCCATCAGGTTGGTGGGTATCGCTCTTATCGGCGTGTCTGTGCGATGTTGGCGGGTTCGAGACATGAGTCTCAATGGGATAACCTCAGGGGTTCACCGGGTCATTATCCCATCTCTGAGATATGAATGTTCATGTTCAGGTTGGCCACTGAATCTCTTCATAGGAGATTGGTTGAGGATGATGGGTGACATAGCAGCTGTTCCAGTATGCAGCTGCTTCCCATGTCTATCTCCAGAGGTTTTTATACCTTATTTTAGACATGATTTTGTTGCTCCTGCGTCAATTAGGAAGCTGTAAGGTGTGTTATTTATCAACACTGTTACGGTGGGTATTTCCTTGGACCGTTGGGTCATGACAGAATGGGGCATTTGAGTGTGTCGGTGTGAGTCATCCACCAGGTGCAGCACTGACCCTTGTTGGTCCTGCATCTTATCTATTTATGAGACCAGAGGAGGAGTTATGAAATGGTCCAGTCTATGGGAGCTCTCTGTTCTGCTTTCTCGAATCCTGATACTACATGCTTTATCCTTCCCGAACCTCTGTGGCTGCAAGTTCAATGCTGCTGGTGCCTTCTGCTCCATTGTGGTCACAGCTGTTCTGACCAGTATTGTCTCTTCCTTGCTCATGGGTTTCACAGTGATGTCTTGGTTCCATCCCGACCTAATAGTTTCAATCCCTTCTCTCCTGTACTTTCCTTCTCTCCCACCTCAGGAGGCATTGCTGTACGTAGGAGAAATTCCCCTTGGGATGTCCTGTCTTGTATCCGATGCACTCCTCTGCCGTAGCCATGCCCTCTGGCTCAAATGACCCTCCCCTGGGCCAGGACCAGTCAAATTGGTTCACCATCTGAGCCCAGTCTGCTAGCAAGTCGCTGAACTGGCGTGCAAACGTTTCTCCTTCATCTCTCGCTTGAATTTTCAATGGGGTCAGCCTATAATAGTTATGTGCCATCCTGGTCGATAGATCCCGGAGGTCTAGGATCCATTTGCTCACCACCTCTAGTTGCTTCAATGTCCTGAAACACTATGAATCTCCCTGTCACTTGGGTGTGCTCACGGTGGGCGAGCGCGTTCTTTGCGTCACTGAGGTTCGATGGGCTGAACGTGACGGGCTGTGGCGTTGAACTTTAGGGCGTTCTAGCCCTAGACTGGGGTGGTGCTGGGATTGTCTGGGCCTGCTGGCCTGTTAGATTTACTTGCCTGAGTCTAACAGTTCGTAGTTTGGTAGGGGACGGGCTCCCTCAACTAGCAGGTTGGTATATCCTAATGCGGGCCCAACGTGGAGCAAGCGTGATGATGAAGCATGCCACCTTTGGGTGGGTGAGGGCAATTTTTCCTTAGAGCACCTGCTCCCAATACCCAGTCTCATGCTCTAGAGAGAGTGTCCTAGAGTTACATACAGAACAGTATACTTTGTTGTATTGATCTAGATATTCGGAGAGTGTATACTGGACCCACAATCTCCTCGTCCTCCTTTATTGTGATAGGCATTATTGATGAACGACATCTGATAGGTACTGATACCCTGGTGATTGATATTTTTCAGAAGCGGTAAATATTGCTAAATAGAAGTCTTCTAATACAGATGGGGAATGAGATGCAGATATGTGTGCCTTTTACCCTGGTGAGTTCTACTTGTTGAAAACTCAGCCTGTCCAACTTCATTGTGATGCATATTTCCAACATACACGCACACAGGGGGTTGCACTGGGGCTGCCATTTACAAAGACTCTCACAATTGAGGCGGCATCAGCTCAATACTAGTCATCCTTTTCCTCCTCTGGGATGTAAAGCCCAACAGTCTAACTTGTGCTGTGTCTACATGGCCTGCCCTGCATATCACCTGCTTTACTTTAACTATATCCACTTTGGCAAAGGGCTTTCTTTCAAAACACATTACAACACTCACAGAACTCACAAGTAAAGTTGATCCTGTCACACTTTTACCACTGTGATCCGACCTTCTTGTAGGGGTTACTCATAAACACCTCAATCAAACTGAGGCATTCTTGTTTTCAGGAAAGATTTAATACGAAAACACCAAGATACAAATCTCAACCTGGAAAAAATATCTTCACATGTATGAACTTTGAGGATGATGATGATACACACACACTAGCTCTCAGACATTGTCACGGTATGTGGAGTTAAGAAGGAACTTCTTAACATTCTTATTTACTTTTCTTAACTTCATATTTACATATCTTGCAACATGCATGTGTGTGTGTGTGTGTGTGTGTGTGTGTAAGTATATTCGTACTTTCATGATTGTTTGCTATATTAGGTCGATAGTTTTGTTGTTGAGAGTCTGACATAGAGCCTTCAGCAAAACCTGTCTACCCCACAGGAAATTGAACAGGAAACCACATTTCCAAACACAGTAGAGCACTGTCTGACACCTGTACCTATATCCTCTCCCAGTACAGTACTATATGTCTAGCTCCCACAATTTACCACTCAGGTTCTTGCATTCCCTTTCTGCCACGTGCACAGAAAATATAAGCCTAACTATCACACAGAACACTGATCTAACATCAGGCATCTGCTATACTCGGCTGTGGGTGGAATGCAGGTGAGAAGGAGCGAGTGGGCTGAGCAGAGAGGATGCTGCTGCTGTCGAGGTGTTCTATTAACCCCTTCGCCGCGCTGTGAATTTTCACTGCGGTGCAAGGGGATTTAGGGGGTGAGCGCGGCGCTGCGTTGCTCATGAAGGAACCACGCCATCATGAGTCACGGGCGGCGTGTGCTCATCACAGCGTGGTTCCGTCACGTCCCCGCCCGCTTATTAATTTTCCCGCACAGGTGGAGAATTATTGCTGTGTGGGCGGAGCGGCAGCCGCATGATGAAACCATGCCGTCATGAGCACACACCGCCCGTGACTCATGAAGGCGTGGTTCCGTCATAAGCAGGAAACAGGTTAAGTAACCTGGAACCTCTTCAAAAAACCTATTACCTGCTAACCTATGTGAACTGGCTACCTGACTCCTACTTACTAGGGAGGAAAGTCAATTTACAACACATTCCAGGCTGTATTGAGCACACAAGCAGCTTTGCCATCATAAAGAGGCTTAAGAACTATGAGTAGCTTTGCATTCCTGTTAATACTCAGTGATGAAGATGATCAGAACCTTACACAAAGCCTTTTGCAAGTTGTGTTGCATCTGACCACTTAAACAAACTGCATACATTAGCGGGGTTACCTCATTTATCACTCTACAAGTAGTACGGACAAAAAAAGATCAATCATTCCTGGGCCATGCGTGGCCTACTGTTGGATCGATTATTGCCATTATTTTCAAAAACAAGGTTCTCAGTCCAGCTGTTAATTAAACAGTGTTAGTATATTCTTACTTTCATCATTGTTTGCTATATTAGGTCGATAGTTCTCTTGTTGAGAGTCTGACATAGAACCTCCAGCAAAACCTGTCTACCCCACAGGAAATTGAACAGGAAACAACATTTCCAAACACAGGGGAGCGCTGTTGACACCTGTACCGATATCTCCCCCAGTACGATATGTCCAGCTCCCACAATTTATCATTCAGGTTCTTGCATTCCCTTTCTGCCACGTGCACAGAAAATATTAGCCTAACTCTCACAAACAACACTGATCAAACATCAGGCGTCTGCTATCCTCGGCTGTGGGTGGAATGAGGGTGAGAAGGAGCGAGTGGCTGAGCAGAGAGGATGCTGCTCCTGTTGAGGTGTTCTATTGACCCCTTCGCCGTGGCGTGAATTTTCACTGCGGCGCAGGGGGGATAGGGGGTGAGCGCAGCGCTGCGTTGCTCATGAAGGAACCATGCCATCACGAGTCACGGGCGGCATGTGCTCATGACGGTGTGGTTCCGTTATGGCCCCGCCCGCTTATTAATTTGCCCACACAGGTGGGGAATTAATACGGTGTGGCGGAGAGGCAGCCGCATGATGGAACCACGCCGTCATGAGCACACACCGCCCGTGACTCATGATGGCCTGGTTCCGTCATAAGCACGCAATGGGTTAAGTAACTTGGAACCTCTTCAACAAACCTATTACCTGCAAACCTATGTGAACTGGCGACCTGACTCCTATTTACTAGCAAGGAAACTCAATTTACAACACGTTCCAGGCTGTATTGAGCGCACAAGCAGCTTTGCCATCATAAAGAGGCTTAAGAACTATGAGTAGCTTTGCATTCCTGTTAATACTCAGTGATGAAGATGACCAGAACCTTACACAAAGCCTTTTGCAAGTTGTGTTGTATCTGACCCCCTAAAAAAACTGCATACATTAGTGGGGTTACCTCATTTATCACTCTACAAGTAGTACGGACAGAGAAAGATCAATCATTCCTGGACAATGCATGGCGTCCCTGTGGGATCGATTATATGCCATTGTTTTCTAAGACAAGGTTCTCAATCTCGCTGTTTAGCAAACCTTGTTGTGCATAATCAGAGGTGAAACAGGTATTTTACCTAAATATCTTGACAGAAAACATGTTAATCAGAATATGTTTTTTGTTAAATATTTAATAATGTTTCTGAAGCTCAGGTTTGCTATGACAATATTTTATCTTCATTCAGACCAGTGATTTGTTATATATTTGCTCTCTTAATTACCCAATCTTTTGTTAAAATTCTGTCTGTCTCTAATCGCCCATATAAGAGTTTTCACTAGTTCTCTCAATATTTTGTTCTCGTTTACAGATTAGTTTTGGAGCCATGGACCCCATTGTCAGTAACAAATTGAGCTTCCCTTCCTTTTACCGGACTGTTCCCGATGAGTCCTTCCAGCTGGAAGGTATCTCTCAGTTGTTAAAACTTCTTTCCTGGAGCTGGGTTGGGATTCTTGTTTCAGAGACTGACAGCGGTGAGAGAACTTTGCGACAACTGACGGCGCTGATCGCCGAGAGCGGAGGATGTGTTGAGTTCTTTTATATGTTACCTGTTACAGGTTTAGAACTGGATAATGAAAGGATGCTTCTGACAGCAAGGGCTGTCAAGAAATGTACCGCTCAGGTCATCATTATGTACGGCTTCTGGACAGAAATGGCTGTATTTTTATATTATAGTATTGAGGTCTATATGCCTCCTAAGGTTTGGATTGTGTTTGGTTATGATGATTTAGTGAAACTGTATCCCTTTACAGATGGCTGGAAAGCATTCAATCAAATCATCACATTTACAATCAAGAAAGGGGAAATCATTGGATTTAAAGATGTTCTCCGTGGTATCAATCCTGCCATGTTTCCAGAGTATGGTCCCTTGGATTTCCTCTGGGAACAGGTTTTTTATTGTGTGTCAGCTGGAAGAGGGATTAGGAGAGTGTTTAATGACCCTTTTTGTTCAGGAAATGAAACTTTGCAAAGTGCTGATGTGCCCGAATATGATGTTGTAAACTTTAGTTATACATTCAGTGTCTACACAGCTGTCTATGCTCTAGCACACGCTTTACATGAGATGCTTGAATCAACCTCCAAGGAAGGAACAGCTGGTGCTGCTGGGAGCTTCCATCAGGATCTCAAGCCCTGGAAGGTAAGGGATCTTGTAAACACCTGCAATGCCACATGTGTCTCTTACCATAATAAATAACACTGAGCCCCTGGCCATGACTTTTCAACAGAAGCTTCATGTATTTCATTTAGTATAGGTTTTAAATATATCTGTTGAGAGTTTGCTGCATCGAGTAAAGAGTTCTACAGATGTTCAGTAGAAGGAACAGTAAAATGCTGGCAGGTCAAACCTCGTCTGATATGGGCTGTACCTGACAGGATATGTCATATTATACTCAGTAGAATCACCTTAGAAAACATACTACTAAGTTTATCATTCGCCTACATGGATTTTTACTAGGGCTGGGCGTAACTGACATACTTCTCTATAGCTTTCTTACTTGCAATTGTGGTATCGATTCATAATTACACGAGAATCGTAATCCAGCATTTAGCACTATTTTCTTAGAACAAAATACACCCTTGTGTTTGAACTGGGCCTGAGGATGCTTTTTGTACTCAGAAAATAGAACAAGATGCTACAGACTGCAAACAGCAGACGTCAGCGGCTTCGCTCTCTTTTAGATCCTTGTTCCTGCGCTCCTGGAGCAATATTTGTGCCCCAAATTTCTCTTAATTTTTAAAGCTGAAGTAATCGTGTCATTTCAGCCACATCTCAAGAGTAAAGAGAAATTTCTGAAATTATTCTGGGTACTTCGGTGTAATTAAAGTACCCCCGGGCCATATTTTCACACTTGGGATAGAGTATGCGTGGGCTTGGGTACAATGAGGGCAATGAGGGCAATGAGGGCATGGCCTAAAATGTATTTAAACTCAATTTTAAATATGTATTATTATTATTATTATTAATAATATTGTTTTTGTTAGTATTATTATGTTTATTAATATTAAAATTATAATTATTAGTATTATTGTTGGTGTTATTATTATTATTATTATTATTATTATTATTATTAGTAGTATCATTATTATTAATATTAATATTATTATGATCATTAGAAGTAGTATTAATATTAAGACAATATTTGTTTTGTTGCATTCTTATTGTTTTGATAATGCGAGGAATGCATCATCATTCAGCTAGATGAGTCCATGCTTCAAGATTAAGAGATGAAGGAAAAGTATGGGAACATAAATAAATACAAATCTAAAGGGCTCATCAGCCATCTTGATTCCCCAAAAATATTTAAATCTACCAGAGAGTAGGAATTTTTACGTATTGGAATATTTACAAGACTAAATACACTTTGTACATACATCAAAAAACAAACATTATTTACACACTAAAAAACGTTTCTGCATCAAACATTACAAAGAATTATAATTACATCACAACCAACAAATATTACAATAAAAAACATGAAGAAAAATTATTTAAAAGGGGGTATAAGCTTAAATACTGGACCAGCCGGTCCTAGTGTCGTGAAGTTGACAATTTTTTAGTGTGTAAATATTCCAATACGTAGTCCTTTATTGTGTTATGATTTTTTGAAAATTTGAAAAAAAGCATAAAATGATAGACACTGAGTAATGCTGTCTAAAGGTGGTTACAATAAACTGGTTTCTTACCCTTCTTGAATATTGAATGAGTAATTGTGGTGTGGGCACTGTGTGTTTTTGCAACAAGTGAAATCATTAGCAGTTCGTAATCTGGGGCAGGAGGCAAATATCCAGTGCCCATTCAAAGGAGCATTCCAGGCAGTGGAAGATACGTTGCATGCAGGTGAAGTATGTGAATCGAAAAGACAATCCATAAGCCACGCTTAGAGTGGCAAGGGGCAGAGTACTGTAGCATTCAAGCATATGACTGTGAAGCTGTGGCTGCAGAGAGAGCAGCCATTTCGAAGCAGGCAAATCAAAAGCAGCACACCAACAGCCAAGGCACGTTTTAGTGGAAAGCTGCTGAAGATGCTGGAGAAAATAGAATGAAAAAATGGCGGTATCACAACATATATAGTTTGGAATGAAGTCACACGCCCGAGCCCACAAGTTTAAAAGAATGGGCCAAGCCTGTAGTAGTAGAGGCATTGAACATGGTTTAGATCAAGGCACCAAAGCGCCAAGAAGCCACTGGTATACGTGTGCTTAAGAAGAACTTTTAAACTCAAACTCAAACTCAAACACCAAAGTGAAGAGGGAGGTCAGTATTAAGAAGCGCTTGCACCTCTGTGCGGGTGTTAGCCACGTGAAGGACAAATGTTTCATGGGACGATGTGAGCACAACTTCTTTTTGGGACAATAAAGCTCTTATCCTGCTCAATTTATTGCAAGGTTAGAATGGAAGGCCAAATCGGGATGATGAGCCTCCCATGTGGGGGTGGAAAAAGCACATTTATACAACAAAACACATGTTGTGAGACTGTAACAATGTAAGGGATGACAGCTAACATACCACAGCATTCCTCATTATTTGAAAGCAAATAGCTACGGTTTACAAGCAGGGTAAACGTAGGTGTGATAGATGGTACTGGATTACCCTTTAAAACACATGCTAAATTTGGGGCTTCTAAATTATAAGCACCATGCAACTTAATATTTTTGCACATAAGTGAATGATCAAATAAGGAGACACATGATTCCCCAGTTAAATACACCTCGTTGTCATCCCTTAGGCATCTGTATGTGAATGGCAATGACCACACATCGGGAAGGAATGCGCTAACTAGGGGTTCATATCCGCCCAGGGGAAATTTTTGCATGCACAAACTAAACTTAAACAAGGAAAATGGCAGAGTTATTATCCCATAGATGAGCCATACCGCTGAATCCGTGTCAGCCACTGAAAAAGGCAAAGGGCCTAACTTTTCAATGTGTAACAGAGACTATGAAGCATCCTTCATGGACATAAACGGTTGTCTATCTGTCAAATTAAATGGCAAAAATAATGAGGACGTTTCATGTAATCCCAAGGAACCTTACCCATCTTTGAAGTTTGCAAAGTCCATGCAAACTGCATGATTGAACACAATTGATTTTTACCATGATACAAAACAGACACTTCATCATGTACAATATCAACAACAGATGACACAATATTGTCCAATGTGTAAAGGCAGGAGGACAGAGTGTTAATGCTATTATCAACTATTGCAAGTACTTTTTCTAAATTAGCTTGGTCTATTATCCTAAGACGCGAAGCAGCTTCAACTTGTGACAGTTTCCAGACTTCATTGTAAATAGCATAAATAAATATCATCGATCTAGGTCCTGCGGGTCCTTTTATAAAATCTGTCAAATCAATGGGGCTGATTCACAGAACTAACTTACGACAAAATCCTAAACTTCCTAATTTTGGTATTCACAGAAGGCATTTAGTAGTAGTAAAGTTAAGATAATGTTTTAAGCTTGACTTAAGACAAACATAAGATAGGCTTAAGACAGACTTAGGACAGACTTAAGACAGACTTAAGACAAATTTAAGACCGACTTAAGACAGACTTAAGACAGACTTAGACAAAATCCTAACTTTACTACTACTAAATGCCTTCTGTGAATACCAAAAGTAGTAAGTTTAGGATTTTGTCTTAAGTTAGTTCTGTGAATCGGGCCCAATATCATATGTTAATGAAGATAATTGTTTCACTGATGTTAGCGCTGAGTGTTTCAACCAATTTTGACATAATTCCCTTACTAAACAGGTTGTAACCGAATGGGAGCTAGAAAAGTGTCGATCAGGTCTATCCTATACGAAACCAGGTACCTTGCCTAGAAAACAGTGTTCGCAAGAATCTGAACTCGTTTGCCAAACCAACCAACCTAGGGGGTCCAGGCTAGAAACATTGAATGAATCAATGGAAAGTAATGACTGCAATTCACCAAGGGTCAACTCAGTATGATTATTTCAGGTCTCATAAGCCTGCAGATCAGCAATTTTAGGAGCATTGTGTTTGTTTTGAAGTAGCCAAACCAAAACAGGTTGTTTGATAAATCGAACTGTTTAAAAACAGGATTTGGTTTTGGATAAGACAAGCCCGATGTAAAGCCTCCGTGCCCTGTACCTGCCAGGATCTAGAACCCCAAACAGATTTAGGATCAACAGTATCTTTCCAAAGCTCATAGCCACCTATAGCCAACTGATCAATAAAGGACTTGGAATACAGTAATTCTGTGTGGGTGACCCTGACTTTAGAACTGGATGTAGTGTTAAATTTAAAATAAAACACATCTGGATTGGATTTATTAAAATAAGTGAAGTACGCACATTTTTTCAAAAGTGTTTTCGAACCGCCTTCAATGGGAGCTGGGCAATGTTACCATTGTGTGTAATTACCAACATTCCTAACTGTATTAGCTTTATGTAGGTAATGATGGCCATATTACTGGTAATAAAATAAATCAGCATAATTTGCAGAGTTCAAATACAGATTTCAGCATTAAACGCAGCATAATACCTTAAATCAGAAAATAAACAGTCCCCGCAGTACAGACATCTGGGCCTAAATCCATTGTTTTGGCTGTATTTGACAGCTGGCCTTAAAGATGGAGTTGAGGGTGTGTCCTGCATTGTGTATGGAGTTGGTGACTAGATGGTTGAGGCTAATATTCATGCTTTCCCGAGTGGGACGGGTATGCTCAGAGGTGAGTCCTGTGCTCTCCACACCACTGGAATCAAGCTATCCTGGCTGATGAGGGCTGAAAGCCCGAGACCAGTCCTAAGATGCTTGTTTCCGGTCCATGGAGGACCTGGCTTGGCAGTTCGGGCTGGACTGTTCCCATGGGGCACAGGGTCAAGAATGATTTACATATGGCTAGGTTCAAACTTGAATGGCATGGTGAGCAAAAAACAATGGATTTATGCCCAGATCTCTGTGCTGGGGTGAATGTATGACATTGTTCTGCATTCTGTCCATAAACTTTTGTTTTTGCAGTGAGGTTGGAGGCATTCACGGTCGCTCAGTTCCTTGAGGTGAAAATTGATGTCTTTTAGGAAGATGTAGGGACCGATTCACAGAATTATTGTGCGATGAAAGTCAAATTTTACGACTTTCGAACAGTATTCACAAAGGGCATTTACAAGTAGTAAAGTTAGAATTTTGGTCTAAGAGTTTCCTAACTAGGTGGTCTTTGATAGAGGGACACATTTCATGTCTGCATACCTGAAGGCTTTGTGGGATGAATGAGGTGTGAACTAAAAGTTCACCATCTCCCAATCGCCCCAAGACAAACGGTTTAATTCAAAGGTTCAACAAAACCATGAAGGGCATAATATTGGGCCTTCCTGAAGAAAATGATAAAGTAATAGGATTTCCTGTTACCTTCCCTATTGTTTGCCCACAGAGAGGTGCCGCAGAAGGTTGTTGGCTTAACTTCTGTTTGGCCTTCCTCTAAGGGGTCCCCTACATTTAATGAGGGAAGGCTGGGAGAAACCTTCAAAAAGTTCAAGCAAGACATAGTGGACTATGTATCAGGCCTGCGATCACTCATGGTTGAGAACATGAAGAGAACAAAGAAGCAGCTTAAGACTAGCTTATCAAGCACTGGTATGACCAAACGTTGAATACTAACCAGGTCAGTTTATGTGGGTGTTGGAGGCTGGGGCACCCAGGGCTCTCATAGACAAGTGGACTGGGCTCTGTCCCATTTTGGAGAAGAAATGAGAAGTCACCTACCTGGTAGATGTAAGCATGACTAGAAGACCTCACAGGGTACTCCACGTAAATCACCTAAAACCACACCAGGACAGGGATGGCATGACCATCCTGGTGGTCACTGATGGAGGTTAAGAGGAGGAAAGTGAGTCCATCCTTAATTTACTGTCAACTAACCTAAAGTATGGTTCAAAAGATATAACAATAAATCCCTCCCATTTAATGTATGCACTTTTGCTGTGTGTTGCAGGGACTGGAGTTAGAAAATTAAATCACTTCCTTCCCACTCAATTCACAGACTATGCCTAATGTTTCTTAAAAGAGAAATAAAAGATTAAATCCCACAACTTCAAATGTATGATTTCTTCAGTGTTTATAGGACTGGAGTTTGAACAGTGAATTTAGTTACCCTAAAAATGTGAGCACTTTTGATAATGTTTGTAGGACATGAATTATCAAAACGCATTTTACCACCAACCCCAGTTGCGGGAACTCTCCCTAAGAGGAAGTTCTAACTTTCTCCAGTGTTTGGGATATTGGAGTTTTAATAGTATGGTTTCTGCAATTTTCTTATTTTTTTATGATTGAAATTATGATAGTAAATAGGAATCCTCCCCCCAAATGTACATACCTTCAACATCATTGAAATGGGACTTACAGTTACTCTACTAGAGTCATACAAATAATATATACCATCACCCCCATAATGTATGCCCTTTCAACAATGTTTTTTGTCTGTGGTTAAAAAAATAAATTATTCTACCCAAAAATTCGAATTTGCTCCAATTTTTGTGGCAGTGTGATCAGATTACTATTAGAAATTAACTGCATTATTTACCTTTCTACTGATTGTTGCATTGGGTTAGTTTAGTAAATTTACATTTCTGTCATCAATTGTTTTGTCTCTAACTTTACATTTAAAATGATTCCCTGAATGTGTATGACATTGTAGACTGAGGTTTACAATATTTATAAAAACATAGGCATTTTAGTAAATTCCAATGTTGTAAAGAGCAATGCACTCTTCAGATATATAAATATACATTTTTAGTATTTAGACTTGTTGATAAAACAATGCAGTTTGCATTTGAAATAACTTCACTTTAAAATAAAACAACAGTTTCATACAGTTATATAATTCCTAATCAGATAATAAATATGTATAGTTACCTACAAACATATATATTTTAAGCAAACATAACGGCTTCTTGAAAAACATGCACGATTTCTTTTCTTATAGTAATCAATCATTTTCACATATATTGGTAATATATATATTGATTAGGTGATTACAAATATTTTGGTTTGCAAGGAAAGAGCTAGACATTATTATTCATGTATTCAATATTTTTGCACACTTTATTTTCTGTGTTCTCTATTTTTATAAAGTGTATTGTTTATTTTAAAACATTATGTCCCAGAAAATGTATGACGTTTAGTGTAAGTCGCAACCAAAACAGGGCAGGAGTAAAGCCCATATTTGCCCTGCAGATAATCAAAGCAGAAGACTGCATGACGGATAGGGGCCAGTAAGTTCGATGGAAAACTTGTGAACGGATGCTGAAAAACTGTGCTCTGTCTTTAAGCCTAATGGCATAAAAGGTACACAATGCCTGCACACAGGAGGGAGGGAAACTATGTTTATTGTTCAGTTAATTAAAACCACAACAATAGCAATGCCTGCTCACAATTTGGTACAAAATATACAAGATCGATCTATGAGAGAGTAAAAAGTAAAATACTATCTCCAAATTGTAATGGAATGTTATTGGAGTGTATTTGACCTTCACCCTTCCACTCATTTCATATTTTGAGACGCTTCTAATTATGACAATAGTTTATCCTCAAATGCTGTAGACTGGAAAATAAAATAAAAACAGATATTCACTAATTGTAAAATAGCAGTAGATATGTGAATAGTTATTTTGGGATTCAGTATAAAATTACCTGAAGGTAAACAATTCTCTGGCAGGTTTGTTAACATAGATCTGTGAGAGTGCTATGAGACTTGTGCCAGGTTTTCCTTTCTCTGAAAAGGATGGACTTGACTTTGTGGCTTACATAATCTACTAGTTGTGGCCCCAGAATGTCAAGGACCATGGCGTAGGTATTGAATAAACAGTATTTAGAAGTATAATAGAAGCATAACCCTTTTTTTAAAAAGTTTGAGTTTATTGAAATATATGAAGTACAAAGGAAAAAAAAAATCATGGAATCGGGGGACCATGAAGAAACAGGAAAATGAAAAGAACAATCAAAGGAGAGGCAATCAAATATCATCAAAAAGAGGGGGAGGGGGGAGGGAGAAAAAGGGGAATCATAACATTGGATAAAAAAGCAAAGCAATAAAACAAGCATTATCTCAAAAATATGAAAAGTAAGCAGAAAAAAGAAAACATAAATCGCATAAGTCAATATTCGGACACTGTAAGGAACTATATAATTCAGGGTGGTTTGCGGACCTCGAGAGAATGAGCATCAAAGGTAATGGAAGAGGGGGAGGTGGAGGAGAGGTAGTCAGACAATGGAAGCCAGAGAAGGTCTTTTTTTATGGCCAGCGAGATAGGGGAGACAAAGTTAGTATCTAGTCTGTGATGAAAACAGATTGCATTCCACCACGACTTAAAGGAAATGGAGGAGGCCTGCTTCCAGTTAGAAGTGATGTGGTGAAAGGCAACAGCCAGAAAGAGATCCATGAGATGGTAGTGAGAGCGTCCTTGGGGAAGTGCTGGAGATAGGGAGCCCAGAAAAACGTGAGTAGGTGAGAAGGGAGTGGAGAAATGGAAAATCTTTTGAAGATGTAACCAAACCAGAATCCAAAAATGGAGAGTGGAGGGGCATTCGAAAAGCATATGAAAAAAAGTTGCTACAGGGCATGGGCAAGACCAGCAAGTGGAAGGGGTATCCGCTGAGAAAGAGGACAGCGTTGTGGGAGTAAAGAGAGAGCGATTATAGAGAAAGAAAAGAGTTTGGGTCGTGTTGGCAGCTCTAGAGGTCTTATGTATCTTAGTCCAGATTTTGTCCCAAAGGGCAATAGGCCAAACTGAGGAAAAGTCCTGCTCCAAGGCCAATTTGACCTTCGTCTTGGTTCTGTCTATGGGAACTTGAAGTTAGCGGTATAAAAAGGAAGCCGAGGGGGAAGAGTCCAGAACTGAGGCTATGGGACGGTGAGAAAGGGGGATGGATTGAGAATCTGGCAGAGATGCAAGGTATGAGACGAGGATGGGATAAAGAGCGTCATATTGGGATCGTGAGCTAGCAGGCAAGGAAAATTGAGACTTGAGAACTGAGAAAGGTAGAGGGACATTGTGAGAAAGTAGTTGAGAGATCCAGCGGATACCGCGGGAATGCCAGGATTTCCAGAAGAAAGTACAGTTGTGTAGCAAGAGTGATTTGTTATGCCAGATAGGTTGATCATGCGTTGAGGAAGAGAATGGATAAGAGGAGGAGAGAAATGGAAACAGAAGCTTGCGAGAGTGAGAGAGAACAGGAAACCGAAAACGAGTCAATGAGGAAGTAAAAGAGAGATATTCACGAAACTCAAAGGGAGAGAGAAAGGAAGCCTCAAGTGAAAGCCAGAGGGGAGGATAAAAAGGTAGGTCTGTAGAGAGCCACCGAGCTGACTGTTTGAGAGAAAAAGCCAGATGGTAGGTTCTGAAGTCAGGGAAGCGGACCCCTGATTGAGATTTATCTTTACGCAAAGAGGATAGAGCAATACGGGACTTCTTACCCTTCCAGAGGAATTTCAACAGGAGAGAGTCAACTTTTTTAAAGTAGTAATCGGGTATATGAATTGGTATCATTGAGAGAGTGTAGAGGAGAAGGGGGGAGAGCATCATTTTGATGGAGTTCAGGCGACCCCACCAGGATAAGAAAAGTGGATGCCAGCGAGTGATAGCGGAATCCAGCTTTTTGGAGATATAATCGAAGTTAAATTTCAAAGTGTCAGGTAAAAGGGGGGAAAACCACACACCCAAGTATTTAATTTTGGATGGCTGCCAAGAGAAACCAGAGACATCAAAGAGATGCTTCTGACACGACGAGTTTAAGGGGAGAATTTCACATTTGTTGACATAGAGACGATAACCCGAAACGGCTGAGAAAGAGGAAACCCGTTGTAGAAAGGCGGGAAGGGAAGAGAGTGGGTTTGAACATTACAGAAGAATGTTGTCAGCGTATACCGAAAGTTTAATCTGTTGAGGACCGAAGGGGAAACCAGAGATTGAACTATCTTGTCGGATTTTGGTAAGGAAGGGTTCTAAGGCGAGAACAAATAATAAAGGAGAGAGAGGACATCCCTGACGAACCCCCCTACTGAGCGTGAAATAATCAGAAACTGCGCCATTGACGAAAATCGACGCTTGAGGGCAAGAGTACAGCAGTGAGATAAGAGAGATAAACTTAGGTGGTATACCGGACCAAGAAAGAGCGCGAAACATGAAGTCCCACCAAATCCTGTCAAAAGCCTTCTCCGCATCAAGAGAGATAGCGGCAAACGGAAGGTCTAACGATGAAGCTTTGCTGATGATGTTAAAAAATACTTTTGAATTGTCTGAAGCGAGACGACCCTTCACAAAACCGGATTGTTCAGGGCCGATCAGGGCTGGCAAGATAGGGTCCAGTCGTAGAGCTAGAATTTTGGCCAGGATTTTATAGTCCGTGTTAACTAATGATATGGGCCTATAGTTTTTGCACAGAGAATGATCCTTACCGTCTTTAGGAATAAGGCAGATGAGAGCCTGTTGAAAGGATCCGCTAGAGGAACCAGAGGCCAGAAAGGTGTGATAGAGAGAAAGCAGTTTCGGGAGAAGAAGGAAAGCAAAATGGGAATAAAATTCAATGGTGAAACCATCGGGGCCTGGAGTTTTACCACTTCGAAGTTTAGAAACGGCATTGGAGACCTCAGAAAGGGTAATATCAGCAGTCAAAGGTTCAAAATTCACATGTGAGGAAGGAGGGGGTGAGAGAGATTGGAAGTAAGTAAAGAGATCGTCAGGGGAAGGGATAGATTCCAGCGTGTAGAGAGATTTGTAAAAAAGCGAGAATTCATGAAGAATGTCTTTATCCTTAAAGAGAGTACCGCCAGAGGAGGATTTAATTTGTTCGATTTTTGTGCGTTCCTTCCGGACTTTAAGGTAGTTAGCGAGTAGTTTCCCCATCTTGTTTTGGCCGCCATAGTAACAGGCATTGCATTTTAAGAGTGAATTAGAAGCAGCTTTGGTGGTAAATTTATTAAAAGAAACCTTGGCCGCAATAAGTTCTTTAAGAGAAGATTCCGAGTTCGTGGAGTGAAAGGCAAGTTCCAACTTTTTGATATTAGCAAGTATGGAAGAGGATTTAGCCTCGTTGGCACGTGTCTTACGGGAGACAAAATTAATGATAAAACCTCTAGAGGCTGCCTTATAAGAGTCCCAAACTGAAACATCAGAGGTAGGAGGGATGGCGTTGAGAGAGAAAAATTCAGTGGTAAAAATAGAGAATTCTTTGCTAAAGAGAGGGTCGAGAAGAAGGGAATTATTGAACCTCCACCTGCCAGAGTGAGGCGAGAATGGAAGGAGATCAATGTCTACGAGTACCGGGGCCTGATCAGAGATTAGGGTAGACCCCATGTCGGAGTGTATAGCATGTTGAGTGAGAGATTTACTGAGGAAGAGATAGTCTATTCGTGATTGTGAGTTGTGAGCGGGAGAGTAGAAGCTATATTCTCGAAGGTCGCGGTTACACAATCTCCAAATTATTATTACAAACAGTATTAGTGAATTGAGCATGCATCTTGGAAGGGGAGAACCTGACTTTAGAATGACGATCGAGGAAGGGGTCGAACACCAAATTACAGTCCCCCCCAAAAATAATATATTCTTCAGTAAGGGAAGAAAGCTTAGTAGAAATCGAGGGCCAAAACAGCTTATCAGTACCAGTGGGGGCATAAACATTGAATAAAACAATCGGTATCTTATCAATAAGCAAGTGAACTAAAACCCAACGACCTTGGTCGTCACATTCCTGTGAAACAATAGAAACATTCAACTTTTTGTGTAGTAAAATTAAAGTCCCACCCTTCTTAGAATCAGTAGGGGAGTAGAGAACATGACCCACCCAACAAAGTTTCACCTTTAAGGCCTCTGCCTCAGTGAGATGAGATTCTTGAATAAAGGCTATATCAGGGTTTAGTCTAGCTAGATGAGTCAGTACTCGTTGTCGCTTGATAGGGTTATTTATACCCTTGACATTCCAAGTAACTACACGGAATGAAATGACAACAGGAAAAATATACAACAATGCTTAAAACTGCTTACTAAATCCAGGAAAAGAGAGAAATGAGAAAATGGAGATAAGAGAGTTGCAAGAGATAACAGGGAGATCAGATAAATAGAAAAGAAGATATGAGACAGAAAGGAAGGAGAGAGAAAAGAGAGAGAAAGAAAGAAAAAGGAGAGAGGGAGAACAAAGACAGATAAGGCCGTTGTGGAAGGAAACAGAGAAATCGAGTAAAAAGTAAGGAAGGTATATGATAGAGCAAAAGGAGAGGAAGAAAGATAAGTAGTTGAATACACAAAAGATGGGAGAAACAAGGCATAAATGGTAGAGAAAGTAAGATAAAGAAACAGGGAATTAGAAAGTAGGGAAAAAGAGAAAGATAAAGATAGAGAAAAGAAAGAGTAAAAAGAGAATAAGAACATGAAGATAGTACAGTCTAAAAGTAGACGACTGACAGTCGTACTTACGAGACAAACGTGAAATGGGGGATGGTGACGCCAGAGACAGCGGTGACCAAAGCGCAGACAGCAACCGTTAACTAACTTCACCTACATAATGTATTTATTTATTTATTTTAAAAATTTATAAAGCGCAGCATATACCCGTGGGTGTCTTGGCGCTATGACTTAGCTGGAAATCTCAGATGGAGCATATGTCTACCTTAAAAAGTATTATGCTGATCAGTTTATTGGTCAAATAACCAGGTTTTTACCAATTTTCTGAATTGAAGTAGCGAGGGTGCCAATTTTATTTCCCCTGGAAGCGTATTCCACAGTCTTGCTGCAGAGTTGGTGAAGCATCTATCGCCCCATGTCACCGTCCTAGTGCGTGGTACTACCAGTAGGTGTCTCTGTTCAGATCGTAAGGATCTTTTCGGTAAATAGTAAAAAAGTTTCTGTTTGAGAAATGCTGGTCCAAGACCCATGAGAGCTTTATAGGTGAGACACAAGGTCTTGAATCTAATGTGATTTCTCACTGTTAACCAGTGGTAGTTCCTTATCGCTTGCTTGGTGGACTGAAACTTGGGAATGCCAGCTAGAAGCCTTGCGGCGGCATTTTGTATAAGCTGCAGTTTGGCCATTACCCGTGCCTGAGCATTTACAAATAATCCATTGCAGTAATCAAGTGATGAGAGTACTAAGGAACTCACCACTGTTTTCCTTGTACTCTCAGGAAGATAGGGCAGTATTTTCCTAATGATCTTTAGCTTATAGAAGGCAGACGACGCAACCTGATTAGCATGGCTGGAGAAGTTAAGATTGTCGTCGAATATAATTCCCAAATTCCTGACCTTTTGCACAGGTTCTGGGGGGGCTCCAAGTGGGGTCGGCCACCAGAAAGTGGACCACTGTGGCAATAGTTTTCCAAAAATCATTACCTCAGTTTTATCAGAGTTTAGACGCAAGCAGTTCTCAGACATCCATTCCTTGATGGCCAGCATGCCTTCTTGAAACCTGGCGGCTACCTCCTCACCATCATTCTTAATTGCGATCACCAGTTGGGTGTCGTCGGCGTATGAGGTAAGGCTCATCCGGTAGTTCTTGATTACCCTTGCTAAGTCCGACACATAGATGTTAAAAAGTGTCGGACTTAGGGATGAGCCTTGCGGAACACCACATGGGAGGGCAAGCTCGGTGGATTGAAATGCGCCCAGTGTCACTGCTTGCGTTCTGTTGGACAGAAATGAGGCCAGAAGCTCCTTAGCCCTTGAGCAAATGCCCATTTCCTCGACACGGCCAATCAGGACAGCATGATTGACCGTGTCGAAGGCCGCCGAGAGATCCAGCAGGACCAGTATTGCTGTTCCTCCTTGGTCCCTGATGGTTCTGATGTCATCGGCCGCCTTTATGAGAGCAGTCTCTGTTCCATGAAGCTTCCGGAACCCAAACTGAGACTCGTCCAAGAGGTTGTTTTGTTCAATATATTCAGCTAATTGGCTGTTCATTGCTTTCTCCACTATTTTGGCCAGGAAGGGCAGACTGGCAATAGGTCTATAATTTTTGAGAGTTGTTTTGTCTAGACCCGTTTTTTTAAGGAGAGGTTTCAGTAGAGTGTTTTTTAACGTATCTGGGAAGATCCCGGATTGGAACATGGCGTTACAAATAGAGGTAATGACTTTACTAACCACGTCAATTACTGGAATGAAGATTTTAGGGGGGCAGGGATCTAAGGATGATCCTGTTTTTACCTTTCTCATGAGATCACTTATCTCCTGATTCGTCACATTTCTGAATCTAGTAAACGAACAGTCCGGATTATTTCTAGGTGGTTTAGGTTGTGTGTTGGTATTTGATGAAGCAATCGAAAATTCCGAATATATGTCGTTTACTTTTGAAAAGAAGAAACCTGCTAATTTGTTGCAGAATTCCTGTGAATGGGGAGGGCTCAAGTCTACCACTTTCCCTGCCAGAGTCTTAACTACTTCAAACAATTGTCGACTTGAGTTTTTAGATTTGTTAATTTGCTGCTCAAAGTAGTTTTTTTTTTCCTCCTGAATCATTTTTTTATAGATGTTAAGTTCGTCTTTGTACTTGGCTTTGCTTATGTTGTCATACGTCTTGCGCCAGGTTCTTTCCTGGTTCCTACAGATCTGTTTTTGCTTTCTGAGGGTTTCTGAGTACCAAGGAGCTGAAGGCACTTTCCTGTTTTTCGATATGGTTTTTAGTGGGGCATGCATCTCCACCGCATTGCCTACCCAATTGAGAAACTGTCCCACTGCTTCAGTAGGGTCGGACTGAATGTTCGGGCAAGTGTTGGACAAGGACATCCTGAAGGTTTCGTAATCGATGTCCTTCCATACTCTGAATTTATTTTGGAAAGGGGTCTGTTTAGCGGGGTTGGTTCGTTTAATCGGTAACTGACACAGAATGGCATGGTGATCTGTCCATGTGAGAGGCAGAATTTTGGATACCTCCAACTCACTGATGTTGGAAAAAATGGCATCCAAGGTATGTCCAGCATCATGTGTTGGTGCTTTTATGTACTGGTTTAAATCCAATGTATAACATTCTGCTAGTAGAGCTTGTGTATCAGCCTCGTCTGTCTTGTCCAGATGGAAATTTATGTCTCCTAATGCCATAAAGGAGTCCTCGATGGCTAGAGGTTCCATCCAAGAAGTAAAGGCGGAAAGAAATTCTGCACGAGGTCCTGGTGGTCTATAGATAAGCACTCCCTTAAGGTTATGTGAAGCGTTCAGATTAATGGCAAAGTGCAGCGCCTCACATGCCGGCGATGGTACCGGGGAAATTCTAACTGGGAAAATATCCCGGGTAATGATTGCCAGGCCTCCTCCTCTTTTTCCCCCCTGTCTGTCCCGCCTAAACACCCTAAAGCCGTCTGGTACTGCTACCTGAAGATCGGGCTCAGATGTATCATCCATCCATGTTTCGGTCACAAATAGGATATCTATTGCGTGGTCCACAATTAGATCAGCGATATCCTGCCTATGCCTAGCCAGGGAGCGAGCGTTGATGAGGGAAATGGATATAGCAGTGTGTTTGGCGGTGCCATCAATCAGATGTTTGACTGTATTATTAATTAGGGGAATGATGGATTTACAGTTCCTACACCCAATTTCAGCTTGATCTGACAGCTCCTCTAAGTTGTGCTGGCTACAAGTCGTCGACTGTCCTGGATTTAACTTACGTATTTCTTCAGAGGAGTAAGCAATCCTTTCGATATCAAACGACATAGGGGGTATGGTGCTGGGCGCGTGTCCGGCGCGGACGGGCGCAGACGGGCTTGCCTCTGGCGCGCCTCCGGCGCGCCGCCGGCGCGCCCGCTGCGCCCGCCCGCTGCGCGGACGGGCCATGTTGTTGTTTTTATACATACTTTGGGCGGGGAGGGAGGAGGGTGGGAGGGGCGCCGAGCTCTCCGGCGAGCCTGCCCAATCTAAAATGGCTGCCAAAGTGGTGTTCAAAGCTTCCCTGCGCCTCGCTAGAGTGACGCTGTGGAAAGGGGGTGCCTCAGCGAAGTAGTCTCGCTGTAGGGGGTGTCAGGGATATTTAAAAACGCTCCCAATAAAATATGGTACAGTTTTTAAAATTATTATTAAACAATTAGCAAATCAATCGTTTTTAAAGCAGAGGTGCAAGAGAGGACAGTAAACCTCCGGCTTCCGCCTCAGAGGGAAACAGCAGTCATTAATCACACGAACCCGATTTACATCCTGTTAAATACCCAGGGAGGGCGGGAGGGGCGCCGAGCTCTCCGGCGAGCCTGCCCAATCTAAAATGGCTGCCAAAGTGGTGTTCAAAGCTTCCCTGCGCCTCGCTAGAGCGACGCTGTGGAAAGGGGATGCCTCAGCGAAGTAGTCTCGCTGTAGGGGGTGTCAGGGATATTTAAAAACGCTCCCAATAAAATATGGTACAGTTTTTAAAATTATTATTAAACAATTAGCAAATCAATCGTTTTTAAAGCAGAGGTGCAAGAGAGCACAGTAAACCTCCGGCTTCCGCCTCAGTGGGAAACAGCATTCATTAATCACACGAACCCGATTTACATCCTGTTAAATACCCAGGGAGGCCGGGGGGGCGCCGAGCTCTCCGGCGAGCCTGCCCAATCTAAAATGGCTGCCAAAGTGGTGATCAAAGCTTCCCTGCGCCTCGCTAGAGCGACGCTGTGGAAAGGGGGTGCCTCAGCGAAGTAGTCTCGCTGTAGGGGGTGTCAGGGATATTTAAAAACGCTCCCAATAAAATATGGTACAGTTTTTAAAATTATTATTAAACAATTAGCAAATCAATCGTTTTTAAAGCAGAGGTGCAAGAGAGCACAGTAAACCTCCGGCTTCCGCCTCAGAGGGAAACAGCAGTCATTAATCACACGAACCCGATTTACATCCTGTTAAATACCCAGGGAGGGCGGGAGGGGCGCCGAGCTCTCCGGCGAGCCTGCCCAATCTAAAATGGCTGCCAAAGTGGTGTTCAAAGCTTCCCTGCGCCTCGCTAGAGCGACGCTGTGGAAAGGGGGTGCCTCAGCGAAGTAGTCTCGCTGTAGGGGGTGTCAGGGATATTTAAAAACGCTCCCAATAAAATATGGTACAGTTTTAAAATTATTATTAAACAATTAGCAAATCAATGAAAGGAAAAAGAGATATGAGTATCCAAAAAGAAGTAACAATTGAAACAATCAAGGTAAAAACGCTTGGGGAGGTAAAATGGTTAAGAGGAATTAAAACACAGGCTAATATTAAAAGGTAAAAGACAAGAGGAGATGAGAGAACACATTATGGAGAACATAGATCACAGGGATCAAACAAGATGAACATATTTCAAGATCAGGAGAAATCAGGTGACTTTGGAAGTGTCCGTAGCGGCTGACGCTGATCCATGACGATGAAGAAATTCTTACAGAGCCTTTGGATCCTCAAAGGTAGTTGTTCTCTCCTGATAAGTAACTTTGAATAGGCACGGATGTAGTAGGCCATATCTAGCATTGAGCGCTCTCAATTGGGGACGCATGTCCAGAAATTGTTTCCTGCGGTCAGCTGTAATTTTGGCAACATCCTGTGACAAGTAGAGACAATATCCTTCCCAGATGATCTGTTTCTTGGCTTTGGCAGCAGAGAGGACCTGCAGAAGATCAGTGTATTGAAGGAACAACATTATGACTCAGCGAGGTTTGGAAGAGACTCTGGGGCCCAGGCGGTGTGCTCGTTGAATATTTATAGAAGCCAAGGAAGGAGCATCCAAGATTTTTGGCAGAAAGGATTGGAAGAACACAGTTGGATTAGACCCTTCTGTCAGCTCCGGAAGACCATAAAGGCGTAGGTTGTTCCTACGGTTCCTATTTTCCAACTCCTCCGTCTGTCTCTTGAGTTGTAGAATTTCAGCCTCAATGGTTGGGATACGAGATACAGAGCTCTGGATAGTTTCAGTGGATTGTTTGAGGAGTAAAACTCGAGAGTCCATGGTTTCCCATTTGTCCTGCATAGATTGTAGCGATTGCGCAGTTGATTCCATGAAGGGTCTGAGAGCCCGGAGTTCCTGCAGAATGAGATCCAATGAGGAGGAAGAAGAGCCATTGTCAGGAGATGGAGGATCCTTTTTAAGGCGTTTAGAAGAGGCCAAAGTGGTTGGAAGCTTACTGCCATTATAAGATTTTGGGGTCGCTCCCAAATGTGACTCCGGCTTAGAGTCAGAGTCCGAATGTGCAGGCCCCTTGGGAGGAGTGGCTAATTTCAAGTTGCGGAGTTTCCCCATGTAGAGGTGGCTGGTAGTAGAAACTTGATAGTGTGGTAGGTACCAATCACGTCAGGAGCAGAGAAACAGCCACAAAAAGATTTGCCAAGAAGACGTGGGAGATGCCTGAGTAGAGAATTACTGTAGGAGAAAGCGTTTCGGCAAAAAAGAGAGCCCAAAATGTAGTCTGAAGAGAAACACAGCGAGGATGATGAAAAGGGGCTGAGAAAAAAGTCAAGGAGAGATACTGCCATCAGGGGACCATAGCTGAAGACTTCAAAAATCAGCAGCAAGTGGAAGCCAGTGAAACATCAGCAGGAGACCAAACAGTGATGGAAAATTCAGTCAGTACAAGGACCCGCTACTACAATAAGGCAGATGAGGTAACTACATAATGAAAGGCAGTGTAGGAGATGCAGTTACTGAAAAACATGAGGCTGAGGCAGGAGCGCTGATCCAAATAGAAAATGGTGGTCGCAGGCTGGGGAGCAGTAATTCAGCATGAAATAAGGCAGAAGAAACATAAAATGTCCATTTGAATAGGAGCAGAGGGGCTCACCTCAGTTTATAATAATATTGAGGAAAACCGGCATCTCGGCAAAGACGGCAGTTGTGCAGTTCTCCTCGTCGGGTGAAAATCGCGGAGCTCCGCCGCAAAAGACAACATGGCGGACGGAGCCGCGCAGAGCCGATACAAGGCTGTAAAAACGGCAAGCAGAGCGAAGTGTGTGGAAATAAAGTCACCACCAGGGTCGCTCCATCGTGCGGTGAAGTTGAGGCATAGAATTAGCTGAAAGCAGCCATGCGGTGCAGCGAAAAGATGGTAGGCTTGAAGTCTGTCACGGGAGCTTCGCCGTCACACCACCATCTTGGCTGGCGCCTAGACCACGGCCCCCCAAGCATAACCCTTTTAAAGATTATTATTATCAGCCAGTAAAGACTTATCCTGCGGAGAGGTTTTCAAGGAAAAATACATCTAACCATAGTGGAAGTCCAACAGTGAAAAACTGCCATGTCGACGTTAAACAGATCACAACAGCATCTTAAGGAAAATATTATACATTAAGATCAATGGAATGGAGAACATAGAAAATGCTTCGTAGAGCAACCTCTTTCAAAGAAAACTTTTTAGCACATATTCCAAAACATTGATTGAGGTAATTTCCAAAGGGCCAGATAGAGGAAGGCCCAGAATCCCTTAGTTACTCTCGAGCTTTTCTGCACAGCAGTAAGCTAAAGTAATAATGCCTCTTGGAAGTTCTATTTAAGTTGTCTTTTCAATGGTCCATGTCAGCATAGACAATATTTCTATCACACAAGCCGAGTAGTTCAGCTTCAATCACTTCTACGAATACTTTTAAGAGTGTCAGAATTATGAACACAATATATTCAACTTTAAAAGGTGAGTATTTAAAGAAACACCCACAGCACTTTGCAAAGCTATTCGATATCATATGATGTAAGATCACTAGACAGGTTGAGTGAGAAAGGGGCTCCTGTTTATCCAGATGGAATGCTGCAATATTAATTGCACCACAGCGACATCATTGTGGCTATAAGACATTTAAATCTCTGTTATCTTTAATTGCAAATCTTGATAGCCCATGTATTGAAAGCAGAAAACTACTTTCATCCTATGTTATGGGAGTTTAACCCTTACATCCAGACACAAATACAGCTTCAAAATTAAAGGATAGGTTTCTGAACTTTTTTAACATGTTCTAAATAGGATTTCAGCTCAATCGCTTAACACACAGGAAAAAAGCTCACAGTCCTAGAGTTGTAGTTAAGTATTACAACTTTAATTAGGGAATCAATAAATCTCTTTGTTTTGATTTCCACGTTTCTCAGTACTTCCATTTTCTTCAAGTCAGTTTCATTGAATAAGGTGGTTATGCTCCTAGAAACATTACTTTGGCCATGATTGTATTTTCTCATAAATTTCAAGACCTCAACTACCTAACATTTAGGGGGGTAAGAAAGTGGGCCATTAGTAGGGCTGGGTGATAAATTCTGCTCCACTCGCGGAGATCGTTGGGTTTGGGCCACTTTGTGTTACACTTGTAACAAGGACTTATAGCAAACTTTTTGAGTTTGTTCTCGTTCGCGGCTAGCCAACGCTAAGTGTTATACTCCATATAGGTACCATAATATAGGCCTCCGTAAACTTGTTGTCTTTCACCTATATTCTCTCCCTACATTACACTTGTCACGGTTTACAGGGACTGACCTTTTACCTAGATATTACACTGCATTCAGAACGCTGGTTTTCCTTAGTTCGAAATCTCATACATTATATGCATGAGGATTCGTGGAAGCACATCTCCTGTATAAAATCTATGTTTAAATTTCATGCCCAATGTCATCCTGAGGCCAACATAGCAATACGGCACTGTAGGACCCCTGGGAGACCTATGGGTATACATACATCACATCTTGCTAAAATAGACAGAGGAGACTGAGACTTTCTAGCAGACACACTAACCAGAGACTCTGAGGTTCCTGCAAACACACACTCTAGCTCGCAGTGATCTAACATTCCTTGCAGGTGTTCAGCTCCAGACCAGTACATGGTCCCAGAGTCTCACACATCAGGTTATTAGGTTGACTAAATCCTAGAGGCTTTCCTGGCTTAACACCTACACCCATTCTGGGTATACGTAGGTACATCAAGTTAGAGAAGGCATCATAGGAGTACACATCTTTTTAACATCTGTTTTATATACTTGACTGTAGTCATGTTATAGTAAGATTATAAAACTATACCATTCTTTTACCTTTATAGTACTGTTAATCATTTATATATTATTCTGTCTAACGATTGTTGCAACGCATCTATTTTACACCAAAATAACAACTGCTCAATAAATGCTTATTGGAAATTCAAAGCCTGTTTTATTTGGTGTATCTCGTTGAGATAAACGAATTAAGCACGAGTGACTGAACAAAAGGTAATATATTGCTTCCACGGTCCTGAGGGATCAGAGTTGTCATGTTCGATGGTTGCCAGAAGCTATTCTCTCCTTGGTAAGAGGAGATTCTAGTGGTACTGTGAGCTAGTTGGTACAGAAGGGCCAACATGCCCGGTGGTGGTGATCAGAGTTCGTCTCACACCAATCCTACAGTGGATGTTGTCTATACGTGCAGATCCTGTATACTTTCCATAGGACCTACACAACATGGCACCACCAATGCTAGTTGGGTACTTATTTAACAGTAGAATCTGAGTAGTTCAGTCATGCTAGTGTTGTAAATCCCTACGCACAAAACAGCAGAGCCACATAAAAATCCTATTTAGTGACTTGTGGTTAATCAAGTTTGAAGGACACAACGTTCCTAAAACTGTGCAATACACCTAATCTTAGTTTCCTTGAAAAGTTCTTCTTCTCTAAAAACAATGACTAAAGATGCAGACAACGTGGAAAGAGTCGGGCAAAACTTGCACCTCAGATGAAGAAGAAATGCAGATGCAATTCACATTGCAGAAAATATTAGAAATGCAGTCACCCTGAAACTGCTTGCACATGGTCTAACAACTAGGGGTGGCATAGTAGCTTTTGTGATTGAGGCATACAAATCATACAGAACAGATGCATTTTATTCATGGGTTACATTCCCATCAGCAAATGCAAGGACAAAACATTTCACTTCTACAAAGAAGGTGCTGGACCAATGAAATACTGTCTATAGGAGGACATTGAGGTCCGTTCACATATCAGGAACACTTATACTGGTTTAAAGGTGGCCTTCCCCAAATAAGAGACAGAGTAAGACTCGGTCCACCTGGATGAGAAAGGACAACTTGGCCAATATTAGCAGCCTACACACCACATCCTGACATTGAAAACATGCCAGGACCAGAGTTACTCATACTTCACAAAGAATAAATAAAACCTTACAGAAACATGACGCAATTCATCATGAGGACACTTAGGGGTATATTCTCAAGAACGTGTGATAACCATCACAAAAGTAACTTAACACAACTGTCAACATCGCAGTCTATCCTGACCATCACCCACAAGAATTTCAAAGAACAGCGACCGTAGCAAAGGGCGATAGCGATCATCAACCACAAAAATTTCAAATAACAGCCACCGTAGCAAGACCTATCAGCTCAGATGTAATTCTGGGGCGCATATCCATGTCCAGCTTAAGAAGGATAAATAACACAATAAATAACACAATCTCCAAGGCCGAAGCAGCAATTCAACTCTTTAATTCGCCAACATTCAGAAAGGAAGACAAAATTGACCACTGGGAACAGTTCACGGACAAGCTTTTAGATTAATATGCACAAACAAAAAACACCTCCCAGAGAGCATAGGAGAATAATTAAATCTCAAAGAACCAGAGACAGCAGCTGAAATACACCAAAAAATCAATAAATACAACACTAGGCTGGCTAAGAAGATCCTCAGAGAACGCCACTGCACGAGCCTCCTTGAATAAGCAAAGGTAAAAATTAAAAAGTCTGTAATGGAACATCAACAGCAACCTTGAGAATGTATTTTGGCCACATCTTTTATACAACACAAACAGCAATAACAGCTCCCGCTTCTGGAGGATGGTGAACAGGATTCCAAACTTGTCTGGAAAACCTTAAAATAAATCTCTTTGTTGGAAGACTAAGCAACCTTCTAAAACAGATCGCTCGCCTGGATGACCCTTAACTCCTATAAAACACTGGCTCCACAACTGTATTTCAACCAGGGCTACTCGAAGTCCATAAAAATGAACTTTTTGAGGCACAGGATGGGAATCCTTCCATGCGCCCAGCACCTTCCACCATGGCAAAGGCCACTAGCACTCGAGTCGTGCAGGTTGTGCAACACCAAACGAGGCGACATACTACACTTAATCTGCTTATGCAAGGACCTGAGCCAAGCACGGAATCTGCTTTTTAAAGAACCCTTCAGAAAGAAAGGCATTAGGACCAGGGGACAAGCGGTGTTAGAATGCTTTAATCCAGGAAATACACAATTAAATTGCAGATTGGTCAAATTCCTTAAGCTGGCTGAACAAAAAATACCCAAGTTAGTGGAATCTGAACAAGGCCTGGGCCGCAGAATGCTAAAAAGCACATGCTCCTAACTAGACCACAAAAAGAAAGTACTGCCAGAAGCAGAGGGTTAACCCTCACAACAAGCGGAGATTACTGGACCAAAACAATCATGATGACCTGCAAAGAAATCAAGGGCCGGACTAAGCTGTAATTCATAGCAGCAAGACACTCAAAGTCCCTCGTAATGCTTACAACTAACTCGGACTTCAGACTGGAAAAGATAAAATTTTGTTTTAGCTAGATACACACACTGATGAATTTGATAATATATTTTTGTATTTTATGTAATAATATTGCAATGGTTTTAAGTAACTATGCAGGAAATAAAGAATCTGAATCTGAATCTGAATCAGTCTATCGCGGGTAAATGATGCAGTGTTAACTAAGTATTCACAACACAGCAGTACCATGCGATAGTCTCCAGATAACTCATCAAATGTGAAACACAAACACAAAACATACTTGCGATGAGGCCAATCAAAATACAAAAAGCAGCAAAAACCAGCAACAGGCCTGCAAAGCCCACACGTCTGGTGGGAAAATGTACCATAAAAGCAGAGTAAATAAACAGTGAGATGACAACGTACGAGCACAAACCCACAGCTGTGACGCAAAACAAATGACCATTGTCCAAATCAGATAGGCATTTCCCCACAAACAGCCACAATGTACATTTACATGTATTCAGTATGTAACCTGCACTAATGCGGAAACAAACTTGGAACACATGGAACACACTGTGAAACCGCATCTCCTCTTCACATTGCAGAGGCACAAACAACAGCTCCTGCACACCGACTTGCCATGTCCATGATCAAACAATAATGAAAGCATAGACCAATGTAGGACAGAGACTCTCCCTTACGTATATGTTGCCCATGTCATGGGACTTGAGTCACAGGGCGCAACCCTGCATCATGGCGACACATGTCAGAGCCCAAAAGAATCCCTGTTGTCACTTGTAGGCTACAAATGACAGCCAAAATGGAATAAATTGGGACACATGTGAAACGCCGAATAGTGGGATACTGTAACAACTGTGACACAGAGAAATGGAAGTTCGAATACGTGACACCCTAAACAGCCTCACACCCACCGTCTATTTACAAATTCCTAAATTGTCAGCACAACATGTCGCACCCACACTTGTCTGATTGAAGTGCCTGTATAGATGAGTGCAGGGAATGTTAATTGGAATGCATGTATTTGCACATGCTGTGCCTGTGGTCATTCATCATACTGTCCCATTACTGCTAAGGACCCTCACAATGTGATGTCAACAAGAGAAACATTTTTCAATGATGTAGTCCCTACGGGCTATTCCTGCTGCAGCTACAGTGGGGTGTGGTCAACCTGCCTCACCTTCATCATCATCGTCCGGTGCATCTACAACTCATATCCATGGGGTTTTGCTGCATGCACATATGTTGTAACGATCATCTTGCACACGAGGTCTGGGCTGTACAGGAGCCTTCCACCTGTGACATCCAGGCACCAGAAACGTGAATTCAACACACCAAATGAGCGCTCTACGATGTCCCTGGTGCGTTTGAGGGCCAAATTGTACTGCCTCTGGGCTTGTGTGTTAGTGGCTCGGCGGGGTGTCATCATCCAAGCACAGAGTGCATATTCCTGGTCACCTGTGACAGTGCAGAGAGACATGAGTCAAGACTACGTACTGCATGATGTGTTGGCAGGCTCACTGGTGCCTTGGTATGTGATATGTGTGCCTTAGTGATTCCTGTATGACATGTACTGTGTGTTGTAAATGAGCTGCATCAATGCTCCCTCCCCTGAGCACATTCACTAGTTTGCGCAGCCCGGTTGCATCACATGCAGCCCTATGGCACACCATTGTCATGCCTGTCTGCGCATGTCCACAAGCCTGACTTCGACACAGTGATGAGGCTGCAGAGAGTGTTGCCTGCCACATATGTAGGCCCATTGCAAGGACAGGGCTGACACAGATGCAGAGCACCTTCCTGGCTGAACTCAACATGCATTTGAGGGTACATCTTTGGCTCATGTTGCGCCAAACAGCGACACACACAACAGTTGGCATATGTGATCCCTGAACCTGAGCGGGCTTGCCCTCCCCATGTACCCCTTCAGTGGAGTACCCACACCTGGGACATGCCATATAGCAACATTGTCGATTTTGGGACGGGTGGCGGAGACACTACAACAGACACACGCTACAGTCACATCCTTGGCAAGGCCTACACTGAACCACACCAAGATCCACGTGTGGAGGACCCACTCCCCTACACCGTACCATTGTATGCCTGTCCACCGCACCTATGCTCACATGGAGGTACGACAAAGCTACATGTCCCAGGTCTATGCCACTGCCTGCGGTGACACGGTTGCGCATGCTGTACACAGCACTATGTAATGCGGAATGGCCCCGGTCGCTCATGCATATATAATGACCACACCGAGTGAGTTTGTGGAACTTGCTACGGGCACGTGATGCCGGCCGCTTTGATTGCCAGAGTCACATCTCCAGTGACACCAGTGCTGGATGGGTGTTGGGTAGTGTAAGCCTCCACTCAGGGGTTGGTTGGTGCTGACAAAAACCACAACAGTGAGCAGACAATCAGCAATACAAGGTACAAACAGCAAGAGTCCCTGACTTGTGCAGCACAGAGTTAGTGGCCCCGGATGCACAGTGGCTGGCACAGGCACACCGCCATGTGACTTGCGGTGCACTGAAGTAGAGCCACACGAGCTGAGCGTGTACTCATCGATGTCCAAGGGGTTATTTTGCGGAAGGTTGTGAGGGACAGTGGAAGGTGTCCTTCCAAGGCATGATACAGAGGGCAGAAGCAAGCAGAAACAGGCAAATGTCAGAGTTGAATGCTACAAACTGCTCTTTTCCATGTCAGTATCAGCTACATGAAGATGAAGACAACCCCAGCCCATGGGCTCAGACACCACCAACGTTCAACTAGAGATTGCCCATTTATTTCAGGACACACACTTAATGGCACCAGAGCTGGAAGGGGATGTAGTCTGTGATGAGGCTGTACAATGACATGGACTCTGCCATGTAGACAGCAAGACTCAGTTCAAATTGTGTGACCTACCCCACTGCACTGTGTGCCAGAGGCAGCGGTCAGCAGTGGCCCACAGCCACAGTGTGGTAGGCATGCGCTGCACAAAGTCAATGGTAAAAAAGGGGGTGGTGATGGACGGAGCATCTGAATCAATCAAACACTCACAACCAGTCAAAGGAACTGGGTTTGATCCATCACCGTTCTTTAGCCCCTCTCCCACCCCAGTTCAGACATGGCTATATGCAAATCAGTCTGACCCTGTGCCTCATGGAACAATCCAGCCCGAACTGCCAAGCCATGCCTTCCCTGGACGGGAAACAAGCTTCCAAGGACCGGTTTCTGGCATTCCAGCCTTCTTTAGCCCAGCTTGCTTGAATCCAGTGGCAAAGTGAGCAAGGGACTCACGTCTGAGCATACCCTGCCACACTTATGGCGACCAACGCAGTAAAAAAGGGGGTGGTGATGGATGGAGCATCTGAACCAATCAAACACTCACAACCAGTCAAAGGATCTGGGTTTGATCCATCACCGTTCTTTAGCCTACTCTGCCACCCCTGTTCGGGCTGGACTGTTCCCATGAGGCAAAAACCTTGCAAATTCACTGAAAAAACATAAGTTTCAGGCCTTATATAGTTAGGAATTAGCATTTAAAAAACCTTTCAAATTCACTGAAAAACCATAGGTTTCAGGCCTTATATAGTTAGGAATTAGCATTTAAAAAACCTTGCGAATTCACTGAAAAAAACATGGGTTTCAGGCCTTATATAGTTAGGAATTAGCATTTAAAAAACCTTTGAAATTCAAATTCATCATCCAGTGAATTTGGTTTGCTTCGTTATTTAAATATGCATTATATATATAGCAATTTACATTGAAGAATGAGTGGATATATATAAATATATATTTGGATGGAGGATTTAGTAGCAGTGTAATTGACTGTTTACTTGACCAATTTATAATGTCTCACTAAATATAGTGGATAGGGACTAAACTGTGTGAATATCTGTATCACTTTGTCAGTTGTTGTGTAAACTGATTCTACAGTTGGTTACTAGCTATGTGAAAGTCTATATTAGTTATTGATTAGTTAACTGAGTATTTGTATGGGAGTGTGAAAGTGTGTGTGGTTCGGTGGGTGGTGTGTGACTGTCCAAAGATGTGTGAATAGTTGATTCAGTAGGTAAATGAAGTTAAAACTACATGTTCTAACAGTTGTTTGGGTGAGTGAATATCTTTATGGGTGTGGTGATAAGCAAATATATTTCTCAAAGGTACAGGTCCAACAAACTAGAAAAATAAAAGGCAGTGTATGTGTCAGTTGTTGTATATTAATATGTATACATAAGACTCAATGATTGTGTGAGTGACTGTATGGATAACTGTATACTTGTAATAATGATTTTATAATTCACTAAGTATGACTTACTATCTAAATGAATAAAAGAAGTGGTGTTTGTATAAGTGTTTTGCTAAGTAAATATGCAAGTATGATCCATTGTTTGCATAAGTGAGTAGGATGACTTCATATGTGAATAGGATGCGTGCTGTTGTTTAATGTCGATATAGATGTATAAGTATTTTTGATAGTGTTCTATTGTTCATTGACAGCATGTATGAGTGACCAATGGTTGGTCCTCTGATCCCTTTATTAGGCCCCCATATACTTGAAATGGTCAACATCTCCCTGAGGACAGGCCAGGTCCCAGCAGATTGGAAAAAAGCAGTGGTGAACCCGATAAGAAAAAAGACATCATCTCCCTGGACAGATCTATCCAACCTACGTCCAATCTCTCTCCTACCCTACTTGGGCAAGATCACGGAGAAGCACGTGAACACCTATCTTTCCCAACATCTGGAAGCAACGGAAGGCCTGGACCATTCTCAATCTGGGTTCAGGCCAAACCACAGCACAGAATCAGCACTTCAAACAGTGACCAATAATATCAAAATGGCACTGGATGATGGTTGCTCTATGATTCTGGTGCTGCTGGATCTTTCCGCCACTTTTGATACGGTGTCTCACAAGGTGCTTCTCCACCGCCTAAAGGAGGTGGGAATAGAGGGAGAGGCGTTGGCATGGTTGGAGAGTTTTCTGTCCGGGCGTTCCCAAGAGGTTAGGCTGGGCTCCCATATATCCACCCATAGGGAGCTCAATAAGGGGGTGCAACAGGGCTCCTGTTTGAGCCCCACACTCTTCAACATATATGTGCCCCCCCTTGCCAACCTAGCAAGATCTTTCGGGTTCACCCCCGTGTCGTACGCTGACGACACCCAACTCCTTTTTCCCTTTAAAAATCTTACGCCTGCAGTAAAAAGAGCTTTTGCAGATGGCATGAGAGCCATTGCAAACTGGAAGTCAGCAAACTGTCTGCAGTGTAATGTCGGGAAAACCGAAGTTATGTTGTTCGGCCAAGCGATGACTCATTGGTCATCAGACTGGTGGCCTCAAGAACTGGGTCCTGTCCCCACCCCCAAAAGTAAGGTCAGAAACTTGGGAGTATTGTTTGACCAACAACTTACTTTCAAGGACCACGTCAATCTAGTAGCCGGCACCTGTTTCCGGGCAATAGGGATGTTAAGACGCGTCTTCCCCTATCTCCCAGATCACCACAGAAAAACTCTGGTGCAGGCGCTTGTTATCAGTAGGGTTGACTACTGCAATGGGTTGCTCCATGGAGCTAACGAGGAGCAACTCAAGAAATTGCAGGTTATTCAAAACACCGCCGCAAGGATTGTCCTAAATGTTCCACCCAGGACACCATCCTGCCCCCTACTGTCTCAGCTTCACTGGCTTCCAGTGAAGAAGCGAGTTCAATTCAAGACTCTCTGTACCATACACAAGAGCCTAACGGGGACAGGCCCTAAGTATTTCACTGACATCTTTCAGTCTTACATCCCAGGACGCTCTTTGCGTTCCAGCAACCAGCAACTACTTAAAATACCCAGAATCAAGAAAACTAGACAAGGTGGCCGTGCACTGGCCTATACCGGACCTACATTATGGAACTCACTACCACTTGAATTGAGGTCAATCGCTAACCATATGAAGTTCCGGAAAAATCTAAAAACTTATCTGTTTCCCAGCTATTAATGTCTTCCAATTCCCTGGACACAATTTTTACTCTCACTTCCATCTGCAGTTATAGCGCGGAGATACCCCTTCGGGGGTCTAGTCCGGCGCTCTATAAGCATATAAAATAAAATAAATAAATAAAAATCCATAGGTAAGTGATTAGATGTGTGTATATATCTATGAATCACTGAGTGGATTTTTAGATACTTGTATTGCTGTGACAATGGATTTAAATATGATACTCTGTATTTTACAAAGAATGATGAAAAATTGTAATAGTGTATGAAAAGGTGTATGTGATTGTCACGTGGATGATGTCATCAGTGATGTCATTTGAGATGTCATCAGTGATGTCACTGACCATGTCATGAATGATCTAATATGTGACATCATCAGCAGTGGATTGCGGGTGCGCGAAATATAGTTAGTACAACTAACTATATAGGAGCAATTTCAATGGTTTTGTATGAGTAAAATGTCCAACTAACTATAACACCACTAAAACTTATACTTTTTGAGTGAATTTCAAAGGTTTTTTAAAAACTAATACCTAACTATATAACTCCTGAAACCTATGGTTTTTTCATTGAATTTCAAAGGTTTTTTAAATGCTAATTCCTAACTATATAAGGCCTGAAACCTATGGTTTTTTCAATGAAATCGCAAGGTTTTTTAAATGCTAATTCCTAACTATATAAGGCCTGAAACCTATGGTTTTGTCAGTGAATTTCAAAGGTTTTTTAAATGCTAATTCTATTAGCGGATATCGTTTAAATATATAAATATCCTAGTGGGACCACCTGAGCAGCCCTAAGGGGTCAGGGTGTTTCTACCCTGCCCCCTTTTTGTGTTCTACACGTTTGTTTTTCTGCTTACTTGTGCCCAATTCCTAACTATATATGGCCTGAAACCTATGTTTTTTTCTGTGAATTTCAAAGGTTTTTTGAATGCTAATTCCTAACTATATAAGGCCTGAAACCTATGGATTTTTCAGTGAATTTGCAAGGTTTTTAAATGCTAATTCTATTACCAGATAACGTTTTTATATATTCAAACGTTTTTTTATGCTAATTCCTAACTATATAAGGCCTGAAACCTATGGTTTTTTCAGTGAATTTCAAAGGTTTTTTAAATGCTAATTCCTAACTATATAAGGCCTGAAACCTATGGTTTTTTCAGTGAATTCGCAAGGTTTTTTAAATGCTAATTCTATTAGCGGATAACGTTTAAATATATTAAATTCCTAGTGGGACCACCTGAGCAGCCCTAAGGGGTCAGGGTGTTTCTACCCTGCCCCCTTTTTGTGTTCTACACGTTTGTTTTTCTGCTTTCTTGTGCCTAATTCCTAACTATATATGGCCTGAAACCTATGTTTTTTTCAGTGAATTTCAAAGGTTTTTTGAATGCTAATTCCTAACTATATAAGGCCTGAAACCTATGTTTTTTTCAGTGAATTTGCAAGGTTTTTTAAATGCTAATTCTATTAGCGGATAACGTTTTTATATATTCAAACTTTTTTTAATGCTAATTCCTAACTATATAAGGCCTGAAACCTATCGTTTTTTCAGTGAATTTCAAAGGTTTTTTAAATGCTAATTCCTAACTATATAAGGCCTGAAACCTATAGTTTTTTCAGTGAATTCGCAAGGTTTTTTATATACTAATTCCTAACTATATAAGGCCTGAAACCTATGTTTTTTTCAGTAAATTCAAAGGTTTTTTAAATGCTAATTCCTAACTATATAAGGCCTGAAACCCATGTTTTTTTCAGTGAATTTCAAAGGTTTTTTAAATGCTAATTCTATTAGCGGATAACGTTTAAATATATTAATATCCTAGTGGGACCACCTGAGCAGCCCTAAGGGGTCTGGGTGTTTCTACCCAGCCCCCTTTTTGTGTTCTACATGTTTATTTTTCTGCTTTCTTGTGCCTCAGTCTACTAAGACCCAAGATGGATGCCAACACTTCCTGGTTAGAAGTGTTGACAGCCAATGAGCATGCAGCTTTCTCGGGAAGGCATGCTGATTGGCTGTCACTGTCTGTCAACACTAGCACAAGATAGATGGCAACACCTCCTGGTTAGAAGTATTGACAGCTAATGACCATGCAGCTTTCTCGGGAAGGCATGCTGATTGGCTGCCACTGTCAGTCAACACTCAAAACCAGGAAGTGTTGGCAGCCATCTTGTGCCTTGTTAGAACCAAGGCACAAGAAAGCAGTGAAACAGAGGTGTGAAACTCGCAAAGGGGCCAGAGTAGAATCACCCTGACCCGCTAGGCCTGCTCAGGGGGTCCCACAAAGACCCCAAAGGCAGAAAAAATATATATTTTTTTTTGTAAAAGTCGGGGTACGCGTACCGTGCGCGTCAGGTACGCGTACCCCGCGACTTTTTAAAAAAAAATAATATTTTTTTTTGCCTTGGGGGTCCTTTTGGGACCCCCTGAGCAGGTCTAGGGGGTCAGGGTGCTTCTACCCTGCCCCCTTTTTGAGTTCTACACATTTGTTTTTCTGCTTTCCTGTGCCTCAGTCTACCGAGGCACAAGATGGCTGCCAACAGTTTCTGTTTTGGAGTGTTGACCGACATTGTCAGCCAATCAGCATGTAGCTCGTGCACTAGAGGTACGCGTACCGTACGCTTACGAGCGCGTACCGTGCGAGCACGGGTAAGCTCACGGGTAAGCTGATATAGATATATAAATTTTTTTGAACCTAAATTACTCAAAATCCACTGGAGCGCATATTTTGAGACATAGCAAAGGCACATCGGGCTACCAGTCCCTACAATTTTGCCAAGTTTGGTGGAAATCCATTTAGCCGTTCGAGCTAAAAGTGAGTCCGACCGCCCTATGGAAATTAACATGGGAAAAACACATTTTGGGACCCCCTTTTATCTCGGCCCCCGCTTGACGAATCGCCCCCAAACTTTCAGGAAAGGACCAGAGCGCCGCGAGGCAAAGTTAACGAAAAATTCAGGAAGATTCCTCAACCGGCGCCAAAGTTATTCCCAATAGAATGTTGCAATTTCCCTATGGAAAACAATCCTAATTATATAATACTGGCGGTCGCCAGTAGGTAGTTATTAACCCTGAGAGCTCAGTGAGGAGGGAGTTGCTATGGTAACAGGTAGAAAAGGCTGAGGGGGGGAAGGGTGTTGGTTTGAAAATAGAGAGGGAAGAGTTTTGATTGGTTACCATGTGCAATATGTGTGTAGAATTAGAGGTTCTCTGTGCCATTCATGGTTGCAGTGCCTGGAGCACATACCTTTTGCTCTACTAAAGAAATATTGGTGTGTGTGTCTGACACTGTTCTCAATCTCCTAAAGCATTTGTAAAGGTGAGTAATGATTCATTTAATATACATAGAGACTTGTATACTCTATGGAGAAGATTTGTAAGCAAATTGTGGTTTTTTAATGTTGCTTTGTGTCATGCTTTTTGATAATGCTTGGTAAAAAGTTTTTACTGCATAGAGAAATTGTATTTTGTAAAATTGTGAAGTTTCAGTAGTGACATGGAATTCTTGTACATAGGACCTGTGCTGTGTTTCTTAAATGTGATGTCAAAAACGATTTGGGGGAAAATGAATGGCTTTTACATTTTTGAGTAGGAATAAATAGTGTCTGCATGCTTAAATAAATAAATTGACCTTTTCACAATGATGTTACCTGTGTAAACTCAGTGTAGGAAGCAGATTGAGTTTCTTTGCATAGAGGAATTGTATTTTGTAAAATAGTGAGGATTCAGTAATGCCATGGAATGCTTGTACATAGGACTAGTGCTGTGTTTCTTAAATGTGAAGTCAAAAACGATTTTGGGGAAAATGAATGGCTTTTAGATTTTTGAGAAGGAATAAAGAGTGTCTGCATTATTAAATACATATATTTCAACATTTCACAATAATGTCACCTGTGTTACCTCAGATTAGGAAGTAGATTGTGCAGTTGGGGTGAGGCATGTCCAGAGGGACAGAGGAGGTGAGGTCTGTGTTCAAGACTGTAGTGAGAGAGAGGCCTTTCCTGGGAAGCATAGGTGGCGAGGCCTGTGTGTAAGAGTGCAGTTGACTAGACTTCATGAAGCCTATCCACTACTGCACTCTTAGACACAGGTCTCATCTTCTTTGTACCTGTGGACAGAGCTGTCTTCCACTACACTCTTCAATACAGGCCTCACCTCTTCTGCACCCCTGGAGAATCCTCACCTGATCTGTAACCCTGAATAGACTGTTTACTTTTTGTCATTGCTTTGTTGTTTGGTAATAGTGATCTATAATGTGCTATTTTTTTTAACACAGATTGAAATCAAGATTTCAAGAGTAAGCAAAGATGCCCTCGAGGCAAAGGAGAAGAAAACATGATTACCGCAGAAAAACAAAAACAGCAACTGAATTACAGCACTCTCCCACAACAAATACTTCAAAAAACAGGAACAAAGCTCCTGGTAAGACAACTAAGTCTTTCTTACGGAACATATGTAGATAAAAAAAAAATGTTGGAGAGCAAGTAGAAAAAGAGAATGAGAGAGTAAATTTGAAAAGGAAGGAGAGACCCTAAAAAAATTCTGCAACTGGAGCAGGAGAGAATAATATGTATAGGAATAGAAGGCAGAATCAGTTTAGAGACAATCGTAAACGAATGTTTCGCAATAGGGTGGTTTTAAATTTGTTAAAAAACATTAGGAAAGGTAAACAGAGAGCTGCTTTTTATAAGAAAAAGAAACGTGTAGAGAAGATTGTTGATCAGGCTTTTGAAGTTAAGAATAAAGTATTTATTTTAATAATCAATAGAATTAGGACACTTAACAAGACAATTGATGTTTTCAAATCAAACTGTAGATGGAAAAGCGTAATTAATCGGACTCATTTTTGTAAAGTTTTTTCAGGAGAATGGATGCATAGTTCAAGTTGTGAGCCATTATTTAATGAGGAGAGTTACTTCCAGTTGAATGATTTAGTGCATTCAGTTGACACCAGTGGTCGAGCGTATGAAGTGAAAGACGGTTGTCCGATATAAAAAGAGAAACTTGTGCCTAGAGAACCAGAAGAGGTGTTAACTGATGAAGTTTTAGGGAGACATACTAAGGGTCCAGTGTACACTTGGAAGTGTAGTCGTATTTGTAGTGTGCGACAGGAATCAATTGATTTGTTTTGTAATTTCTTACGTACATATAGTAAGAAAAGTCTAAAGCATAAAGTGAAGTTGTTGCAAGACTTAGATCCTTGCAGAGTGAGAGAAAACACAGGTTTGCAAGGGCATTCACTGGCTTGTCTTTCTAGAAAAGTCTGTCAGTGTGTTTTTCATCATTTTAGGATGTTAGCAGTGCATTATACCAAAATGAGGAAATTAGTGAGAATGTTGTATTATGCAAAAAGTCCAGCACTTAAGCTTAAACAATTAAACAGTGCTCTTTTGCATGGAACTGAATTAGATGTGAAGAAGATTGGTGAAGAAATTGAGATTTGTTATTTTGGTGAAAAAGAGGACAGTGTAGAAATTGACACAGCAATTCAAGGTAATGTGGAAGACAATGTACAGATTTCAAGTACAGAAAAGTTTGAGCAGGAAATTACCAGGTTTAAAGTTAAATCAAGTGAAAGGCCGAATTTTACTTGTGTGTGTTGTCGACGAAGTCATTATAAACATCAAACTAGATTAGTTGATTTATACGTAAAAAGTGAAAAGATGAATAATTATGAGTGGAAGGATTTTGCAGCTTATTTGTGGGTGGAGAAATGTTTTGATTTGAGTTCTGATCAGCGTATTTGTAAATATTGTTATGATAAATTAAATCAAAACAGAATGCCTGCTAGAGCTGTTCATAATAATCTGGAGTTGGTAGACATTCCCCGTGAATTGATGGATTTAAATACATATGAGTCAATTTTGATTCAATGTGTCCATCCTTTTCAGGCAATTGTTCGCATGGAGCCTAAGATAGGGAAATTGCCTCCTACAGATTTGCAAAGAGGATTAAAGGGAAGAGTTGTTTATTTGCCTCTAGATTTAAAAAAAAAATATTGATACAATTGGTATAGAAAAAGTAGAAGAGGAACCTTTAGTTATTCTAGTTAATGGGGTTCCGACAAAGAGTAAGAAAATCTGGCAAGATTTAGTGGATGTTAGGAAAGTCAAAAAGGCAACTTTGTATTTAGTCAAAAACAATGAGTATTACAAAGATGTATGTGTTGCAGCAGAGGAAACAGCTGCAGATAAAGACAGTGATTGTTCACGCGGCCAAATTGAAAAAGTTGATGTGTCTAGAAGTGAAGAAATATATGAACATTATACTGTTCATCCTTTGCATTCCAAAGAAGTAATGGGGAATGCAATTGAATTGTTTCAAATGAACGCAGCAAAAGGAAGTCCCATTAGTGTATGGGAAGAAAGTTTGGAAGCTCGTTGTTTTCCACAGCTATTTCCAACAGGTCGAGGTGGACGATATGACGATTGACCACTTCAAATTCCTGCATCTGAATATCGAACTGTAAGATTATATGCTGAAGATCCAAGGTTTCGTCAATGCATTCCCTATTTGTTTCATTTACTGTATGAAAGTGACTTGTCTGGGCTTTCTTATGCAGTAAACCATATACTGAAAAGTGGAGCACATCTGCAAAATGTTTCGGCTAGGGACTTTATGGAGAAAGTGAATCTGCAAGATAATATTTTGGAATCTCATTTAATCAATCTCATGGCATGTCAGCGTGGTACAAACGAGTATTTGTACCATCGTCATGGGGAATTGAAATGTATGCTAAGGAACTCCTACATGGTTCCCCACTCTTAGCTGTGCCGAGTATGCATGGGACGACTTACTTCAATTTCTACGAGAGGCAAATGCAAATATACAAAATATAGAATTCAAAACACCTGGAGAACTGTGTTCTTTGGATGCATGCAGATATTTCAATCATAGATTTGAAGCTATGATGTCTTTTATTACCAACAAAAAAAATCCTCCCCTTGGAGAGGTTTTGGATTTCTTTTGGAGAAAGGAGTATCAAGCGAGAGGTGCTCCTCACATACATATGTTGTTGTGGATTAAAGATGCACCCAAATTTGGAACAGATTCAGATGAGACAGTGATGAGCTTCATTGAAGAGTATTCAACATGTGCTGTTCCGAAAACTACCGAAGAAAACAGTTTAAGGCAACAAGTTTTACGCTTTCAATCCCATCGTTGTGGAAAGTACTGTCGTCGAAAATTCAGAAACAAGGACAAGTTCTACACAAAATGTCGTTTCGGCTTTCCACGACCAGTGATTTCTAAAGGAAGAGTAAATAATTTGATGTCTTCTCTGCGACATACTGTGACGAGGAAATCACCAAAAAATACATACAATTTAAAAAGAAACAAAGAGTCCAAGTACATCAACGACTACAACCCAGTGATGCTGTCCATGTGGAATGCTAACATGGATATTCAGTTCGTTGCTGACAACTCTATTGCTGTGGCTCGATATTTGACGTCTTACATCACAAAAAAAGAAAAGACAGAACTGAAGGAAATGTGGGAGGATATTTCACATGAAAAGAGTCTAAGCAAGAAATTATACAGTTACAGTCTGAAGATGTTGTCGCATCGAGAAATTGGAGCATATGAATGTTCTGATCGATTGTCGTCAGCAAGTCTCTATGCAAAATCTAGAACCATCATTTGGGTGAGTCTAGGTCTTGCTGCAACACAAAATCGAGTTTTGAAATCTGTACAAGAAATAGAGTATTTGGTGGAGAAAGAACCAGAAAGTACAGATATTTTGAAGACAAACATGTTGGATACATAATATCCAAATAGAAGTAGTCATCTTGAGAACAGTTGTTTGTATGAAGTTCTGCAAAACTATATTTATAAGAGAACCATCAGAGAAGATATTAACAATGGAATATGTGCTATCATTGGGTGGGAAGGATGTCTAGTGAGACAGAAAAAAGGCCATTTGATTAATCATCAAAAATTGAGTTGCGAAAATCCAGAGAAAAGGGAATTTTACTATTTAGCTCTTTTTGCAACTCTTTAAGCCATGGCGTACAGAAGAGGAACTACTTGGATATTTTCTCTGTTACGAAGATTGTTTTAATGCAACCAAGGATACCATAGAATGTCCTGTTTTTCCAAATTATCTGCAAATGTTGAACGAAGAAATAGAGCAAGAAGCCACAATTGCTGCAGAGACAGTTCTCAAGACAGTCAGAGTTCTGCTTCATTGAGTCAGGATCCACTTGGAGGACCAATTATTCAAAATGAAGCTGCCACTGCCATGGATGAGGTGGAAAGAGCTATGGAACAAGCTCAAGATGATGTAGTTAACTTAGAAGATTTGGTGAAACAACTAAACCTTGAGGAGAAACAGATATATGACGAAGTCACAGATCAGGTTGAACATGGATTCACTCATGAGAAAAAAGAGTGCTCATGTACATCTTTTAAACCAGTCCAACTGTACGTGAGTGGAGAAGCGGGAACTGGAAAAAGTTTTCTGATTAAAGCAATTGCAACTTATCTGCAGAAAAGGACTGAATCACCGCTGTCTTGTGTTTTTACCGCTCCAACTGGGCTGGCTGCACATAACATTAAAGGGATTACTTTACATCGTTTACTGATGCTGCCAGTGGAACATGATAACAAATTGCAATATCACAAGCTATCTGGAGATGCGTGTTCCGAAGTTTCGAGAGTCCTGAAGAAAATGAAACTTCTTATCATTGATGAAGTAAGCATGGTTTCAAATATAATGCTTGCTTTTGTGCATTTGAGAATGCAAGAAATTCTTAGAACAGACTATGAGTCTTATTTGGAGGAAAACATATTATTGTTTTTGAAGATCTTCTGCAGTTGACTCCAGTGAAAGGACAACCTGTGTTCAAAATGCTCACGCATGAAGATACCAGGAAGTGCCTAGGGAGCATTGGAAACGTTAATATATGGTTAAACTTCAAATATGCAGAACTGCTTCAAAATATGCGGCAGGCAAAGGATGAAGATTATAAAAATATTTTACAAGATGTAAGAATCGGAAAAGTAAGTCAGCAAGGGAAAGAAGCTTTACATGGACGATTATTTTCAAATTTGTACCCAAATGAAAACATTCTTCCAGGGAATATTTTTAAGAAAATTAACGAGAAGAAATCTGGCATATGTTTGATGCCAACTCTGAAAGAATGTTCCTTGTTCAACAACAAAATGTTAAAGTTCGAAAATGAAGAGATAGTGATACTGGAAGCTATAGATAAAATGGAACATATGGGAGCAACAATTATTTTGTCTGAAAATTTGAAATCAAAATTGGATTAATTAGAGAAGACTACATCTAAAACTGCTGGTTTTGAAAAGACTCTGAATGTGTGTTTGAATTGTCGTATCATTTTGAGAAGGAATTTAAATGTTGAAAGAGGTCAGGTAAATGGAGCAATGGGTCATGTTGTTGGTTTTGTGAATTACAAAAATAGAGATGGAATTGAAATTTTTAAAATTAAATTTGATGGCATTGATGAAATAGAACAAATTTGTCGTTGTTCAGCTAGATTTTTGCTTGTGAAAGACTTATATGTTCGCCGAAAACAGTTTCCTATTTGTTTGGCATATGCGGGGACAATTCATAAATCTCAAGGTTTAAGTGTAGATAGCGCTTTGGTGAACATTGGAAGTTCTGTGTTTAAAGAGGGTATGGCAAATGTGGCATTATCACGAGTCAGAACTTTATCAGGATTGTACTTGATTGAGTGTGATGAAACAAAGATTTGTGCAGATCTACATGTGTTAAAGAATACAATAGGTTAAGAAGAGAGTATGCTCCACATTTGCCTCAATATCCTCTGATTGAAAAACGTGTGGTAGGCCGAAAAAGAAGAAATGAGAGTAATTGCAGTGAGGTAGTAGCAAAAAGACAAAAATTAGATGAAACTGTAATTGTAAGCAGAAGGAAAAAGGATTCTGTTGAAGATGTTGTTGGATTTCAGTTTGAAAACAGTTCTGGTGTCAACTGCTATGCTAATGTAGTGGTTAATGTTGTTTTTTTTCTTCAAAATATACAAGAACAGATTGTTGAAAATCGGGATCAAAGATTCTGTTGTTTGTTGAATTCCGTGTTTGAGAAATATACCAGTGATAGAGCAAAAAAAGAAAGTGTTTCAGAAATTCGAAATCTTCTAGACATATGTTCTGGTGAAAATTAATGTTCACAGAATATTCAGCAGGATTGTCAGGAATTTTTAATGTATATGTTTGATGTATTGGAAGATGAAGGTGTAGATATAAAAAGCCTTTCTTATCAATGGCAGCATGACTGCGACAACTGTACTTTATCAAGTACTACTAGAACACACACTGAAAGATTAATATATTTGACTTTACCAGACTGCAAATCAGTGCCTTTTAATAATCTAGTTAAAGCAGCGGATCACAATATGGTGTGTACCCAATGTAAGTCTACAATGCTGTCCACATTATTTCTACAAAATTATGGTCAGTATGTCCTTTTAATGTTCCAACGATGTAGACCTGATGGAACTAAATTGACAACTTCTATTAAAAATTTCGTGGCTTCTCAGTTATCAATATCAGGAAGAACCTTTGCAATTGTAGCTATTATTTTTCATGACGGTCCTTCTACAACATCAGGGCATTACACATGCTATTTTATAAAGTTGTAAAGGTTGGACCCAATGTAACAACACTCATTTGACATTCAAACAACGTTTGCCTTTTGGCTTAAAAAATTCATACCTAGTGTTTTTACAACCAAAATTTAGGTAAAGGTAATTGGCCTATGAAGACGGGAGCAGTTAATGAAGGTTATTTTGCTGTTTTAAAAATATATTCTGAGTAAAAGTGATCCAGGTAATATAAAAAATTGACTTGTCATATAGGTACTGTAAGTGAATCCCATAGTAAGTGATATTAGTATTATACAAAATGGTGAACATGAGTGAATCAGAGATGGTTTTACAAATACTTAAATATTGTGAAAATGTTGTAGAGCCTTTCTTTCAGAACGTCGGAAAAAAGGTAATTTCAGAGTTTCTTAGAATTAATTTGAAAATATATTCATACATCTGACACTATTTGGCCAAAAGGAAAGGTACAGGAATGAGTAAAGAGTCATGACTGGAAAAAAGGAGTATATGAAAATAATGAAAATATTTCAGATGTTCTTGTAGCTTTTCTTCTAGAAAGTCAATGAAATGGATTTTTTAGTGAACAGCAGAGTACTTTGCAACGAGAAAAGAACCTCCATGATATACTATTTGGCCTCAAGGAAAAGTAAGTCAATCAAAGAATAATGTACATTTGTCATTTATCAGTATTTAAGGTTTTTTTTTAAAACACAATCTTTTAGATTGTGTTTTTTTTCCTGCTGTCATATGATGAGTAATTTGAACTCACTGTTTTAAGTAAAATTCAATATATTCTGAGAACAGCAAAAATAAACTATGGAACATGTTGTACAAGTTATTCTATACTTTGGAATGTGTAAATTAAATTGTATTCCCATTCTCTGACACTCACTTTCCTTTTTCCTTTCTCTTTCAGCTCTCTTTACTCACTTACACTGCCTTTCTCTCACTCTGTTTCACACCCATTCGTTTACTCCACTTCTTTCACAACCCCTCATTCTCATTTCAACTGTCTGCATCCCCTCTCTCCCTTGCATAACTATTCAGCTTTCAGTCTCTCTGCTTTACTTCCCTTTTCCGTCTTTTCCTCCTTTGCTCTTTTAGTAATTCCTCTTTACTCACTGAGCAGTATTGTCGCACTCTATCACTATAACTCACCCACTCTCCCTCGCTTATCTTTGTTTGCTCCTTTCTTTTGACCTCTTCTCTCTATTTTTCGTTTACTACCTCTATGTCCTCAGTGCCTCACTCTCCTTGTGTTATTGTCACTTGTGTTTATCTACCTTGTATCATTTCTTTTACAACAGCTTCACTGCTCCTCTCTCATCGTTCTTCATCCCATTTCTTTTACTCTGGTTCCATTACTATCCCTCATTTCCTTTCGTTCAATGTCCTTCTCTTTGCTTTCATCACCAAATTAATTTCTCTCAGTACCACTGTTTTAGTCGTCTTCTCCTCTCTTTCCTTTTTTTGCTCCCTTACTCATTTCCTTTTCTCACTCATTGTACTCCACCTCACTCAGTTTTTCTCTTAGTGTGTCTGTCTACTAACTTCCTCACTCCATTTCCCTCAATCGTTGTATATTATCCTCTCTCCCTTAATCCCTTCATTTTGACTGTTATTCACTTACTCTCAGTTATCTTCTATTTTTCAATCTTCTAAATGCATCCTTATTAGACTCTGTTACTTACTAATGTTTCCTGACTTAGTTTTGCTAACTCACATTGTTTTAGTATCTTTCTTACCTTCAGTTCATATCTCTGTTCTTCTCTTCCTCTGTGTCAGTGAATCTATATGCCTTACTCTTAGTAATTTGCTCTCATTCTATTTCTTGTTTTCTCTTTTTATCCTTCTACCTTACTTTATTTCCCTTTCTGTGTCCTTCACTCTTACTTTATTTCTATATACACTGTTATGATTTTTAACCTCTTCATTTGTATCTTTTAATTTAAAATACACATTTTACTAATTATAACTTATTTTTTCTTCTCTCTTTCACAGATACAAAGCGTAGTAAAAAAATGTAATTAAAGTTACATTTATTATATGGTAAGTATGACTATAAAAATGTATTTTGTTATCACCCTTTGCTTTAAGCTTACTAATATTTTCTTAACCAACCTCACTCCTGTGTCTTTATTCTGGTTCCCTCATTTATTCTTATTCTCCATGTTTACTCCAATTTCCCCTCTCATATTCAACTTCTTTCAATCCCTATTCTTTACTTCACTTACCCTCTGTTCCCTTCCTTTCTTCACTCATTTTGATTTTCTTAATTAATTACCTTACTCCTACACACACACCTCATCCCCCCTCAACACATACACACACCTCTAACATACACCCCACACACACACCACACACACACCTCATACACACAAATAATCCCCCCACACACACTCTTCACATACACACACACATTCCATACACACACATACATTGCACACATATGCACCCCACACCCATACACTGCTCACACATACTTCACACACCCTCACCTTCACGCACACCAAAACACCCCACACAGCCACACCCACAGACACACCTTACACACCCACACCCAGACCTACACCCACTAACTCCCTATAAGTCACACACACTGCATTACTTATCTTTCTTTGCTGTTTCACTCAAACCCATTCAGGTACTGTTTCCTTTACTCTCTTTGTCCTTTCTCTTTGTCACTCCCCATGTCTTATCCTAATTCAATTTTTCACCCTCTTTCACCCCTCTTTACTTATACTAACTGGTCTTTTCTTACCCTCCCTCGCCGTTCTTCATTTATCCCAGTTACGCCACTACCCTTCATTCTCAATTTTTTTCTGTTCTTTCTTTTTCTTTCAACACCCACTCACATTCTCCCACTATCTCTACTTTAGTCTTCTTCCTCTCTCTTCCCTTCTTTCGCTCCTTGAGTCATTTTACTTTTCTCACTTTCACCCTATTACACCTTCTCTGTTTTTTACTATGTAATAAACAATCCCTCTGTGTTCATCCTGTAGCTCTCTTTCTCTTAACATTACTCTCTTTGTGTTCTTCCCTCATGCTAACTCCTTCATAAAAAAAAAAAAATCTATTTTTTTGGGGGGCGCGCCCCGGTACGCGTACCCTAAGAAAAAAAAATATAGGTTTATTTTTATAAATGAAAGGTAGTTCTAAAAAGAACTGTTTTTTTCTTCTTTTTGTTGTTTTATATTTTTTTAAATGTTTTTTTGAACATTTTGTACTTTTTTTGGCTTTTCAAAACTGTTTTAAATGATTGTATAGATGGTTGCAAAGTTGAAATTTCCATTTGTTTGCACCATTAGTCACTCTTATGTTGTTATTACAAGTATCTTTGAGGGGTAGAGGAGTGACATAGCGACCCTAACTCTCCTATTGTTTACATATAATTTTAAATATTGTCCTTGATCCAGATTTTCTAGGATATAGGATACCATCCTTCATCATTTAGTTTAGGATTACTAAACTCTTGATTGATTTGTAATCCAACTGAACTTCACATGTGTACTTTTTATGTTATTGATCCTTTATTTGGGCTATTTCTTTTAATTAACTATTAAAAATGTTACCCCTCTGCAGACAAGTTGAAGTGAAATGCCTCCCTGCCAAGTTGTTACCGTTTGCCTGCGGGTATGGATTTTTAATATTGTAAAAATAGTTTTCAACAGTTTTTCCCTTTCTAATTCAAACTTTAGACACACACAGAGAATATGCGCTAAAGGATCTTTCTTTTATTTACACACCGACATTCTTGATTTTAAAACTGATATTTCCAATTGGGAGCAAGATCTTTATTTTCCCACATGCCGAAATGGAATTGCGTGAACTGTTGTTTTATGTTCTGAGATAAATTAGCTGAAAGGTATTCATGTGGCTGCCTCTTTTTGTAGGAATTGATCACTGTCTAGGCGTGGCGTCTTCTTGTGAGCATATTCTTGTCAGTTGTATAAGATGAAATGTTGCCTGTGGCTTAAATTGCCTGATAAAAGGCTGCTTTTCCTATACTTGCCATCCAAACATTATGCACGCCTAGTTCCCCTATTGCCTGCATTAAGTAAGCTCCCCAGGATCCTTTTGTATTGATCAGTTTTTGTTCTTCTATTTCCTGCCAGCACAAGTTATCAATAGTTTCTCTTTTTTTTTTCTCCTCATACGCCAAAAAAGATATTCTCAGAGTAAGTAGTTCCATCCACCCCCTGCACTGTGGCAGGGGGACCCCTTCTTATGCTCTGAAGATCTTTATGGATGCTCTTTCTGCAGAAACCCGTATAGATTCAATTCAGTTCTTCCAACTTTCCAGGCCCTTGAACTGATCTTAGGGTGACCCACTCTGCAAAGAGGCATAATCATTGGACAAAGTCGTTCACAACCTATCCAGCCAATTAATACATGGGATACAGAAATGCTTGCTTCTCTTCCAAACTACCTTATCCAATCTGAGTATATGCCTGATTGCTCTGATCCAATCTAGATATAGTGGTGCAGTAGCACTCACCAAAAGTTTACATATCTCTCTACGAGCAAGGATAATTAAATACAGAGATAATGTATTAATGTCTTGAGGAAATTCCTCATAATTAGAAACAATTCCAAAGAAAACTAATGATACACCAACCTGTATATCATAATTGAAGATCTCTTTCATATCTTCTTCTATTTCAGACCAAAAATTCATTAGCACAGGGCAAGTTAAAAACATGTGAAGGTTGTCTGCCTTTTCCTGGTTACACTTTGGACAGCATGGAGTAGGCTCCTTAGAAAATTTAGCCAACCTGGCCAGGGACCAATATACTCTATAAAGAGAAAACAAATGATTTCGCTTTAAATTGGCAGGTGATACTGTAACATGAAGTAAATCAAAGGATACTTGCCATAAATTCTGCAAGTCAACATCCGGAACGTGATCCCTCCAAAGTTGTACCGGGAGACAACGCTCTCCGTCTTCTCCTTCCAGGATTGTCCAGTAAAGCACTGATGTTTTTATTTTCCTTACTTTCTTCAATAAGAGTTCCTCCAGAGCTGAAGTAGCGCCAATTTCCACTGCCATCGCCTGGGCCCAACTTTTAATTTGTAGATATTTAAATTTGTATAGATTGTTATCCGTAAGAAATCTCCTTCCAACTAAGGAGGGCCCCTTCCGGCATTAATTGGCCCCAAGATTTAATATTTGCTATCCGAAGAGGAATGGTCAGTGAATCTTTAGTCCATTCTGGAGAACCTGGTGAGTCCCAAATTGGAGCCATCGCAGAGTAATATGAGATATTTAGTACCCTTCTTACTCTGGCCCACACATATGCCATATCTCTAAGGACCTTTAAACACACCTTCTTAAAAAAACGCGAATCACCAAACAAAAATCCCTGAGTACCTCCCTGGATCTCAGATAACATAGTCTGAAACATAAAGTCTGTTTCTGTCCCTGCTGGGGAATCAAATAACCTTATTCCCGCCTTAATTAATAAAGTCCAGGCATATATTCCCAGATCTGGAGCACAAAGCCCTCCTTTGCCTTTTCTTCTCCGGAGCTTCTTCCATGCAATCCTTATACCCTTTGAAGCCCAGATGAATGAGTTCCATTTAGCTTGGATGTTACTTAATCTGGTTTCCTTAAAAGCAAGTGGGATGTTTTGAAATATGAAGATTATTTTAGGTAATAACATCATTTTAATAATATTGACTCTTCCAATTAAAGTCAGAGGAAAGAGTATCCAGCTTTTTAAAGATTCTGCAAATTCCCTCTCAACATTTGCTAGATTTTTGTCGGCCAATTGGTGTATGTCCTGCATAATTTGTACTCAAAATATATGATTTGCTGTTTTAAAATTGGGATTGGAGTTAGAGGTGTAATGTTCAAGCACATGCATTCTGATTTAGACTGATTAATCTGATATCCAGAGATTTGACCGAACTGCTCTGCTGTACTATAAATAAGAGGAATTGCCTTAATAGGGTCTGATGTATATAACATCAAATCATCCGCATATAGAGAGACTTTTTTCTCCCAGTTATTATGTTTGAATGGAAGAATATTCTGATCGTGTCTGATATTTTCAGCGAATGATTCAATATAGAGATCAAAGAGCAGGGGTGAGAGAGGACACCCCTGTCTTGTGCCTCTTTTAATTTTTATGAGTAATGATAGACTTCCATTTATTAAAATTCTAGCTGTTGGAGCTTGGTAGAATGCGGCTATAGATCTACAAAAATTCCTACCCAAGTTAGACCTTTCTAAGACTTTAGCCAGAAATTCACAATTAACGGAGTCAAAAGCCTTAGTGGCATCTAATGTAATAACCGCCAGTGGAATTTTGTGGAGAGAGGAAACATCAATTGCACCGACTAGAGCTTGAGTAAGGTCTTGTATAGAGCGTCCTCTAACAAATACATTTTGATCTAAATGTAGTAGACTACCTGCTACCCCATTCAATCTCTCTGCCAATATTTTAGCCATAAGCTTATAATCTGAGTTAAGCAGAGAGATTGGTCTATATGAATCGCACTGTGATAGAGGCTTCAGTGGTTTAGGGATCAGAACAACTATAGCTTCGTTCCAGGAAGCAGGGATTTTACCACCTTCCTCAAATATAAATGTAAAAAGCTTCTGAAGAACTGGTGTTATTACCGGAGCTAGGACTTTGTAAATCTCAGAAGGCAGCCCGTCTGGACCCGGGGCCTTACTTCTTTTAGCAGAGTCTATTGCCATAGCTATTTCAGTTAAGCTAATCTCTCTATTTAGATTCTCAGATGTCTGATCATCTATACTACGAACCTGATATTGATTAAGCCATGTCTGAATTAGTTCTTGACGTGGAAATAAATCCTCTTTGTATACTTCCTCAAAGTGATAGAAGAAAGTCTGTTCAATGTCAGCACTGTTTTCTGAAATCACATCAGTATTCCTCAACTGTACTCCTTTAATATTATTCCTCTTCTGTTCTTTCTTTGCCTTCCAGGCTAAGAGCTTACCGCTAGCTTCACCATAGTCAAAGTGAGCCAGAGAGCTAGCCTGCCACCGTTTCCTCAGTCTTTCGTCTAATATCTCCTCCAGATATAGTTTACATGCTATCAGATCTTCTTTAAATTTGGCTCCTGCTACTGACATGGGATCATATAAAGCCCATTCTAAAATCTTAACTTTTGACTCAAACTGCGAGATCTGCGCCCTGTATGTTTTATGTTTAGCGAGTTGGACTGCCAATAGCAGCCCTCTCAAAAAAGCTGTATATGCATCCCAGACAACGGGAAGTGTAGCTGTGCCTAACTTGATTTCAAAGAACTCACTTGATTCAACAAGCAACTTCTCTGTTACCTCTTCTTCCAGAAAAATACTCCTATCAATAGTCCACGTTTTGGTGCACTGAGGGCCTGACAACTTAAGAACTAAAGAGACAGCAGAGTGATCTGAAATATGAGCTCCTAGATGTTCTACCTCCTCCACTTGCTCACATAACTGTTCTGCAATTAAAAAAAATCTAATCTAGATTTATGACGCAGTTTCTTGTTATAAAAAGTAAATTCTCTTTTTGTGCCTGATTTCTTCCTCCATATATCATTCCAACCAAACTGGTTGATTGCATTTAATAGTAGAGATTTAGTTTTAAAATTGTGAGAAATCTTAAGTGTATATGATTTGTCCAATTGTGGATCAAGCACTAAATTAAAGTCCCCTGCAAAAACTACAGCATCCTCAAAATCCAGGAGCTCAACCAAAAGTTCTTTAAGAGGGAGTGTATCATCTAAATTCGGACCGTAAAATCCTACAATTGTAAATTTATGTGTATAGAATTTTATTTTTTCTATGGCCCATCTCCCTCTTTTATCGGTTCTTAAATCTAATAACGTAAACTCAGGATTAGATTTAATCAATATAGCCACCCCTTCATTTGAAGTTTGCTGTGTAGTTATCACGTGCTGAATCCATTTTTTCTTACTGCAAATATCTCTTAACTCTTGTTCCGTAGAATGTGTCTCTTGTAAAATAAAAATATACTCAGGCGCATCTTTTAAATATTGGAATATCCTCTCTCTTCTGTGTTTAACTCTTAGACCATTTACATTCCATGACATGATCTTAATATATGCCGACAAAGCTATCCTGTCCTGCGACATTTTATATTTACTAAGTGTGAACAACTAAGTATCGTGTTTGGCGATTTGGACATTTTTTTGTTTTTTCTCCCACATGCTCCCCACCTAGTGCCCTGACCTCCCCCCCTGTACAACCCCTCCCGTGCTCCCCTGGAGAACCCCTCTCCTTTCTCTTGGGCTACCTCGGGCCATTGAGGCTCCATCCCCGGATGTCCAGATCGTTTAAATGTTGATATAGGAGTAGTCAGAACCTGACTACTCCTGAGGCGGAAGCCGGGAGTCCACCATTTTAAAAACTTTGTATTTTCTGTGTCACCTTGTTCGACGAATTTATTGCTTTTAAGCCTCACTCACTCACCTGGCTTGTCCAGAAACGAGCATCAGAAACCCCCTAAACAGCGCTTCTCGCTGCAACATATTCCTGGCAGAATCACTTGCCTGCCGCCATTGACGGCGAGGTCACGAGGCCACGCCCACCTTAGGCCACGCCCACCGCTCTGCCGAGTATAAAACTCCGCTCGCAGCGCCACGAAAACAGAACCTGACTACTCCTGAGGCGGAAGCCGGGAGTCCACCATTTTAAAAACTTTGTATTTTCTGTGTCACCTTGTTCGACGAATTTATTGCTTTTAAGCCTCACTCACTCACCTGGCTTGTCCAGAAACGAGCATCAGAAACCCCCTAAACAGCGCTTCTCGCTGCAACATATTCCTGGCAGAATCACTTGCCTGCCGCCATTGACGGCGAGGTCACGAGGCCACGCCCACCTTAGGCCACGCCCACCGCTCTGCCGAGTATAAAACTCCGCTCGCAGCGCCACGAAAACAGAACCTGACTACTCCTGAGGCGGAAGCCGGGAGTCCACCATTTTAAAAACTTTGTATTTTCTGTGTCACCTTGTTCGACGAATTTATTGCTTTTAAGCCTCACTCACTCACCTGGCTTGTCCAGAAACGAGCATCAGAAACCCCCTAAACAGCGCTTCTCGCTGCAACATATTCCTGGCAGAATCACTTGCCTGCCGCCATTGACGGTGAGGTCACGAGGCCACGCCCACCTTAGGCCACACACCCCCCCTTCCTTGATATGTGCCTGTATAGGAAGCGCAGCGGACGAGCGCAGCGGGAGCGCCGTTTGCGCGCCGAAGGCGCGCCTAAGGCAAGCCCGTCTGCGCCCGTCATCGCCAAGACATCGCCTCTCGCCAATCCCCCTGCACAAAATCCCTCACTTCGAGTCAGCTATGACAGAAATCATCTCCACGCACTAGACGCCAAAACTATATGCAACAAGCTCGAAGGCCACCTCGGACAAACTGCACTCCAGTGTGAATCCTGTAACTTTGCAACGCCCCTGCCCAGCCTGGTAAGTAGTACAGCAGCGATACCCAAACTACCCTCCCTCCGGGTTCTGCAACTGAATGTTAGATCTCTTGTAAAACACCATGCAGAAGTCAACACTCTCATTATGGATGAAAATCCAGATATTCTGTTCATATGTGAAACCTGGCTCCATAACGATCAAACCAGCATTTTAAATCTCACGCTGCCTAACGGTTTCTCCATGAAACTGGTTAATAGAGACTCTAGAGGCAGAGGAATAGCCGTTGTGTACAAAACCATATACAACTGCTCCTTCACCAAAGAAGAAATCTGGGGCTGCGAATGCGCACGCTTCAAGATTGCCACCTGCCCGCAATTCACTCTCTCTGGCCTTTACGTCTATCGGCCTCCTGGCCCTTCTGCCAGGTTTATTGAGGAACTCTTGGAACTTGCTCATACCTTGGCAGTCTCCTCCCCCAACTTTACCATCCTGGGTGACCTCAATCTTCACTTCGACTCCACCACTGACCCCACCATCAAAAACCTGCTAGCCGACATCACGGCATTGCAGCTAAACCCCTTGGTTCACTCCCCCACCCACACCGCTGGGCACTTACTGGATCCCGTTTTCTCGAACCTATCGGAAGTCACGGCTGATCCCCCTGAACCCATGGGCTGGACTGACCACTTTCTTGTCAAACTTACTATTATGGCTAAAAAACCACCCCCCAAAAGCGCGGCCAACTCCTGCCACAAACGACCTTGGCATAAACTCATCTCCGGAGACCTCATCAACCATCTAGGTGAATTCCACCCCCCGAGGAGAATAGGGATATTAATACAGTTTATGCCGCCTTCCACGAATGGATAGTCACAGGGCTCGATGCCTTAATTCCGCCCAAATTGACCAAAACCCGCAGCTCCCCCTCTAACCCATGGTACAATGATTCACCTAAAATGTTACGGAAAGAGTGCAAAAAAGCCGAACGCGAGTGGAGGAAAGAATACTTAGATACTAACAAAACCCTCTATCTATCTAAACTTCGCGTCTACCACAAGGCGATTCGCACTACTCGAGCCTCTTTTTACGCAAAGGAAATCGAATGCAGTTCCAACCCCACCAAAACCATCTTCAACCTAGTCCAAAACCTGCAGAACATCCCCAATCCAGGCTCCTGCATCACCTCCCTGAAACAATGCGAGGACCTTGCCACCTTTTTCACTGAAAAAGTGAGGAAGATCTACGAGTCCTTTCCACAGGACGATGCTACGCACCATAGCATTCCCCATTCAACGGCAGAGACATCAAAACTGCTAAGAATACCCGATATATCCCTAGACGACCTCGCTAAACTATGTAGACAGGTCAAGTCTGGTTCCCCAGCAGACCCCATGCGACCATCCAAATTCTTGGAATCACTTGACTTCTTTCTCCCCCCGCTTGCCAAAATACTCAACCTTTCCTTTTCCTCAGCGGTGGTTCCCACTTGTTGGAAATCTGCTTGGGTTTCACCCATCATTAAAAAACCCGCATTGGATCCCAATAAACCAGAAAACTTCCGACCTATTTCCCTGCTCCCCTGGACGTCAAAACTAGCTGAAGCTCACGTCAACAAAATACTATCCCACCACATGCAGCAAAACCATGTCCTGGACCCTTCCCAAAACGGCTTCAGACCAGGTCACAGCACTGAGTCGGCTCTGCTAACCACCACGGAGCACCTTCGAGGAATCCTAGACGCCGGTCAAAGTGCCGCGCTGATCCTGCTGGATCTTAGCGCGGCCTTTGACACGGTCTCACACAACATCTTGCTGAAACGACTTAAGGCCATTGGGATTGGCGATTTAGCCCTTGATTGGTTCCAGTCCTTCTTAAAGGACAGATCCTTCCAAGTCTCAGCCCCCCCCTACATCTCTCAACCCCACTCCATCGGGCAAGGAGTCCCCCAGGGGTCGGCGCTTAGCCCATCCTTATTCAACCTATACGTTCAGCCTCTCGCAGTGGTAGCAAAAGAGTGGGACCTTACGCTGGTGTCGTACGCTGACGACACACAGCTGGTCATCACACTCTCTGAAGGTCCCTCACCCTCGGCAACCAAATTCAGAGACGGCCTCGCGGCAGTCGCACAGTGGATGACACTCAACTGCCTGCAGCTAAACGCCGGGAAAACGGAGGTCCTCCTCCTAGGAAAATACCCCGCCCTTTGGAACAATCATTGGTGGCCCTCTGTGCTTGGGTAGGAGACCCCACTCCCGTGCTTGGCCCCACTCCCGTGCCAAAAGAAGTCGTCAAAAACCTAGGAGTCTGGCTCGACCCCTCACTTAACTTTCAGTCCCACACAAAGAAAGTGGCAGCCACGTGTGTGGGTCTCATGAGGAGCCTCTACCCCATACTTGGATTCTTTAACTCCAAAACCCGTCAACTCATCATGCAAGCCATGATTCTTGCCCGGCTAGATTATGCCAATGTCTTGCTCTTAGGAGCAAACAAAGCTGAACTTGCAAGACTGCAGCGTATCCAGAACTCGGCCGCCAGAGCTGTGGTTGGTCTCCCACGCAGGTGCTCTGCCAGAACCACCATTCGCAATTTGCACTGGCTGCCTGTGGAATCTCGGATCCAATTTAAAACCCTGACCACGGCTTTTAAGATTCTCAAATCTGACTGCCCTGAACTCCTACGCCCACTTTTGACACCATACACGCCCCAGCGCAACTTGCGTTCTCTGGGACAACACCTCGTGATGGTCCCCCGAACTAAGCTCTGTAGACAGGGTGGACGTTCCTTCAAAGTCCTAGGAGCTAAGCTATGGAACTCACTGCCGCCACACATCCGTGCCCAAACCAATCTGATCGCTTTCCGGAAAGCACTTAAGACCCATCTCTTCTCTGTCATTTAATTCCTCTGCTGGTTCCCCCCTCCCCTCTGGTATTGGTTAGGTCAGCGCCGGGACGCTCCGTTGCTGGGGCAGCTGTTTGCGCTTAACAAATAAATAACATAACATAACATAGCTAAGAAGAAAAAAAAGAGGAAGAAGGAATATATGCTATTTACTTGATTAGACTTTTAAGAGTTTGCTATTATATCTAGTAATAAGTCTGTGAAATGTTGTGTTATTGCCTTGCTCCCTTTTATTATCATCTGTAAGTAATTGGAGATACTCTTCCGCTTCATCAAGCCTTTTAAAAACTCTCATTTTATTTTTGTACATCACTTTTAAGGATGCGGGAAACTTGAGCTGAGCAGTAGCGCCAAGTTGTTTAAAGGGGTCAAGTAGTTTGCCAAGCTCCCACTGCCTAGGTGCTGTAATTGAAGATACATCCGATCTGATCTGAAATGTAATCCCATCCACTGATAAGTAACTACTTTTTAGTGCCCTGTTAAGTATCTCTTCTTTTAGGGTATATGTCAAAAAGTGAACTAAAATCTTCCTAGGTCTACTTTTATTAGGGTTTTGCCTGAATGGATCCCTATGAACTCGTTGTATGTCTCTCATTATTTCTTCTTCTGAAAGCTCAACCTGGGTCGTTTGTTTTATTAGTTTAACCACAAACTCTTTAATATTTCCCCCTTCGGCCCCTTCCGAAACTTTCAGGAGGCGCAGGTTGTTCCTCCTTTGCGCATTTTCTAAGGACTCCATTTTTTCTTGATACTCCTGTTCACGCTGTCTGAAATCTTCAAATTTTCTAGTGTGTTGAACAGCGAGTGCTTTGAGGTCTGTTACCGTGGACTCTAGTGCAGTAGTTCTGGCAGCGAGTAAATCAAACTTTTCTTCCAGCTTCTCGCAGTACAGTTTTATTTCTTGCTGGTTGCTCTGAGAAGCTAGAAACCCACTTTTAACCTCATGGCTTAAAGCTTGTAGCATTAGTAAGACGGACTGATCCGTTGCCAATATAGCTGAGGGAATAGATACTAAATCATCCTCACTATTGCTTGTTGGAGTACTGACCAACCCTTTCAGCTCATTATCCTTAATCTCAGAACTCTGCATTGTACTATACCTTAAAGCCACTGTCTGCTACAGACCTTGATCTGATTCTAGGTCCTCCAAAAGCTGATATTTATTAAATGTTTGGGCCCCCCTTGAAGGCTCTGGTGTTGAAATTGTGCCCGAGTGTTTAAGTTCCAATACCGCAGGCACAGATTTAAAATAAGCCTTCAATGACGGTGGTGGTTTAACCTTTGTAACAGGCTTCTGTGTTTTGGAAGTATTCTGTTTTCCAGCCTTTTTTAGAGATTTTGCCTTAGATTTGGCCACCGCTGATGGTGGAGTATCTATAGGTCCGTTTACAACAGCCTGCTTCCCTCCTTTGCTTCTAAGCGTGTACCCGGAAGCCTGGCTTCCTTGAGTCTCTCTTCCTGACATACGCGAGGAAGATACTAAAGACACTGTCCCTCCATCAACAGTGTGGCTTTTGTTTTTTCCATAAAAAAAGTTTCGGGACCCAATGCATTGTGGGATAAGTAGTTTTGTTTGCATGTTTCCAAAATCACCCCCAAAATAAGAGAGTCTATATCCAGCCCTTCTCCCTTTCCTGAGTTCAGAGGCCGCCTTAACCCAACGCATAAGCCCCCCTCCTGAAGTATTTTGCAGTCTCACCTTTGAATTGATGATGGGGTTACGTGTTGTGAGGATAATAACTGCTTCCGCCGCATCTGCGCCAGTTGCCTTCTCCAGACTGACTCGACCTGCAGGGCACACAGAAATGCAGACAAAACCTGGATAGCGCTTCTATTTTATTTTCCGATAGAAAAGCACACCGCTCCGCATATGCTCTCGACTTCTTAGGGCTCTCTGTCAGGGCTCCGTAAGCCGTTATGCACTCCGAGCCGCCCAGCCCCGCCTTCCTCTTCCTCTTTGCTTTTTGAGTTTGTTACCATCCAGTGACAACTTGCTTTCTATCGTGTTTTATTCACTGGCTGGATTTGAATGGTGACTGCCTTCACCCCCAGTTTCTGCTGCAAGAATGTTGACATGTTGTACAGATATCCATAAAAACACATGATGTGGCATAAAGTCCCTCGAAGTTCAAAGCCGCTATGCACTCTGAGCCGCCCAGCCCCGCCTTGTACCGCTGCTACCGAGGAGTGAGCTAGAGGCAATTCCACCTTGTGCATTAAAGTGCCCTCGTAGTTCAAAGGGTGGAAAGTCGTCCAAAAAACCAACCCTATTTCTCTCTGATGGAAGAGCACACCGCGCCGAGTATGCTCTCGGCTTCCTAGGGCTTTGTCAGGGCTCCGAGCCGCCCAGCCCCGCCTTCCTCTTACTCTTTGCGTTTGTTACCGCGGCTCCAGCCGCGATTCCTGGGCCTCTACCGAAGAGAGAGTACGGGACAGTAACCCGCTGGCAGCAATCTAACTTTGTACAAAAACGAGCCCTAGAAATTCGAAGGGCGAAAAGCAGTCGAAAATCCCTATTTCAAAGTGTTGGCATCGCGAAAAACCGCCCGACACCCAAAGCTCTGGAGCCTCCCGACTAGCCACGTCTGCTAGCCGCCATGTTCTCCTCCCTCAATAGTTTCTCTTTTATATGCATTTTATCTCCAACTTAACTTAACAAACGTTGCTTTGCTTTTAAGTATTTGGTTATCAATCCAAACGCAAGACGCACTTGAGCCGGAGAAGCCAATTTTGAAATGTTAAAGACTGATTTATGTTCTCTTGTCTGATTTTTGTTAGGGATGGTTGCTTCACGACCCTTCATCTTTTCTGTGCTATACGTAACTGTTGGCATTAACTGGGCATGCATTTCGGATAAGAGGTGGGTAAAGGAATGACTGATCAATTTGCTTTTTAATAGCTTAAAAGCATAAATTAGCGATCGGGCTTTTGACATCATTGCTGTAGAGTGATGTTTGTACTTCATTTGATGTTTGATGTTGAATCTTAGGTATTTATGAGTTTCAGCTCCCTTGACATTTTTCATTTCCACGATCCAGGAGTATGACATATTCAGTCTACCAGTCAAACTACATTCTTTTTTTGCAGATTTAATTCTAGCATTTGTTTGTCTGTAAAACAGAAAACGACAAATATGAACATTGCCGGTGCCATCTTGTGTAGCGAAGGCCACTGCGAGCGCGTAAGCGGCTACCATTTTAGACACCGCAGCCATCTCCCACACTGCTGGTCACCTGTGCATCACCCCGACCGCCCTCATCCCCCTGCGCTCTGACTAAACCCGAGCACGCACACTGGGGTCGTAAAACCATGTCAGCATGACAATGCCCTAGAGTCACTTCCTGCACCAAACCCACTTGTCCTTTTATCCTCCGCGCGTGAACAGGCCCCTTTCATAACCTCCTCCACCGCACCTGGTTACTCAATCCAGTCCCATGCACTAACCGACCCCTGCGGACATAGTTTATTCCCCACACAACAACAGAACTTGCTTCACCAACAAAGGGGCCGGAATTTAAGCAGTGACACAACCCCTTAGATCTGGCCAATCCCACATGCTTTAGGTCCTTTCGGACTGTCCAGCTGCGAGATATCGATCATCTGTAAGATCCAGGTGGGGGGACATTTGCTGCTGGATTTGTGTGGAAACTAGCTTACGGCGGGGATTCCAAGGATGCAATAAACTGATGCCAGGAATGTTTGACTATGTAATAAACTGATGAAAAATCATATAAAAGGCCATGCCACAGAGATGCAGTTAGAGCACCTCCTGACAATAGCCCCGGTGTCTGATGTGATGTACACTCCTCTAGAGCAATAAACTTGTTCTTCGCCTTCCAATAACCAGCGCCTGCCCCGTTATTTTGATCGCTAATCTTAGGGTGAATTAAAGGTGGTTTGCACCAAGCGGCATTTAAAGTCTTGGGAGTCTCGCTGCTTTTCATCAATTGGCTCACCAACGTGGGGGCCATGAGCGAAACGTGAGTCCGGTAGAGAGATCCTAACAATGGAGTGAACATCTAAGACAAACAATCAGGAAGTGCACCTGCCTGAAAGAGACCATCGTCTGGCGGCCGATCAACTGAACTTCACCGGTTCTGAACGGACCTTTCTCGAGTGACCTACGGTCCTGACTGGGACCCTGCAGGAACGCAGCATTTTTGGAGTGAGAACACAAATGGGCGCTGGAAGGAGACGACGAAGAAACTGTCCATAACGGTCCGGTTAAGGTCGGAATATATGACAAAAATGGATTGTCTGATTGTATGGAGATTGTTTGCTCGAATACTAGTATTCCACTCTTTGAAGTTTTTGGTAGTAATTGAGACATTCCCTGCTTGCAAACAAATGTAGAATAGGAATATTCCCTCTTTTCAGGCAGCGAAGGACAGGTAGTGCGGACCTTTGTCCACGACCTATTGAGATTTTTTGTTGACCGCTTGTACGTCATGCCTGTCTTCTTAAAATTGTTTGATTGTTTTGGACCGGACCGTTTGTTAGAGGTCAGTCATCCAGCACCGCCAGAAGGCACCCCTAACAAGGACATGTATATCAAATATGGAGTAGCCATCATTGCTTATAGCAAACTATGGCACAAATACACTAGGAAGGACCGGGTATATCAGTGGCCACTGATGGGATCTTTCGATCTCGCTCAAATAGAAATTTTAGAAATAGCGCTCCGAAAAAGGAAAACTACGCCAACCATGCTTGACAACTTTGACCTCAGGCAAAAAGAAGCGAGATGAAGCCAGGCAGGATAAAGAAACACGAAAGTCTGCTTACCAGACCTGAAAGAAGTTAGAAGATGCAATAAAAGAATGAGAGAATGATAAAAATGAACAAGAATTGAAAATATCAGGCCCGTGCCCTGTTAGAACCCCTTCAACTCTTTACCCAGAGTTACCGGCTAAGCAGAGAATAAATGATTACCTCTTATTAGGTCCCCCGATTATCCACATGCCACCTCCATATGCCCCTACTCATTCCGTAGTACAGCACCAAGAACAGCAAGGTACCAGCGGAGACGCCACAACCGTTTCCTCTCTAATCGATCCACTTGCACCAAGTGCATCATCAACGAACTCATTGGTGGAAATAGGGCCAATAGAAAAAGGGTTGCCCAGGGTTTCACGATTAAGTACGCAAGAGCGGGCAAACATTGATAAGATAGTCAAAACCCTTGTGAAGAAAAGAGAAACAGAAGAGTATGTGACTGACATATGCAATTCTTATGACGAAAGCCACAAGCAATTCTTCATTGTGTGCTTCTGCTACTACGCACTTACTGCCTATGAAGAGAAATATCAGGATGTAGGACCCGGGAGGCTAATGGCTCTTTATAGTAAAGTTGACATAGGAGACGACAACGATGTAGAAGAACTCTTCTTGTCCATGTTAGAGGTATTCCGCCACCTCGTAGAATAAGGGTGGATAGATGCAGACAGAGCATTGAAGCAAGTAACTCGCCCAATAGAGAAGCTAGATAACATGATGCCGATAAAGGAGGCCATTCCGTATTGGGTCCCCCCTAGGGGACAAGGGACTCATGACAACATAAATCATCAGGACACTAAAGGGAGGGTGGTGTACATTTGGGTGTATCATTTTTGGGACAGGTGGGACATCCTGAAGTTTCATAAATCTCTTACAGATTTACAAAAGAATCCCACCGCCTTTTACACCAAACTAGGTACCGCTCTGGGGTCCACGATAATGACACTTGCCGACATTGACTTGTTCTTCGGGTTAGGTTTGCCAGCCGATGTGTGGAAACAGATTAGGAAGATAGACCACACAGAAATGCTCGGTCATACCTGGGAACAACTCAACACATTAGACAAACAGCGGAATCCTGGCCACAAAACAGTTAAAGCTATATTGGACCTCCCTGATACAATAGTACAGAAGGTAAAGAGTAATGATAGCCCAACTCCAACGGGTGAATACAGAACGGGAACAATATAAAGGAGGATACCAACAGAATGTCCCTAGAGTGCAGCCTCCTAGAAATGACTCATTGGCACCATATGTACAACACCAGGACTTAGGACAGGATCAATGCGCATTTTGCAAGGAATACGGACACTGGAAATACCAGTGCCCAGCATTATCAGGAGCTGGTAGGGGCAGAGGGATAATAGAAATAAAACATGAACAGGGAGGAAGAGGACGTGGGAGAGGGTATGCAAGTGAAGCTAGCGAAGGAAGGCCAGGAAGAGTGAACGCATTTGACTTCCCTAGACAGAACCAGTTTCAACAGACAGATTACGACAACATGTATGACTTTGCATAGGATAGCCAGGGGCAAGGGAGGGATCCAGTCGAGCTCTATGTTGACCAGTAAAGCCCTTATGTCACTGCAAAGGTCCTGGACACAGAGTTGCCATTTTTGGTAGACACAGGAGCAACACGTAGTGCGTTATCCAAATGACTGATTACACGTGCACGCTTGTCTGGCTCACATATAACCTCAATAGGATTTGACGGTACGCCCTCCACCAACCCTTTGTCCAGACCGATCCCCTTCAAACTTGAAAACAATGTTATTGACACAACGTTCCTTCTCTCCTCCAACACCCCAGACGCCATTATGGGTCTCGATCTACTGAAGCATTTCCGTGCGACTGTCAGATGTTTGCCAGACGGAGTACGAGTCGTCTTATATGACAATCACCAACACCCGAGAGATAATCCATCCCAACACATGTATCCCATTTCTGAGACAGACACATCCCTACTAGACACTTTACCCTCACATCTGTGGGCTAGGGCTGATTCAGATGTAGGACGAATGATGATTGACCCAGTACACGTGGCAATACGACCAGACGCAACCGTACTGAAAATACCCCAGTACAAGATATCGCCAGAGGGCGAGAAAGTCTTGACCGAAATCTCACAGTCACTAGTAGAGGCGGGAGTGGTGGAAGAGGTAGTGAGCAATGTTTGTAATAGTCCCATTCTACCGATCATAAAGCGACAGGGAGAGGGAGATGGAAAAGCCTACCGCTTCATCATCGACCTGCGGGAGATAAAGAAAATAGTAGTACCCCAGTACCCAGTCGTTTCTGACATCACCACCATCCTAACCCTAATTCCGTCAACTGCTACCACTTTCACCGTTATTGATCTCAAGAATGCCTTCTTCTCCATACCCATTCACCAAGACAGTCGCTATCTTTTCGGATTCACTCTAAGATCCCGCTCATATAGATTTTGTCGAGCACCACAGGGGTACACCGAGAGCCCGAGCATCTATAGCTAGGTGCTCAAAAGACAGTTAGATGCCATTCAATTACCAGACGGGGTGGTGTTGATACAGTATGTGGACGATATCCTTCTAGCAGCAGACACCACTCCACTAGCTGTCACAGCCACCGTCCAACTCCTATACTTCCTTGCAGAAAATGGCCACAACGATTCTTGAAAGAAATTGCAGTTCTGCAAGCCATAGGTGATCTATTTAGGTCACCTCTTATCGAAAGAAGGGAAAAAACTCACACCCGACAGAATCCAGGCAATTCTAGACACTCCCATTCCCAAGAATCAGAAGCAAGTCTGCTTTCTGATAGGCCTAACCTCATTCTGCCGACAGTGGTTACCAAACTTTAGCCTCACTGTAAAACCCCTTCTCTCCATCCTAGCCAAAGACACCCCCTCACCTTTCCCCTGGATACCCGAATGCCAGTCAGCATTCAAAGAATTGCGAGATGCCCTTTGTTCAGCTCGTGTTCTAGGTACCACAGACTACCTCAAACCATTCTTCCTCTACACTCATGAAAGGGAGTGATGTGCATTGTCCGTCTTAACACAGTCAATTGGTCACAAACATCGCCCATGTGCATATTTCTCTGCCACCCTCGACCCAGTAGATAGAGCGTTGCCAGTGTGTTTGCGCACTGTGGCGGCTGCAGCAGTGTCTATACGCCAGAGCGAAGGAATAGTGTTCTCCAATCCAATCACTGTGTTAGTACCCCATGCAGTCAACACACTACTGAACAAGACCAAGACCCACGACCGACAGGATTCAAATTGACCCTGTTAGCACCACACATCACTCTGAAGCGATGCACCACTCTCAATCCTGCCACATTATTACCCCTACCCAAAACTGACCCTGGTGTGATTCCACTGCACGATTGCGTAACCCTCACTGACGAACAGACAAAGAGTAGAGTAGATCTCCGAGACACTGCCTTTCCAGAGCCAGACGGGGAACTATGGGTAGACGGCTGGTGCTTCAAACTTCCCGATGGCACCACCTCAACAGCATATGCCGTCACCACAGCCCGAACCATCCTAGAGAGCATTGACCAATGATCCGCCCAAGCAGCTGAGCTCATTGCCCTCACACGAGCGTGTATTTTAGCCGCTGGTACGACAGTAAACATATACACCGACAGCCAGTACGCCTTTCGGGTGGTTCACAATTTTGGGCTCCTATGGAGGGAAAGAGGGTTCCTGTCATCAGACGGCACACCCATCCTACATGGAGATCTAGTCTCCGCATTAACAGAAGCAGTTCTCCTCCCCAAGCAGCTAGCAGTAATTAAATGCCAGGCACATAAGAAAGTACCCGATCTCATTAGACAGGGAAACACACTAGCCGACATAATTGCCTGAACCACAGCCCAGGACAGAACCACGAGATGGATGTACGTGACCGGGCCACAAGCAGAGCAATGGACAGATGCTAGAACGACTGTAAGGGACATACAAACGACAAGCACACAGGATAAACTGACTGAATGGGCTCGGTTGGGACTGAAAGACAAGGAAGGCTGCTGGAGGACAAAAGACGGAACAAATGTCTGTTACCTAATGCCTACCTAATCCCTATATTGACCATGGCACATTTACCCACACACATAGGATCTGCCCCCATGACTGAATTGATCACCAGAGTATGGCATAACAGAAAGATAACAGAATCAGCAAATCGCCTAGTGCAACAATGCATAGTATGCCTGCAACACAACCCAGGGAAGGGGACCGTAGTACCACGGGGAGGGTTTGGGTACTGGACCATCCCTTTGAAGTCCTCCAAATGGACTGCATGCAGCTAGAAAGGTGCCGCGGTCTAAAATACACACTAGTGATCCTGTGCGCCTTTAGCAAATGGGTAGACTACCTTAGCTACTGCGAAGGCATTACTGAAAGAATTCTTGCCCCGATATGGCCTTTGCAGACTTTTATGGCCCCCACTTCATAGCAGAAGTTATACAGAACATACTGAAAGGGTTGGGGGTATAGCAAAAGTTCCATGCTGTTTTTCACCCTCAAACAGCGGGCCTGGTAGAGAGACACAACGCCACACTAAAAATAAAGCTAGCTAAAATTGTCGCCACAACTGGGTTGAAATGGCCAGACGCCCTCCCACTGGCATTGCTGTCAATGCGCTCCACCCCAACAAAATACCGACTGACCCCCTACGAAGTGGTCTTTGGCAGGCCTATGAACATTTGGGCGGCACCAAAGCCAACTTCCATCAATGATTTCCCAGACATACTAATGTCTGATTATTTGTACAAATTAACGAACAAACTAACACATATCCACCAGCAGGTGCAGAAAGCCATTAAAGACGTGTCCAGGGTCCCAGGACATGATATCAAGCCTGGGGACTTTGTGCTGACTCGAAATTTTCAGAGGTCGAAGAGCCTGGAACCTAGGTGGACGGGCCCCCGGCAGGTCCTGATTACCACCTGAACTGCCCTTCGAGTGGAAGGAAAGAGGAACGGGGTGCATGCGCACCGTTGCAAAAAGATATCTCCAACACTGATGGCCCACAGAGAAGTGAACAGCCAAGAAGAGCTCCTGACCAAAGACCTGAGTTGCTATCCACAAACAGAGACACTTGAACTGGCAGAGTTTCACGACCCAACGGTACCATCCAAGGAGGGGTACAATTTGAGATCGATGAAAGGAGGGTGCTCCGACAAGCAGGTCACTAACTGAGTCAAAAGTCTCAGATCAGTAGCTAACACTACAAGGCTACCAGGAGATACGTTAGACGAAAGTATGTGGTCCTGCCAGTCGTCGAGCCTCTTGAAGGTGATGGAAGAACTCGGACGACCGAAGAACAACTGCGACGACTCCAAACTTGCCAAACTGCAGAGTACAAAGACAATAACTCTTGAGGCAGCATCTCTCACCTGCCTCTTGCTGATTGTTACCATCTGAATCCTTGTAGAAAATGCTCCCGCTTACAGGACAATGTCACCCACCATGCAACCCACCACCAAGAAAGAACACTATCTGGTGTCACTGTCACTGCGCCTCCGAGAACGGCATAAAGAGTTCTGGAATAATTATTTTGTACAATTATTGCACCAGCACAATCTTGCCGCGAATGCCACGAACTGTTAGATCTGTGGGTTGCTACCTCATGCAGCTGAACATTCCATTCCTTTCATCCCTTCACACTTTTCTGTTCATGGATCCTGCCTTGCTTGGTTAATGCTCCTGCAAGAGAGCTACAAAGACAATGCCACATCCAATGGGACAATCAAACAATTTTACAATGAGTTCTGGTTGAACAAAACAGGGAGAACCTCCACTCCCTTCTACCCTCTGACTTCGAATGCAACCTTTCCAATGAACATTCCCGCCAAGGAAAGAGTTGAAATGCAGGTGTACCACAACCCAGCCAGGCCTACCTTTTCCTATCTACAGAAACGAACTGCCGCAACTCTGACAGTGGCCCTATCCGTGGTGAACGTCTCGGGCCTTGTCTGCATCGAAGGCCATGGGACTAAGATCGTAGGTCACAGCTCCTGCGAAATAACAAAGACTCTGAACACTGCAGACCCCCCTTCATCTGTTGCATCAACCACCATGTACTGTATCTGTGGTACCAAAGCCTACACCTGGCTCCCAAAGGGCTGGGCGGGGCACGTGCTACATTGCTTTTGTTCTGCCACCAACCTACACAGCACCTGCAATCCATCACAGAGAAAGGCGGTCCAAAGACACAGAACAAGCAAACTCCGCCGCATCACAGTTCCTTGAGGCAGCAAAAGGACTCTTCCTGCTATGGGGCCTGATGGCAAACAGCCGAGCCATCCGACACATGTCGCAAGCAGTAGAAACAGCCTTGAACGTCACAGCTGGCATCCTCACCAACAACACTGCTGAGTTTCAGGCGGTCCGCTTGGTGGCTTTAGAGAACCGTCTTGTTCTAGACGTGGTACTAGCAGACCGTGGAGGAGCATGCTTCATCATCTGTGCCAGCAGCTGCACTTTCGCCCCTGACAGCTCGCCCTCAGTCTACAAGGCAATTGAACATCTCCACAGGCTGGCATCAGAGATCCATCAAGAACCAGAGACTTGGACACTGGGAATCTGGTTTTGGGGCATATTAAAAGAATGGGTTTGGAAGATATTGATGGTCCTCTTGGTTCCAGTTTTAGTAATGTGTGGCTGTTGTCTGGGGATATACTGTATACCGCCCCTGTGTACTTTTTGTTTGCACTCTTTGCGCCCTAAGACTTTGAACACTCGATTCAAAAACGTGAAAGCAATGTATGACAGAGAGGTACAGGACATTATGGACATTGATGTAAACTGACAAGCTGGCCCGGATATGTTCAAAGGGGCGACTGTAAAACATAAAATGACAAATATGAACATTGTCGGTGCCATCTTGCGTAGCGAAGACCTCTGCGAGAGTGCCATTTTAGACTCCCACACTGCTGGTCACCTGTGCATCACCACGGCCGCCCTCATCCTCACGCGCTCTGACTAAACCCGAGCATGCACACTGTGGTTGTAAAACCATGTCAGCATGACAATGACCTAAAGTCCCTTCCCGCATCAAACCCACTTGTCCTTTCATCCTCCGCGCGCGAACAGGCCCCTTTGATAACCACCTTCACCGCAGCTGGCTACTCAATCCAGTCCCAGGCACTAACCGACACCTGCGGAAATAGTTTATTGCCCACACAACGCCAGAACTTGCTTCACCAACAAAGGGGCCGGAATTTAATCAGTGACACGACCCCTTAGATCTGGCCGATCCCACATGTTTTAGGTCCTTTCGGAATGTCCAGCTGCGAGATATCGATCATCTGTAAGATCCGGGTGGGGGGGACGTTTGCTGCTGGATTTGTGTGGGAACTAGCTTAAGGCGGGGATTCCAAGGATGTTTTACTATGCAATAAACTGATGCCAGGAATGTTTGACCATGTAATAAACTGACGAAAAAGCATATAAAAGGCCATGCCACAGAGATGCAGTTAGAGCACCTCCTGACGATAGCCCCGGTGTCTGATGTGATGTACTCTCCTCTTCTAGAGCAATAAACTTGTTCTTCGCCTTCCAATATCCAGCACCTGCCTCGTTATTTTGATCGATAATCTTAAGGTGAATTAGAGGTGGTTTGCACCAAGCGGCATCGAAAGTCTTGGGAGTCTTGCTGCTTTTCATCATGTCTATATATATTTTTAGAGCTTTCATGCTGCGTTGTAGTCCTATTGGTGTTTGGCTTAATAGAACAATGTCATCTGCAAACTGAAGATATCTTATTACCTTGTCCGCCAGAAAAGGAGGGTGGCAGTTATCATTTTGAAGTGCTTCTGAAAGGTCTACAAGATATAAATTAAACAAGTTGGGGGCTACCATACACCCCTGTTTCAATCCGTTCTTTGTCTCTATTTTGTTAGTCACTCGTTTGCCATCTCCAATTTTAACCTGCGCCCAAGTTCCTGTATATAACTCGATAATAGCCCTCATCAAACTGCTGTTATTGCCCCATTTAGCCAATGTTTTCCATAAGAGCACGCAAGGCACTCAATCAAATGCGAACTTAAGGTCTACAAAACAGGCAAATAGCTCGGTCTTCTGTTTTTTGCCTTTTCTGCTAAGAATCTTAATGCTGTTAAATTTGTTGATGTTCCCATCCCTGCCCTAAATTCTGTTTTGAACCGCGGTATAAGCTTTTTTTCCTCTGTCCATAAATTAAGGTGCTCCAATAGGCAGGAGGCGTAGAGCTTCGCTTCTACGTCAATTAAGGCAATGAGCCTATAATTTACTGGTGATGACGGATTTCCACTTTTAAATATCGTTTGAAAGATGTTACCTTTCCATGAGTCCGGGATTCGATTTATGCGATACAACTCATTGAATAGGGGAAAGAAGTAGTGAGCCCAATATATCACGTCTCCTTTAAATAGCGTGTTTGAAATTCCGTTCGGTACTGATGCACCGTCTGGCTTTAATTTCTTTATGATTCTTATCAATTGATCTATGTCTGGTATTAGCAATGTATTTGCGTTGTGTTGTATATTATTTGTGTTTTCCTTCTCATAAACTGTGTTGTCTGTCTTGGATTCTTGGAATAAATCTTCTCACATTAAGGAATCTACATCTATGCTGCCTTTGTTAACCTTAGGCTCTTGATCAACGTACATTCTTGTTTTTGCTTTCCAGCAAATTTTCTTACATTGCAATCTTTTTTTATTTGGTTGGAGCCCTTTTCTAAGCTGCTTTCTGATTTTCCCAATTTCTTTTTAATATCAGCTTTTTTTGGTTAATTAATTGTCCGATGTACTAGACATGTGATCCAAATATATTATTGTGTGTTGTGCTGAAATTATTCTTACTTAGTTGATGTTTTGCTTGAAATGTTTCCGATAATAAATTATTTAAACTTTCCCATGCCTTTTGCTGTTCACCTTCTTCTAAATGCATTTTTCTTGTGGATTTAATTTGCTTTTTATTACATCTATGGAACCTGCACAGGAGTAGTCCTCCGTCATCAGCATGCCTCTTGAGGGCCCGTAGTTATTTCTTTAATTGATGGTATCAAATCTGTTTTATATATTATACTGATGATTTGTGGAAAATGGTCGCTCTCAGTGAGAGGAGTTATTTGAAATTGGCATACCTGAGGCTTTCCAAAATCACTTACCAATTTGTAGTCAATAGTTGATGTTTTACTCCCACTTAAAAAAGTTATTGATGCAGGTGAGTCATATTTTGTGTTTCCGTTATTATGGTTTTAACTACCTGCATATATGATTGCTGTTTGTTTGATTCTGTATCCTCCTTGTTCTGATCCTTAGCTTCCAAAGTCACTTGTTTCCTATACTATGAGAAAATGTGCCTTGTTGGCTAGTTTTCCCTTTCTTACATGTTTTTATTTGCCTTTTTTGTTCTCTTTTTTTAGAGTACTTATTCGCCTTTGCTATGTCTTTTAATTCCTATTCTTTTTCGTGTCTTCTATGTTTATATTTGTACTGTTTGCATAGGGTTATGGCTCTTGCTTTGCTTTTTGGATGTTTGACCTATTGGGTGTATATATGGGAAAAGTGATGTCTTTACTTGTTTGGGATGTTTCTTAAATCACCTCCATTTTCTTTGGCTCTTTGGTTTCATATTATTGCACTCTTAGTCTCATAGGTGGGCTTAACGCTTGTGCTTTTACTTCCACCAATATTTCTGTAGGAATAGTTGATAAAACGTGTAGGTTGTCTCCTGCTGTTGCACATTGGCAGGTAACTGTGTATAGTTGTGCTTTTAGGCCTTCCTAATCAGCTCATTCAATGCTTGCAACTTCTTGTCAATGGTCTTTACATGTACTGCCATGACGTTGAACAGGTCCACCTGTGGGTCATGCTTGTCAGCCTGATTGCTTTTGATATTGTGTCCCTGGTTGATAGAAGTATCCCCCATGTACTGCCATGACGTTGGACAGGTCCACCTGTGGGTCATGCTTGTCAGGCTGATGCTGAATTGCTTTTGATATTGTGTCCCTGGTTGATAGAAGTATCCCCCATGCACTGGCTAGTGTTTTATTTGCTGAATCCTGGGTTTTGTAAGTTTGCTTAGGGGGTGGAACTTCTCCCTATTGACTCATGTTCCTCTAACAAGGCCAGCATATGCTCAGATTTAATAATTAAAGGTGACAGCATTAAATTGCCACAGTTACATGGTTTTTTATCCAGAGGGCTAATGCTGCCAGTCCCAAATGGGATGGGTTGTGTTAAGATGCCCCTCTTCTCTCTTGGTGAAAATAGTTGTGGCTGCTCCGATGGATAGTTAACTCCTTCCACGCTGATGACGGAACCGCTCCATCATCAGCCGCGGTAGCGCTGGGCTGATGACAGAGCGGTTTCATCATGGCCCGCTCGACGCGCCTACGCGGCGCGTTCTATTCAGCGGGCGGGGCCATGACGGAACCGCTCTGTCATGAGCACAGCTCAACCGAGGCTGGTGATGGAGCAGTTCCGTCACCAGCATGGGCACACCACACGGCCCCCACCCCCTCAGCGCTGCGGCTGAATAGCCGCCGCAGCGAAGGTGTTAACCAACGGTTGGCTCGTCTTCTGTATAAGCATTGAAGTATTAAGTAAATCAAATGGACTCTGAGGACTTTTTTCAGTTGCCGATGGGCTCAAATAATCCCTGCTATTAAGGTTTAAGGAGGAGAGAGAGTCCCTTGAGTTCAATTTATAAACTCTGCTTGGATTGTGCCTACTTGAGTTGTATTAATACCTTGCATGATTTTACCAGCTTCATTCTCCTCTAGGCCTTGATCTCTCAAATTGAAGATAATTGTATTTCTTTCATCAATTTTACTCTCTCCCTCCATATTAAGATTTGAATTACTATTTCTGGGGCTTGCTTTCAATGAACTTTATGCTATTATAACGTCCGTTATTTCATATCCTTCCCTCTTTTTTTATTTTGCTGATCTTACTTTGTTTTGTACTGTTGTTATGATACCGGACTCCTGTTCTTTTCCATTGTCAGAATGTGCACTGTTTCCTGTGAAGTATCCAGTTTAGGTGACTCCTCCCTTGCTCTCTTCATTTGCTTTTATTTTCCGGGACAGGGCGCTCAACGGGTCCTTCGAGACCGCATTGTGACCCCTTTCTTTTTTCCGCTCTTTTTTCCATTTTTTTTTCTGATTACTCTGCTTGTCCAGTTGCTGTTGTCTACTAAAAACAACCTTACACATATTCTTATATCTTATTTATGTTTCTTGTGTTAATCATACTTTGCCAATTGCCCTTTAAACCGCAGAGTGTTTAGAGTCACGCTCCTTCTATTGTGTAACCCCCACACCTCTGTTTTTGATGCTCCTTAGGGGAGGAGAAGGGCTCGTTTTGCCTCAAGAAATGTATGCCGCCTGCGCACCACAGTCTCGAAAGTCCAGTACCAGTCGTCAGAGGGGAGACCTTGGCTCTGCCACCCCTCGCCAAAGAGGGCTACCAGATGAAGCTCAGCCAAACCTCACCCACTTCTTAACTCTTTCACTCCTCTCCCGTTATTCCTTTCTATGTAGGAGAGCAAAATCACCTCCTCTGTGGCCACTGGCACTGCAATTTCCCCCAGATCCACTCTGATTCCTGCTCTTCCTTGCTGTCAAAGACCCACTGCTAACACTTCTACGCTGACAACTCCTGCGCCTCCCTCCCCGCACAGAGTAAATCATGGCATGGAGAGCGCGGAGCAGAGCACAGTGCCTGGCATCAACAGAAAACGCTGCGGTTTCAACTCTGGCTCAACCCGCACTTGCAGTTTGTGGGCCGTGGATTCCCGCTGTTGACAGCTATTGGCAAGATCCGTGAGCTGAGAAAACCAGCCGCGGCAATCTGAGAACCCAGCTGCCTCCCTCTGCCTCCCGCTCCTCTCACTCCTTGCCGCCGTCAGTCCATGTGCACTCTGATCGGAACACATTTTTGTATGTTACTGCAAAACTGAATACTTTGAAAAATACCTTACTCACAAAAATTATTTTATAGCATATTCAAATTTTTCAATATAGCCTTCTAGCCCGCCGTAGCGGGCATTACCAGCTATTAAAAGCCCACCACAGCATTAAAGACCTGAGCCAAAGGCAAGGGACTTTAACAAGGGAGCAGGACTTTAATAGCTGGCTATTAAATTATCATGGGCATAAGATGCAAATTCAATCTCAAAGACTCTATTGAATGCACTATTCGAGATTCAATTGAAGTCTTTTGGGACTCTTCACTGTGAAATTTGAACCATCGGATGTTACTGGGAATCTTGACTGACATACTTACTGTGTGAGAAAAAATGTATTGGCGAACTACTATCATCTAATAGCACAATTACTTTTCAAGAGCCTTGAGGACATCAGGGATGTGACGAATCACGTGTTGGCTATTTTGGTGATCTGTTACAAGGACTGATTCACGTTACTACTATTCGAGGAACATTATTCCTCTAATATTTGTTGAAAGTGTAGTGTACTCAGTCCTGTAAAAAATTGTTATTGAAATGTTTGTAGCTGAATTGGAATTTTTGTATGTAATAAATTTAGGAATATTTGTATAACAAATTTCTTGTGTTTTCCTGTGGTTAATTAGACTTATGTTCCATTATTTCCTACTCAATAAGGTCAAATATTTGTAATCCAAATATAGGGAGTCAATGTTTGTCCTGAATGGAAAAGCACCGCTATACAAGTTGGTCTCGTCCGGTTAACAGAGACTATTCAACTTTTCAATTGTCCTCATATATAGACGCTGAGTCGTGATGTACAGTTGCAATATTCATTTAATAATCCATTTAAAGACAAAACATCAGCCAACGCATTTCGTTCTGAAACCAGAACTTCTCCAGGGCGCAACAGATATGTCGAGGCGTGTTGATTTCCAATTTCAATATTTGATGGTGTCAATTAGAAAGAAGACTTATGTATCTTTTCTGTCATCAAATTTAATTTTAATTTTTCTATTTTGTTAGCTTCCAAACTTTAAGGTGAATCGGGAAACGGAAATCCTTAGTTTCCCCACAGATTTTATTTTGTATTTTTACAGAAGCGTAATCTTAAGTGAAGGAAATCCGTCCTGTATGGTTGATATATTTCATTCCACAAGTAGTAAGTGTCCTTATGGTAGTTGCCTAGTATGTTGATCCCGGTATGTCAACCCTTCGGCGTCCTGCTATCCTAGCACGCCGTCATCTCCACAGCCTTCACGATTCACCTTAAAGTTTAAAAGCTAACAAAATAGAAAAATTAAAATTAAAATTATATAACCATATGGCTGAAGGATCAGGAAACCAGCTGGAGATTCAACCAGCAAAAGGATATAGCTTTACATAATTCAGGCATGAGCAGGCTGGCTTCCACAAAACCCATACTGAATTGTGAGACTTTCCACTGTCATAATTTGGTAAATGTCATCCATTCCCAATCCATGATGGGTTTTGTGGAAGCGAGCCTGCTCATGCCTGAATCTCCATTACCTAGAATTCCCAGCCCACTGCTTTGTCTCCATCCCTGCAGGCCAAGGATGGGTGGAGGAATTCAGCTCACCTGTGTCTGGCTGCTGCTAACCTGCTCACACCTGATGCATGCAATTACTGTGAGCTCTCCGACTGTGAAGCCATCTAAACCTCCTGATCAATATGGATCATATGGACCAATTGCCTTCTTGAACATCAAAATATTTACAAAGATCCAGATGAATAATCTAGCAGGGCTTTGGCCCATGCTTGTTTCTTCTTATCAGAATGACTTTATTAGACAAAGCCAGACAGGGAATAACATTCGACTGATGGTCAATGCTATTGAGTGAAGGTAATTGCAAAAAACACAGTTGATGGACTGAATGTAGAACAATGTCATACATTCACCCCAGTACAAGGATCTGGGCCTAAATCCATCGTTTTTTTGCACTCCACACCACCCTGGGTTAGACACTGGCTATATGCAAATCAGCTCTGACCCTGTGCCTCATGGGAACAGTCCAGTCCGAACTACCAAGCCATGTCTTTCCCAGACCGGAATCAAGCATCCAAGGACCGGTTTCTGGCTATCAGCCTTCATCAGCCTGGATAGCTTGACTCCAGTGGTGTGGAGAGCCTGGGACTCACGTCTGAGCATACCCAGCCCACTCGGGGTGATAATTGCAAAAAACACAGTTGATGGACAGAATGTAGAACAATGTCATACATTCACCCCAGTACAAGGATCCGGGCCTAAATCCATCATTTTTTTGCACTCCACACCACCCTGGGTTAGACACAGGCATTTGTCACCCCGAGTGGGACGAGTATGCTCAGACGTGAGTCCCGTGCTCTCCATGCCACTGGAATCAAGCTATCCAGGCTGAAGAGGGCTGAAAGCCTGAAACCGGTCCTTGGATGCTTGTTTCCAGTCCAGGGAGGCCCTGGCTTGGCAGTTCAGGCTGGACTGTTCCCATGGGGCACAGGGTCAAGACTGATTTGCATATGGCTGCGTTCAAACTGGAATGGCATGGTGAGCAAATTGAGGTACTGGGTTTTTCAGAACCGGTACTGATCCGGTAACCCATCGGTGCCAGGGGCAGCACCCGAAGACCTCAAGGTACTTTCCTGATTTAGACCACAGAAACTCAGAGTCTTCTAGGTGAAGTCAAAGATCAAATTTATTGGCTGCAACCAAGTAACAAGCATCCTAGAAGTACAACAGCATGGATTGTATATTCTCAGGAGACTGCTCAAATTCACAAAAACAGGCTTCTGCTTTTATACAGATTTTTAAGCTTCAGGCAAGAATTCTTAGAATTACAGTGCAAACATTCTAAGTTTTACAGTAGGTTATTCACATGTTTTCATTAAAAAGGAAAAGTAGAGTTATGATGACATCCCACATTCCAGTGTGTCCAGCCCATGACATGTTACCCGGCAAGGCCCAACATTTCATCAGATATCGGTGTACCCCCAATAAAACTGGGCTCCTCCTCATCATAAAGCAAAAGAGAAGAAAAAGAGCAGGGACAGGTGTGAGCAAGATTTGGCAGGGTGTGTGTGCGATGAAAAAGGTTTATGGCCTGTGTGCTTTGATGCTATCTCGTTCGGCCACTGGGAGAGGAACTGACCAAACAGGTTCGGCCTGGGGCAATGGTTTCAGCTTGCCCAGGTCAAAGAAAAGTCAATCCAGGTGTACGTGTCCCTTGATATCGAATTTGGCTGTAATATAAGCCTATGTAAAGGGCAACTCACAAAATGGCTGCTGCACACAAAATGGGAGCCAAGGGTTCAGGACGAGAATGACGATTTTGAGGTGAAGCCGCCACTCGAATGTGACGCAAATGCTTGTACATAGTGTGCTAGCCATTACCGGTATTTTTACATAAAAATCGTCATGTTACAGCAAAGTTTATTGCACGGGTCCAGAATCTTCAGAACCACGAGTCCAGAATTTTCAGAACCACAAATCCTCCTTTTGCCCTTACATAGGCAATTTAACCTAATCTCATGCTAATCTGAGTCCAGGCTACTGTTAGCGCTTGCTGGGACGCGCTCATCTTTGGCTGGACATCGTGAGAAGGACCTTTGCCCACACCTCGCAGCACCCACTCCGCGGGTGCCGCCTCGCCATCTAGGAAGGAGGAGGAGGCGTCTAACATCACCGGAGGGCTGCAGGGCTGCGAGCGTATCAGGGACTCCAAATCCCAGGAGTCCCTGAGAGACCGTTGACCACTTCCGGTCCGCTCTCCCTGCCGGCCCGCCCACCGCCCACCTGAGGGTTTGTTAAAGCCCCACCAGCGGAATAGCCAATTGGGAGACCTTACTGTTAGCGCTTGCTGGGACGCGCTCATCTTTGGCTGGACATCGTGAGAAGGACCTTTGCCCACAGCTCGCAGCACCCGCTCCGCGGGTGCCGCCTCGCCATCTAGGAAGGAGGAGGAGGGCTGCAGGGCTGCGAGCGTATCAGGGACTCCAAATCCCAGGAGTCCCTGAGTGACCGTTGACCACTTCCGGTCTGCTCTCCCTGCCGGCCCGCCCATCGCCCTCAGGCTCTGCTATATCTGGGGCCACTCCTCCCGCAGCGCGGGACGCAGCCCGGAGCAAAGACCGGGCTAAGAGCGGGCTGTTTGAGGCCGTTCGAGGACGGCAGCGGACGGCCCCGGCCCATCCCCCTTGCTACTCCTACCCCGCCTGTCGATCTACTATTGTGGTAAGCTAGGTCAGCTAAATAGAGGTAACCTATCTAGCAGTGTGTGTGAGGGCCCTAATATAATATTACAGTAGGCATTATGAGCACTAGGATGACACGTAGCAAGGCCGCCAAAGGGGGTTCACAAGTCAGCGGTCCTATGGATGACTTCATCACTCGCACTAACATAGCTATTGATGAAGAAATATCCAAACTCCAAACTCGGGTATCCCTAGAACTGGCAGCCGCACGTAGGCTGTCTGAGGTAATGGCCCACTCGAAAAAATCATCCCTAGGCCATATAGCCTCTGCTGTCACCCCTGCTCGCCCTGTCCGCCCAGATAGTATCATTATCCAGGCCGACCTCCACCATCCCCCGAGCACTCCTTCTCTCACTTCCCCCACAGAGCAAATACGCACCGTAGAAGAGCTAAGTTTCCCTGTACCTCCCCATGCTCAGTCCTTCACCCCTAACCCTCCTGCCCAAGTAATTCCAACTATCTCCTGTGCTACTAGTGCGCATCCCAAAAGGAAAACGCCAATCACGCTCAGCCTACTCCCGCAAAAAGGCTAAAGTGGCAGTTTCCCAACATCTTTCAATGGCCAATACCCAGGCATGTACTGCCTTATCTGAGGGTGCATTAATATCACAGCCAGTATGCCAAATAACGGGAGAAGGCCTAGCTACCATCACTCCAGAGGTTGAGGGGTCGCAGGCGCAGCACCAGGGACAAAGTGATAAGGAATTCATAGACCAAGTTTGGGAATCACTAAAAAAACTTCTCTCACCACTCGATTTAAGACTATCTAGGATAGAAAACAATCTACTCGAGATGGAAAAGAGCATTATTGCTCTGGCCACTCTTGGCCTGAGAAATCTTGAAAACCAGGGCGTGTCCTTATCCGACTCACAATTGCCAGCTCCTGTTGTACAAGCTGAGCAGCACCCTGCACTAGTACCTGCTGCTGCAAGGCCTGTTCCCAAGCCAAGGACGGTGGCTGTGGATCAAATCTCCACGACCGCTAAACCCCAGGCTTCCCAACCGCAGGCTCCTGCACGGAATCCTAAGCCGCAAAATACAATTCCAAACCTGGTCCCACCTACTAGACCCCATCCTACTGAAACCCAGGGCCCTCGCCCAAAAGAAAATTTTAGAGGAGGCTATATAGATCTCCCTCCAGAGGCCAACGAGTATGTAGTTGTGTTGACAGGCGTCCCTGTCCTTGGCACTGACCAATACGAAAACCATTGGTCTTTGAAAAACAAAACAATGCACTGGCTCAACGTTAATAGACCAGCTTCTAATGGGAGGAGAAGCCGGGTAATGATGGTCCGCAGAATACCTTGGGTGGGCCCAACAAAGAAATCCAAGCAAGGGGACTGCGTAGTTGTAACTTTTGATGACCCACATACGGCACGCCATATTTGTTCTTGGCCAACTCCACGCCAAGTATATACCCAAGCGGATAACTGGTCCTTGGTGCAGCACCCTCCACGGAACATCCATCCTACCAGGCCAATGGACACCCTTCTACATTGGAATGGCCTCTCAACCTACAACAGATTTGGAGGCCTGGAGGAGGTCGACTGACTTTTTGTGCCCCCTACTTCTCCACAAGTAGAAAAAGCTTTGTCTTCCATGGTCTCAGAATCATCTGGAAATCAAATTTACAGCCCACAAAATAACGATGGCGCACTCCTGATCCACACGCCACGTGTCTTGGATCTGTCCAAAACGGATACCTTAGACTGTATAGGGATGGAACTACGGCCAGACACCCACTGCCTAACCCCACCTCCTCTTGCCCAACTCAATCTAATGGAGATCAAACAGCCTGTCAGTGCTGCCCCCATTGAACTATATCGGTCCAAGATCCCCCTAATACCAACTATCCTGGATGAAGAAAATTCTTTCTTATCTTTTCATGTTCCTAAAATCCTTCCACCTGGCGATTCCTCACTGAAGATCTTAAACTGGAATGTGGCTGGCCTTGAACGTAACCTTGATAACCCAGAATGGAACACCTTCCTGGCACCCTACGACATCTGTTTGCTACAGGAAACATGGTGCCAGGAACCCAGACATAGAGTGGGTTTTTCGACCTTCTATGTCCCGGCTGTTCATCAACAAGGTTCCAAAGGACGCCCGTCAGGCGGTCTCCTTATTTGGATTAATATAGCTCTAGACCTCAGCTTTCTCCAAAGAACTACTGAATCTCCTGACCTCCAATGGCTAACACTCCAACACAAAGGGGGAAGGAAGCTAGAACTGTTTAACATCTATTTAAGGGACAGCAGGAACGGAGGATCTTTAACCTTATTAGGTCTAAACAACAACCTGGCTGCTTGCAATGCTGACTCTCTCGTCCTGCTGGCAGGCGATTTTAACTGCTGTTTTGAGCCTCTAGCTATAGAAGATATTCTGGACACCAACGAGGAGGACAACAGGAGGGGAATCCCCACCTTGAATCTCGACCCGATCCCGAAATGGTCACAACGGGTGATCGATATAAACGCTCTCTGTATGGAGCATAACTTGAGAGCAACGAATGGGCGTTCTAGGTCAGATCCCATGGGTGCCCACACATATAATAGGACGGGCCACTCTTCCAGAATTGACTTTGTCATGCTCAACTATACCCTCTGGTCATACCACCAAGACATGGAGGTTATAGAATCCTGTGATAGTGACCACAACCCTCTTGCTGTAACCATTTCTGATCCCTGGCACCAGGACTTTCAAGAAACCACGAACCAGATATGGAAATCGTCACGTGAGATCCTCCCCTCGAATTGCGGGAGACGTCTCAAATGGGCAAGAATCGCAGCAGATGAGGCACGGATGACGAAAGCTAAAACCATCCTACTACAGGCTGAATCTAAGTTTAGTTCCACAAATGGTGATAATAAGAAGTTTTTAACACTATTTTTAGAGACAATAACAGCACTAAGCAGGCTATTCACCATTTCAAAACCCAGCGCCAGAAGCGCTGCAAAAGGCGCCCCGAGAACAAATGGAAAGTGGTTTACAGCGGATTGCCGAAATGCTAAGAGTGAACTCGTGGCCGCAGTAAAAGGGAAAGACCCAACTGCTATCAGGTCTGCAAGGAAACTCTACAGGAAATCTGTGTCTGAGGCCAAGCGGTCATATGACTTCAATTTCTGGCGTGATCTAACGGAGGCAAGCACAAAGAAAGATGCCAAGGGGTTTTGGGACTTGCTAAGGTCAAGAGACAAGCCCGTAGATCACCAATTGACCTGTAACATCCCTGGCGCTGTCTGGTTTGCCCATTTTTCGAACTTGTACACAGCACAAACAGGGCCCACCCAACCAGACCCGCTACTAGGGTTCAGTTCCATAGCTCTCCCACCAAACGAAGTTGCATTTACCGCCGTAGAAGTGGAGAAGGCAATTAGTTGCATTGTTCCCAATAAAGCGGCAGGCCCGGATGGGATTCCGGGCGACTTGATAAAAAACAATCCCCCATTTTGGAGCAGACTAATTGCAGAACTACTCAATGAGGCTACATTGGGGGGATCCTTACCTGATTCCTGGAGGGGCGCTGAAGTCGTCCCTATTTTCAAGAAGGGTAACAGGGAGGACCCAGCAAATTACCGCCCCATTAGTTTGTTGGACACAACGCAAAAGGTGGCGGGGAAAGTAGTATTGGGCAGGATTCTGGAGTGGGTGGACGACAATCAGATACTATCCGATTTCCAAGCAGGGTTTAGATCTGGGACAGGTACCGTCGAGCAGACTTTCCGCCTTCTAATGCTCTATTGGAAGGTAGTGGTGCTAGGAGGAGGCAGTTTATATCTAGTCTTCATAGACTTGAAGACCGCCTTCGACCTAGTACCACGAGCATTACTGTGGAAAGTCCTTGACGGTCTAGGTCTACCTCCCTACCTTCTGGCCTTATTGATAAAATTTCATGCAAACAACTTTGCTCAAATCAGATGGGGTGCCCAGGGAGAAAAAACACCGTGTATCCCAGTAGACAGGGGCGTCCGCCAGGGGTGCGTGCTTGCCCCCACTCTGTTTTCGTTATACGTGAATGGAGTGGTGGAGCATCTTTTACAACATCCTGCTGATGCACCATCCCTGGCTGGAAGGAAAATCCCGACACTCCTGTTTGCTGATGACACCCTCCTGATTTCGAAGACACCCATAGGCATACAGGCGCTACTTACTAGCTTTAAGGCCTTCTGTGATACCAAGGGCTTAGCAATAAATATTGGTAAGACCAAATTCCTTGTTCTGAATCCCCCGAAGAAATCTGTAAAACCCCCCACTCTAGACTCCGTTCCATTAGAGCGGGTCAAAGAATTTGACTACCTAGGCATACGCCTCTGTGACAGTATGAATTGGAAGGCCCACCACCAGAAAGTGTTTCTAACCCACAAGAGGGTTGTTAGCGCTCTACTCAAAGAACAACGTGCCTCTTCCACAAAACCGATCGGGGCACTGCTTGACATCTATAGGGCCAGGGTCGTGAGTGCAGCGTTGTACGGTGCAGAACTTTGGGGAACCCAGAGAGTGGACACTTTGGCCCACCTAGAAAATAAATTTCATAAAGACTTGATGAGGCTACCCCAAAGCACTCCCACAATCCCACTCTTGCTTGACGCAGGAACTCGCCCTATCTGCGACCAAGCTAAACTACGTCCCTTGTTGCTGTGGTCCAGAATTTGGAACATTCCTGAACTCCATAGCTATGCGGATGCCTTAAAAGATGTCTTGTCCCTCCCTGGCTGGCATAAGATCGCCTGGCTTAGAGAGGTTAAGAAGGCGCTTACCTTGCTTGGTCTAGGATCTGTGTGGGAAAACAAAACTGCACCTCCCAAACAGGAATTGAAGAAGGCATACTGGTCCTGGGTCGATAGCGAGAGACTGGGCAAACCAAACCATCCAAAAACTGTTGCCAACTTCCTGATGGTTAAATGTAACCCCTCCAGAGAAGCTTATTTGGACCTGATACACAGCTCTCATGATAGGGCTTTATATTTTAAATTCAGGGCTGGGGTTTTACCTTTGTGCCAGCTCACTTCTACCTGGAAACCACCCTTGCAAACTGTTCCCGACTGTCCATTTTGTGAGCTGAAAACAGAATCCGTTGCACACTTCTTATTTGAGTGCCGAGCCTATTTAGCTCCCAGACGGAGGTGGTTGAAGCCTCTTTTTAGGAGCCTAGGAACTCGTTCACACCTGGAAGCCTTGAGAATACTGCTCTCAGACACAAGACCCTTTTTTTCAATCTGTATGGCAAAATTCCTAGGATGGGCCTGGCGTATAAGAACCACTAAAAAACTGATGATCCAATAATGTCTCCCCTTCTTTTTAATATGTTTTTAGTCCAATGGACAGATTCCTTTTATTGTATAATGAATTGTAAGTTGTTTGTTCGATCATTGTTATATTGTGATGTCTTGCTTTTATGATATGTTTTTATATATCGAAATAAAGCTTACTACTACTACTATATTCCTAAAGTCATTGAGATGTTGCTGTAACATCATTCTGGTACTTAGTTCGTCTTTTGACACAGTCTTCCTTACACATAATGTAGCAAAGAGGCCACATATTGCAGGAGCACTCTGTACGCACAGACATAACAGGAAGAGAATGGCTAAGACCATCCCAATGACCATCAGAATTTTCCATCCCCAGCCAGATATCAGTTCCCAGAACCAACCCATTAAAGACCAATCTCCTTTATCCACATGAATAGATTCGGAAATCTTATGCAGCTTGGAGATAGCCTGGTACACTGTTGGAGCGTTATCTGGGATGAAAACACAGCAACTTGATTGGATCAATTTACATACCCCACCCCGGTCTGCAAGTATGACATCTAATGCGACCCTATTCTGAAGGGTCATAAGGCGGTCCGATTGGAGCTCAGCAGTCAAGTTACTAAGGGCACCGGCAGTTTCAACTATGGTGGATTCGACCACCCTTGTCAATTGGCGAATGTTCCTGCTGTTCACCACAGGCCCCCAAAAATGGCAGAAAACCTTTTATGAAGTCTCCAAATTCTTGTCCTGTAGTGTTGTCTTCACTCATGACACCTCTAACTATCCTTGTTTTATGGTAATCTGCCGCGGCCGTGTAGGTGGGAGGCAACAGGAATGAAACAAAACATGCGCCTGAAAAGTCAAGGGGCAACCATGTATAGGCTCTATCATGGCAGATGAAATAGGTACCCTTAGCTGCTAAAAATGAAGGGGAAGTCTGAGATGGAAAAACATACGTTTCAGTACAGACACTCTTCCCTAACTGAGCTCTGGGATTCTTGCCAGTACCTTGCAGACACAGGTGACCCTGATGGGGTACAATCCAAATCGGGGAGTATTTGTTTGCTTGCTTGCCCTCATTCTGGGTGACCCTGCACTCTGTTACGTTCCATTTACTGTAAGCCTGTAACTCCTCTCTGGGAATTGCTTTAAATGAGTCAATGCTTCTGCTCATATTTTTGATTCCTAACACTAATGCTTTGTTGCTCGAGTTACTTCTTGTGGAGCGTGGGGGATATGGTTCGAGGGCATGTATGAACATCGTCGGAAACGCCCATAAAGAACCATAGTAGCTGAATGGTAGGACAAAATATGGGATACCCTTATCTGTTGTATGTGGCATAAGACCACACACCCAGCAATTGGTTGTATTCATAACTAACTGGTGTTGGTGCAAAAGTTGGATAAATGAATTATTGACAAATTCCAATCTTCTAGCAGACTCATGTTCGGGAAAGGGGTGGAAAGAGTGCGAGGAAATTGAAGGAGAAGGCATGGGCGATGTAGTGGGTGCAAATGTTACTTGGAAAGAAAACAATACATATCCTATTAAAAACATTGTTGCACTGAATAACAGGAAAATGCATAATAATAAAAAACGTTTCTTTGACATTAATTTACATAGTCTGGTTTTAAAGTTTGTTTCTTTGGCAGGTCTCTCCACCTCGGAAAACTCCATCCTCTCTAAAGTGCTGCCCACGATAAGAGGTTGATTCTGCTAAGGAATGCTTCTGTTGATCCAGGGCAACTCCCTTAGACCAACCAGAACTGTTGACCTAACGTCGCCAGCTGCACCCCAAAGACTTTGGGCAATAGCGGCCCTAGCAGCGGAACCCGGATGGCGGTTCGAAAAAGAAAAATAAGCAAGTTTCTCAGATGGGAGAGCTGCGCTTTTCAAAAATAGTACTAGGGGGAAAAAAACTTTATTAGTTCTCTTTTATTAGTTCGTTTTTCTCGGTCTCAGATTATACCGTTGTTTTCCCGGTATTGTAATGTCCTGGAACAGGAGTTCAGGTTCTGTGGCGTCTAACTGGACTGGTGGTGATACAGCTGGTTGCAAAGTCTTGCCATTCCCTTTCTCAATAATTGTTCCTTTTACACGAGCATCACTAAAAGGAACAAAGTGTGGCAAGGTCCCAGTCTTTGAGTTGGCAACACCTTCCTGGACCCACTGGTCATTGGGCAGGGGTAGAGGGATCCGTTTACAATGGATCCCGTGCACCCAACTCTTCTTGTCGTGCACACGGACTACAGTGCGGGTTGCCAGCAACACCTGGTGGGGTCCCGTCCAGCGAGGCTGCTCGTTCTTGCTTCGCTGGAAGTTGCGCACCAGGACCCAGGTGCCAGGTTCAATAGCATGGCCTGGATCGTCAGAAGCTGGTGGTAGGGAACTCTGAACCTGTTGGTGCAAAACACGCAATTTAGTCGTCAATTCATACAAATAGTCAAGTGGTACAGGGTGTTCAATTTCGGAGAATTTTGTGGGTCTTGGCACTCCCCATATGTTGGCTGGGCGGCCAAAGACAATCTCATAGGGACTAAGCTTTACCCGCGAGTGCACGGTCATTCTAGTGGATAGGAGTGCTAAGGGCAGAGCGTCAGGCCATTTAAGACCAGTGCTCGCTTGGATTTTGGCCAATTTAAGTTTCAAGGTGCCGTTGTAACATTCTACTAATCCAGCTGATTGGGGGTGATTTGCAGCGTGGAACTTTTGATGAATGCCTAGACTTTCACATACTCTCTTCATCACTCGTCCCACAAATTCACTCCCATTATCACTCCAGACCACTCTCGGCATTCCAAACCTAGGGAAGAATTCTTTGACAAGGGCTTTCGCTGTGGACAAGGCAGTGTTGTCCTTTAGGGGATATGCTTCTACCCATCTTGAGAAGGCACAGACAACAACGAGAACGTATTTCAGATTGTTGCACCTCTCCATGTGGATGAAATCTAGCTGCAAAACCTCGAATGGATACGTAGGAGGTGCAAAATGACCAGCTGGAGTTGGGGTTCCCCTACCAGGATTGTGTTTCAGACACACCATGCAATTCTTGACCACGTTTTCTGCACACTTGGAAATTCCAGCATTTTGCCATACTGGAGCCAACAACTTGCAAATCCCTTTCACGCTTATGTGAGCCATTCCATGAGCCATTGTAACCACTGCAAGCACATACGCATCGGGTAACAACCATCTCTGATGCTCCGACAATTCGACCCAACAACCCTTTGCATCCATTCTACCCGTACTTTCTCTCCACATGTTCTACTCTTTCTCTGTAGCCTCAGACTGTGTGGACTTTACACTCTCTATTGTGTCCTCACACATTCCAACATCACCTTCCCATCGTGCAGGGCCTGCAACATACATTCGGCTCATCACATTCCTTGCTGTTTCTTTCGCCACTTCGTCAGCAAATGCATTACCACGACCAACATCATCAGTCACCCTCTTGTGAGCACTACATTTCACAATCGCAACTTGTAGAGGCAAAGTCAGTGATTCAAGAAGCTCATTCACCAACTGACCATGCTGGATCTTGGCTCCATGCGAAGTCAGAAATCCACGTTCACGCCACAGTCGTCCAAAACTATGGGCCACGCCAAATGCGTATTGGCTGTCAGTATATATGGTCACTTTCATTCCTTTCGACAACACACACGCTCTTGTAAGTGCAAACAATTCTGCTGCTTGAGCTGAGTTATGTGTAATACGTGCAGTTTCTACTACTGTGTGCAAAGTTGTGACAGCATATGCTGTAGTCGTGTCACCATTCGGAAGCTTGAAGCATGAACCATTCACCCATAATGTACCATCACTTTCAGCCAGAGGAGTATCTTGGAGATCTACTTTCCCTTTCGTTTCTTCTTCTGTTCTAAGAAAACAGTCATTTGGCTCTTCAGCATTCTCTGTCTCAACTGGAATTGGCAATAACATGGCTGGGTTTAATGTGCTGCATCTTTTGATGTGCACATGGCTTGCTAACAAAGTTAGTTTATAACCAGACAATCGAGCACTAGTTAAGTGCTGTGTCTTGGTTCTGTTCAGTAACGTGTCCACTGCATGTGGAACCATCACTATCAACGTGTTATTCATTACTAAACCAGCAGACTGTCGAATAGAAACAGCTGCTGCCGCTGTTGCTCTTAAACAACTTGGCAATGCTCTAGCTACTGGGTCCAAAGTTGATGAAAAATATGCACATGGACTCTGTTTGTTTCCAAACAATTGCGTCAACACCGATAATGCGCAACCTTCTTGCTCATGGACATACAATGTAAAGGGCTTACTGTAGTTGGGGGTACCCAACACAGGAGCCGAACATAATGCTGCGCGCAATTCAGAAAAGCTTTTCGGACAATCTTCAGACCAAGGCACTGGATTGGGCGTATCTTTACACGTTAATTCCACCAATGGTTTGGCCAGTAAAGAACAATTAGGAATCCACTGTCTACAGTACGATGTAATACCCAAGAAAGCACGCACTTCTCTCTGTGTTTTTGGCACACTTAATTTTGCTATTGCCTGAATTCTTTCTGGGGTCAGTTTCCTTCCCTCCTTCGATAAGAGATGACCTAAGTAGGCCACTTCTTGTCGACAATATTGTAATTTTGAGAGAGATACTTTGTGATGCATATCACATAAATTACGCAACAAGAACAACGTTGCTTCTTTACAGATTTCTTCAGAATCTGCAGCAATAAGCAAGTCATCGACATACTGAATGAGGGTAGCGCCTTCAGGTAACACAATTGTATCAAGCTGTGTTTTTAGAGCTTGACTATATATTGATGGACTTTCAAAGAAGCCCTGGGGAGCGCGTTTGAAGCGGAAGCTTCGTCCTCCTAAACTGAAGCCAAAAATATCCCTACTCTCCTCAGCGATGGGGATGCTGAAGAAAGCATTTTTCAAATCAATCACCAAAAACCATGTTGCAGAAGCTGGGATCATGGTCAATAGGGCAGTAATGTCAGGAACAACTGGAAATTGTGGCACACCAATTTTATTCACCTCTCTAAGGTCAATCACAAATCTGTACACAAGTGGCTGAGAGGGATCAGTTCGTTTCAAAACGGGCAGAACAGGACTATTGCACACGTTTCCTCTTGTCTCTTCAATCACATCCTTTCCAATCAGATCGTAAATGATCGCTAACAACGCTTTTCTACCTTCACTAGAGATTTTGTATTGGGGAATTCGTGGCATTCTAACATTAGCTTTCAATGTCACAACATATGGCGGTATTTCCAAAAGACCTACATCGTTGGGACCAGTAGCCCATAGATTATCCGGTAGTAAAGACAATTCGGTTGGAAGTTTGTCCTTTGACAAATACATCAGAGAGATCACTTCCTTACCCAATGTAAGTTGTACTCCTGAAGGAGAACAGTACAAAGTTGCATACAATCTTTTCAACAGATCTAATCCTAACAGGTTTTCACCGCAACCTGTTGTCAAAATAAGGGGTGCTTCGAATTCATAAGGACCAACACACAGGGACATAGGACATGAAATCGGGTTCCTAACCGGGGCGCCAGAAATACCTACAGGAACATTAATTTCGCCAGACAAAGGTGCGCCAGGGAGTTTTGAGTGCATCATAGAACTCTTTGTAGCACCAGTATCCAACAGAAAAGGTTCTGACACACCTGATGTAATCACCTCAACGTATGGTCTGCTCTGATCTACTGGAACTGAAACAACTCCCTCTCTTTGTCTATGGCTGTCCTAGCAATCATTACCTTCCATATACTCATCTTCTGCATAGTAATCATCAGCATAGTACTGAGCTGTCCTACCAGATGTGTTATTCTGCTGATCAAACCTATTCATAGAATTTTGAGGTGGAAGAGAACGTGCATTCTGAGGGACTTTTCCACGTCCTCTACCTCTAGGTGGTTGCTGACCACCTCTCCCTCTTGAGCCAGAAACACCATTTGCGCGATGTAACAAGACAGGGCAGCTATTCTTATAATGACCCTCTTCTTTGCAATACGCACACTGATTGGGCCCATATGGTAAACGTTGTTGGGAAAACTCATTTCTTTGCCAGCTTCCCGAATATTGCTTAGGCTGCTGAAAATCACGCTGAACATTAGCGCGGGGTAGATAGGCTTGTTGCAGAAGCACTTTAGTTTTTAACTCCTTAGTCTTCTTGTCCACTTTCTCTAACTCATCTTTGCGCCTATTTTCATAGTACTGGGCTGTAGCTAGAATCTGTGCTGACGTTGAAACAGCCCAAGCACTCTCAGAATCCTTCAGTTTAGCACATAACTCGGGAAGCAAATTATGCACAAATTTGTCGACGAACAATCTCTGGCCACCCTCGGTAGCCATGTCCTGACCACTATGATCTGAAAAGGTCTCCTCGAACCGCGTGAAGAAGTCGGACACTATTTCATCTTTCTTCTGCTTACACGCAGACAATTTGTCCCAATTAACACGCAATTCGGGCATTAAAGTCTTCATATATGCAATAATCTTACCAGGGAGTTCTGTAATTAAATTGTCAGGCTTAGCGCCGCCTATCTGTCCATTATCGGTGTTTCTAAGATTAACCCATGTATCACCTAATTCGACCATATGATCTGTGTGACGAATCTTACTCCAAATAGGTTGTGGAACAATATTGCCGAACAACATGTCGATATCTGCCAAATTCATAATGCATGAATCCACAGTCTGAGTCAACTCTTTATAGTACCCTGCTGGATTTTTGCGCGGATCAGGCAAAGTCTGCTTAATGGCTAAAACTTCAGCGCGTTTCCAGGGGACATGTACCCAAACACGCTGAAAGTGTGCTGGCACGGCTAAAGTTCCGGCGTCAACATTGGCCTGAACTGCTTCTTTCCACACCGGCGGATTCTCGCGCATAGGATACTGTCGCGCCTTTTTTCTACCTGGAGCATCATGCTCAGACAGTGATCTAGAAGTTCCCCCTTTACTCCGATAGGACAATAATATCTCAATCGCTTTTTCAACATCAGGACCTACGATCATTCCTTCTGCAAAATCGAACCGTACACGACACAACTCAGGCGGACTGCATTCTACATCGTTTCCTTCCAAATCTTCCCAGAGATAAATACACATTTGTTCAAAAACATATCGCTGCTTCGGTGCTTCCCACTGATGGAAGACTTCTACGACAGACTGTACATCATACTTTGCAGTGTCGAGAACCCATTTACGCGCTAACCGATCCAGTAACTCCCTTTCTCGACGGTCGGGCAGTTGACTCCGCAACTGCCTTTGTTCCATATTAGGGGTCGTGTTAGGCGACCCGAAGAAAGGTGAGAGAATGTTAGCGACAGTGTTAGTCACTCTCTGTCGAACGGACGGAGAAGTCGAAGGAAAGGCAGGTGGGAAGTCAGGGTGAGACGAGGCAGATGCAGATGTAGTGTTAGGAGGAGTACCAGAAGTGGTAGTCACAATAGTAGTCAAAGTTGCAGGAAGTATAGAACGAGCAGATGTAAAAGCCGGTGGCGTTTGGGGAGGCTGCACCGTAGAAACAGGGGCCAGCTGAAGAATAGCTGGTGGGTGCTGTGAAGGAACAGGATGCATGACAACCATGGGTTGCACTACTAAATTTTGTAGAGGTGCTGTAGCATTTTGCGCATATGGGGGTGGCGAACTCTGTAAGTGGGACATTAAAGGATCCTTTTCAGGATCTTTCTCCTTTTCCTGTCCTTTACGTGGCAAAACTGGGTAGCATTTATCTGCTGCTAACTTCTTTATCCTAAGCGTTTGTACGCTCTCCTGTTCTTCCTCATTATCCCTAAATGCAAAGGCAGCTTGTACCATTGACATTCGCTAATTTTATTTCTTTCTGTTTGGCTTCCTTTCGCCATGGGCGGAAAGAGTCAAACATTGCTGGACGGGCTCTTTTCTTAAACAGTTTAACTTCGAGATTATCCAGGATTTCTGTGTCAAAGCTACCATATTGGGGCCATTTTAAAACACCATCCTTCCTGGTGTATTTTATCCATACTTCATTGTATGTGATGGGGCCTACTCCATGCTTTACATATAATTCATACGTTGGAGTTCCAATTGGAAGAACCGGACACGAGTCCTCCAATCGGGAGTCCCTTTTATTACAACCAAGACAAAACAAATTTCCAAGTCTGCTAAGACCAGGCATCTTCGCTCTCTAGTCTAGCTTCAAACTTCAAAGGATTGTCGATTACGATATTTCACGTGAATACACGAGTCCTTCGGCTTTGGAGCTTGCAAGTTCCAACAAAACAAAACTAAGGACTAACTGGGAGACGCTCCACTTATACTTAACTGAGGTATCGATGGCTTCACCAGAAGACTCGTCTAGCGTTTCACTCTCCCAAACATCAAGGGTCCAAATCAGGGAGATAGCCAGGGCAGCAGTCCTTCGTAGCCGTCGGGAAGCGGGGAACCTCGCAGCAAAGACCTTCGGAACCACGTCGACATGCAGGGGTCGCTGAAGTGGCTGTCCGTCCTCCGGAATTTTCACACGAAGCTCCTCACGAACCTCTGGCTTGGACCGGTACTGCTGGAATCGGCCCCACGTTGGGCCCCAACTGAGGTACTGGGTTTTTCAGAACCGGTACTGATCCGGTAACCCAGCGGTGCCAGGGGCAGCACCCGAAGACCTCAAGGTACTTTCCTGATTTAGACCACAGAAACTCAGAGTCTTCTAGGTGAAGTCAAAGATCGAATGTATTGGCTGCAACCAAGTAACAAGCGTCCTAGAAGTACAACAGCATGGATTGTATATTCTCAGGAGACTGCTCAAATTCACAAAAACAGGCTTCTCCTTTTATACAGATTTTTAAGCTTCAGGCAAGAATTCTTAGAATTACAGTGCAAACATTCTAAGTTTTACAGTAGGTTATTCACATGTTTTCATTACAAAGGAAAAGTAGAGTTATGATGACATCCCACATTCCAGTGTGTCCAGCCCATGACATGTTACCCGGCAAGGCCCAACATTTCATCAGATATCGGTGTACCCCCAATAAAACTGGGCTCCTCCTCATCATAAAGCAAAAGAGAAGAAAAAGAGCAGGGACAGGTGTGAGCAAGATTTGGCAGGGTGTGTGTGCGATGAAAAAGGTTTATGGCCTGTGTGCTTTGATGCTATCTCGTTCGGCCACTGGAAGAGGAACTGACTAAACAAGTTCGGCCTGGGGCAATGGTTTCAGCTTGCCCAGGTCAAAGAAAAGTCAATCCAGGTGTACGTGTCCCTTGATATCGAATTTGGCTGTAATATAAGCCTATGTAAAGGGCAACTCACAAAATGGCTGCTGCACACAAAATGGGAGCCAAGGGTTCAGGACGAGAATGACGATTTCGAGGTGAAGCCGCCACTCGAATGTGACGCAAATGCTTGTGCATAGTGTGCTAGCCATTACCGGTATTTTGACGTAAAAATCGTCATGTTACGGCAAAGTTTATTGCACGGGTCCAGAATCTTCAGAACCACGAGTACAGAATTTTCGGAACCACACAATAAACAATGGATTTAGGCCCAGATCTCTGTACTGGGGTGAATGTATGACATTGTTCTACATTCTGTCCATCACCTGTTGTTTTTGCATTTGTCACCCCGAGTGGGACGGGTATGCTCAGACGTGAGTCCCGTGCTCTCCATGTCACTGGAATCAAGCTATCCAGGCTGAAGAGGGCTGAAAGCGCGAAACTTGTCCTTGGATGCTTTTTTCCAGTCCAGGGAGGACCTGGCTTGGCAGTTCGGGCTGGACTGTTCCCATGGGGCACAGGGTCCAGACTGATTTGCATATGGCTGGGTTCAAACTGGAATGGCATGGTGAGCAAAAAAACAATGGATTTAGGCCCAGATCTCTGTACTGGGGTGAATGTATGACATTGTTCTACATTCTGTCCATCACCTGTTGTTTTTGCATTTGTCACCCCGAGTGGGACGGGTATGCTCAGACGTGAGTCCCGTGCTCTCCATGTCACTGGAATCAAGCTATCCAGGCTGAAGAGGGCTGAAAGCGCGAAACTTGTCCTTGGATGCTTTTTTCCAGTCCAGGGAGGACCTGGCTTGGCAGTTCGGGCTGGACTGTTCCCATGGGGCACAGGGTCCAGACTGATTTGCATATGGCTGGGTTCAAACTGGAATGGCATGGTGAGCAAAAAAACAATGGATTTAGGCCCAGATCTCTGTACTGGGGTGAATGTATGACATTGTTCTACATTCTGTCCATCACCTGTTGTTTTTGCATTGAGTGAAGGTAAGCAGATTCTTCTATTGTTGTTAGATGGGGGAATGTTCGACCAGGTGAACTGGCAATTTTGACCAAGGGTTTACCCCAGGTGAATGTGGGCTCACTTTTAAAATCTTATATCCTGGGCAATCTTTTAACAGTATCTACAAGGATTAAAACCTGTGATCTTCTGTCTATCAACAGTAACCTGTCAGGGATATGCCTTCTCTCCATCTTTATTTGTATTGTGCATTAAACCCCTTATACATAAAATCGAATCAAAGACCCACATACGGGGTCTCCCTTCGGGGGACAGGCAGTTAAAGATAATAATAATAATATTTGTCTGCAATACTCTTTGATTATGACCTCTCCCACTCTTTCTGGCCACTCTTATGGCTGCATTACATGAGTATAGGGAGGTGTCCGACTTAACATCTTTTTATAAAGAGTCAGTAGGAATAGGGCTTTGGGCCTTCGACAGTCACCCAAACTTCAACAGCTTGTTGAAACTACAGGTCTTGCGTGGGTGCAGTAGCTTCTAAAACCTAGGTGTCGTTTTACCATTCCTCGTGGGAGGGTGGACTGGGAATACCAAACATTTCCCATTATATTTTGGCAGTCCAGATTTCTCTGGCTTTAGATTATGTCCCTGCACCTAGTAAACCATGGGTTCATGTAGAACAACTTTCCTGGAACATTTAGAAGTGCCAGATGAGGAGGTCCTCTACTGCTTAACCCTCCTTCAATTAAATTAATCAAACAGTGTACCCTTGCCGCTAGTCGAGTGGTTGTTTTCCGGTGGAAAGACCTAGTGACCCCCACCATGACTCTTTTATCCTGTTTCTTGTCACATAAGATTAATGTGCTTACTTCTTTTATGGTACTGTAAAACCAAAATAAAGACTTTTGATGATGATGACTCTTTGGTGGGTTAACATTTGGAGTCTATATACCATGGAAAGTGATACAGGGCTTACTTTTGACATAGTGTGGCCCCTTTCTTGACATTCTCAATATGAAAATGTACATCTTTATGGATGAGTTTGACCATGCCAGTTTAGTTATTAGGGCAGGGGAACAAAAAGCATGTCCAACAGTTTTTTTTTAAAGAGAAACAATGTTAAAAAATGTTAAAATGTTAAAATCGGATTTATATAGCGCTCAGCTACTCCAAGGAGTGTCCCGGTGCTTTAACATAGCTGATGCAGAGGTCAGGGGCAGATAAATGGACAAGAGAGTTATTGAGCCAAGACTTCAGCTCCTTCCTGAAGGCCAGTAAATTGCCGTTTTTCCTCAAAGAGACGGGCAAGGAATTCCAGAGTTGAGGTGCCAGGTGACGAAAAGAGCGACCTCCAATTCTTGCCCGTCTGATAGATGGAACAAATGCCACGGCCAGGGAGGCCGATCTCAGTGTCCTAGTAGGCAAATAGAAAGCCAGACGTTTCCTAATATATTTCGCACCTGAGAGATGGAGCGCTTTGAAAGCGAGCGTGAGCCCCTTAAAAGCAATCCGTTTTCTAATAGGTAACCAGTGCAGTCGTTTAAGAAGCTCCGACGCACTGGTACTCCAATGGAGACCGTAGATAGCTCTCGCAGCAGAGTTCTGCACTATCTGAAGGCGCGAAAGAAGATATTCTGGCAGGCCCAGGTAGAGTACGTTTGCGTAATCCAGACGGGAACCTGCACAGTAGTTTTCCTATGCTCAATGAAGAGGATCGGAAGGAATTTTCTCAGCATTTTCAAGATGCCGAAACACTTCCCTGCGAGTCCAAGAATCTGGGGGCTTCAGAGTAAGGCCATCGTTGATCTGTACTCCAAGATTCTTGGCCTTGGAGGACGCAGCCGCCGGGGGATACATATCTGGGGGCCCCCAGGACTGCCATCTGGGATCAGGTGGGCATCTGAAAAAAAGCAACTCCGATTTATCGGAGTTACATTTAAGGCTTTGATGTTTAAACCATTTGAATATCGCACCCAGACAGCCTCTGATCCGCAGGCCATCAAAATCGGAGCCCTTCTTGCAAGTAAAGAGGAGCTGGGTGTCATCAGCATAGGACACGATCTGGGCACCAAACGACTCCGCCAGTGCCGCTAAAGGGGCCATATAGATGTTAAAGAGGGTGGGGCTTAGGATGGAGCCCTGAGGTACCCCCACCTCCAGTGGCGGCATATCGGCGGAGAACGTGGAGCCCAGACCGTTTGACGGCGATCTGCCAGAAATGACTCAAACCAGCTGAACACCGCTCCCCGTAACCCGATCTCTCTGAGTCTTAAAAGGAGACCGCCGTGGGGAACGGTGTCGAAGGCCTCCGACAAGTCCAACATTACAAGCATGGCCTTTCCTCCCACGTCTAGTACCTCTCTTATGGCATCAGTGACTTCTAACAGTGCGGTCTCCGTGCTCATGTTGGCATGGAAGCCCGACTGGGTGTCATGTAAGATGTTATTATGTTCTAGGTAGGTGGAGAGGGAGACGTGGACGTGCTTCTCCACCACCTTAGCCAGTGCCGGGAGGAGGGAGATGGGCCTGTAGTTGGCATGAACCAACGGGTCCTGATTGGGCTTCTTCACAAGCTGCAGGATCAGGGCATGCTTCCAGGCCCGGGGAACCACTCCCGTGCTTAGCGAGAGATTAAGCACCAGGTTTACCAGGGAGTTGGTAGCAGGAGCTATTTTTCCGAGACATTTTGCAGGACAGGGATCATGAGGGGAACGAGATTTTTAATTGAGTGAGAAGGTCCAGAGAGGAAGAGAAAGACAGGGGAGGAAAATCAGAGAGATTGGGACCGTCAGGAACAATGCCCTGTTCTTTGCGATGAGATTTTTGTAATAAAGCAATTTGACAATGTAATCTGGATGAATGGGTGACAAGACTTTGTTTTCTATTGGGGTTAAGTAGGCCATCAAAAGTCCAAGACACATCACGTAAATAGTTCATAACAGACATCAATAAAGAAGATTATCATTAAAACCTTAAATACACCAATATTGTGAAATACTTTAACCTTAAAAGAATATAGGAAATATGAACAGATAAAACACCAGTAAACAAAGGCTGCATATGGAAAGAAATGTTGTATTAGGGAATAAAGGTAAGGAGAGAGGAAAGGAATGAGTATAGAGCTAGATAGGAAGGTGAGAGAGAAAACAGAAAGTAGGGAGGTACAGAAACTCCCTGTTATTAATGAAGAAAAGATGACAAAAGCCGATAGACTTTAGCCATGAGTATTAGTGTAAACATTTAGTATATGGTAAATGTTGAAGTGTGTGGAGCATAAAAGCAGAAGCCAGTGCAAACCAAATCCTCACAGAGTGACAATTCATAGGAAATAAAAATGGAGGATGATTTGCAAATATGATATAACTAAGAGGGTACTTTGATTAAATAATAGGTTGGTCATAACATAATGGATATACTCTTAACCAGAGGAGAATATAGGAAGGAAGAAACTATATATCTCTCTGTCTTTATGTGTGTGGATGAATTATTTCAGATCTTCCGGTCTGTCAAAGGTGGTTGTTTTGTCCTTATAGGTAATTTCAAAGAAACATAGGGGAATAAGACTATAGCTCACGTTCATGGAGAGGAGCAAAGAGCCAAACTCAAATCGAATTTTTTTCCCTGTGGGTGGCCATTGATCTGGCTACAGTCTGACTGAAAAAATCTCATGACCAGACCATGACAATTGTTTATGCTACTTGGTACCTGAGGACTTTCATAAGGTCAGATTATTACAGAAAAAAGGCAGTGATTCCATGGATCCAGTGGATGCATGACATATGTGGAAGGTAAATATGATGAACTCTTGAATAGTAAGGTCAGAAAAAACTTTCATGCCAACAATATTGGGTACATTGACGTTAAGGAAGGGGGTGATTTTGGAGCCCTCTTTGCCTTAGGGGATGTTATAAATTCTCAGTTTGTTGCATCTGTTGCGGACTCTGCTTTTTTAATAGACCAGCTTCTTTGGACAGGGATTCTACTTCTGCCATTGCAGCTTAAGCATCACTAACCCGCTGTTCAACCTCTGTAAAAAGAACAGTTGATGGACAAAATGCAGAATAATGTCATACATTCACCCCAGTACAGAGATCTGGGCCTAAATCCATCATTTGTTTGCTCACCATGCCATTCCAGTTTGGACCAAGCCATATGTGTATTTGACTTGAACCTGAGCCCAATGGGATCTGTCCATCCCGAACTGCCAGGCCCGGTCCTCTCTGGATTGGAAACAAGCATCCTAGTACCGTTTTTGGGCTATCAGACCACATCAGCCAGGATAGCTTGACTCCAGTGGCATGGAGAGTACGGGATCCACATCTGGGCATACCCGTCCCACTTGGGGTGACAAAAGCGAAAAGAAAAATTGATGAACAACCTCTGTAAGCCTAGAATCCGAGTGACAATTTGTCTTTTTCTAGTGACATAAGTATACATTTGTATCATGATATATCAAATATTCACTTTAGAAAGTCACTAAGTCAATTTTAGCTGGTCAAAGCCCTAGTACTTCTCGTTTCAGATTCATTCCAAAGAGCATTCTCGCAAATTCGAGATGGCACACATGTAAGTCGGATGCATGGCCAGAATGTCTGTATGATTTGCTTGCCTGTGGATGACTGTTTTGGCATGTAAAGATTACTTACTAGAGTCTGTGATTTTGGTTATGTATAACTCAGCTTCTCCCCCACTAACTAAACCACTCAATCACATTTGCAATTCAGAAAAAAAAACGAATAATCGCCTAAATAAAATATGATGAATTCTGAATGATTAACTATAAGTGGTTTGGTCATTTATTCATGTATTTATACATTGGTAAAGGGGAAACATCTTGCATGACGTGCATGTCTTCAGGTATGGGTGTTTGCATATTATAGTATTGTATGAACGTGTCTAGGGAGCTATGGATACTGAGGAGAAGGGTAAAGCTCAGGTACATTTAAAGATCATTGATTGAGGGGCAGCAAATGGGAGGGGACATATATCTCCTGAAGACACTAAAGGCTAAAGGGGCATTATATTTATGTGAAAATGTCAGTTAAATCATACATTTTTACACTGAAATTAACCACTTATAGGTATGTCCAGAAACTATAAATTGTGTTCTAAAGAAACCATGCACAGAAGTGTTATTGATTATGTCATTTCAGAAGCAGTATTTACGTTCTCAATGGTCTCATAAAACATGTAACAAGTGATGTAAAGTGTGAGATAATTAGGAGTGCTTGGCTAGGGAGAGAGTTGTAGTTACTTTATGGTACAAGTGTAAAATATTATGTGTAAACTGACATTTTCACTGAACTCTAATGACCCTTTAAACCTAGGGCTTCATTTACAATATTTTTGCCGTAGGGCAGCTCCAAAGCCTCCCTGTAGTGCTGCCCTACATAAAAAAGGGTTGGAATGTGCTGTATCTATGAGATGAGACACGTTCCTGTCCTCTTTCACTGCACTGGCGCACAAATGGCTACACCAACGCAGGCACCTTTGTACCGTGGTGTAAGGGTGACTGTGTTGAAATCAGGTTGTTTATGTTGTTGAAGGGACACCGTCCCTCACAAAAACATTCCTTACACGTCACCCTTGGGGAGATGTCGGCTCTGATGCATTTCCAGGTTTACAGCATGTTGTCAATCTGGGAATGTGTCAAATGCCGCGGGTGTCAAGTGGTAATACCCAATGTAACGCCCATGGCACGCCTCCCCGTCTACGTGTGAGGCAATGCAGCGACTTGCACTGCGTTGCCTCACACCATGTCTATGAGACTATTTAAAAGCCATGCAGAGCGGCTTTGCCTGACCTCGTAGATATGGGTAGGCCCAGCGGGTCACCGGACTCTTCATTAAAAGCACTGGTGGTGCACTGGGCTTCAACATAATCCACTTTGTATTTTCTAGTGAGTTCCTAAGGCTTTTTCCTAATGTTATGCAAGATACTATTACAATTCCTAACTATAATATCAGTTTAACCTTTGTTACTTTTAGTGAATTTTCTTTTTTTACTGTAAAGATGTCCATGTTAGTGCGCGGCATCCGCCTGGGTGCCTCGCCCCCACTGTGCATGGCTGACTATGGGGCTGAGTTAGATCTCAGAGGATGGGTTACTCCATCACAAACGGTGACGGATATCCCATCCACTGAAATGTAAGTCCCATTATGTCCTATGGGATCTATAGTTCAGCGGACTGGAGATCCATCACCATTGGGGTGGAATAACCATTGCGCCAAGACCTATCACAGTAACAAAATAGGGTAAGGCAGACATGCCGGCTTTGACAAAGGCTCAGAGCACCAACATATAAAAAGCAGTGGGCTTATTGGCTTGAACAAGGGGTCAACATATCGACCTACGTAAAGCAGATCAATTGACTTTATCAGAAATGCGCAAGTAACAAATGTATATTTCATAAATTCATACATTACAATTTAAATAATATTGATTATCACAAAATATGTTCAATAAAACATTCAAGAAAGTAAATATGTTTGAGGCTTTCTAAACACCTTTCAGGTCTCAAAATGCCGTGCCTTGACCTCAAGCAGAGCGATAGCCCAGAGTTGCCGTTACCATTAGTGGTGGACCTGGGAATGTGTAAAAATGATGCGCCTTCCCCGGAGACGCAGAACAAGGAGAAATATCTTTATTTCTCCTCATTATTTTCTCTTCTTTTGTGTGCTGCATTCTGAGGAAAATGTCTCAGAGGATTGATTTTACCTTATTAAGCAAGGAGTACCTCTTCAACCCAAACTTTGTGAACTGTGCTCCATCTAACAGTTAAACTACACTAGTCCAACTTGACTTCAAGCAGAGCAGTATCCGGCCAAAGTATAGTAATGCCGGAGCTGTAGTTGGATGGAATAACGTGCAAATATTCAATATGTATTCTGTCCTACTCAATTTCTGTTAATTCTTACAAAAGCAGTAAATTGGAGCTCTAAAAATGTGCAATACAAATGTTTCTGAATGAATCTCATCCATTAACAAATGTGTTAGTTCAAACAGGCACTTAATAATTGATGTTTCTCTCAGAAGTATATAAATATGAATGCTACCATACCTTAACTTTCAGCACATCAAATCCATTTCATCCTATTTTTAGGTAAATACATTCCTTCAGAAGATTCATTTCAAGATACCGGCAGGAGCTGAGATTGGTTTGGATGACAATGGGGAGGTGCCAGCTCTCTTTGATGTTTTTGCTACGGATGTATTTCCTAATGGAACCACATCAAGCATCCAAGTTGGAACCTTTGACCCCTCAGCTCCACCAGGTCATCAGCTTTCCATCAACAGGAGCTTCCTCGCCTGGATTTCACTTGGGCCCCTAAATAGATCTGTTGTTGCAAGTCATCAGGTATCCCTTCTAAGCTGTTCCCTGTGTGCACTTCAATACAGTGAGTTTGCTTGATGATTAGTCACTTATTGCACCTGCTTACAGGGGGACCTCAGCCCCCCTTTTAAAGCCAGGCCATTTACCCCTTGCCTAGCGAAAGGCTTACCTGTTGCTCTAATATATATATATATATATATGTATATATATATATATATATATATATATATATATATATATATATATATATATATATATATATTACCTACTGGCGGTCGCCAGTAGGTAGTTATAGTTAGGATTTTTTTCAATGTTAAATCTCAAAATTCTATTTGGAATAACTTTGGCACCGGTTGAGGAATCTGCCTGAAAATTACCTGAAAATGGCCTCGTCGAGCTCCGGTCCTTCCTTGAAAGTTTGGGGGGGATACGTCAAGCGGGGGCCGAGATAAAAGGGGGGTCCCAAAACGTGTTTTCCCCATGTTAATTTCCATAGGGCGGTCGATTTCACTTTTAGCCCGAACGGCTGAATGGATTTCCACCAAACTTGGCAAAATTGTAGGGACTGGTAGCCCGATGTGCCTTTGCTATGTCTCAAGATATGTGCTCCAGTGGATTTTGAGTAATTTAGGTTCAAAAAAATATATATATCTATAAGCGCTCCCCGGTACGCGCACCGGAGAGCGCTCCAGGCGCGCCACGCGACTTGCGCGCAGAAAGCTGATTGGCTCTCAGTTGTCTGTAAACATTCTAAACAGTCCGGAGCGGCCGCCATCTTGTGTCTCGGTAGGATCGAGACACGAGAGGTGGCCAAAACAAAGGGGGAAATGACCATAAGGGGGCAGAGTAGACACCCCCTGTACCCCTAGGTTTGATGTGGGGGCCATTAAAGGGCCCCGCGGGGTCTCACCCTTTTTTTTTTCTTTTCGATTTTCGTGGGGGAAGCGCCTGGTACGCGCACCGGGAGCGTATCAAGGAGGGTACTATGGAAAAATAATCACTTCCAAAAATTGTATGTTTATTAATTGTTTTTTTTTAATTTTTTTATTTTATGTAAGTACCTACATGTAGGTACCAATGAAGAGACTTAAATTTAATGTACACCATCTCCTTTGTAGACATCTTGCATGTTGTTATTGTATTTTTTGTGGTATATGGAATTCATAACATAGTTTGCCTGGAAAGCAGAAACAGATCTTTTAAGCACTCCCTGAGAATTTCTAGGGGATCATGAGTAGTCTATCCTGCTCCCTTATGAAAATGAGGTGTAAAATATACATAGGAGATAATATAGTGGGAGAAAGGTAGTAACTATGAGTAAACTTACTATGTAACAGAAAAATAGTTGAACAGTATACTATAAGTCTCACTTTATATTTTAAACATTTTTGGTAATACTTTATGAATTACATATAAAAATGAATATTGTCTCAAACAATTTAAAATTATTAAATATAAATGTATTCCTCTGATTCTTTTTCATAATTTAATAACATTTCTAACATAATATTGTCCGGAATTTCCTCATAATTATAAGTACATGATTCCATTTGTTCCAAACATTCTATTAACTGTTGATCCAAAGAGTCATCCATGAAATCTACTTCATCTTTTTGCTCTTCTGGTTTTTCCACCTTTATTTTGATGGAAGTAACATTTGCTTGATTTTCTCCTTCCATTTTCTTTCTGAAAATTGCATACAAATTAACTATATTAGTAGAGTTAGGGTACTGTATACCAGAGAAGCCTAACTCAATCCATAACTATTACAGAGAAGTCTATCTCAATCTATAACTATTACAGAGGGATAGTATATAACTAACAGAATATTTTTTTAGAAATTAACTTAAAGTGTACAATATACTTCCATAATAACAATTTACCTTGGAGAAATCAGTTGAAGTTGTCAGTGTAATTTGTTCTCAAATGTACTTCTGGAAGCAGTAGTCAAAATGGCTGTGTTTCCCTCTCTTCTTTTATATATAATCTTGTACTTAACCAATGAAACGTCAGGAAATAATCGTAGAAAATGAGAGAAACTTTTTAATTGGTTGTAAATTCTAACATTTCATATGTGTTTTTGTCATGTAATTTACCTCAGGATATTTAGACAGGCCTGTAGCCTAAATGTCTCAATGGAATTCCACCAAGTTTGGGTAAATGGTAGGGACTGCTATGTAGTAGGGCCTATTCTATATTTGATGAAAGTGTCTCCAGTGGTTTTTTTGTAAATTGCTTTCCCACCTTTTTTTATCGAGCGCTTACCGGTGCGCGCTCCGTTACGCGCTTCGGCAGCGTTACGGGAGTCCTCCATTTTGTGTTTCGGTACAATCGAGACACAAGATGGAGGGTAAACAATGTTCGGTATGGGTAGAAGGTGGCACGGTAGAGACTTCTTGACCCTCTAGGTTTTCTGAGGGGGGCTTAGGAGGCTCATAAACGTAAAAAAAAAAAAAAAAATTCTTTAATTTTCCACGGGGGAAGCGCCTGGTACGCGCACCGTTAAGGTACCTACAAGTAGGTTCCAATGCACATTCTTAAATTCAGGAGGAATATTCTATTCCCTTCATCTGAGAAGTGCACACCATCTCCTCTGTAGATGTCTTGCATGTTGTAACGCAAGTTATTATTGTATATTGAACCCATTCCATAGTCTCTCATGTAAGCAGAAACAGATTTATTCACATGTTTCCGTGCTTTCTCAAATTGTGGACAAAATTGGTTGGACCAGTTCCATTTCTGTCTTTGGCATATATTGGAATATACCAAGGCAGTTTGTGGAAAAAGTGTCATTAATTGATCAAAGGTGTCCTTTAAGAGCATTTCCAGACCAACCCCAGTCATAGTGCCTAAATCATTTCCACCACAGTGCACTATTAAGAGGTTAGGGTTTGGCAGATGCAAAAAGGTTTTCACCAATGGTATCAATTGGTGACATTTTAATCCTCTCTGGCCAATCCACTTGATTTCCACATTTGATAAATCAAGGTTGTGAAAATGTCTGCTATCTGCATACCTTTGAGCCCAGTGGATGTAGCTGTGTCCAAGGATCCAGACAGAAAACATGATGAGAGAAGGTTCTGATGCAGTCAGATGATGTGTGGGAATGAAATGGCAGTTGGAACAGTAGGAGTTTACAAAAAAATAATTGTGGAGTTTCACTGCTTTTGAATCAGAAGCAATGATTGGTGGATTCAGATAGTTGAAAACTTAAAGTTAGGGTGCATGGTTGTGTTGTGTTAAAGAAGCAATTTGAATGGTTAAAAAAAAAGTCACTAAAAGCTAAAATACTCTGGATAGGCTGGTGTATTAAGAGGTCAAACATCCTTGCTGAGTTAATTTGCAACATTGTACAATAAACTTTTGAACCTGAGAGTTCAGTTAGGAGGGAGTTGCTATAATAACAGATAGAAAGATCTGAGAGGGGGAAGGGTGTTGTTTTGAAAATAGTGAGGGAAAACTTTTGATTGGTTGAATTAAGGCATATGTGTACAAAGTTAGAGATTTTCTATGCCAGTCTTGGTTTCAGTGTATTGAGTGCACACCTTTTGCTCTGCTAAAGAGAAATTGGTGTGTGTGTCTGACACTGTTTTCAATCTCCCGAAGCTTTTGTAAAGGTAAGTAATGATTTATTTAATTTAGATAGAGACTTGTTTGCTCTATGGAGAATATTTAGAAGCAGATAGTTATGTTTTAGAAGTCAAATGGTATGCTAGTATATAAGTCCTGTGTTGTGTTTCTTATATGTTATTGAAAAATCGATTTTTGGGTGCAATTGATTGGTATTTGCATTTGGCCCTTTTTTTATGATTGCCTTGTGCAGCTGATGCATCACTTTAAACATGGGTAATAAGTGACGCACTGGTGGCGCAAGGCTTTCATAAATAAGGCTCTGACTTTGTTTGCTGTTGATTTATATATTTGACTTTACCTGACTGTAAATCAGTGTCTTTTAAAAATCTAGTTAAAGCAGCAGATCATAATATGGTGTGTACCCAATGTAACTGTACAATGCTGTCCACATTATTTATACAAAGTTATGGGCAGTATATCATTTTAGTTTTCCAACGATGTAGACCTGATGGAACTAAATTGACAACTTCTATCAAAAATTTTGTAGCCTCTCAGTTATCAATTTCAGGAAGAACCTTTACAACTGAAGCAATTATTTATCATGATGGATCTTCGACAACCTCAGGACATTATACATGCTACTTAAAATCTGAAAATGGATGGAGTTACTGCAATGATTCTCATTTAACTTATAAACAACGTTTGCCTTATGACTCCACAAATTCTTATGTAGTGTTTTTAAAACCAAAGTTTTAGTAAAGGGAATTGGCCTTTGAAGACGGGAATAGATAATAAAAGTTAGTTAGTTAGTTAGTTAATCTAATATTTTAAATTATTTATCTCATGTAGATACTTTAAGTGGATCTCAAAGTAAAAAATACTGATATATCTGACACAAATTGGCCGTGAGGAAAGTGCAAGGTATGATGTTCTTAGATCTTTTTTCATAGGAAGTCGATGAAATGGAAGTTATAGAGCACAGCAGACTTTTTTTCCACCAAAAGGACCTTCACTATCTTCTATTTGGCCTCACGGAAAAGTAAGTGAATCAAAGATTAGTGTACATATATGAGATGTATGTTTGAATGGTTTTTTTTAAACACAATCTTTTAGATTGTGGGTTTTTTTCCCGCTGTTATATGATGAAGACTTTGAACTCACTAATTTAAGTGAAATTCAATATATTCTGAGAACAGCAAAAATAAATAATGTAACATATTGTAGAAGTTATCGTGTAGTTTGCATTGTGTAATTTATATTGTGTTCACATTGTCTTACACTCATTTTCTTTTTCACCCTTATTTACCTCTCTTTACTAATTTACACTCTTTTTTCATCGCTGTTTCTTTACTGCACTTCATTCACAACTTCTTAATCTAATAGGTACTGTCTGCATTTCCTCTGTTCCTTCCACCACTTTTTATCTTTTTTATATTCTCTCAGTACCACTGCTTTAGTTTCCTAACCCTCTCTTTCTTTTTCTCCATTTTTTTTTCTTTCGCACTCATTGTACTGTAGTTCACTTAGTTCTTCCTTTTGTCTTTCTGTGTACTTACTCTCTCAGTCCTGTTTTATCCATTGTTCTATACTAACTTCATTCCTTTCATCCATTCACTCTGTGACTTCACTTCACTCACTCTCAATCATCTTCTATTCCTCTTTTTTATTTATAGTTTCTCAATCAGACTTCTCTCCTTTTCACTCATTTTTATTTTACTTTCTTATCTTTACTGATTTTGTTTTGATATCTTACATTTTTTTAGTATCTTATTTACCTTTAGGAATTTGTTCTTTTTCTATTTCTTTTTCCTTTTTTTTTCTCTTTCTACATTACTTTCTTTCTGTTTTTGTATCCTTCACTATTGCTTCATTTCTTAGTAAACTTTTGTAGATTTTTAAACCTCATGAACTGTTTCTTCTATTTTATTATATATTTTTAAGTAATTATAACGTGTTTTTTGTTTTATCTTTCACAGATACAAGTTTGCATTGATTATATGGTAAGTGTGTTTACAAAATGTTTTTTGTTATCACCTTTGGTTTTATTTTCACTATTTTTCTCTCACCCTACCTCACCCTTGTTTCCTTACTTTGCTTCCCTCACTTATTCTTTTCTTCCATGTTTACTTCCTACCACATTCAACTTCTTTCAGTACCTCTGCCTATGCACACTCCTTCACTTACCTTTTTTACTGGTTCACTTAGTCCCTTTGTGACACTCCTTCTTTTACTCTCTCTCTTCTTTCTCTCTATTATTCCCCATGTCTTACCCTTATTCACTTACATGGACCCTCTTTCACCCCTCTTTACTTATATTCACTGCTATTTACTTTCCCTCCGTCACTACTATTCCTTTCCTCTGATTCCGTCACTACCTGTTATTCCCATACTTAACTGTCCTTCCTTTTACTTTCATCATCCATTCACATTCTCCCAGAACCTCTGCTTTAGTCTTCTTCCTATTTCTTCTCTTCTTTTGCTCCCTTATTCATTTTTCTTTTCTCAGTTACTTCCTCTTACACTTTTTATCTGTCTTACTATCTATTACACAGTCCCTCTGTGTTCCTCCCTTTAGCTCTCTTTCTCTTAACACCACTCTCTCTGTTTCCATTCCTTATGGTCACTCCTTCATTATTTTTTTCTTTTTTTTGTTGATGCGCTGACGGTACGCGCACCGGGGCGTTCATCGGTACGCCCACCGGGAGCGCTCCAGAGTCAAATATAAAAAAAAAAGTAAAATACTATTTTAAAATAAAAATATTATCTTAATATACATTATAGTGTTCATTTTTAGAAAAACACCTTTCTCAGCTAAAGACATTTGTGAAAAAATAAGCTTAGAAATTCACTAAAAAGTACATAGGTATGAAGCCCTACAAAAAGTTAAAAAATAACATTAAAAAAACCTATGAAATTCACTAAAAAAACCATAGGTTTCACACCAGTTATAGCTAGGAATTAGCATTTAAAAAACCTATGAAATTCACTGAAAAAACCATAGGTTTCACACCGGTTATAGTTAGGAATTAGCATTTAAAAAACCTATTAAATTCACTGAAAAAACCATAGGTTTCACACCAGTTATAGTTAGCTGGAAATTTTACTGATATAAAACCATTGAAATTCCCACGTTATAGTTAGTCGGACTCACTATAACTTGCGCCTGCAATGCACTGCTGATGACATCACATATTACATCACTCATGACATGGTCAGTGACATCACTCATGACATCACTGATGACACCATCCTTGTGACACAGTGACAGACCTCCTCTCACTTTAAAGTAACCTTTGAAACACATATTGAAAAATAGAAACTAACATTTTCAAAAAAGTGCATATACCCATACCAGTTACAACAACCAATTCAGTAATTTCACCATCTATATACAAATTCACACATTCACCAACAGTTTTATGTATTCACTCATACATATACTCACTCATCATATGTAGTGATATCCCTATTCATTCTGTTACACACCGACAGTCATCAAAAACTTACTCATACATATACTCACACATGCAAATAAACTAATAAACATCCATTTATTTGCATATACAACTATACACACATTAGCACATTACTTCTAAGGAAACTTACACATACTTACTCTCTTAAACAATGACTTACAGAAACACATACTTATTTAAACAGGAACTCTTTCAATCTCTCACTCTCATATATACTTACTTATATACATCAATGCTCATATATACAAGATTATGTAGTTACTCATAAAGACACTAGTGAGAGAGGCATTCACTCACTAACACACACATATACACACTCATCCACCCATACAGTCCTGCACATATGCTGTCTTCAAAACACATACAAACAGTGAGTCAGTCATTGATGCATCTATGTGCTAAGTAACAGCCCCACCAAACCATACAGACACTCATACTGATACTAAAAAAACATCTAATAACCCATATACACACACATGTAGCTACTCACCAACCCATGCAGCCACTTATACACAAAGTAAAACACTGATACATATATTTAAATATTTAAACATTACTCGCTAATATATGTATTCACTAAGATACACTTAATAAGCCAGTTAACCAATCAATATTTTTTAAAAAAACATCCATTTAGACACTTATTTAAACATTTATTCTTCCATCGACCTTAACATATACATATATAAAATATATTTATTTTTCAGAAAGATACACATTCACTGGACGATGTCATCAGTGATGTCATTTGAGATGTCATCAGTGATGTCATGAGTGATGTCACTGACCATGTCATGAGTGATGTAATATGTGATGTCATCAGCAGTGCATTGCACGCGCAAGTTATAGTGAGTCCGACTAACTATAACGTGGGAATTTCAATGGTTTTATATCAGTAAAATTTCCAGCTAACTATAACTGGTGTGAAACCTATTGTTTTTTCAGTGAATTTAATAGGTTTTTTAAATGCTAATTCCTAACTATAACCGGTGTGAAACCTATGGTTTTTTCAGTGAATATATATATATATTCACTGAAAAAAACATAGGTTATAGACCATATATAGTTAGGAATTAGCATTTACAAAACCTTGAAAATTCACTGAAAAAACCATAGGTTATAGACCATATATAGTTAGGAATTCGCATTTACAAAACCTTATTTTACTCACACAAAACCATTGAAATTCCATATATAGTTAGTTGCACTAACTATATATCGCGCACCCGCAATCCACTGCTGATGATGTCACATATTACATCATTCATGACATGGTCAGTGACATCACTGATGACATCACTGATTACATCTCAAATGACATCACTGATGACATCTCAAATGACATCACTGATGACATCACTGATGACATCTCATTTGACATTACTGATCACATCACTGATGATATCATTCATGTGATAATACGATGAACCTCTTCAGACTCTAATATAACCTTAGATACAATCAGTGTAAACAGACACTCACAGACTGTCACTCATCCATGGAGTTACTCACACACATAGTCAGTCATGCAAAGAATCAATCACACCTCCATTTCCTCAACTATACAGTTATACAAACTTTACTTATTCAAACATATACTAACACATATTTACTCTCTTATACAATCCCTGATACAAGTTCGCAATGATCCATACAGCCACTCACACATTCACTGGCTCTTATGCACAGTTATTTATATATGTCAACTCTCACATGTACTGTGTTTTACATATGTACTTACTTTGACATGTAGCACTGAGATATCCATTCACTCACCAATACACTCATGCACACAGTCAACCGCCCATACAGCTGTTTCCACATGCACTTTTGAAACCATACATCTAGTGAATCCACTGCTCACACATCTATGCACAGAGTCGTACACCTCCCAGCCACCCACACACACACTCAGTCTCCCATACAAATACTTGGGCAACCAATCAATAACCCATATAGTTACTCATATAGCTACTTATCAACACATGCAACAGTTTACAGAACAACAGACATAATGATGCACAAATTAAGACAGTTTAGTCACTAACCCATGCACTCAGTGAGACACATTTAATCACTCACTCGTACAGTCAGTCATGCACCTACTAAATCCTTCATCCAGACACTTATACATCCACTCATTCTTCAATATGTAAGACATATTTTAACTTTACAGAAACATACAGTCACTGGATGTTGTCATCAGTGATGTCATTTGAGATGTCATCAGTGATGTCACTGACCATGTCATGAATGATGTGATATGTGACATCATCAGCAGTGGATTGCGGGTGCGCGATATATAGTTAGTGCAACTAACTATATATGGAATTTCAATGGTTTTGTGTGAGTAAAATAAGGTTTTGTAAATGCGAATTCCTAACTATATATGGTCTATAACCTATGGTTTTTTCAGTGAATTTTCAAGGTTTTGTAAATGCTAATTCCTAACTATATATGGTCTATAACCTATGGTTTTTTCAGTGAATTTTCAAGGTTTTGTAAATGCTAATTCCTAACTATATATGGTCTATAACCTATGGTTTTTTCAGTGAATATATATATATACATACATATATAAACATATATCATCTGTATATCTATATAAATACAAACATAAATGCATGCATACATATACTTATATGCATACAGATGCATGTTATTTACATGAAAGTTGAAAAAACACTAATAAAAGCAAAGCTAAAAAGCCACCTCATTACAAACAGAATGGCTTTAACTTAAAGGAGGGCGAGATCTATTGCATTTTCAATGCTTGTTTACTTTGGTTCCATCAAGAAGGCATTCAGATGTGTCACACATTTGCCATAAATTCTGAATGTTAGCACTCTAGTTGCACATTAGATCACTGTAGTAAAGCTACTGCTCACCAGGGACGTCTGCTGCTGGTATTCAAAGTGCATGTTTCAGTCTGCATGTCAGAATTTTTTTAATGAAATAGAAGAGGATTTGAGAAGTCACTCAAAATGATCCCTAATTTTTCTTTCTGAAGCACTAATCATACTTTCTATGGCAAAATTAACCCCCTCATGTTGTTCCTTTTTAAATTGAGTGTTTTCAGACTTACCACTTCATTCCAATCAAGATGGCTTCTGGTGTGCCATACATTTGTCATAAGTAAGACTGTTAGCGCTCTAGTTGTTCTTTAGAACACTCTGGGACATTCTGTCATTGGGATATACTTGGGGTACATCTGGGTGATATTTGGGCTACATTTAGGCTCTTTTGTCTCTGGTGGCCATCTTGGGAGACTGTATGTCAGAGTTTTTTTAATGAAATTGAAGAGGGTTTGAGAAGTCACTCAAAATGTGCCCTAATTTTTCTTTCTGCAGCACTAATCATAATTCATATGGCAAAATATACCCCCTCATTTTGTTCCTTTTTAAATTAAATGTTTTAAGAGTTACCACTTTATTCCAATCAAGATGGCTTCAGGTGTGCCATACCTTTGTAATAAGTAGGACTGTTAGCGCTCTAGTTGTTCTTTAGAACACTCTGGGACATTCTGTCATTGGGCTATACTTGGGCTACATCTGGGTGATATTTGGGCTACATTTGGGCTCTTTTGTCTCTGGTGGCCATTTTGGGAGACTGCATGTCAGAATTTTTTAATGAAATAGAAGAGGATTTGAAAAGTCACTCAAAATGTGCCCTAATTTTTCTTTCTGCAGCACTAATAATACCTTCTATTGCATAATATACCCCCTCATTTTGTTCCTTTTTAAATTAAATGTTTTAAGAGTTACCACTTTATTCCCATCACGATGGCTCCAGGTGTGCTATACCTTTGTAATAAGTAGGACTGCTAGCGCTCTAGTTGTTCTTTAGAACACTCTGGGACATTCTGTCATTGGGCTATACTTGGGCTACATCTGGGTGATATTTGGGCTACATTTGGGCTCTTTTGTCTCTGGTGGCCATTTTGGGAGACTGCATGTCAGAATGTTTTAATGAAATAGAAAAGGATTTGAGAAGTCACTCAAAATGTGCCCTAATTTTTCATTCTGCAGCACTAGTCATACTTTCTATGGCAAAATATACCCCCTCATGTTGTTTCTTTTTAAATTAAATGTTTTAAGAGTTACCACTTTATTCCAATCAAGATGGCTTCAGGTGTGCCATACCTTTGTAATAAGAAGGACTGTTAGCGCTCTAGTTGTTCTTTAGAACACTCTGGGACATTCTGTCATTGGGCTATACTTGGGCTACATCTGGGTGATATTTGGGCTACATTTGGGCTCTTTTGTCTCTGGTGGCCATTTTGGGAGACTGCATGTCAGAATGTTTTAATGAAATAGAAAAGGATTTGAAAAGTCACTCAAAATGTGCCCTAATTTTTCATTCTGCAGCACTAATCATACTTTCTTTGGCAAAATATACCCCTTCATGTTGTTTCTTTTTAAATTAAATGTTTTAAGAGTTACCACTTTATTCCAATCAAGATGGCTTCAGGTGTGCCATACCTTTGTAATAAGTAGGACTGTTAGCGCTCTAGTTGTTCTTTAGAACACTCTAGGAGGCTGCAGTAGAACACAAAGGAATCAACTGACAGTCTCTGTCCTTGTTGGATGTACATGTTTTACTGAGAATGTCAGACTTCATTTTCACATGACTGAGAAAGATAATGTGAATTTACAGAAAATATGCTTTCAGTTTAGCTTATAGATCCCCTTCCAAACCACTGTGGGAAAATCATGAGATATTAGTTTTCTTTCAAACAATATTCATGATATCACAGCAGATGGTTTTTTCACATGGTAAAATCACCTTAGAACCCACCACAATTCCTAAAACGAGTATGGTACCATCAAAAAATGATTTATAATGTAACTAAAGTCCTAAAACCCTCTATTAACTACAATGCTTTTTAATGAGGTGCTCTCATGTATATTGGTCCCAAGATGGCTGCCAACACTTCTTGGATGAAGTGCTGACAGCCAATCAGATCAGATGTGTGGTTAGGCTCCGCCCAGATATATATCTTTGTTTGAACCTAAATTACTCAAAATCCACTGGAGCACATATATTGAGACCTAGCAAAGGCACATTGGGCTAACAGTCCCTACAGTTTTGCCAAGTTTCGTGCAAATCCATTCAGCCGTTCGAGCTAAAAGTGAGGCCAACCGCCCTATGGAAATTAACATGGGAAAAATGCGTTTTGGGACCCCCCTTTTTTCTCGGCCCCCCCTTGACGAACACCCCCCAAATTTTCAGGGGCTGCTCAGAAACAAAATGTGCCATTTACCTGGAAATTTCAGCCAATTCCGTCCACAAACGCCAAAGTTATTAGACATAGAATTTTCAAAAATCCCATAGAGAAAAAATCCTAACTATATATACCTACTGGCGACCGCCAGTAGGTAATATATATATATATATATATATATATATCAACTTCCTTTTCTCCGGGAAGGAGCCTCAATCCCACAGGGCAGGCAGTGCTAGGGGACGGAGAGCCCCTAGAAACACACACACCAAACTTCCTCCTTGCTGTAGAAAGAAATGCACTGCTCACTGGACTTGCGGGCAAACGTGGGTTTATTTCCAACTGGAAGACTACTTTGGACTCTGGGAGTCTTCAAAAGGCGCGCCAGTAAGCGGATTACGCCACAATCCTGAACTCACCTGTGAACAAGGCTGCAAGACGGCTGAAACGCGTCAGGTTTCACGAAAGGACTCTGCTGTTATGTTGCTGTACTAATTGGAAATAAACCCACAGGTTTGCCCGCAAGACGTACCTTTGCAGACATTGCTTGTTAGATCTACCGGTGCCAAGCACTTAAAGCCGTGCATGTAAGGGCTGTTTGCTGGCCTTGGGTGTCATCAGAGCTTGTGCCCTTAGCGCCATTTGTGCCTGTGCTGTGGAGATAAACAAGGTGACACACACAAAGTATTCCCTCAAATGAAATACTGGCTGGCGAGAATGCCTGGCAAGTCTGTGCCTAGTTACACAAGTTATTTGTGCATTTGTTTGCTCAATGCCAACTCGCTCACAATCTATGGCTCATTCATCAAATTTAAAATAAACAAAATATGGTTTGGGCCATAAGTGGACCCTATGCCGAATTCATGACAGGTTCATTTGTCAGCCAGATAATTACACTGGGAATCGGAGTAGGCATGAACTCTCTCTCCATGCCATTGGCGGTTTTGTCAAGTAGTCCCGTCTCTCCGAGGAAGTGATTCTGCAGGAGGAGGAGTGAGGAGTTTTCCACTGCTGCGAGGGAGCTGCGACAAGCTGAGCAGCTGCTGGGTGTGTGAGGACATCTCCGGGCATTCCACAGAGCCTTTAGCACCATCTCAACCATCTCAAAGCGGCGGAAACGGGAAAACCTTTGTCTTGTTGCCCGGAGCCGCAAAAGTCTCTTCCCAGCGGACAGTGGTCGGAGCCGGGCCAGAGCTGGAGCAGGAGCCAGGAGCAGGAGCCAGATAAGCATGGACGAATTTGGCGAATCTGGCGTTCGCGAATTTTGTGAATTTGCGAACTCGCAATCCGCAAAATCCGCGAATTCTCGCGAATTTGCGGATTTTTTTTTTTTGTTCGCAAGGATTTCTGCCAGTTCGCAAGGATTTCTGCCAGTTCGCGAGGGTTTTGTGTAAGTTCGCAATTGCGAACTTACATGTCGGCTCGCAACGGTCACGCTTATGTTGTTTCTACGTCTGGTTCATCATCACAGGTTCCCAGAATCCTCTGTTTCACCCCTGCCACCCTCTGTTTTACCCATGCCATCCTCTGGTGCATCAATGCCACCCTCTGGTTCATCATCACTGTAGATTATGGGGGGGAAAAGCAAGCACACCTGCCTGCTTTAACTGACATGAATTAATTTGGGGTTGATTTATTAATGTTTCACTGTTTTAAAATTCCAGTCTGGCACCTGCTTCCTTATCTGTAATTTGCTTTCTGTTGCAGTGCAATTTTTTTTTCCAGGACGTTTGTGGCCTACTTGTAGCTATTCTATGAGCCTGCTGTGAGGGTCAGAGCAGGGTCGTATAATTGTTGCAACTAGCAACTGAACTCTGGAGGGGCCCTTGTCAGGAAGCACTACAGGGAATGGTTACTAATGATGAGTTTGAACTTTTGAACCTGCTGAATGTTTTTTTTTGTGTTCGCAAGGATTTCTGCCAGTTCGCAAGGATTTCTGCCAGTTCGCGAGGGTTTTGTGTAAGTTCGCAATTGCGAACTTACATGTCGGCTCGCAACAGTAACGATTATGTTGTTTCTACGTCTGGTTCATCATCACAGGTTCCCAGAACCCTCTGTTTCACCCCTGCCACCCTCTGTTGTACCCATGCCATCCTCTGGTGCATCAATGCCACCCTCTGGTTCATCATCACTGTAGATTATGGGGGGGAAAAGCAAGCACACCTGCCTGCTTCAATTGACATGAATTAATTTGGGGTTGATTTATTAATATGTCACTGTTTTAAAATTTCAGTCTGGCACCTGCTTCCTTATCTGTAATTTGCTTTCTGTTGCAGTGCAATTTTTTTTTCCAGGACCTTTGTGGCCTACTTGTAGCTATTCTATGAGCCTGCTGTGAGGGTCAGAGCAGGGTCATATAATTGTTGCAACTAGCAACTGAACTCTGGAGGGGCCCTTGTCAGGAAGCACTACAGGGAATGGTTACTAATGATGAGTTTGAACTTTTGAACCTGCTGAATGCTTTTTTTGTGTTGCAAGGATTTCTGCCAGTTCGCAAGGATTTCTGCCAGTTCGCGAGGTTTTTGTGTAAGTTCGCAATTGCGAACTTACACCGCACGCAGCAAAAAATCCGCTGCGTGCGAATTTGCGGATTTTGCGGGAAATTCGCGGATCTCGCGGATTGCGAATTTACCGAAAATCCGCAAAATCTGCGAGCGTAACGGATTTTCCGCCCATGCTTAGAGCCAGAGCCGGAGCCGGGAACGTCTCTGTTTGGTGGCCGGAGCCGAGAAAAACCTCTTCCCAGCGGCGGGAGCCGAGAAAACTCTCCTCAGTGGCAGCCGCAAAAAAACCTCCTCACAGCCTACGGAGCCATGAAATTTTCTGCATAGCGGCTGGAGCCGCGAAAAGTACCTCGTCATTGCCCATCACTGCTCTAAGCAAGTAGTTGACAACCGGGATAGAGAGTTTACTCCGGGCCTTGCAGTTTGCCGATTAGTCAGTTTCCCAGCCTGTTGAGCAGTACACCGCTGCCATCACCGCTGCCGCAGCCACAGCACATGAGCGGGAGAGGAGTGAGCAGTTAGCGGTAAGCAGAAGCAGCAAGGAAGAGAGGGCACAGGAGGCATATCAGGATCAGCGCCAACGACATTCACAAGACCACATGAGGTAACCCAGCGCATGTATTACTACTAGTAGCATTCACCCACATACAAGGCAGAACTTTCGGCAAGTGGCAATTGACAATCAACTATAAGTGCAACCACAAGCACAAAGGGGTCGGGCCGACACCTGCCTGATACCTGCCCCCGAGCCCCGTCTTTGCCTACATCAGCTGGTCCTGCAATTGCGACTAAGGGCAATTAACTTGGGGTAACTTGGGGTAATCGGGGGTAACAGCGTCTAAGCAGTGTCTAACCAGAGTTTGTTTGAAAGAAGCCCCTTGCGCCACACTAAGCAGAGGCGAATACCATGTCTTCAGAATAGGTAGGACTGTGGGGATCAAAACTGAACAGCGGTCTACAGTATATAGTTAAGCCAGGCCAAGTAATTAAGCTCCATAATACAACAGAACATAAGTGGTATTGCGTAGGGGTCGCAGAACGTAGCTGCAGCTGTTTGGCTTCAAATATCTGAGATACCTAAAACAGGAGAAATTCACACAACGATTCACAGCAGATTTGGAATCTGGATTTGACCTGCCCAACAGACCCACCGTTCTATAGAGCAGCATCCTTCTAGTCCCTACCAGCCTCCACTGCTTGACCACGACGGCTGGTGTTCCCAGTACCCGCAGTCATCTGGTTGCTTGTTATCTCAAAGACCCAGTACCACGCCACCTGGCGGGGGGATTGGGGGACTGGGCATTGACATCTTTATAACTAAGTGACTGGGCCTGTAGGGAAGTGGAGCACACAGGCTGGGGAGGTGGAGTCAGCCTCTACGGGGCTGTAAAGGGCGTTGAAGAAAAGAAAAAGCACGGAAGACAGGTCTCAACCGTCATTTTCTTATTTTTCTCCGTTACTGTCCTCTAACTCAAGCCTGGTGAAGTAAGTGATAAACCGGAAGGAACACGCAAGCGATCAGTTGGGGGAATATTGGCAACAATCAAGAGTAGCAAAAAAGGTTAAATCAAATACAGTTGAACCAAACCACTCGTTAAGCTCCCGAATTGCGAGAATGTTTGAAAACTCAGGTAAAATACCAGAGAAATTCACATTCATGAAGGTTCCAACTGGGATCTGATGACAAAACAATTAGATGGGGAAAACAATAAATTACAGACCCCAATTAACCCAATAACCAGTGAAATAATCAATAAACAGAGTATAGGTAAATCGCAAATCCAATTGAAAGACGAAAAGTCGAACGAAGCACAAATCACGGATAATGACCTACTAAGGGTAATTACAACGACAGGGATGACTGACCAAGGACAACTACAAAAACTAGATATAACTGATTCAATGAGTATATCAGAGGTAGGGACACATCAATATGAAAAATCAAAGGAAATGGTTAAATCGAATGAATCAAGTACATATGAGGTAGTAAATAATGAAATAAGTAGCAATACTGCAAATATTGAGTACAACATCTACGAAATCAACCGAGTTGATCTGGAATGTACGAAGGAGCAAAAACAGCCAAGGTTGCCCATAGAAGTAAATGTAGAAATAAATAAAAGGCTACATATACCACCAAACGAAATTGCGCCAAATCTACTGAATATTCATGAATATAAAAATAGGTGGGATATAAATGAGGACAACGAACTTCAAGGCATAAGTCATGTGAAACGAGAGGGGGGGAGATATAGAGAGGATTGTAAACAATGAATTTGATGAAAAAGGTAATGAAGGCTTGGTGGAATTTTTATCTATAGAAAAAACTTGTGAGAACAACACAGCAACACAAACTACAGTCTTAGGAAATGAATGTCCTAAGCAGAAAATTACACAAAACAACCAATTGGGAATAAAACAACACAATTTTGAGATAAGTTGGGATATTTTCTATAAAACATCGACTCTTACTTTGGAGTCATTACAATATCAATCCAGCAAAATGGATATACAAATTGACCTTCTAAAAATGATGGCAAATACAGTCGTAGGGATTGACAATAAAATTGCTCAGCTAAATGGATTGATAATAAGGGCCCAGAAAGAGAATGAGAAAATACCTATAGAACATTTCTATTCACCAATCATAGACAAACTTGCAATAATACCAGATGTTTTGAACAGTATAATTGAAGACACTAAGCGAACCATGGAAATAAAAAAAGGCAAAAACTATGAAAACAAAGAAGTCAATAGTGAAAATAGCAAAACAATCAATAAGCTGGATAATGAACTTAACAGTCTTATAGAAAATGATAAGGGCATTGAAGATATATTAGTTACAAACAATCACACAAAAAGAGCAGGACAAAGTGGAAAAAATCATATAATGTACATACATACATTGGAGGAACAATCAATGGACCACAAAAGGGAGGATAATACTGATACTGAAATTAGGGAAGAACAGGAAAATAAGGAAGATAACATTGATGGCTTCACTACGCTGTCCAAACGCCAAAGAAAAACATGACGTAAAGCAAGGAAACATATAAAAAACAAGTACTGTGCTACAATACAAGGGGAAGATGCAAATATAACAAACGAAGACGGGAATACATACACGATAGGGAAAGATACTGCTGTAGATCAAAAACAAAAGAAAACCATAGACTTGAAAGAGCAGGAAAAAGGAGTACCAAATGAAGAAAAAAAGGTCGAAAGATTGAACACGACAGGAAACAACAAATACTTTCCACTATTTGATTCAAAATTACCCAAGGGACTTGTCCATGTAAAGGGCTCCAAATGCAAAGCAAAAAAAGAACGCTAAAAGTAACCAGGATGGAAACAGCGTTACGAGGAATCCAGAACCTAAATGTGAATGGATGAGCATTGATCAAAAAATAAATCTGGAGGTAAGGAAAATAATGGAACAGCCAGAGGACAAAAGGGCCTTGGGTGATTCACCCAAATATGATGATGACATACTACTATGGGAGGAGGAAGAAGATACTGGTCCACTAACCAATAGTTACCAAAGAAGAAAGGATAAAACGCCAATACAAGTAACAATAAAAACTACTAACCAGCAATATCAACATGCTGGGGTAAAATCAGAATTAACCCCCAAATCTAATATGAGTGTGGAAGACAAAGACAGTTCAAAAGCTATAGGATGGGACCAGTTGGTTATAGAAAGTAGTGAAGGAGTAAAAAGAATCACATACAAAACAAATCCGACAGACAAGTAGTCCCAGTCCTTAAAAACGCTCGGGGAATATCACCCAAGAAATCGGGAGGATGGTTGACTCAAAAGGATATGGGTAAAAAACTGTATAATAAATGAAAGATTGATCACCAAGGCACTACACAACAATAAGGAACAATGATTAAATACTACTAGGTGCACTAGTAGGTGCACTACAACCAAAGCAGATGAGACAGGACTAGTGCGAATGTGTTCATGGAACATAAACGGGTTGGGAGCTAAGGTTCATAATGCACATATGGACTCAATATTGTTCCCATCCCAAATTATCTTCTTACAAGAAACGTGGGAAACCAAACCATTTGTTCTTCATGGATACAACGGTCATTTTGAATATGCAAATAAAAATAACAAATTTGGCCGCCCGAGCGGAGGGCTAGCAATATTCATTTCAACAGACTTACAGGTTGAGCAGGAACGACTGGAGTCAAAAAGTGAAACAACGAAAAAGGAAATAAAGACTGCATGTTTGATTAATGTTTATATACAGCCAACACATGCTAGTAGGGAATCAACTTGTGGAACATTGAATAAACTTCTGTTGGAATTAATGTTGGCAGACCCTCTAGCGGAGTATATCATGACTGGGGACTTCAATCTTAATTTAATGACACCCTTTACAAGGAATGACACTTGTCAAGCACAGGATTATCAATGTTCAATCTCATAACAGAATCTAGGTAAAGAAATCAAACCTATCAGCAATAAAAAGGGCATTACATTCGTCAAAGACATGGAAGCAATGGGCATGCGAATAACAAATGGTTTATTTGAAGAAGATGCGCCTCCGGCTTATACATATTTTAATAACAAGTCAAGGACAAGGATTGACTACACAATGATATCTCTTAATGCCTTCCACAACATCACTGCTTATCAAATAGAGAAAGTAACGGACAGTGATCACTGCTAGCAGATAATAACAATTAACCTCATGAATATGGCAAATCAATCATACCTAACTGTCCCGGGTCATATTGGAACAATTAATTATAAAAAACTGATTTGGACCATTAGGAAGAAGGATGTGATGAATGAACAAGTTATCCAAATATTAGGGTACTGTTTCAAAGAAAGAACAGCCGAAAACTCAATAGAACAATGGGTAAAATTTACTACCATGCTGGTTAAACCCCAATCTCATTACCAGCGGCGGAATAAAATGAATCAAAATCACGATCAAAAAGAAAATAATTATACATAAACCTGCCATATACCATTACGAAATTAAAAAGAAACCGAAATAGAATGCTAAGGCAAATCAAGAAATCTACTGCTAACGAGGAAACATCAGTCAAACTGAAAGCTGTGAATCGAAACTTGAGGAAACTAATATGGAATGAAAAAAATCACGCAAAACAGGTACTTTGGGCAAAAATATACCATGCAAGCAAACAGACAAATGCAAGAGATTTCTGGTCACCTATAAAAGGTTTGGCTAGGCCAAACAAAAGAGTCGTTTCCTCCGTTCTAACTGAGCAAGAATGGGTGATATTTCTCAGAAAACATCTAAACCATAACAGTATGCTAATAAAAACAACTGGAAACCAACCGACAGATACCCATGAGAGTGACACGGAAACTGCAATCGCCCTATTCAAAGAGAATCCAGAGCTATTATTATTATTATTATTAAAAACTTTTTATAAGGAGCGTAGTCACCCGTAGGTATCCCAGCGCTAGGATCCATACACCTGCGGGTCAGTGGGGGCAAGAGGGGGGGGGAGGTCAGAATTAAGGGAAGAGATGGGTTTTCAACCGCTTCCTGAATCGTAGATAATTTGATTCGGTTCTCAGGTCGCGGGGAAGTGCGTTCCAATGGCTTGCGGTGTGGACCGAGAAGCGCCTTCCACCCGAGCGTGCCTTCTTGACTCTGGGGATGATAATGAGAAACTCCTGATCGGATCGGAGGGATCTTGTGGCTTTATATGGTCTGATGAATTTACTTAAGATAGGGGGGCCTTTGTTTTGAAGCAGTTTGTGGGCCAGGCAAAGGGCTTTGAACTTCGCTCGCTCTCTCACTGGGAGCCAATGGAGAAGCTTCAAGGCTGGTTTGGCCGAAGCTCTGGTAGGAGTATTAGTGAGGATCCGGGCAGCGGCATTTTGGATCCTTTGTAGCCTGTTCAAAGTTGCCTCGGGGGCGCCTAGATAGATGGAATTACTGTAATCTACCCTAGATAGTATCAGGCCTTGGATTAACAGTTTTTGAGAGGTGGGAGGAAGTAGGGGCAGAATCTTTCTCATTGACTTGAGGAGCCCAAAGCATGTCCCCGCTATTTTTTTTGCTTGTGTGGTAAATGACAGATTGGTATCGAGCCACACACCCAGGCTTTTTACCTCGGGTTTCTGGTCTGGGGGCGAGCCCAGACAGGGTGGCCAGATGTCCTGTGGGAGGGAAAGCCCTTTCTGACCAAGGAGGAGAATGTCAGTCTTTGAGCCGTTCAATTTTAATGATGAGCTGTTCATCCAACCTTATATCTGCGTCAGACAGTTGTATAAGTCCGCAGGTTGTTGACTTGGGTGAGATAAGGCCACCACTAATTGTGTGTCGTCAGCATAGCTGACGATACTGACTCCGAATGGGTTGACAACCTCCTCCAATGGGGACATATAGATATTGAATAATGTAGGGCTCAGGGAGGAGCCCTGAGGCACGCCACATTGGAGGGGTGTTTCGGAGGAGCAGGTGTTATTCTCCCAGATCTGAAAGGAGCGTTGGCCCAGAAAGGACGAAAGCCAGGACAGTGCGGTACCTTCCACGCCGACCCTCCTAAGCGGATGGATAAGGAGCTGGTGGTTGACGGTGTCGAAGGCCGCATTGAGGTCGAGGAGGATCACTGCCACTGATCCTCCCGCATCTAAAAGTGCTCTGGCGTCCTCCACCGCTGCAAGGAGGGCTATGTCGGGGCCCTGCCCTGGGCGAAAACCTGTCTGCAAGCTTTTTTAGCCGATTATTGGTTTCCAGAAATTGCGAGAATTTCCTATTCACAAGTTTTTCGGCAATCTTGCTCGTCCCAGGGAGAAGGGAAATTGGCCTGTAGTTGGCCAGGTCCACAGGGTCCAAAGATGGTTTCTTTAATAGCGCCTTGACGACTGCGGCCTTCCAACTAGAGGGAACAACTCCCTGTTGCAATGAAGCGTTGATAAGATGGGTTAGAGGGGGAACGATAATGGGAGCTACTTTCTTGAGGATACGTAGCGGGGCGGGGTCCCTGGGAGATCCGCTTTTGATGATATTTAGCGTACTTTCAACCTCTTCGGCGGTCACTTGTCCCCAAAAAGATAAGCAGGAGGAGGTAGGAGTATTGAAGATCTCTTTTTCCTCGCTCGGGTTTGTGATTGGGATCGAGTCGAGGATTTTCTGGATCTTCTCTTTGAAGAAGCTAGCTAATTGATGGCATTTTTCCTCATCTGCCTTGGGGTCTGGTGGGTTTCTCGGTCCGGGGTCTGGAACCTTAAGGAGTTCTTTTAAAATAATTAAAGATTCCTTGCTGGAGCAAGCAGAATTTTCTATTCTTTCTTGAAAGAATATACTTTTTGTCTTGCGAAGGGCGGTCTTATAAGTTTGTAAAGAGGTGAGGTAGACGTCCTTCTTTACATTAGACTTATCCCTCCTCCAGGAACGTTCTGTTCTCTTACATTCCTGTTGCAGGGACTTAAGCTCTGGAGTGTACCAAAGAGCGGGGGTCACTCGTTTGGTATGTTTGAGAGTGGCGGTTTTAGGAAGGAGTTTGTCTAAAGAAGATATGACCCAAGAGTTGAACTGTTCATCGGCAGTGAAAGGATCGGTGGAGAGGGCAGGGATAGAGTCTGAAAGAATGGTGGCCAATTCAGCTGGTACAAGCTTGTGCCAACGTCTGTCGGTAACCTGAATTTTGGAGGTTTGAAGGGATACTATGGGTGAATCCCAGGATATAGGGATTAGAAAATGATCTGTCCATGGAAGAGGAAGGGGGGACCAGTGGTAATGTCCGCGATGTTAGTGAGGATGGGGTCCAGGAGGTGTCCCTTGTCGTGGGTGGGTTCGTTATTGACCAGCCGGATGTTAAATGACATAAGGTCCAAAAGGAGGTCGGATGCTGTCAGATCTGTGGGGTCTGTAAAATGAAAATTGAGATCGCCCACAATGAGGAAATTAGAGGCGGAGGAAGCTAATTGTGCCACCGTGTCAGTGAAAGCATTGAGGAATTTCCCTGGTGTACCCGGAGGACGGTAAATCAACAGTCCTGAAAGGGAATGTACTGGGGAGGTTTGAATGGCAAAATGGCAGCTTTCGCAGTCTTCAATGTTGGCGTTACTGATTCTACAGACAAGGTGTTCTCTATAGATTATTGCCAACCCCCCTCCTCTCCCTCTAGGTCTATGCTGAGCTTGAATAAGATAGCCTGGGGGTAGGGCGATGACAATGTCAGAATCTGAGCTAGCAGAAAGCCAGGTTTCTGAGAGGAACAGTACGTCCAGGCCATGATCCTGTATCAGCAGGTTGGTTTCATGCGCATGCCTGGGAAGGGAGCGGCAGTTAAGGAGGCCTATCTGTAGTCCAGGCTTACCCGGGGACTAAGTAACAGGGTTACAGCGTGCACAGTTAAAAAAGGGTTTACCTTCACCGTGGATATAGCGACACACCTGATTTTGGGCTATGGGCAGCGCATTTAGAAAAGGTATTCAATGAAGTTATCGAAAAAGGCGTCATTCCAGATTCATGGCGAGGATCATTAATCACGCCAATTTACAAAAAAGGGAACTGGGCGAAGGCAAAACGTTATAGGCTCATCACCCTGCAAGACACAGATGGCAAGTTGTTTACTAGGATCCTGCTTACCGAGCTGAACGATTGGGCAATAGAAAGTAAGATCCTGCCGTTGAATCAGACTGGCTTCATTAAAGGATTAGGGACATCAACAAATATCCTGGCATTATCTCTAATAATAGACAACTCAATTAGACTTAAGCAGCCATTGTATTTTTGTTTTGTTGATTTTAAATCAGCTTTCCACAGGAATTTACTATGGAAAAAGCTCAGAGAAATGAATATTTCCAGGGCCTTGTTGAAAATGATTCAGCTCCTGTATAGCAAAACATGGGTCAGGGTAAGGATGGGGGATGGCCAGACACTGTTGAAGGAAATCCAAGCTAACAAAGTGTTGAAACAAGGATGTGTACTGGCCCCCCTTCTTTTCAATGTATTCCTGGCAGATCTGACAAGGACTCTAGACGAACTAAATGCTCACCGTCCGAAATTAGCGGATAGGCATATTTCAAACTTACTATATGCCGATGATGCCATCCTGCTAAGCCAAACAAAAATCGGGCTGCAGCGGTTAATCACCGGAATATCTACTTATGCAAGGAAAATGGGATGGTGATTAATGAAACAAAAACAAAGATCATGGTAGTCGCCCAAAAAAAAAATTAAGACAAAAATGTAGTTGGTATATGGAAAACACCCAACTAGAGCAAGTTGATGTATATAAGTATTTGGGAGTATTGTTCGATGAGAATGGTAGTTACCAATCGCAAATGAGAGACATACAAAGGAAGTCTAACTCCCTAACCGCTGCATTTAGAATCCTGCAAAAATCACTGGGCAACCTTACATAAGGGCCGCTGTTAAAGATTATAGGGGCAAAATTGCTACCAACAATCACATACGGCAGTGAGTCACTAATGGGGAAGGATACAGAAACAATAAATAAAACTCTATCTAAAATATATAAATTACTATTTCAACTCGCAATTAATGCTTTGCCAGCCCAAATTAGACTCAAGTTTGGTTTAACTAATCAATATTATGCGAGGAAGGGACACTACATTAAAACCTGGAATCGGATCAAAAATGATCAAGATAATTTAATTTTGCAGTTACTATGGAAAGAGATAAGTAAGAAAACAAAGGCAGCAGCATCGATCTATCTTAAAGAAGCTATAGAAGAGTTTGCAGTAACCCCAATTTAGGATAATACCATAATGAATGCTTCGTTCAAGAAAATAATCAATAGAACGACAAACCAATTATCAATTGTAAACGATAAAGATAGCCTGAGAAAAAGAAAACATGACTGAACAATAATAAATGGATACAAAGCAAAGAAGGTTCAAGACTACTTAGCAACACCATGGTCAGGAAAAAACAAACAAATCCTTCTCAAAGCAAGATTTGGAATCCTAACGGGAACTTGCCACCTCCAGCCTTGGAAAATCACTGAAAGGATTTTTTTATGTAGACTATGTAACTGTGGAGAGGAGAATATTGTCCATTTGCTCTGTATCTGTCTGGGACTCCAAAATGAAAGGAAAGCACCATTTAAAGTCCCTTTCAATATACGCAGAATACGGACATGTAGGCAAGCCTTGAAATGTTGTCTCCAATCAAATGATATAGGCATGAATGCTGCCTTTGTGAAGTTTTTATTAATAGTAAAAACAAAATTAGTAGACCAAGTTTTAAATGAAGTATTTTAAGGATATTTAATGAATTTTATGATGAAATTTCCTTTATCGGTTTTAAATACCAACAGTATGTTTTGAAATTGTACATTGTAAGATTTTAAATAATCAAACAATAAAGTAATATAATAAAAAAAAAAAAGAGTAGGTGAACAATTCCTCGTCTGTTTCATTTTCAGAATTTGAGGCAAAGAGGTGGTATAGCTCTGCTTTTCTCCCTCTCCGAATGGCACTGCACTAACCCTAAGGAGCAATTATTGATAGTTGAAACATTTCCTGAGTTTTACATCTAAATTTGGCGATGGAAATACAAAAATAGCGCTTTCCTTGCTAGTCGGTTTTCTGTGCATATTCCAGTCCGATCACCGAGCAGAAACCTGTTATACTGTCTTGAGTCTTTAACAGGTGACAGCCGAGCCCTTGTCTTCACAGCTGGTTTTCTTCTATTTCTTGCACCGCCTTTTGTATAGCACACTGTTAACATTTGTAAGTTCCAGTAGCCCTTTTGGAGACTAACCGCCCTTTACCGATCTGTGATTATCACCGACGGGACAGAAGTTGCCCCAAAATGGCCTACATATTATTTTGTAAAGTTTTCTATCAGTGGATAGTATGAATATGATGTGTCTGATCCTGTGGGGCCTTTGTAGCGTAGTTCAGTGTATTATGGAACCATGCGTTTGTTTTTATTTCCCTCGGTTTCTAGGCCTCTGGGAACTCTTTGGTTGCTAATTGTCATTAGCCATTTGTCTAGCTTCCATGGAAAGGTGTTCATTTTTGGCTGTTACTTTTTGAGGCATCTTTTAGTCACTGGGCCCGATATGTACATATGTGTTGGGTAGAGGTGGTTTCTTGACCCGCTGCCCTCTTCTACATACCTTTATTTCTCACAGAGGTGTCTAATGTGTTTTATTGTTTTTGTTCGGACTGGAGTAAGAAGATATGAAGATGGAATATAATAGACAAGCAAGTGCCGTTGTGATATAGCAATATGGAATTGTTGCATGTACATAAAAATTTCCCTAAAAGGCACTTGGTTGAGTGCGTTTGTATATGATTTCTTGGATTTTGGTGGTTGTCGTTTGGTATATATTATAACAATGCACGCTTTCTTATCGTATATAGTTCACACAGCAGGCATGCAATGAAAATGGTATAATATCACCTCTTTCACACGAGGAAAGGGCAGAGTAGTTGGTTGGGAGGAATTTCCTGGAACCCCTAAAATAGGCTGGGCCCTCAGACGTTGGATATCAGCCGAGAGAGACTTTAGAGTGAAACAAACATTTGTGTAGCAAACATCACCCAGGGAGCAAAACGGAGTCATAGATGGACTCGGGCAGATGAAGCAAAAGAAGATGTTCATGGACCCCAGGTGGAATAATTTGAGAGGAGCAGAACAGAGTGAGCAAAACAAGTCCCTCAGAGTCACAGATAGAACAGAAGTCATTGAGCCGAATAGAAGTCAAAGATGCACCAGATAAACCTAAACAGTGGGTCACAAATGGAGCAAAACGGCAGAGAACTGGGTTACAGGAAGATGAAAACAGCACTGCAGGCCACAGGGAAGGCAACATATGTTTCATATGGAGCAAAACAATCGGAGCAAAACCAAGTGCTATAGAAGGATTAGACAGATTTGTTGAAACAGATCAAATTCGAGGTTTCATAGAGGAAGCAAGTAGAAACAGTGGGTCTGAAAGGAAGCCCGACAAATAGAAAGTAGACCGATGGAGTGAAGTGAAAAGCAGACGGAAGTTGAAAGAGCAACACCACTGTTTACTATAATGCTGTTATTTCTAAATATGACTGCCTACATCATGAAAGCCCTACGCTTTCAGTGTGGGAGCCTGCTGTCCTTACAGTCTAGGAACACTTCTCTCATTATAATTCTGTATTTTCTATAGTCGAACAGTAACCTCATTGCAACCCTCTACTTTTGTATTGTGTTTCTTATCTCATCATATTTCTGTGTCCGGGGTTTACAGCCAGGCCCGGTGTCTGTAATGCACTATATGATTAAGGTTTACCTAAAATGTACTATTTGCCTTAACCTGCACCTTATAACAATTGTCACGTGCCTCACATAAGATGTCGCGGTCCATCAGAGTGATCTGTGGTTTTCTTGTCCATAGTTGATAGCACATTTCTTTATTAAAAGTATTCCTGTTGTGTAAACTTAACTAGTAGTACATTGTCACCATTTATAGAGATCATTGTCAACATGGATGAAATAGAACTAGACCAGATCAAAGAAAAGATAATAAATGGAGAGCGAGGGTAGTGCTTCGCAGCATGACCGAAAACGGCGATAACCCAAGTGTGGCTTCTCGATTACAGTTGTAAGGGATAACAAAATTACAGGACTTAGAGGAACATTTTAACTGAACATCGATCAGGTAACGGAGCAGCTCTATATTCACTAGCAGGGGCTTCTGGGAAGCAGAGCCACTGGGGTAAGCTTGGGTCCATACCTTATTTTCTGGAGGTGTGAACTGTGTAACTGAAGGACATCTTGTTTGTGGACTACTATTCACATCTCCTCCCTTAGTGTGATTTGAAATATTGATGGATAGAATATTGTGTCAAGAAGCTTTAAAGGCTATGCCCCATTGCTTGAAATGGGGGCATCCTTCACTGGTAGACAGGGCAGATTAACTAAAAAGTGAATTGGCAGAATTCTGGTTTTTGGCGTCCCTCATGTTCTCATCACCCTCTTTGATGATGGATTGACCTGAAGATACTGTGGCTGGCTACAGAAGGGGGTGAAGGACCATTTATTATTGCATTTTGTTTATTTCCTGAAACAGTCGAAAGTTGTGATTGAACATTTTGGGGGTATACACCATGTACAGATTATTATTATTATTATTATTTTATGATTTATAGAGCGCCTGGTGACCCGAAGGCATCCCCACGCTGTATGATTATGAGAACCAGGAGAGGGAGACCAGGGAACTATTTGGGGAAGAGGAAGGTTTTAAGTTTTTTACGGAAGAGGGCGTGACAGGGTTCAAGACGCAGATTGCGAGGAAGTGCATTCCATTTTGAAGAGGCATTGACCGAGAAGCGTCAGATGTGTTACAAAATAGGAATCATTGTGTTCCAAGCCTTGCCATTAAGAAGTGAAGTGCTTACATTTTGCAAAGGGGATGAGGGAGTGTAAAGGAATATTAATTTTCAATGAAGTATGTGTAGTCTGATGGTCTGCTGGGATTTGCTTGTTTTTCGTAGTGCTTTTTGCAAGTTTTTTCAATTTTGCAGTCTGGAGGTAGCACAGTTACTCGATAGGGCCTGCGGGCATTCAACTGATTATCTTTGTACCTGGATTGTAGACTTTGGTTCTGCTCATGTTAATGTATCTTCCAGTCGCGGAGTATTTGGACATGTCTATGTCCTATGGAAATTTGTTATTAAACTATTATAAAAAAAAGGTGGATTTATTTTTACAGTGATAAGATTGAAGTTCAGGTGAAAACAACCCAAAACTAGAAAGATTTGGCGTTACAGTGCCCCACTGTAGAAGTAACGTTATTGTGTGCACTGTAGTGGGAAACATATTGGTGCTGGAACATCACAGGCTGTTCAGGGAACATGCAAGAAATCAAAGGGACAACTAGAATTGTCTTCTTTCTTTATTAATGATCACAAGCATTTGAAATGCAATAGGCCTCGCATTTGTGCGAGTTTGAGCTATTGACATTGCAAATGACAATGCCTTTTATGTATGTGCTCGTTTTCAAAACAAATAACAGGCATTGCCATTTATAATGCCAATAACTTACACTCTCGCAAAAGCGATACATATTGCATTGTAAATGCTTGTTTCTCTAGAGTTCAAGAATGTAATGGTCCCCTCCTCCCCAACGTCTTCCTTCTCTTAGGAAATATCTTCTAACTACTATTGGTGCTCTTTCTTGCTACCCAGACTAACACTCTATGCATACCTGTATATATGTACATAAACCCTGTTTAACAAACTTAAAACATTTGATGTATATGTTAGTTCGAATTCTGTACGTGGATTCCAGAATGGGGCTAGGAGTCAGTTTGTGAGTAGAAAAAACACATTGGCCAAAGAATAACCACCTTTTAATGGGCAAAAACATCCTCAGAATGTGCCCATATGAGACATTGAAAACTTTCACAAAGTTGAAACATCCATTTGAGAATTAACCTTTTATATTTCGGGTGAGGTCTTAAACAAGGCTTTTGTTTAAGGTAACTTGGCAATAGTTCAATAGCCTTTTTCATGACAAAAGGCACGTTCTCAACAGTGCTCACGAAAACTACCAGAGTCTTTGACAGTGTTGAAGGTCCTGTTATTTGGAGGCCAAATCATACACAGGAGTCTTAAAAATTGGATTCCTGAACTGAACTGGAATGCTAATTATGTTAGATTAGAGAAAGTCACTTTGGCTGATGTACAGCTGTCTTTAATATTGGAATAAACACCTAAAAATGTATCCCCTTTATTAATAGGTGTCTTTCAAAATTGTTAGAGAATGGAATTCTGGTTGGCAGAGGTATGCCCCCTGTCTAGGCAGGAACCACAATCCTAGTCAGGGTCAGTCAGATCCATACCCTAAATTAACCTGTGCTCACACATCGGTAGCCTGGCACAGAGCAGGCAGGCTTAACTTAAGAAGCAATGTATAAAGTATTTGTGCAGCACTTCCGACAGTAAAACACTGAAAATACCACACAAAAAGATACCAGTTATGCAGTTATGAATTTTTTAATACCTTGAAATATATTGCTTAAAAGCATAAAGAGCCAACCAGGTATATCCGGTCGTGATAGACAGGGTCATATCCACAAGTCCAGGCAATCCACAATAGAGCATGGATCAGATACAGGGGCCAGCCTTGGCCTGCTTAAACTGTACCTTGGTTTCCAATCGATTGGTCAGTCCATAACTCAGCATCTATTACTTAGAACACTACATCTGCTAGATAATCAATGCTGCTAAAAAACACTAAAGCAGATTTGTGTTGTGCCTGGGTTTCCTACAAAAAGTATCCTTTAAAGTAAGCATTTATATTTGTGTCCGTTATCCTCATGTTACCTACTTTATGTTTAGTGTCTGTCAACTCATCCGTGTGAAAGGAAACTCCGGCCTCATTTGAGACCCACCTTACAGCTTCTTTGTGGACCTAGGTACACCGCTACAATCTTAAGTTCTTAATATGACACTGTGAGCTGATGATTGTAACAAAGAACTATTTGATCAGTCGTGACTGTGTTTCTCTTCTTGCTATATTGCAGTCATTTTGTTTAGGTATCACACTCTTTCTAAAAGTTGTTTCTTGTCCTCACTTGTTTTGTTACAGATTCCCCACTCAGTCTGCACTGAGAGTTGCGTTCCAGGGTACTGTAAAGCTGCTATGGAAGGGAAGCCCATTTGTTGCTTTTACTGTGTGCCGTGTGCAGAAGGGGAGTATTCAAATAGCACAGGTAAAAGAAGCAATTAAAATGTATTCTACTGTCTGTTTAATGTCTGACTAATGCAATAGCACTGATGTTAAATGAGGCTGAAGAGTGTAAGAAAAATATGAAAACATAAGTGGCATATCTAGCAGAAATGTTAACTATCACTGTCATCTTCTACAGCACACCCTATTGCTAACGTTTGAGAATTTAGAGACCTAGGGGTCTGTTTACCAAATTTTCATGCATTGCAGTGCAGCAGCAAGGCCCTGTTAAGCTCCTTCTTGGCTAAAGTGAAGATGAGCAATTATAAATGTGCTGCTTTCTCTTTGCCCCGTGGGGTGCCTCAGTGTGTTTCTTTAACTCCCTCGCTTTTTAAGACTGATATCACTCTCCTGGTGTAACTTAATCAATCCTTTGGTTTCTCTGTCGTCTCCTATGCAGACGGTATGCGACTAATGATATCAATCCCGGATAAGGGAGTCATGATGGCTAATAATTCACAGTTTGACACATGTCTCAGTCTGGATGCAGGAAAACTGTTTGAAACTAAACACTGAGAAGACAGAGGTAATTCTGTTTGGGAGTAACAATTTGCTCTGGAACAATGCATGGAGGCCTGCTAATCTTAAACCATTGGCATCTCTGGTCCTGAAGGTTCAACATGTATGTATCTTAATTGATGAACATCTAAACTTTTCAGGTCAGATCAATTGCACTACATCTTCTTGTTTTTATTTAATTAAGATACTAAAAAGGTTCCTTTTCATTGCTATTGAACTGCTTTAATTGTTGTGGTAGCTCTGATACCAGCTAGGATAGATTACAGTAACACTCTTCATTTAGGGATAAATAAACCATTTCAGTCAAAGTTTCAATATCTACGGAACATGTCAGCTCTGCTACTGTCTCCAAAACTATCCAGGATCTGTATTGGATGCCGGTGGATGAGAGAGTGATATTTAAGGCACTCGCTAAGCTTTGCATGGCTCGGGACCTTATACTCACAGAATATGTTCAACTGTTAGTCCCCATTGGGAAAACTGAGATTTTCTCTTGCTGAATTGGTAGTCATTCCACAAATAAAAAGGGCCACCTGAGGAGGTAGGAGCTATTATTTTCTAGACAGTAAACAACTCTCTGTCTTTAAGATCTCAAACCAGTTATACTCTCTTTAAGAGGTCACTAAAGACATAGATTTTTGTTGCCTCCTCTAAATAACTCTGTTCACTTTGGCTGTTTCCTGAGGATCTGCTAGCACCAAAACACTTTGGTGTTCACACGTTCAAAAAAACATTCACTTACTCACTTTAATTACTTACTTAAAAAGGTTGCACTGCTTTGTGGGAGAAGGAAAACGTTTTTCTCGGAATTGCAATTAGGTGATTCCCATTCCTAAAGTTTGAAACTTTTATTTTTAAATTAGATATTCATAGGGAGCCACATTTCTACTGAGCACTGTCACCGAAGACCAGCTAACCAACACCCTCACCCAGAGACCACCCACCAACCCCACCGACCCCAACACTGTCGCCCGCAACCTCAGACAATGGATCAACGACTGTGCCAATACCCTTGCCTGCTCAAGACACCCTCCAACAGCCACACCAATAAGAAAGCCACCCGGTTCACTGAAGACCTCCCGGGATCCAAACGAACATGCCGGAAAATTGAGAAGAACTGGCTCCATGAACGAACATCAGGCAGCTACGTATGCCACAAGAACGCCACCCGCAGACACCATCAACTCATCAGAGCCGCCAAGGGGGCCTCATTCAATGACCGCCTGGATAACAACACACACAACACCAAAGAGCTCTTCAATATCGTGAAGGAACTCTCCAAACCAAGCTCCAACACCAACGACATCCGGCCTTCGCAAGAACTGTGTGACTCGCTGGCCACCTTCTTCCACCGCAGATTGCCGAAATCCATGACAGCTTCAATGCCAGTACCGCTCGACAACCACCACCCCCACGATCACCATCTGCACCAACCTCCTGCTCTCCTGGACCAGCATCAATGAGGACACCAGCGGGATCATGAACACCATCCACTCTGGATCACCATTGGACCCATGCCCTCACCACATCTTCAACAGAGCCAGCACAGCCATTGCACCCCATCTCTGGAAAGTAATCAATATCTCATTGAAGACAGGAAACTTCCCGGAGAGCTGGGAGCACACCAAGATCAACGCCCTACTCAAGAAACAAAAGGCAGACCCTAAGGACCTCAAAAACTTCTGACCCATCTCCGTGCTCCCGTTCGCGGCGAGGGTCACAGAGAAAATCATCAACAAACTACTGACCCGCCTCCTCGAGTAGAACAGCACCCTGGACACGTCCCAGTCCGGGTTCCGCAGCAACCACAGCACCAAAACTGCCCTCATCGCCGCCACCAATGACATCAGGACCCTGCTAGACAACGGACAAACAGCAGCCCTCATCCTCCTGGACATGTCAGCCGCCTTCAACACGGTCTGCCACTGCACACTAAGAACACACTTACATGACACTGGGATCCAAGAGAAGGCCCTGGACTGGACCACATCCTTCCTCTCCAGCAGAACTCAGAATGTCTGCCTCCCCCCTTCCACTTCACTGCCACCGAGATCATCTGTGGCGTACCCCAGGGCTCTTCCCTCAGCCCAACGCTGTTCAAGATCAACATGGCACCCCTCACCCACGTCTCCTGACAGCACAACCTCAGCATCATCTCCTATGCCGACAACACCCAGCTGATCATCTCCCTCACCAAAGACCCTCACACTGCCAAAACCAACCACCACGAAGGAATGAAGGCTGTCGCCAAATGAGGAACAGCCGACTGAAGCTGAACTCGGAAAAGATGGAGGACCTCATCCTCGGCTCCACCCCTTCAGCCTGGGACGACTCCTGGTGGCCGACAACACTAGGAATAGCCCCGAAACCCACTGACCACACACACAACCTAGGGGTCATCCTCGACTCCAACCTCTCCATGACTAAGAAGGTTAACTCTGTCTCCTCATCCTGCTTCAACACCCTCTGAATGCTCCGCAGGATCTTCAACTGGATCCCCACTGAGACGAGAAGAACGGTCACCCAGGCCCTCATCACCACCAGGCTGGACTACGGAAATGCCCTCTATGCACGAATGTCAGCCAAGCTCCTGAGACGATTGCAATGTATTCAGAATGCGTCAGCATGTCAGATCCTCGACATCCCCCACCGCAGCCACATCACACCCCACCTGAGAGACCTGCACTGGCCCCCTGTCAACAAGAGGATAACATTCAAATCCTCATCCATGCACACAAAGCTCTCCACAAGACCAGCCCAGCATACCCCAACAGACAACTCAACTTCTGCACCCCCACCCATCAGCTCCACTCTGCCAGCCTCGCTCTCGCCATAGTCCCCCACATCCGAAGAACAACCGCTGGCTGCAGATCTTTCTCCTACCTCGCCGCCAAGATCTGGAACACCCTCCGTACCAGCCTACGGTAGACCCAAGACCTACTGGCCTTCAGAAGAGCCCTCAAGATCTGGCTCTTCGATCACTAGCAGCACCCCCCAGTGCCTTGAGACCCTCACGGGTATGTAGTGCACTTTATAAGTGTCATGATTGATTGATTGATTGACCTCATGAATAGTAATTAGGTAGTTCAAAGGGGCAACCATTTAGAAATGAAAGCCATCAGAGAGTTGTTGGCCTGCTGGGGTCAGCAGACCACCATATATGTGAACTGTGAATGTTTTCCTTAAAGGCAATTAGGATGGGTTTCAAAAGAAAAAAATAAACGTTTACCTTTCATTTTTTAAACCAAGGCATTGGTCTCTGGGACCACTGCGTGCTCTGCAGAAATATTTTTTTTACTATTCTCAAAAGGGAAAGGAAGCACTGTGAACCCCTTCCCATTTGTGAAAAGGTTGCCTCCTAACCAGGATTGTAGGATTGTAGTTTGGTGGTTCTACATAAAAAATGCATTTTAGGTTGAAAATGAATCAGATATTTTGATTTTGCAACCTCAAAAACGCTTTGTATATCTGGCCCCAAGTAATTTACTGAACCTTCATTTTAGTAGTCTCATTATAAACAAAAAGACTATAGATGGAGAATAGTATTCACTAAATAGGAAAACCTGAGACAAATGAAATAAGAGGGGGGGGTTCTCCCTTGCGGTCACTACACAGCATTAAATGATTTATTGCTATCGTACAGCAACACATTGTTAAATATGTGAACATCGGATTATACCTCAAACTGGATTGTCTGAACTGAACATCATGATGTCTACATTGAGAAATAAAAAGGGAAATTGGAATAATGGATTGTGCTGTGATAGTGCTATGTTGTCCACAGCAACATACATGTATGATCCATTGATCCCATAGTATCAACATGCTTTATGGTCCGATGAGCAGCTATAGCTCTTTCAAATATCAGGTTCAGTTTCATTTGTGCTCTGTTTTGTTGATCAACTATTTGCAATATTTATATTTTTAATTTGATTTTAATCTTATGTTTTATATTTTAGACATGGAAACTTGCATAAAGTGCCCCGAGGACCAGTGGCCCATTAACAGAAAGGATGGTTGTATCCAGAAAGCCATTGTTTATCTCTCTTATGGTGATTTCCTTGGAGCAGTGTTGGCATATGTAGCTATTGTGCTATCCATGTCCACAGCTGGTGCGTTGGGAATCTTTCTCAGATATCGAGACACCCCAATAGTGAAGGCCAATAACAAGCATCTCAGCTACGCTCTCCTTGTATCTCTACTGCTGGCCTTCCTCACTTCTCTTCTGTTCATTGGACGCCCTGCATTATTGACATGTTTGATCCAACAAGCTGCATTTGGGATTATTTTCACTGTTGCCGTGTCTTGTGTATTAGTAAAAACCATCACTGTAGTGATTGCCTTCAATGCCATCAAGCCTGGTATCAGGTTAAGCAGATGGCTGGGATCTCAGGTGTCTGCGTCTATGGTCCTCGTGTGCACACTGGGGGCAGTAGTAATTTGTCTTACTTGGCTGCTCACTTACCCTCCTCATCCAGCCACTGACACTCAGTCTGAAATTGGAAAGGTGATCCTACAGTGTGACAACGGTTCTGTCATTGCCTTCTATGGGATGCTTGCTTACATGAGTCTGCTGGCCTTTGCCAGCTTTACTGTGGCCTTCCTAGCCAGAAACCTTCCTGATAGATTTAATGAGGCCAAGCTCATTACATTCAGCATGCTGGTCTTCTTTAGCGTCTGGGTGTCCTTCATTCCAGCCTACCTTAGCACCAAGGGTAAAAACATGGTGGCCGTGGAGATCTTTGCCATCTTGGCTTCCAGTGCTGGACTGCTCGGCTGCATATTCATTCCCAAGTGCCAGATATCAACAAAAGATGCATTTAAGAGCTAAAAATAACTTGTAGCCTCAATATCCAATGTATAACCTGATCAACTTGGAATATGGTGAAGACCATCTGCTTTTCTATCTTCTTCCATTAAAAAATGTATTAGCATTTGAAGTCGGATCATACATTTATATCCTAAACATAGTAAAGTGATCCGCACATAGGCTTATTGATCAGTGACATGTTATCAATCCAACAAATATCGAGAGCCACAAATATGAGAAATTAAATAGCAAGAAAAAAATATTGACGTTGGAGACATAACTATAAAAATCACTAATATCAAGCACACAGATATTGTTTAAAAAAGTATTGATTTCTATATATTCCGATAACAAAAATTAATATTTTTACCTATAAATAAACGTATGTCATTTCAAAAGTATTGATTACCACAATATTGACTACGAACCCATCATAAAAAAACAACAAAAATCAATAAAAAGATCACAACCCTATTTTTACATAAACCAATTAATTAAAAAACATATATTACATCACCCAAAATGTGAACATTAGCCCCACAGAAAGAGTGCACCCAACAAATATCAATAAATACATCTAAAACTTTATTATTAACATAGTAATTCATAGTTACTATGTTAAAAAATCCCTATTACAATTTTACACTTATCCCTACAGTTACTCTCACAATCACTGACTCTTATGTATACTTATTTATATTCACCAACTGTCACATACAATGCCTTTTATTTTTGTACTTTGTTGGAGATGTACCACTGACATATATATTCGCACACAAACACACAAATAGCACACTCAGTCACCCAAACAACTGTTTCCACATGTACTCTTACACCCATATACCTAGTCAATCAACCACTCACACATCTATGCAGAGTTACACACCCACAACCCAACCACATACACACTCAGTCTCCCATACAAATATTCAACCAACTAATAAATAACTAATATGGACACTCATGTAGTTAGTGACCAACGGATGCAGCAGGTTATACCATAACAGAGACAGTGATGCACACATTCATATAGTTTAGTTACTAACCATGTATTTAGACACTTTTAATTACTCACTCAAACAGACAGTCAGACAGACACTAAATCCTCCATACAGACAGTTGTATATCCACTCAATCTTCAATACAGATTGGTATATATATAATACATATTTAAATTTCAAACAAAACCACATTTACTGGATGCTGTCATCAGTGATGTTATTTGAGATGTCATCCATGATGTCACTGACTGTGTTATGAATGATGTAATATGTGACATCATCAGCAGTGATTGCGGTCGTGCGAGTTATAGTTTGCAGAGCTAACAATAACAAAGGAAATTCTATGGCTTGTTCGACTGAAATGTTCAGCTAACTATAACACCCCAGAAACCTATGTTTTTTTTCATTTAATTTCAAAGGTTTTTTAAATGCTAATTGCTTACTATAACGTGCCTGAAACATATGGTTTTTCAGTGAATATATATATATATATATATTCACTGAAAAAACCATAGGTTTTACGGACTTTATAGTTAGGAATAGCATTTAAAAAACCTTAGAAATGTAATCAATCAATCAATCAATCATAGAACTTGTAAAGCATGCTACTTACCCGTGAGTGTCTCAAGGCGCTGAGGGGGGGGGGAGGGGGGGTGCTGCTACTGTTTGAAGAGCCAGGTCTTGAGGAGTCTTCTGAAGGCAAGTAGGTCTTGGGTCTGCCGTATGTGGGTAGGGAGGGTGTTCCAGGTCTTGGCGGCGAGGTAGGAGAAGAATCTGCCACTAGGGGTCATTTGTTGGATGCGGGGGCGGTTGCGAGGGCAAGGCTGGCGGAGTGGAGCTGGCGGGTGGGGGTGTGGAAGCTGAGTCTGCTGTTCAGGTAGGCTGGTCCGGTGTTGTGGAGTGCTTTGTGTGCGTGGGTGAGGAGCTTGAAAGTGATTCTCTTGTTGACGGGGAGCCAGTGTATGTTTCTCAGGTGGGGGGTGATGTGGCTGCGGCGAGGGATGTTGGCGATCAGTCGGGCGGAGGCGTTTTGGATGCGTTGTAGTCGTCGTAGGTGTTTGGCTGGAATTCCTTTGTAGAGTGCATTGCCATAGTCCAGTCTGCTGCTGATGAGGGCATGTGTCAAAGTTTTTCTTGTTTCGGTCGGGATCCACTTGTAGATCCTAGGAGCATGGGGAGGGTGTTGCAGCAGGAAGAGGAGATGGTGTTGACCTTTTTAGACATGGAGAGGGAGGAGTTGAGGATGAATCCTAGGTTGCGTTCATGGTCGGTGGGTGTTGGTGCTGTTCCCAGTCTGGTCGGCCACCAGTAGCTGTCCCAGGCTGAGGGCGTAGGTCCGAGGATGAGGATCTCTGTTTTGTCCGAGTTCAGCTTCAGATGGCTGCTGCTCATCCAGTCGGCGACGGCTTTCATTCCCTCGTGGAGGTTGGTTTTGGCAGTTTGTGGGTCCTTGGTGAGGGAGAGGATGAGCTGGGTGTAGTCGGCGTAGGAGATGATGTTGAGGTCATGATGGCGAGCCACTTGTGCGAGGGGGGCCATGAAGACGTTGAACAGCATCGGGCTGAGGGATGAGCCCTGGGGGACACCGCAGATGATGTCGGTTGCTTTGGATCGGAAGAGTTGAAAATGGATGCTCTGGGTTTTACCAGAGAGGAAGGACGTGGTCCAATCAAGGGCCTTCTCTTGGATCCCGGCTTCTAGGAGGCATGTCTTTGGGTGTGATGGCAGACTGTGTCGAAGGAGGTTGACAGGTTCAGGAGGATGAGGGCTGATGTTTTGCCATTGTCTAGTTGGCGTCTGATATCATCTGTGGTGGCGAAGAGGGCCGTCTCGGTGCTGTGGTTACATCTAAATTCGGACTGGGATGGGTCCAGGATGTTGTTGTCTTCCAGGTGGCGGGTCAATTGCAGGTTGACGATTTTCTCGATGACCTTTGCCGGGAAAGGGAGCAGGGAGATGGGCCGGAAGTTCTTGAGGTCCGCTTTGGGCTTCTTGAGGAGGGCGTTCATTTCGGCATGCTTCCAGCTTCCCGGGAATGTTGTTGTGTTGAAGGAGATGTTGATAACCTTCCATAGTTGGGGTGCGATGGCTGCATCTGCTTCGTTGAATACGTGGTGTGGGCACAGGTCTAATGGAGATCCTGAGTGGGTAGAGTTCATGACCTTGCCTGTCTCGTCGTCATTGACGTTGGACCAGGAGGTCAGGCGGTTGACGCTGGTGGTGTTCACAGGGGGTGTGGGGTCTAGCGTAGTCAGGTCAGTCGTGGTGTTGAAGCTGTCATGAATGTCGGCAATCTTGCATTTGAAGAAGATGGCTAGTGAGTCGCATAGTTCTTGTGAGGGCGGGATGTCGTTGGCATTGGCGCTGGGGTTGGAGAGTTCCTTAACAATGCTGAAGAGCTCATTGCTGTTGTTTGCATTGTTATCCAAGCGGTCTTTGATGGAGGATGTCTTGGCTAGTCTGATGAGTTGGTGGTGTCTGCCAGTGGCATCCTTGTGTGGTTGTCCGGTGCACGTTCGTGGAGCCATGTCTTCTCCAGGTTCTGGCATGCGCGCATTGGAGGTCTGGAGCACGTCGGTAAACCAGGTGGCTCTCTTGCTGGTGTGGCTGTATGAGGGTTTCATGAGCGGGGCAAGGGTGTTGGCACTCTTCGCGATCCACTGTCTGAGGTTGCGGGCTGCGGCATCTGGGTTAGTGGGGTCGATGGGAGCGTTCTGGGCAAGGGTGGTTATCAGCCGGTCTTCTGTGACTTTGCTCCAGCAGCGGCGAGGCAGCTGTTGGGTGTGGTGGTGCATGATTGGTTTCTTGAAAGTGAAGTGGATGCAGCGGTGGTCAGTCGGTGGAGTAATCAAAGGCGACGTGGGGGCCTGTGGAGAAGACAGGGTCCAACATGTGGCCGGCGGTGTGGGTGGGAGTGGTGATGAGTTGTCTGAGGCTGAGTTCGGCAAGGTTGTCGATCAGGGTGGTGGAGTTGGCATAGTTGTTGTTCTCGAGGTGGAATTTCAGTTCCCGGAGGAGGATGTAGTCCATGGAGGTGAGAGCGTGGGTGCTGGCGAGGTCGGCAAAGAGTCGCTGAACTGAGCCCGGGGTCCTGGGGTCTGTAGATGAGTGTTCCTCTGAGGGTGGTGTTGGGGTCGGTGTGGATCCGGAAATGCAGGTGTTCGGCAGTGTTGAGGGTGTCATCCGCGTGGGTGTTGACCTCGAGTGTGGACTTGTGAACAATGGCTATTCCTCCTCTAATTCCATTGGAGCGATCCCTGCTGTGATCTTGTAGCTGTCCGGGATGGCTATGGCGATGTTGGGCGCCGAGGAGTAGTTCCACCAGGTCTCAGTCAGGAAGGCCATGTCTAGGGCGGAGGTGTCTAGCAGACGCCAGAGCTCAACGGTGTGTTTGCGTGCAGAGCGGGTGTTGAGCAGTATTCAGTGGAGGTGGTTAGATCCAGTCCTTGGAGGTTTGGTCGTTCTGTCGCAGGTGAAGCTGCAGGTGAGGCAGGAGGAGGGTCTGTGGGTCCGTTTCAGTGCAGCCTGGAAGCAGGTGTCGTTTCAGCCGGTGTTGAGTACGTGGAGGGTGCTGTTGTCGTAGTGGAGTCTGGTGGCGTGGCGATTGCGGGGTCCAGTGGTTCTGGCGCTGGGCGCAGTCCATGCACGGCAGGTGCAGATGGTGTTTCCTTAGGCACACCTTCGGCACGCCTGCGGCCATCATTATAAGGGGAGGTGGGAGGGAGGAGGAGGAGGGAGGCAGGTATCAGGGGACAGTGAATGGGTATGGGGGGCAGGACCACGGGGGCAGCAGCGGTGGGAACAGCGGGGAAGGGGAAGGGCACGGGGAGGCGAAAACGGGTACAACAGCACAAGGGACACAAAGTGGCACGAGGGACACAAGTGCACAACGGCAAGAGGCAAAAGGAACGAAGAGCACATGATTGGTATGTGATTTATTCTTTGCATTACTGCCTAGGTGTGTGAGTAAATCTATGGATGAGTAGCAGAGTGTTACTGTATGTATAGGTGTATGAATGCATATTATCGTACTGTATTGATGAGTACCTGCATGTATAAGTAACTGGATGTATGTATAGACCTAGGAAATAGTGGTTGGTTAGCAGTATCTGGCATTGTGTGTGTATGGTTTTAAAAATAGTAGTCTGTATTTTAGAGTGCGTGTATCAAACTTTATATTAGGGCATCAGTATATGCATCAGATTTTCACGTGGATGATGTCATCAGTGAAGTCATCAGTGATGTCAAACTTAGATGTCATCAGTGATGTCATCAGTGATGTTACTGACCATGTCATGAGTGAGGTAATATGTGACATAATCACCAGTGAATTGCGGGCGCGCAAGTTATAGTTAGCTTAACTAACTATAACAGGCGAATTTCTCTGGTTTAATATGAGTCAAATGTTGAACTAACTATAACGTCTCTGAAACCTATGTTTTTATTTGGTGAATTTATGAGGTTTTTTAAATGCTAATTCCTAACTATAACGTCTGTAAAACCTATGGATTTTCATTGAATTTCAAAGGTTTTTTAAATGTTAATTTCATATTTTAATGTTTATGAAACCTATATTTTGTTCTATGATATTTTTAAATATTTTGGAACTCTGTTATACTTCTTTTTTGAGCTTTAAAAATTATGGATTGCTTTTATATCCTCCTCAAAAATGCATCTCATTTCTTTTTTGAGAAAACTGCACTCCCATACCGGTAGCGTACCAAGCTCCATCACCACGCAAATCCGATCCACCATATTGCTTAACTCGTAAATGCTGAGCATTTTGTATCCAACGGGTTTGTGTCACCACGTCCTGCGTAACATCATAACGCATGAAGTCCCCCCAGCTGCTACTTTGGTCTCCGACGGGTACGCAGTAACAAGCCACGCATTACATCATGTACATTTGAGGTCACGCCCACTGCGCGTTGCATATGCAACAAGTGCACGCCACCTGGCCCTTTGTTAGATCACAGACGTATGGTGTCGCCCCAGGTGCGCCATTCCCTCTTTTTTTTCTCAAAATATATATCTAAATAACTTTAAACAGTATATGACAGCAAGCGATAATCTAAAAAATTATGATAAATATATTTTCTCAAAATCACATCGGGTGTGGCCTCCTTGCACGCTCGGTGCACGATTGCCATGTGACCTTAATGACCTTAAAAAAAAAACTTTTAAAAAAGCATTTGATTGTTTCATAACATTTTCCATTGTAACAGTTGGATTTTAGTCATTCTCTCTACAGTGTTTGATGATCACCGTAAACAACTTTTTTGAAAAGTGTTTCACTGTACACACATATCTTGTACTACACACAACATGCAACGATCATCTTGATTATTATTCATGGCCTGTGCATCAGCCTTCAACGTGTCATGGCCATGCATCTCAAATGTTACGTCAAAAAACCAATTTGTGTTACACAATACCCCTCGTGTGTGTGTGCATATTATTGCGCTGCCTTTCGGCCTCGGTATTAGTGGCTCTAAGAAGTATCATCAGCCATGGGCAAAGTGGACATCCTAGATCACATGTGACAAACAGTAAACAGTAATTTATAGATTTGTATTGCTGTACGCTCTGTTGTCAGGCTTTACCAATATAGTAGTGTGTTATATGTGAGACTTTCAGATTCACTTTGAATACATTGCTTGACCTAATGAGCGTTATCACTGTGTATGACGTAGCCTCACTGCTGATCCTCCCTCCATCCAAGCACATTCACATTTTTATTTATTTATTTATTTTAGCGATTTCTACAGCGCCTGGTGACCCAAGGGTATCCCCGCGCTATGTAACTTGAACCTATTGAGAGGGGAGGTAACCAAAGGGTGTTATTTGGGAAACAAATGGGTCTTGAGTTTTTTGCGGAACGCGAGGAAGTTGGATTCCAGTCTGAGGGCGCGGGGGAGTGCGTTCCAGCCCTTGGCCGCCTGGACGGAGAATTGACGGCCTCCTGTGCGGACTTTTTTGAATCTGGGAATGAGGACTAGATTCTCATTTTGAGATCGTAGCGATCTGGTGGCTAAATAGGGTGTAATCATTTTGCCAAGGATCGCTGGGCCGGAACCGTTATAAAGCTTGTGTGTGGTACACATAGCTTTAAAGTGCACCCTTTGGCGGACAGGTAGCCAATGCAGGGTTTTGAGGACTGGCTTGGCGGATGTTCTGGAGGGGGTATTGGTGATCATGCGTGCTGCCGCATTCTGTGTCCGCTGGAGTTTCGTAATGGTAGCCTCGGGGGCTCCCAAATAGACCAGATTGCTGTAGTCTAAACGGGACAGCACTAGGCCCTGAATAAGGAGCTTTCTGGACATAGGGGGGAGAAGGGGCAGGATTTTACGAGTCGTACGCATGAGCCCAAAACATGTGCCCGAGGTTTTGGTTGCCTGGGTCTTCATCGTAAGTTGTGGCTCTAGCCACACCCCGAGTGTCTTGATTTCAGATTTGGGGGGGGGGATTTCACCGAACACATCGGGCCATATCGTGGGAGGGATAGTTGTCCATTGCTTACCGAGTAACATTACCTCTGTCTTAGTCCCATTCAATTTCAAAGATGATTCGTTCATCCAGTTGTGGATGTTTATGAGACAGTTAGTCAGGTTTTCAGGATGGTCAGTCAGCTGGGACAGGGAGACGACTAGTTGGGTGTCATCGGCGTAACTCACCATTTTGATGTTAAATGGTGTTACCACGTCCTCGAGGGGGGCCATATAGACATTAAAAAGCGTGGGGCTTAGGGAAGAGCCCTGGGGGACGCCGCTAGTAAGTGGGAGAGTGGATGAATGGTGGCTGTCATCCCAAACTTGAAAGGTGCGTCCTGTGAGATAGGATTCGATCCATTTGATAGCTGTCCCGGTAAGTCCTGCATTTGCCAGTCTGCTCAGAAGGACACGGTGGTTGACCGTATCGAAGGCTGCACTTAGATCCAGGAGGATCACAGCCACTGATCCTCCTGAATCTAGTAAGCCCCTTGCCTCTTCAATCACCGCAAGCAGTGCGGTGTCCGTTCCGTGGCCTGGGCGAAATCCGGTTTGTGATTGTCTGAGCAGTTTGTTCGTTTCCAGGAACTGGGAAAGTTGGGAGTTTACTAATTTCTCGGTGACTTTACTAATGCCAGGGAGTAGGGATATTGGCCTATAGTTGGAAAGGTCCGATGGATCTAGCTGGGGTTTTTTTAAGAGTGCTTTAACCACCGCACTCTTCCAGCTGTCGGGGACGGTTCCATGGGAAAACGAACAGTTGATAAGGTCCGTAATGGTAGGAACAATTACTGAGGCTACTGTCTTGAGGAACCTGATAGGGGCTGGGTCCAGAGGAGATCCACTTTTCATTTTTACTAGGGTTCGCTCAACCTCTGCGGGGGTGACAGGTCGGAAAGTTTTAAGCGAAGGACGACAGATGCTTTCAGTCGGTTCGGGGGCAGTACTACTTTCCGTGAGGCTGGGAAGGCTGGGGGGAGGGAGGGAAGCCAGGATACGGGTGATTTTCTCGTTGAAGAAGTTGGCTAACTCGTTACTTCTGTCAACTTTGGGTGTGTTGGAGGAGGAGATGGTAGGGACCTTGGTCAGCTCTTTGACGATCAAAAAAGATTCTCTGGCTGAATTGGATGCTTCCTGTATACGTGTGTTGTAGTAGGAAGCTTTGGCTAATTTGATAGCCTCTTTGTAAATTTTGACCGCCGACTGGTAGGCTTCTTTGTTGGCATGTTGCCAGGTCTTTCTCCAGAGACGTTCGGCCTTTTTGCAAGTTTTGCGAAGTGTTCTTAGCTCTGTGGAGTACCATGGTGCTGAGCCACGTTTGCCGTTTTTATTTTCCCTATTTCCCTATTTCACATGTGTACGCTTCACGATAGCAACACTTTCAATAATATCGCACACCATTGACATGCATGTCTGTGCATATTTACAACTTTGACAATGACATGTGATGTTCGCCATTCAAGCTTTTTGAACAGCATCCTGGCAATCAACACTGGTTATAAATTGTGAACTCTACTGGCCATCGTGTTTCCAAAGGGATCCATGAGGTGTACACCATCCTGCAATCAACACTACAACTGACTTGTGAACATTGCTACCCGTAGTGTTTGCACACACAACAATGATGGCAGGTGAGCAGTGGGGCCTGGGAGGAAAGTGGCTTCAATTGAGCGCAGTGCTGCGGGAGGGGTGGGCTGCATCAGCCTTAGTGTGCAGGTGCGAATAAGCAAAGTTGCCCTGTGTAATGATGAGATCTCTGACCTCATTCAGTTATATCTCTGTCTCATTTTAAAGACCTGCTGGACTGTACTGTAGGCCTGAGCCAGCGGGCAGCGCTGCACTACAGACATGTGTTGAGCACAGTGCTGTGGGAGGGAAGGGCTGCATCAGCCTGGGTGCGCAGGTGCAAAAAAGCGATGTTCCAGTGCGTAATTATGTGATCTCTGACCTCATTCAGTCATATGTCTGTCTCATTTTAAGTACCTGCTGGACCGTACGGTAAGCCTGAGCCAGTGGGCAGTGCTCCCCTACAGACAGGTGACATTGGCTTTTAGAGCACTGTAGTGAGCTCATTACTAAGTGTACATGCACACAGGTTTCCCACACTGCTTTACACGCGCACATTATGCTTCTAGCATGCACTCTGTTCCTTTGTATTTGAAACTTGGTATAACAATATATTATTTAACCTATTATATTGTCATCCACTCCAATTCTTCTTTGAACCATGATCACCACAAACAGTTGGTAGATCGTACTTCAAAAACGAAGGATGCACTCAACTGGTGTTTTCTATTAAGCTTGAAACAAACCTTCATTTACCTACAGACGTTTCCACCATTAAATTTTTTCTCCCTTTTCAGACACTGAATTGATTGAGCCAAAATGTGTGGAGCAGGTGCTCACCCCGTCATGATGCCCTCGGCATTCTGACGCCTTCCATCATCGTATCAAGACACCATCCCCGACCAGAGACCTGCTCTCCTACCCTACAAAGGTTCCCCGGAGTCAGAGTTTGCACTGGCTTGTCGTTGGACACACCGGTGGTGTCAGGTGAGCAGTAAAGCCTCGGTGCATAGGACCTACAATTGAGCACAGTACGGGGAAGGTGCTGGGGTTTGACTCCGGTCGCTCCTTGTCCTGACCCGACTTCGTGGGGGTAGGTGCAGCAGGCGGAGTCCGCTCATCGGGCAGATACCTACTCCAAGGTCCCAATTCCACGGGAGCAGACTGTTGAGGCACCATAGGGACTTCATTGGGGTCAAATCATAGAGGGCAGGACCGAGTGGCCTGCACAAGTACAAACCTCTTAATTAAGGTTGTATAGCTTTATCCTCTGTGTGTAGTACAGGTTTTCACCAGCTAGGTCCTGGCGAATTGCAACATATGCATGAAACATGTCGACCTCAGGGTAGTTGATGCATTGCTGGATCATAGCACCAGTATGTGTCTCGCCCTCACTTATTTTTTAATAAGGTAGTTAACCACAATATTAAAGTACTCAGTGGATTACCTGACCTTTTTTAGTTTTCACTCATTACTCACGACTACACCTCCACACCATTTTACTAGAACCCTCATACCCACATGCAAAATATGTCAGGAACAAAAGATCTCCGATAAAGAGCCCCTTCACGGGTGCCCGTCAGACATTGCAGCGCCAGTCTAACAAGGAGCAAAACCCAGATGATGAAGCATGACACCTAGCTTGCTGGGTGTGTGAGGGTTTTAGTTCTGAAAAGGGGATTCCCCCTTTTTCTTTCCCCTCTATTCTTTCACGCTAGGTATTTCTCTCCCTCTTATTCTTCTATCTGTTTGGGGAACGTTGTACCTCCTTTTGTGTAACAGTCTGTTTGGGCTTGTACACTGGACCCTGTTGAAAAAGCCCTTTTAGGTTCCTCCCTTTGTTGATATTAGGTGAGCAGTAAAGCCTCGCTGCGTAGGACCTACAATTGAGCACAGTGCGGGGGAAGGTGCTGGGGTGCAGCAACCTGGGTGCACAGGTGCAGGCAAGCGATGTTCCTGTAGCTAATAATTTCATTTCTGGCCTCATTCATATGTTTAATTTTAAGGACTTGCTGGACCACACTCTTTCTCGTGGACCCCAGCGTATTAGACAAATGGGTGACGGGCCATAAACACTGAGGGCTGGGTGCAGTAGGCCGACGCTCTGTCTCCTCCACCCTCTGTTCTTTTGACTCTCCCTCTCTTCTCCTTTCCACCCACTTCCTCTCCCTCCCATTATCACTATCTTCCTTTTATTCGGACTACTTTTCTTTTCCTCTTCCACATGGCACACATACTTATGTTTTATTTTTGTCTTTCAGGTTTATGGAGGAGTCCCACCCACGTATTTCCTGTTATAAAAAAGGTTATTTTTTTTTTCCTATAAATAAGTGAGTGTATAGGTCTTCTTTTTCTTACAACACTTGTCTGTAGTTTATTGTGAAAATCATCTGTTTATAGGAGGTTATGAGGGAAAACATTTGTAATTTTGCGGTGCACCTACCAAATATAAACCAAGAGACTATTACATAAACAAAGGGTGCATAATTCTAAAACTGCAAGGGTTCTATGCGTGTATCACTTTATAGCACAAGTGTGATTACAGAACCAATAAGGCACTGCCTAGGGCCACCTTGTCTTCAGGGACTGCCGAGGCCCACCCTGCATATTTAAGTAAAGCCCCGGAGGGTGGCGATCCCCGGATTTCAGTTGGCGTGAAAGCCCCCTGAACAATTAGTAAACAATACCCGGGAAGGTGGCGATCCACTAGGCTGCAAAACATCTCCGTGCCCTTCTGCGCCTAATTTACATGTGACATTAAGAACCCCAGTCCTACAGAGACCCCGCAATCGAATAATAGGATTATACACAGAACATTACCCAGCAGGAGTCTCTTTTAAAGCCACAATTTAGACCCCTGCTTTTTTTTCTTTTCTCCATTTTTACCATCCGGATCCACTCTATTATAGCGAGACAAGGTTTTCCTCCTCTCGCTTCAACTAGTCAAAAAAGGATTTGCTATCACAGGGTGGAAGCCATGCACCCGCCCTCTAATAGCAAACTTAAATGTCCCATGGATGCACACCCCGGGACATTGTATGAGCTGCACCTGGGAGCTTGCGCTCCCTAGGACCATGATGCATTGCTTAGTATAAACGCATACTAACACTACTTACACACGCGTGTAGTACAGCGACCAGAGTGTACTGAAGAGGCAGAGGAAGCTCAAAATCTAAAAATATAAATCCTACCAGAGGTCGGATGACATAGTTCAATGAGCCGACGACCCTGGAATGAGTAGAAACAGCTACACGAAGAATACGGGTTTTCAGCACAACTCAAGCAACTTTGAAACATTGGTGAGTGCTGCCTTCTTTTTACCTTCTCCCGCTCGTCGCCAAATTTATGTAGTGAACACGCAAACAGCAGTGGATCCGATAAGTAGATTTATTGGAGGAATATAAGACACCTTAAACACCCACCAACAGGAGCAGACTGCAAGGCAACCGTATTCTCCAGCACCGTGTACAAACTCCTCAAGGTTCCCCTCATGACAGCCCTACATTCTAACATTACACACTTACATTCTAGTAGAATTACATACTAACATTCTACTATGTCTTACATTGGAATGCTACAGAGAGCACATGACTTTACAGCCATGAGCTCACGGTTTCATCCAGGAGTCTTGAGACCGGTAGGGGTGAGTAGTTCCCTTCCCACTCCCTGTATTATATAAACGCAAACTAACACTACTTCCACATGTATGCTACAGTGCCCAGAGCACATCACTTTACAGCAGTGAGCTCCCGATTTAGCCTCACGGTTTAATCCCCCTTTATAATATAAATGCATACTAACACTACTTACACAGTTATACTACAGCTGGTTGGCAAGAAGCTGGGCTCGGGGGCTGCACCGCTCAGGAGAGTAGTAATTGACGTGGGGACGTGGACCTACCTGTTATTACCGTGAGGGGAATGACCACCGGCATCCACTCACGGGGGTTTTCAGCGTGAACCAGAGGCACCCCGTCACGCTCGCCTCCATCCTTTGCTGCCATTGCCAGATCCTGCGAGGGGGAGCAGAACCGCCAGACTACCCGCGAGGCCCAGGACGCCAATTCCCAGGGGGCCTCGCGTGGCATGCTGCTGCTGACGTGCTTGCAGAGCGCCAGGGGCCCACAAAACCAGCCAGGAACTCCCGCAGCTTGGGAAGCGAGTGGGCGTGAACCGGGCGAAGCTTGGGACAAGGACAGGATCGTCTTAGGGCGTCAGACGAGGGAAGAGGTTGGGCTGGGCAACCCCTCTATCATCTACAAACTTTGCCCGGATTACGAGGTACTGCTGACTTTACATCATGTTTGATTTTCACCCAGACTCTATTATCTCCCTAGCCAGGCGTTGACCCAGTGTTTTATATGTGTATATGGTTTATGCTCTCGATATCTTGTTGTTTCTCTGGATTGCAACAGTATAGTACAGCAGGGTCCACCTAACTTTTTTTTATATCAGACGAGTGCATTGTCAAAATGGGGAAGCAGGGCTGTGCTGCGAGGCAACAAAGTATAGCTCCCCCAAAAAACAATTCTAAACCTACATCCATAGATAGAATGTTAGAGAAAGCACTAGTGGTGGTGGCCACAGAAATAGAACGAACAGAGAGGTGCCTATCTATCACTACAAATCTAGAGTTGATTCCATCAGTTTGTAATTCGCCAGTTCATCTAAGGGCAACAAGCATGGGGTCCACCAATGATCAATCTATAACTATGGAGTCATTGAGTCTAGAGCCACCCAAGGTCATTACCCCAAGGTGCCCAGGAAGAAAATGTAAAGCCAAACTAAAACCTAATGCTAAACTGCCTGCAAGAATGAAAAAAGCCCAGGAATTAAGTATGGAAAAGGGTATCCTATTGGGGAACCACACTGAGGCCAGGGTTGAACCCATTAATGACAAGCCAGCGTGGGTTACACTGCTGGTGATGAATCACCAGCAGCAATTGGAATAATTATCAAGGAAGAATTAACACCGGTATTGGCAAGGTTAGATGGGCTGTCAGTAAAGATGAATGGATGGCTAAAAAATAGAAAGACGACTAAAGATACAATCAGTACAGATAGTATGCCTTGTGCCCAGGTCCCCACGAGTAACTCACAAACTGGTCCCCCTCCAACTTTAAAGGAAAGTCACCATCATATAAATGAAGATAACTATCAGCACCTCAGGAAGCAAATTGGGCCTTCTGTAGCGAGACAACCCCCACCGTCCATAAATCCGGTAAATCAGGCACCCCTACTGCCAGTAAAAAGAGGGGATTTATAGAAAAGCTCCAGGCAGGGGGTGAACGACATTTCTCTAATTCAGGATTGTAGTGTTCTAGAATGTAAAAAACAAACATATTGCCCCCCAACTATACATTTACCACCGGAGTCAACCCCATATGTACTAGTACTTGCAGGGGTTCCAGAATTAAGGAAAGGATTAGTAGAAACACATCAAGATCTGAGAAATACCCATGAGATCCTAAGACATTCAAGGAGAATGCATAGTAATTAATTTTTGAAATCCAAGTATCATTGAACAAGTTTTAGCAACTGAGTATGGGAGGAATATGGGTAATATCCATTTACTCCCTTTAGGCTATTTTTATTCTCCAGTTAGACCATACCAGCAAGGCTATTTTTATGAGTCAGATTTGCTCTTAAAAAGTGGTATTTCCACATCCAGGCCAGCTGCTGCATAACCTTCCTATTTTTAATATTCCAACTGGAAACAGGTTTCGGTCCCCTTGAGGAAGCATGACACCTAAGGAAGTAGATTGACTGAAGGAAGCAAACCTAAATAATAAGGAGGAAATATCCCCTGTAACATTAGACCCAGATAGGTAGGGCAGCCCTATACCCCAAATTATGAGTCTGAGGATGGTTTAGCCAGAGGGAGCAGGAGCGGCTCCCGACGAAAAAACCGCCATGAGTGTGGGTTTACCCACACTGAAAACTCTGAACAAATCCTGGATCTAGGGCTAAAAGCCCTGGACGCAATTGGACCAATAGATGTGCCTCCGAACCAGCTAACTTTAGTGCCCTCTAATAAGAATGTATTGAACCCCAGGTAACAAGGGTTCTGTCCTGGAATATTGCCAATAATTTATTATGGATCAAAATCAGAACAACATTGAAGTCACTTTTAAGATTTCTAACACTCAGAGAGATGACTTAAATGTACCTTTTGTGGACAGCAGCAATGAAGAACAACCTATTGGTGCAGGAGATATAACCTGTGATTTTTAGGATGAAAGTTTGGACAATGACTTCATTGAAGCATTAGCTTATATTGAGTTTAATGTCACAAGTTTTGAAGTTGATGAAGATGTTAATGAAATTCCTGATGACATCATGCTAGATGTTCTATTACAATATGAAATGTTACAAGGACAAATTTATGGTTAAACATTAAAAATGATTTGAGAGAGTCTTCTTGTACAATTGTAATCTTTGAGCGAGTAGCCACGTTATTGTGGTATAAACTGAGTCTTACAGCATAGTTTTTATTTCCAGGTGTATATCCTTTGACTTTTAGCAAAGTCTCTGTGATTGTTGATTTCGTATTGTACAGAGGTATTCCAGAGAATGTCTGTTTGTATGCACTGTGGTAACAAATGAAGCTATTTAAAATTCAGTAGGTACTCTCCTTGCAGTACTTTAATCAATCAGTTAGTACCCAAGTGCTTATGCATTGACCCAGGCCTTAACACATGGACTGCTACAAACCCCATCCAATTCACATGCTGTCCTTTAACCACCTACACACTTGTGTTTCACAGTTTTAATTCCTGAGTCAGTATCTAAACACTCCAGCAAACATCCTGTCACTCCTCTTGCACTCCTTTAGTTTATTTTACTGAATTGCAAGGGATACTGTCATTTGTGTAAGATCACACTGTGAGTCAGTATTCATTTCAGAAAATTGGGGCAGAATAATTTGCTTAGTTGATGTGTTTTAAAAATATGGGAATACATGTACTCATGAAGTGAGTCAGGCTTTAGGAAATGTAGTGCTAGAAAGTCCTATGTAGTATGTGTGTCAGGCCTCTTAGTTCCCAAATACTCTCCATGCTGTATAATAGAGATCCTGGGTGTGCTGCACAAATGCCATAGAACATCTTTCAGTAGCACGTAGTTATCAATACAGTGAATTGCAAGGGATATTTTGATTTGTCTAGAAACAGAATGTGAGTTAGTGTGTTTTTGGGAATATTGTGACAGAATCACTTGCTCAGTGATTCCCATGTCTGCAAACTTGTGTTTGCAGACATGGGAATACATTTATTCATGGAGTGATTCAGGCTTTAGGACATGCAGTGCTCTATAGTCCTAGCAATCGCATGATAACAATCATTGCCCAAACACAACTGCATTGGTCTAAACTCAGAAATATCAGTCCCACCTTGACCCCCTACACTGCCTGAACACCACTGCACTGTTCTAAACCCTGAAACACCATCTGTACCAAAACCTGCTAAACTCTTTCAACACAACTGCACTGAAATGATTACTACATGCTACAGAGAGAATTGCTATGGCATTTCTACAGTACAAACATCCATTTATACACTTATTTACCCAATTATTCTTCCATCGCCCTTTACATATACATATATAAAAAATATTTGTTTTTCAGAAAGACACTCATTCACTGGATGATGTCATCATGTTTAACCCCTTCCATGCTCATGACGAGCTCAGCTCGTCATGAGGCACAGTTGAGCTGTGCTGATGACGAGCTGAGCTCGTCATGACACCAGCAAAATGGCAATTTCCAGCACAGGGGAAAAATTACCACAGCAGCGATGTGGTTAAACAGTAAATTAGATGACCCTGAATGGGAAACTTTTATTAACCATTTTGAATTCTGCATGTTTCAGGAAACCTGGGAAAAAGGAGAGGTCTCCAAACCAGGTTATGCCTCCTTCAGTATTTTAGCAACTTTGGGGGGAATGGGGAGACCATCCGGGGGCCTTACTACATGGGTAGGATCCCACTTGGGGTGTATAATGGAGCAAATTGATACAGGGTCGATTGACTGTTTAAGTGTTCTATTACGGTTCCCTTCTAAGCCTCTCGTTGTCCTAATAAATGTATACTCAAGACCTACTGCTAAGGGCAAAGAATCCACCACGGTGGAAGAGTTAACTACTTTTTTAGGTTCTAATAATGTAAACCAAATTATTAAAGTAGGGGGGGATTTTAACTGCCAGTTTGAGCCACTTGAGGGCTTACCCCCTGATAGCTTATTTGATGAGGACCATTTTCTGAAAATCCCAGAGTCAAGATGCCCAAAAGTTAAAAAATGGTCTCCACTCGTGATCCAGATGAATTGTCTCACATTGAGACATTCTCTAAGAGCTTGTAATGGGAGATCCTTATCTGAATCATCGAACGGCTACACCTTCTACAGAAAAAAAACATGGGTTTATATTAGACTATATTTTTATTAATTCTCAGTCCTGGGACAGGATGATGGATTTTAACCCCTTCGATGCTTGTGACGGAACCATTCCGTCATCGGTCACAGTTGAGCTGTGCTGATGACGGAATGGTTCCGTCACAACCACACCCTGTTCTGGAATGTCCAGCACTGGGCAGAAATCGGGGCAGCACGCAAGGTGTTAAAATTATCACACGCTTAGATGGCGATCATCATGTGATAGTAGTAGAACGTAAAGCTCTAAATATGGGAAGCACGTTTCTCCCAGATAACCCTATCGATCCCAGGGTGGTGGTCTCCAATTACAGGAAGAGAGTAAGATGGACACATTTTAGTCAATCAGAAGACAAATTGGGCAGTTTATATGACGCCCTGCTACCTGTTCTTGTAGAGGCGTCCACCTTATGTGGCCAAAGTACGGACGGTATAGAATTACAGTTGGCTGAGATGAATCATGCCAACTTAGGAAAAGCAACTTTTTATTTCTTCTATCGAAATAAAATTATCAAGCAGGAAAAGCCGCCCTCCCACCCCTGGTATAATGCCTCTTGCCACAAGGCTAAAAAGGCATTAGTAACATCTATTAAAGCTAATGACCGCCCTTTAATAATCAATCAATCAATCCATTTGTAGAGCGCGCTACTCACCCGTGAGGGTATCAAGGCGCTGACGGGAGGGGGGGGGTGCCACTACTGATCGAATAGCCAGGTCTTGAGGTGTCTACTGAAGGTGAGATGGTCCTGGGTCAGTTGTAGGTGCGCGGGGAGCTTAGCAAGAGTAGATTATAAAGCGGTCATATTAGAAGCCAAGAAAAGGTGGGAAGAGGAAAATTGGGCCACCTTGCAAATTGCACTGGAGACGAGACATGAAGACCTTTTGGGGAGTTGTAAACTTAGGAACGCCTACCCCCCGAAATGCGGCAGAAACAAAACTGGATGAGGAGGTCTGGTGGGAGTATTTTGAATCCATCTATGCCAAGGAGCGACTGCCCGGTGTTGATTTTACTAATAGTTGCAACCCATCAGTGGCTTGTCCCACAACAAACCAGGATTCAACCCCCCTTGTCTGATGATGTTGTGGGTTCAAGCATAAGTCTAAATTAAATAAATGGCGCATTGGCAAAAATAGCTCCAGGAAAAGCTCCAGGCCTCGACAAGATAACTGGGGATCTTCTCAGGAGAGAACCAGCTATCTGGGCCCCATACTTTTGGGTGCTTTTCAATGCAATATTGCAAGGCATGAAGATCCCGTCAAGCTGGTTAGGTGCGGAAATAATTCTAATTTTTAAAAAGGGCTCCCCACTTCTCCCAATTAACTATAGACCAATCAGCTTAATAGACATCTCGCAGAAAATATTTGCACGTGTCTTACTCCTTAGGCTACAATCATGGATGGAAGAGAGGGGGTACTTTCCTCCCTGCAGGCGGGGTTCAGGGAAAAGCTGTCGACCCTGGACCAAGTATTAAGATTGCAATTGCTGTACTGGAAGACCGTAAGACTGCAGGGGAGCAGTCTCTACGTAATGTTTGTAGACCTGAGGTCTGCATTTCATTTAGTTCCAAGGGAGAAACTGTGGCTGGTCCTTGGTGAGATGGGGGTCCCTGAATATTTAATCCGACTTATTAAACGCTTACATGATTGCAACTGTGCCCAAATTAGGCATGGTAAGGATGGTAATTTCACAGCACCCATATCCATTAAATGTGGCATACGCCAGGGTTGCGTGCTTGTGCCAACCTTATTCAGCCTCTACATTAATGACTTGATTGATGTCCTGCTACTAGAAAAAGATCTAGATGCCCCTAAATTAGCCTCCCGTAGTATATTGGCAATGATGTTCGCGGACGACACTAAATCGTCTATGGGGTTAGAAAGGGTTCTGGATAAATTTGAGATATTCTGTAGGGAAAGAGGTCTAGAAATAAACCTACAGAAAACCAAATTGATGGCGCTCAATTGCCCAAAAAGCACACGCCCAAACCAGTGCTTAATTTGTAAAATATTAACTGCAGGTGCTGATGATTTTCATCAGAGGCCCCGCCCACTTTATCCACTGGCCCCACCCAGTTCCTTTATTGGCTCCACCCAATCCACAAGCCCCAACCCATCACAGCCAGCTCCTTACTTCTTTAGTTCCGCTAGAAGCTGAAGACCTGGGTCTTCATATGAGCGCCTTCTGGTCATACCCTGCTCTGGCACGACTCTTCAGGGGAACTTTGCTGCCAGCCATGGGGGTCCACCCTTGCAGACGCGGCTGATTTGTGTTGATCTGCCCATCGATATTGTATGTTTGAATGCATTTGTGCTTCCACTATTCATAAGTCCAACCCATTGGTTTTGTTAGCGTTTATTCTGTGTTGCTTGATACCAACAGACGTCTAATTTCAAAGAGCAGTGAAATGCTGTACTGAGAATACCGAGTCGTTTTAGCTTCTCAAACACAATTGATAAATACAAATGTATGTGGGGCAGCAGAACCTGTAGGAAAGGAATCGGGCTGTAATCAGAGTAATATCGCAAGCATGGAGAGTAAAGAGATTTTCTTATAATTGCAGAATGTGTTGTGAATAAGAGGATTAGAACCAGATCGGTGGTGGTGCGCAGCAGCAGAGAGTAAGAGGGAGACGGGAGGGGGTTTAATGGGGTAAGTAAAGAAACTGATTTAGAGCAGCTCAATCTGAATCATTGGAATCAAGAGGGACGTTGTTGTTTGCAGGACTCTAACCGAGACAGCTAGGTGTGCTCGTTTGAAGATTGGCGGCTTAGGCCTAGCTCGCCCTGACAAAAGCCGCCCCAGATCAGAGCCCTGGTCTGCATTTCAACCCTTTGCTCAGGCGAGATGCAGGAAGACCAGTTAAGGTAAAATGTCCCAGCATTACCATGAAAATGCCTATGATGGAAACTACATGAAACAAAATGAAAGAACGTATTCATCGCATCACAGCTGCAACTTAGACTTTAACACTCAGTCAGTTTCTTTCCGCTGAAAGTAACCAGGGCACGCTGAGTAAGATCCACACATGGAGGCTTGGGCCAGAAAAACCTCCATAAAACAAACGCACACACAAATGAAGACTCCAGCCAGGTCAGCGTTAAAACGGGAAGGAAAAACAAGGTTCGATTCATTGGCACCTCGGGCCTGCAGACCTCTCCTGCTCACCCACACCTGCAAGGCAGGTCCAAGAGGTACCCCCAATGGTTGTACAGCCTTGCAGCAAGATTTACGAGCTGCTGTGAAACACCATTCAACTTTATTGCTTTTATTTATCCACACATATAACACTATTTAAACTGCGGCCCAGCTCTTCTTCGTGCTTTGTTCCCTTGCTTGTGAAGACGACAGCACAATGACCGACATCTCGTACACCTGTACAAAACGTGGTATATTTGCTTTTAAACTATCGCTCCACGGCCAAGAAATACCCTTCTCACTCCTCATCCCCGGCAGTTCAACTCACTGGCGGCGAATGCATCATGTTGTCAGAACAGCACATAAGCCAGGCAGGTGTCAAGAACTAACCTCGGGGAATGCTGGTCTGAAACTGGGCTGTGGCCGCGAGACAGCACAGGGGGCGCCTACACAGAAGTGGGAGACATTAACCTCCATAGTACGCAGCGCAGCCATATGACGCCTCGTTCATGACACATCAACACCTCGTTCATTCCCCACAGTCACTTATAGCTCAATGCACGTCAGCATCGCACAGCAGAGCGCCGCCTGGGAAACAAACCTCGCCGTGAGCCGGGACTCACAGTGGAGGGAGGGGGCTGAAGACCCCCTGCCTCAACCCCTGTGCGCCTCTCCCCACTCTGTCACCTTTCAACGCAGGAAGGGCTTCTACTCCCCGTCTCTAGCAGGCGTGTCCCAAACTAGCAGCGTCCAGGCAGTGGCATGTCTCTCCTCACCTCGGCACAGCTGCCAGGGTGTCAGACTGCCATGCGTGACACTCCCCTCATTTCAGAGTTAATTAACCCTGGGCGAAGAACTACGCTCCGTTCGCGGAGTTTGCGGAGTTTCGGCAACTCCGCGCTCCGCGGAGAACGCGAAGTTGTTGACTACTCCGCAAACTGCTGCGTAGCGTAGTTCTCGTGCGCTCAATAGCATTTTCGCGTGCGCGAGGATGCTTGTCGGTAAGATCGAGTTGCCGAACACGCAGAAACTGCAATCTGGCACAGAATAACTCGCGAACACGTTAGTAGTGACCGGAAATAAGGGGACACGAGCGGGCGGGCCAAACCTCATGGGTAACTTCGCGCGCTACACATCCCGAGCATGCAGGCAATCAATCAATCAATCAATCAGGATATTTGTATAGCGCACTACTCAACCAGAGGGTCTCAAGGCACTTGGGTGAGGGGGGTCCGCTACTGCTCGAACAGCCATGTCTTGAGTTGCTTCCTGAAGCAGAGGTGGTCTTGGATCAGGCAGAGGTGGATGGGAGGGAGTTCCAAGTCTTGGCTGCCAGGTAGGAGAAGGATGTTCCTCCCATGGTGGATCTTTGGATGCGTGGCACGGCGGCGAGGGCGTGGCTGGTCGATCGTAGCTGGCGGGTGGGAGTGTAGAAGGTCAGGCGGTTGTTGAGGTACCTGGGGCCCAGGTCGTGGAGGGCCTTGTGTGCGTGGGTGAGGAGTTGGAACGTGATTCTCTTGCTGACAAGGAGCCAGTGAAGGTCTCTCAGGTGTCCGGAGATGTGGCTGTGTCGGGGGATGCCCAAGATGAGTCGTGCGGAGGCGTTCTGGATGTGTTAGAGTCTTTTCTGGAGTTTGGCTGTGGTTCCGGTATAGAGGGTGTTTCCGTAGACCATTCGGCTGATGAAGAGTGCCGGTTTGACCGTCTTCCTGGTTTCGGTGGCGAGCCATGGGAAGATCTTTCGGAGCATGCGTAGGATGTTGAAGCATGATGATGAGACGGCGTTGACTTGTCTGGTCATCGAGAGGGAGGAGTCCACGATGAAGCCCAGGTTGCGTGCGTGGTCCGCTGGTTTGGGTGCGCTGCCCAAGGCAGGGGGCCACCAGGAGTCCAGGAGGATGAGGGCCGCTGTTTCCCAGTTGTCGAGCAGGGCTCGGATCTCGTCAGTGGCTGCGATGAGGGCGGTCTCGGTGCTGTGGTTGGTGCGGAAGCCGGACTGCGAGTGGTCGAGGCTGGTTGGGCGAGCGCAATTGGTGATCCACTGTGTGAGGTTATTGGCTGCTTGGTTGGGGTCCGTTGAGCTGGCGGGTGGGTTCTGGCTCAGTGAAGTGGTGAGCTGGTCGGTGGTGATCTTGTTCCAGTTCCTGCGGGGAACCTGTTGCGGGTGGTGGTGAGTCGTGGTCTTTCTGAACCTGAAGTGGACGCAGCTGTGGTCTGTCCAGTGGAGCCCGGTGGAGTGGCTGAAGGAGATGTACTTGCTGGAGGAGAAGACTGGGTCAAGCGTGTGTCCGGCGTAGTGGGTGGGGGTGTTCACCAGTTGCATGAGTGCGAGGTTGGCGAGGTTGTCCAGCAGGGTGGTGGTGGTGTTGGTTGTCGTTGTTGTTCTCCAGGTGGAAGTTGAGGTCCCCTAGGAGGATGTAGTCAGCGGAGGTGAGGGCGTGCGGGCTGATGAAGTCTGCGATGTCTTCGCTGAATTGTGTGCGAGGTCCTGGGGGTCTGTAGATGAGGGTGCCTCTGAGTGTGGTCTTGGGGTCGGTGTGTATCTGGAAGTGAAGATGTTAAGCGGCTGTGAGGGTGTCGTCTGAGTTGGTCGTGATGCGGATGGTGTTCTTGTGGACGATGGCGATGCCTCCTCCTGTCTCGTTGACGCGGTCTCTCCGGGTGATCTTGTATCCGTCCGGGATGGTGACAGCGATGTCGGGCGCTGAGGAGGCGTTCATCCATGTTTCGGTGAGGAAGGCGACGTCTGGAGATGTGGTGTTGAGCAGGTTCCAGAGTTCCACGGCGCTCCCGAAGACGAAAAATGGCTTGCGAACTGGTCAAGCAAGCTACTACGCATGCTCGCGGAGCTATGCGTAGTTCGCGGAGTGCAAGTGCATCTTCGCGTAGCTCGCGGAGTGCGGCTACGCGAACTACGCCCAGGCTTAGTGTTAATATGCGTGACATTTTAATGACCAGGAGGAAAACCAAGCAATGAAGACGAGGGGAACATACAAATATCAGAGAGGAGACCCATCTGAGCAGCAAGAAACTCCAAGAAATCCTAAAACTGCTGCTGGACACCAGCAATGGAAGCACACTAACCAACATGACGCACAGAGAGCCCTGTCCCCGACAGGCCGCGTGCTGCTGACCGGACGTCTCGGCTTCTATGCGCACAACAACCTCAGAGTGCACATCAGTGTGATTGACACCCAATCAGAACAGGCGCCCTGCAGCCAGCGAGCAGCTAACACTACACAACATCCGGACTGACATAATATCGCGATAGAACGCGTAAGATGATGCTGAGTTTCTTCGTATTCTTTTATGCACTATGGAGGATGTGACGAAAACATTTCGGCATGGAAAAGGTTAAGAGTTCGTAATGTAAATACATATATTTCCTTCTGATTATTTAAGTGTCACTTGTCTTTCATTTTAAGTGTGTGCTCTGTTATTTTAAATGCAGTTTAAAGTGGAGAATGCCTGCTGCCCCCTACACTTGGGCACTGTGCACACTGAGCAGGCATGACAGGCACGACGGGCTGAGGCAGGCGATATCTGTGATCATCTTCAAACTGGGGCCGCACTTAGGGATGACAGGTGCGCAGGCAGAGGAAAGGCGAGCACAGACAGCACCATCACCTACAGACCCCTGTGCATCGTCAGTGAGGATAATACCCCGGCCCGGCCGCACTGCTACGGTGCTAAGGATGAGGAGACAGAGCAGCCCTACAGATTAGATCACACATGAGACCTGCAGTGCCGAGTGTGCGCGCCGTGCTGCTGACATTAGAAAGAGGTTACTATCCGTGGGCGGCCTGACCAGCCCCGCAGCTGAGATCACGAGACAGCATGACCAGATGAGCACAGAGCAGTGCCGGGAGTGCGTATGTGCTGCTCACAGAGCAGTAACTGCTTGATCAACACACAGTACTAGCAGGCTGCACAGGCTGACCAAGGAAAGGACTGACTTATTCAACTTCACAGTCCCGCGTCCAGTGCAGGCACTGGCCGGGGGTCCAGCGACGGTCCGATCAAGTTGATGGGGCCGTGCCGACCACCGGGCCATGATGATGCTGGCCGGAGAGACCAGTCTGAGATAATATGCTGCTACACTCGGGTATGAAATCGAGAGCGTAAACCGTGAGCTACTTACCAGTAGTGTAAGGGTGGACTGGCTACATCTCTTCAGAAAGCTAGTTATTGTCATAAAAGCACCATTGAAAAAAGGATCACCCAACAAACATAAAATCCTTACTGAAGAAAGCTTATTTGTATGACGTTCGCACGTTAGGCAGGGGCGTAACAGTTCAACTGCACGCTGACTCAACTTCCGCTTCCGAGGCAGAGTCAATATAATGCAAGCAACAGAAAACGGACTACACAACAATGTAACGCGGCGGCCAACAAGCATTTGCAGTCACAACCAGTGTCCCAGAGACATAGACCCGGCCCTGAGAAATACGTGCCGGTACTAAGCACCAGAAAGCACCAGCACAAATTAAGCAATGGCCCAAACCCGTCTTTAAATGGTAAACCTCTTGAGAGAGTGTCATCTTTAGTGTATTTAGGTATTACTATCTCAGAGTCTATGTAATGAGGGGCTCATATTACGAAATCTATGCTAAATTTAGCGCAATCTTTAGGTGGCATCATGAAGGTTTTTAACAAGTCTAGTAAAAGAATAGTTAGCCTGGCACTAGAAATCTATAGGGCATAGACTAGAGGCGGGGCTCTATATGGTGCAGAGTTATGAGGACACCTAAAGCTTGAGAAACTTACGCAGGTGGAGAACCAATACTTAAGACAGCTATTTATATTGCCACGGGCACTCCGTTAATCCCATTACAATTGGATATTGGAATAACACCAATTTCCGAAGTGGCGAGCTTTAAACCTATAATGTATTGGCGCCACCTGTGGACCACCCCCAAAATGTTACCCTATAGGGAGGAATTGTCAGAGGTAATGAGGGTACGGGGTGCTGTAAAGTTCCCGTGGTACGACCATATCAAATCCTTGTGAACTAGCACGGGTCTTGGGGATTGTTGGTCTGAACCTGAGTCAGCCTGTTCTTTAACATCCAGGAATCAAATGAAGATACTTTACAAAGAGCACAGACTGGCTCAACTTCCTATTTTTTCCAGATCAGGGAAACTCACTAGAGCCTTTCTAGAAATAATAGACACTCCTTGCTTTAAGACGGTGATAGATCTCATTAACCCGGCGGCAGCAACGAAGCTCTCTTTACAGTTTAGACATGGGGAGCTTCCTCTCCGCTGCTTTACATCTAAGTGGAGAGACCAGCAAATGATTCAGTGCCCAGCGTGCGACCACCCCGAAGAAACAGAGCTTCATGTTTTCTTTAGCTGCCCAGGCTATTATAAAGCAAGGAAACGCTGGTTGGTCCAGATTTGCAGGAACCTTGGCAATAGGCGTTGTCTTGAAGTATTGAGGATACTGAAGTCTGATTCCAGTATCCCAAAATTCTATTCAGTCGCAGGTTTCCTGTTCTCAATGTGGTGCACCAGTCGGGTTTTTCTGAAATCATGAAATGCTGTATCGATCTTGCCATGGTGAATCAATAGTGTTAGCATAGTATTTTGGCTCAATTATTTTGTATAGTTTTGTACAGTTTTATATGTAAGCGTTCCCGTTTTTAATAAGTACCTTTTTAGCTAATTAATGTATTTATTATTGCACTATGCACTTTCCGATATTAATTGTGTAACCTTCGCCTAGAAACAACTCACTAAAATTTGAATGTTTTTAATATGAATAATATCTGTATAATTAATCCCATTGTTGTTTAATCCTGACTTTTTGTATGATGTAATTTTAGAAATGATTGATTGCAGTATCTCGTACTTCTTCAATCACTCTGACCTAAACAAAGTCTTTTTGAACTGAACTGAACTAGTACCCTACAGCGCCCAGAACCCATCACTTAACATCAATCAGCTCGGTTTGATCCCCGAGTTTCCACACCGGTTGGAGTGAGTACTTCGCTTCTGGTATAGTATAAACACACAGTAGCAGTCAGTAGTTTGCTTCCCACTCCCTGTATGGTATAAAAGCGTTCTAACACTACTTGCACATGTATACTACAGCGCCCAGAGTCAATCCCTTTACAGCAATCACCTTGGTTTGATCCCCAAGTCTTGACACCGATAGGCGTGCGTACTCTGCTTCCCGCTTTCAGTATAGTATAAACGCACAATAGCGGTCAGTAGTTTGCTTCCCACTCTCTGTATGGTATAAACGTCTACTAACACTTCTTGCACGAAGATGCTACAAAGACCAGAGCACATCACTTTACAGCAATGTGCTCACGGTTTAGGCTCTCGATTTCATACCCGAGTGTAGCAGCATATTATCTCAGCACCATGTCTCTCTGAGCAACGCCGCACTTTCAGACTGGTGGGTGTGACTACTTCGCTTCACACTCACCCACAGAGATTACAGTGCTCCTACCCTACTTTCCTACTTTTCTGTCCTTTTTCCCCTTACTCGCTTCAACAGAATCACAAAATGGTAACCAACACTTCCTAATTGCAACCGCTCGCAGCGCTCGCAATCAAAAAGCAGCAAGCTTGTACTCATAACACCTCAGCCAATCAGATGGCAGAATTCCCAAATATCGATATCTGTACATTCTTACATTTCTCCAGGACTACTAAATGGATTTACACCAAATAAGCAAAAGTGTGCTTGCTAGACCAAGACCCTTCTCCCTGCCAAATTTAGGGTAATTCCGTTCACCCGTTCGACCTGTAGCCTTGTCTAAAGTTTCCTAATTATTTTAACATGGTGAAAACATGTTTTGGGACCCCCTTTTATCGCAGCCCCCCTTAATCAATCACCCCCAAACTTTCAACATAGGAGCTGCTATGATCAAAGAATTAGTTTTGAAAATTTCCTGACAATTCATCAATCAACGCCAAAGTTATAAGCAAAACATAAAATGTTCTTCCTATTGAAATTTGGTCCTAACTATAACTACCTACCGGCGACCCACAGTAGGTAATATATATCATGTCAAATTTGCTTTATTCAATAAAAACTATTTATCATAAAAGCCTACTACATATAAAAATCTCATTATAAAATCTTAAAATAGAAAAGAGCAAATAAGTTCATCCTGTATATTAAAATATTTTGTACAATTTCACAAAGATAAACATTTAGTAAAGACCATAAGTAGCAACTATAAAAACAAGTCAAGCAGCAGTGTAAAATGGATGGATAACTGAGGTAGTTGAGATCGAAGCTTGTGTCTTGTTATTCAAGCACAGCCCAGGTACTTGGCCACGCCACAAACCAAAATTAAGGAAGAAGTGCCAGTTCTTATGTTATGTTATGTTATGTTATGGGGACTTATATCGCGCACAGCTGCTACACGAAGGAGCGTCCTGGCGCTTGACAAGGTAAACAACACAACACAACTAAGAAAGCAGCAGACTAAAAAAAGAGCCAACAGGCTTAAGGAAATAGAAAGGTCTTAATGGCCCTGAGAAATGAGAGAAGATCATCCAGCGCACGGATCTTTAAAGGAAGGGAGTTCCACAGCACCGCAGCCCGAACTCGAAATGAGCGGCCTCCAGCTTGGCTAAGCTTAAACCAAGGAACCACTGCGAGTTCATGGCCCAAAGATCTTAAAGAACGGGCAGGAACGTACGGGGACAAAAGGTTCGTAAGAATCTGGGCAGAGGAGCCCTTAAGGATTTTGTAAGAAAGGCAAAGCACTTCAAAATGAATCTTCTGCTTAACCGGCAGCCAATGAAGGGAACGCAAACTATTGGCAACTGAACAGAACCTGGGCAGACCCAACACTGTTCTGGCTGCCGCGTTCTGAACACGTTGCAGACGTATGATTTCAGCCTGGTTAACCCCTACCAGGAGGGAACTGGCGTAGTCAAGCCGAGAAACCACCGTTGCTTGCACCACTAGCTGCCTAGTCGAGGCATCAAAAAATACAGTGCGACACGATAGTTCATGCAGCCAAGTTCTTTGCATGCTGATTTGAGCAATTTGGCTCTTGCCGTCCTGTACGCATGGCACGCAAAAAAGAAAATGAGCAATGGACTCTTTAGGAGCAGCCCAGCCTGGGCAAGATTCAGATGGTGTGCTAAGCCTATTCCATGCTGCGATCCTGCTATTGAGTGGAAGTGTCCCTAGTCTCAACTGCATGAAAAGAGCCCTACCCGGTGAAAGAGCTTTCCAACCCCAGCGCAGGAAACAACGACATCACCCCATCGCAAGACCTCTGCAACTCCCTCGCCTCATACTTCCACAACAAGATCGCGGACATACACAACAGCTTCAACAACCAACCAACGCACACCATGACCGAACAATCACCCCCCACCACCACCCTCCACGCCTGGACCCCGATCAGCACCGAATACACCATCCGCACGATGAACTCCATCCACTCCGGATCACCGACCGACCCCTGCCCTCACCATGTCTTCAACAAGGCCGACGCTGTCATCGCACCCCACCTGCGAGACATCATCAACACATCATTCGACACCGCCACCTTCCCTGAGAGCTGGAAACACGCCGAACTCAGCGCCCTACTCAAGAAGCCAACAGCGGACCCCACCGAACTCAAGAACTACCGCCCCATCTCGCTCCTCCCGTTTCCAGCCAAAGTCATCGAGAAGACCGTCAACAAGCAGATGGCCACTTTCCTCGAGACGAACGGATCCCTCGACCCCTCACAGTCCGGCTTCCGAGCCAATCACAGCACCGAGACCGCCCTCATCGCCGCCACCGATGACATCCGAGCCCTGATGGACAATGGAGAAACAGCGGCCCTCATCCTCCTAGACCTCTCCGCGGCATTCGACACGGTCTGCCACCGCACCCTAGTACAGCGCCTCAGCAACATTGGAATCCAGGAAAAGGCGCTGGAATGGATCATCTCCTTCCTCGACGGAAGAACACAGAGAGTCCGCCTACCACCGTACAAATCAGAGGCCTCCGAAGTCATCTGCGGCGTCCCTCAAGGATCATCTCTGAGCCCCACCCTCTTCAACGTCTACATGAGCCCCCTCGCGGCCATCGTACGCAAACACAACCTCAGCATAATCTCCTACGCCGACGACACCCAGCTGATCCTCTCCCTGACCAACGACCCCGCCTCCGCCAGAGCCAACCTGCACGAAGGGATGAAAGAGGTAGCCGAGTGGATGACGACCAGCCGCCTGAAACTGAACTCTGACAAGACGGAGGTCCTCATCCTGGGCTCTTCCCCCTCCGCCTGGGACGACTCCTGGTGGCCTCCCGCCCTGGGCACCGCACCCAAACCGACAGACCATGCACGCAACCTGGGCTTCATCCTGGACTCCTCCCTCTCCATGACCAGGCAAGTCAACAACGTCTCCTCTGCGTGCTTCAACATCCTACGCATGCTACGGAAGATCTTCCGGTGGATCCCCACCGAGACCAGGAAGACCGTCACCCAGGCCCTCGTCACCAGCCGACTGGACTACGGCAACGCCCTCTACGCTGGCACCACCGCCAAGCTCCAGAAGAGACTCCAGCGGATCCAGAACGCCTCAGCCAGACTCATCCTCGACATCCCACGAACCAGCCACATCACCGGACATCTGAGAGACCTTCACTGGCTCCCCGTCAACAAAAGAATCACCCTCCGCCTCCTCACCCACGCACACAAAGCCCTACACGACCAAGGCCCGAGATACCTCAACAGCCGGATCAACTTCTACGCTCCCAAACGCCACCTCCGATCAGCCAACCACGCCCTCGCCGCCGTCCCCCGCATCCGAAGAGCGACCACAGGAGGAAGGTCCTTCTCCTACCTGGCCGCCAAGACCTGGAACTCCCTCCCGACCGACCTGCGCCTGACCCAAGACCACCTCTCCTTCAGGAAGAAGCTGAAGACCTGGCTGTTCGAGCAGTAGCGGCACCCCCCCCCCGCCCCCCCAGCGCCTTGAGACCCTACGGGTATGTAGCGCGCTCTATAAGTGTCACTGATTGATTGATTGATTGATTGACCCCTAGATATTTGTATACAATCTAGATATGGTTCTAATCTAGGAGTGGGTTTGTGCTCAAGGAACTCCTCAGTAAGTTTCCCAAGTTTAGGATTGCATAACTCTCTAATCTGTACCCATTTCCAATAGGCCTTTTTTAGGTCCTGCTTGGTCGGCGGAATCTGGCTGGCCCAAGCGTCCCCAAAGCCAATGTCAGCTAGGAGCTGCCTAAGGTTGGTCAACCATCTGATCCTTTTCCCTTGTTGGCTAGTATTACTTCGCTGAGTGCTGCTGCATAGTTGGTGAGCTCTGGGACCCTTCTAAGGCGAGCCCAGAAAAGTAATGGACGAAGGCGTGCAATGTCCTGAATAGAACGCCTTCCCATATCGTAATACAGGGGTCTTAACGGAGTGGATATCAGAAGAGAAGTAAGATCTCTAAGAAATGTATTCTCCGATATAACAAATTCACCAACATTATCAAAGCCCCATAATTATGCTCGATAAAGGGCCAAATGCAACGCTTTACCCTCGCAGACCACAAGTGCAGGGGCTACTGGTCTACTCGAATAAAGATGTTGCTCTTTTACTATGGCCCCCGAAACCCGTTTGTGACTTAGGAGCATTTTGGCCAGATGGGAACTCCATTTCATACCGTTGGAGACCTGGATTCCCAGATAGTCAAAAGATTCGACTGTGTCTAATATGGTATCATTTAGAGTGATGTTATTCCTAAAGCGTTTCGATGGATTAATTGCCATGAGCTTTGTTTTATTTGTGTTGATTGTGAGCCCGCGGATTTACAAAAGGAACTGAATCTGTTTAAAATCTTTTGGAGGCCGCCAGGTGTTTTAGAAATCAGGAGAGTGACATCGGCGAAGAGGAGAGTTGGTGTTTTTTCCCATGCAAAATTTGGGGGGTCTGCTGAGTCTTCTCTAAGGTGGCTTACCACCCGTTCATATATAAAGAGAACAGGGTGGGGGCCAACACGCACCCTTGGCGCACACCCCTGTTCACTTCGACCCTCTCTGTCAGCTGGCCCTGTGAACCCCACCTAATAATAGGTAATATATATATATATATATTTATATCCATGCTCTCTCTTTGCATTCCATCCAGGACAAAGAAGCACTCATAGGGGTGTTTGATTACTTGCGAGTATTTTAATCCAATTTCTCAGCAAATAACATGACGCGTTTCGGCTACTGCCTTATTCTAATGTTATCAAGGTTGTGCGACAAAGTGAAATTTTTAAATAACACATCAAAAGGTCACATGATATACACGAGTACAAAACTCAAAGAGGGACTACTAGATACCATCGCGGGCACCATCTTGGAACATGTTCAGTATAATTCACTACATTGTCAGTCTTGGCACATTAGAAACATCCAAAACATTAAAAACAGTGCCCTCGCTCATATCGAGTTGAAGCATTCAAATTATTATTGTAAAAAATTTGTTATAGTCCTAACATGACAGCGTTATCAAGCCATATATCGGCTCATACAGAACCCAGGACTAGGTGGAATTGTATCTAACCCATAATACCTATAGGGTTCCCTATTGCTGCCATGTTTGTCAACTTAATGCCTCGCCACCGGATAGGTCGCATAATGTTTGGCAATCGCCTGCATATGTTCTAGCACCCGCATTTTTATGGAATTAATGGTGCTCCCTATGTACCTTAGTCCACAGGGACAAACCAGACAGTATACTACATAATTAGTGGTGCATGTAATGAACTTCTTTATGGTTCTGGGCTTCTTAAGTCTCGTCACCTCATATGTCAGCGTTCTTTTACTGCCAGTGCAGGCCTTGCACTTACCACAAGGATAAAAGACCCAAAGCTCCCTAAGGGGAATCACTGCGCTTGGGATAGTATGGAAATTACTTTGTACAAGATTTTCTCTAAAAGATCTCGCTTTTCTATACATTATCATTGGGACAGGCGGAATATCGCATCATCAGATTTTAAAATATTCCAATGTTTTTTCACGATTTTCCTTATATCATTGGCTTCATTAGAAAAAGTGGTTATAAGTCTGAACTTGCTGTCTCCTTTATTGGTCTAAACCGTCTTATTTTTGTCATCAAGGATGGTTTCTCTGGATATATTCTCTACCCTTTTCAAAGTTGACTCCAGGAAATCCCCACTGTATCTTCTATTAACAAATCTCTGTAAACTGGCCTGGGCAGCTACTCTAAAATCAGAGTCCTGTGTGCTGTTACGTTTCAGTCTTAAGAATTCCCCATAGGGGGTACTCCTGACCAGCTTAGATAGATGGTTGCTGGCCGCATGTAAGACCGAATTCCCAGCTGTAAGTTTTCGGTACAGTGACACACTTGGTTTGTTGTCAATCAGACTTATCTTGATATCTAAAATGTTAACTGAACTGGAACTAACTTCTCCACTAATCTCCAAATTTACAATGTTTTTGTTGAGGCTTTTTATGAATTCTTATGCCGAATCCATTGTACGATTCCAAACAATACATAAGTCATCAATATAACAGTACCAAGAGATTACCTTGCTCATATCTATACCCTCTTGTGATTTGGAGACTTGTTCTTCCCACCAGCCATGAACAAGTTTGCGTAACTGGGGGCGAAGCAAGTGCCCATCGCTGTACCAGAGATTTGTCCGTAATAGTTATCACCATACACAACTATATTGTTTGTCAAACAAAATTCCGTGAATTGCAAAATCATCTTATTATGCTGGGTGAATTTCAAAGTTCTTTTATGTAATCGCCTCCAGGCCAAGTTCGTGATTGATCCGAGTGTAGAGACTCATAATGTCCAGAACAATCAGCTTATATCCACACTCCCATGTTAGTTTCTCAATGTGATTCAAAAAGTTACGAGGATCTTTAATGTATACAGGTAACTCTTTAACAAATAGTAAAAGGAAGAAATCAACAAAAATGGATAGATGTTTTGTAAGACCTCCTTACGAGGAGACAAAAGATCTTTCAGGTGGTTTTTCACAATACTTATGAATATTTGGAATGTGGTAAAATGTTGGTACCACTGGATTTAAGAATCGAAGAAACAGGAATTCATACATACTGAGCATACATTTGTCCAGCCATAGTTTTATCTGATCATGATATCTTTGAATAATTTCCAAATAGATATTCTTGGTGATCCTCCGATAATTGCCATCATCCGAACATTGCCGCAATGCTTCAGTATTATAGTTTGCTCTGGTCTGAAGGACTATGGGCCAGATGTAGGTAAGTAACAATTACCGAATCTTAATTACCGAAAATTACCGAATTTTACCGATTCGGTAATTAAGATTCGGTAAATGTGAGGGGTTGGTATGTAGGGAATCCAGATGTTCCCTTTAACCGAATCGGTAAAATTCGGTATTTACCGATTGGGTAAATACCGACCGGTAATGCCCCAATCATTCCTATGGGCTTTGAAGCCCATAGGAATGAATGGGGCATTACCGGTCGGTATTTACCGAATCGGTAAATACCGATTCTGACAAGGGTGCAGGGGGTGTCACTTTGACACCCTCTAGCACCCCCAAAAAAGCTTCGGGGGCCATGTGGCAGGCATACCTGTCCTAAGGGCAGGTCTGCCTGTCATATGGCACAGGTGTGCATGCACACATCTGCATGCACACCAGAATCGGTATTTTACCATCAAATAATATTTGATGGTAAAATACCGATTCTGTAATGCTTGTGGGACTCAGGAGAGTCCCACCTACATATCAATTTTACCGAATCGGAAAAAATACCGATTCAGTATTTTACAGAATCGGTAAATTTACCGATCGGTAAATTTACCGATTCTGTAAAATACAGGGCCCTACATCTCAAATTGCATTTACCGGTCGGTAACGGCCGAATTCGGCCGTTACCGACCGGTAAATGCCTACCTACATCTGGCCCTATATTTCCTCCCTTATCTGATGGTTTCATATATAGTCTCTGTATCCTTCCGTAGGTTCTCAATTGCCTCTTGTTGCTCTCTCGTTACATTCTAATTACCCCGACTACCTCCTCCTCATTGTCTGAATGTTTGAAGATCTTTTATTACCGCCTCAGAGAATATATCTATAGCATAAGCAGGTAACTGTGGTAAAAACTGAGAAGTTGGTTTAAATGGACTCTTATCCTTCTTTTGTTTAAAACCCAAATTCCTGTACATTCCTGTACTCACTCACCTCTAAAGCTGGCAAATCTGCTTCTACCATTACATCACTTAAGTTAGTTGGTTTCCTCTGTTTTAAGAATTTAGATTTTGTCTTGAAATATTTATGAAGCTTTAATTTACGTGTCATTTTGAAAAGATCAATTTGCATTTGTGTATATTCCCATCTGTTAGAAGGGCAGAAGGATAGCCCCAATCTTAGGACTTGCTTTTCCGTAGTTGTTAACACTTTAGATGTTAAATTGACAATAGTTAAAGTGTCTAGTTCCATTTCTTAGTTTTCTTGTGGATGTAAATCTTTTCTGCACACTTGAGCCTTCTGCGCCAGCCGCCGCTCTTTCTTTTTCTTTATTTTCGGGGCTCTAATATTTAAATTGGGGGGGCTTTACCAATGATAGGGATGGGGCAGATTGCTTTTCGTCAGGGAGAGCAGCAGGTAAGCTGCTTTCCCCGACAAAATGCAGTGCCGGCTCCCGAAGGATGCGGGGTGCCGGCTGGGACAGTGGGGGCGTTGGGGCTCTCCCCACAGTCCCCAACATTGTATTTGAGCCCCGGGGGATGGGGTCCCCGGGGATAATAAAAATTAGTGATAGGGGCCATTTTACGGTAAATTTACAGTACACGTACCAAGCGCGGCAGTACGACGTACGGTGCAATGTTCCTACGTCGTCCCGTACGCGTACCTAAGCAAGATAAAGAAAAATGTTTTTCAGATATTTATCAGGTTTAGGGGTTTTCTTGTTGGGTGGCTCTGAAAAGAGCCCTTGTATTTATTGGGGGATTTTAGTACCGCAGGGTGGGGGGACACTCAGTGTTGTGAAAAATACCCCTCACACACCAACAGGCCCCTTGGTGTCATCACTTGCACTTAACACACACCACACATAGTCGACCTCTACAGTGCTCCCGCGTAGTCGCTGGTCGCAGCACGCCGCATCCCTCTAGCGGGATGCGAAGACCCCAATGATGAAGCATGACACCAAGGGGCCTGTTGGTGTGTGAAGGGTATTTTTCACAACACTGAGTGTCCCCCAACCCTGAGGTGTGCACTCTGAGTAGGATTCTTCTTGTTTAATTACCAGTGCCCGTGGAGTGAGAATCCTATCTCTATACTCTACCTCCCCCATTGTTATCTTTTGGGATTTTAGTACCTACACAAGTAAGTACCGATGCAGAGTCTAAAGTTCAAGAGGAAGACTCTGGTTCCGTCATCTGTAAAATGGACACCATCTCTCCTACAGATGCCATGCATATTGAAACGTAGATTGTTCAGGTAAATGGACCCCATTATATAGTCTCGGAGAAAAGCAGAAACAAATGTATACACATATTTCCTAGCTTTTTCAATATGTGGACAACATTGATTGGACGAGTTCCATTTTTGCCTTTGGCATATATTAGAATAGACAAAGGTAGTTTGGGGGAAAAGTGACATCAGTTCTGTAAAGGTGTCCTTCATAAACATTTTCAGACCTACCCCAGTCAAATTGCCTAGGTCATTGCCACCACAGTGCACAATTATGAGGTCAGGGTTTTTCAGATGCAAAAAGGATTTCACCAATGGCATCAATTGGTGCCACTTTAAACCTCTCTGTCTAATCCTTTTAATGTCTACATTTAGTAAACCTAGGTCTTTGTGATTTCCTTTGTGTTCTGCATACCTTTGGCTCCAGAAAATATAGCTGTGTCCCACAATCCACACTCTAAGCATCTTGAAAGGAGGTCTGGATGCACCCAGACGGTCTCTGTAAATGACATGGTAGTTTTAAAACTAAGATTTTTCTAAAATGGTGGATAAGATGCAGTTTTAGAAAAAGCAAATAAATGATTGGTTGTTTATAAACATTTTAAACAGAAAACTAGGGTGCAATTTTCTGTTTTTTAAAAGCCTGATATTTATTGGTTAGCAAAAAGTGATAGAAAAGAACATTATTTTATATAAGCTGGCATATTGACAAGTAAAGCATACGTGCTGTTTTGTTTTGCAAAATTGTTCGATGAACTTTTCACCTGTGTGCTTAGTTAACTGTTCCCTGAAGTGTTTCTATGGTAACAGGCAGAAAGCAAAATGGGGGTTGGGTTGAAGTTTTGTCAGTTGGAGAAGGTTCAAAAGTTGAAGGAATAGAAAAGTGTGTTTCGTTTTGATTTAATGTAGGAATACATGTGATTTGTTATTTATTTGTATATGTACCTAGATTAAGTGTGTAGATTGACAGGAAAAGTTTGCTATTAGCTATAGGTTTTCCTGACCACCTAGGGCTGCTCAGGGATTTCACAATGATCCCCAAGGTCAAAATCTTTTTTTTAAAATCACGGTATACACGTATGGTACACGTATGCCGTGAAAAAGAAAACCAAAACTGAAACCCGCTTTATTGTTAATTAGCTCCCGGGGGGCCAAATCCCGGGGGCAATGTTTTCATTTAGAATGGGGGCCCAGAGGGTCCCCCAGCCCTGAGGACCGCCACTCCCCGGGGCTTTACCGATATGTAGGTGGGGGGCTCACAAACCCCCCCTGCAGCCCCAGGGACCAACACCTTGGGGCTTCTTTTTAAAAAAAAAAACAAGCCCCCCCACACGCCCCGGGGTCCGCACCTCCCCGGGGCTCTAATATTTAAATTGGGGGTTCCATAATGGACCCCCCAGCCCCAGGGGACCACCACTCCCCGGGGCTTTTAAATGTTGGGAGGAGGGCTGCGCGGGCCTCCTCCAAGAGCATTTGATGGCCCTGGGGACCACCAGGGCCGGCTCCTGCAGTGTCACAGGGTGCTTACCCCCGGGACACTGCTGTTTGCTATGATAGGGTGGAGCCTTGTGGTTCCTGCCCTACCATAGCAAACTGCTTTGCTATTTGGAAGAGAGAGCAGGAACCTGCTCTTTCTTTCAAATAGGAAAGCATATTGCTTTTCGTCAGGGGGAGCAGCATGTTAGAGCCGGCTCCCAAAGGATGCGGGGAGCCGGCTGGGACCGTGGGGGCTTTGAAGCTCCCCCCCACGGTCCCCAATGTTGTATTTGAGCCCAAGGGGATGGGTTCCCCGGGGATTATAAAAATGAGTGATAGGGGCCATTTTTTTAATGCTAAATTTCCAGTATGCGTACCAAGCACGGCCGAACGGCGTACGCTGCGAGGTTCCTAAGTCGTTCCTTATGCGTACCCAAGCAAGAAAAAAAAAATATATATATTTTACCGATATCTATCAAGCGTATGTGTTTAGATGTTTGTTGGTTCTTAGAAGAACTTTTCTCTTTATTGGTACTTATAAGTAAGTACCTTTTGCAGAGTCTAAATTTGTTGAAGAGGAGTGTTTTACAGTGTGCTGAACTTTTGATCTCTGTGGACAGTTGACTTTTGCATGATGTGTTCGGGGTAGGGTTCAAAGTTATGTGAGTTGGAAAGGGTTCAAATGTTCAACCAATAGAAGTTTGCGTTTGGTTTTGAATTAATGTGTGAAGCAATTTGATTTGTTATTAATATGTATCTATGTGGAAACTGAGAGGGAAAATGTGCCATTTTTTGGTTTTGCTGCGAATACTGAAGTGGAGAGATTCTGTATAAGAATATCTGCTGTGTGACTGGCATTCTTCTTAATCTACAAATAATTTGAAAGGTGAGTTGATAACTTGTAAGGGAATGTATGTGGTGCATTTTGTTTTTAGTAAGAGTAATGTGTTTATCCTTCTAAAGTGTGTAGAATCACATTCTGAGTTTGTCTGCATTTGGATAACTATTGTGATAAAACCAATTGGTAAGTTAATGTGTTTAGTGAGTAAGCTTTGTGCAATAAAGTGCATTACTAAAAAATGTAGAATGTGTGAAGTCACTTTTTCACTTTTTCAGTTGTAGAATAGTTAATAGTGTTGGTTGTTTTTAATTAGGTTTGTGTTTTAAATCTAGTCAGTATACATACACTAGTGTAATTTCTTTGGGATATATTTACAAGCCTCTTGTGTGTCTTTGTGCTGCTATTGCGTTACTTTTTTGATGAAATGTTCACACAAATAATGCAGCAAAGTGTTTATGTTTTTCCAAAATGACTCCTGGCTGTACAGTAAAAATGCAGTAATTATATTTTTGTAATGTGTGCACTCATATTAGCCCCGTAGAGTAATTAATTGTGTTTTTTCTCTAGAATCAAACTTGTGTTTTAAATCTACAATTTCCCAGTCAGTATACATACACTGCTGCTGTTGAATTGTGTCATTTATTTGATGTCATGTTGGCACAAATAATGCATCAATTTGCTTATGCATTTGCAAAATGAGTCCATGCTGACCACTGAAATGTAGTAGTTATATACATGGAATGTGTGCAGTCACTTAACTGTTTCTAGACTAGAAAATGTATTTTGGTAAAATGCAAGGTGTAATATTTTTTTTCTAGAATCACACTGTGCGTCGGTGTGGTTTTAGGAATTGTTCTAAGAGAAGCATTTTTGTATGTTTTGTGATCATAGATATATAAGTGCTTAAACATCTATCCTTTTTTCTAGTTTTTATGGAATTAAAAAACGGGTATTGGTTTTGTATTTCTAACTCATGGTTGTACAGTAAAATGCAATAAATATATTTCTGTAATGTGTGCAGTGATATTAGCCCTTCAAGAGTAATTAATAGTGTTGTTTGTCTGCAATCAAACTTCAGTTCTAAATGTAGAATTTCCCAGTAAGTATACATGCACTGCTGCCTACACTCTGGGGCAGATTCACAAGCCCCTTGTGCATTTTTGTTGCTATTGTGTCACTTTTTGGATGTAACGTTGGGAAAAAAATGCAGCAAATTGCAAATGTATTTGCAAAATGAGTCAGGGTTGTCCACTGAAATATATTTTTATATACATGGAATGTTTTTTTGTCTAGAAACACACTGTGCGTCTGTTTACATTTAGCAATTATATTTGCCTCTTTTTCCACATTCTCCCCTCTTTCTCCTTATTCTCCTTCCTCTTTCCTCATACACACCTCTCTCTCGTTATACTCTCTCTCTCTCCTTACACTCCCCTTACTCTCCTTATCGTCTCCCCTCTCTCCTCATACTCTTACTTCTCTCATTAAAGTCCCTCCTCTCTCCTCATAATCTCCACTCTCCTCATACTCTCTCTCTCCCCTCAAAGTCCCCCATCTCCTCATACTCCCCTCTACCCTCATATTTCTCTTTTCCTTATAGTGCTCCCTCTGTCTTCATACCCCTTCAATTCTCATACTCTCCCATCTCTTCATACTCCTCCCTCTATCCTCATAGTACCTCCTCTCTTGCCATACACCCTCTCTCTTGTTATACTCTTCTTTTGTCCACATTGTCCCCATTCTCTTCCCATTCTCTCACTTCTCTCCTCATACTTCCAATTTTCTCCTCACAGCCCTTCAATCCACATACTGCTCCATCTCTAAATACTCATCCCTCTCTCCTCATAGTACCCCGACCTCCTAATCAGTTACAAGGGCCGTCAAGTTAGAAGAACTGAACTGACAAACTGTGAGGGTATCTGTGGAAAGTGCATCAATCAAGATTATCAGAGTATGCTAATTTGTTTGGGAGGCCGCAGAACGCACACAGTAGACTCTGGGCACATCTTTTGGCGTATGAGGACAAAGTAGAATTTTTAAAAAATAAAGTAAGTGGAGAAGAGTAATTAACAGAAGTAATTTTTCTGATTTTTTTGGGGTGAATGGAAACATAGTTTAAGTTCTGAGCCTTTTTATAATGAAAAGAGTTATTTTCAGAGTAATGATTTGTTGCTTGCAGTTGACACCAGCGGTCGAGCTTATGAGGTTGGAAATGGTTGACCTATTGAGAAAGAGAAAATTGTTCCTAGAAATGCAGAAGAGGTGTTAGCTGATGAAGTTTTAGGGAGATGTCCTAAAACTCCAGTGTACACTTGGAATTGCAGTAGTATTTGTAGTGTACGGCAGGAATCTATTGATTTGTTATGCAATTTCTTACGTGAGTATACTAAGAAAAGTGTTAAACAAAAGATTAAGATGTTGCAAGGACAACACCCTTACAGAGTGAGAGAAAATACTGGTTTGCAAAGACATTCTCTTGCATGTCTTTCTTAAAAAGTATGTTGAAGTGTATTTCACCATTTCAGGATGTTAGCAGTACATCATACTCAAATGAGGAAATCAGTCAGATTATATTATGCACAAAGTCCAGCACTAATGTTAAAAAAGTTGAACAGTGCTCCTTTCCATGGATCTGTATCAGATGTAATGCATTTTTGTGATGAAAGTCAGGTAAGTTACTTTGGTCCTGATGAAGACAGTGCAGAAACGGATATATTAATAGATTGAAATGTGGAAGAGAATGTACAACATTGTAGTAAATAATATTTTGAGCAAGAAATTATGAAGTTTAAGTTGAGTTCAGGTGAAAGGCCAAATTATTCTTGTATTTGTTGTCGACCAACTCATTATAAAAATTAGATCAGGACTGTTGATTTGTATTTAAAAAGTGAAAAGAAATAATAATGAGTGGAAGGATTTTGCAACTTAATTGTTGATAGAACATTGTTTTGATTTGGGTTCTGATCAGCGGATTTGCAAATATTGTTATAACAAACTAGACGAGAATAAAATGCCTGCTAGAGCTGTGCATAATAATCTCTAGTTGGTACATATTCCTTCTGAACTGATGGATTGAAATAACTATGAGTCTATTCTTATTCAATATGTGCATCCATTTCAGACTATTGTTCTTACGGAGCCTAAGACAGGGAAATTGCCTCCTTCAGATTTTACAGAGAGGATTAAAGGGAAAAGTTGTATATTTGCCTCTAGATTTAAAGAAGAATATTGAAACAATTGGTGTAGAAAATGTAGAAGATGAACCTTTAGTTTTTCTTGTTAATGGCGTTCCTACTAGGAGTAAGAAAATCTGGCAAGAATTCGTTAGATGTTAGGAAAGCAAAAAAAAGCACTGTTGTATCTGGTGAAAAATAATCGATATTATAAAAATGGGTATGTGGGAGAAGAAAAAAACACTGTAGAAGAAGATAGTGACTCGTCATATGGACACATTGAAAAAGTGGATCTGTCCAGTACTGAAGAAATCTACGAACATTAAAAAGTGTCCGTCTACTACATTCAAAAGAAGTGATGGGGAATGCTATAGAGGTATTTCAAATGAAAGAAGCAAAGGGAAGTCCAATTAGTGTTTGGGAAAAAAGCTTGGAAGCTCGTTGTTTTCCCTCAGGAAACAGGAAAAGGCGGACGATATGACAACTGACATTTGCAGATTCCTGCATCTGACTACTGGACATCAAGATTATATGCAGAAGATCCAAGATTTCGGCAATGTACTTCATATTTTGTTTGAGAGTGACTTGTCTGGAGTTTCTTATGCAGTCAACCATATATTGAAAACAGTTGTACATCTGCAAAATGTTTTGGCAAAGGAATTAATGGATAAAGTACAGCAGAAAGATAATGTTTTGGAATCTCACCTGATGAATGTCATGGCATGTCAGCATCGTACTAATGAGTACGTCATGGAGAACTTAAATGTATGCTAAGGAACTTACATGGTTCCTTACTCTAAACTGTGCTGAATATTCTTGTGATGATTTACTTCAATTTCTTTGAGGGGCAAATCCAAATATAGTAAATATTGAATACAAGACACTTGGAGAATTGTGCTCTTTGGATCCAGTTAATATATGCAGGTATTTCAATCATAGATTTGAAGGTATGGTCTTTTATCACCAATTCAAAAATCCTCCTCTTTGAGAGGTTCTGGATTTCTTTTCGAGAAAGGAGTATCAAGCAAGAGGTTCTCCTCACATACATATGCTAATATGAATCAAAGGTGCTCCCAAATTTGGAACAGATTTGGATGATACTGTGTTGTCTTTTATTGACGAATATGCTACATGTGCTATACACAAGAGCACAGATGAAAAGGACTCAGGACAACAAGTCTTACCATTCCAAAGCCATTGTTGTGGGAAATACTGTCGTAGACAGTACAAATCTAAGGACAAATTCTACACCAAATGCCGTTTTGGATTTCCACGTCCTGTAATATCCAAAGGGAGAGTGAAAAGTTTTATGTCATCTTTGCGACATATTATCACAAGAAAGTCTAAAAAAAAGCCGTTCCTACTAAGAGTAAGAGGTTGTGTTTGAACCGTTTGGCCGATTGTTTTGAGAACCCTGTGGGGGGATGATGTTGTGTGTGTGAGTGCCTGTAAGTTCCATATTATAAGTGGGCGGGTGGGTGAAGGTGAAGAAGCACCAAAGGGACTAGGGATGCTGGGGCCAGGGGGGTGCCTGAGAGAGAGGGGGAGGAGGAAGGAGGGAAACAAAAGGTCAGAGGCTCATGATTATGGGGCTCTTAAAAGGGACTGTGCTGTGTGGAGTGATGGGTTTGGTAGGGCGGGTGGGTATGGGAGGCGGAAGGAGCAACTATGAAGGAGGTAACAGAATTGGTAGCAGTTGGAATTTGGTCTGGAGGTGGGAGACGCTTAGAACTAAGTATGGGCAAAATTTGAGAATTTGCGGTCCGCGAATTCGCGCAAAGTGGCAAAGACATCAGAGAGTTCGCGAATTTTCCTGCGAACTCGCAGATTTTTTTGCCATTTGCACAAATATGTTACCACGTGTGCCTGTAACTTTGCCAGCATGCCAAAAGGTGCTGAGGTCCCTTGAGTGAGCTGGCCATTGTAGTGGGGACGGGCGGAAAGACGTTTCATACCACTAGTGTGTGGTAGATGAGGCTAAATGGGCAGGTCATCTATGCGAGTTCACATACATCTTGTTTATAAAGGGTCAGAGACCGAGCAGAGCAGAAGATGAGGAGAAAGCAGCCTCCTGGTCACAGGAGCTACACGGGGATGGCGCTCGGGAAACTCATGCTTGCAAAAATACGTTTGGCACAGGACCCCAGAATCCTTTAGATGTCCAAGATAGCTCTGCTGCTCGTTTTGGTACAAAGCCATTCTGATCCTGCTCAGTGGGTTGAGGCTCATGCAGCTGCTGCTGCTGGACAATGTCCAATCTCATACTAAAATTTCCAGTACAGGCATATGCTGGTGCTGGGCAGTAGGGTGCAGTGGCATGCGGGTGCTGCACACCTGGTACATGCGCATACCGGTGCCAGGGGGGACACGTGTTTACTGGTGCTGTGTAGCAAGTTATGACTGTACATTTTGACTGCACCAGATGGTGGTACCACCTACACGGATCAGGAGTATCCAGGTACCAGACTTCGTGGTGCAAGAGCATAATGGTGCTGTGCGGTACAGGTATATATGAACTGGGGGTAGGGGGGAACTTTGCACAATGCGTGCTCACACCCAGAGGGCTCCCAGGCAATTGAGCACAAATGCTTTTCACACTGAGAGGGCTTAGGGGCAGTTCAGCAGCACGGGGGCTCACACCCACTGCGCACCAGGGCAGTTCAGTAGCGTGAGGGCTCACAACCCCTGGGCAGCTCAGCAGTGTGGGGGCTCACACCCACAGGGCTCCCTGGCAGTTTAGCAGCACCACCCTCTGGTTCATCACTGCCACCCTCTGGTTCATCACTGCCACCCTCTGGTTCACCACTGCCAGCCTCTGGTTCATCACTGCCAACCTCTGGTTCATCACAGCACCTTCTGGTTCTCCACTGCCACCCTCTGGTTCACCACTGCTACCCTCTGGTTCACCACTGTCACCCTCTGTTTCACCATTGCCACCCTCTGGTTCATCACTGCCACCCTCTGGTTCACTACCATCACTCTCTGGTTCATCACAGCACCCTCTGGTTCATCACTGCCACTCTCTGGTTCTCCACTGCCACCCTCTGGTTTATCACAGCCACCCTCTGGTTCACCACTGCCACCCTCTGGTTCATCACAGCCACCTTCTGGTTAATCACTGCCACCCTCTGGTTCATCACTGCCACCCTCTGGTTCATCACAGCACCTTCTGATTCAACACTGCCACCCTCTGGTTCACCACTGCCACCCTCTGGTTCACCACTGCCACCCTCTAATTCATCACTGCCACCTTCTGGTTCATCACTACCTCCCTCTGGTTCATCACAGCACCCTCTGGGTTATCACTGCACCCTCTGGTTCACCACTGCCACCCTCTGGTTCACCACTGCCGCCCTCTGGTTCACCACTGCCACCCTCTGGTTCATCACTGCCACCCTCTGGTTAATCACTGCCACCCTTTGGTTCATCACAGCACCCTCTGGTTCATCACTGCCACCCTCTGGTTCATCACTGCCACCCTCTGGTTCACAACTGCCACCCTCTGGTTCACCACTGTCACCCTCTGGTTCACCACTGCCACCCTCTAGTTCATCACTGCCACCCTCTGGTTCATCATAGCAACCTCTGGTTCATCACTGACACCCTCTGGTTCACCTCTGCCACCGTCTGGTTCATCGTTTCCACCCTCTGGTTCACCAATGCCAACCTCTGGTTCACCACTGTCACCCTCCGGTTCACCACTGCCACCCTCTGGTTCAAAACTGCCCCCCTCCGGTTCATCACTGTCACCCTCCGGTTCACCACTGCCACCCTCCGGTTCAACACTGCCCCCCTCCGGTTCACCACTGTCACCCTCCGGTTCACCACTGCTACCCTCTGGTTCAACACTGCCCCCCTCCGGTTCACCACTGTCACCCTCTGGTTCACCACTGCCACCCTCTGGTTCAACACTGCCCCCCTTTGGTTCATCACTGATCACCCTCTGGTTCATCACAGCACCCTCTGGTTCATCACAGCACCGTCTCGTTCACCACTGCCACCCTCTGGTTCACCACTGTCACCCACTGGTTCACCACTCCCACCCTCTGGTTCACCACTGCCACCCTCTGGTTCATCACTGCCACCCTCTGGTTCACCACTGCTCCTTCTGGTTCATCACAGCCCCCTCTGGTTCATCACTGCCACCCACCGGTTCACCACTACCACCCTCTGGTTCAGCACTGCCACCCTCTGGTTCATCACTGCCACCCTCCGGTTCATCACTGCCACCCACTGGTTCAACACTGCCACCATCTGGTTTACCACTTTCACCCTCTGGTTCACCACTGCCACTCTCTGGTTCACCACTGTCACCCACTGGTTCATCACTGCCACCTGCTGGTTCATCACTGTCACCCTCTGGTTAACCACCGCCACCCTCTGGTTCATCACTGCCACCCTCTGGTTCACCACTGCACCTTCTGGTTCATCACAGCACCCCCTGGTTCATCACTGTCACCCTCTGGTTCACCACTGCCACCCTCTGGTTTACCACTGCCACCCTCTGGTTAATCAGAGCACCCTCTGGTTCACCACTGTAGAATTTGGAGAGAAAGTACACCTGCCCAGCCTCAACCAAGACGAATTAATTTGGGGTTGGGTAATGCGTTACTGAATTTAACCCCTTCAGCGCTGATGACAAAGCCAGCTCGTCATGGGCGTTACCTGCGCTACGCGCATGACGAGCTGGCTTTGTCACGTAACACGCGATTTTCAAATTTTCAGTGCTCAGCGGGAAAATCGCTAGCGCGCATGCAGTTAAGTTACAAGTCCAGCACCTGCCCCCTTATCTATAAGTGCTTCCTATTGCGGTTTAATTTTTGTGACTGGAGCATTGTGCCATACTTGTAACTATTCTCTGACCCTGCTTCGAGGGTCAGAGCAGGGTCAGAGAATTGTTGCAAGTAGGCAACGAACTCTGGAGGCGCCGCTGAGGAAGCACTTACAGGGTTACAGCAGGTGCCCAAGTTGAAGTTAATTTCTTTGTAACCACTTTGTAAATGGTTACAAAGAAATTAGCTTCAACTTGGGCACCTGCTCTAACCCTGTAAGTGCTTCATGTACTTCAGTTTTGCAAAATCCGTTCCGCTCGCGATTTCTCTGAGTTTTCTGCAATTTCGCGAGATTTGCAGACCGCAAAATTGCAGAAAATCCGCACATTCCGTGAGTGGAACGAATTTTCCGCCCATACTTACTTAGAACTGGAATCCTACTGATCACTTCGGGTGGTCACGTGCGGGGTAGGCTTTGAGGTAGGCTAGGAAAAGGACAAAGAGGCAAAGTGATCGCTTAGATTGGAAATCTTACCTAAAATAGGGAGGTAGAGGGGTAGGTGGTCGATGTTTATGTGATGTGCCCTTGTGTAGTGATCATTTAAAGATGGCCTCTTCCTTTGTAGAGAACCTATGGGTGTCTATGTAGTCCTATGTCAATTTCCATGAAAATCTAAACATCCCACTGGGGGGGAGTGGTGGAAGGGGTCAGGGTAGTGCTATTACATTGATTAGTAGCTGAAGATTATAGTCCTTTTTCCCTTAACAGTGGTGCAGACCCCCGAAGTCCAGGATAAAAGAGGTTAATAGATCTATTAAATAGGAAATCTGACCTGAAATAGAGAAGTAGAGAGATAGGTGGTCGATGTTTATGTGAAATGCCCTTGTGTAGTGATCATTCCAATATGGCCGCTTCCTTTGTAGAGGACCTTAGAGGCATCTATGTAGTCCTATGTCTATTTCCATGAGTGTCAAAACATCCAACTGAGGGGAATGTTGGAACAGGTCAGGGTAGTCCTAATACACTGTTTAGTAGCTGAAGGCTATAGTCCTTTTTCACTTACAGTGGTGCAGACCCCGATGTCCAGGTTTTAAAGCAATCGACCATTTTGCCCTAGGTAAATAGGTAAAGGAGCCCCTAGTCTAGGTGTAAACAAACAGTCAGCCATTTTGCCAGGAACAAAAACAACTACCTCAATAATAGTGCAAATAACAAAAGTATAACTAAGAAGTATATATAAAAATAAAAACAAAAATGTGTTGTTGATACAGCAAATGTAATAGAGTCGAAGGTTCGAGTCAGCCAATGAAGCAGGCAAGCAAGAAAAACCAACGTGCCTTTGGTCACATCGATGCGCTCTGCGGGCTGAATCACAGCTTCAATCCAAGAGCTGCTGTTGATCAGAGCCAGGAGCTAGAATGAGAAAAAAAAAGTTGGAGAGGAGTTTGCACAGAGGGCGGGGTCGCGAGAGCGATCATTTGTGCCGGGTCCTCGTTGCCCTCCCCCCTCTGCCGACGCCGATCACTATTGGAGGTGGGGCACCGAGTCATCTGTGGCAGCAAGCGCAACTTCCTCCACGTGCCGCCGGGGTGCGAAGGACTCGGCCCCCAAAAGCGAGCAGGCCGGCAATGGCTAGGAACGCTTTGAGGGGCTGTGCAGAGACTCGGTTTGCAGGGGGACCCTCATGGCTGCTCTGCCTCTGTTGTAGTGGGGGGCAAGCCTTCCGTGTCAGCCGGACGCCCCCTCTTCCTGGAACTGTTGGAGTGAGAGTGACGCAACCTCCTCCAAGTGTCGCCGGGGTGCGAAGGACTCGCCCCCCAGAAGCGAGCAGGCAGGCAATGGCTAGGACGCTCAAGGGCTGCGCATCGACTCGGTCTGCGGGGGGACCCTCCCGGCTTCTCCACTGCTGTTGTAGTGGGGCGGCAAGCCTTTCCATGTCAGCAGGACGCCCCCTCTTCCTAGAACCATCGGAGTGAGTGACCCTGAGCCGACGGAAGTCCTTCAAAGTCTGTGGGGTCCTCGTGACGCTTCGAGCAGGAGTCTGTCGTCCCGTCAGCCTGCCACTCTCTGGGGATCGCTAAACAAAGTGGGCAGCAACATCCGATGTCCCACGCAGGGTCCCACAGTAACAGCCCGAGGGGCGCCCGGGCGTTGAGTGTTCCCGCTGGCAGTAGACCTCCTGTTTCTCCTACACATGTGAATACTAGTTAAAAATCCATAGAACTTCAAATCACCAATTATCAGTACGGCTAGTATACTAATTGAATTTTTGTAGTTGTTTGTCCGAAGGAAATCTTTCGAGTGGCAGTCAGAGCATTTACCAACATTGCCGCTTTTTAAACACTGTCATTTTTAAAACGACTGGTGCACGTTTTTAGCGATTAGCGATTAGCACCTCACCAATAGTTTAATACTTATTTTAATCCTCACCGGAGTGCTGGTCTCGATCCCACTTCCTGTCCGCCTCGGTCCGACTCGGTAATTCATTACGTTGTGCGGAGGGCGGACAGGTGAGGGCCAGGCACTTCCGGGAGCGGTCAGCGCTCTAGCTGTCAGCAGGGGGCTATTTAGGCGGAGCCTCTTACAGCGCAGCTGCGGGAGAAGACGGTGGCAGTGTCTTCACACCGCTAGCTTGCTGAACGAGAAGGAAATCTTTCGAGTGGCAGTCAGAGCATTTACCAACATTGCCGCTTTTTAAACAGTCATTTTTAAAACGACTGGTGCACGTTTTTAGCGATTAGCGATTAGCACCTCACCAATAGTTTAATACTTATTTTAATCCTCACCGGAGTGCTGGTCTCGATCCCACTTCCTGCCCACTTCGGTCCGACTCGGTAATTCATTACCGTTGTGCGGAGGGCGGACAGGTGAGGGCCAGTCACTTCCGGGAGCGGTCAGCGCTCTAGCTGTCAGCAGGGGGCTATTTAGCCATCGCCTCACAGGAAGCGCGCAGCGATTGCGCGCAGCCTCATTTCAGCCGAAGACCAGCCAAAGAGCTGCCCGTCTGCGCCCGTCCGCGACAGGACGCGTCGACGGGGCGGTGGCTCTGCACTATGCCGCCACTCTGTGCGGACAAACATATCAGGTATGAGGCTTCTTCCCTATTACAATTAAGGCACCCCACTTCCCCTTGCTACATAGATGATAAGAGGCCCTGTTTCGAAGGACCTTTTACATGTAAAAAATGCCATTATTCCTCCATGAAATTTATTGACTCTTATAAACCTAGTATGTCATTTGATGATATGCATTGTATCCTCATTAATGTTCGATCGATGCCCAAACACCAAATTGATATCTGGGACTTGATACACTCCCTGACTCCAGATATCTGTTTCATTACTGAAACATGGTTAAAGCCCCACATGATATCTGCCATTACCCTGGGAGTACCTATGGGATACAAACTTCACCATTCTGATCGCCCTGAAAAAACAGGCGGCGGCATTGCCATAATTTATAAAGATTACCTCAAACTAGACATTTTAGACAAACAATGCTGCAAAGAAATTGAAATAATGGTTTACAGAATTACCTTCCCTAACAGAAAGACTAGTAAGGGAGCACTTATATACAGACCACCACTTCCATGTCCCAGCTTTTTTATATCCCTTTTAGAGATGTTAGGCCCACACATACGGGCCAATGAGGACTTCCTTCTCCTTGGAGATTTTAATATTCATACCGACCAACCTGAATCCACGGGGACCAAAAGTTTGTCTGCTGATCTGACAACCATTGGCCTCACACAAAAGAATCAGGGTCCCACACAAGAAGGTGGACACTGCATTGACCTGATATACACTAACTTCGACAACATATTGTGTCACAAACCTACCCAACTAAACTGGTCTGATCATTTTTTACTACAATTCACTATTCTTAAAGTTAACAAAGGTCCCCATAAAAAATCCCTACCCCCCACTATACGCAGACAGTGGCATAAACTCACACTGGAGACATTACAAAAGGTGTGGGAAAAACCCGATATTAAAGATACTGAGGAAGTAGAACATAGCCTAAATATGTTCCAGCAATCTCTAACTGCAGCCATTGACAAAATTGCCCCTCTGAAAACATTTAGACAATTCCCCGTGGCCAAACAGGAAAAATGGTACACCGAGGCTCTCAGAAAAGAGAAGCAAGAATGCAGGAGGATAGAGAAGAGATGGAGAAAATCACACTCCGAGGATAACAAAAAGGCACATCGTGCAGCTCAAACTAACTATTATAAACATATTAAAGCTGCCCGTAAAAATAACATTGCCCAACAGCTCGTAGAAGCTGGTAATTCTCCTAAAGAACTGTATAGGATTCTTGAAACATTTGTCAAACCTACGGCTTGTGTAAGTCCAGATGACTTCTCACAAAGTCTATGTGAAGAGGTCTCCTTATACTTCGAAAATAAAATAGAATCCATCTATGATAAAATTCTAGTATCCCAAACAAACAGTGACACTGTGACTGTTCCCTCCCCCAACGAAAACACCAACTATACGCTGACTACATTCCCTCCTATCAACACTGAAGAGCTGTCTACATTAATGACCCAAGTAAAATCTGGGTCTCCGGATGACCTCATCCCTGTTAAAACTTTAACCTCCCTCAGCACCCTGTTAGCCCCCCACATTCAAGATGTAATCAACCAGTCTCTGAAAGAGGGAAAAGTACCAACTGAATGGAAAAGAGCGGTGGTGAACCCCATCCGTAAGAACGCGGCTCTCCCATGGACGGAGCTTTCCAACCTCCGGCCCATCTCCCTCCTGCCGTATTTCAGCAAGCTGGTCGAGAAACATGTCAATATGTGAGAAATAACAATCCCAGGCATACACTGAGGAAAATACACAATAGATTCAACAAACAAACTAGCTCAGTTAGAAAAAATATTCATATTTTAATTTGATAAAAAGGGATAATAAAAATTAAGTACATTAATCACAATTGATAAAAATAATGATACATATGTATTCACAAAACAGATAAAAAAGTGGTCAAATGGTATCCAGTCAACGCGTTTCGACATATACAATATGCCTTCATCAGGACTTTAACCATCAACAAGCTCTGTAAGACATAATTATAACATAGTATTATTGTTATTGTAAAGCTAATATCACATGATTACAACTGAACTAGTTTGGAGTTTGTTACTACATTCTATTGGTAAAAAGTACAATCTTCCTTCCAAGCTAATGATATACCGCTCTAATAAGACAACTAAACAGTTAAAATACCTATACATACAAGTTGGTCTTTGAAGCAGCACATAACTTAATTAACAAATACTACATAGTTTGTAGGAACAAGACATGATATAAATATTGTTCACAAGCATTCCAAACAATGAAATCCCTAATGATAAAGGACAACAATCACTTAATTTCATTTGGGACCACTGTCAAAGAGAGAGGGATGTGCTTGTTAGATATACTATTTATTAAGTATTGCACCTGAAAAAGATTTATTTTCTACTGTTTAGGCATTGATTCATGTTTTGTTATTATTTCACTTTAGGTCTTGTCACAGATATGAAAACCTATTTTACCTCTATATATATAGGTACAAAATATGAGTAAAGAAAGGCATATTCTAGGAGATATATGCACATGTCTGTTCCTAAAAGATGAGAAAGACCTATGTAGTAATATTTACTAAGGCAGTACATAAATCCAGGTAAAAGAAAAGATGAGAAAAAGCAAAGAAGATAAGTAATAAAAAATTACTGCGTTAATAGGGAGTGGGGTATTTATTATTTTACTATGCGTTATTGGATCAGTTGACCTAAACTAAATGGGTTGCTATTTGACGTAAAAAGGGGAATAGAGCAATCCTATTTTTGAAATGGTAGCCTGATAACCATACACAAAATTAGTATGTTCTTACCTAATGTATTTATGCGTGGGCAACGTACGGGGGCATGTTACAAATCTCTTCTCTATTTGTCCAATGATTTAAAACCAAGGTAGAGAAAACCTAAAGTCAAATAGTATGGTCACATTAGTGCGCATTTTAGTATTAAAGTTGGTATAACATGAAAAAGGATTTTCTTTTTGCGTTCTTACCCTGGGAATAGAGTTTATGAATCCAAAAAGTTGATTCCGGTCATTCAGTTGGAAGGTGCAATAGTCTATTAAAATGGGGTATTGGCTACCTATCAAGGGTGAGAAGAGAGATACACGATGTGTAATTGGATAGAGCACACTATGATGAATATCAAAGTTTTACATATAAACGGCTTACCTAATGGAAAAGTTAAAGTCGCTTATGGATAGGGACAACCATTTATAGCAGCTCTCTTTTACTCATTTCCTACATCCTTGACCGACAAATACATAGTATGGCTCACATGGAAACATTTGGTTTCTCTGACGATGAATTCGCTACCCTTGTTGGCACGAGTGTACCATCAGGTACCAACTTTATGTCTAAACCACAAAGTAATAGTGATCTAGTCAAATTGTCAAACTTGAAAAAGAAACTAATAAGGATAGAGGCTCATGGTGAGTTTATGTTAAACTATCTTAAATCCGCCATCATTCCTTTAGGTTTACGTGTCAGGAATATCCCCGGGTTGTTTGTAGATATAAAGACATTTATACATAAATGGAGCATGATAGCCAGTAGGTGCTCTAGGGACCTAATGATCCTTATTATATCCACCTCTAAGGAGTTAGCTTCAGAGATCAAAAAAGAAATAGAAGAGCTAGAAAATAAAATCAAAACGTCGACAGTGTTAACAGACGCAGAAAAACAACTTGAATCCCTGAACAATGATATTTTATCCTTTGCTGAGTATTTAACTAAAAGAAAGCAAGAAAAATTCGCCAAGGATAAAAGGTTTTATACCTTGGAAAGAGCATATCCCTATCTAGGTGAAGGCTTTTACAAACCTGATAACCAACAGGGTGATGGAAACTACAATCACCAGAGAATAAATAACTTCTCTGATTCTTCAGATCCTGAATCCGATAATGAGTAAAACTATCCGGATGATGGTCACTATAACCCCCAAAATGGCCGTAGAAATACACGCCAGCCTTTTTTAGGGTACCGAGGAGGGAAACGGGGAAGACAGAGGGTACGCTTTCAACCGACATCCCGGGGTCAACATCAGTCCTATCAACATCCAATGGAACCCCAGCCCCAACACTATCTGGAGACTCGCAGCAGGCAGTACCAGAGACAATGGATGTGATCCCTATTTTCAATCTTTCGAAACATAACCTCAAAACCTCAGACATTTCCTTACTATCAAAAGGCTTGACCTTTGTACCTCATGCAAATGTCAATTTATTTGAATTATACCAAGATGTACATGCATTTTTTAGAAAAATAAGACTACAAAAATTCTTTCTAGATAGAATAGAAATGGAACAGGAAGACACTGCAAATAACATCGTAGCCTTACCCTCAACATTTACACCATCTTTGGACCAATTGGGTCCTGAGATGGCCATGTTTGAGAAAGTTGCTAAACTTGATCATGCGTTAAGGTTTGTACCTAAATCAAAGTACAATATTACAAAAGAAGAACATGATTCCTTGAGTGATCTGAAAAATGACAAATCCCTAATAATAAAAAGTAGTGACAAGGGAGGTGGCATCGTCCTCATAGACTGTCAAACATATGAAACTAACATGTTTAATATGCTCAATGACCACCTATTTTATAAGGAAGTTATGAACAATCCTACTAATAGGGTAATGAGAAAGATTCGTGAAACAACAAAAAGAGCCTTAGATAGAAAAATAATAACCAAAAAAGAATACGAATTTTTAAACACCTCTCAAGGAAAATTAGCATGCATCTATGGTTTGCCCAAGATGCACAAGAATCAGCAGGACCCACCTTATCGACCAATAGTTTCTACAATTGGTACCCCTACTGAAGCGATCTCCAAGTATGTAGATAATATTTTAAGACCTTATATATCATTATCTCCATCCTACATTAAAGATACTGGAGAGATAATAGCGAAGGTAGAACACTTAGCATTCAATGAAAACAAAGATCTTCTTGTAACGCTTGATGTTGAAGCTTTATATAGCAACATCCCACATAAAGGAGCTCTAGATGCGACCATGTGGTTTATAGATCTGCACCAGATACCGTGCAACAAGCAATTTGTCTACGAGTGCTTGTCCATAGCGCTACAGGAAAACGTTTTCCAATTTGGAAACCGTATGTATCAACAGATCAAGGGTGTGAGCATGGGGGCGGCCATGGCCCCTTCGATAGCGAATATATATATGGCTCTTTTTGAGGCACATAATATTTATAATGAGATGGCCCCCTTATACGAGTCTGTTTCCCACTGGCACAGGTACATTGATGACATTTTTTTCGTCTGGACCAGTGGGGAACAGACTCTTGTGGAATTCTTGGAGTGGATAAATCTTGCAGATGAAAATCTACACTTCACTGCCAAGTTCAATGCCACGAAAGTTGAATTCCTAGATATATATATCAGGAATGAAAATAAAAAACTAGAAGTGGATCTATACACTAAACCCACCTCAAGAAATACCTTGCTCCATTTCTCGAGCTATCATCCCAGGAGCCAAAAGGATGGAATACCCTTTTCACAGTTTCTCAGAGTAAGACGTAACTGTACGAACATCAAGGACTACGACACCCAATCAGAAATAATGAAGAAAAAATTCATTGACAGGGGTTACCCCCATCGATTAGTCCGACAAGCTTACAAGAGAGCTAGATTCTATGACCGGGATGCACTTTTGAAACCCAAAAATGAGACCCAGGAGACTAAATTGGTGTGTGTCACACGACATTCTACCATGAATGCCACTATTAGGCAAATAGTAAATGCAAATTGGCATTTGCTAAACATAGAGCCCTCAAAACCCAAACTGAAGAAACCTATGTTTGCCCATCGCAGAAATAAGAACCTTAAGGATTTTATTGTAAGATCTAGACACATAGGTACCTCTGAAAAGCCCCCCTTCATACAAAAATCTATACAAGGATCCAATCCTGTGAAAGGCACCTCGAGATGTGGTTCCTGCCAATCCTGCAATGACATTATAATAGGAGAATCATTTCAACTAAATGGTTACAACATCAAAGCCAATGATCTATGGACTTGTAACACTAGTAATGTTATCTATTTGCTCCTATGTCCTTGTAATTTGGGATATGTGGGCGAAACTTCCAGACCCATAAAAACTCGGCTGACAGAACACAGGTCCGCTATTAAGACCAAAAAATCATCTGCACCCTTAGTTGCACATTTCAATGACTTCAAACATGCTCCATCAGATTTGCGATGGCGCATACTAGAGAAGATCAATATTCCCAACAGTAAGGGAGGAGAAAAGATACGAAAGAAACGAGAAGTCTTTTGGATCTTCTCCCTTAAGACTTTCACCCAGGGGCTCAATAATTAATTGCCCTGGGAGAATGCCATTTTATAAACACTTCAGTCTGTATGAACCCAGTGATTAGAAACTGTTTATGGCTCCCACTTAACATTATCGAGTATTCACACACAGAGAGTCCACGCATTAGCCTTTATATATAATATATTTTCATTTCCATTAGGTATAACTTTAATTTTCAAAATAATTTCCTGCTACTTGCTTTTTTTTCGTAGCCTTAACTATTTAGGTGCATAGTATGCAGTCCAGACAAACGCAATTCATTCGGTATGAGTATCAACTCATTTCTCTAGTCAGAGCGCTGAATTTTCCCCCGTTTTTCTATATATTTACGCTGCTAGTGCCACACTGATACATAGACCATACTATTCATTAGTATTGTCTCTTTAAGACACGCAGGTGAGAGCCTATCCAATTGATACATAGACCATACTATTCATGAGTATTGTCTCTTTAAGACACGCAGGTGAGAGCCTATCCAATAGAAAACGTACACATAAAAGTACGCCCGAATCCTCCAATCGGAGTCGTTCTATTTTCGCAACCTGACCCGTTGGCAGAACCCCGGATGCAGCTGGCTCCCTTCAGCGCTCTCGGTAAGCTACCGTAGACCCTAGTTAGGATAGTCAAGATATTTTTATGTTTTGGCTCCCAGGATATTAAAGCGTTTCCCTTTATCCAACAGGAACTATATGCGCTTAGAAGGATTCACGTTCGTTCTAACACAATTTCAACTTCACCCGGAAGCAGCTAGTCTCCTTCGGCGCTTATGGTAAGCGTGCGGGGGATTTAGTCAGTAACATCGTTAGCTCCCCTAAGTCTTTCTGCCTATGATACTAAATTGTTCCATCCTTCATCCTACAGGGCCTGTATGTACATTGAAGGGCTTACGTGCGTTTTTGAATCTTATCCCTCTTCGCAGCAAGTCGGCTCGACAACCACGCTTCATTAACTATGCACTTTTAACGAGCGAGATTTTATAGCGTCCAAACTATTTTCTAAAAGGTATTTCTTGGCCATCGCTTTCTGTGTAGCTAAATCTTTTTGATCACGCACCAAACAGATTCCTATATTTAATAAGGGTAATTGTTTTCTCCATTAGGAGCCTTCTCGTCTCCTATGAAGCTGCACTAAAGTTCTCGTCACTCGCAGCTGCTATAAATGGTTGTCCCTATCCATAAGCGACTTTAACTTTTCCATTAGGTAAGCCGTTTATATGTAAAACTTTGATATTCATCATAGTGTGCTCTATCCAATTACACATCGTGTATCTCTCTTCTCACCCTTGATAGGTAGCCAATACCCCATTTTAATAGACTATTGCACCTTCCAACTGAATGACCGGAATCAACTTTTTGGATTTATAAACTCTATTCCCAGGGTAAGAACGCAAAAAGAAAATCCTTTTTCATGTTATACCAACTTTAATACTAAAATGCGCACTAATGTGACCATACTATTTGACTTTAGGTTTTCTCTACCTTGGTTTTAAATCATTGGACAAATAGAGAAGAGATTTGTAACATGCCCCCGTACGTTGCCCACGCATAAATACATTAGGTAAGAACATACTAATTTTGTGTATGGTTATCAGGCTACCATTTCAAAAATAGGATTGCTCTATTCCCCTTTTTACGTAAAATAGCAACCCATTTAGTTTATGTCAACTGATCCAATAACGCATAGTAAAATAATAAATACCCCACTCCCTATTAACGCAGTAATTTTTTATTACTTATCTTCTTTGCTTTTTCTCATCTTTTCTTTTACCTGGATTTATGTACTGCCTTAGTAAATATTACTACATTGGTCTTTCTCAGGTTTTAGGAACATACATGTGCATATATCTCCTTGAATATGCCTTTCTTTACTCATATTTTGTACCTATATATATAGAGGTAAAATAGGTTTTCATATCTGTGACAAGACCTAAAGTGAAATAATAACAAAACATGAATCAATGCCTAAACAGTAGAAAATAAATCTTTTTCAGGTGCAATACTTAATAAATAGTATATCTAACAAGCACATCCCTCTCTCTTTGACAGTTGTCCCAAATGAAATTAAGTGATTGTTGTCCTTTATCATTAGGGATTTCATTGTTTGGAATGCTTGTGAACAATATTTATATCATGTCTTGTTCCTACAAACTATGTAGTATTTGTTAATTAAGTTATGTGCTGCTTCAAAGACCAACTTGTATGTATAGGTATTTTAACTGTTTAGTTGTCTTATTAGAGCGGTATATCATTAGCTTGGAAGGAAGATTGTACTTTTTACCAATAGAATGTAGTAACAAACTCCAAACTAGTTCAGTTGTAATCATGTGATATTAGCTTTACAATAACAATAATACTATGTTATAATTATGTCTTACAGAGCTTGTTGATGGTTAAAGTCCTGATGAAGGCATATTGTATATGTCGAAACGCGCTGACTGGATACCATTTGACCACTTTTTTATCTGTTTTGTGAATACATATGTATCATTATTTTTATCAATTGTGATTAATGTACTTAATTTTTATTATCCCTTTTTATCAAATTAAAATATGAATATTTTTTCTAACTGAGCTAGTTTGTTTGTTGAATCTATTGTGTATTTTCCTCAGTGTATGCCTGGGATTGTTATTTCTCACATATTGTTGACCCTGTCCCAGGATATTTATCCTCATCAGGGGGTCCTTGCTACCTACAGCCTATTACCCACGGTTTCCGTGTGGGACCAGTTCGTTCTTCTGTCTATCAATTTACCGCTCATTCTACCTAGGCTTTAGTGGTCTTTGTTTTCACCTATCTTCTTATTCACAACTCTCTTTTACTCATTTCCTACATCCTTGACCGACAAATACATAGTATGGCTCACATGGAAACATTTGGTTTCTCTGACGATGAATTCGCTACCCTTGTTGGCACGAGTGTACCATCAGGTACCAACTTTATGTCTAAACCACAAAGTAATAGTGATCTAGTCAAATTGTCAAACTTGAAAAAGAAACTAATAAGGATAGAGGCTCATGGTGAGTTTATGTTAAACTATCTTAAATCCGCCATCATTCCTTTAGGTTTACGTGTCAGGAATATCCCCGGGTTGTTTGTAGATATAAAGACATTTATACATAAATGGAGCATGATAGCCAGTAGGTGCTCTAGGGACCTAATGATCCTTATTATATCCACCTCTAAGGAGTTAGCTTCAGAGATCAAAAAAGAAATAGAAGAGCTAGAAAATAAAATCAAAACGTCGACAGTGTTAACAGACGCAGAAAAACAACTTGAATCCCTGAACAATGATATTTTATCCTTTGCTGAGTATTTAACTAAAAGAAAGCAAGAAAAATTCGCCAAGGATAAAAGGTTTTATACCTTGGAAAGAGCATATCCCTATCTAGGTGAAGGCTTTTACAAACCTGATAACCAACAGGGTGATGGAAACTACAATCACCAGAGAATAAATAACTTCTCTGATTCTTCAGATCCTGAATCCGATAATGAGCAAAACTATCCGGATGATGGTCACTATAACCCCCAAAATGGCCGTAGAAATACACGCCAGCCTTTTTTAGGGTACCGAGGAGGGAAACGGGGAAGACAGAGGGTACGCTTTCAACCGACAACCCGGGGTCAACATCAGTCCTATCAACATCCAATGGAACCCCAGCCCCAACACTATCTGGAGACTCGCAGCAGGCAGTACCAGAGACAATGGATGTGATCCCTATTTTCAATCTTTCGAAACATAACCTCAAAACCTCAGACATTTCCTTACTATCAAAAGGCTTGACCTTTGTACCTCATGCAAATGTCAATTTATTTGAATTATACCAAGATGTACATGCATTTTTTAGAAAAATAAGACTACAAAAATTCTTTCTAGATAGAATAGAAAGGGAACAGGAAGACACTGCAAATAACATCGTAGCCTTACCCTCAACATTTACACCATCTTTGGACCAATTGGGTCCTGAGATGGCCATGTTTGAGAAAGTTGCTAAACTTGATCATGCGTTAAGGTTTGTACCTAAATCAAAGTACAATATTACAAAAGAAGAACATGATTCCTTGAGTGATCTGAAAAATGACAAATCCCTAATAATAAAAAGTAGTGACAAGGGAGGTGGCATCGTCCTCATAGACTGTCAAACATATGAAACTAACATGTTTAATATGCTCAATGACCACCTATTTTATAAGGAAGTTATGAACAATCCTACTAATAGGGTAATGAGAAAGATTCGTGAAACAACAAAAAGAGCCTTAGATAGAAAAATAATAACCAAAAAAGAATACGAATTTTTAAACACCTCTCAAGGAAAATTAGCATGCATCTATGGTTTGCCCAAGATGCACAAGAATCAGCAGGACCCACCTTATCGACCAATAGTTTCTACAATTGGTACCCCTACTGAAGCAATCTCCAAGTATGTAGATAATATTTTAAGACCTTATATATCATTATCTCCATTCTACATTAAAGATACTGGAGAGATAATAGCGAAGGTAGAACACTTAGCATTCAATGAAAACAAAGATCTTCTTGTAACGCTTGATGTTGAAGCTTTATATAGCAACATCCCACATAAAGGAGCTCTAGATGCGACCATGTGGTTTATAGATCTGCACCAGATACCGTGCAACAAGCAATTTGTCTACGAGTGCTTGTCCATAGCGCTACAGGAAAACGTTTTCCAATTTGGAAACCGTATGTATCAACAGATCAAGGGTGTGAGCATGGGGGCGGCCATGGCCCCTTCGATAGCGAATATATATATGGCTCTTTTTGAGGCACATAATATTTATAATGAGATGGCCCCCTTCTACGAGTCTGTTTCCCACTGGCACAGGTACATTGATGACATTTTTTTCGTCTGGACCAGTGGGGAACAGACTCTTGTGGAATTCTTGGAGTGGATAAATCTTGCAGATGAAAATCTACACTTCACTGCCAAGTTCAATGCCACGAAAGTTGAATTCCTAGATATATATATCAGGAATGAAAATAAAAAACTAGAAGTGGATCTATACACTAAACCCACCTCAAGAAATACCTTGCTCCATTTCTCGAGCTATCATCCTAGGAGCCAAAAGGATGGAATACCCTTTTCACAGTTTCTCAGAGTAAGACGTAACTGTACGAACATCAAGGACTACGACACCCAATCAGAAATAATGAAGAAAAAATTCATTGACAGGGGTTACCCCCATCGATTAGTCCGACAAGCTTACAAGAGAGCTAGATTCTATGACCGGGATGCACTTTTGAAACCCAAAAATGAGACCCAGGAGACTAAATTGGTGTGTGTCACACGACATTCTACCATGAATGCCACTATTAGGCAAATAGTAAATGCAAATTGGCATTTGCTAAACATAGAGCCCTCAAAACCCAAACTGAAGAAACCTATGTTTGCCCATCGCAGAAATAAGAACCTTAAGGATTTTATTGTAAGATCTAGACACATAGGTACCTCTGAAAAGCCCCCCTTCATACAAAAATCTATACAAGGATCCAATCCTGTGAAAGGCACCTCGAGATGTGGTTCCTGCCAATCCTGCAATGACATTATAATAGGAGAATCATTTCAACTAAATGGTTACAACATCAAAGCCAATGATCTATGGACTTGTAACACTAGTAATGTTATCTATTTGCTCCTATGTCCTTGTAATTTGGGATATGTGGGCGAAACTTCCAGACCCATAAAAACTCGGCTGACAGAACACAGGTCCGCTATTAAGACCAAAAAATCATCTGCACCCTTAGTTGCACATTTCAATGACTTCAAACATGCTCCATCAGATTTGCGATGGCGCATACTAGAGAAGATCAATATTCCCAACAGTAAGGGAGGAGAAAAGATACGAAAGAAACGAGAAGTCTTTTGGATCTTCTCCCTTAAGACTTTCACCCAGGGGCTCAATAATTAATTGCCCTGGGAGAATGCCATTTTATAAACACTTCAGTCTGTATGAACCCAGTGATTAGAAACTGTTTATGGCTCCCACTTAACATTAACGAGTATTCACACACAGAGAGTCCACGCATTAGCCTTTATATATAATATATTTTCATTTCCATTAGGTATAACTTTAATTTTCAAAATAATTTCCTGCTACTTGCTTTTTTTTCGTAGCCTTAACTATTTAGGTGCATATTATGCAGTCCAGACAAACGCCATTCATTCGGTATGAGTATCAACTCATTTCTCTAGTCAGAGCGCTGAATTTTCCCCCGTTTTTCTATATATTTACGCTGCTAGTGCCACACTGATACATAGACTATACTATTCATTAGTATTGTCTCTTTAAGACACGCAGGTGAGAGCCTATCCAATTGATACATAGACCATACTATTCATGAGTATTGTCTCTTTAAGACACGCAGGTGAGAGCCTATCCAATTGAAAACGTACACATAAAAGTACGCCCGAATCCTCCAATCGGAGTCGTTCTATTTTCGCAACCTGACCCGTTGGCAGAACCCCGGATGCAGCTGGCTCCCTTCAGCGCTCTCGGTAAGCTACCGTAGACCCTAGTTAGGATAGTCAAGATATTTTTATGTTTTGGCTCCCAGGATATTAAAGCGTTTCCCTTTATCCAACAGGAACTATATGCGCTTAGAAGGATTCACGTTCGTTCTAACACAATTTCAACTTCACCCGGAAGCAGCTAGTCTCCTTCGGCGCTTATGGTAAGCGTGCGGGGGATTTAGTCAGTAACATCGTTAGCTCCCCTAAGTCTTTCTGCCTATGATACTAAATTGTTCCATCCTTCATCCTACAGGGCCTGTATGTACATTGAAGGGCTTACGTGCGTTTTTGAATCTTATCCCTCTTCGCAGCAAGTCGGCTCGACAACCACGCTTCATTAACTATGCACTTTTAACGAGCGAGATTTTATAGCGTCCAAACTATTTTCTAAAAGGTATTTCTTGGCCATCGCTTTCTGTGTAGCTAAATCTTTTTGATCACGCACCAAACAGATTCCTATATTTAATAAGGGTAATTGTTTTCTCCATTAGGAGCCTTCTCGTCTCCTATGAAGCTGCACTAAAGTTCTCGTCACTCGCAGCTGCTATAAATGGTTGTCCCTATCCATAAGCGACTTTAACTTTTCCATTAGGTAAGCCGTTTATATGTAAAACTTTGATATTCATCATAGTGTGCTCTATCCAATTACACATCGTGTATCTCTCTTCTCACCCTTGATAGGTAGCCAATACCCCATTTTAATAGACTATTGCACCTTCCAACTGAATGACCGGAATCAACTTTTTGGATTTATAAACTCTATTCCCAGGGTAAGAACGCAAAAAGAAAATCCTTTTTCATGTTATACCAACTTTAATACTAAAATGCGCACTAATGTGACCATACTATTTGACTTTAGGTTTTCTCTACCTTGGTTTTAAATCATTGGACAAATAGAGAAGAGATTTGTAACATGCCCCCGTACGTTGCCCACGCATAAATACATTAGGTAAGAACATACTAATTTTGTGTATGGTTATCAGGCTACCATTTCAAAAATAGGATTGCTCTATTCCCCTTTTTACGTAAAATAGCAACCCATTTAGTTTATGTCAACTGATCCAATAACGCATAGTAAAATAATAAATACCCCACTCCCTATTAACGCAGTAATTTTTTATTACTTATCTTCTTTGCTTTTTCTCATCTTTTCTTTTACCTGGATTTATGTACTGCCTTAGTAAATATTACTACATTGGTCTTTCTCAGGTTTTAGGAACATACATGTGCATATATCTCCTTGAATATGCCTTTCTTTACTCATATTTTGTACCTATATATATAGAGGTAAAATAGGTTTTCATATCTGTGACAAGACCTAAAGTGAAATAATAACAAAACATGAATCAATGCCTAAACAGTAGAAAATAAATCTTTTTCAGGTGCAATACTTAATAAATAGTATATCTAACAAGCACATCCCTCTCTCTTTGACAGTTGTCCCAAATGAAATTAAGTGATTGTTGTCCTTTATCATTAGGGATTTCATTGTTTGGAATGCTTGTGAACAATATTTATATCATGTCTTGTTCCTACAAACTATGCAGTATTTGTTAATTAAGTTATGTGCTGCTTCAAAGACCAACTTGTATGTATAGGTATTTTAACTGTTTAGTTGTCTTATTAGAGCGGTATATCATTAGCTTGGAAGGAAGATTGTACTTTTTACCAATAGAATGTAGTAACAAACTCCAAACTAGTTCAGTTGTAATCATGTGATATTAGCTTTACAATAACAATAATACTATGTTATAATTATGTCTTACAGAGCTTGTTGATGGTTAAAGTCCTGATGAAGGCATATTGTATATGTCGAAACGCGTTGACTGGATACCATTTGACCACTTTTTTATCTGTTTTGTGAATACATATATATCATTATTTTTATCAATTGTGATTAATGTACTTAATTTTTATTATCCCTTTTTATCAAATTAAAATATGAATATTTTTTCTAACTGAGCTAGTTTGTTTGTTGAATCTATTGTGTATTTTCCTCAGTGTATGCCTGGGATTGTTATTTCTCACATATTGTTGACCCTGTCCCAGGATATTTATCCTCATCAGGGGGTCCTTGCTACCTACAGCCTATTACCCACGGTTTCCGTGTGGGACCAGTTCGTTCTTCTGTCTATCAATTTACCGCTCATTCTACCTAGGCTTTAGTGGTCTTTGTTTTCACCTATCTTCTTATTCACAACTCTCTTTTACTCATTTCCTACATCCTTGACCGACAAATACATAGTATGGCTCACATGGAAACATTTGGTTTCTCTGACGATGAATTCGCTACCCTTGTTGGCACGAGTGTACCATCAGGTACCAACTTTATGTCTAAACCACAAAGTAATAGTGATCTAGTCAAATTGTCAAACTTGAAAAAGAAACTAATAAGGATAGAGGCTCATGGTGAGTTTATGTTAAACTATCTTAAATCCGCCATCATTCCTTTAGGTTTACGTGTCAGGAATATCCCCGGGTTGTTTGTAGATATAAAGACATTTATACATAAATGGAGCATGATAGCCAGTAGGTGCTCTAGGGACCTAATGATCCTTATTATATCCACCTCTAAGGAGTTAGCTTCAGAGATCAAAAAAGAAATAGAAGAGCTAGAAAATAAAATCAAAACGTCGACAGTGTTAACAGACGCAGAAAAACAACTTGAATCCCTGAACAATGATATTTTATCCTTTGCTGAGTATTTAACTAAAAGAAAGCAAGAAAAATTCGCCAAGGATAAAAGGTTTTATACCTTGGAAAGAGCATATCCCTATCTAGGTGAAGGCTTTTACAAACCTGATAACCAACAGGGTGATGGAAACTACAATCACCAGAGAATAAATAACTTCTCTGATTCTTCAGATCCTGAATCCGATAATGAGCAAAACTATCCGGATGATGGTCACTATAACCCCCAAAATGGCCGTAGAAATACACGCCAGCCTTTTTTAGGGTACCGAGGAGGGAAACGGGGAAGACAGAGGGTACGCTTTCAACCGACAACCCGGGGTCAACATCAGTCCTATCAACATCCAATGGAACCCCAGCCCCAACACTATCTGGAGACTCGCAGCAGGCAGTACCAGAGACAATGGATGTGATCCCTATTTTCAATCTTTCGAAACATAACCTCAAAACCTCAGACATTTCCTTACTATCAAAAGGCTTGACCTTTGTACCTCATGCAAATGTCAATTTATTTGAATTATACCAAGATGTACATGCATTTTTTAGAAAAATAAGACTACAAAAATTCTTTCTAGATAGAATAGAAATGGAACAGGAAGACACTGCAAATAACATCGTAGCCTTACCCTCAACATTTACACCATCTTTGGACCAATTGGGTCCTGAGATGGCCATGTTTGAGAAAGTTGTCCTTGCTAAACTTGATCATGCGTTAAGGTTTGTACCTAAATCAAAGTACAATATTACAAAAGAAGAACATGATTCCTTGAGTGATCTGAAAAATGACAAATCCCTAATAATAAAAAGTAGTGACAAGGGAGGTGGCATCGTCCTCATAGACTGTCAAACATATGAAACTAACATGTTTAATATGCTCAATGACCACCTATTTTATAAGGAAGTTATGAACGATCCTACTAATAGGGTAATGAGAAAGATTCGTGAAACAACAAAAAGAGCCTTAGATAGAAAAATAATAACCAAAAAAGAATACGAATTTTTAAACACCTCTCAAGGAAAATTAGCATGCATCTATGGTTTGCCCAAGATGCACAAGAATCAGCAGGACCCACCTTATCGACCAATAGTTTCTACAATTGGTACCCCTACTGAAGCGATCTCCAAGTATGTAGATAATATTTTAAGACCTTATATATCATTATCTCCATCCTACATTAAAGATACTGGAGAGATAATAGCGAAGGTAGAACACTTAGCATTCAATGAAAACAAAGATCTTCTTGTAACGCTTGATGTTGAAGCTTTATATAGCAACATCCCACATGAAGGAGCTCTAGATGCGACCATGTGGTTTATAGATCTGCACCAGATACCGTGCAACAAGCAATTTGTCTACGAGTGCTTGTCCATAGCGCTACAGGAAAACGTTTTCCAATTTGGAAACCGTATGTATCAACAGATCAAGGGTGTGAGCATGGGGGCGGCCATGGCCCCTTCGATAGCGAATATATATATGGCTCTTTTTGAGGCACATAATATTTATAATGAGATGGCCCCCTTCTACGAGTCTGTTTCCCACTGGCACAGGTACATTGATGAAATTTTTTTCATCTGGACCAGTGGGGAACAGACTCTTGTGGAATTCTTGGAGTGGATAAATCTTGCAGATGAAAATCTACACTTCACTGCCAAGTTCAATGCCACGAAAGTTGAATTCCTAGATATATATATCAGAAATGAAAATAAAAAACTAGAAGTGGATCTATACACTAAACCCACCTCAAGAAATACCTTGCTCCATTTCTCGAGCTATCATCCTAGGAGCCAAAAGGATGGAATACCCTTTTCACAGTTTCTCAGAGTAAGACGTAACTGTACGAACATCAAGGACTACGACACCCAATCAGAAATAATGAAGAAAAAATTCATTGACAGGGGTTACCCCCATCGATTAGTCCGACAAGCTTACAAGAGAGCAAGATTCTATGACCGGGATGCACTTTTGAAACCCAAAAATGAGACCCAGGAGACTAAATTGGTGTGTGTCACACGACATTCTACCATGAATGCCACTATTAGGCAAATAGTAAATGCAAATTGGCATTTGCTAAACAGAGAGCCCTCAAAACCCAAACTGAAGAAACCTATGTTTGCCCATCGCAGAAATAAGAACCTTAAGGATTTTATTGTAAGATCTAGACACATAGGTACCTCTGAAAAGCCCCCCTTCATACAAAAATCTATACAAGGATCCAATCCTGTGAAAGGCACCTCGAGATGTGGTTCCTGCCAATCCTGCAATGACATTATAATAGGAGAATCATTTCAACTAAATGGTTACAACATCAAAGCCAATGATCTATGGACTTGTAACACTAGTAATGTTATCTATTTGCTCCTATGTCCTTGTAATTTGGGATATGTGGGCGAAACTTCCAGACCCATAAAAACTCGGCTGACAGAACACAGGTCCGCTATTAAGACCAAAAAATCATCTGCACCCTTAGTTGCACATTTCAATGACTTCAAACATGCTCCATCAGATTTGCGATGGCGCATACTAGAGAAGATCAATATTCCCAACAGTAAGGGAGGAGAAAAGATACGAAAGAAACGAGAAGTCTTTTGGATCTTCTCCCTTAAGACTTTCACCCAGGGGCTCAATAATGAATTGCCCTGGGAGAATGCCATTTTATAAACACTTCAGTCTGTATGAACCCAGTGATTAGAAACTGTTTATGGCTCCCACTTAACATTAACGAGTATTCACACACAGAGAGTCCACGCATTAGCCTTTATATATAATATATTTTCATTTCCATTAGGTATAACTTTAATTTTCAAAATAATTTCCTGCTACTTGCTTTTTTTTCGTAGCCTTAACTATTTAGGTGCATATTATGCAGTCCAGACAAACGCAATTCATTCGGTATGAGTATCAACTCATTTCTCTAGTCAGAGCGCTGAATTTTCCCCCGTTTTTCTATATATTTACGCTGCTAGTGCCACACTGATACATAGACCATACTATTCATTAGTATTGTCTCTTTAAGACACGCAGGTGAGAGCCTATCCAATTGATACATAGACCATACTATTCATGAGTATTGTCTCTTTAAGACACGCAGGTGAAAGCCTATCCAATTGAAAACGTACACATAAAAGTACGCCCGAATCCTCCAATCGGAGTCGTTCTATTTTCGCAACCTGACCCGTTGGCAGAACCCCGGATGCAGCTGGCTCCCTTCAGCGCTCTCGGTAAGCTACCGTAGACCCTAGTTAGGATAGTCAAGATATTTTTATGTTTTGGCTCCCAGGATATTAAAGCGTTTCCCTTTATCCAACAGGAACTATATGCGCTTAGAAGGATTCATGTTCGTTCTAACACAATTTCAACTTCACCCGGAAGCAGCTAGTCTCCTTCGGCGCTTATGGTAAGCGTGCGGGGGATTTAGTCAGTAACATCGTTAGCTCCCCTAAGTCTTTCTGCCTATGATACTAAATTGTTCCATCCTTCATCCTACAGGGCCTGTATGTACATTGAAGGGCTTACGTGCGTTTTTGAATCTTATCCCTCTTCGCAGCAAGTCGGCTCGACAACCACGCTTCATTAACTATGCACTTTTAACGAGCGAGATTTTATAGCGTCCAAATTATTTTCTAAAAGGTATTTCTTGGCCATCGCTTTCTGTGTAGCTAAATCTTTTTGATCACGCACCAAACAGATTCCTATATTTAATAAGGGTAATTGTTTTCTCCATTAGGAGCCTTCTCGTCTCCTATGAAGCTGCACTAAAGTTCTCGTCACTCGCAGCTGCTATAAATGGTTGTCCCTATCCATTAGCGACTTTAACTTTTCCATTAGGTAAGCCGTTTATATGTAAAACTTTGATATTCATCATAGTGTGCTCTATCCAATTACACATCGTGTATCTCTCTTCTCACCCTTGATAGGTAGCCAATACCCCATTTTAATAGACTATTGCACCTTCCAACTGAATGACCGGAATCAACTTTTTGGATTTATAAACTCTATTCCCAGGGTAAGAACGCAAAAAGAAAATCCTTTTTCATGTTATACCAACTTTAATACTAAAATGCGCACTAATGTGACCATACTATTTGACTTTAGGTTTTCTCTACCTTGGTTTTAAATCATTGGACAAATAGAGAAGAGATTTGTAACATGCCCCCGTACGTTGCCCACGCATAAATACATTAGGTAAGAACATACTAATTTTGTGTATGGTTATCAGGCTACCATTTCAAAAATAGGATTGCTCTATTCCCCTTTTTACGTAAAATAGCAACCCATTTAGTTTATGTCAACTGATCCAATAACGCATAGTAAAATAATAAATACCCCACTCCCTATTAACGCAGTAATTTTTTATTACTTATCTTCTTTGCTTTTTCTCATCTTTTCTTTTACCTGGATTTATGTACTGCCTTAGTAAATATTACTACATTGGTCTTTCTCAGGTTTTAGGAACATACATGTGCATATATCTCCTTGAATATGCCTTTCTTTACTCATATTTTGTACCTATATATATAGAGGTAAAATAGGTTTTCATATCTGTGACAAGACCTAAAGTGAAATAATAACAAAACATGAATCAATGCCTAAACAGTAGAAAATAAATCTTTTTCAGGTGCAATACTTAATAAATAGTATATCTAACAAGCACATCCCTCTCTCTTTGACAGTTGTCCCAAATGAAATTAAGTGATTGTTGTCCTTTATCATTAGGTATTTCATTGTTTGGAATGCTTGTGAACAATATTTATATCATGTCTTGTTCCTACAAACTATGTAGTATTTGTTAATTAAGTTATGTGCTGCTTCAAAGACCAACTTGTATGTATAGGTATTTTAACTGTTTAGTTGTCTTATTAGAGCGGTATATCATTAGCTTGGAAGGAAGATTGTACTTTTTACCAATAGAATGTAGTAACAAACTCCAAACTAGTTCAGTTGTAATCATGTGATATTAGCTTTACAATAACAATAATACTATGTTATAATTATGTCTTACAGAGCTTGTTGATGGTTAAAGTCCTGATGAAGGCATATTGTATATGTAGAAACGCGTTGACTGGATACCATTTGACCACTTTTTTATCTGTTTTGTGAATACATATATATCATTATTTTTATCAATTGTGATTAATGTACTTAATTTTTATTATCCCTTTTTATCAAATTAAAATATGAATATTTTTTCTAACTGAGCTAGTTTGTTTGTTGAATCTATTGTGTATTTTCCTCAGTGTATGCCTGGGATTGTTATTTCTCACATATTGTTGACCCTGTCCCAGGATATTTATCCTCATCAGGGGGTCCTTGCTACCTACAGCCTATTACCCACGGTTTCCGTGTGGGACCAGTTCGTTCTTCTGTCTATCAATTTACCGCTCATTCTACCTAGGCTTTAGTGGTCTTTGTTTTCACCTATCTTCTTATTCACAACTCTCTTTTACTCATTTCCTACATCCTTGACCGACAAATACATAGTATGGCTCACATGGAAACATTTGGTTTCTCTGACGATGAATTCGCTACCCTTGTTGGCACGAGTGTACCATCAGGTACCAACTTTATGTCTAAACCACAAAGTAATAGTGATCTAGTCAAATTGTCAAACTTGAAAAAGAAACTAATAAGGATAGAGGCTCATGGTGAGTTTATGTTAAACTATCTTAAATCCGCCATCATTCCTTTAGGTTTACGTGTCAGGAATATCCCCGGGTTGTTTGTAGATATAAAGACATTTATACATAAATGGAGCATGATAGCCAGTAGGTGCTCTAGGGACCTAATGATCCTTATTATATCCACCTCTAAGGAGTTAGCTTCAGAGATCAAAAAAGAAATAGAAGAGCTAGAAAATAAAATCAAAACGTCGACAGTGTTAACAGACGCAGAAAAACAACTTGAATCCCTGAACAATGATATTTTATCCTTTGCTGAGTATTTAACTAAAAGAAAGCAAGAAAAATTCGCCAAGGATAAAAGGTTTTATACCTTGGAAAGAGCATATCCCTATCTAGGTGAAGGCTTTTACAAACCTGATAACCAACAGGGTGATGGAAACTACAATCACCAGAGAATAAATAACTTCTCTGATTCTTCAGATCCTGAATCCGATAATGAGCAAAACTATCCGGATGATGGTCACTATAACCCCCAAAATGGCCGTAGAAATACACGCCAGCCTTTTTTAGGGTACCGAGGAGGGAAACGGGGAAGACAGAGGGTACACTTTCAACCGACAACCCGGGGTCAACATCAGTCCTATCAACATCCAATGGAACCCCAGCCCCAACACTATCTGGAGACTCGCAGCAGGCAGTACCAGAGACAATGGATGTGATCCCTATTTTCAATCTTTCGAAACATAACCTCAAAACCTCAGACATTTCCTTACTATCAAAAGGCTTGACCTTTGTACCTCATGCAAATGTCAATTTATTTGAATTATACCAAGATGTACATGCATTTTTTAGAAAAATAAGACTACAAAAATTCTTTCTAGATAGAATAGAAATGGAACAGGAAGACACTGCAAATAACATCGTAGCCTTACCCTCAACATTTACACCATCTTTGGACCAATTGGGTCCTGAGATGGCCATGTTTGAGAAAGTTGTCCTTGCTAAACTTGATCATGCGTTAAGGTTTGTACCTAAATCAAAGTACAATATTACAAAAGAAGAACATGATTCCTTGAGTGATCTGAAAAATGACAAATCCCTAATAATAAAAAGTAGTGACAAGGGAGGTGGCATCGTCCTCATAGACTGTCAAACATATGAAACTAACATGTTTAATATGCTCAATGACCACCTATTTTATAAGGAAGTTATGAACGATCCTACTAATAGGGTAATGAGAAAGATTCGTGAAACAACAAAAAGAGCCTTAGATAGAAAAATAATAACCAAAAAAGAATACGAATTTTTAAACACCTCTCAAGGAAAATTAGCATGCATCTATGGTTTGCCCAAGATGCACAAGAATCAGCAGGACCCACCTTATCGACCAATAGTTTCTACAATTGGTACCCCTACTGAAGCGATCTCCAAGTATGTAGATAATATTTTAAGACCTTATATATCATTATCTCCATCCTACATTAAAGATACTGGAGAGATAATAGCGAAGGTAGAACACTTAGCATTCAATGAAAACAAAGATCTTCTTGTAACGCTTGATGTTGAAGCTTTATATAGCAACATCCCACAGAAAGGAGCTCTAGATGCGACCATGTGGTTTATAGATCTGCACCAGATACCGTGCAACAAGCAATTTGTCTACGAGTGCTTGTCCATAGCGCTACAGGAAAACGTTTTCCAATTTGGAAACCGTATGTATCAACAGATCAAGGGTGTGAGAATGGGGGCGGCCATGGCCCCTTCGATAACGAATATATATATGGCTCTTTTTGAGGCACATAATATTTATAATGAGATGGCCCCCTTCTACGAGTCTGTTTCCCACTGGCACAGGTACATTGATGACATTTTTTTCATCTGGACCAGTGGGGAACAGACTCTTGTGGAATTCTTGGAGTGGATAAATCTTGCAGATGAAAATCTACACTTCACTGCCAAGTTCAATGCCACGAAAGTTGAATTCCTAGATATATATATCAGAAATGAAAATAAAAAACTAGAAGTGGATCTATACACTAAACCCACCTCAAGAAATACCTTGCTCCATTTCTCGAGCTATCATCCTAGGAGCCAAAAGGATGGAATACCCTTTTCACAGTTTCTCAGAGTAAGACGTAACTGTACGAACATCAAGGACTATGACACCCAATCAGAAATAATGAAGAAAAAATTCATTGACAGGGGTTACCCCCATCGATTAGTCCGACAAGCTTACAAGAGAGCTAGATTCTATGACCGGGATGCACTTTTGAAACCCAAAAATGAGACCCAGGAGACTAAATTGGTGTGTGTCACACGACATTCTACCATGAATGCCACTATTAGGCAAATAGTAAATGCAAATTGGCATTTGCTAAACATAGAGCCCTCAAAACCCAAACTGAAGAAACCTATGTTTGCCCATCGCAGAAATAAGAACCTTAAGGATTTTATTGTAAGATCTAGACACATAGGTACCTCTGAAAAGCCCCCCTTCATACAAAAATCTATACAAGGATCCAATCCTGTGAAAGGCACCTCGAGATGTGGTTCCTGCCAATCCTGCAATGACATTATAATAGGAGAATCATTTCAACTAAATGGTTACAACATCAAAGCCAATGATCTATGGACTTGTAACACTAGTAATGTTATCTATTTGCTCCTATGTCCTTGTAATTTGGGATATGTGGGCGAAACTTCCAGACCCATAAAAACTCGGCTGACAGAACACAGGTCCGCTATTAAGACCAAAAAATCATCTGCACCCTTAGTTGCACATTTCAATGACTTCAAACATGCTCCATCAGATTTGCGATGGCGCATACTAGAGAAGATCAATATTCCCAACAGTAAGGGAGGAGAAAAGATACGAAAGAAACGAGAAGTCTTTTGGATCTTCTCCCTTAAGACTTTCACCCAGGGGCTCAATAATGAATTGCCCTGGGAGAATGCCATTTTATAAACACTTCAGTCTGTATGAACCCAGTGATTAGAAACTGTTTATGGCTCCCACTTAACATTAACGAGTATTCACACACAGAGAGTCCACGCATTGGCCTTTATATATAATATATTTTCATTTCCATTAGGTATAACTTTAATTTTCAAAATAATTTCCTGCTACTTGCTTTTTTTTCGTAGCCTTAACTATTTAGGTGCATATTATGCAGTCCAGACAAACGCAATTCATTCGGTATGAGTATCAACTCATTTCTCTAGTCAGAGCGCTGAATTTTCCCCCGTTTTTCTATATATTTACGCTGCTAGTGCCACACTGATACATAGACCATACTATTCATTAGTATTGTCTCTTTAAGACACGCAGGTGAGAGCCTATCCAATTGATACATAGACCATACTATTCATGAGTATTGTCTCTTTAAGACACGCAGGTGAGAGCCTATCCCATTGAAAACGTACACATAAAAGTACGCCCGAATCCTCCAATCGGAGTCGTTCTATTTTCGCAACCTGACCCGTTGGCAGAACCCCGGATGCAGCTGGCTCCCTTCAGCGCTCTCGGTAAGCTACCGTAGACCCTAGTTAGGATAGTCAAGATATTTTTATGTTTTGGCTCCCAGGATATTAAAGCGTTTCCCTTTATCCAACAGGAACTATATGCGCTTAGAAGGATTCACGTTCGTTCTAACACAATTTCAACTTCACCCGGAAGCAGCTAGTCTCCTTCGGCGCTTATGGTAAGCGTGCGGGGGATTTAGTCAGTAACATCGTTAGCTCCCCTAAGTCTTTCTGCCTATGATACTAATTTGTTCCATCCTTCATCCTACAGGGCCTGTATGTACATTGAAGGGCTTACGTGCGTTTTTGAATCTTATCCCTCTTCGCAGCAAGTCGGCTCGACAACCACGCTTCATTAACTATGCACTTTTAACGAGCGAGATTTTATAGCGTCCAAACTATTTTCTAAAAGGTATTTCTTGGCCATCGCTTTCTGTGTAGCTAAATCTTTTTGATCACGCACCAAACAGATTCCTATATTTAATAAGGGTAATTGTTTTCTCCATTAGGAGCCTTCTCGTCTCCTATGAAGCTGCACTAAAGTTCTCGTCACTCGCAGCTGCTATAAATGGTTGTCCCTATCCATAAGCGACTTTAACTTTTCCATTAGGTAAGCCGTTTATATGTAAAACTTTGATATTCATCATAGTGTGCTCTATCCAATTACACATCGTGTATCTCTCTTCTCACCCTTGATAGGTAGCCAATACCCCATTTTAATAGACTATTGCACCTTCCAACTGAATGACCGGAATCAACTTTTTGGATTTATAAACTCTATTCCCAGGGTAAGAACGCAAAAAGAAAATCCTTTTTCATGTTATACCAACTTTAATACTAAAATGCGCACTAATGTGACCATACTATTTGACTTTAGGTTTTCTCTACCTTGGTTTTAAATCATTGGACAAATAGAGAAGAGATTTGTAACATGCCCCCGTACGTTGCCCACGCATAAATACATTAGGTAAGAACATACTAATTTTGTGTATGGTTATCAGGCTACCATTTCAAAAATAGGATTGCTCTATTCCCCTTTTTACGTAAAATAGCAACCCATTTAGTTTAGGTCAACTGATCCAATAACGCATAGTAAAATAATAAATACCCCACTCCCTATTAACGCAGTAATTTTTTATTACTTATCTTCTTTGCTTTTTCTCATCTTTTCTTTTACCTGGATTTATGTACTGCCTTAGTAAATATTACTACATTGGTCTTTCTCAGGTTTTAGGAACAGACATGTGCATATATCTCCTTGAATATGCCTTTCTTTACTCATATTTTGTACCTATATATATAGAGGTAAAATAGGTTTTCATATCTGTGACAAGACCTAAAGTGAAATAATAACAAAACATGAATCAATGCCTAAACAGTAGAAAATAAATCTTTTTCAGGTGCAATACTTAATAAATAGTATATCTAACAAGCACATCCCTCTCTCTTTGACAGTTGTCCCAAATGAAATTAAGTGATTGTTGTCCTTTATCATTAGGGATTTCATTGTTTGGAATGCTTGTGAACAATATTTATATCATGTCTTGTTCCTACAAACTATGTAGTATTTGTTAATTAAGTTATGTGCTGCTTCAAAGACCAACTTGTATGTATAGGTATTTTAACTGTTTAGTTGTCTTATTAGAGCGGTATATCATTAGCTTGGAAGGAAGATTGTACTTTTTACCAATAGAATGTAGTAACAAACTCCAAACTAGTTCAGTTGTAATCATGTGATATTAGCTTTACAATAACAATAATACTATGTTATAATTATGTCTTACAGAGCTTGTTGATGGTTAAAGTCCTGATGAAGGCATATTGTATATGTCGAAACGCGTTGACTGGATACCATTTGACCACTTTTTTATCTGTTTTGTGAATACATATGTATCATTATTTTTATCAATTGTGATTAATGTACTTAATTTTTATTATCCCTTTTTATCAAATTAAAATATGAATATTTTTTCTAACTGAGCTAGTTTGTTTGTTGAATCTATTGTGTATTTTCCTCAGTGTATGCCTGGGATTGTTATTTCTCACATATTGTTGACCCTGTCCCAGGATATTTATCCTCATCAGGGGGTCCTTGCTACCTACAGCCGAGAAACATGTCAACGCACACCTGTCCAACTACATCGAGGCAGCGGGCGGCCTAGACCACTCACAATCTGGTTTTAGGCCCAACCATAGCACCGAATCAGCCCTCTTGTCAGTGACAGATAACATCAGAATGTCACTTGACAGGGGGAGCTCAGTGATTCTGGTGCTATTGGATTTGTCCGCTGCCTTCGACACGGTGTCGCACAAAATCCTTCTCGACCGCCTGAAGGGAGTGGGAGTAAAAGGGACCGCCCTTGCGTGGCTTGAAAGCTTTCTTGAAGACAGACAACAAGGTGTCAAACTAGGCTCCCATAAATCTGTCTGCAGGAAGCTTACCAAGGGTGTGCCACAGGGCTCATGCTTGAGCCCCACATTATTTAACGTATATGTGGCCCCTTTGGCGGAGATTATAAGATCTTACGGGTTCTCCCCAATCTCTTACGCTGACGACACCCAGCTGTTGTTTCCCTTCCAAACTATCACACCTGCAGTCATGCAATCCTTTCAAAATGGCATGAGAGCTGTGGCAGGCTGGATGGCCCAGAACTTCCTCCAATGCAATGTGACTAAAACGGAAGTCATGTTGTTTGGAGGGGCCACCCTGCTCTGGTCTCTGGATTGGTGGCCACTTGAGCTAGGACCTGTCCCAGCACCCAAACAGACCATCAAAAACCTGGGAGTACGCCTGGACCAAACTCTGATTCTAAAAGATCATGTCAGCCAAATCACGGGAACGTGTTTCCGAACAATTGGTCTTTTACGGCGTATCTTCCCTTTCCTGCCAAACACCCACAGGAAAACGCTGGTACAGGCACTAGTCCTTTGGCGGGTAGACTATTGTAATGGTCTGCTCATCTCTGCCAATCATGAACAATTACGCAGACTACAGGTGGTGCAGAACACCGCAGCAAGACTCATCTTGAATGCCCCCCCCGTTCCCCGTCCCGCCCTCTCCTTTTCCACCTTCACTGGCTCCCAGTGCAACAACGGGTCTACTTCAAACTCTGCTGCATTATGCATAAGTGCATCTATGGGTCCGGTCCCAAATACTTAAAAGACATTTTTTTCCCTACTCTCCCGGACGTGCTCTGCGATCCAGCAACATCATGTTGCTGCATGTACCCAAAGTTACCAGAGCGAGACAGGGTGGTCGAGCACCCTCTCTTAAAGGCCCCTTGCTGTGGAATCCCCTTCCACCACAGCTGAGACAAATCTCTAATCTTTTTTCTTTTAGGAAAAAACTAAAAACATACCTATTCACCCAAGATTAATTTTTCTTTTACTTTTTTCTCTCTGTCATCCCCTCAATAAAGTTTGTCCGACCCATACAGAAGCTACGCGCGGAGATACCCCTTCGGGGCTGATTCAGGCGCGCTATAAGAATATAAATAAATAAATAAATATATATTTAACAAACATAAACAACTTACACTCACTGATGTTATAAGTGATGTCATTTGGGATGTCATCAGTGATATCCTCCGTGATGTCAATGACTTTGTGTGTGAGGTAATAAGCAGCACATTACAGGGTTGTAACTATAGCTGCTCAATTTCTTGGGTTTTGTAAGAGTGAAATGTGAACCTAACTATAACGTCCATGAAACCTTTGTTTTTTTCAGTAAATTTCTAACGTTTTTTAAATCTCTGTTCCTATCTATATTGTCTATGGAGGATTTACTTGTGACAACAATAGGGGTTCTTGACTTCCAATGACCCTCAGCAGCCAAGAGGACTATATCTCCCAACTAACAGTGTACCAGGAGGCCCCTGTGCAGAGTGGTTGAGCAAGGGGGATGGGCCACTGATGTCCTTTCAGCAATCCAGTGAAGTAGTGTGGCTCACTGGTTAGAGGCGGCAGACCCGAGAGCAGAGGACGGCCCGGGACCAGGGTTCGATTCCCGGCGCGGCAGGTTTCTGGACCAGGGTCAGCGGACTCGATAATTCTCTCGCCTCGGTGCCCACTCTGATCAGCGATCACACTCGGCAACTCTGGGCATTAGCTTGCCTCATCTTCACTAACGGCCCCACCAGACCGCCGGGGATGCCTGGTCTCACCCTGGAGATACCCATTAAGGGACCATCTCTCAGGGAAGCCAAGAAGGGTTTCGCAGCGGTCGAAGCGCCTTGGGACCCTACGGGTAAGTAGTGCGCTATATAAATGCCAATACAACAACATCCAGCTGTGGGGGACTTACTTGTGGCAACAATAGGGGTTTTTCGCCCCCAATGACCATCAGCAGCCAAGGAAATTTCAGCCACCAAGCAGTGGTGTACCTGGAGTCCCCTGTGCAGAGTGGTTGATAAAGGGGGAGGGGCCTCAGACAACATCTTTACAATCTGGCTGTGGAGGACTGTTGTATTCATTTATAATTTATGTATTATTGAAAGTTTAGTCACAGACTGTGTCTTTAAGGTTGCTGTGTTTGTTACCTGGCAATTTGATATGTTGAATTTGGCGACGAGGTGATTAATGCAGATCTCCAAAGAACCCACTACATTTGAAGACTTTTGATTTTACTACAGCCAACATATTCTTCTGAACTACTGGTCATCACTTAAATTGAATTCATCTGAACTACTTGTTATTACCTAACTGAACTGTCTTCAAGCTTAAGATGACAAACTTCAACTTTATATTCTTCGTGACTTATGACTAAGGTACTGTTTGTATTCAACTTTCCTCTTACTAAACTAATATCAATTTATGAATGTTACCATCAGGGTACTTTCACTGAAGATTGCACTATAAATCTCATCTCGAGCGATTGTATTTGTATTTTGGTACATTTTACATTTTACTTGACATCGTGTTTTCAATCTGCACTATCAAGATACTTTCACATCGCTGAAGATTGGACTATTTTTTCCTTTCGAGCGATCATAGTGGTATTCTGATACATTTTACTTGATATCGTGACCTGCATGCTGATTTCATTCAGCAGCCTGCCTCAAGATTAACTCACATACCAATATTTCTCTTATGCAAAATTGCCAGGGATTGAACTATTAACCAAGTGATTGTGTTCTGTATTTTACACATTTTGTCTGATTTATTGCCCACATGCCATTGTTGATTTTGTCATCGCTAAAGAATGGTCATTAACACCTTCTCGAGCGACATACATTTTCTTTTAAAAATCCTTGGACATTCTAAGTTTTCATACCTGTTGCCTTGTGACGACTCGTCATTCCACTGCAGCTCCTCTGCTTTGACGATTCACTCTCCCGACAATCCACTGCCATCTTCCTCGCTTCACTCTGCATCATCAGCACATTATAGACATCAAAAGCGTCAAAAGCGTCTTCACCGTTTAACTTTTTCTTCTTTCCTCAGGACACGGAAACATTTGGACTTTAATTTTCTGTGTTGCACCATTACGTGGTGACGCGCACACCATCTCTTCGTGTCTAATTTAATTTTTCCTAATTATCGACTTCTTCAAGTTGGCTGTTGTGTGCTGTGTGTCATTTCCTCAGGTATTTCAACGTGGTGACATGCACACCATTTATTTATTGGAATGGTGATGTGCACACCTATTTTTCATTAATTAACAATATTATATAATATCATACTCCATTTACAGCGAACTAATTTTTATTTTGTGTTTACTTATGTTAAATTCATTCACTATATTTTCTCTTACTTGCATTCTCATTGTAATTTTCTTTTCTTTTAACTCTTTCATTCTTTAGCTTTCACAATGCCTACTCAAACTGCAGTCCCCTTTCCTTCCAGAACCTGGAACTTCCAAAATTAAATGGACTAATGGTACAAATCCTTCAACAGTTATGTAATAGCCATTGATGGGATAACATTTTCTCCTGTAAGGAAGAATGCAATGTTATATAATTGCTTGGGTAATGAAGGGCAGAGGATTTTTGATCATAAACCTCCCATTGTTTGTCCTGCATCTGATGATTGGAATGAGTTCACTGAAGCTGTTCTGAGACTTGAGAAGCACTTTAAGGATGAGCCTCGTATAATTGTAGAATTTTTTTTTTTTATAAGCGTAAACAACGTGATCATGAAAGTATAGATACTTTTTTAGCTGAAATTAGAGAACTAGCTGCCTCATGTGAATTTGAAGGGCCCATTCATCAATACCTGAGAGATCAAATAGTAGTAAACTGTTATAATGATAAAGTAAAAGAAAGGATTTTATGCTGTAGGAATCCCTTTCTGATTGAAACATTAGAAATTGCTAGAGGTATTGAGAGAATTGTTTCTGCTTCTAAGGAATTGAGTACTGCGAAACATACTTCCACTGAATCGGTGAGTAAGATTACTCCATTATCTTTGCAACCTGTTAAGCATCAACGTAACAAAACATCCAATGTTAGACATGAGTGGAAAAAGTCAGATAAATCCTTTCAGTGTTTCAGATGTGGGTCTAAGTCTCCCTTATCGAATGCTCCCAGTTGTCCTGATATTAAAAAAACTTGCTCTAATTGTAAGGAAACTGGACATCTTACCTCTGTTTTTAAATTTAAAAGCAAAGTAATGCATGTAGAATCCTTTGACCCTCAATTAGGAAACAATTGTAGTACCACTGTTAACAAAATACTGTTGTCTTTGGATATGGTTAGCTCTACAGATGAAGTTAGCAATGGTGATCCTATTTGTGAAGTGAAAATTAGTGCTGTAAGTACAAAAGTGACGGTGGATTCAGGTTTGCCTGTTACTATTCTTTCTGATGAGTTTTTCTATAAAGAATTGAAAGATGTTATGTTACTAACTCCAGACATCCGTACAGTGGCCTTTGGAGGTCAGGAGATAGACATGATGGGTTATTTTATCAATGATATTAATTTTGAGGGCTGAATTATTAATTCTAAAATTTATGTGGCTAAAAAGAGTTATAATATACTTGGTTGGGAAGATCAAGGCAAGTTTCGCATGATCCTAAGACCTGGTACAGATACTCCAATGTCTTTACTAAGTGGTTCAAATGATGCCTTGTTACAACCGGAACATTTTTCATTAGCAAACATTCTTGATAAACTTAAATCTGTTTTTAATGATAAAATTGAATCAGTCAAAGGTTTCCAGCATAAGATTATTTTGAAACCAGATGCTATCCCGGTTGTTCACAAGGTCAGAAATGTGCCATTAAGCATCAGGGATAAATGAAACAGTCATCTCCAGCAGTTGTGTGCAGATGGAGTCATTGAGCAAGTGGATTCCTGGCTTTGGGTGTCTCCGATTGTGGTCGCAATTAAAAAGAATTGCGATTAAATTAGGCTATGCATAGATTTAGGATCGCTGAATAAAAATATACAGGTTGATTGCTTCCCATTGCCACATATTCAAGATATGTTAGCAAAATTGAAAGGGACTAAGGTTTTCTCTACTTTAGATCTAAAAGCTGCATACCACCAAATCGAGCTTAATGAAGATTCAAAAGATTTGACCACCTTTAATACACCATTTGGGGCAATTAGATTTCTAAGGATGCCTTTCAGGCTATCCTCAGCATCTTCCGTCTTTCAAAAACCTATGTTTCAATTGTTTGGTGATGTTAAAGGTGTTTTAGCTTACCAAGGTGACATCTTAGTTTCATCTGACTCAGTTGAACAGCATTTAATTGTATTCTTTTAGGCCAGGTTTTAGGCATTTTAAACAAATTTGGCACGACAGTCAAAAAGGAAAAATGTAAATTCATGCTCAATAGTGTAGATTACATAGGGCATGTGATCTCTCACTCTGGCATTAGTCCTAAACAAGATTTGGTAAAGGCTATTAAGGAGTGTCCTCACCCATCAGACAAAGATCAATTAAGATTGTTTTTAGGTTTGAGTGAATTTTATTACAGATTTGTGCAAAATTTTGCTTTCATCAGTGAACCCCTGAGGAAATTAACTAGGAGCAATACTAAATTCTTGTGGAGCAAGGAGCAACAAGATTCTTTTGAAAATCTTAAAGATTAAATAATTCATGCTCCTGCGCTCAAACCTTTAAATGAAGACTTGATTTCCTTCATTAATGTAGATGCCAGTAATGTGGGGATAAGGGGCTATTCTCAGTCAAATGGTGAAGGGTTCAGAAAACATAGTTGCTTTTGCTTCCCAGAGGCTTTCTCCTTTGGAGAAAAACTTTAGCACTATCGAAAAGGAGGCACTTGCCTGTGTTTGGGGGGCTAAACATTTTCATCTTATGTCTGGGGAAGGGAATTTGTTTTAGTTTCAGACCACACACCCTTAATTTTTATTTGGAATGACAAAGGTCTTAGAAATGCCAGCCCCAGATTAGTATGCCTATTTTCTAAACTATATGATTTCAATTTCTCTATGAGGCACATTTCTGGGTGTAAAAATGTTAAAGGGGATTTTCTTTCTTGGTGTCCTACTGCTGATGATGATGTTGATACTTTGTTGGATGATAATGAAATTGTCTTTAATTTGATAGATGGATTAACATTGACCAAGGACACTATATCTCATTCTGTTTGGTTGCAACGTTCCAATTCTGACAATTGTCAGGTCATTTTAAAGAAATGTATTATTAAAGGCAGGCCTAGAGAAAATCAAGTTGACAATGAGATCCTTCCATTTTCTAAAATTAGAGATGAGCTGAGTGTTGAGGGTGATCTTATTATGAGAGGTTCCTTTCTTATTCCTCAACTTATCATTAGGAATAAACGTATTTCTTTGGCTCATAAAGGTCATGGTGGAATCACCAGCACCAAGAAACGATGGAGGCTACATTACTGGTGGCCTGGAATGGATAATCTTGTAGAGACATCTTTAGGCAATTGCAGGGAATGTATTCATTCGGAGAGGTCTCTTCACACTGTTAATACTCCTTTATGCCCAATAGATTTGCCTCACAGTCCTTGTGAGAAACATGGAATTGATTTTATAGGTCCTTTTGGTATGCTCAATCAAGGATCCAATTATATCTTAAAAGTGGTTGAATATCATTCCAAATGGGTATCTTATGAATTTATGAAAGATCCTAATACAGCAAATGTAATAAAATTTCTCAACAACTCTTTAGGTCTGAAGGTATACCATGTTACTTGGTATCTGACAATGGAGTTCAATTTGTGTCGCATGAAATTAGGAGTTTTCTACATAATTTTGGTGTTAAACATCTTACTACTGCACTGTATAGCCCACAAGGAAATAGCCTATTGGAAAGAGTTCACCGGATCTTGAAAGAATCAATACAATTGGCTTCTTCTTCTGGGTTACATGTACAAGATGTAGTTGGAGAGGGGATCTGGTCATATAATAATACTCCACATTCAACGACAGGCGTTAATCCATTTGTCATGCTAAGGGGTAGACAGCCATTCAACGAACTTTCTCCAAATTGGGTTGTATCAAGGACCAACTTTTATATGGATGCTTCTGTGACAGAATTTGTTAGATCCAAAGTTAGACGTTCAAACTCAGGTATAATGAGAGTAAACATGTAAAGATGGAATCCTTTAATGTTGGTGACAAAGTCAGGATTAGAAGGCCATCAAAGTTAAGGGTTCTAAATTTTACCCAGATACTGAAATTGGCAAAGTTGGAAGATATTCTGTTATGGTTACAGGGAGAAAATTGTGGAGTAAAAGGAATGTTGCCAAGGTGATTCTTGGAGGTCTCAATGAGAATCATCCAGTTTTCAATGAGAGTCATCATTTGGGGGGTGGGTTAGTTACAGATTTTACTATGGATCCTGCGTGGAAGGCAGGAACTTTTTCAAGTAATACCAAGTTTCAAGCAGAAACCTTGTGTGATGTGGAATTACAATGTCAAGATGTAGAAGATTCATCCTTTTCACCCAATGTGTCATTGTGGTTGAGGTTCCAGAATGAAAATTAGACCTAAATATCTTGAGGATTATATCACTTAACTTTGTTGTTGTTAATTTTCATGTTAACTTTGTGTTATTTTTGTTTACATTACAGGAGGGAAGATGTGTTGTATTCGTTTATTATTTATTTATTATTGAAAGTTTAGTTACAGACTGTGTCTTTAAGCATGCTGTGTTTGTTACCTGGCAACTTGGAATGTTTTCTTTTGAAGACTCTGGAGCAGTTGGAGACAGCAGGCTGATTTAGACAGACAGTCTGTTAGCTTAGGAGCGCTGTATCTTTTTGAGAATAAACCTGTTTTAATTCTCACCTAATTCTGGATTCTTCTTTCTGGGATGCAATAAGGACTTACTTGTTGCACCGACAGGGGTTCTTGGCCCACCATGACCCTGTGCAGATAAAGGGAATTCATCCCCCAACCTGTGCGGAGTGGTTGGGAAAGGTGTTGGGGCCTCCAATGATGTCTCAGGAATTTGGCTAGTGACAACAATAGGGGTTCATGGCCCCAAACGACCATCAGCAGCCAAGGGGACTTCAGCCACCAACCAGTAGTGTACCAGGAGCCCCCTGTGCAGAGTGCTTATGAAAGGGAGAGGGGCCTCTGACAACATCTCAACAATCCGGCTGTGGGGGACTAACTTGTTTCAACAATATGGGTTCTTGGCTAACAACGACCCTTAGCAGCTAAAGTATCTTTATACCTCAACCAGTAGTGTGCCAAGAGGTGCATTTGCAGAGTGGTTGAGAAAGAGGATGGGGTTTCCAACCACATCTCAGAAATCGCTCTATGAGGGACTTCATTGGGTTTTTTGAACTTCCACAACTTTCAGTAGCCAAAGGGATGTCATCCCCCAGCAGTAGTGTGTCAAGAGGCCCCTATGCAGAGTGATTGAGAAAAGGGGATCTTCCTGATCATTTCTGACCTTTATTATCCATCTTTCTGCTTGATTCTGACCTCTGTTCTGCCTCTTTCTGCTTGTTTCTCATCTTTATTTGTGCCTCATTCTGCTCATTACTGACCTTTATTTTACCTCTTTCTGTTCTGTTTCTGACCTTTATTCAGCCTCTTTCTGCTAGTGTCTGACTGCCTCTTTCTGCTTGTTGCTGACCTTTACTCTCCCACTTTCTGCTTGTTGCTGACCTTTATCTTGCCTCTTTCTGCTAATTGATGACCTATATTCTGCCTTTTCTGCTAGTTTCTGACCTCTATTTTGCCTCTTTCTTCTCATTTCTGACCTTTATTGTTGCTCTCTCCGTTCATTTCTGACCTTTATTTTGCCTATTTCAGCTTTTTTCAGATCTATATTCTACCTCTTTCAGCACATTTCTCACCTCTATGTTGGCTCATTCTGATCTTTATTCTGCCTCTTTCTGCTCGATTCTGACCTTTATTTGGCCTTTTTCTGCTCTTCCCCAGAACTGCGGGGGGAATCTCAAGGCACCTACAGTCCCAGCCAGTTCCTCACCTCCATCAGGATCTGGCATTGCTTTCTCCTTTAGGGAGCTGCTAAATATGCAACTCCCTGAGTGTGAAAGTACTTCATCTAGTTCTCTGCTATCTTGACAGCAGACAGGAAAACAGAAGAAACCTCTGCTTACAGCAAGCAAGAACATTTTCACAGCTCTTGCTTGCTGAAGCGGGGTGTTTGCTGTGACTTGGTGTGAACGGTTAAAACTCCCACCAAGCCATAGTAAACAGCTGTGTCCCAGGGTGGGCTCCCCGGGATATAGTAGGAGTGGGCCCCGGGGCCCCCGGGGCTGACAGTCCCGAGGGCCATCTATGGCTCTAGAAGTAGACCACACAACCCTCCTACATTGCAGTACTTACCCCTTGAGAGGTGGTGATTCCCAGGGCACTGATGAGGCTGTGTGGTCATCCCTTAATTTGAAAGTATTTCCCCAGTGAGGTGGTGGTCCCTGGTGCTGCAGCGGTGCCACACGGGCCCCCTTATTAATTTAATGTTTGGCGTTAGGGGGGTGATGTTTCCCGTGGTGAGGGACCATACTCATACTTAAATTTAAATGCTCTAGGGAGGCAGTGGTCCATGGGACTGTAGGGGAATTCGATCGCCCCACATTTATTTCAGATTTTCCCTGGGGAGGTGGCAGTCCCCAGAGGGCCCCCAGAAAAAATGTAAAGTATTACCCTGTGGAGGTCATGGTCCCTAGGTCCCTATGCACCCTCCTATCTTTATGTGAAGCCCCTGAGATCTGGATCACATCGGGGTCATTTAAAAGTCTTTGGTGTATCTTGTGATTTTGCAGTATTTTAAAAAAATGCTTTTTTTGGCGTTGCATTGTTTTACACTAAATACATGAGATACCTGAATGCGTGATCTGCATAAACAATTCTTCCTTTCTGAGAAATTTTGAATAATTCAATCCAGTGCTTCAGGCTGTAATTTCATCTAAAGGTCCTATGGAGATTACAATGGAAAACACACTTTGTAATACCCTCCAGCTTGACAGATCACCCCAAAACTTCCATGCACATCAGGAATCACAGCACACTTTGCGTGACAAATTTGGTGAAGATTCATCAAAAAGCACCAAAACTGTTTTTCTATAGAAACATGATCCTAACTATACCTACCTACTGGTAGGTCGCTGCTAGGTAGTTATAGTTAGGACTATTTTTCCATTTAAAAAAAAGGGTTTTTTGACTTGCCTATACCTATGACGATGTCTGACGTATCTTTACTAAATTTTCCAAAAATTTCTGAAAGGGTGTCATAGTGAGTTTTGCTGTGCACAGAATATATATTTACTAAAAAAGACAAAGGTTACAGGGAAATTATAGTTAGGCTGACATTTTACTTGTGATGTCATTTAAGATGTCATCCATGAGATCATCAGCGATTCAAATTACCAGGTCAGGAGTGACATGAAATGTGAGGTCATAAGGCTAGTCGTATGTTTAATTGAGCTCAGGTAACTATAACTGCCAAACTTCTCTGGTTTTGTATGAGTGAAATGTCAGCCTAACTGTGATGTCCCTGTGACCTTTCTTTTTTTCAGGGAATTTCTCAAGTTTTTTAAATTCTATTTCCTAATTTTGATGTCCCTGGAATCTTTTTTTTCCCAGTGAATTTCAATTTTCAACAGAAATGTGCTATGGTTTAATTTCTATGAAATGAGCATCATGCCAGAATTAATTCTGCCCTGGGTAATTATCCAAGAAGAGGCCACTGTTTTCTTCAACACTTCCACCCAAGTTGAGTACTTTCTACTAGCTAATAATGAGTCCTACCTTGGTGGGTAAATGTGTAGTATGCCTCCTACAAAATATCTATACAAAGTACACTGAGGAAATATCTCCAGTGGCCTTCTGTGTCTGTAATTTTGCCAATGTGAGTGTTCCTCAAGCGTCTTCATCAGATAACTTTAAAAAGTTAAACTGCAGAGAAAACACACAGCGAAAAAAATATACAGAAAACAGGGCTTCCATTGTGCAACGTTCTCGCAGAATCTGTGCAGCACCCCTAAAAACCATGAAGGACCTTTTTAAGGATATCTCCATAGAAGAGGTCAGGGCTCTTGGCGATTGCCTGCAGCAAACTAGACCTAGACATGACAAACTGGAGCACATTTATCCATCCACCATGGATCCTAAAAAAAGTGTTGAAGTACCAAGTCTGACATCAATCCTGGCAAGAAGACATCTGACTCATTGAACCTCTAAAAAAAAAAAGTTGATACTTGTATAGCGCACTACTCACCTGCAAGGGTCTCAAGGCGCTTGTACAAATACCGCTGTGGAACCCACCCTGGCTTTCCCTGTGAGGTGTCCACTCCAGGGCACCCCCAAGGTGGAGGCCAGGCATCCTTAGTGTTGTGGGGGCCATTGTGGAGAGTAAGCAAGCTATTGCAGAGTGGGTCTCCATGATTGGAATAGGCACCGAGGCGAGAATTATCAGGTCCGTATTTTTAAGCCCAAGACCCGCCGAGGCGGGGAATTGAACCCTGGTCCTGGGCTAGACCTCTGCATCAGGGTCTGCCGCTCTAACCATTGAGCCAGACTTCTCCACATCTGGGTATTAGTAAATTCCTGCAGGGACAATTCATGCCAGCCTTACTTAAATAGTGCACTGATAAAAACAATTTGAAAGCACATTTTAACAATCCGGCAAATGTTGCTTCCAGTAAGAGACATAAACACACATTGGAAATGCCTGTTAATTGTATAAATTAAATGTTGAATCCTTGGCTCATTTTCTCAGGATCTGCAAAAGTATGATAAAAGCACGCCACACTTTACTAAAACCTCTATTTTTAAAATATGACACCCACACTTGCAAAGAGGTTAAGGGGAAACAGCACTTTTAACCTAAAAACACCAATGGAACTTGCCAGGCTAGCCAAATTTGTATTCCAGCTTCAAAATTCTTTAATAGGAGACCTATGACTATCAATGAACATTGAAGAAACATGATAAGGCTTCAAGCTGGAATGCAAACTTCAGTTACAGTGACGGTTCATGAACTCTCATTGGAAGTAAAATGTGGTAATTAATAATGTGTTCATTTCAGTACAATTACACTATGGTTTGTATTAACTAAAACAAATGCATTTATTCATTCATTCACACAATGAACATAAGAATGATTATCAATCAAACCTATGGCCATCCAAAGACTCGCTCGCTCCAAGTGGCACACCGAATGCAATGTGAGACAGAAAACAAACAGGATGCTGCCACCTGGATACTCACCCACTCCAAGCGACAGACTTCATGTGATCCTCACACAAAGAAACATGGAAACCATGCCGTGGCTGGATAGAGACTCACCCAATCCAAATGGCACATCAAAAGAAATCAACAAAGCCTACAAAAGTGGAACATGCCCTTGAGTGAGGCATGCTGCATCCAGGAGATACGCACCAATTCCCCATCATTCACCCGCAGCAACCAAACAAGCTTAAAAAATGATCATGCATGTTAGGGACACATCTCTGACCCCATAACATATGTCCAATCCCAAAAGCAAAGCTTTGCTAACTGAAAGCTAGACCTGGGAAGGCTTGCAGCCAGTGACTGCAGCTGCAAGAAAACAATGAATACACGGAAGGGGCAAAAGAGGGCTTCTCCAGTGATGAGTCAGTTAAAATATCCCCTTGAACCATCTGCACCTCCTGATGGTGGCACACCACAGGACAACACTCCGATGGCTGTTTTTCCTGTAGAAGGTGGGGCTCCTGCCCGTGGTGCATCTAATGGCAACCCATCCCACATTTGCTCAGGGCACCTGACCATTTAAAACTCTTTTATCGATTTTCAAACTACCACAAAAAAATTCAGGGACTAATTTATTTATGATACAAATATTTATCAAGAAGTTGATATGTATATCAAGTGGTGTCACAGCAAACATGTGTGGTCAGGAAATACAGACTAGTGGGTAAACAGACAGGCCAGACAAGGCATTTGTTTATAATTCATAACATGGACTGTAAGGTGGCTGGTTGCAGGACATCCTGGCATTTCCTTACAAAAGTAAAGTTATTCTCCTCTGTGGCAATGCCCTCTGCTGGTAGCCCATCTTGTAGGGACCCTACTGAAGTTTATACAACATAGATCCTGGTGAAGTTTACTTGAGTAGACCTGTGAGAGAGAAATAAGAAAAAAGACATGACAAATGCTTCACTCAGTCCAACTATCAATAGAATGTGAAAAAGTACAGAACACCTACAATGATTAATGCAGGCTTTACAGGCACATCTTGGAAAACAGGTAAACATCTGCATTTTCAAAGCCAAGATGTCTTTTTTTAAATTTGGTTATGCATTCACCCACGTGCATGCACAAATAATGTCAGCATCTGTAAACCCACCTTATTGGTTTTGCATTGCTTGTGAGTGCAACCGTTTTTTTTCTTCTTCATACTTTACTCAACAATCAAGGTTTCCAAATGGTCTTGAGAAATGTAACCTCAAGAGAAAACAACTGAAATCTAATCACAGTGGTGTATTAGTTTGTATTTTTAGAATCTGAATGGTAAAACATCATCGGAAATCATATTATGTCATGTCGTGGACACAGGAGTGTATCCTGTATTGCTTGTGTGCCACCTATGAAGCCATTTAAAATAGATCTGGTGGCAGGTGAAGTTAGGTGTTTGGTGTTCGTGCTTTTCTGTCCCTTCAAGTCTTGATCTCCCTATTGGTAGTGTGGCCCTTTATTTTGCAAGATCTCTGGATATTTGGTGGCAAGAGGAGGCTTAATTTTTTTGCCCCAGTTGTCCAGTTGTGTTTTGTGTCCTTTCAGAGCATTTGCCATGCCACTGGCGGGAGTAGCACCCCTACTCCAATGGAGATTGTTGGTAATTTGCAAAGGTCTAGCACTCTAACGGGGATCTTGGATGCTGCTCAGCTGAGAACGAGTTGCTGGTCACATTTGTTGACACGTGGTGCAGGCAGGCAGGGGTTGGTGCAAAAAGTCCACAGTACTCTTCAGTACTCGCTATTCTCAAGGCTCTTCTTTGTCCTCTCATTTTTGATCCATCGAATCTAAGTTCCTGGTGACAGGTGTGCCAGCTAAATACTCAATTTAGAGGTGCTACAGGGAGTGACAATAAGTAGACAATGGGCGTATTATCTTTAAGGTGTCTATATCCTCTAAATTACCACTTGGTGTGTGAAGTGGGCATAACCCTTACCCAGAAAGCCTTGTTCTGCTATCACTACGATGGTGGAAGTCTAAAAGTTGTGTCTACATGAGGTAGCCCACCTTCAGTATGGTAGCAGCCTAAGAGGGGGACATGCCTCCTGACTGTGGGAAGGTGGGTTGGTATATGCTGTTTCTAGTTAGTTTAGTGAGAGCTATCCTAGTGGTAGCTATGGAGAGCAGTCTTTAGGCTTAATCTTGAAGGAATGTAAAGCAGCTTGTTTTACCAGAATATCACCTCCTAAATGACTAAATGAAAGGAGAACCACATGGTGTTAATATAACAATATGTATTTATTAATATAACACTCTCTACTAGTCTGTATCGAGACTAGGGCATAAAGCACACAATACATAATAGAACATTCATAAATAACGTAATACGCAGCGGGCTCCAGGGGGAGACCGAACCATATACTAAAAAATGGTAAAACAACAACAAATTCACTAAACACAGTGCTTAGAGCATGTAAAATCGCTGGGACCCCAAGGAACCACCCAGAGGAGGGACACAGGGAGCCCATGGAGGGCGGGGCAGTGGGGAAACACAGGCGCGTGCTTCGTACAACTCTATGGTAAAGTCACGGTTCGAAATTTACAAGTTGAAGACACTTCTAAGAGGACTTCGAGCAAACCCTTGGGAACTTAGGAGATTCTTAGGTCAACCCACTGGTGAGTACCGAAGTACCCGTGTTACCTATCCCAGAGGAGCCAGGTGCAGAGGGGGTCAAGGCATGTCGTAAACCTTCAACGTTTTCAATGGAGAGCTGCAAAGAAGTCCTGCTGCCAGCAGAGTGAAGAATGTCCTTCCAAATACAAGCCTGGATTTGAGCTGAGAAAAACCTGAAAGCAGAGGGGACAGAGTATGTGTCACTTCCGTTGTCCAGGGGCTCGGTAGTCGAATGCCCACCGTTGTCGAGTGCTCTCGGATAGAAGGATTGTTTGACTCTGCAGCCAGGGGGACCAGGACATGCCCAGCATGACCAAAGTCCGGAGGTGATCTGTCCCATAAAGGATATTGAGTGCTAGGGGTACAGTGTCTGGCTGGGGCACCAACAAGACTTGTCAAATGTGGAGAAGTGTGGCTCAGGGGTTAGAGGCGGCAGTCCTGGAGCTTGAGTTCGGCCCTGGACCAGGGTTCAATTCCCCGCCTCGGCGGGTCTTGGGCTCAAAATTCCACGGACTCGTTAATTCTCGCTCTGGTGCCTTCTCGACTCACAGGTTCACACTCTGCGACTCTGGGCAATAGCTTGCTTAATCTCCACAACGGCCCCTCGCGGTGGGATGCCTGGCTTTCACCTTGTGGATACCCTGCCAGGGTTATCTCACAGGGGAATGCCAGGATGGGTTCCCTAAGCAAGCGCTGAGATGCCCGAGGGTAAGTTGTGCGCTATATAAGTTTCATTCATTTAATTTCATTTCATTTCAAATGCAAACCACACGGTCAGAGGAAACAGTTTACGGTGAGGACCAGAAAGGTCCAGGGGAATCTCCAAGCAATGGAAAGTCAGGGCACATCTGGAGCACCCAGGTAAGCCCAAACATTACCAAAATTACCCTTGCCAGGACCCACAGGCCAATGGACCTGGGATCACAAAGAAACCTCAAGCAAGTCTGCAAAGCACCAGCCCACAGGACACTTGTGGAGTAGAGGCAGGAAATCTTCAGTGCAAATACTACTCGGGTCAGGACTAGGCGAAGCCCAACGCACAAGCTCGGGAATCATCACTAAGCATATGCAACTGCAAATATATGCTTTGCACAGGGGTTCAGGTTGTGTGGCCCTCACTAGGGAAACTGGTCTAAGAATCGTTGAGAGGGCACACCAACCACTGAGACCTTCGGGAACTCACCTCCTTTGTTGCTGAAATCTTCGGAGTCCTCAGGAGCTTGGAAGAAGCAAACTGGTCAGATACATTTAGGTGCCTGCTTGTGCAGGGTAGTAACTCCTTTACCTCAATGGAGAATCTTCAGTCATCCAGCATTGTTCAGGCAGTCGGAGCACTTGGTGTCTTCTTAGCAGAATTGTATCCAGATAAAATCTAAAGTTCTGCAGTCAGGTAATCCACTATACCCATGGAAAAGGGTACAAAGATTCTGTGGACCCTCCTAGGAGAGGGGCAGGACAGATGGGTGGCTACACCCATGTTCTTTGTCCAGTTTCATGCCAGAGCAGGAGCAACTGGCTCCTAGAACTGGTTTGATATGGACTATGCACAGGTACACCAAATGTGCCCCCAGTGCATACTTTCTGGCACTCTCAGAGGGTACCCACCCAGCACCAATACACTAAACCCTGTCTGGGAGGTGGTCACACCTCTCTGTGACAAGATACCTATTGTCTCGCCTTCCTCTGTGCAAGATTGGCTCAGCAGCAGCGTGTCTGTAGCTGCATCCATTTTGTGCTGCCCAGGTTGAGAAAGCTGGTATTGGGTGCACTGGTGGTTCACATAAGTCCCTTTAGAAGGGTGGAATCATACCTCCCCCCAGTTACTGGCAGTGAGGTGTAATTCCAAGGTGTTTGACACCAAACACGACATGTTTCTAAGCAGCCATTTTAAAGTTAGCATTTAATGCAAGGTTATAATGCCCTTAAGCATATATGTCTGGCTGCATCACAGACAACCCCGGAGAATGGTCTCTGAAGGCTGCAGAGGGGCTCTGCTCATGAAGGGGCATCCTCTCATATACAACCTAGCACCCTGCCTTCAGGATTGTTAAGGCCTGCCATACGGGTGACTGGTAGGTTTTTAAGTGAAGTGATTCAGATAGATATAGTGAAGCTATATCTTAAGTAAGTGGTGCAAGCACTTGCACAGTCTGTAGTAGTAGGCTTGTTGTGTCAATTTAAATGGCCTCTAAGGGATGGCATAATACATGATTCTGCCCATGGGAGGCCTCTGGGGCACCTATGCCCTGGGTACAGGGTGTACCATGTACTAGGGACTGATAAGGGTACCCACAAATCCAATCAGGAGTGTACCTAATGTACATGCATATCAATTTACAGGAGAAAGCAGATAGACTGGGGTCCTGGATTGCAGGATCCCATTCAAACTAGGCCAAAAACAATGTGATATCAGCATAAAGTGGGGCTAATCATGAGAAGGAGATACTACGTTCCTGCACTGACAATCTAATTCTCCCACCTGTCCTGGTGCCAAATGTGCCCAGGGGGAAGGAGTTCCAATTCCCTAGTATGGGGAAGCCTTGGGTAAGATATCAAAGGTGGCAGAGGATTTTAAAGCCTCCTGCCTAGATATGCTGATTACTTATCCATCCCACTGGATGAGCTGATAAAAACTCTGACCTGAGAAGGAAATGTTTCTGCCCTCAGAGAGCATGGGCTCTTACCTGCAGGGGGTCCAACACTTGTCTGTGGTGGCAGGCTGGTCTACACCAGTCAGTCAGTACATTAACTGTCAGTAGTTTTCTGCTGACACCTCTAAGGTGCTCCCTGGGTGCATGTATCAATAAAACCATCAATGGAATCAGTATGGGTTTATTAATATTAGATGTTTGATACCAAACATCTCTAGTTTCAGTGAAGCCATCATGTAGTGGAGGAACTCATTTTCAGTGGTATCCAGCAGATGCCTTAAAAATAGCATAAGAATTGACTTAGATACCGCAGGGGCATGCCTGCTCATGCAGATATGTCCACTCATGTGGTATCAGGGAGCGAGATTTGGCACTAGGGATCTGAATAGCAGGAATCCAGTGCACTCCTGTCAAAATGACATCAGAGGCCAGGCAAAAACGGGCACTTTCATACAGTCAGGAATTAGAAGAGTGCTGATTTGCGGATTTAAGCCAGTGGGGCATAATGAGGTGCTAGGTGATGTGAGTGTGGGCTTGGAGCTGAACCTGGCCACTGAGTTTTGTATTGTCTGGAATCTTCTTGTCTGGTGAGTGCTGATGTCAGCATTGGGTGTGTTGCTGTAGTCCAGCTTGCTGGTGATGAGCACTTGGATGATGGTTCTGTGAATGTTGGTGGGGAGTAATTCGAAGATATTTTTGAGCATCTTGAATGTATGGAAGCAGGAGACGGATGCTGCATGCTCTTGGCTGCCATGGTGAGGTTTTTTTCCTTTTTTTCTTTTTTTAAATGTTTTTATTGTTTTTTAACATATATATTCCCTCCCCCCTTCTCCCCCGGACAGGTAAACATTGTACACATTAACATCATGTGCTTCACATTGTTCCTGTCATACATACATGGTCATTATAGAAAATTTACAAAATATATTCCCGGCATCAAGGAAAACAACAAAAGCAAAACCATACATTTGTACCTCTTTGCGTTGCGATCTGCCTTTCCGCTTATATATAGCTATCTCGATATTATACATAACAGCATTGATAATAATGAATAGTTTTGCGCGTCTCGCCATTGTGTAAGAGGAGTCCAGATTTTCATACCCCTTGTGGTTCTGGAAATTCTGAACCTATGTTTTAAATGTCATGATTCCGTTATGAATTTGGTATCAGTGAACCGCAAATGATGAATGCGTTATTCATGAGTATTTTCATCATGTTACACCAATGGATTCACTGTGCATTTGAAGGTTTTGCATTGAACACTTGGGTTTCATCTTGTGAATAGCAGCCATGTTATTCGTTGCCCTTACAGTAGGCTCTCCCCATGGCAGAGCAAGCATTTAAAGGACATAACCTTAGCATGGGTTTGTGCTGACTTCTGCATGACCTAACGACAACTGACCCTGTTGCTTGAGGCTACCCTCCCAAGCCAGTTCCTTGTTCAGCAGCTGGCGCAATAAAGTTCAAAGAGCAGGACATGTCCGATCTTTTATGGCACCATTCCCACCGCTCCTATCTCCGTCCCATCTGTTGCTGCCTTTCCTTTAAGACATGTTCATCGATCTAGTGGAAGGTTTTATGATGGGTTTGTCCGGCCTGATTGAACAGGAAACCAAGCATGTGTGCGATCCTTTTTTTAGCCTGGACTTATCTTGAAAGTGGTGCTTTGTGTGCCCGTCCTGGGAGTAACTAATAATAATAAGGAATGTGTGTGCCTAGAGCACAATTTTCTGTATAAAAGGCCTGTGCGAGGCCATGCAGGTAGACTCCCTCATTCAGTTGCTTTAAGAGTGGCTGGGCGACGGAGCCTCACAATTAATGATAATAAAGATGTCTTTTCATATTTCGGATTCTGTGTTGATTTCTTTGCCACTTTTGAATGGACTACTTATTGGTAAGAACCCTGAGAAGGAGTATTGTAAATATTTGTTTCTTCAGTAGGCGCAACTAACTCGGGCCTCATCATGAAGTGACTACCTGGAGGAGAGATTTTTCAGAGAACAGAATTCTGCTGGGGAAGGCAAGACAGAAATCTACTAAAAGAGGTACTCTGTGCACGGAGGTTCTGGGGTATTCTCTGTCTTTGCGGCCTGGCATATTTTTGATTTTTCTGACTTAAAACTCTCCAAAAGATGTCACTCCTGACTGAGCAACCCTTTTTGGTGTAAGTTTTTTTAAAGAGACTGTTAGTGCAGTTAGAAATTGGCAGTTAGAATTTGGACAACTATTTGTTTGGAACAGCTTTGATAAGTATTTGTGGGTCGCTCCCAGTTAGCTTTGTGGTTCCGTTTTAGGAACATTTGTTTCAAATTTGTGAACTTGGCATCTGCTTGACATTTGCTTTGTACTTTGAAACTTGGCCTTTGTTGTTGAACCCTGGTTCTTTGATTTAAGTGGGTCGCTCCCAGTCCTTAGTAGTTCTTTGTTTGGTTCTTTGTATTATTTGAAGATTGCAATTTTCGATAACCGAGGGTTTGCATATTTGCAAATATATCGATGGAGATAACCCCTTGAAGTTTGATGCTGGATTAGTGAGCTATAAGATGCCTGATCTTAGCAAATTTGGAGCTTTGTATTGGCCAACTTTGTATACGCTTGAATTAGCCGGTTTATCTAAATAGGTTAGATTTACAAACATATTTCTTCCTTGGTGATTTTGTATCCGCAGGGAACTAAAATATGTCATAATACATAACAAGGATCCTTTGCTCTGTATAATTTTATGAATGGTTATGCAGAACGATTTTTGGTGTTCTGCCAGCTGCAGCTAGTGAATTGAGTGTATTTTTTGGTTTTTACACTGTTGAGCAGTGTTTCTTGTAAATATGACTTACAGCTACGTATAGTCCGGACTGTCCTGTTTTCGTTCTGAGTGTTGAAATGTGGGTTTAAGTGTGTGTTTGAATGCGTGGTTAAAATGTGTGTTTACATGTCTATTTTGTTTGTGAGTTTTGTTGTAAATTGCGACGGCGCGATTTACAAGAAATGGTTAGAGCGCGCTGTATTGTGTGTCCTAAATGTTTTCAACACTTTCTGTTTATGTCTGAAATGTGCTCAATGTGTGTGGTTCACATTTAATGGGTATAAATAAGGCCCCATCCAAAAACGAAATTACATGTTTTTGCAGAAATAAATACATTTACAGCGTTTTCACTTAAATGCACTGTATTAAATGTTCACAGGCAAAACGTTTTTAGCTGCAGTATATTTGCATGGAATGTTTCTTCAGCCAGCAATTTTTTTTGCAGTTAAACATGGGTGGAATTTTGCATGACAGCCCTTTTACATGACAGAGGCCCTGAAAGTGACGCAGAATTTGACGCTTTTTAGATTAGGCATATGCGCTCAGGTTTGTGAGTAGATGCATCTAAATAATAGGCAGGGGATGTAGCGGGCTCTTATATGTAAAACAATCACAAACAGAAATAATTGGGTTTTATTAGAAGACACAAATTATTAATTATGGAAAAATAATTAATAAAAATGAGTGCTACCAAAATCGTTTTTTAATATTTATAAAGCTTAGCACTCATACTATGACCTTTTAGCATTAAAATGTGATTTACGTTATGTTGCATCACTAAAATGACAAGAATTCATGTGTATAAATTCGCTTGCCATAGGCGCAAGCAAGCTCATTTTTATAACGTATAAATTATTATTTTAACATACCTAACTCATGGATTATGTAATAGACTTTCTAGTAATTCATATTCTGCAAAAAGATTGTAGGATACTCATTTTTTAATGCCCAAAATAAGAAAGTCGATTTTGAGTAAATTCACTGTTTAAACTGCATTTTTGCTTTCCTTAAAGTGTCTCAGCCTTAAGCAAATGCATGCATTTAGGTTTTGATATAAGGTTGTGCTTTCTTGTGATTCAGTGGGTTAATGTGCCAGTACACAGGCTTGTTTTAATATAAGGATTGGAGGTTCTATCTTCAAGCTAGGCCTACGGAAAATTTGCTTATTTAACACTGATGAAGTGTGTGCCATAGGATTGCAACAAGTAATTACTCTAAAAAACTGGTCTGTGTGTCTTTAGCTTTTGAGACAAATTGACAGTGAATGTAGTCTAATAATATGAGAATAGTGATAATTTTAGCGCCTAAAAAGAGAAAATATTTTTTTAAATAGCTTGAATTATTGCAGATTAGATCCAGCCTACTGGCTTTGTCAGCTCCACTGTGGCAGAGGCCGGTGGCTGGGAGAATTTGCAACAGCTGGCTCAGCGCGCTCGCTGAGATGTTCTCTTTTAAGTGTTTCCCCATGAATTATGGAGAAGGCCCCTCATGTGTTGCCATTTACAGCCTCTTAATTAGGCCTTTGTTTCCAAGGAATGCAGAATGACCTCTCTGAACGGCTGCTAAGGGTGAGGTTTCTGGTTTCACCGTGGTAACATGAAGGACCTTGATTTAAACGGGGAGATGAAAAGGGGTTTCTTTACACATCGTGTTAAATGCTTGGCAGGACTGCTACATTGTGTTTCCACATTAAGGAAAATAATGTTTGCTAGCTGTGTTTATTTTACAGAAAACGAAATGATGCATCCAGTCTTAGATAAAAATAACATGCAGCTTTTTTCACACAATTTTGAAGGTTATAGGCCTAGTTAAAGATATTGCTCATTAAAAATAACATGCATATGGAGTATCAGTGTAACAATTTCTTTTAGAACGATAAGAATAAGGTGGTTTTATGTCGAAAAGTCACGGTTAAGTGATGTAAAATATTTCTGTGTCTCTTCCAATGTGTTTTTTGGTGTTGTGTATTTTTCTGCTTTTTGCCAACAGATTGTTTATGGATTGTTCTTAAGAGGAGAAGACACGTGAGTTTGGCTAATTGACAAAAGATGTGTTTTTGCGTCATTTCTTTAACAGAAAGAAATGTACATGTTTCTGTTTGAGGTATTTACAGCTGTCATAACATATTATATTTGACAATGGACCTACAACTGCGTTGTGCTCAATGTCAAACTGTGGGAGTTTGGACCTGACAATTTAGACAGGCCCAAATATTGGGTTTTTGGCTGCAGGTTTAAAGTGCATAAAATACACATGCCATGGTGCTGCATTTTTGTATGTTTTGTTTATGTTGTTACCATCACAAGTTCTCCTGTGTTCTGAAGGGGTCCGTATGACGGTATGTACCGCTACACAATTATTGGATAAATTTGGAATAATGATAAATTTCACAGATATGGTTTGCATACTGTGAGGAAGAATGGCAGCACTTTTACCAGTGCATGCCTACCATTGGCTATACATTTGGCTGTATTGAAAAAAAAAAAACTAAACAAATATAACAGGTTCAAAGTGTATCACCTGATGTTACGTACTGCACATTCCCTTAAAGGAATAGGCAGCCCTAAATTGTTATGTATCCTTGATTGGACCTAAGGGTAGAATTATAGATCTGTGACTCACGGTGACCTAATTTTTATATTGCGTTATTTAATCATGTTTTGTTTCCCAAATAGCATATGGCTTTTGTCCCTTGAAAGGAAGCCAGGTTTCATTTTTCCTCTCCCTGAAGAGAGAACAGGAACATAGAATTAGAATTTGTGTAACTTTGGTCTTTTGTGTATTCCCCGTTCTCTTGGTGCTGTGTTACATGCCTGAGGCACCCAAGCAAACTCTTGTTCTTCCTATAGATTTTTCTTTTGTTGTTCCGCCCCTGACCAATGTCGCATTATGCTTAGTTATTAGGCATTTTAGTTGTGTCCTAATTCCATTTCCCCTTTTCCCATATTCCTTTCACCAGTCAGCCCAATTTTTAGTATGGGTGTATTGTTTATGTGCACACTTCTAGACTGTAGTTATGTATTAGGGACCCCCCATGTTATGTAAAATGTTTTTTTCAGACTGACTGTCAAGGTAGTGATAGGCTGGTTCCAATGTCTATTTTTAATTTTTCAGTTCTCTTGTGTTCCTGCTGCTTTAATTTTTGTGGGATTAGATGTGTTCTAAACATGCAAATACCAGGACTTTCTAGTGTTTGTTCTTTGTCTTCACATTTGATCATTAGCCTTTGTGTTGCATAGTGCACTTAATGCACATTTTTAAGGGACTTTTCTTCATGTCCTTGATAATATGAATGATGTTATTTTTCTATTCGAGATGTTCTAGATAAGGAATTTAGGAACACCTAGGCTTAGTCATGGAGGGAACACATGTATTTACCCCATTAGACAATGCCACTGTGTGAGGAAATTCATTTTGATAGAATTCCTGTGTAGCTATAGATGACAGAGAATAATGAAAAGAACATAACTGAAGATTCTAAAAATACTGTTTTGCCCTTTGCCTTTGCTCTTGTATTTTATGCTCATGGCACATTGTCACTCCCTTGCAGATTGCAGGTCACCTGCTTGCCAGTCCTTTTGTTAAAACACATGAACTATTTTTTGTACTCGATTTGAAGGAAACTAACAATTGTGTTACATATCCTACATCACTAGGGTCCTGCTGGATCTTCGAGAGTCAAAGGAAGAGTGATTCCCTGCAGACCTGTGATCAACACTAAGCTCACTCCCCATCAGTGACCGCTCTAAGATGAACAGATTTCCTGGCTCTACACTTCTTGCAGTCGCAAAGCTGGACAACGATCATCAGCGCGACATCAGTGGTACCTCCAAAGCAAGGCATTTGATTTGCGAAAGGCGTTGCAGAAGAAAGGAGGAGCTGATTCGTTTATTTGTTGTTTGGGCTCTGTACCTGTTATGTGCTGGAAAACCTCTGTCAGTGTACATTCCCTTGAGCCCTTGGCCCGAGTTTTGGCCACATTCACACCTCTTTTGCTTTGCACCAGTGGAAAGGCAGTGCACCCGAGGATCCACGTTTGGAAAAAGGCACTACATTCTGGTGCCCATGAGAGAGCAGCTTGAGCGTCCTCTGACACTAAATAATGAGTGTTGGAGCCTGAAAGTACTGCTGATTTTGCTGGGCCCGTTTCTCAGTAGTGCTTGGATCTGCACGAGATGCTTTGTGCCCTTGATCAATGAACAGCACATCATTTGTAGTGTCTGCTACAAAGAAGAGACACTGGTGCATTGTTTTTAGACATTGAGACTTTCGAGTGAGCTGTGAGTGTTTTCCCCGAGCGGCACTCCAACTAAACAGTATTGTCTCCTCATGAAAGGCCTGACTTGAAGAGGCCCAACGCGAAGAAAACACTGGAAGCGGATTTGATGGACTTTGGGTATTTTCTGTGAGCTTGTATAGACTTGAAGTTTGGAAACTAATTTTTGCTGCTTTGCTGGCATTGTTTTAAAGTACTATTCTGTTTAGTAAAAGCAGAATAAAGTCCACTCTCTGTGGAAGAGTATTCCTTTTTCATCTGAGAGCATTGAGCAAGAACACCACTGTTTCACTTGAAAATATAATAAATTACTGAAGTGCGTAGGAAGCAATATAAAACGTTATTAGAAAATTCTATGATTTGCTTTCTGCTTAGGACTGTGCAAGTATTACGCATTTGACCTTTTTGTCGTTTTTTTCCCTTGCTGAATTGTATTATGGTTTTTTGGTAAATTTTTGATTGGTAACCATTTGCCAGTTGCAGGGTCACGTAGGAGTACCAACGGTTCAGTTTGTGACCTGAGTAGTGGCAGTAGGCCTGCAGGACCTGCAGTGTCCCTATGACCTGCTAATAATCACAGCTGAAGTACTCTACCAAGATTGCGTGAGCGACATTAGAAAATGGAGATTGTATTGAGGAATGACGATAAAAAGCAAGAGATGAAAAACAGACATTATAGAATATTGTTCTCTAAGTGCGGTATAGCTCTATCTATTTTAATACTTTTATGTATTTTATTGGCTACTATATTTTGGTTTGTTTCCTTCTACACAATTGACGTCTGCACCAACTTCCCAACGTACTCTTTCTTTTTCTACTGTTTCTTCACATGAGTTTCATATTTTACCTGAACATGAACTGGTTAGGTCAGAGTTTACTGATAATTCCTTTTGTACAGTATTTACATCAACACCAGCTAGTGATGAATATAGACATGGACTCAGATTTAGCATGAGTATAGGTTATTGCCTATGTAAGGGCAAAAGGATGCTCTGTGGTTCTGGAAATTCTGAACCTATGTTTTAAATGTCATGATTCCGTTATGAATTTGGTATCAGTGAACCGCAAATGATGAATGCGTTATTCATGAGTATTTTCATCATGTTACACCAATGGATTCACTGTGCATTTGAAGGTTTTGCATTGAACACTTGGGTTTCATCTTGTGAATAGCAGCCATGTTATTCATTGCCCTTACAGTAGGCTCTCCCCATGGCAGAGCAAGCATTTAAAGGACATAACCTTAGCATGGGTTTGTGCTGACTTCTGCATGACCTGACGACAACTGACCCTGTTGCTTGAGGCTAACCTCCCAAGCCAGTTTCTTGTTCAGCAGCTGGCGCAATAAAGTTCAAAGAGCAGGACATGTCCGATCTTTTATGGCACCATTCCCACCGCTCCTATCTCCGTCCCATCTGTTGCTGCCTTTCCTTTAAGACATGTTCATCGATCTAGTGGAAGGTTTTATGATGGGGTTGTCCGGCCTGATTGAACAGGAAACCAAGCATGTGTGCGATCCTTTTTTTAGCCTGGACTTATCTTGAAAGTGGTGCTTTGTGTGCACGTCCTGGGAGTAACTAATAATAATAAGGAATGTGTGTGCCTAGAGCACAATTTTCTGTATAAAAGGCCTGTGCGAGGCCATGCAGGGAGACTCCCTCATTCAGTTGCTTTAAGAGTGGCTGGGCGACGGAGCCTCACAATTAATGATAATAAAGATGTCTTTTCATATTTCAGATTCTGTGTTGATTTCTTTGCCACTTTTGAATGGACTACTTATTGGTAAGAACCCTGAGAAGGAGTATTGTAAATATTTGTTTCTTCACCCTTTTGCATCACGCGATCTGCCTTTCTGCTTATATATAGCTATCTCAATATTATACACAGCTAAAAGCCTGGCTAGCCACTTTTGAAAGGAGGGTGGTAGCGGGTCAAGCCAAGCCGAGGCTAGGCATAGCCGCAAGACTGCCATAGCAACGAATATAAAATCGTGGCCACTCTCAAGGTTATCTGGGTCTTCCGCCCCAAGTACAATTGCTTCATGTGACAGAGCGACATTTCTGCGAAGAACTGAGGTTAAGAACCTCTCTATATCTTGTGTCAAATACTGGACAAGAGGCAAAGATAAGAACGGAATCTGCTTTAAATAAATTGCATCTCGGGCAGCAAGTCCCCTTGCCGGTTCCCTATTTTGCGATCTTACCGGGTGTATAGTAGAGAAAGAAGCGGGTTTTGTAAAATTGTGCCTGGATTTTGGTGGAAATAAGAATGGTTTGGGCTAGCTGATAGGAATATAAAAATCCTTCCTTTGAGATTTCGAGTTTACTTTGCCACTTCATTGCCGTTTTATCTAAATCGTCAGGGAACATGTCCAGCAATGAACCATAAACCCCGCCTATTGAGTGTTTCTTAGAGTGTATAATTGTCTCTACTACTGTACATTTTTCCCTGAGTATCCTTGCCCCAGGTTTATGAGTTAAGAAATCCCTTATTTGGAGGTACTTAAAAAAATCCTGCCAATCTAAGTCAAATTCCTCCTTCGGAGCGTTAAAAGATTTAATCCCTGAGTAGTGTAAAAATCCCCTAATTGTGTTATTTCTAAATTATACCATTTGTTTACGCAGTTATCTTTAATAATTATTTGAGGAAGAATAGGATTATTCAATACCGGAGTATAATGTGAAATTGTTTCTATTCCTAATATTTTCTTTACAACCTTCCATACCTTAAAACAGCTGTAGAGAGTCTTAAATTTGACCTTTTTGTGGTAGCTGTCGTGTATGTGCCTCCAAAAATAGCCATAGCTGGAATTCCCCACCAGTAGCTGAAAGATTGAAGCGGTCTGTTCCTCTGCATTTCCCCCCCCTTGCAGTAGTTCCTTACTGTAGAGTAATACACATGACCAATAATATCTCCTTAAGTTGGGAAGAGCTAACCCGCCTCTGTACGTAGGAAGGGTAAGATATTTATATGCTTGGCGGGGTTGTGCATATGACCATATAAATCTAGAAAAGGTACGTTCTATTACTGTAAACCACTGACTCGAAAATTCTAGACACATTGCCCTGAATTAGTATAGTATTTTGGGAAAATACACCATTTTAATTGCATTTGCCCTCCCAATAATGGACAAGTGGAGATTATCTAAACGTCGTAGATCCTTTTGTATTGTGTTCAACATTGGCTTAAGGTTTATGTACACGACTTCCTCCAGCTTTGAGGAAATTGTGACTCCCATGTATATCGCTCCCTTCACCACCCTTGGATCATCCATCACAATTTTTGGGTTCAGAACGATTTGTGTCTTCCCTTGGTTTAGCGCATAGCCAGAAACCAGCCCAAATTTCCTGGCCTCGACCTCGATGGTCAGCATTGCTACTATGGGTCTGCGGTGACTATGGCAATATCATCAGCATATGCTAATGTTTTTGTAGCATACCCCTGTGATATAATGGGTGTTATGTTGTTGTTTTTCTCCAAATAGCGAATAAAGGAATCTATATATATTGCGAAGTGCAATGGCAAGCATGGGCACCCCTGGCGAGTTCCCCTGGAAATGATCATTTCCTTGGTTAGACTTCCATTAACAGATACAACAGCGCTAGGATTAATATACATTTTTTGTATTGCCTGAATAAACTTGATTCAAAATCCCATTGTCGCCATTGCTTTCCAGAGAAACTGCCAGGAGACCCTATCAAAAGCCTTCTCTGCATCCAACAGAATTAGGGCCATAGGTTCTCCTGTAATTTCTGTTCCGTCAAATAGCGTGATCACCCTCTGGATATGATTTATCGTTGACCTTCCGGGAACGAAATCATGCTGACTTTTGGCAATTACCTTGTGAATTATAGGTGCAATTCGGTTTGCCAAGATTTTGGAATATATTTTGGAATCAGCATTTATAAGGGTTATGGGGCGATATGACCCTAGATGTTCTGGGGGTTTCCCTTTTTTAGCGAAAATTACAATTTTGGCCCAGGACCAGGAGCTGGGCGGTTTCTCCCCCCCCCGCAAAAAATATGGATAATTAGATCCCTTAAGATATATTTAATTTCGTCTATGAATGTAGCATAGAACTCCAAAGGGATGCTATCCAGACCTGTTGCCTTCCCTTTAGGGATGCTCTTGACTGCGGTCAATACCTCTTCCATGTTAGAAGCTTCCTCTAGTGTCTGCTGCGTGTTTACCTCGAAGCTTACACCTTCACAATTCTCCAGGTACCTTTCAATTTCGATCATGTCCCCTTTGCCATTCTCCGTATATAGTTCTTTATAAAACCTCCAAAATGCTTGCCTAATCAGTTCTGAGTCTTTTATTTGCCCTGCCACTGGATGTATAATCTCCCTAATCAATTTTGCATTGACGTGTTGTTGCAATCGTACCGCCAGTTGATGGCCCACTTGCTCATTAACTTCATAAATTAGTTCTTTTCGTGCTGTGGCTTTCCGGATTGCCCTATCTGTAAATATGTTAGTGATCTCTGCCTTGGCAATTGCTACTATGGCTAAGGTGCTAGAGATATCCCCAGTAGTGAGCACATTCGGTTTAAAATCTTGTGCCTCACCCATCGCATTGCTTATGGCCGTGGCCCGATCTATTTACAGAAGATGATGTCCATATACCGTCCTAAGCGCTTGCTGGGATCCATGGGGAGCATGCAGATGGTGGTCCCCCGCATCCGTCGTGTTCGGATGGGTGGGAGATCCTTTAGGTTCCTTGCCAGCAAATATTGGAATGAACTTCTGCTGGAATTTCGGATGGAACCCTGAGAATCGCGCTTTAGGTTGAAACTGAAAACTTACTTATTTCCCAAACCTAGTCTCCTTTTTCCTGTATCCCTTTCCCCGGGCTGCGGGTCTTTCTGTTCTGGAGTTTTCGGTTTTGGTATGCATCCACAGCCCGGGGACGCACTGTTCTTCTGTGTAACCAGGCACTTAATAAATGTTTTTATTATTATTATTATTAGTGTCCCTATTACCGGTGGCATTTACGAGTCCTACTTCTGCCAACATAAGCTCATCCTGCAACCTCCATATCTCCTCTTTCTCCCGCCTGTTTGACCTAAGTGAATATGATATTGTCTCGCCCCGGACCCCAGCTTTCAAAGTATCCCAAACAATCTCTATTGACGTGCTACCAATGTTTTCAACTAGGAACTTGGGAATTCAATCTTTCATATGGAGACGATACTGAGGGTCATTCAGTAATGCTTTTTCGAATGTCCAGTGAATAGGCTCTGATTTAGTTGGTTTAATAGTCAGTGTACAGAAAAGGTTATTGTGATCAGATAATACCCTGGGCAATTTAACTGTATGGCAATTCTTACTTAGTGAATTTGAGAGTAATATATAATCAATTCTGGCATGCGTGCAGTGTGGATTTGAATAAAAGGTGTAGCCAGGTCACCAATATTAGTATTAGAAGTCTGCCAGCTATCCACCAGTCCATGTACAAGACACAGATCCTTGAGAGAACAAAATACTTTGGGTTTACGTCCTTTATACACCCAGTCATCGTTCAAGGACCAGTTTGTCAGGAGGTTTATATTGAAGTCCCCACCGACCATCACCGGAAGAGGCCAGTGTGACAATTCGTTAGAGACCTCGTTGAAAACCCCAGGGTCGTCTGTATTGCTCCCATAAATAGCACACATTGTCAATTTCTGCCCTGTTTGGTAGCTGCATTCAGTGATAGCCCAACTGCCAAACTTATCAGTTTTGGATTTATTAAACACCAATCCACTCCCTTTAGCCAGAATAGCAACCCCCCGAATTTTCGCACCTTGTGAGGTAGTACACACCAATTTATACCCTAATGTATTTAACAGCTGACTCTGGGACCCTTCAGTATGCGTCTCCTGCATACATATAATATTAGCTCCCCAATTTAGTAGGCCAATTGCAACTGATTGCCTTTTTTTAAGATCGTTCAGACCACAAATATTCAGAGATAGTATTTTTATCCCAGCCATGCTACTAATTGAAAAGTGCCATAATTTTTATCCCAGGCTTTCTGGTTTCCTGTGATCCCTATATGTATTTCCCTATAAGATTTGCTACCCTGTGTGTCTAACCTGTCCTGCCTTCCCCCCTCCCCTTCCCCGGCCCCCCACCCACCACCACCCTTGAAGGTTACCTGGGTCTGTCTGGACCAGGGGTGTGATGTCCGCGAAAAAACACTTTGGTTGAGCCAAAAACCTGAATACTCTGATAATGTCTCAGACTTAATTTCCACAGGCTGCTCAACCATTCCGCTTATAGTCCACATTTCCCAATGTAAGTTGAAATAGTTAATTCAACCTATCCGCTCCTTCTACCACGTTTCATTTAATATAATTAAGATTGTTTCCCTAGGTTCCGAGAACCAGACTCAGAAATTTCACGTAGATAGTCCTCCGCTTTTATTTCGCTGTTAAAGCTTCTTGTTGTGCCTTTGAATATTATTTTCAAGCGTGCCGGATTTTGCAAAACTACTTTTGCTCCAACTTTTTCAAAAGGTCCAAATAGCTGAGGCATTTTCCATCTTCGCTCCACGGTAGCGTAAGCGAAGTCCGGGCTGGCAACATTTTTTAACCCCTTGTAGTCTCTTTGGGCAGTGGGTCTTGCTAGATCATACTTTTTTTCACGAAGAAGGAAATTACCAAAGCAGACCAGCATTGCCCATGGATATTGATTTTGCTTTTTGGAATCCTTTGATAGCATTAACAGAAAACGATGGACCCGCTGTACTTCCCTTTCCATATCCCAGGCTTCCAACTCCGGAAAAGACGTTTTAAGAATGTCAATCATTGCCCCTCTAGCGTCGCTTCCCCCAAAGTTCTCCGGAATTCCAAGAAAACTCAAATTGTTCCTTCTGGATCTGTTTTCCTGGTCTTCCAATTTAAACATGAGATCCCTTATTACTCCATCTTGTTCTTTTCCTTTTTTCTGGAGCATCACAACATCGGTTTCAAGGTTCTCGGTACGAGTTTCCACCATGACCATTCTCTCAGAAATCTCAGAACAAATACTGCCCACTTTTTTCACTGTGCCTTGTAGTTTTTCGATGGCCAAGCGATTCTTTTGGCTATCTTTCTTCACATCCACGTGAAAAATTTTAATTGAGCTAAGCACCTGGCTCAGTGAGGGCTCCGTTGTTTTTTGGTATCTGTCTTTGTTCTCCTGTGAGTTCGAAGTTTGAAGTGGTGTTTCTCCTGGTGATTTATTCCTTCGACTCCTTCGGGGAGAATTGGGTATGCTTTTGACATAGTCCGTATTATTACCAGAGTCTGTGGTTTCCTCATTCAGCAAGTTTTGTTCTCTTTTGTGTTTTGACCTTTTTTTTCCCCCACTCCTTTTTTTTCCTGACATTGATTTCGCTGAGTAGTCTCGAGTCATTGGAGCCCGAGATCTCCAGTGGTGCTGTGCCCATTTGAGTGCTTGGGCTAGATTCTCTTGAATTGCTCAATTTGCTAGAACCACTTGAATCACTTGAGTCGCTTGAGATAGACATCCCTGTCTCGTATAGATCTGATTCGGAGTCTTCATCTGAAAGAGAGTGGTTTGCTGAATGCGGCTCTTTCCCAGCTGGAGATGCGACCTGATTTGGAGAAGGGTTTAGGTCCCCCCATTCCTCGGGTGTATATTTTTGATCAGATTGTTCAGTTTGCTCTTTCTGGTTAGATAACATTACGTCTCTTTCTATGGATGCCCTTGTCTCTTTACTCCTCATATTTGGTTCAGCATTTGGGTCAGCATTCCAAGTTCCTTCGCTGGGCCCTGTAGTTTGACTTTCCTCCGAGTTGGTTGGGGGCATGCATTGAACATCTTTACTGCTTCCACTCCACTCTTAAGAGGTCTTGTTCTGGATTGCAATCTGTATTTTTCCATTAGGTATTGCATCATTCTGGCAATCCTTATGAAGAGGGCTGAATATGTTAGAAATTCTTGGTTGAGATGACGCAAGTATGCCAGTATTCTTTGCTGGAATCTCTGTGCTTTTTTGGCCATTAGCTCCAGTTTGGCATTTTCTTCTGTTTCACCCCAGTCTAGTCCCTGTGTTTAACTGCTTTCTCCTTTTCTTTCTCCTTCTCTTTCTCTCTCTCTTTCTCCTTTCGCTTTTATTTTTTCTCTTTCCATTTCCAGTTTTTTTTCAATATTTTTATCTTTAATTTTTCCTTTTTCTTTTTCTTTTTCTTGAAGCTCAATTCGTGCCAGGTCTTTTACCAGGTCTTTCTCCTTTGCTCTGGTTCCTCTAGTTTCCGGGCCTTTATGTCTGTTAATTATGTGTTGGACAGGTGTCATCTCAGTTTTTGCGTTCTCCAGATATTGTAGGGTTGGTGTAGGTTTCTCTTCCTGTGAGAACCTGCCTACTTCACCCCCCTTTTCATTGTTTGCTGCACCTGTTTGAATTTTCTGCCCTTTCTGTTCCTTCTGTAAGGTAGCCCCTTCGCCTTCGTCCTCTCTAGTGCTCCTTTCCTTGTCTGTACCTTGGGAGGGCGTCACAATACAAATCAGATAGTTTACTGGCGTCTGTAAGCACCGCTGAGTTCCACCTTGAGACTTACTCTAGTGCCTATAGTAAAACTCTTTCAGAAAAGCATTACGTCTCCTCTGGAATCTCGTGTCTTTAATTTTCTTTAAGCAAGTAATTTTCTTTACACAGGTAATTCATTCGCCCTGTGAGAGGCCAATGGTGCGAGGGTGAAGCTTAGCTACCTTAGCTACTTGAAGATTTGCTCTAGGTTTTGCTGGTATATCAGATATAAATACAAATTGTGAAATAACAATCCCTGATCCGGATAAAGCAGATAAAGCAGATGGACCAGCCCCAGTTCTTGTTTCAATTTCACTTCCAAAGAGTAAATGACAAGTAAGCCCTTTTCCCCCTGCTTTAAGTCTGTTTTTGAGCACCATTCGCTCTTCCAGTTTCTCTCTCCCCTCCTCTTCTGTGCCGACGTCTCCCTGGCAACGGGACACGTGGTACACACTGAGACACGCTTCGCGCGTGAGGCTAAAGGCCCGTGCTCTCATGTCTGCAGATGATGTCCAGGAGCCAAAGCTAGCAGGCGATGGAGCGGGACTCCGGTCATGTAGGGGAGAGAGGGGTAATCAACAGCACGGCAAGAACAAGTTTCCGCTTTCGTAGGTGAGTTTAAAGTTTGAAGATCTTGTTACTGAACGAACTTTGAGGTCCGCCAGGAGACCACCGGGTAACATACCGGATAGTGCCGTAGGTGCGGGCGGCCAGCCAGCAAGTTTAAGAGTGCTTAGTAAGGTATTTGGACAAGGAAACTTTTAGCAAGCAATGTCAAATATTCATATGAAGCACGGAGCGCTAAGCAGCTGAACGGGTGAACAAGTGTACCGGATAGTAGGGGATAATGCAGTCGATACGGGCAGCCTGTCAGCTAAAAAGCAAAGGGCAGTATGTCGGAAAAAAAGAAAGAAAAAAAAAAGACAGTCAAAGGCAGATAGCACACAGCACACAGCCCATGGACCTGATGATAGCTGCCGATTACCGCCGTCATTTCACCCAGTGCCACCATCAAGCGATAGCACGACAAAGCGATAAAGCGATACAATTCGATGTGGTTAGCACGTAGCAATGCCAATGTCAAATATTTCAAATATCAAATGTAAAGAAAAGAATCACTTGCAGCCAAGGCTTATCAGTCAAATCCATCAGATTGAATTTAATCCGAAGTGCGATATCGTGCGTTATCGTGCATTATCATGACGTGGCACTGCTCAGCATCTTCTTCGCCTTTCTTCCCCCAGCTGCACCCTTAGCACTCCAATATCTTGAAAGGTCGCAGATTGATACAGCAGTTAACACAGCAGTTGATAAGGCCCAGGCTGATATTAACCAGAGTTTTCAGACGTAAAGAGGGTCCAGAGCGGGTCCAAAGGGTGCGGGAATGTGGAGTCTTAATCACTCGTTCAATGTACAGAAAGCATTTTCTTATTAGAATACAGCCCAGTGCCACAGAGCACCGCCACTGCGACCGCTCACGCTGACGCCATCTTGCCTTCCCGGTGGGTTCTTTTTCCACTGAGTTTTATGTAGCGCAAACCTGACCCAAAGGTATCAGAGTGCTTTACGCGAGCACCAGTTGCGTTTCATGAGGACATATTCTTTTTTTCTTGCTAGGCACGGAGGGATTAAGTGATTTGCCCAGAGTCACAGGATGTTGGCATCCTTACCAAGACTCAAACTCGGTACCTCAGATTTGAGGTCGACGCCGTAGCCGTTAGGAGTTGGTTGTCCAATACTATTCCGAGGCTCTTGTTGTATGTTGCCTGGAAGGATGTAGGTACGAGTTTAACAGGCCACCAGGTGAAGTCCCAGAATGAGGTGTCTTTGCTGAAGATTACTCCTTCAGCCTTGCCTGTTTTGAGCTTTAGGCATTTGTTGTTCATCCATCTTGCGACTTCGGTCATGCAGGAGGAGTATAATGCAGTAAATTTGCATATATTGACATTGATTCTGATTGATTGAATTTATGTACAGTGGAGTGGGGTACAGTGGAATTAAATATAGTAGAGTGGGGCGGAGCAAACTGGCATACTGTGGCATGCCATAAATTGAAATAGTGTTTAGGGATGTGGCATATAATGCAATAGCATAGATTGAGTTGGCATATAGTGCACTGCGATAGAGTGAAATAATGTACAGTGAGTTGCGAACAGTTGATTGGTTTTAAATTTATTGAAATACACTGGAGTGGCATACAGGAGAGTAGTGAAGAGTAAAATGTCATAAATAGGAGAGGTATAGAGTAGGGGTGGGCGGAAGTCGCGGAAGGGACAATCGCGAAGAGGCACAGAGAATGAATCAATCTCTGAGCGTCTCCACGATATTTCCTCGACAGGACTGCACATGCACAGGCTCCCGCGTATGCGCAGTTTACAGACGAAGCTGCAATTGGCAAGGATGCGGACGCACTAGGGTAAGTTTTTTTTAATTTAAATTTTAGGCTTTTACATATAATTTAATAGGGCGGGCAGGAGGCGGGCGGGAGGCGGGAGGCAGGAGGTGGGCGGGCGGCCCGAATGTGCAGAGATTTGCCACAAATTTCCACCTTCTTTGCGCAAGGGCAAATCTCTGCACATTCCGTGGGCGGAACGGAGATGTCCGCCCACCCCTTGTGTAGAGTAGATTTGCATTCAGTAGAATAGTGAAGAGTGCATTTGCAAAAACTGAAGTAGTATACAGTGGAGAGTTGAAGATTGGAATGGCGTAAGTGGATTAGCACACAGTGGAGTGGCCACAGTGGAGTTTCTGACAGTGGGTTGGCATAAAGTAGAGTGACATACAAGGGAGTGGCATAGAGTAGAGTGACTTCAAGTGGGGTGGCGTATAGTAGTAGCTTACAGTGAAATAGCCTGCACTGGAATGACTTGAGTAGACTAGAATAATCTGGATTATCATACAGTAGATTACCATACACTCAAATAGAGCACAATGGAGTAGCATGCAGTGGAGTAGGATAGATGGCGTAGAGTGGAGAGGAGTACAGTGGAGTAAAGGACATGGTAGTGGCATACAGTACAATATGCAGTCCATGCTGCGGTGTGTCCTAGAGTGCAGTGGCATAGCGTGGAATACTGAATAGCAGAGTGGCGTACAGTGGAGTGGAGTAGTGTAGAGTGGGGAAGAGTGCAGTGGAGTGAGTTATATTATAATGGCATGCAGTACAATAGTTTAGAATGGAGTGCTCTAGAGTACAGTGGCATGGAGTAGAACAGCATATAGTGGAGTGCCATGCAGTGGAGTGGCGTAGGGAGGACTGGCATACTGTGCTGAGGCGTTCATAAGTAATGAATTAGGAATATACAATATGAGGGGTTAATGGTAATTTTTGGTAGTATGTGATAATAGTGTAAGTAGTGTTACAGTTCCAACATTTAAAAAAACTTTTTATATATTGTGCCACGATATACAGTTGAAAATGTGTCCGCTACCAGAGTGCATGAGAATGAGAATTCAGTATTTGATGTTTAATTGCTGTGGTTACCGAAGGCAAGACACAGCCGTGTACTATTTTAGCACTGTTTGGCTGCATTTTCTTGTGTTCGGAGTTATGGTGTTTAACATAGGTAAGTAGTTGGTTTAATTGTTGCACACTGCCTATTACCACTTTTGTAAAGTGGTAATAGGTAGAGAAAAGTTTTCATAAATTTCTACATATTTTCATCACAATTAAGGGAGAATTGTGAATGTTTTAATGTTTTGTTTAAGTACTGCAGTGATTTGTACGTATTACCACAGTACTACATAGACTTTTTTGTGCTTTTTAAAATATGTTAAGAAGACACCTCCAGGGCTCAAAAAGCATTTTTGTTTTAATTTTTGGCAGGATTCACTGTGGATCCGTGAATCCCTCTGAAATATTTTGGAATAATGAAGCAAGGGCTGCTGTGCTTCATTTATTGGGCCAGGTCCCAGGGAATTAATTTGAGTTAATAATGTGGTGGCCGTGTGGACCCCCACAGCCCTGGGGATCGCCACCTCCCTGGGGCTATATACATATTAGAATGTAGGGAGGGGTTCCATCCCCCTCTGCTGCCCCAGGGACCACCACCGCCTCCTTGGCTAATGTACTGAAGTGCAGAGGGCCATGCGGCCTCCCCCTCGCACCCCCAGGGACCAGCACCTTCCCAGGTCACAAATTAAGTAAAGGCAAGGGTCCATTGCGGACGTCCAACCCCGGAGACCACCAACTCACAGGGACTACAGAGTAGATTGGAGCTGTTCATGGCCCTGAGGACCGCCACCCTCATACTGATACTTGTGTTTGAAATCAGAAGTGTATTAATCTATATCTTAGTCCATATAAGTCTCTGCAAAGGTACACTTGAAGTAGGCTGTTGAAATTTAGTTGTGTGCTTTAAACTGAAAGTGTACTCTGTGAAGTTTGAATTTCTGGTTTACGACATGTCTCAGGTATGTTTGTACTTCAACATGTATGCTGACACGTGTGGTGCAGCTGATGGCTATAATTTAAAAACGATTTAGCTTATCTTTCAGCTGCACAAATATTGTCGCAGCTACTGTAGCATTCAGTCGCAGATGTACAGATCCGTTACCTAGGTAAGAATCACAGAAGCACTTAAATATGGCGTTCAATATGTATATGTCCAGATGCATGTCCTGAGAACAAAGTAATCTATCAAGCAACGTTTACACCTATTTTGAGAGGATGCAGTGTGAATCATGGGTAATCTAATACCTATAGGCTTCTTTAGATGTGTCATCTCACTTGTAAAAGGTACTGAGATACGTATAGAGTTGTTTGAGTTGTTTAAAAGAGTCTGAGATTTAAACGAGGGCATCAGAAGAGTTGGAATTTTGTTTTGGGGTAGGCCTGGCATTGTCATCTCTGACTTTCGAAGCAACTTGCCAGAGAAAGGTGAGGTTTAAAACATGTTTGCAGATATATCAACCTGTATTCTACTCTATATAAGTGTTTGCAAATAGGCCATAGATAGTGAGGTGTGACCTTAAAATTTAAAACATATCCTGACAAGTTTGAATGCCTGACTGCTACCATGTCTCAGGTATGTGTACCCTTCTATATGCATTCTGACACGCGTGGCTTTGCTGATGACCCAACTTAAAACTATGTAGCTTATCCTACAGCTGCACAAATGCACAGCATGCAGGGGCATAAGCACAGATGGCTGTCTAGGCAGGCATCATGATGAAACCTAAACACACACCTTTATACCCAGCTGTGCGGTGTAATGAGGAGAAAGTGATTCATGCAGCTTCTTCTACATACATTTGGAAAGCATGTGGGTAGTCTAGGATGTACTGGGTTGTTTGGATGTAGTTTGTGCCTCTAGAAAGGCTCTGACACACTCATTCAGGGCTCTAGAAACATGTTGCTGTTTATTAGAGTGATATGACAGGAGGTGGTCTTTTCTTTTGGCTGCAGCCTGGCATTGTGACTTCTGCCTCTCCAGCTAAACTGGTGGAGAAGCATAATATTTTCCGCATGTTCATTGATGTGTTTACTGCTATTGAATTCCGTATAAGTCTCTGCAGAGTTATTCTGGGAGTAGGTTGCAAATAGTAAAGTGTCTACTTTAAATTGATTGAGCTTCTTCTAACACACATTTAGAAGACTAACAATGTGAAACAAGGGTGGTGTACTATGCATACAGTTGGTTGAATGTATTATCTTGCCTTTAAAATACAGTAACACACTCTCTAGATAGATGCTGACACTCAGAAGTGTGGCATGATGGTAGTTGGCCTCTCCTGTTGGGATAGGCCTGGCACTGAGAGGTCAGACTCTCTAATGAAACTGTTAGAGAAAACTGAGGGGCATATTTACAAGGAAAGTGGCAGAGTGAGGCGTTAGCCTTCCTGGCTTAAGGCCTCACTCTGCCACTTCAGAAATGCAGGGCTGCACCATATTTACAAGAATATGATGCAGCTCTGCATTTCCCCCTGCACTGGTGCTACACTTAGAAACCTAGAGCCAACACAGGCATTCTTGTACCGTAGTGCAAGGCTCTCTGCATGAAGAAGAATGTTAATGTACAGGAGGGCCCCCCTTCCTGCACATAAACAATCTTAAAATGCAATTTTGTAACTACTATGTGTGCTACTTAATGCATGTCGAAAAGTAGAATCTGCTTCTTATGGTCACCCTCACTGTTTGCTTGATGTTACACTGTTTTTGACTAGTCTGACTGGGACCCTTCTAATCCGGACCCCAGTTGATCTACTTTCTCCCTAAAATGTAATGACACATACTTAAGTACACTCCAGATTTGAAACTAAGTTACCCCTATAAGGCCCTAGTATATGGTACACATGTACCCAGGGAATAGGTACCCCAGAGGTCTCCCATGGGCTGAAGCATGTATAATGCCACCCATAAGAGTCCTTGCAAAATGAAATTTCAGGTATCCCATTGCAGCCTCTGTAAGTTGGCGCATGCACCATTTACTTTAGATATAGGTTTACTATATCCATAGGTCACTACACTTAAACCTATAAGTCCCCCCTATAGCAGGCTTTAACAATCCTGAAAGCAGGGTGCTGGGTTTTATTTGAGAGGGTGCCTCTGCATGAGCATAGCACCCCTGCAACCTTCGGGACCATTCTCCTGGGTTATCAGTGACACAGCCTGACACATAGGTAGAGGTGCATTATATGCTTGTGTAAAATGCTATCTCAAAAATAGCTGCAACAAACCATGTCATGTTTAGTATCAAACACCTTGGAATCAAATGTTTGGGAGGAAGGATTCCACCCTTCTGAAGAAAGCTTTGTGGGTCCCTGGTATTCCCAGGACCGGCCTTCTTTTCCCATACAGCACAAAATGGTTCCTGCTGACCAGACACACATTTCTGTCCTCCTGCTGCTGAGCCAAGCTCGAGCAGCAGAAGGCAACACAATCAGCATCTTGTCACAGGGAGGTGTGACCACCTCCTTGACAGGATTTAGTGTATTGGAGCGGGGTGGGTGCACTTCCAAAGTGACTGAAAGTCTGCATGAGAGGCACATTTTGTGTCCCTGTGCATAGTCCAGCTCAAACCAGTCCTGGGAGCCGTTGGCTCTAGCTCTGGTTTGAAACTGAACAAGTACATGATGGAACCACACCACCGTCCTGATCCTCCCCGGAATCTTCCCAACCCTTTCCTGTGGGTACAAAGGGGCTGACCTGGCTGTTGGAACCTAGATTCGATGTAGACAGGATTCTGAACAGTAAACTACTGACCTTTGACTACCTGGACTCTCTGGACTTCGTGGGACTTTGAATGAGCACGATTTTGTCTCCCTCTCTGTCCATAGCATTGTCTGTGCCACTGCACCATACAGGCTCCATGCATGACCTGAGGAGCATCAAAGACGATTGAAGTATCTACTTCGGGGTGCAGGAGTCAATCCCCTGCATTCGCAGGCACCGTAATGCAACTGACCCGTCTGCTGATCCTGAGCTCCTGGAGACTACGAATGCTCCAGCAACACATGAAGTGGGTTCCTATGTTTCTTGAGGTTGAGCTTACCTCTGACCAGGTTAGAGGCCAGTATCACTTGTGGAGATTGCATAAATTGAACCCTGTGCACCTAGTACATTTGCAATTGCATATGCATGTTGGTATTCCCAAACATTGTGCAATCGGCTGTTGATAGCCCCAACCTTTGCACACATTTTGTATGAAGGAGTTTGGCCTCCTCATACTCTGTGCTCTGCAAGCTGTTGTTTTGCAAAACTGCTAGAGGTTACCTTGCGACTCCTGTGCCTTCGGCCTGTGGGTCTATCTAAGGGACAATCCTGATTTTATAGGGCTCCTATTGTTGCTCCAGGCCTGTCCTGACTCCTCTTTCTGTGGTGAGTCCTCTGGTCCTTGCTGGTCCAGACCACAACCTTCTTTGACCTTCTATGTGGGTTGCTGCTGCCAAGGCTTGCTGGTTCTCTCGCTGGACATTGACCCCTCAGCACTCAACATCCTTTCTGGGACAGCTCTTCTCTGGCTCCTCATTGTCCTCCACATCTCCTGGTCCCTGCATCTGTAGAGTCATGGTCTCCTTCATCACACCTGAAGCATCAGAACTCAGTGGGCAATCATCTACCGAGGCCCTAGTCACTCCTGAGTGACCCAGACTCTGTCTCCACTGCTTTTAGGTTCCATCCATCAAGAATCTACCTGCAGATTCAACTGGACACTTTTCTTCTTTCCAGCAGGGGCATTTCTATGAAGACTCCCATTGAAAACAACGGCGGTTTCTAACACCACTTCAGCCCTATGTAACCGGCTTCCCTGTGATAGGTAACTTTGGTAATTTAGTATCCATGGGTGGGGTGGCAATCCAACTTTCTATGTTCTAAAGGGTTTCCTCGGAATCCACTGGGAAGATTTCTTAAACTTTAAAATTGCAACCACAACTCTCCCATTTAATTGTACGGAGCACGTGGTTGTGTTCTCACACTGCATCTGTCCATCTGTGGGGTACCTATTCTATTTACTCACCTTGGACGGTTTCTTGGGGCCCCAGTGATTCTCTACTCTCTACACAGACACTGTCTTGATTTGAGACATGGCTCTTTTACCACTATTTTAGTACATGGTTTTACCTCCCCCGGGAGCCCACTGTGTATTAGTGCTACATACGATTATTTCTGTACTACAGTCTTGTGTGCTTTGTATTTATCTGCATGTAGCAGATACTCTGAGGTATTATAATAATAAATATAAATTCTTATAGGTACCGTGCAGTTCTCCTTTCATTTAACAAATACAATAAGGTTGCATTATGGTGAAAAAAGCTGCTTTAATTCCTTCAGGACTAACCCTGAAGGCTGTGGAGAAGTGTGGCTCAGGGGTTAGAGGCGGCAGACCTGGAGCTTGAGTTCTGCCCGGGACCAGGGTTCAATTCCTGCCTCGGCGGGTCTTGGGCTCAAAAATTCCACAGACTCGTTAATTCTCGCTCCGGTGCCTTCTCGACTCACGGGTTCACACTCTGCGACTCTGGGCAATAGCTTGCTTAATCTCCACAACGGCCCCTCGCGGTGGGATGCCTGACTTTCACCTTGTGGATACCCTGCAAGGGTTATCTCACAGGGGAATACCAGGACGGGTTCCCTAAGCAAGCGCTGAGATGCCCCAGGGTAAGTCGTGCGCTATATAAGTCTCATTCATTCATTTCATTTCATTTCTCCACTGCTACCACTTGGATAGCTTTCTAAGGTTATTTTGACCTCTTACATCACAATAAGGGTTGTTTGGACTGGAGCAAGGTGCCCACTTTATTCAGAGGACATCATATACCAGGCCAACCTCTCACAATGCAGCACACATGAAAATTGCAAAAACGAGAACAAATGAAACACTTCTCCTTATTGCGCTAGGGTAAGATCAGGTTTTCCCTGGTCTTAATTATGGCACTGTCTCCTTTTTATGCCTCCCTTATAAATAGGGAGCAGCGTCAGAATCAATGGGCGTTGCAGTGGAACGCCTATTGCAACACCCACAGCCAATATCACACATTTTTTTTGATTTAAAAACAATGTATTTGTGGGGGGAGAAACCCCACCCCCTCAACTTACTTTAAATGCCTGGTATTGGCATGCATTGTAAATGCATATTTGCGTTAAAAATATGCGTGCTACAAAAATGTGTGGTAAAGGCACAACAAGGTAAAAAGTTTACAGTTTATTATACCCATGGGAAAATATCAACATAAGTAGGTCACATTCTAGTACTACCTAGATAGATCTGTTTGCTAGACAGGACTGACATAAGCATTTGATTATACAGGTTCATACATAGCTGTTCCTTAAAATAAATAGAAAGCATTGATGTAGAAAATAATAGAAAATAAAAGGCTATAGCAGTGTATAATACTTTTGTGCTACACTTTCAAGCATTTACTGCTTTCCTATTATGCATAGTTGGATATCTTACACATTTCTTGCTAATGGAGACAATGGCAATGTAATTGTAAATAACTGAGTAGTGTTTTTTATGAATAATAATATGTAATTAATTTAAAATTGTTAATTCATGTAACATACTATTGAACCTGTCCTTTGTTTTATAAATATTTAGTTCATTTTTATTCAAACTTGAAGATGGCCAAAAAACATTAAAAGAGTAGAGAACAAAAAAAAACAGTACTATTTCAAGAAGAGTGAAAAGACCCAATTAGATGACACATGCAATGTTATAGGCAGAAAAAATCTTCTTGTAAGTGAAGTAAACAGTCTCTTAAAACACTATTACAAAGATTGAAAACTGAGGAAAATGTTGAAAAGAAAAAAAAATTTAACAACGAATCAGAAACAAAAGAGAATTAGTCATGTTGAAAGAACTTCAAATTATAGAAAAACAACACATTTGACAAGTAGTCAGAAACAGCATAAGGATATTAGAAATAGAATGTTTAAAAGTAGAGTAGTTCAAAATAGATCAAAAATGTAAACAAATATAAAAGAATATCAGCAGCTTATAAGAGAAAGCAAGAGGTTGAAAGTGTAGTAAATAGAGCTTTTGTTTCGAAACAAGAATGTGTATCTTACTATTGAGGAAAATGAGAACATTGACTAAAACAATAGTATTTATTAAAAAGAAAAGAAAAAGAAAAAGACTGGGTAAAAGAACTAACTTTTGTAAAACGTTTACTAGTGAATGGAAGTACTCTGCCAGTACTGAGCCTTTCTATAATGAAGAAAGCTATTTTCAAGGGAACACAATAGTACATGCAGTTGATATGAGGAGTCAATGTTATGAGGTGAAAGATGGCTCTACCATTCCAAAGGAAAAAATGGTTCCTAGGAAAGTAGAAGAAGTAATAGCTGAAAACGTTCAAGAAAGGCATACACAAGTTCCTGTATATAAATGAGATAGTAGTAGTATTTTCAGTATTCAACAGGAGTCTATTGACATATACTGATTTTTTTTAAATAATGTGCAAATAAAACTGTTAATTAGAAGATTAAAATGTTGCAAGGACTAGATTGATGTAAAATTACAATATATACTAAGTTGAAGGGTCATTCTCTGGCTTATCTTTCAAGAAAAGTGTGCCAAAGCACTTTTTGTCATTATAGAATGCTAGCTGTACACCACTCTGAAATGCTGAAGTTACAAAGGAGACTTTACTAAGCAAATACTCCTGCATCATGTTTAAGAGAAATGAATGCAGCTCTTTTGCATGGTTGAGTAGCAGATGTACTGAAAGTTTGTGATAATATGTGGCTTAGTCGTTTTATAGCTATCTATAAACAAGAAATCTCAATATATGCCACAAGAGGTAGGAAAATGAGAGCAATAGGAAAACAGATATGGGAACCTATTACCAGGTGGTATAATGTAGAAAGGAGTAGTCAGTTATAGTGTCTCTGATTGACTGATTCTATTCTTGATGCTATCGTTCCTTTCTTTTCTTGTTTTTTCTCCTTTTGTATTATTATCCATTTGTATTTCAGTGCTCCTTTTCTTAATCGTCATATCTTTCCCAGAGGTAGAATTTTGATTATCTATATCTGTGTATGTACCTTGTAATCTATGTATACCGTATCATTCCATATTGTTTATTCTGTATATTCATTTTTTGTGTTCTGAATTTGCCAATAAAAAAAAAAAAAAAAAAGAAAGTTTGTGATGATGTACAGTTTTGTTTTTATGGTTCTGAAGAGGAGTGTACAGATACTTAGGACTTGATAACTTTCGATGTAGTAGAACATAACCAAGGGATTAGAATTGATTATTTTGCAGAAGACATTACAAGGTTTAACATTGTTTCCTTTGAAAAACCAAACTATGTTCGTATTTGTTGTTGGCGTACCTTTTAAAGAAGTCAAACTAAGAATGTTGATTTATATTTATAAAGTGAAATAGAAAACAATAATAAGTGGCAACAATTTTCTATTTACTTGTTTGTAGAAGGACAACTTCAGTTGTCCAGTTATCAGGTTATTTGTTAGCACCATCACAACAAATCAGTAGAAAACTAAATGCCCGGTAGAGCAGTACATAGCAACATAAAGTTGGTACCTTAATTTAAGAATTATTTATACAACACCTGGTATTTATTATACAATTTGTTTGCTCAGGGTAGACCTCTGGATTTAGGTTGTCTTTTATGGTTGCGTTTTCTGCATACCATTTCTTAAGTATTAATTTCCTGATAAAATTAAACAAATCAATTCTACTGTTCCTGTAGTTCAAAGGTGCTTTAGGAAAAAAAGAAAGGCCAAGAGATAGAACTTTATTTTCTACCTCAGATAAAATATAATCATACAGATTTACCAGTTAATTAGTCATTCATTTTGATGCTGTTTTGCCTCTTGTGTTCATTCCCATGAAGCCGTCCAAGTATCCTTGTTTCTTTGCGCCTCTTTTGGTGCCTTCTCTACCTCCGCCTCCTCAACCTGCATTTCATTGCAGTATCTGGTTTGCCTTGGACTCCTGTCTTCCTTTCACCATAAGGTCAAACTCTTTGAAAATTTTTGATTTTACTCCTAAGATTTCAGATTGAATCGATGTGTCACTTTCACTTGCATTGCTTTCGTTAGGATCCAGTATGACTCCTGTAGCCTCAGTCGTTGCTTGGTTATCTTCTCTATTTTTAGAGGTCATGGTTGGTTCAGATACTGTAGCAGTTTTATTTATTTCTCCTAATTGGGCTAAAGTTCTGGGCCCCAATTTTTACACTCAATTTCTCTTCATTCTCTTGGGCAGAGAGTATATGTGCTCAGTCCAAACTAGTTTGGTACTCTCGGCCCCAGCTTCCTGGTAGGATGTGGAGAAAGCATTGTCCAAGGCAGACCAGACCCTTTCAGGTGCAAAGAAATCTCTTCCCATTACTCTAAATACAGCCAGGGTCTATTCAGCCCAGCCCTAAAAAAATCCAGGAAAGGCAGGGCAACCCTCAGCCCACCCGCCAGTGGCTGTCTGAAGAGAATGCACATCCTTAGCCCCTGTCACTCCAAAGCCAGACAGTCAATCCACAGCCATTCCACAACCCAACAGAAGTCCACAAGATGGCTAAGCATGAAAATACCCAGCATCTCAGGTGACTTAAGATACAATAATTCATTTTGCCAATCTCTTTTACCGTTGGGTGCCCACCATTTTTTCGGTTACTAATGATAAAATAAGGGATTCATTTTTATTTAAAGACTATCTATCACTATGATTTCATATCTTTACTCTTGGTGATGGTGTGCTTAGTCTTTTGTGATTATCTATCCTTAGCTAACCAGACTCTAATTGTACTAAGGAAGAACTTATGTTTATGTTTAGGGTTGGAGAAGTAAGTTGTGTTCTTGTTTTGGGTTTGCAGCCCTGAAGAAGTCATTGGTGCATTACAGTGCACGACGAAACAAGTGGTGGGTGTTTTTGTTTGTACAGACTGGAGAACTGTTTATTCATATTTGTGGATCTATTTTTGTATGAACTGGAGAACTGTTCCTTTCTGTTTGTGGATTTGGATTCCCAACTGTGCAGATAACAGGACATCTGAAGTGAATAAAGTGGTACTTTCAAACATGCAATATAAAAATCAACTTTACTAAAATAAATCTTTTTATATTCTGAATTCAGCCATATTAAACTCCATATTTCTATCTTGTACCCATTCTAAGTAATTTTTTGTAAGATGTTATACAACATTCCCCATTCTATCATATGGAACAGATAGCCTTTCAATAGTAAAAAACAAATTAAACTGAATTTCAATATCAGGACATGTTATACACACTAGTGTAAGTCCTACCTTTCATATGCACTGTACCCTGCCCACAGGGGTACCTTGGACCTACTGTAGGGGAGACTTACATGTAATAAAAGGGAAGGTTAGGGTTTGGCATGTGGGGCCACTTGCCAAGACGTCATGACAATACAAACTGTATGCAGAAACTGTAGTGGCAGGTCTGAGAACCCTTTGAAAGGCTGCTCATGTATGTGGCGCAATCAGTGCTGCAGGCCCACAACCAGCATTTGATGTATAGGCCCAGGCACACTCAGTGCACTTTACTTGGGACTAACCAGCCAATCCAATATGCCAATCATGGAAACACCAATCCATTACACAATTTACAATAGGAGCATTTGCCGAAACACTAAATCAGCAAAAACAGTGTCAAAAACAAGAGCTCAAAAGCAAAACGACAGGAGAAGCATGCCAAAAGATGCCCGATCTAACACATGTTCCCTCCAGTTGAAAGTAGGGAGAACCACCAAACCTCCTTGGAATCCTCCTTACTGAGGTGGAAGAACCTGGACAGAAAATCAGCACTGGCGTGTTCTATGCCAGGGCAATGTTCCACCGTAAAGTCTGTGGGGAGATGGACCACCTCAACATCTTTGGGTTCTCACCCCTCAACTGCATTAACCATCTGAGGGGCCTGTTGTCAGTCTGAACTTGAAAGTGAGTCCCCAAACAGGTAGGGTCTTAGCTTCTTCAGTTCTCAGAGAACAGCAATAGCTTCTCTCTCTATGGCACTCCACCTCTCTTCTCGGCTGGTGTAGGCTCTCATTGTTGAATTGTGAGAGCACGTCTCCCACACAATGTTCTGAAGCATCAGTCTGCACTATGAATTCCTTGAAAAAGTTGGGTGTCTTGAGCACAGGCGCTGTGCACATGGCTGTCTTCTGGGCATCAAAAGCTTTCTGGCAGGCAGAAGACTACAATGTCATTCAGGTAGGTGGCACAGAAATTCTCCAGCCCAACAGTCACCTGGTTGACCAGTCTCTGAAAGGTGGAAGGGGCATTCTTCAACAAAAAGGGGATCACCCGATACTGGTAATGGCAACCTCTCATTGGCCTCCTTGGTTGAGGCCATCTGCCAGTACCCAGACATCAAATCAAACATGCTGAGGAACTTGGCAGCTCCTAACCCATCAAGGAGCTTATCAGCTCTAGGGATGGGGTGTGCATCAGTGTTGATGTTGGCATTTAGGCCACAGTGGGAGCACTTGCAAAGTCGACATGAACGTAAAAGTGGAATGCAGACACTACAGTGGCAGGTCTGAGAACCCTTTATGAGGGGCTTGTGTGGGTGGCATAATCAGTGCTACAGACCTACTAGAAGCATTGATTTACCAGCCCTGGCACTCTCAATGCTCTTTACTAGGGAAGTACCAGTAAATCTATGCCAGTCATGGAAACACCAATCCATAACACAATTTACAAAAGGATAGCTTGAACTTCAACACTGGACAGCTGAGAGAAAGTGTGCAGAGTCACTAAACCAGCATAATTAGAGTAAAACAGGAGGTCAGAAAGCAAAAAGACAGGGGAAACATGCTAAAAGATGATAACAGTGACTGACTCAGTGTGTGAGGGGCTACATTGGTGTGTGAGTGGCTGTGTTAGTCTCTGTATTACTGGATGTATGAGTGGCTGTATTTGTGAGTGAGTGGGTGCATGAGTGGCTGTATGGGTGAGTTAGTGGTTATGTGAGTGGCTTTATGAGTGAGTGGATGTGTGAGTGGCTCTGTGAATAAGTGAGTGGGTGTGAGTACTGGTACAAGCCTCTAAATGGATTTGTGACTTTGTGAGTAGGTGTTGAGAAGTAGAAGTTGGTATATGTGAGGTTTTTTAGAAGTATTAATGGTTGTGTGTGTGGTTATATGGATGATGTTATCAGTGATGATACAGAGCCAAATTGCACATACGATTCCCCCGAGCCTCAGTTAAAAAATATTGTGCCCCAGGTTCCTGATGGCCTTTTTGCTTCCCATTTTGGGGAGCCGACCAAGTATCTAAATCCAGGTGATTCCGCCCCTGTTGCCCCCAACCAACAGATACTAGGGAATGCTGTTTCAACCAACTCTGGGCCTTGGGATGGTTTTCCTGCACAGAGTTCTTCTTTTACACCGGCCATGGCAGAGGATGAGACGCTGAAAATAGCTAGCTGGAATATAGCGGGCATATCGCGTAATTTGGATATACCCGAATGGAACTCCTTAACTGAGGCTTTTGTAATATGCTCATTCCAGGAAACTTGGTGTGTGGAACCTCGATACAAGGTTGGATATATTACTTATTTTGTTCCTGCAATCCCTTCCCCCTTAGGGAGAGGCCGCCCTTCAGGCGGGTTATTTATCTGGATAAGTATCTCACTGGGTTACCACATAACGAGTATAGACACCAGGTCTCCAGACCTACAAAGATTAGTAATTAGAGGGCCCTTAGGGGGGAGGCCCATAGAGATGTTTAATGTTTATGCTAGACCTTCAAAAGGAAGTAAGACCTCATCGACTCTAACAGCTCTCGAAGGCAAACTCAGATCTGGTTGTGCTGACTCATTTATAATGATAACAGGGGATTTCAACTGCACTTTTGAACCCCTAGCGGTGGATGACATTTCGGGCAGCCAAGAGGACGATGCTAGGAGAGGTATCCCATTCCTCTCAATACCACCAATCAAGAGTTGGACCCCAAGAGCTATCCACTTAAATGCCCTGACTCTGGAATTTGGTGTCAGGGCAGTCAATGGAGGGACGAAGTCAGATTCTTGTGGGGCTCATACTATTAACAGGGTAGGTCATTCATCTCGAATTGACTACATCCTGTTGAACTTTAGACTTTGGGAGTTCTTGTTGGACATGGCAGTTTTACCCTCAACTGACAGTGATCACAACCCACTATCTTTGTCATTGTCCTCTAATTGGACGGGTGGGAAAAAACTGCAAGTACCCCAGGTCTGGAAGTCATCGTGCGAAGTTCGCCCCTCGAACTGTGGGGGACGTTTGAAATGGGAAAAGGTTGCTTTGGATGATGGAAAGATTTTGGAAATAAGATCTATTATGGCCAGTGCTCTAACTAGTTTAGATACTGTTGCAGCAAATCCCCATGAGGTTTCTACTTTATTTAGCAACACTACTAAAGCATTGGGTTATCTTTTCATCATACAGAATCCAGGCTATAGGGCCAACAGGATGGGGCGTCCCAAAGGCAACCCAGGCTGGTATTCTACCTCTTGCCGAATCGCCAAAAGAGATTTAATTATGGCGGTCAAAACTAGGGATAGTAGTCTAATTAGTACTGCCAGGAAGATGTATGGTCGCGCTATTCGTACGGTGAAGAAAGAGTGGGAGAATCAATTCTGGTGTGACCTAAAACTGGCTAGTGCTGGGAGGGACTCTAGGAGTTTTGGGGATTTGGTCAGAGCCAAGGACAAACCCGTGGACTCCCTTGTAACATGTAATATCCCAGAGGTGTCATGGTTTAATCATTTCTCTAAATTGTATACTGTGGCCTCGGGCTAGGGGGACGATTCTACTGAGAATTTTTCATTGGACTTCTTTGGGTTAGGTGAGAACTGTTTGTTTACAGGAAAGGAAGTAGAGGATGCAATTTCTTGTCTTATCCCAAACAAAGCTGCGGAGCTGGACGGCCTACCAGGAGATTTGATCCGCATTTCTAAAGTAGAATGGGGAAAGCTTATAGCATCCCTACTCAATACAAGTTTTTATGATGCCCCTCTTCCAAGCTCATGGATGGGCGCTGAGGCCGTCCCGATTTTCAAGGAAGGGAGCCGGGATGACCCTGCTAATTATCGCCCTATAAGTCTATTGGACTCCTCACAGAAGGTAGCAGGCAATGCGGTCTTGGGTAGGGTGCTACAGTGAGTAGAGGAGAATAGGATACTTTCTGATTTCCAGGCGGGTTTCAGGGCTGGTACATGGACCATTGAACAATCATTCCGCCTATTGTTGCTATATTGGAAGGTGGTTGTGTTGGGCAAAGGCAGTCTGTATCTCGCATTTATAGACCTACGGACTGCCTTTGACCTAGTGCCCCGCAGCCGAATATGGAGGGTCCTATCTGATTTGGGTATGCCACGGTACCTATTGTCCTTGATAATTAAGTTCCACGAAGAAAATTTTGCCCAGGTTCGGTGGGGAAATCAGGGCCAAAAGACCGCCAGAATAGCTGTAAATAGAGGTGTCCGTCAGGGCTCTGTTTTAGCACCCACACTGTTTTCCTTATACGTTAACGGTGTGGTGGAGCATCTTTTACAATATCCTGCAGCTCCATCCCTGGCGGGCAGAAGAATACCTACGCTCCTATTTGCAGATGACACCCTCCTGATTTCGAAGACCCCGGTGGGGCTGAAGAGCCTCCTTGATAGGTTCCAATCTTTTTGTGATGCGAGGGGGATAGAAATCAATACAGGAAAGACCAAATATTTGATCCTGAAACCACTGAAGAAGATAGGCAGGCCTCCTGTGTTGAATTCAGTATGCCTCGAAAGGGTTAAGGAGTTTGACTATTTAGGAATCTACCTCTCAGACACCATGAGATGGAACTGTCATCTCCAAAAAAGGTTGTTCAACCACAAAAGGGTGGTGGGGGCCCTTCTCAAAGAACAACGCTCCTCTACCTTTAAACCAATCGCTCCAGTATTGGATATCTATAAGGCAAGAGGTGTGAGTGCGGCGCTATAAGGGGCGGAGCTCTGGGGGGAGCAGAATGTGGACCAGTTAACCTGTTCAGAAAACAAATTCTTGAAGGATTTGATGGGTCTCCCTTACAATACCCATTCTGTTCTCCTACTCCTTGATATGGGCTGTCGCTCCATCAAGGATGAGGCAAGGTTACGCCCTCTTCTCCTCTGGGCGCGCCTCTGGAGAGTTCCGGAACTTGCCAGCTATGCGGAGGGGTTAAAAGAGGTTTTATCAATGCCTGGTTGGCACAAAATAGGATGGCTAAGGGATGTGAAGTGTCTACTTGGAGAAGTGGGTCTTTGAGATATTTGGCAGTCTAGGTCCACACTGCCCAAGTCTGTCTTGAAAAACTTTTATTGGAAATGGGTAAGGGATTCGAGAAATTCAAACTCTAATGCAGGTAGATCTACTGTTGAATTCCTACTACAAAAGGGGGTGGAATTTCGAGAGCCCTATCTCGATATTATCTCAAAACCTAGAGATAGGGCCCGAAATTTCAAATTCAGAGTAGGAGTACTGCCTGTTCACGAACTGACTGCCAGATGGAAGCCTTCTGTACAGACCATTCCATTCTGTCCATTCTGTGAGACCATGATCGAGACAGTCCCTCATTTTCTCTTCTTTTCAGGGATTGTGGATTGGGCTTGGAGATGTCTCCCAAGGCAGGAAACCCTTTGTCCAAGCCTCCCTATCTGGAAGGACTCCCAGCAGCAGGAGGTCAGACTTGTGTTTGTGGTGGTAGCATATATTTTGTGATGCTGAGGCTCGAGTTTAACTTTAACCGGGGTTCAGGTTATGTACATGTCGTGTCCCTCTAGAAGGGTGGAATGCTACCCCCATTGCCAGAACTGGCGAGGGGGTAGTATCCCAATTCGTATGACACCTTACTCGACATGTTTTGATAAAGCCAAACCAAAGTTAGCAAGTAACTGCGAGGATTATAAAGAGTATATGGTATGGCAATATCCCGGAACAGCTAAGGGAGTTGGTCCCGACAGCTGCAGACGGGTCCAGCTCGTGCCAGAGCACCATCTCACATGAAACCACGCACTCTGCCTCCAGGATTGTAGAGGCCTTCCATAGGAGTGGCTTATAGGTTACCATGTGTCCAGTGAGGTTAGATATAGATATACTATATTTAAGTAAGAGATGATTACACCAACTTACCCCAGCTGATTGATCAGCCAGTTGTCTCAAATATGGAGGCCAGGCCAGGGGTGGCACAATACATGCTGCAGCCCCCGTAGGCCTTGGATACACCTATGCCCTACCTGGAGTACACTGTTACAGGGGACTATAAGGTGAACCAGTTCCAATTCGTAATGCACCTAGAGTGCATTGGCAGTAATTTAGAGCGAGAACAGCAGGTTGTGGGTCTGATTAGCAGGCCCACAGCCAAATTAAGTCATAAACCAGTGAAGCAAAAAGCAAAAATTTGGGGTGACCATAGGATAGCAGACCCTACTCTCCTACAGTGGGCATGACCCAGATTAGGGTATCGGAGAGCTTTACATTTACCTATCAATGCCAGTCAAGTCATCAAAAATTCGGAGTTGTCCATTGTTTTTGAAAAAAACATTAAGGCATAATATACATATGTACGATCACAACACACAACATTAAGGCATAAAATACATATGTACGATCCACAACTAGGATAAGGTTAGCTAAGAATTCGCATTAGTAGGATCTTGGCAAATGAATGAAATTTGGAGTGACTGTTGAGATTAAGGGAGATATTTACTGATAAAAAAAGATTTGGATTTCTGTTTGAAAGAGGAGGTTTATGAAATTCTCCTATTAAATGAAGAACGGCACTCCTATAGCGAAAGAGATGATGGTACCCAGAAATGTAGTACAAGTTATTGGAGAAGAGGTACAAGGAAGGCGGAATCAAGCGCCTGTATACAAATGGAATTGTAGCAGTATTTGTAGTATTCGATAACAATCCATTGATATATATTAAGGACATTTCCTTATATGATTCCAAGGCGAAGTTTAAAACACATAATAGGCACTCTCCAAGGATTGGATCCTTGCAAGATTAGAAAGCATACAATTCTGCAGGAACATGTAGTAATCACTCCACGCAGGTTGATGAGTTTCAAGAGGATGTATTCAAGTTAAGAGGGAAATCTGAAGTACATTAATATTCAGCCCCACCATGAGCAGCCAGCAAGGCGCTCAGCCCTTCTCCAACTGCCTGCCTCATACACCAACGTTCTAATTGACATCAACTCAAGAGTGTTCTACAGATGGAGGAGTGGAAAGCATGTAAAACATAATACCCAGGATACTACAGGACACTCACTAGCTTGTTTATCAAAGCAAGTGTACCAAAGCACCTTTCATTATTTTAGAATGTTAGCTGTACATCACTCAACAGTGCACACTCTAGTTAGGCGGCTGCACTATGTGAAAACTCCTGTTTTATTTTTAGGAGAAATTAATAGAGCACTTCCACATGGTACTATGGCAGACGTGGACTAGGTTTGTGATGATATGCAGTTTTGTTTCTTAGGTCCTGAGCAAAATACTAATGAAAAGTAATTGCTTTGAAGAAAATATTACAAAATGTAATACAGTGTGGTCTGAAAACTAGAGTATGTTTGTATATTTTGTTGTTGCACTCACTACATGATTCAAAAATGGACTGTTGACTTTTATTTAAAAGGTGAAAAAAAAGGATAATTTTCAAACAATAGTTGTGTAGTTATTTGTAGAGAAACGCTTTTACTTGACCATACAGCAAGTTATATGTGAGCACTGTTACAATCTAGACAATATTAAAATGCCTGCTCATGTAGAAAAATGGGGAAGGGGCAAAAAAAAATCAACCTTCATGCTTTTTTTGCAGCATTGTGAAGGGCTGTTATGGACTGCTCTCCAGCACTCACTACAACCCAACAATCCATGCAGTATGAGGCCATGCGAGAAAACTCTGGGGCCAAGTCTTGAAATTGAGATTGGACCTCTGAAGGGGCTCTCTGCCCCGGTGTTGTTGCAGCTGCTAATGCATTTAGGGGCCTTCAGCCTAGTTTGCCTTCTTACTCCTTTTTTGCCAAATTATGCAAAAAAACACTCCAACAAATGGTATTCAGCTGCTCAGAATGAGCTTTGCACTGATTGGCGTTTTCGCAAAGACCGGAAATTGAACTGAATAATCTTTTATTTGGAAATAAGTACTCAAACATAAGTCCTAATCGACTGATATTAAACCCCAAATGTAGACATATTAAATATAACATGTGTAAGTATGTGTTAAACTTCTTCACCAAAAACATACTTGTTGTACCATGAATATTTTTTTCTGTGCCCCAGATAATGTCTTGTCATACATAGTACACTTCACCAATTTACCTGTAAAACTGTGTAAGCCAATGAAATTCCTTTGTTTGGTAGTTAGGTTCTATTTTGAGTTCCAATATTTAAAGTTACTCTTTGAAACTGTTGTTTATTACAATTATGTTACTTAAACTTTCTCTAAAATATATCTATATATCTTTTTTACATGTTGTCATTTGTATTTGTGACCACTGACATCATTGCGACTTCTGGTGTTACTGTGAAGAAGGAAAATGCATTTTGGATGTAGACATTTTTTCAAATGAATACAAAGGGGAAAGTTAAATTAGTATCTTACTAAATATCTACACTGAAAGCCTTATGTAAAATTGGTCTATATATGTGTTGTACACTTTGTCAAAAACACTCGTTATGTGCAGTGTGTCCTTGGCAATTGCACATATAGAATCACACAAGCGCTACCGATACGCTCATACAATTGTCCAGGCACTACTCATACACTTACATAATTGCCCAGGTATTACACTTATACGCCCAGTCACTGGCCAATACAACCACTTACATACCCACTCCCAAAGTTTACATGTTACAGATAGGAAATAAAATTAAAAATACATTTGAACTTCATTGAAAAAAACAAAGGTTACCGGGATGGTATAGTTAAGAATTAGCACTTAAAACCTTTGAAATTAACTGAAAAAAACAAAGGTTACAGGGACGGTATAGTTAGGCTTAAGTTTCACTCATACAAAATCAATGAAATGCAGCTGTTATAATTACCTGAGCTAACTATAACTTGCACCCCCGCAATGCACTGCTTATAACCTCACATATTGCATCTCTCATGACATGGTCAGTGACATCACTGATGATATCACTGATGACATCTCAAATGACATCACTGATGATATCACTGATGTCATCATCCTCAGAATCTCTACTGCAACTTCCACACGATCATTCTTGAAACCAGTGACACACCCATACCAGAACTTACACACCCACTCATTGATTCCTAGGTCTGCACACATATCCACAAGAACATGCATACAGCTACTCAGACACCAGCTCACTCCAATGACTTCCTGTGACTTTGAGTGTTTTTAGAAAGTTTATGTGTTAAATATATACACACCAAGGTGTACTGATGAATCAGTGGGTATATGAGTGCCTGTATTGATAATTCAGTTGGTGTGTGCTGACTGTATAAGTGAGTAATTAGGTGTTTCAGTGAATGTATGGGTGAGTGACTAGGTTGTCTGATTATCTGTATCAGTCTGTTAGTTGGTGTCTTAGTGGCTGTATGGGTTGGTGAGATGATACATGAATGCCTTTATGGGTGATTCATTGGTTGTCTGATGACCGGTATCAGAGTATGAATGTTTGTGGGGGTGGGTGAGGAAGTATGCGGCTGCCTGTATGGATGAGTGAGTGGGTGAATCTGTGACTATACAGGTTAGTGAGTGCATGTTTGAGGGGCTGTATGGGTGGCTTTGTGTGTACATGGCTGTACCAATAACTTATATATATGTCAGTGATATATGGGTAAGCAACTACATGTGCAAAAGGCAGTATATGTGAGTGTTGGAGTATACGAGTGACTGTATGGGTGAGAGAGTAATTGTGAGAGTGGCTGTATGGGTCAGAGTGTGCTTGCATCAGTGACTGTAAATGTGAGAGAGAACTTGTTAATATCTGAATGAGTAAGTAAGTGGGTGGGTGTGTAACTGTATGGGTGGGTAAGTGGCTGTGTGGTTGACTCTATGGGTGAATGAGTAGGTATGGGAGTAGCTCTATGAATAACTGACTGTGTGAGTGGCTGTATGAGTAGATGTGTCAGTGGCAGTATTAGTGAGTGAGTGGGTATTAGAGTAGCTATATGGCTGAGAGAGTGGATACATGTGTAGACCTATCTCCGTTCACTAACTATAATGGCCTAATTTCAATGGTTTTGTACGAGTGAAGTCTGAACCTAACAATACCAACCTTAAATGTTAATTTCCAACTTCAATGTCCATGTAACCTTTGTTTTTCTATGTGAATTTATGTGGTTTTTTCAAGTAGTAGTTGCATTTGCAGACTGTTGGAGAAAGGGGGCAGACCTCCAAAGACCTCTTAGCAATCCCACTGTATGGGAATTACGGGAGGTAACAGGAGGGGTAGTTGGCCCCAAAGTGCTTCCTTGGGGACCAACTAACCCTCCTGTCAACTCCATTAACCACATGGCTGCTAGGCGTTTTCCCGTCCTGCGCTAAAAAATGTAAAACACCATAAATCATGACGAGCTGGCCTTGTCATCCGCGCACGGCAGGTAAGCGCCATGACGAGCCCAGCTCGTCATTAGCTTCGAAGGGGTTAAGTCCTACACAGCAGGATTTCTGAGAGGTTGTTGGAGGTCACACCCCTTTCTCTGCCACTGTGCAAACGTGCCTCCTGGTGCCATTGTAGGACAAGTGTGAAGTTTCATTGGCTATTAAGGGTCCTTGGGGGCCAACTACCCCTCCTATTACCTCCAGTAAGTTTTACACAGTGGTTTGCTGAGAGGTTTCGAGTGGTCACGCCCCCTTTCTCCACCACTCTGCAAACATGCCAGCTGGTGCACTACTAGTTGGGGATGAAGTCCCTTTGCCTCTTGAGGGTCCTTGGGCAAACTACCCCTCCTGTTACCTCCAGTAGGATCCAAATAGCTGGATTGCTAATCAGTCTTCACTGGCCACACACCATTTCACCACCACTCTGCAAATGCCACTAGTGACACATTACTGGTTGGGGTAGAGATCCACTTTAGTCCAGAGGCCCTCAGGAGGCACAGAAACTACCTCCCAGTGAGATTTATCAATGCGGGTGATAGTAGCAGGTCACGACCGCTCACGTTGAGAAATCTGCCTTTCGGGTTGAGGAGGCTCCCACTTGAGTAGAATGTCTACTTGAGTGGGGAAAAGCAGCAGCACCCACTGGCTTAACCATTTCACAGCAAGGAACAATCTCCTGGCACTAAAAATCAGTGTGAGCAGAGTGACTCAATAGACCAGGGAGCAAAGTTGAGTTTTTCTGGTACTTTGAGGAGTTCCTCAGAGTAAAACTTTGTGAACTCTGCCCAGCTCCTTTTTCAGATACGAAATTTCAAAGTTCACAGAATCAATGACGTATGTGCACAATTACACACCATTGAAGTCAATAGGAGAAAATTGGAAACATGCAAATAAAATCCCAAGGTTCTGCCTGCAGATTCGACCTTGATTCGGCCGGGAGTAGTGTGCTGGTACAATTGTCAGCTGCTGCAATACAGAGAAGAGGGCCCTTGGAAAACAATTGCACAAGAGTACTTAAAGGTAAGTCTGAGGGGGGCCGCATGAGTGAGCAGGTTGCAGGGTTCTCAGCACCACAGGAGCACAGCTCCTTTGTCTGTACCCAGGCTGGGTGGGTTGGATGCAGAGCAGATAAGTCAGCCTGATGTCATGCGTTAAAATGTCTTTGCAGTCGTGAGTATACAGGTTGCAGAGATGATTCTAGGACAGCTGGGCCTCTCTCAAAGTGGGTCTTAGGAATATCGATGTCCCTCAATGGGTGCATGTTTCCTAGGCAGCTGAAGTCTGGATTGGGCACTTAGTTTTGATGTATGCTGCTGTGGGTCTGGTATCCCGGGTAATTGGGCACCATATCTCCAGTAGGTCCTGGCGTCCTCACACTTGGTAGCGGGACAGATCTGGCTCACCTGAGCTGGTTCACCACTTTTGGTTTGAATGTTGTCTCGCAGCTGGGAAAACAGATTCTGCAATTTGGTGTCTGCACGCTGCAGGGAAGTAGAGCCTTTACTCCAAGGGAGGTTCTTTAGCAATTTGTCAAAGGCTATAGGTGATCTGGGGCTCTTGGAGGCCTCACAATTGCAAGGTAAGACAGCACACCATGATTGTTGAGTCCTTAATGCAGCAGGCAGGGTTTAGTGCCAATTCTATGCAGGAGGCCTTTGGTTCTTGGGTTAGCAGCTCTTCTGTTTCTGTATTTTCTTAGTGTCCATTGAATCTAAGTTGCAAAGTCCAGGGCTGCCGCCTAAATACTAATTGTAGGGGCGTTAAAATAGTGGCATGTAGTAGCCAATAATCTAACTACCATTAGGGTGCTTACACCCTCTAAGGGACAACTTATTGTGGAGAGGGGTGCTACCCTAACCCTAATAAGTTATTTTTCTGCCAATAAAAGACAGAGGATCTGGAGAAATAGTATCTACATCACCTACCCCCCCTTAGGGGCTATGCTGGCTGAATGTGAGCAAACCTCTTAGTCGGACTCATTTTATGTGCCTGTCCTCCGGCCAAATCTAGAGCAGGAGAGAGGTGTTTGAATCCTCCACTATCTGGGGATGCCTGGGTTGCATTTCAAAAGGTGACACTGCCTTTGAAACTACCCACTCTGGAAGATAATTCTGGCCTGGAAGAGGTGTGAAGCCTCTCCGCCTAGAGCAGGCATTGTTCCTGCCCTCTGGGAACACGGGCTCACAACCTATGAGGTGAGAAACATGTCTGGTGAAGACTAGTCGGAGACCACACTAGTGCTTGGTAGGTTTTCAGGGGATCCTCTAAAGTGTCCCCTGTGTGCATTTATACATAAATGCATCACTGGCATCAGTGAGGATTTATTAAGATGAGATATTTGGTACCAAACATCCCTGGGAACTCATGGAGCTAGGAGATTTGTGATTACAAGTATCCATCCCATGCACTCTCTATGGCTTCCCTGGGCAATAACCTAGAAAGGCTTAGATATTACACGCATGCAGATATGTCCACACATGTGATATAGTGCACCCTGCCTTAGGGCCGTTGGGTCTGCCTTAGGGCCGTTGGGTCTGCAGTAGGGGTGACCTGCGTATACCTCATGTGGTGTCTGTGGACATAGCACACAAGTTTGTGTATTCTATTGGAGTTTGATAGTAATGCACTCTGTGGTTACTGTATTCTGAATGTTTATCTAAAGAACCCATGGTAGAAATGGCTCCATCCTAACCCATACGATATGAAATAGATTCTACCGATTTCTACCGAATTGCATAAATATTTAAAAAATAATCATGCATAGGCTTTTGCAGTTTCTAAATTGCAAATCGCTTTTTATCACAATTTAGAAGTCGCAAAAGCCGAGATTGATGCATGTGGGCCATAGTGTATAATGTCCCAGCGTATTTTTACATGGCAACCTACCCTGCGGACACCTTGGGTAGACCTTAAGGGTGACATATGTAAAAATACGATTCTTTAATACTTAAGAACTAACTTTAAATCCAAAGTCAAATTTGCATATAATTTCAAGTTAAGCACAGTTTGCACAGCAGAGCTGACATTCAAAATGGCAGCAGGCAGGACAGAAGTGCACACTTAAGTGTATGGAATCTACTGTGCCACAAAACCTACATGTCATACCATATACTATAGACTTACAGGTAGGTTGACAGTGGCATTTGTAATTACACCTTGTGAGTCCTGGCATCATTTGGCGTTTTCCATGTCTTTTTGCTTCTGACCTCCTGGTTTTTATGGTTTGCTGGAAATTGTTCTGCTGTTTTTACTGTTTCTGCGCACCTTAATACTGCTGATCGGTACTAAAGTGCAAGTGCTCTCACCATACTTTGTGTTTATAGATTGTTGTTTCCATAATTGGCTTATTTGATTTACTACTAAGTGCCTAGTACAGTGCACTGTGTGTGCCCAAGGCCTCTAACTCAAATGCTGCTAGTGGGCCCTCAGCACTGGTTGTGCCTCCCACACAAGCAACGTTTACAAGGGGTCTCAGACCTGCCACTGTAGTGTCTGAGCGCAGTTTTTAACTGCCAGGTCAACTTGGCAAGTGTTAGTTAAATCTTTTCTAACCACCTCAGATTGAAGAATATACCATATACAAAGGAAAAGGTTAGCTCCTCATAATCATAAAAACTGGGGCTGTAGCCACAACAACTGAAAAACAAATTAAATGTTTGGCGGCCCTATTAAACGCATATAACAAAATAGCAACAGCTCCTCCTACACCAACTCACTGATAGCATGTGATAATACCATTTATAACTTCACAAAGAACCTTGCAGGGAAGTTGAGCATTGCACAACATAAAACTTTGCATCACACCATCTCTTTGAAAATATTACAATATTCTTTATCAGTGACACAACATGATATTGAAAATGCAGCTTTTCTAAAAAAAACACTGCCAAGACCCAGAGGAGCGGGTTTGCTTCCAACGGTAAGGACAGGTGCGCCATCAACAGCACATGAACAGCACTTGAACATGATAGAGGCAGCTCATGCACGTGGACGACGTCACAGAGGTGGTGCTATCCATGCATCCATATGTTGGCTAACCTCAACCTTGGAGCTAGAGGCAATGCTGGCCATGCACATAGATGTTGGCCAACATGCATACAACAGAGAAAGAACAGAAGCCACAATGCCATAATTTGCAAAGATCCGGGTCAACACACCAACAATAGGTCAAGCCAGAAGAGGAAAAATGTGCCTATTGCACAATGGAATAACTCAAGGAATACAGCAAAGTCAACATCCTGGTGGCCCTTGCGCTGTGGTATTGCTATACCATCCTCCTGTCACTTACTTGATTTTCCGGAAATCTGTAGGGTTTAAAGAGTGCTCCTTTAAAATCCTTGTTGTGATGAGGATGTCTTCTCCACCCAGTGGCAAGTAGCAATGCCCTACATACACAATAGTGTTTGCTGAAAGATAAAGATTAGATACATTAGAAGCAATCATTCTTGACATCACAAAGTAGTGTGTGTGCTGAGAGGCAATCCTTAATATGAAGGGAATGGGAGAATCACTTGTGAAAGAGCTGCACCTACGCTGCGAGCTGGCCTGGTTAGCTTGACATGGCATAGATCATCACAAACAGTGGTCAGTTTCCAGATTACATTCTACTCTCTAATTTTATTCAGGAAATTAATATTTAGGCTACCCTGATTTTGGCTTAAACCTGTAATAACTGAAAGAAACCCACTGAAACAGATGCAGCCCTCACCAGTGTAACCATAAAAACACTGATAAACATCTGTACAACATCAAACTAAATTCCATTCAAAGACTGAAAATTGAGAGAAAATGAATCCTGTTGATTTCTTCCTGAAGGGATCAACACAATGTAATTTTGTTACACGGGGTAGCAGCAAGGACGACTCGTTTAATATTAGTGTGCTTGAGTTGTGCTCTTTAGGGGTGTCACTGAAACATGGTTTTTTTCTTTGTTTTGTTCCTTCCAGTTCTGTATACTTAAATTAAAGGTGCAAGCTTTGGTCTGACTTAATTGTTTTATACACTGTAAAGAATCAGGGAATATGACAGTCATGTTTAATGGCTCTTAAAAATCTTGGCCAATATATACTATCACATTTCTCCACAGACACAGATTGAGTAAATCCTTTGATACTTCAGGCCTGTTTTCCCACAAGTTAGTATTGAAAGTATATCAACTGTCAAACATTCAAGGCTTTAAACATTCAGTACAAGTTGTAGTAACAGGTGCCTGTAAAATAGAGCCGGCACCATGCACAAAGGATTGCGATGAAAACATGACACAAGACTATCCACAAATCAACAAAATTGATATCTATAAGGTGTCCCATTGTTGAGTTATACCTTCAGCTCACCCTGTCCCTCTACCTAAATGCACTTTGCTGGTCCATTTGAGCCCATAGTTATAGTGTTAACAGTAAGATTTAAACTCCCAAAATACAAAGTGAATTCTGTTAGAAGGTAAAGACTGACTTAAAGTGAAATATTTTGCATAGGGACACTTGGCAGCTAAGAATCTCCACTATGTAGTATGGCGACAAAGAGTGCAGAAAAGCAGTGGTAAAAATGGTTAAAGCATCAGACCGTTGGTGTCTTAGAATGCAGGGATACACATTAATAAAGGATAACTCAAAATTTAAAGGTTCCACAAGGTACTATTGTCAGGCCTAGAGATCGTGGTGCGCCTACAGGATGGTGGCCGAACTACAATTCCCAGAAGGCCTTCCTCGGTGAAGCTGAATGCTTTATTAATCACGCACAACGCGGGAAATGTTGTACGCGATTCGAATGGTACCTGAATGTTTCTAGGCAGAGCGGCTGCTCTGCATGTCCCTGGATTGCGGACGGAGGAGGTCATTTTTCTTTGCCTCGTGGTTACGAGGAATTGCCTTCCGACCGTAAAAGAGTATTCACTCGAGAGATGAGCATTTCATTACTGAAGCCTTTGTCCCTTCCGCCAATAGATGTCAGGAAGGATTCATGGAGGCTCTTTGGATCCTGTGAAGCAGTAGAGCAAACTAGCCCGGGCTTCATATTACCGTGTTCTCTCCTGGAGGTGTTGAGAGAAACAGTTGTTCCTATTTAGTTTACTGTCCTGATGCTCACGGGGTCCCTCGCCGGTTTTCCGTGCCTGCAGAGTAGGAGGGATCACCATGGGTGTGCTTTCCCGTATTAATACGATACATTTTGGAGCTGGATTTTCTGAGGTCTACGAGTTCCTGGTTCTGGAGACACCGAGGAGCAATTGTGGTATCGCCTTCTTGTTTTTTCTTTCTTCGTAACTTTGTGAATGTGCCTCTGATTCTTACAAGAGGAGAGCGTTTTTTGGGTTATTCCGTATTTGGTACTGGACTTTATCCCGCGACTATACCAAGCAGTACTACTTGTAGGATTCTGGTATCTCCGCTCCATTTGCTTTCCTTAGGGATCTGACGTTGGCATTTTATTTTTTCCATCATTTCTTTGTTGCTTCATGTATGAGGGTTGATGTGTTTTGATATATACTCAGGGGAACCAGTGAATGAATCACTGATATACTTGTGCTTGGTTTATAGGTGCCTACCAAACTGTTCCATGCTGAGAGAAGTATCTTACTACTGTCAAGCTATCTCAAACTCAGCACAGAATTGTGAAAGGTATGGGAGTGTTATTAGTGAGACCATATTGAGAGTAGTGAGTCTGATATCTTACTAATTCCATGTTCCTTTTATTACAGGTATCCCTATTTATCTGAAGCACCTTCCCTAACCCTATCCCTCGCTTGATCGCCTCATTACTCTCGGTATATTTCAGTCAGAGTTGGGGATTTCAGGAGGTGGACCCCTTTGAGCATCGCCCAGATCCCGAGGAGTTCCTGTGGTCATTACAACTATGCTGTAATATTCCACAAGGACTAGGTAAATGCCCCCAACATTGGCCAGTATTATGCTTATTAAAATATTTAAATATAGCACTCTTTCTTTTTTTAAATCCATTATTAGTTCTATAAATCAGACAGAGTCTTCACAGAGTGTGAGAGGAAATAGAATGTGAGAGAGGGTAATGGGATGTGAGAGACTGTGCAATACACATATTTTCTATGCTTAAAGCATTCTAACATAAGTTAATTGGACACACTGCCCATTAGAATACACTACATGCTGTACATTATGGGCCAGATGTACAACGCCCAAAAAAGAGCCTCGCAATTTGTGAGTTTTTTTGTGACTTGCAATTTGCGAGGCACTATTTTGAATGTACAACAGTGTGTAACACACTCTTTGTGATTCCCAAGCGTGTCACAAATAGAGAGGTTCATGAATATTAATGAGCCTCTCGCAATTTGTGTCCCCATTGGGTATGGCAGGCCCTCCCAGGTATGGTGGCATGCTGGTCTCATCAGACCACCATGTCTGGGACTGTTTTCAAATAAAGCTGTTTTTTTTAATGCAGCCCGTTTTACTTAAAGGAAATCGAAATGGATTTAAAAAAGAAAAAAATGAAACTTTATGCTTTCATTTTTTAAGAGCAGGTTGTGGTCCCTGAGAACACTAGCTGCCCTAAAAATATTTTCCCATGCATTTGCAAAGGGGAAGGGATCCCCTGGGGACCCCTTCCCTTTTGCCAGTGTATCACCACCCTCTTGAAGAGGGTGGTATTTTGCGATTGTTTTACACCCACAATTGTGGATGGAAAACATTCATGCATGGGCTTGCGCACGCTATTATGAAGAGACACCCCTTCCTAATAGCGCGTCTCAAAACCTATTTAGCAATTCACAAATAAACTGTTACTTGCTAAATAGGCTTTATACATGTCCCATGCTGTTTTTGCATGTGCAAACAGGTTCGCAAACCTTTTTGCGCATGGAAAAACAGTCGTACATCTGGCCCCATGTTTTCTTCAAATTAAATGTACATTTCATAAAAAGCACTGCAAAAAACAACGTGTTTTGTAAACAATGAAAAACACAGGTTTTGCCTATTTTGGGGTTAGGTAGCTGAATAAAAACTGATAAGCACTAATTTTAAGACATTTGGAAAACAGTTAGAAAACACCACTGTAGCCCATGAAATATAAACACAGAAAATAAGAGGAAAGTCTACTATTTCTCTCAGTGGGAGCCCCTCAATCGTAAACAATATAAATTACATTGGAATCCTCCTCATCCTGCTAACGTATCTTTAGTTTCCTAGGTGCTTATTTACAAGCCCCTTGTGCCACTGTTGCGTCACTTTTTGAGATGGACCAGCGGTGAATTCTCATGTCCCATACTTACAAAGACAGAAGAAGCCACCCAGTGTGGCTTTTCCTGTCTTCGTATATACAGTCTTTTTAAACGCAGCACTTTGCATGTAAGGGGCATTCTAAGGATGTTGCTGTGGGTGTACCCACACAACACCCAGGGAACTTGACACATTACCAGATTTTTAAGAAATCGTAAATTTCTTAAATCAGAATGCTATACCTCCCCAAGGGAGGCGTAGGGAGGCGCAAAGAGGAGAAATGTATTCATGTCTCTGCATTTTCTTCTCTCTCTATGCGTGCTGCATTCTGTAGCTCACATAGTGATTGTTTATGTACAGGAAGGTGTCCCTACTTGCACATAAACAATCATTCCTGTGACGCAGGCATCCTTGCACCATGGCACAAGGGTGCCTGCGTCGGTGCATGGCAGCCCATTGTGCACCAGCGCATGAGAGAGCACAGGAATATGACATATTATTGTAAATGCGTTGCATCCCTGTGCTTTGAAAGTGCCACAGCGTGGCACAGCCGAAGGGCTTGCAGTGCTGCACTGCGGACATTTCTTGTAAATGAGGACCCTACTGTCGACAGTCTCTCAGAAATTTCACAATACCAATAATTTTAATCCTACTGCCAGAGCACCTGCTCCGGTTTCTAGTGGATGTCACTTCTTTAGCAGAACTTGTACTTTTGTTTGCATTCTTCCAGTTCTTAAAGGAGGGTAGTATAGCTGAAGGCCTACTTATGACTGTGTGGGATTAGTCGAATTTTTCAAAGTAGTCAGTACTCAAACATTATTTGTCTGTAGATTCCTTCTTTAAAATATTGCTATTTCCACCTTGCTACATCATCATTCCCTAAATGTAAATGTTCAGCCTTCTTGCTATGTAAGCAGGAATACATATTTCTTCTTCAGCAATGTTTCAGATGTTTAAACCTGTTCCTCTTACCACATCTTCCTTATCTGCTCAGACAAACATGTCTTCCTGGTGTGGTCAGACTTCAGATCTCCAGTTTCAGCCCCTCTCTCATATCTCTGTTTGTTTATGGGTTTTATTCAGTCTTCCACTCTTTCTGTGTGGGAATATCCTGGTGGGGGGGGGGGATGCCTTGTCAGCAGCTCTTTGATCGATTGTATGCCAGTGGAGTAATGCAAAATGATGGGACTAGCCTGTAGAATGTGAGCAAGGACCTCTGACTCACCCATGTCTCACAGATATTCCTCAAGCAATCCAGCAGGCTCCATCTGAACCTTGCTTTAAGAAGTTGCTAAAGACTTGGCTCTTTTCCCAGCCTCGCTAGGTCTCCCACTTCTGCCCCTGGACCTCTGTGGTTCTTCTAGCGCCGGGACACCTCCTCGTGAGGTAGCTGTTCGCGCTCTATAAAACACAGTATTATTATTATTATTATTATATTCATTGGCCTTGGTTTGAAAAGGGGCCTTCTGATTGAGTGTGGGTCCCCTGAACGGTTAGACCCTCCCCCCCCCAAAGCCACAGGGGGTATTAGGGCCTGAGGTTAACAACTATTGCTGTAGCCATCTGATAATTTGCAGAAGAGTAATCCACAGATACGGAGCTAACATTGCCTCTGATGGTCTCCAGTGTATCATTTTGATTAATGCTTCGATGAGACAGTTCATGCCTGGAGGGGCACCTCATACGGGTCTCCAGTATTTCCCTCAGGTGGGAAGGCCATGATGAGAGAGGTGCCTTGCAGTGCAGATTATAATGCAATAATACGCCTCTGACAGGCAGCAGGATATCATTTTGGTGGTAAGGCAATGATGAGGGAGCTCATGCGTGGTGGTGTGCCTAATACTGCATTAACACCACCTGTGCAGGCCTCCAGTATATTGCTTGTGGTAAGGTTGCAAGTCATGCCTGGTGGATGTCATGCCTGGTAATGGTCCTCAGGACCTATATTCATGAAACATTTAAACATCTTTGAGATCACACATGCATGTTATGAGGCTGGGCTCGGCATTGGAGGCAACACATGCACATGGAGAGGCTGCACTGTGCATCTAACGCTGCACATTCACAATGTGGACCTGCACCAGGAATTGGTCGATGTGTGTTAGCATCTGAAGCTACAGCTGCACATTTCAAGGTTGCATCTGATGCTATCAATTACTACCACAAGCCTTCACTGAAGAGTATCTCATGGATTCTGAGGCACATGAGCGTTGTGAGGTTCACAGGCACTGGAAGAAGCACATGTGCATTGTCGGACTTCACTGGGCTTTGGAGGCTGCACCTGGCATCAGAGGCTGGACCTGGCACTAGAGCCTGCACATGCCTATAGCAAGGCTTCATAATGAATAGAGGCTTCACATGCACATTGTGAGGCAGCACTGGGCATTGGAAGCTTCACATGAACCTTATGAGACCTCACTGGGCAGGAGAGGCCACAACTGAACAATACAAGACTTCAGTAAGCATTGGAGGCTGCACACGATCATTAGAAGACTTCACTTTGTAGTAGAGCCTGCACATGAGCGTTCTGAGGCTGTTCTGGGTATACAAAGGGCATTGGAGGTGGCACATGGGCATTATGGGTCTGCACTGGAGATTTGAGGCTGCACTGGGCATTGGAGGCTACATATGAGCATTGTGAGACTTCACTGGGCAGTCGAGGCTACACATGGGCATTATGGGACTGCACCGGGCATTGGAGGCTGCACCGGGCATTGGAGGCTGCACCCGGCATTTGAGGCTGCACCGGGCATTGGAGGCTGCACTGGGCATTGGAGGCTACATATGAGCATTGTGAGACTTCACTGGGCAGTCGAGGCTGCACATGTGCATTATGCATTGGCACCGGGCATTGGAAGCTGCAGCGTGCATTGGAGGCTGCACATGTGCATTATGGGGCTGCACCGGGCATTGGAGGCTGCACCCGGCATTTGAGGCTGCACATGTGCATTATGAGACTGCAATGGGCAGTAGAGGCTACACATGTGCATTGTGAGGCTGCACCGGGCATTGGAGGCTACGCATGTGCATTATGGAGCAAAGCCGGGCCTTAGAGGCTGCACATGTGCATTATGGGGCTGCACTATATCCCATGTGTGGACATATCTTCATGAGCAGATATGACCCTACAATACCCAAGTTCATTCTTCGATATTGTAAGTGCACAGGGAAGACATGACAAGTACTGGGGTTGGACACTTGCCAGCACCATGATGGCTTCACTGTACCCAAGAATGTTTGATACCAAATATCTTGTCTTAATACATCTTCACTGATGCCAGTGTTGGATTCATTCATAAATGCATACATGGGGCACTTTAGAGGGTCCCCTGAAATCCTACCAGGCGCTGGTGTGGTATCTGACTCGTCCTAGCCAGCCTGCCACCCCCAGATATGTTTCTGTCCACATGGGGTGAGAGCCTTCATTCTCAGATGCAGTAGTGGCTGGTATCTACAGGGAGGAGGGGCAGGTGCACGCACATAAATAAATAAAAAAATGAAAGATTTACCTTACTCGTCAGGACCACCTTGCTCTGGACATCCTTGTTGCTTCTGCACCAGGGAACTCCCTTGACCAATTAGGGTGCTGCTCTCACCAGCATGTGAGTAGTGAACTGTTTGGAGGAAATGACCTCACTTGGTGCTCCACAGTGCTCTGGAGGCATGCATTTGCTCTAACCCAGCTGTCCTAAGATGTTTAATGTACAAATGTGTGGCTGCCCTTCGCAAGGCAACCAGCCAAAAAGACAGGTGCCCTTTAAACAGTGCATTTCCAGCCTACCCTCCTCCCTGCTGAGCTACATGCGTCTGTCACTCAGCAGCGGTCCCACCCCCATCCTGACGCTCTGTTTGGGATGGGCCATGAAAAAAAAGGTAATAAATTACCATTTTATTTTTCATGCTCTCGCGGGCATTTAAGTGGGGCGACGCTCCAACGAAGGAACCGCCCCTGCTCAGATGCCAGGAACAATGCCGGCTTTGAGTTGGGGTGCTTCACAACTCCTCCAAGCAGTCCGAGGTGGGGCACTTCAAAGGCGATGCTGCCTTTGAAATGTAACCCAGGCATCTCCAGGGAGTGGAAGATGCCAACACCCTCCTGTCTAGACCTCACTTTGATGTAAGGACATTTGGAAAAATTCGTTAGATTAGGAGTTGTGCCCACATTCAGCCAGGTGTTACAGGCAATGTGAAACCACTTTTCCAATTCTCCCATCTTGGAATGGAAGGAATTACTAAATAGAGTAAGGGTTGTGCCCACACCCTAAAGGAAGTGGTCACATATATGACGTAGACACTCTAAAGGTAAGTAGTTCATTAGCTACCACCTGACACTCCTGGTAAGGCTCCTAAATTCAGTATTAAGGTGGCACCCCTTGATCCTGAACTCAGATTCCTGCTGACCTAAGTAGAAAAATGAAAAAAGAGATGTAAAAGCAGAGAGGAGGAGAAGAAGTAGCTGACTTGGCACCAGTCCCGCCCATCGTTCACAATCTGGCTGCCTCTGACAGAGTCAATCCCAACCCTGTCCCCTCCCAAACCCTTTGCCTCTCTTTGAACGACTTTTTCCTTGAGAAGATTGCTAACATCAAACGGAACATCTCCTTGCCATCTTCTCCCCTCCCCTCCCTTTCCCTTCCTCCTCTGTCCTCCTCCTTGAACCGTTTTTCATCTATCTCGAAGGAATCTTTCCTTGCCCTGCTTAAGAAGGTCAAGTCAGGATCCCCTGCTGACTGCGGACCAGATCGCATCATAAGGGAGCTATTCTCTGGCTGCCCCGACCCCCCTTTATCCCTTCTCAATGCATCCATCAGGTCCATCACTGAGTATCTACATTTCCGTAAGGCGCTCAAAACCCATCTGTTTGCTCAAGCCTTTGTTACCCATTAATGCCCTGGTGCCTCACTCATCCGCCTCAGACAATCACCTAGCGCCAGGAAGCCGCTTGTCCACAGTGCACTCTATAAATATTTTCAACGTTCAACTTACTTTCAACTTAGATCCCTCTTTGAGAACTGCCCCAAAGTTAACTCATCCTGCAGCTGTAACTCCAAAATCCTGGGAGGACTGCCTGCTTTTGAAAATGAAACAAGAGTATCCTTGAAATAGAGTAAATGCTCCCCTGCATCCTGCAGTCATGCAAGAAACACTGTGAAGCCTCTGGATTACTATAAACCCAACACCGGCAAGCAATGCTGCACCCATCACTCTAAGCTCTAGGAGAAGTGTCCAGCAGAAAAAAAGCCCACTATGGACTTCCTGCACCTAAGGACACCCATACATCCATCACCCTTGTGCCCTGGAGAAGAGAATCGAAGGTGCTCCCACTTTCCTGTACATTGCAAGGGTTGAGCCCATTTGCTGATTTAGCTTGACTGGCCCCCAATCCAAGCCTGAATTCTCTTTGTGACTGGACCCCACCTCCATTCAAGGTAAAGGGGTAACCAATGCTGTAATGCACCTCTGCACCCAACCCCCCCAGAGCCTCCTGAAGTGAGCTGTTGGTGCTGCCTTGCAGGTTGCCCCATACTCACCTTAAGTCCAGAAGACTGTCCCCATTATTCACTGCTAAGTACTTGTATGCAGTGTATGTTTTTACTACATAAAATTCTAATTGTTTGTACCAAATTCACTCAAAATCTCTCATGGCTGAAAAGCACACCTATGTACAAGGATGCCCCAGTGGCTTCAAAGTGACCTGTTGGTGCTGCCCTTGATCTTGCCCTATACTCACCTCAAGTCCTGTTGTTTTAGAGTGCCTGTATGCAGTGTATGCTTGAAGTGCTTTGATCATGATTGAAAGTACTTCACACCTGCTGTTTTAAACAGTGCTTAACTTTGAACAAATTTCTTGGTCTGAAAAGTTATTTTTGCAAATTGGTCTTGGGTTTATTCTTGAGTGTGTGTCTCACATATTGCCGCTGTTAGCACTACCCTATGATAAGCCTAACAGTTCACCCACACTAACTTCAAATAGAGCATTAGTATTAACTACTTTTGCCTGTGTGTACCAGCCTGGGACCCACTGAACTCTCTGCAGAGCTTACTCCATTTTAGTACAATCTATAGGGAGCCACCTTCCTACCCTTACCAGGACCAGGCAAACCGCCATTGCAGGCTCATAGTCTTGGTGTAGTGAAAACTGAAGACTTGACATGGCACACATCTCGGTGTGCGATGACCACAGACAGTGCATGAAGTATAGGTAAGTCACCCCTACTGCAGACCTGACAGCCCTGAGGAAGGGTGCCCTATATCCCATGTGTGGAAATATATGCATAGCAGATATGACCCCACAATACCCCACTCCATTCTTGGACATTGTAAGTGCACAGAGAAGCCAAAGAGAGTACTTGTCATTATGGGTTCATCAGCACCATGACAGCTTCACCGTACCCAGGGATGTTGGTACCAAACATCTTGTCTTAATAAATTCACTCTGATGCCAGTGGTTGATTTATGAATAAATGCACACAGGGGAAATTTTAGAGGGTCCCCTGAAAACCAAGCAAACGCTGGTGTGGCCTCAGACTAGACTTAGCCAGCCTGCCACCACCAGACATGTTTCAGACCTCATGGGGTCAGAGTCTCTAACAGACCGGAAATGATGCCTGCTCTGTCCTGAGGTGCTTCAATCCTCCTCCAGGTAGGAATGGAATTACAAGGTGGGAAGTTTCAAAGGCCAGCCTTGAAACCCAACCCAGGAATCTACAGATAGTGGAAGATGACAACCCCCCTGCATTGCTCCACATTTGGCACAACAACAGACAAGAAAGTTAGTTAAATTATATAGTGGATCTCCATTCAGCCAGCACCACCACAGAGGTGGGGCAGGTGATGTGTACCCCACTTTTCAGTTTCATGCATATTGTTTGAGAGAAACCTAGCCATTTCAGGTCCAATTGTTTGCCATTCCCTAAAGGAAGTGGTCACATTGAGGGTGTATACTCAATAAAGTTAGGTAGCTAATTGGCTGCTACTTGACTCCCCCTGTAGTACCACTAAATACAGTATTTAGGTGCCATCCCAGGACCCTGAACTTTAGAGTTGATGAACACAAAGAAGAAATGGACAAATAGGAGCTGCTGATCCGACAACTGAAGACCTGCTGCAGATATTTTGAAGCAAAACTTTGCCTGCTGCCTCAAGGACTAGACCTTCATGGTCTGCTGTCTCGTTCTGCTACTATGAGGACTACAAGAACCCCAGAGCCCTTCCAGCCCTTTGCCAATCACTTGCTGCTCTCTGGCGACTTAGACTCAACAACCATGCAAGAAGAGGTACACCGGCTCAGGAGGGTCAGGCCTGTCCCTCCACCAAGTGAGAGGACAGTAGCTACTACCAGAGTCATAGCGAAGCGAAACCCGAGGTAGATGACTATCTGCAACCGATGATGAGTAAAATACTTACTTCAACTGCCCAGGAAGGAAGAATTAGTCGTGGCACATCAAGACCCCTGTAACCCCTTTATTTGAGTGACCCACTGTCTGTAGATCGCCCCTGCAACATGCCTGCCTTTTACCTCGAAGACAACCTCAACGTACGGAGCCTAGTTGACCTATCTGCCCTACACCCAACCCACCCAGCCTGGGTATCGAAAAAACAGCAATGCTCCTGAGATGTTTGCAACCCAATCCCTTGTTTGTGGTGCCCTAGACTTACCTGTAAGTCCCTCTGTGTAGCCTGCTTTCAGGTGGCCCCTTCTGTGCATTGCACCATCTACCAAAGGCCTCAGTATACTGCTATGAGACAATTCTGGGAATCTCCCAATGATCTGCAGCTGGTACATTGGATCTGGTCTTGCTGCCACCCAAGATCCAGAAGGTGAACTCTGAGAACCAACGGTGCGATTCTCTATCTATTTTTGAATTTTCTCTATTGCCTTTCTATTGAGTGTAATTGCGCACAACTGTCAGTTGTTTTCTGAATTTTCAAAAATCATATATTTAAAAGCACACTTCTTGTTCTTCGTAATTATAAAACTATCAGTGTTATTTTATCAATTGGTCTCAGATTAATTATTGAGTGTGTGTCTCATTTATTGCCTCTGTGAATAACACAAATATTTATCACTGCACTCCGATAGCCGCTCACCCATACTACCACAAATAGGAGCATTAGTGCTATCTATTTTGCCTCTGCACACCCATTGGGGATTCATAGAGCATTAAGGTTATTTTTGCCCTGTGACCTAATTTGGGACCGCTAGACTTCCTGCACAGTGTACTCCGTTTCAGTATATTACATGGAGTGCCAGCTTCTTATAGAAATTATTAAAGGCATTTATTCTGTGAAAAGTCTGGAATTTAAAGAAATGTTGAAGCTGGTGGTAGTGGATGTTGCGCCAATGTGTATTGGGAGTTCCACAATTTACAGAAGAAATATGAAAATAACCAACTCCTCCAAATGCAGTTCCACATTGTACCTAGGCCCCACGTCCTTTGTTGTCTCCCTGTGCAAAGCACAACCTTCTCTGTGTTGGTGCAAGCATCATATCCTCAGTTATAAGCATACTAAACTCAGGAAAGGGCATAATATGCTCAGGTAAACACATCATATTCTCAGGCAATAGCATAAAATGCTTATGTGGAACCCTAATAACTTCAGGTTCAAAAATCAGATTTCGAAAATCAAAAGAGAGAGTGAGGGAAGTTTACAAATATGTGAGACGGGAACTCCTGGTCCCCCAAATTAAATGCAAAAAACAAAAGAGGAGTAACCCCTCGAAGGCAGAGAAAAAGTTCTCAGGACCTAGGCTGACGTGCTATAGTCAGCACCATCTGCCCCAACCTGTTTGAGGATAATGCATATCCTTATAGAAGACCCCTCACTCGCCAACCTGATACAAGAATCATATCTTCAGATGTAAGCATTATATGTTAAGTTACAAGCATCATATGCTCAGGAACAAGCATCATATGCTCAGGTCTACATTTGATATCCTCAGTTACAAGCAACATATGCAAAGGTCCACATATCATATCCACAGTTACAAGCAACATATGCTCAGGTCCACATATCATATCCTCAGTTACAAGCATCATATGCTCAGGAACAAGCATCATATGCTCAGGAACAAGCATCATATGCTCAGGTACACATATCATATCCTCAGTTACAAGCACCATATGCTCAGGTGCAAACAACATATCCTTAGCTCCAAGCATCATATGCTCAGGTAAATCCATATTATCTTCAGGTACAAGCATAATATGCTCAGGTAAAAGCATTGTTCTTCAGGTGCAAGCATCTTGGGCCCGATTAAAAAAAGTAATCTCAGACAAAATCCTAACTTTACGACTTTTGGTATTTACAAAAGACATTTATGAGTAGTAAAGTTAGGATTTTGTCTTAAGTTTGTCTTAAGCTTTGGTCTTAAGACAAAATCCTTACTTGAGTTTAACTTAAGTTTAACTTAAGTTTGGATTTTGTCTTAAAGTCAAAACTTAAGACAAACTTAAGACACCAACCACCAACCTCCCCAAAATAGCGACCAAAGTCAACAAAATATACAAAGAAATCCTCAGCACACGTCATAGGTGTATCAACAAATTCGAGTTCTCAAGCTACATGGAGAGCGATGATTGGTACGAGACCATCAGACTCACGAGCTCACGATTTGGGGACAAATTAGGATCCCTCAAATGCATGGACTGCCTTATTGACGTAGCGCAAGATACTGAATCCCTTTGGGGTTGGAAATATAACCACAAAAGAAAAGTCTTTATCAAAAAGAACATGGCGTTGAGAAAGTGGCAGGACGATATTGCTTTGTAAACGACAAAACACGTGTTGGCTGTCTGAAGTAAGACCAAAAGAATAAAGAAAGAAAACACAAATTGAAATAACTTGTGAATAGTTTGTGCTTACATCGTGCACTTAATGAATTGTTGATACACCATGACCACGATTATATGCTCAGGTTCAAGCATAATATGCTCAGCTACACTCAGCAGATCTTCAGGTGCAAGCATCATAGCCTCAGGGGTAAGCATCAAATGCTCAGGTACAAGCATCATATCCACAAGGGCAAACATCATCCTCAGGTGCAAGTATCATATCCTAAGGAACAAGCATCTTCTACTCACATACAAATAGCATATGCTCAGGTGCATGTCTGCCATCCTCAGGTAAAAGAGTGACATTCTCAGGTGAAGGTATTATATCCTTAGGTCCAGGAATCATATGCTCAGATACCAGAATCATATACTCAGTTGCAAGCATCATATGCATTAAGTGCAAGTATCATATGCAAAGGGGTAAACATCATATGCTCAGCTGCAAGCATCATATGCTTAGGTACCGTAATCATATCCTTAGGGACAAGCATCATATCCTCAGGTACAAGCATCATAGACTCAGTTACAAGCCTCTTATCTTCAGGTACAAGCACCATATGTTCATGTGCAAGCATCACATACACCAATTCAAGCATTTTAAATTCAGGTACAAGCATCATATGCTCAGGTACAAGTGTCATGTTCTTTATGTGCAAGCATCATATGCTCAAGTACAAGCCTCATATCCTCAAGTTCAAGCATCAAATGCTCAGGTCCACATATCATATCCTGACAAACAAGAGTTATATGCTTTGGGGCAAGCATCACATGCTCCAATATACGCATCATAAATTCAGGTACATTCATAATATGCTCAGGGACAAGAGGATATGATGCTTGCTCTTGAGCATATGATTCTTGTGCCTGAGCATATGATGCTTGTACCTGAGCATATGATGCTTGTAACTGAAGTCATGATGCTTGCACGTATGCTTGCTTCTATCATATGCTCATGTGAAATCATCACATCTGCAGGTGCAAGCATCATATTCTCTGGAACAATATTCACATCCTCAAGTGCAAGCATCATATCCTCAGGTACAAGCATCAGATCCTCAGATCCAAGAATCATATTCTCTGGAACAAGAATCATATCTTACAACCAAGCTCTAGCCGAAACCCCGTACATCCACAGAGCTAGAGCAGGCGGAAGATCCTTCTCTCACATTGCAGGCAAGACCTGGAACAAGCTACCGGCAGACATCAGATGCGCCCCCTCCCTGAACACCTTCAGGAAGACCCTCAAGACCTGGCTCTTCAGCTAAACAGATCTGCAGACCCCCGCATCCCCTCAGCGCCTTGAGACCCTCACGGGTGAGTAGTGTGCTTACAATTCCCTGATTGATTGGTTGATGAATAAGCATCAGATTCTAAGGAAGACGCTTCATATCTTCTAACATAAGCCTCATGTGCTCAGTTAAAAGCCTTATATAGTCAGGTTCAAACATCAAATGATCAGGTCCATGTATCATATCCTCATGATGTACCAGCATTATATGCTCAGGTGCATGAATCACATGCTCCAAAACAAATATTATGAATTCAGGTATGGGACAAGTATCACATCTTCTGGTATAAGCTCCATATCCTCAGGTGCAAGCATCATATCTTCAGGTGCATGCATCAAATTTCTAAGGTACATGTATAATATGATCAAGTGCAAGCATCATATGCTCAAGGACAAGCATCATATTCTCAGGGGTATCCATGATATCCTCAGATACACATATCTTATACCCATGTGCAAGCATCATATCTTCACGTACAAGCACTATATTCTAAGTATAATATTCTCAGGTACAAACATCATATTCTCCGGTGCAAGCATCATATACTCAGACGCAAGCATGATATCCCCAGGTTCTGGCATCACATGCCCAGGTGCACTCATCATATACTTAGGTCCAAGCATCTTATGCTAAGGCACAAAAATAACATGCTCCGGTGCAAGCATCATATTGTCATGGTCAAGCATAAAATGCATAGCTACAAACATCATGTGCTCAGGTACAAAAAACAAATCCTCAGGGACAAGTATCCTATTAATAAATCCACTCTATCTCACAAATTGTGACATGCTTCATCATCGGGCTTGCTAACTAACACCCCGCACAGCCCAATGCCTGGGGTGGAGCAAAGGGAGGGAAGACAATACAAACATAGAAATAATAGCAGGATCAACAAAACAATAAATGTGCAGTTAGTGATTTTTTTAAAACTAGCTTCGGTATATCCCTGGTTATGCTTTATTCCTGGACTACCCAGCCAAAAAAAAAATGAATAGGATGGTAGTGAAAGAAGATTATTAGTAGCCATTCATCCTTCCTTACTGCTTGTGCGTCAACATGTTTCAGCCAATTTAGCTTAGCATTCAATGGAAGGTCTGCGTGCCTTTCATCATGACCTCTAGATCCCTTTCAGACCCATCTAGTTCTACCTTAATTGTCTAGGAAATAACCAAGGGTGTTTCCCACTTCCATTTAGGGGATATGTACCACACACTTCTGTTGTATCGAGTTTCATCAGTAAGTGTGTTCAAAGTGGCATGGGAGTAGGAGCAGCTCTCTGCAGTAATTCATCGAGGTGAGACTGCTGCCCGGCATCACTCTCCTTGCCCCGCTGTGCAGGAGGTATCCTATTCTCAGGTACAAGCATCATATTCTCGGGTACAAGTATCATAACTTTAGGTAAAAGCATCATATGCTAAAGTATAAGCATCTTATCTTCAGGTACACGTATCATATGATCACATCCAAGAACAATATTCTCAGGTACGAGCATCAAAGGATCAGGTGCAAGCATCATATGCTACGGAACAAAAAAAAGATTTTGAGCTACAAGCTTCATATGTTTACGAATTAGCATCATTTGCTCAGAGGCAAGCATCATATGTTCAGGTCCAATCATCATATCTTCAGTTCCAAGCAACAGATCATTAGCTAGCATCATATGTTTCTGTACACTTGTCAGATGTTCAGGAACAAGCATCATATATCCTCAGTGGTAAGCATCATTTGCTCAACTTCAAGCATCGTATCTTCAGGTAAGCAACATATGCTCAGCTGCAAGCACCATACCCTCACGTGCAAGCATCATATCCTCAGGTACAAACATCTTATACTCACATGCCAACATCAAATATTCATGTACAAGCAATATATTCTAATGTAAAAGTTTAATATGTTCATGTACAAGCATCATATGCTCAGGTGGAAGCATGAAAGAATCAGAAACAAGCATGTTCATGTGCAAGCAACATATCCTTAGGCTCAAGCATCATATGCTCAGGCACAAGAATCATATGTTGAAGTGCAAGCATCATATACGGTAGTGCAAGCATCATATGCTCACATGCAAGCATCATATCCTCAGGTACAAGCATCTTGTACTCACATGCAAACATCAAATATTCATGTACAAGCATTATAATCTAATGTACAAGTTTAATATGCTCATGTACAAGCATCATATGCTCAGGTGGACGCATGAACGAATCAAAAACAAGCATGTTCAAGTGCAGGCAACATATCCTTAGGTTCAAGCATCATATGCTCAGGCACAAGAATCATATGTTGAAGTGCAAGCATCTGATGCTTAGTGGACAGCATCTTATCTTCAGGCACAAGCATCATATGATCAGGTCCAAGAACCATATTCTCAGATACAAGCATCATATGATCAGGTGCAAGCATCATATGCTACAGAACAAGAATCAGATCTTAAGGTAAAAGCATCATATGTTCAGGGATAAGCATAATATACTCAGGTGCAAGCATCATATCTTCAGGTACAAGAATCATATGATCATGTCCAAGCACCATATCATTAGGTACGAGCATCATATCCACAGATTCAAGCATCATATGTTCCTGTACACTCATCAGATCTTCAGGAATAGGCATCATATCCTGATGGGTAAGCATCATATGCTCAGGTACCATTATCATATCCTCAGGGACAAGCATCATCATCATATTATTATTATCAGTTAGCTTATAAACTGCCATGGTTACTCCAACCGGATTGTCCCCGCGCTAGGATATAGCTGGACCCCAACAACCCACCCAAGCTGCCCACCGAGAAAGCGGGCATCCATACAAGATGGCACCTTACCACTACATCCCTCCCTGAGGAAGACGGCAGAGCCATGTTTTCAATTGCTTATGGAACAGAGACTCCGACTCAGTTGTCCCAAGATCCACTGGAAGCTCATTCCAGGCCTTAGCTGCCAGGAAGCCAAAAGATCTTCTGCCCAGCCACGCCTTCCTCACCCTGGGCACAATCAATCTTGCACTACCCAATGATCTCAGATCATGAGCAGGCGGGTGAGCTGTCAGGAGAGGCCATGAGAAATGCGGTCCCCTTACCCCAAGGTTCCTGTGACTCAGGCAGTATGAGCCGGGCTGAGGCATTTTGGACTTTCTGCAAGATGTTCAGATTTTTGGCAGTCACACCCATATACAGGACATTGCAATAATCAAGGCGAGATGTAAACAATGCCTGTACAATCGTCCTTTTAGCATTAAGGGGGAGAAGGTCCAAGATCTTACGTATCATCCTCAGAATGCCAAAACACATCCCAGCCACAGCTGATATTTGCGAGGAGAAGGAAAGACTATTGTCTAACCACACTCCCAAATTTGTCACCTTGGCTTTTGGCACTGGACTAGTTCCCAGTAAATCGGGCCACCAGTGCTGTGACCTGAGAGAGGGCTGTTTTCCAACCACCACCACCTCTGTCTTCCCTGCATTGAACTGGAGACAGCTCCGTCTCATCCAGATCATGAGTTCCCCCAGGCTGGTTATACAATCTGCAGTACTTTCTGGTTCCTTCCGTCCAGGGTCACAACTAGCTGAGTATCTTCAGCATATGACCCCAGCTGAATTCCATGTTTCAGAACAATATTTGCTAGTGGGAGCATATGTATATTAAAAAGGGTTGGGCTAAGAGCCGAGCCCTGCGTCACCCCCTGTTTAAAGGACAGGTTCTGACCTGGAAGGATCTATTTTCCAGAAAATTATTCAACCAGATCCATGTGATACCTCTGACCCCGGCTTCTCCTAGCCTTACTAATAGTAGGCCGTGGGAAACCAGGTTGAGCGCGGCACTTAGGTCCAGCAGAATCAAGGCCGCAGTCCTACCTTCATCAGCCGCAGCCCTCAATACTTCGGCTGCCAGCAGGAGAGCGGACTCTGTACCATGCATATGCCTAAACCCAGACTGGGTATCATGCAGAACCCGCCTCTCTTCCAAGAACTTTCAGAAATGGCCACTCAGGTGTTTCTCTGAAAGTTTAGCCACATAGGGAAGAAGAGATATTGGCCTTACATTTTCAAGAAGAGCAGGGTCTAATGAAGGTTTTTTTCAACAGAGGGACCACCATTGCATGTTTCCAGTTGCTAGGGACCTGACCAGTTCTAAATGACATGTTCAATAGTGAGTTAAAAACAGGAGCAATCATTTTCTTTCCCAGTAGCAATATCCTCAGGTGCAAGCAACTTATATTCACATACAATCATCATATCTTCATGTACAAGCATTATATTCCAAGGTACAAGTATAATATGCTCATTCACAATCATCATATACTCAGGTGCAAGCATCATATGCTCAAGAACAAGGATCATATGCTCAAGTGCAAGAATCATATGTTCAAGTGCAAGCATCGTATGCCTTAGCGCAAACATCATGTGCTCATGTGAAATCATCATATCTTGAGGAACAAGCATCATATGATCACATCCAAGCAAAATTTCATTACGTTCGAGCATCATATGTTCAGATGCAAGCATCATATGTTCCTGTACACTCATCAGATCTTCAGGAACAAGCATCATATCCTCAGGGTTAAGGATTATATCCTCAGGTACAAGCATCTTATATTCACATACAGCAATATATCTTCATGTACAATCATCATATTCTAAGGTACAAGTATAATATTCTCAGGTAAAAGCGTCATATACTCAGGTGCAGCATCATATACTCAGGTGCAAGAATCATATTCTCAGGTGGAAGCATGATAGTATCAGGTACAGCATCACATGCTCAGGTGCAAGCAACATATCCTTAGATCCAAGCATCTTATGCTTAAGTGTAAGCATCATCTGCTCTAGTGCAAGCATCATATGTTTAGCGGTAAGTATCTTATCTTTAGGTACATGCATCACATGATAATGTCCAAGAACTATATTCTCAGGTACAAGCATCATATGACCAGGTGCAAGCATCATATGCTTGGGAACACCAATCAAATCTTCAGCGTTTAGCATCATATGCTCAGATGCGAGCATCATATGCTCAGGTACAATCATCCTATCTTCAGGTACAAGCATCATATGATCACTTCCAAGCACCATATTATTAGGTACAAACATCATAATCTCAGGTGCAAGCATCACATGCTCAGGTACCAGCATCACATCCTCAGAGTCAAGCATCATATTCTAAGATGCAAGAATCATATGCTCAGGTGGAAGCCTGATAGTATCAGGTACAAGCATCATATGCTCAGGCACAAGAATCATATGCTCAAGTGCAAGCATCATATACAGTAGTGCAAGCATCATATGCTCAGGTATAAGCATCATATGATCGCTTCCAAGAACAATATTCTCAAGTTACGAGCATCATATGCAATACCGCAAAGGGGCAATATTCCTCCTGGCAGTTCTTCCAGCTCTTCTTCTTGGCAGGTTCCTTGGTTCCAGTGAGTTCCCTGAACTCTTTTATCTCCAACAGAAGGCAAGCTCAACTTCAAGCCATTGGAGAAAACTCTAACGGCAGGATGATCAAAGTACAATCCAGTCTATTCCCTGCCCCACACAGAAGCAGCAAGCAGCAGGCCAATACAGCATGTCCTCGGTGAAGTGCACTGTGTGTGCCCAGGTCCTGTAAATGAAATGCTGCTAGTGGGCCCACAGCGGTACAAAAGGGGGTGGTGATGGACGGAGCATCTGAACACAGATGCTCCGGGCTGGACTGTTCCCATGAGGCACAGGGTCAGACTGATTTGCATATAGCCATGTCTGAACTGGGGTAGCAGAGTGGGCTAAAGAAGGGTGATGGATTAAACCCAGATCTTTTGACTGGGTGTGAGTGTTTGATTGATTCAGATGCTCCGCCCATTACCACCCCCTTTTTTACCACTTTTGGTCGCCATAAGTGTGGCAGGGTATGCTCAGACGAGAGTCCCTTCCTCACTTTGCCACTGGATTCAAGCAAGCCGGGCTGAAGACGGCTGGAATGCCAGAAACCGGTCCTCGGAAGCTTGTTTCCAGTCCAGGGAAGACATGGCTTGGCAGTTCAGACTGGACTGTTCCCATGAGGCACAGGGTCAGACTGATTTGCATATAGCCATGTCTGAACTGGGATGGCAGAGTGGGCTAAAGAACGGTGATGGATTAAACCTGGATCCTTTGACTGGGTGTGAGTGTTTGATTGATTCAGATGCTCCGTCCATCACCACCCCCTTTTGTACCACTTTTGGCCGCCATAAGTATGGCAGGGTATGCTCAAACGTGAGTCCCTTGCTCACTTTGCCACTGGATTCAAGTAAGCCGGGCTGAAGACGGCTGGAATGCGAGAAAGCAGTCCTCAGAAGTTTGTTTCCGGTCCAGGGAAGACATGGCTTGGCAGTTCGGGCTGGACTGTTCCCCTGAGGCACAGGGTCAGACTGATTTGCATATAGCCATGTCTGAACTGGGGTGGCAGAGTGGGCTAAAGAACGGTGATGGAATAAACCCAGATCTTTTGACTGGGTGTGAGTGTTTGATTGATTCAGATGCTCTGTCCATCACCACCCCCTTTTGTACCGCTTTTGGCCGCCATAAGTGTGGCAGGGTATGCTCAGACGTGAGTCCCTTGCTCATTTTGCCACTGGATTCAAGCAAGCCTGGCTGAAGACGGCTGGAATGCTAGAAACCGCTCCTCGGAAGCTTGTTTCCGGTCCAGGGAAGACATGGCTTGGCAGTTCGGGCTGGACTGTTCCCATTAGGCACAGGGTCAGACTGATTTCCATATAGCCATGTCTGAACCGGGGTGGCAGAGTGGGCTAAAGAACGGTGATGGATTAAACCCAGATCTTTTGACTGGGTGTGAGTGTTTGATTGATTCAGATGCTCCGTCCATCACCACCCCCTTTTGTACCGCTTTTGGCCACCATAAGTGTGGCAGGGTATGCTCAGACGTGAGTCCCTTGCTCACTTTGCCACTGGATTTAAGCAAGCCGGGCTGAAGACGGCTGGAATGCCAGAAACCGGTCCTCGGAAGCTTGTTTCCGGTCCAGGGAAGACATGGCTTGGCAGTTCGGGCTGGACTGTTCCCATGAGGCACAGGGTCAGACTGATTTCCATATAGCCATGTCTGAACTGGGGTGGCAGAGTGGGCTAAAGAACGGTGATGGATTAAACCCAGATGTTTTGACTGGGTGTGAGTGTTTGATTGACTCAGATGCTCCGTCCATCAACAGCCCCTTTTGTACCGCTTTTGGCCGCCATAAGTGTGGCAGGGTATGCTCAGACGTGAGTCCCTTGCTCACTTTGCTACTGGATTCAAGCAAGCCGGGCTGAAGACGGCTGGAATGCCAGAAACCAGTCCTCGGAAGCTTGTTTCCGGTCCAGGGAAGACATGGCTTGGCAGTTCGGGCTGGACTGTTCCCATGAGGCACAGGGTCAGACTGATTTGCATATAGCCATGTCTGAACTGTGGTGGCAGAGTTGGCTAAAGAACTTTGATGGATTAAACCCAGATCTTTTGACTGGGTGTGAGTGTTTGATTGATTCAGATGCTCCGTCCATCACCACCACCTTTTGTACCGCTTTAGGCCACCATAAGTGTGGCAGGGTATGCTCAGACGTGAGTCCCTTGCTCACTTTGCCACTGGATTCAAGCAAGCCGGGCTGAAGACGGCTGGAATGCCAGAAACCGGTCCTCGGAAGCTTGTTTCCGGTCCAGGGAAGACATGGCTTGGAAGTTCAGGCTGGACTGTTCCCATGAGGCACAGGGTCAGACTGATTTGCATATAGCCATGTCTGAACTGGGGTAGCAGAGTGGGCTAAAGAACGGTGATGGATTAAACCCAGATCTTTTGACTGGGTGTGAGTGTTTGATTGATTCTGTTGCTCCGTCCATCACCACCCCCTTTTGTACCGCTAGTGGGCCTGCAGCACAGATTGTGCCGTCCACACAAACAGCCTTTCAAAGACAGCCACTGGGGGGGTTGAGGTGTTTTTTACCTTTCCTGGATGAGTCAGGGCTGGGCTGAATGGACCCGGGCATTATTTAGAAAAGTGGGGGGAGATTTTCTTGCACCTGAATGGCCTGGTCTGCATTGGACAATGCTGTCTCCACCTTCTCCCAGGAGCTGGGTGAGAGAGGACCAAACTGGTTTGGACAGAGCACAGACCCATGAACTTTAGAACTTGCTTGGATTAAGGACACTGCCAAGAAGAAGAGCTGGAAGAACTGCCAGGTGGAATACTGCCCCTTTGCTGTGTTGTTGCTTTGTTGGGTTGGCCTGCATTTGGTGCTTCTGCCTTGGACAGTGAAAGAACTGGACTGAACTTTCTTCCTTTATATGTGAGTATATCCAAGGGCTTGAAATAAAGCTTGCCTCCTGTACACCAAGTCTCAGGAACAGCAATGATTCACTTACTTCTGGGTACTGCCTCTGGAACTGTAATTTTCGTTGCCACGAGGTGTAAGACAGCTGAAGGCTCCGCAGAAGGCACTGATACCCTTTTGCAAAACAATCCTGGTCTTACTGGTGACGATGACCACAATCACCACCAAGCATGCTGACCTCGACACTCATGACCGCACAGTGGTTTGGTGGTAAAGCTCATAAGTCACATGGCGCACTTCCCCACCCCACACCACCATCTGGGCCGACTGACGATAGCTGACCGTAACCTGCTCTGTCGCCTGTACCGTGATCAGTCAGCACCGCCTTGACTCCACAACACAGCCCTGGTCTGACTGACGTCAGTGGACGACTGCCACAAGCCGCCACCAGCACCGCAACTTGAGGGTACCTCACGCTGCACCACTCTACTTCAAACTACAACCGCTATGGTTGCCACAACTGGCCTGCATAAACATGATCGGCCGCAATGAAAAGGTACGAGTCTGGCAACACCACGGCTGATGCAGTAGGATGGAACAGTTGGATTCTGTTTCTGACTTCAAGGAACTGCATTTTTAAGGTTTTTCCTGCAAAGTGCACATTGGTAAGTACTGTATGGTGGATTTCTATCGTTTTGAATGTATAAAATATAAGATATTTTGTTCTAATGGTGTTCTTTTGTAGTGTTTTCACTGTGTTAGTGTTAGTATTGTGCAAATGATTTACACACTGCATCTGAGATAAGCCTGACTGCTAGTGCCAAGCTACCAAGGGGGTGAGCCAGGGATATTTCTAAGGAGTTTGCAAGGGTGAGTCTGCTACTTTGGCCAAATCTGGATTGGGGTAGGCTTCAGGCACACAGAACCGAGTGAAGGACAGAGAAATGTTCACTTTCTAAAGGTGCTATTTCTGAAACAGTAATGGTAAAACCAAATACACCACTAAAGAGGATTTCTCTCTACCATTCCAACCATACCAAAACATGACATAGCTATTCCTCTCTGTTCAGAAATTACCACTTAAAGGTACATAAAGGAATTCCACATGCTGGTCATGGGTAGGTGTAGGCCTCACTGCAATGGCAGAGGCATGAGGCAGGTTTGCCAATATTACCATGCTTTAGGGGAGAGCACCCACACCTTAGCACAGATTAGCAGCAGTAAAGCGCCCAGAGTCCTAAGTCCAACAATAAGATATAGTCTAAATGTGGAGACAAGAAGGCAAAATCCTAGGTGGAGACCACAATAAGGCTGACAGGCTTAACCCTCAGGTACACCATCATATCCTCAGCTCCAAGCATCATATGCTCAGGTGCCAGCATCATACGATCAAGTGAAAGCATCATATTCTCATGTTCAGCATCACAGGCACAGGAGCAAGCATTGAATGCTCAGTTACAAGCATCATATGCTCAGTTACCAGCATCATATGCCATGGTCTAAGTATCATATCCTAAGTCAAGGCAACCATTTGCTAAGGTGATAAGCCCTGATACAAGCATGATATGTTCAGGTGCAAGCATCATATGCTAATGTAAAAGTGTCATATGCTCAGGTGCACACATCAGATGTTCAGGTATAAGCGCCATATGCACAAAGTACAAGCTGAAGAACTGGAATAACCCACTTACTGGGTCTCGGCGGTGGTGGAACCGCCCAAGTCTTCCATACCCTTCATATGTAGTAAAAGGAGACACAGAAGCCTTTGTCTGCAGGAGGAACCCGCATTTATTCAAATAGCCCGGGCTATGGAACAGAGTTCCAAGCTCGTCAGAAACAAGACAAAGGAGGCTGCTGCTTTACTCCGCAGCTTACAAGCCTTTTATACTTTTTAATTCTGATATTTTGGCTGTTAGTTCATTGTTCAGTCAGGGCAGTGTTTTCAGTTGATAACCAGATCGAAACGATGTTTGTAGGTGGTGACCTCGTCAAGGCTTGGTACACAAATCATTGTTCACTCAGTTTGATCAAAGCTCGGTCTTTCAAGTCATTGTTTAATCACCCTGATGAAGGTCCAGCAGTCAGACCATTGTCCAGATAACCTGATCACGGTGTCAAGGATGTTTACCAGGCTGGGAGCAGGAGATGGAGAATAAATCATTTACACAGAGTGTGAGTGTCTCATGGCTTTCTGTTGAACTGCAAAGAACAGGGGGCGCAAGTACAATCATTCTATCTTCAGGTAGAAGCATCATATGATCACGTTCAAGCACCGTATTATCCAGTAGGAGAATCGTACGCTCAAGTGCAGAGATCATATGCTCAGGTACACTCATTAAATTATCAGGTACCTAGTATTGTATTCTTAGGGGTAAGCATCATAAGCGCTGGTGCAAGTATATATGCTCAGGTTCAAGCACCATATCCTCAGGTACAATCCTCATATCTTCAGGTACAAGTATAATATGCCCGGGTGCAAGGATCATGTTCTCAGGTACAAGCACCAAATCCTCAGGTACAAGCACCATATCCTCATGTACAAGCATCATATTCCCATGTACAACCAAGCAATTATCCTGTACAAGCATCATATACTCAGATGCAAGCATCATATGCTGAAGTACAATCAAATCTTCAGGTTTAAGCATCATATGAACAGGTAATAGCATCATTCTCAGGTATGAGCATCATATGCCCAGGTGATCTTTATACTCTACGTTGAAGCATCATATGCTCAGGTACAATAATCATACACTCGGGTTCATGAATTATATCCTCAGGTGCAAGAATCATATCTTTAGGTAAAATCTTCATATTCCCTCGAATAAGCATAATATGCTCAGATGCATGCATGATATTCTCAGGTGCAAACATCATGTGCTCAGGTGCAAGTGTCATATATTCACGTACATGTATCAAATGATCAGGTAAAAGCATTGTATTCTCAGGTACAAGCATTATATACTCAGGTACAAGCATCATACCAAACATGTTATAGCTATTCCTCTCTGCTCATGAATTACCACTTAAAGGGATATAAAGGAATTCCTCATGTTGGCCTATTGAAGGGGTAGGCCTTACTGCAATGGCAGAGGCGTGAGGCAGGTTTGTCAATTTCACCATGCTTTAGGGGAGAGCACCTGCAACGTAGCACAGATTAGCAGCAATAAAGCGCCCAGAGTCCTGAGTCCAACAATAAGATATAGTCTAAAGGTGGAGACGAGAGGGCACAAAGTTAGGTGGAGACCACACTAATGCTGACAGGCTTAACCCCCAGGTACATCCATCATATCCTCAGCTCCAAGCATCATAGGAAGAGGTGTGGCGCCGCGGCTAGGGCGACTGACTCCGGAATCTGGGGATCACGGTTCAATCCCTGGCACTGGCGTCAGATTAGCCCAGCACCATGTGACTCTGGGCAATAGCTTGCTTAATCTTCCTGATGGCCCCCAGCGCCGAGAGACCCTTACGGGTGATTGTGCGCTTTACAAATGTGGATTATATATATATGCTCAGGTGCAAGCATCATATTCTCATGTTCAAGCATCATATGATCGAGGGAAAGCATCATATTCTCATGTTCAAGCATCTCAAGCTCATGAGCAAGCATCATATGCTCAGTAACAAGCATCATATGCTCAGGTGCAAGCCTCATATGCTCAGTTATCAGCATCATATGCCATGGTCCAAGTATCATATCCTAAGGCAAGCCAACCATTTGCTTAGGGGCTAGCATTATTAGCTCTGATACGAGATTTATCAGGCACATGCATCAAAGCCTTTTGCGATCGCAAACGGTGCGAATTGCAAAAATCGGCTGTTTGCGATCGCAAAATTAGCTTTTGTGATGCATCAAGGGTCAAGGCCCTCGCAATTTGAGAATTTACAATTAATTGCGAGTTCTCAAATTGCGATTGCATTTAAGGAATCGCACATTGCGATTTCTTAAATGCAATGCATGAAAGTAAACAAAATAGCGATTTCACTATTTGGGGAAGCAAATTACCATGAAGTTGAACTTCATGGTAATTTGCAAAAACTTTTGTGCATTTTTCAAAGTTTCATGTTGCGCACACAAATGCCCTCCGGGAATGTGTGTGCGCAACATATGTGCACCGATCAATATCAGGGGGGCAACAGGGTGCCATTTTGACACCCTGGCACCCGTGAAATTGCATTCTCAATTTGCGATTCTCTAATTGAGATTCGCAAATTGAGAATGTCTTCCCTTTCATTCCTAGGGGCCTTTAGGCCCATAGGAATGAATGTGGAGGTATTCCTTAATTGAGACTCACAAATTGCGAGTCGCAATTAAGGAATGTTTAGAAATTGCTATTTTGTAAGCGATTTCTACATGCATATGGTTTTGCGATTCCTCAATTGCGAGTCCTTAAAAATCGCAATTAAGGAATTGCAAAAGCCAACAATGATGCATGTGCCTGTATATGTTCAGGTTCAAGCATCAGATGCTCAAGTACAATCATTCTACCTTCAGGTACAAGCATCATATGATCACGTTCAAGCACAGTATTATCCAGTAAGAGAATCAGACGCTCAAGTGCAGAGATCATATGCTCAGGTACACTCAATAAATTGTCAGGTACAAGTATCTATGCTCATGTTCAAGCACCATATCCTCAGGTACAATCATCATATCTTCAGGTACAAGCGTAATATGCCCAAAATATTATCATGTAAAAGCTTCATATACTCACATGCCCGCATCATAATCTGAGGTACAATCATATCTTCAGGTACAAGCATCATATATTCAGGTAATAGCATCATTCTCAGGCACCAGCATCATATGCTCAGGTGTGATCTTTTTACTCTACGTTGAAGCATCAGGTGCTCTTGTACAATAATCAAATTCTCAGGTACAAGAATTATATTCTTAGGTACAAGAATCATATCTTCAGGTAAAAGCATCACATTCACTTGAACAAGCATAATATGCTCAGATGCAAACATCGTATCCTCAGGTGCAAGTGTCATATCTTCATATGCATGCATCATTTGATCAGGTAAAAGCATTGTATTCTCAGGTTCAAGCATCATATCTTCAGGTACAAGCATCACATATTGGTAGAAGCATATTATCAGGAAGAAGCATCATATCCTCAGGTACAAGCATCATATTCCCAGGTACAACCAAAAAATCCCCTGGTACAAGCATCATATACTCAGGTGCAAGCATCATATGCTGAGGTAGAATCATATCTTCAGGTACAAGCATTATATGATCAGGTAATAACGCCATTCTCAGGTGCAATCTTCATACTCTACGTTGAACCATCATTACTAAGGTATACAAATCATATCTTCAGGTAAAAGCATCATATTCACTTGAACAAGCTGAATATGCTCAGGTGCATGCATCATATGCTCAGGTACAAGTATCATATACTCATGTACAAGGATCTGATGCACAGGTACAAGTGTCATATCTTTATATACATGCATCATATTATCAGGTAAAAGCATCATATTCTCAGGCATCATAGCTTCAGGTACAACCATTATATCGCCATGTACAAGCATCATAGGTTCAGTTACGACCACAATATGCTCAGGGGTAAGCATCATACGCTCAGGTACAAGCATTATATTCTCAGGTGCAAGCATCTTATGTACAGGTGCAAGCATGATGTCCATAGGTACACGCTTCACATGCCCAGGAATAAGCATCCTATGCCCAGGGACATGCATCATATGCTCAGGTTCAAGCTTGATATTCGCAGGTACATGCATCATACCTTTAGGAACACGCATTATATGCTGAGGTACAATTATCATATCTTCAGGTACAAGCATTGTATAATCAGTTCATAGCCTCATATTCTCAGATATAAGCATCAAATGCACAATCAAAAGCAACAAATCTTCAGGTACAAACATCATATATTCAGGTAAAAGCATAATATGCTCATGTTTCAAGAAGCATATGCCCAGGTGCAAGCATCATATGCTAAGAGCAGGCATGGTATCCTCAGGTGCAAGCATTTAATGCTGAGGTTGAGTATTAGCTTCCTCAGAGACAAGTATCATATCCTCTGGTACAAGCATCATATTCTCAGGTAAATGCATCATGTTCCCAGATATAAGCAGAAATTTCTCAAGTACAAGCATTATATAATTAGGTGCAAGCATCCCATGATCAGGTATGCAGGTAATAGCATCATATTCTCAGGTACGAGTGTTGTTAGACCTGCCATCATTTGGAGTGTTTCCCCTGAGTTTTTTCTTTCTGCCCTCCCGGTTTTGACTCTTTTTTTGCTGGTCTGGTGTCTCTGCGTACTTGTCTCACTGCTTATCAGTTGTAAAGTGCAAGTGCTTCTGTTGTAAACTGTGTTATGGATTAATGTTTTCATGATTGGCACATCTGATGTACCTGTCAGTCCAAAGTAAAGTCCACTGAGCGTGCCATGGCCTGTAAATCAAATGCTGTTAGTGGGCTGCAGCACTGGATTGTGCCACCCAGGCAAACAGCCTGTAAATGTAACTCTGGCCTGCCATTGCAGAACCTGGGTGCAGTCTGGGACTGCCATGTCGACTTGGCAAGTGTATATCACTGATGCCAATATTAATGCAAATTCATCAAGTTTTATTCCAATTTCATCCAATGCTTTACATGTTCCATAGTTTGTCCATTCGTCACATGGGAGTCATCTTATATTTTACACTGTTTCCTGAAAGCAGCAGACATGCAGACAAGCCTTAATCTGTAGCCTGGAGTGTATGTAAGTAATCCTCAATAATTCATCCCAATAACCCAATGCATTTGGGGCCCTTTTCCTGGCCCTTCGTCAGGGGTATTCTATAATTAAAAAACATTATAATAAGACCATGTGTTTAAACCCATTCGACATGTTAAACTCTACTGCAAAACATTGCAACTCTTTGCTCAGTAACTTGTCTCATAATTAACATCTTCCTGCTAACTGTAGACAGAACGCTACTCCTAAAGTTGATGTCCAGATCCCCCTCTCTCAGACTGCCTCCTTTCTCAGATGTTAAATATCACCATTTAAAACCTTATATATCAGTACCAGTAGACGTACGGGAAAGAGCTTATGCAAACTGATTCTAATCCTGCTGCGCTGTCTTATGCGAACGCGCTAGCTTCAAGATCAATAGCCTCTCGACTGCTTCACGCTCTCTCTTCATTGTGCTGTCCATCTCACTCTGCATTATAAACACCTGTGCTGATTGCCTCTCCTTCTACTCTCTCACTTCGCTAACTGACTCTCTTCAACCCTTAACACTGTGAGTCCCTTCGCACACTGATTAACTAAGTGCGATAACAGTGTGCTGTAGTTAAGGCCCGTGTTAACCCTCTATGTTCTCAACCGTGCTTCACCCGCAGACTCACCCAATTTACAGAGACGTTCTTATAAATCCTGATAAACTACCTATCCCATAATGCTTTGCTATGACCATGATGAAATACACAGATGTTCCAATTACCAAACCATATTGTTTACGCCACCTAATACTCTATTCATCGGACATCAATCTTAAGTTCCCCGTCCACCCTTGAATGACATACATGACATGTATTATGTGATAATTTATGTTACATGTAAAAGAATATTACGCAGATTTTAACACTCATGCTAAACAAGTTAAGTCTGAACACGAGAATAGATGGAAAAATTCAATCACAATCCATCACAATGCTTTTTAAAGAAATATATAGTTCGGAAGGTTGGCTTATGAGAACGTGTCCTTTAAAAGTCTCTCATGTGGCTCCATCATCATTGTTTATATTTTGCTGTCGCCAGTGGGTGCAACTTGGAATAAAAAAGACTGCCAAGAAGAAGAGCTGTAGAAGCTGTGAGGAACAACTACCGATGTATTCTGGGCTTTGCTGTGTTGGCCTGCAGTTGCTGCTTCTGTCTTGAAAAGACTAGACTAAACGTTCTGCAATCTATATTTGTGAGTTTCTCCAAGGGCTTGAGGTAGAGCTTGCCCCCTGTTCAAGAAGTCTCAGGAACAGCAAAGACTTCAAGCTCTTCTGCCCTCAGCACTGGGGACTGTGTGTTTTGTGCTGGGACAGAAGAAAAGCAACTCGACGACGTCTACGACACCGCTGCTGACTCTGTGTCCTGAAGGCACCACAGAGGGCACCACCGCAATGCTGCAGCCCAACCCTGTTCTCACTGACGATGCCTGCTGATGCCACCATTCAGCCGCTGCTCGCACCGCAACCTGTGGGCACTGTTCTCTGCACCGCCTTGCTTCACAATGCTGCCTTGGTATCCCCGACGTTGCCGATCCGTGCTGAAATCGGCATCGCTGCTTGCACCGTGGTTTGAGGGCACCGCCCTCATCCCGCACCGCAGCCTTGGCCTACCGATGCTGGTGCCATCAACTCCAGTTTGTCAGCCGACAACAGTGCTTTGGCAATGACAATGCCTCTACTTTCACCTGACCTGCCAGCACCACGACAAGCACTGCATCACTTCGCACCATGACCCTGGTATTACCGATGACGACATCTGGTGCTGCCTCCGAGCCACAGCTTGCATCTCGACCTGAGGGCACCGCACACCGCACCACTGCATTTCAGACCACATTACCCGACTGCTTCCGACGCCAGTGCTCATGACTTCATTCATGAGGAGTTTGATCTGCAACGCGTATGACTTCGAGAGCCAGACGACTCTTGCACTGACCTCCGGAACCGATACCAGCAGACGCCGTGCTTTCAGAAGCTCAACGAGAAGTCGCCAATGCCCTTCATTTCTAAAGGTACTGTTTTGCGGGTCTTCCCGACACCGTAGCTGGCCTGCAATGCCACGGTCAGCCAGAACTGTTTGGATTTGTTTGTTCACAAGGCCGTTATAGCCCCAGTGGAAGCTATCGACTAGAAGGAACAGTTATTTTGATAACTGAAGATTTCGAAGTACTGTATTATGGATCTTTATCGTTGGCCTTGTCTTAAGTATATAAAAATATTGGCTATTTTTCTAAACTGGTGTGGTGTCTTTTTGTAGTGCTTACACTGTATTACTATTGGTTATGGGCAAATGCTTTACACACTGCCTCTAAGATAAGCCTGTTTGCTCTGCCAAGCTACCAAGGGGGTGAGCAGGGGTTATTTTAGGAGTGTAACTCCCTTATCATGACTAGGAAGAAGGGTTCATATTTGAACAAAGGTTCCTACCTCTGCCAAATAGAGACCCCTATTTCTAATATTGGTTGCAAGTGGTGAGGATAGGATCTGTGTTTGCACTTGACTTATAGTAATTGGTGTGCACTATTACCATATTGCAGGCCATAATGTGTCACATACTGTTTTTTTGGTCTATTTTTGTGATCCTATCTTGTTGGTACTTTAACTTCCTACTGAATCATGCCTGACACAACAGCATCATCGATTGCATCCATGAAGGTGGCTTTTGAGGACGACAGGTTGGAAGCCTACAATGTCAAGAAGTTGAAAGCTATTTGCAAAAACCTAACAGCAGGTCTCACCAGGAAGGAGGAGCTACAAAAGGCTCTGAGTGCCTGGTAGCATCCAGACATGCCAGTGAGCAGTCTGGAGATCTTAGTGGGGGGGGGGGGGCAGAGAAGCCTGCTTCATAGAAGAAGTGCTGTTGGAGGGGCAAGGGTTTCTTCAAGCCAGGTAGCAGTGGTTTGTCCCCGTGGGAGCTGGAGGACAGAAGGGAAGTTAGGAGGAACAAGATAGATCTTTAGAGGCTCAAGATGGAGGCACAAAGGATGGTATTAGAACATGAATGTGGGCTCAAGGAGCTGGAATTGAGGAGCAAATCCAGGACGGATGGTGGCAGCAAATCTTCAGTGCAGTTAGATAGAACTGTGCACATCCACAAGCATATAGACAAAGAGTAAAAGAAGGGTGATGACATACATAGGTGATTTCAAGGGTATGAGTTGTCAATTCACATGAATGGGGTCCGTGAAAGGAATTGGGGGCAGGGTTATGGCTCTCTTTCCAGAAGAAGCATAGGATATCCTGAAAGCTGTGGGTAAAGTGCAGACCCTACCCTACGCTGGCATGAAGGACGCTCTCCTTACTAGGTATGGACTCACTCCTGAAAAGTACAGGGATCAGTTTCAAGTTCAAGTTCAAGTTCAGGAATTTGTATAGCGCACTAATAACCCAGAGGGTCTCAAGGCGCTTGAGGGAATGATCGGTGCATTACTTATCGAAAAGCCAGGTTTTTAGCTGCTTCCTGAAGGAGAGGTAGTTCTGTAAAAGACGGAGGTGAGTGGGGAGAGAATTCCAAGTCTTGGCCGCTAAGTAGGAGAAGGATCTTCCTCCCATGGTGGATCTATGGATGCGCGGAATTGCGGCGAGGGCTTGATTGGATGATGGTAGTTGGCGGGTGGGTGTGTAGAAGGATAGTCGTGTGTTGAGGCATTCTGGTCCTAGGTCGTAGAGGGCTTTGTGTGCGTGGGTGAGGAGACGGAATGTGATTCTCTTGTTTACGGGAAGCCAGTGGAGGTCTTTCAAGTGACCGGAAATGTGAGCATGACGGGGGATGTCCAATATGAGTCTGGCTGAGGCGTTTTGGATGCGTTGGAGTTTTTTCTATAGTTTGGCTGTGGTTCCGGCGTAAAGGGTATTTCCATAATCCAGTCGACTAGTGACCAGTGCGTGGGTGACTGTCTTTGTTGTTTCGGTGGGGATCCAACGGAATATTTTTTTGAGCATGCGTAGGATGTTGAAGCATGAAGATGAGATGGCGTTGACTTGTCTGGTCGTCGAGAGGGAGGAGTCTAGGATGAAGCCCAGGTTGCGTGCGTGATCTGTAGGTATGGGTGCAGTACCCAGGGCCGGTGGCCACCATGAGTCGTCCCAGGCAGAGGGGGATGATCCTAAGATGAGGACTTCCGTTTTGTCTGAGTTTAGTTTTAAACGGCTGTTCTTCATCCAATCGGCTACTTCTTTCATTCCTTCGTGTAGATTGGTTTTGGCGGTGTTAGGGTCTTTGGTGAGGGAGAGGATCAGCTGGGTGTCGTCTGCGTAGGAGATGATGTTGAGGTTGTAACGTCGCGCGATGGATGCGAGAGGACTCATGTAAACGTTGAAGAGGGTGGGACTGAGCGATGATCCTTGTTTTACGCCGCAGATGACTTCGGTGGCGTCTGATTTGAATGGGGGGAGGCGGACTCTCTGGGTTCTTCCGGCGAGGAACGAGATGATCCAGTCCAGAGCTTTTCCTTGTATTCCGACGTTGCTGAGGCGTTGTATGAGGGTGCTATGACAGACTGTGTCGAAGGCTGCGGAGAGGTCAAGTAAGATGAGGGCAACTGTTTCTCCGTTGTCCAGTAGTGTTCGGATGTCGTCTGTAGCTGCGATGAGGGCGGTTTCGGTGCTGTGTTTGGCTCGGAAGCCGGATTGTGAAGGGTTGAGCGATTTGTTGGATTTGAGGAAGGCGGCAAGCTGACTATTGACGGCTTTCTCAATGACTTTGGCCGGGGAAGGGAGGAGTGAGATGGGACGGTAGTTCTTAAGTTCAGAGGGGTCTGCTGTGGGTTTCTTCAGGAGGGCGCTGAGTTCGGCATGTTTCCAGCTTTCCGGGAAGGTAGCGGAGTTGAAGGAGCAGTTGATGACATCACGGAGATGGGTGCGATGATGGAGTCTGCATTGTTGAAAATGTGGTGGGGACATGGGTCGGTTGGTGAACCTTCGATTATACCTTCCCAGTCACTGTGCAATTCACTGAACGAGTTTTTTATTGAGAAAGTTGCGCAAATAAAAGCTCGCATTCCTCCTCCATCTAACTCTTCACCAGATTGCTCCCCGCCACAGAACACCCAGTGCCTGACTTCTATTCCGTTGCTAACCAGTGAGTCCCTCTCCCCGCTACTTAAGCATGTAAAATCTGGGTCTCCTTCTGACACGTGCCCGGCCCGCATGCTGGCCCAGGTGTTTTTGGCCTGTCCCGTCCCCGCTCTTACCGTTCTAAACAATACCTTCATCCTAGGTCTAGTCCCTACTGCTTTTAAATCGGCCACCATCATCCCCATTTTAAAGAAGCCTGGGGCTGACCCTGCCTCTCTGGTCAACTACCGCCCCATATCCCTGCTTCCCTACTTGGGCAAGGTGGCGGAGACGCACGTGTCTCAAATCCTGAGCACCTTTGTCGAGGATAGCAATTACCTGGCCCCATGCCAAGCTGGTTTCCGACCTCGACACTCTACCGAGAAGGTGGTGATTTCGGTCATGGACCAACTTAGGGAAGGACTCGACGCCAACACCCCCAAGATTCTGGCCCTTTTGGACCTCTCCGCCGCCTTTGACACCGTGGACCATAACATCTTGTTGTCACGGGTCAGGGCGGCGGGGATCTGGGGGCTAGCATTTGCCTGGGTTGAGTCGTTCCTGAAGGATCGTAATCAGACAGTCCATCTCGGCACCTTCTCGGCCTCTCCACGTACTGTCACCTGTGGTGTCCCTCAGGGTTCTGCTCTTTCCCCCTTACTTTTTAATCTTTACATCTTCCCCTTGGTTTTTGCTTTACAGAACATGGAGGTCACTGTATATAAATATGCAGATGATCTCCAACTCATTTTTGACCTTTCCTCTCCCTCAGGGGTTGGCAGTTTCCAGTCCGTCATGCTATTTATCCGAGACTGGATGAACACCAACCAGTTAAAACTCAATCCGGATAAAACGGAACTTGTGGCGACGGGCGGCGCTGCCAATCCCTGGTCTTCTTCTTTCTGGCCCTCCTCACTTGGACCCCCTCCTTCCCCTTCTTGTTCAGTTAAAACCCTTGGGATCATTCTCAAAAACCAATTAACCCTTCACTCACACATTAATTTGGTGGTTTCTTCCTGTTTCTTTACACTTCGACTTATCCGGAAAATTGCCAGATTTTTTTCCACTTCTGCTTTAAAGCTAATCCTGATGGCCATGGTCCTGTCAAAGATTGACTATGGAAACATCATTTACAATGGAGCCCCTGCGTATGCCTTGCAGCGCCTACAGTTAATACAAAACCAGGCGGCCCGCCTGGTTTTTGGCCTGTCTAAGTCCCATCACTCGACTCCCCTACTCAAGAGCTTACATTGGCTCCCGATAAAAGAACGAGCCAGGTTTAAGCTGGGGTGCTTGACTTTTCAAGCAAGAGCGGGTACAGCCCCGGCCTTCATTAATTCGGCTATTTCTCTCTATGTTCCTTCTAGAGACCTCCGCTCCTCTAGCTTAGCCTTACTAACCACGCCCCGGTTCAAAAAGAAGCGGGCAGGAGGGCAGAAGTTTGCTGTGCTTGCTCCCACCTTCTGGAACGGCCTCCCCCTGTCTTTAAGACTTTCTTCCTCCTACATGGAGTTCTGGAGGTCACTAAAAACATTTTTATTCCAGCAGGCTTTTGGCACCTAGCTATCCTATCATCACTAGCTCTTTATTTCATTCTTTTAGGGACCTCACCAGCGCCATGAAACTGACTCAGTGTACGTGCGCTCTATAAGTTCTTTTTAAATTAAAAAATTAAAAATTAAAAAACCTGAGTGGATGGAGTTCATCAGGCGGATGGTGTCTTTAGTAGTGATTGGGTTCCAGGCGCAAAGGTTGTGAGAGTGCTGTTTTGGTTTGAAGGTGGGTGGAGTGGACTGTTCTTCGGACTGATTTTTGAAGCTGTTATGTATGTCGGCGATTTTGTTGTGGAAGAAAGAGGATAAAGAGTCGCAGAGGTCTTGGGAGGGAGTGATGTCGTTGGTGCCGGCGGAGGGGTTGGTAAATTCTTTGACGATGTTGAATAGTTCCTTGCTGTTGTGGGCGTTGTTGTCGAGTCGATCCTTGAATGCTGATTTCTTGGTGGATCGGATCAGTAGGTGGTGTTTGCGGGTGGCGTCCTTGAAGGTGGCCAGGTTGTCAGTGGTTGGGTTTTTTCTCCAGGTTTTCTCGAGAGTACAACATAACTTCTTAGATTTCTTAAGGTCATCGTTGAACCAGGGGGCATTTTTGTTATCACGTTTGATCTGGTGGTTTTTCAAGGGTGCTAATTCGTCAGAGCTCTGGGAGATCCATTGTGTGAGTTTGGTGGCAGCTTGGTTTGGGTGTGATGATATGGCAGGAGGGTTTTGGTTAAGCGATGTGAAGAGTTGGTCGGTGGTGATTTTGTTCCAGTTTCTTCGAGGAATAGGTCGTGGGGGGTTGTGAGTCGTGGTCTTTTTGTAGCTGAAGTGGACGCAGCTGTGGTCTGTCCAATGGAGACCTGTGGTGTGATCGAAGGAGATGTGTTTGCTGGAGGTGAAGATAGGGTCGAGCGTGTGTAGGCTAGGTGGGTGGGGATGTCAACAAGTTGTTTGAGTCCGAGATTGGCCAGGTTGTCCAGAAGGGTGGTGGTGTTGCTGTCGTTTTTCTTTTCCAGGTGGAAGTTGAGGTCTCCCATTAGGATGTAGTTCTCGGATATGAGGGCATGTGGGCTGATGAAGTCAGTGATGTCTTCGTTGAATTGTGTGCGGGTTCCTGGTGGTCTGTAGATGAGGGTGCCTATTAGTGTGGTCCTGGGGTCGGTGTGGATCTGGAAGTGAAGGTGTTCGGCGGCCGCAAGGTTGTCGTCGGAGCTGGTCGTGATTCGGATTGTGTTCTTATGGACGATGGCGATACCTCCTCCTGTTTGGATGGGGCGGTCTTTCCGGATGATCTTGTAATTGTCCGGGACGGCTATGGCGATGTCGGGTGCTGATGAGGCGTTCATCCATGTTTCAGTGAGGAAGGCGACGTCCGGCGATGTAGTGTCGAGTAGATCCCAGAGTTCAGTGGCGTGTCTGTGGACCGAGCGGGTGTTCAGCAGGATGCACTTCAGTGGTTAGAGTCGGAGCTGTGTTTGGAGGAAGTGGATTTGGTGAGTGTCCTGATGCAGGTGAAGTTGCAGGAGTGGCAGGCGAATGGTCCATGGGTTTGTCCTGGGGTAGCTTTACAGCATTGTGGTGTGCGTCCGGGGTTGAGGGCTAAGAGGGTACCGGCGGTGTACGATATGCGGGTGGAGAAGGAGTCGCGAGGACCAGGGGGACTGGCGCTGGGCGCGGTCCAGGCGCGGACGGGCGTAGACGGGCTTACCTTTGGCGCACCTTCGGCGCGCATTGGCGCACCTTCGGCGCGCATGGGCGCGACCGCTGCGCGCAAAAGCATCTGTCATATGAGGATAGTGAAAGGGGAGGGGCGAGGGAGGGTCAGCTGGGAGGCGGGAGCGGGGTGGAGATCAGGGCAGGGAGGCACAAACAACAACAAACAAAATGAGAGCAAGCCAATAACGAAACAGGACTGGGGCATGATCGGCAATAGCGCGAAGCAAATGGCAGTGGCGTCGGCACAATCAGGCAAAATAAATCTGCAGGCAGCACAGTAGCACAAGTTAAAAAGTTGTGCAAGCGCACCTTGGCAATCAAGCGCTACGATCAAATATACCTCAGCAATTTATTAATTAGTAATAGGCAGGCGGGGCAATCTATCGCTATGAATTTAAATTAAATAATTATGCAGGCTGAAGCAGTGCGAGGCGAGATCGCTACGATACCAGGTGAGGCGTGGAGCAGCGTGTGGAGCGACCGCTTCTGCTGGGAGCAGGACGGTCACAGCGCAACCACGACGGAGAGGGGTAGTCAGTATCAGTGGGAGGGAGGGTAAGCTGGGAGGCGGGAGCGGGGTGGAGATCAGGGCAGGGAGGCACAAACAACAACAAATAAAATGGCAGCAAGCCAATAACGAAACAGGACTGGGGCACGATCGGCAATAGCGCGAAGCAAATGGCAGTGGCGTCGGCACAATCAGGCAAAATAAATCTGCAGGCAGCACAGCAGCACAAGTTAAAAAGTTGGACAAGCGCACCTTGGCAATCAAGCGCTACGATCGAATATACCTTAGCAATTTATTAATTAGTAATAGGCAGGCGGGGCAATCTATCGCTATGAATTTAAATTAAATAATTATGCAGGCTGAAGCAGTGCGAGGCGAGATCGCTACGATACCAGGTGAGGCGTGGAGCAGCGTGTGGAGCGACCGCTTCTGCTGGGAGCAGGACGGTAAAAAGACTGATGCCAACACTTGGTTGGAAAATGGGATTTCTAGTTGGCAGTGGTTGGTGCCAATGTTCAAATATGGTTCCTTCTTCCTAAATCAGAGTAAGGGGGCTACACTCTTTGATAACCCCTGCTCAACCCTGTGGTAACGTAGCACAAGCAGGCCTATCTCAGAGGCAGTGTGTGAAGCATTTATGACCATACACAACAACGCAGTGAAGACACTACAAAAGGGCACCACACAAGTATCTATAGAAAAATAAGTATCTTTATGTAGGCTTAACACAAGGCTCAAAAAGCGATCAAGGAGCCACAATGCACGTAAATATAGATTCACTCAAAAAGCAATAAAAGCACTGAAAAGCATGTAAAACGAACTAAGTTTGAGGTCGCGGTTTACGTGACCCGGTGATGAACAATGTACATGAGGTTTAAAGGGGCACGGCAAGCAGCTTTGTGAGGTAGCCGCGATGATTACAGGCGAACTCGCAGCAGCCACAGCTCCCAGCTGCAGCGGTCCACGGCATGCACTCATGACAATTTAGGACGGTGTTCAAAGGTGGCCACCCAGTGGCAACGGTGCTCGGTGGCTGCGGCCCACGCAGGTGATAAAAAAGATCCTCGATGTGGTTACCACTGCAGGCACTCAGTGGCACAGTTCCTTAGCTGCAGCCGCCCAAAAAGGGATAGCGATGGTTTTGCAGCACAGACAGATGCGTGCTCTCAGCGGCAACAGCTCCTCAGCTGCAGCAGCCCACAATAGCGATAGCCATGATTCTCGCAGCACAGGCAAATGCGGGCTCTCAGCAGCAACAGCTCCTCAGCTGCAGCAGCCCACAATAGTGATAGCGATGATTCTCATAGCACTGACAAATGCGGGCTCTCAGCTGCAACTGATCCTCAGCTGCAGTGGCCCACAATAGCGGTAGCGATGATTCTCAGCCCGTGCTCCTCGCAGTAGACCCAGAGGCTCTGGAATTCTCTACAGAAGCCTCACCTGCAAGTATAATCCCCTCAATAGGAATTCAGAAGGTTGATGAGTGAAGTCTAATGTCCCTGAGACTTCAGGAGCAGACAAGCTCAAATCAGGCCCTTGGGTAGTTTCTTCAGCAAGATGTTTGAAAGTTTCAAAGTCCTTTCCCTCTACTTACATGGAAGAGGTTTGTCTTGACATCCTGAAGTAACACACCATGTAGGGGTTTTAGCACAGATATTTATACCTCAAAAGTCTTTGTTCTAAAAAAAAAAAATCACTGAACCCAGCCAGAACCAGTTTGGTGTCATCCTGGACTACTTTGTATACATGGCTGCATACTGCCTTTCAGGTAGAGTGGGTCTGCAATCAGACCCACAGTGGGAGGTGGAGCCATCATTCACCTTGCCAGACACAGCCCTGCTCAGATCAAAGGGTCACCCCTCCCCATACTCCAACTGCAGATGTCTCTATTCAATCCAGATCGGGCTCAGCCTGCCCTGTCCCTCCAAAACCGGACAGCCATTACACATAATAGCAGAACACACTGGAAGGGTTAGGCAAGAAAATACCTACTTTCTAAAAGTGGTATTTTCAAACACAAAATATAAAAATAATCTTCACTAAAAGATGCACTTTAATATTCTGAGGTCAGGCATACTAAATTTGACTTTTCTATCATGTTCCTTAGGTCAATTAGGATTATAGAATGCAATAATCAAACTGCCCATCCTGGCCTCAGGGAACAGATAGCCTTGCAATAGTGAAAAATGAAATGGAGTGTAATTCACTATCAGGACATGCCACACAGACCAAGGCAGGTCCTACCTTTCAAATACAATTAACCCTGCCATAGGGGGGACTTACATGATGCCAAGGGAAGGTTTAGAGACTGGGAAGCGGGTTCCCTTCACTGTCAGCATGGCAGTTCTGGACTGTACACAGACTCTGCAATAGCAGGTCTGGGAATACTTTGCAAGCTCCTTCTGTGGGTGGCACAATCAGCGCTGCACGCCCGCCAGCAGTATTCGGTCTACCAGTCCTGGGCACGCACAGTGCACTATACTAGGGACTAACAAGAAAACCAAATGAGCCAATTATGGGAATATCAATTCATACTGTCAATTTACAATAGGGAGTCTTTGCGCTCTGGCACTGACTGGCAGTGGCACAGCACCCAGAACATCTAACACCAGCAAACACAGAGGAGACAAAAGCAAAAGATGGAAGATGGAAGGGAGACCCACGCCAATGGTGCCAGGTCTAACAGTTGAAATACGTTTATTCGTTCTGCAGGTCACTGGATGGCTGGGTGAAGGGCAGTAATGTAACAGATTTTCAGGAGCTCTACAATTTGACTGGAATTTATGGTGGAACACCGCCCTGGCACCGTAACCCCAGCGCAGATGCTCTGTCCAGCTTCATCCGCCTTAGTGAAGAGAACTCCCAGGAGGTAGGGTAGTTCTCCCTACTTTCAGCTGGAGGGGACATGTGTTAGACTTGGCATCTCTTGGCATGTTATCCCAGAGTTTTTGATTTCTGACCTCCTGGTTTTGTCTATGTTTTTGCTTGCTTAGTGTCTCTGTGCACTTGTGTCACTGATCATCAGTGGTAAAGTGCAAGTGCTCCTGTTGTAAATTGTGTTATGGATTGGTGTGTCCATGATTGGCACATTTGATTTAGCTGTCAGTCTATAGTAAAGTGCACTGAGCGTGCCGGGGCCTGTAAATAAAATGCTGTTAGTTGGCTGCAGCACTGGATTGTGCCACCCAGGCAAAAAGCCTGTAAATATAACTCTGGCCTTCCATTGCAGAGCCTGCGTGCAGTCTGGGACTGTCATGTCGACATGGCAAGTGTACCCACTTGAATATCCCCAACTAAGTTACATGATATTTTTCACCACTGACAGCTCCACAAATACTATATTGAAGATCATTACCTTCCGTGTCCTGGCTGTCCCTTTATCCATTGGAATTCACTAAGTGCTGCTCTCGCTCTGAAGCTGTTCCATCCATACTGGCCTAGCAGCACATTGATCCACCCTAACTTCAACCACCATCAGTATACCTACCAGCATTCTATGTCGTGCTGATTAACTATACAGATCCCTGCAGACCTAGGAATACTGTGGCCTACATAAATACTTTCCTGACGAAGGCGTCTCCGTACGCGAAACGCTCGTCGAAGAAATAGACATTAGCCCAGCCACAACCTTTTTATTGGATCAATTACATGCATATGGTTTTTTTATCTGATGGTTATTTTAATGTACTGTATGATTTACATATTATTGTGATTCATGATCGATTTTTTAATGTATTTTTTATAAAATATCTATGTCAATAATTAGAATACAAATATATTTTCCTGCACATGTTTCTGTTTGTTTGTAATGTTTCTGTTATGCTATTGTTGACTGTAATGTACACTGTCTAGGATGATACCCACATATTGTTTTTCCCTGTCCTAGAAGACTTTCTCAGGGGGTCCTTGTTTTTACATATAAGTGTAAACAATTGCCAGGCCCTAACCTTCCCTTTTCTTACATGTGAGTCTCCCCTAAAATAGGCCCAAGGGACACCTGTGGGCAGGGTGCAGCTGATGTGAAAGGCAGGACATGCCCTGGTGTGTGTGGCATGTCCTGATAGTGAAATACTGCCAATTTACTGTATCACTATTGAAAGGCTATCTCTCTCATATGATAGAATCAGGAGTTTACTTGTTGTGTAGTTCCTATAAATCTATACAGGTTCTGCACGTATAGCCAACATACTCTGTTGGATTGGTGCTCAGACTGATTACAGACACCCCCACCATTTATGTTGGCCTGTATACCAATTAGCTGACAGTGCCACTATACACTCCTCTTACCAAGGAGAGAATAGTTCACTGCAATTATTGGAACATGACAACTCTGATCCCTCAGAATCGTAGAAACAGTACAGTACTTTTCGCCCAGTCACTCATGCTCACTTCGTCTCAGAGGAGTAGACAGAGTAAACAGTGGGGACGTTTTTAAATAAGCATTTATTGAATCAGTGGCGTTCTAATGTAAAATAGGTGTGCTGAAACAACCATAAGACAGAAATAGATATAAATTATTATAAGCACCAATAAAGGAAAAAGATCGTACCATAGTGCTAAAACAATGAGTACAGGCAAGTATAACACTACATGACAGTAATAAATGCATACTGCTACAATGCAACCCTATCTAGATATACCTACGTGTACCTAACATGTATGTCAATATAAAGCCAAGAATTCCCGTAGGATAAAGCCAACCCTATTACCTGAAGTGAGAGAAAAGACCTGGCCTGCATTCAGAGAAGGGGGAGGATATTTCTTTCACACATGAATGGGCCTGGTCTGCCTTGGGAAATGCTGTCTTCAACTCCTGCCTGGCAGCTGCACCAGAGCGGACAAAACTGGTTTGGGATGGGCAAAGACACTCTCTGCCTCGAGAGAACAAAGGATTTTGTACTTTAAAAAGTAAGGCCCAGACCTCAGACCTTTAGATCACTTATGGGCTTCAGGGGGAACCTCTGCCAAGGAGAGGAGCTGGGAGAACATGGAGGAAGAGTATTACCCCTTTGCTGTGTGCTGTCTGGGGATGGCCTGTAGTAGCGGTTTCTGCCAAGGAGAGGAACTGTGTGTGTATTCTGCCTGACAATGTATCTCCCAGGGCTTGAGGTAGAGCTTGCCCCTTGTTCAAGAAGTCTCAGGAACAGCAAAGACCATCCTTCTGGGCACCATCTCCAGAAGAGCTGGTTTCAGTCGCCTCCAAAGAAAACAGCAGCCGACTCTGTCACCAAGTCTGTTGCTGGTTCCATGTCCTGAAGGACACCGCTGCACTTAGCACTACATCCTTGGTCTCACTGATGCTGCTGAGTGACCGGCACCGAGCCGTTGCTTGCACGGCATCCTGTGGGCACTGTCTCGTGTCACTCTGCCTAGACGTCACAGACACAAACGCTGCCCCATCCCGAACACTGACTGGCTCCATTGCCTGCACTGTGACCTGCCAGAACAGCCTCACTCTGCATCATAAGCATTGCCCTCACTAATGCCGTTGGATGACCATCACGAGCCACTGCCTGCACCACACCGTGGTGAGAAAGCAAAAGACACACAATTGATGGACGGAATACAGAACAAATCAAAATATTCACCCCCAGTCAAGAGATCTGGGTTAAATCCATCATTCTTTTGCTCACCATGCCACCCCAGTTTAGACCTGGCCATATGCAAATCAGTCTTGACCCTGTGCCTCATGGGAACAGTCCAGCCCGAACTGCCAAGCCAGGTCCTCCCTGTACCAGAAACAAGCATCCTAGGACCGGTTTCGGTGTTTCACCCCTCTTTAGCCAGGATATCTTAATTTCCAGTGGCACAGTGAGCAGTTTGGGCTAGACTGTTCCCATTGGGTGCAGGGTCAAGACTGATTTGTATATGGCTGGGTCCACACTGGAACGGCATGGTGAGCAAAAAAATTATGTATTTAGGCCCAGATCTCTGTACTGGGGTGAATATATGACATTGTTCTGCATTCTGTCCATCAATAGTTCTTTTTGCATTTGTCACCCCGAGTGGGAAGGGTATGCTCAGACTTGAGTCCCGTGATCTCCATGCCACTGGAATCAAGCTATCCTATCTGAAGAAGGGTGAAACCCTGAAACTTGTCCTAGGATGCTTATTTCTAGTCCAGGGAGGACCTGGCCTGGCAGTTCGGGCTGGACTCTTCTCATTGGACGCAGGGTCAAGACGGATTTGCATATGGCTGGGTCCAAACTGGAATGGCATGGTGAGCAAATAAATGATGTATTTAGGCCCAGATCTCTGTACTGGGGTGAATGTATGACATTGCTCTTCATTCTGGCCACCCATAGTTCTTTTTGCATTTGTCCCCCCAAGTGGAACGGGTATGCTCAGACATGAGTCTCATGCTCTGCATGCCACTGGAATCAAGCTATCCTAGCTGAAGAGGAGTGAAACCCCAAAACCGGTCCTAGGATGTTTGTTTGCAGTCCAGGGAGGTCCTGGCCTGGCAGTTTGGGCTGGAGTGTTCCCATTGGGTGCAGGGTCATAACGGATTTGCATATGGCTGGGTCCAAACTGGAATGGCATGGTGAGCAAAAAAGATGGATTTAGGTCCAGATCTCTGTACTGGGGTGAATGTATGACATTGTTCTGCATTCTGTCCATCAATAGTTCTTTTTGCATTTGTCACCCCGAGTGGGACGGGTATGCTCAGACGTGAGTCCCGTGCTCTCCATGCCACTGGAATCAAGCTATCTTGGCTGAAGAGGGTTGAAACCCGGAAACCGGTCTTAGGATGCTTGTTTCCAGTCCAAGGAGGACCTGGCCTGGCAATTTTGGCTGCACTGTTCCCATTGGGCGTAGTGTTAAGACTGATTTGCATATGGCAGAGACCAAACTGGAATGGCATGGTGAGCAATAAAACAATGGATTTAGGCCCAGACCTCGACATTGTTCTGCATTCTGTCCATCAATAGTAATTTTTGCGTTTGCCACACCGTGGTGAAGCCACCGCACCCTGCACCGTTTCCTCTTTGCTTCACAACTGTGATGTTGCCCCGAACCGGCTCATAGTAGCGCCCTTAAAGAAACTGCGCCTGAATCGCGTAACACCATCGGCCCCTTGGTTCTCAGAATCTTTAAGACTGGAGAGGCAGAAATGCCGCAACCTTGAAAGACGCTGGCGAGTCAGCTTTGACAACAATGATAAAGAAAGATATAAACTAGCATGGTCAGGCTATCGAAAGACATTAAGAACGGAAAAAAGCAGATACTTCTGCGAACAAATAGAGTTGGCCCAGAACTCCAGCAAACAACTATACCAGGTAGTGGCAACACTATCAAACACTCCAACTCCCACAACCATAGATACGAATCAAGAATTCTGTAACAAAATGGCTGATTTTTTTAGGACCAAGATCACAGAAATCTTTGACAAATTCAATAACATTATAGAAGTGGAACCCTCGAGCTCACTGAACAACATATCACCCACTACTCCCTCTTTGGTTGAATTTAACCCTCCATCCCTGCTAGAAATAAAGGATCTCATCAAAGCCACCATGTCGGGTTCTCCTCTGGACCCCTGTCCACCGGCCATTATAAAATCATCCACCGACGTGGTGGCCCCAATATTGGAAAATATTTTCAATACTACCTGTAAATCAGGGAACTACCCTCAAAGGTGGAAATCAGCTATAATAAAGCCACTTTTGAAGAAACCTACTCTTGATACCTCAGAACTAAAAAGCTATCGTCCGATAGCAGCGTTGCCTTTCCCTGCTAAAATACTTGAAAAGGTAATAAATAAACAGCTAGCGAGCTACATTGACCAGAACAACATGCTTGACAACACCCAGTTTGGGTTCAGAGGAGGCCATGGCACGGAGACAGCGCTTATAAAGGCCTCTGAGGAGATCAGACAGATCATGGACCAGGGTGGCACGGCAGTCCTGATTCTGCTGGATCTCTCAGCGGCCTTTGACACAGTCGATCATAACACTCTGATCGACCGTGTCACCGCCATGGGCATACAGGGCAAAGCTGTCGAACTCCTGGCTTATTTTCTGTCGAACAGGGAGCATTCGGTAAAGATGGGAAGTTTCTATTCTCCGACCTTTATGTTGCCCTGCGGAGTCCCCCAGGGATCCTCGCTAAGTCCGACACTCTTTAACATCTATGTGTCGGACTTGGCGAGGGTCATCAAAACCTTTGGGATAGGAGTGACTTCGTATGCAGACGACACTCAACTGGTGCTGGCAGTGAAAAAAAACGGGAGTGAGGTCGCAGCTAACTTCCAGTCAGGCATGAGAGCAATTAGTCAATGGATGGATAGGAACTGCATAAAACTAAACACTGATAAGACTGAGGTAATGGTGTTTGGAGATCTACAGCCATCTTGGTCTCCAACTCGGTGGCCTTCGGAGATGGGCAATCCACCTATCCCAGTTCCGAAGGTCAGAAATCTGGGAGTGTTGTTTGATAACAAGTTAAACTTTACCTGTCACGCCAACGCGGTGGTATCTTCATCCTTTTTTACGCTTCGTAAGGTAAAAAAGTTGTTACCATTCCTTCCTCTGTCAGCTGGAAAAACCCTCATGTCCTCCTTGGTGTTGTCCAAGGTGGACTACTGTAATGGGCTTCTGTTGAATGCCCAGGAGCAGGTTTTCAACAAACTACAAATGGTACAGAACGCAGCCGCACGAATTCTGACAAAAACCCCAAGGTTTGCTTCCATTTCCCCTATTATACACCAACTTCATTGGCTCCCGATCAGAAAGAGAACTAAATTTAAAGCTTTATGCATAACCTACAAAGCATTAAACAGCCTGGGACCTGAGTTTTTCAGAAAATCTCTGTGTAGATATGTCCCTAACAGAGTCTTAAGATCAGCCTCTTCTGCGGCTCTATGTATTCAACGGGTGAGAACGGTCACATGGGGAGACGGACGCTTCCTTGTGGCCGCATCTAAACTCTGGAACTCTTTGCCTACCCACATAAAAAGCAGCCCATCTTTGATGATTTTCAGAAAGAAACTGAAGACATGGCTATTTACTCAATAACTTACAGGGAGTCCCGCCTTTTTTTTTCTTTTTTCTGCTAACTCAGCGCCGAGACACCACACGTGGTATTTGTTGCGCTCTACAAATCTTAAAAATAAATAAATAAATAAATACTAACGGGACCAGCAGCAACAAGAAAGGTGCTATCTATGAGTTTGTCAATGCTTTAGCTGGCCCATACTGACACGGTTGTCTGGAACTGCTAATCTCTGTCATTTTCAGCATTGCTGTAGCCCTGGATGGAGCTACCGACTCAGAAGAACTGTTTTTCAGCAATTCCTGCAAATCGAAGGTTATCTTGCAATGTAACTATTTTTACAGTATTGTATGTTAGATTTTTATCATATTTGGACTTGTTGGTTTGGATAAAGTTTTGCTTATTTTTCTAAACTGGTGTGGTGTCCATTTGTAGTGTTTTCACTGTTTTACTGTATGCATGCACAAATGTTTTACACACTGCTTCTGAGATAAGCCTGACTGTTCATACAAAGCTACCAAAGGGGTTTGCAGGGGATATTTTAGAAGTGTATTCCCCTTACCCCGTCTAGGAAGAAGGGTCCCTACTTGGACAAAGGTGCAAGCCATTGCCGACTAGAGATCCCTATTTTTTACTGTTGGGTTTCCAAAGGAGGTAGTATCAGACAGGGATACAAACCTTATGTCTGCATACTGAAAACATAAGTGGACTGAGTGTGGAGTGATCTATCAGTTCACTACCCCATACCATCCACAGACAAATGGGCTTGTTGAAAAGTTTAACAAAACTGTTGAACGTTATGATTGGAGGACTCCCTGAAAAGCTCAAAAGGAGATGGAATGTCGTACTGCAAAACCTGTGTTCTGCTTACAGAGAGGTGCATCGAAGGGAGTAGTGTTTCCCCTCTTTGAAATTCTGTTTGGACACCCTGCAATGGACCACAATGTGTTGGGAAGAAAGGATGGGAGAGACCTCTCAAAGAACCTAAGCAGGATATTGTGGACTATGTGCTTGGCCTATGCGCCAGGATGGCTGAGTATATGAAAAAACCTTGAGCCCAGCCAAGAGCTCCAGAAGCTCTAGTATTACCAAAAGGCTGCAGTGGTGAAGTTCCATCCACGGAACAAGGTGTAGGTTTTGGAGTCTGTGCCTCTTAGGGCCCTCTAGGACAAGGGGACTGGGTCCTACCATTTTCTTGAAAGAAATGGGGAGATCACCTATTTGGTGGGCCTACGCACCCTCAGGAACCCCTACAGGGTCATCCATGTGAATCTCATAAAACCCTTTTATGACAGGGCAAGAATAATAGAGTAAACCTCTTCCTGACCTCTTCTCTAACAACCCTAAAGATGGGTTTGTGCACATGCAGGAACCTTGAGAGGGTCATACATGTAAATCACATGAAACCCTTTAACCCCTTGCATGCGTCAGATGGCACCTGGATGTCTGACGCTGCAGTGTGTGTGTGAGTCGGACGGCCGAGAGCCGTCCGAACTGCGCACACGTGGAATTTTGCACCACCGCGGCAAAATTCCGGCTGCATCCAATGGGCTAATGACAGTGCTGAACTGACCATGCTTATGGTCAGAGATGAGAAGAAGGAATCAGAGAATGACCTGCTCCCTGAGCTCCTCTCTTACAACCCTAATTATGGGTTAGTTGAGAGGTCTTGTCAGACACCCTCCTTGCCCAGCAGCAGACTGATTGTGGGGAAGTCCTAAATCAGTTTGCTGAGTTCTTCTCCCTGACCCCTGTTCAGACTAACTGGTGTACACATGACGTGTGTACACTGGTGACAGCTACCTGTCAAAAATATAATTTACAGGCAGTCTGACCATTTTGTGGATAGCAATATGGCTGTACTAAGCAAGATATTGAATTGGGGTTGATCAAACCTTCAGAGAGCCCCTGGGCCAGCCCAGCTGTTTTAGTCTCCAAGCCTCATTCACACAGTACTGTCAGATAGGTCTGAACCCTGAAGCAAAAGATAAATCAGCATTCTCAAACCCAGATTGGCCCTTCCAGTTCACTGTGATGCCCTTTTGATTAAAAAATGCCCCTGCCACCTTCCTGAAGTTGGTGAATAAAGTCCTTTCTGGGTTGGAATCTTTTGGTGGGTCTTATCTGGATGACATTGTTGTCTTTAGCTCTACCTGGCAGAATCATTTGATCTAGATTGTTAAGGTCCTGGAGGCTCTGCAGAGTGCAGGCCTCACTATAAGGCAGGCAGGTGCCAGGGCCGGAAACAGCATTTACAATGCTGCCATTACATTGCATTACTTTTACAATGTGGTTGTTACAACAACTGTATTGTTAGAACACAATACCTTTACATTGCAAATCATTAGACCGACTTGCTTTTGGGGCGCTATAACCTAAGGAATAGTATAATTTACTATTCCAATACCTTCCCTACTGTTGCACAAGCTGGAGTTGTAATAGTAGATTATACTATTCCTAAGTCCAGCGATCTAATGACTTGCGATATAAAGGTATCACGTTCTAAAAACGCAGTTTTTGTAACAACTGCGTTGTAATAGAGCGCGATGTAAAAGCATGCGTTATAACATGCTATATTTGCCAGGGCAGGGTAAGGTTGTATACTTGGGCCATCTACTACAACCCAAAATTCAAACCATTCTGGATTGGGAAGCTCCAACCACCCAGACTCAAGTCAGGGCATTCTTTGAGTTGACTGCGTAATATAGGAGGTTTGTGCATGTATATGGGTCCACTTCGATGTCCCTCACAGAACTGACCTCTAAAATGATGCCCAAAAAGTTTAATTGAACACTGAGCTGTCAAAAGGCTATTGACACCCTGGAGGAAGCAATGTGTTTCATTCTGAAAGTTCCATAGTACACCAAGCAGTTCATAGTGCAGACAGACACCTCTGAACATGGGATATGAGCCATTCTATGCCAGACTAATGATGATGGTCATGATTAACCTATTGCTTTCATAATCTGGAGGCTTCTCCTCAGGGAGAAGCGTTGGAGTGCCATTGAGAGGGAAGCCTTTACTGTGGTTTGGTCATTGAAGAAGTTGAGACCATACCTGATTGTTTTTCACTTCCTTGTACAAACTGATCACAGACCTCTCAGATTGCTAATGCAGATGGAAGGAGAAACCCCAAACTGTTGAGGTGGTCCATCTCCCTACAGGGAATGGACTTTGTAGTGGATCCCAGAGCTGGGACTGACCACAACAATGCAGAGGGCCTTACCAGATTTTTCCACTTAGAAAATGAAGGCTCTCTAGGGAAAGGTTAGTCTCATCCTCTTTTGTTTTGGGGGTCATGTAGAAAATGGCATCATTTGACGTGATTAGCCCCCACCTTTTCACCGATGCTTGATGTTATTTCAAACTGTAAGTGCACTGTATCCCTGCTAAACAAGTTCCCAGTGCAAGATCTCTTTCCTAAAATGGTACCACAATTGACACCTCTTGTAAGTCCCCTGGTAAATGGTAGTCCTGGTACTAAGGTCATGTGTACTGAAGTGAGTCCTCTAGGTCTTCTGCACAAATTGGGCCATTCTGGGTACCCCTCATCAAGACCATGAAAACTGCCATTGAAAGCTGTGCATCCTAGTGCATGGAAAACTAAAGAGTGGACATGGCATATCGATACTGCATGAGGTATAGCTGTCATCCCTAATGCAGGTCTTTCAGTCCTTGGCATTGTACGCTATATTCCATGTGTGGACTCTGCAATATTTAAGCCATTCCTAAATATTGTAAGAGCACAAGAAAGCCATAGAGAGTACATGGACTGGACACCTGTCATTACGAGTTCCCCAGCACCGTGACGGCTTCACTGTGCCCAGAATATTTGGTACCAAACATCTCATCCTAATAAATCCTCCCTGAAGCCAGTGATGGATTTATTGATAAATGAACACAGGAGACACTTTAAAGGGTCCCCTTCAAAATCTACCAAGCACTGGCGTGGTCTCTGACTAGTCGTACCCATCCAGCCTGTCAGCACCAGAGTTGTTTCTGACCTCATGGGGTGAGAGCCTGCACTCTCAGAGGTCCGGAACAATGCCTACTCTGAGCAGAGGTACTTCACACCTCCTATTGGCTGGAATAACCCTTCAGAGCAGGAAGCTTTAAATTTGTTGCCGCCTTTGAAGTTCAGCCTAGACTTCCCAAGGCAGTTGGGGATGACATTCCTGGACCTTGCAACTTATATTCAATGGAAACACAGAAGATGCTGAAGAAGAAGAGCTGCCGACCTAAGAACTGAAGCCCTGCTTCAAAACCTTGATGCCAAACCCGGCCTGCTGCCTTAGGTACTGGAAAATTGTGGTGTGCTGTTTCATCCTGCAACAGTGAGGCTTCCAAGAACCCCGGAGCAGCTTATGTCTTTGATAAATTGCCAAAAACCTCTCTTGGAGTAATGGTATTACTCGACTGCAGACCGTAGGCATTGATCCCACTGCGTCTGGTTTGTTGCTGTGCTGCTCCCTGACAATTTCAACACTGCACCCACATCAAAACTGGTACAACAGCTCCGCAGGGTCTGTCTGCCCACTTATATTGAAGACACCAGGACCTACTGGAGCCACACCAAACCAATACATGGGGTACCAGACCTCCTACAGCAACAAGCAAGACGACAATTCTGTGCTGGACTCAAATAATTCCGGAAGCAAGAACTCATCAAGGGACATCTAGACCCATGAGACCTATGTTGTGAGAGGTGCATTTGTCCTGAAATTACCTCTCCAATTTGCATGCTCCTGTCCATGAGGACACCTCGACGCATGAAGCACAGTTGCCATATCTGTTTAGCATTCGGCCACTCTAGCCCGGTAACGATGGACCAGCTGTGCTCCAATGGTCCTGCAACACTGGTGACCTCCTCCCTCCAGTGGGACCCACGAGATTTACCTCTAGGTCCCCCTGTGAAGTGTCTTTCCAAGTGGTCCCCTTAGTCGTAGCGCAACAGCTACCACCACCTTCTCCCCCCCAGTTGAATCTGGGACACGCCCGAACTTCTACTAATGGAACTTTGGACCTGGTCATGCTATTGACATGAAATGATAAGGTGAACCTTGTGCCATATTTGTTTGATTTTATATGCACTTTACAGCTTTTCGAAACTCTTCTAAATGATGTGTAATCCCACACAAAAGTGAAATAATTCCTAAACTCTTAAAAAACATAAGTCCTAAAGTACTTACTGTAGATTGAAGATCTTGCTCTTACAAAATACATATTATTTTTACAAATTAGTCTCAGACATATTCTTGCATAAGTGCCTCATGTATTGCCTCTGTGAGTACAACAAATGCTTAGCACCACCCTCTGATAAGCCTAACTACTTGCCTACACTATCACAAAATGAGAATTATTTATTATCTACTTTAACCTCTGTGTATGCGTAAGGGATACACTGGACTCTTTGCACATTGTACTTCATTTTAGTACACTATCTAGAGAGACAGCTTCCTACAGTAGATAAAACTGGTTGTTAAATTTAAAGAAGTTAAACTTCAATCTAATTTTCACAAGTTTCAAAAGATGTTCAGCCATGACCTCACATCCCTGCTGTTTTTTAATCAGGAGTACTTCCATTGCTTCCAGGCCCCCCTCTAGGGGGAGGTTAGTATAGAGACTGCCAATATCCAATGTGACAAAGGTCTAAGCGGAGTGGACAAAGGGAAAACCGTGGCACTTATTTACTAAACTTAAGTGCCGCGTTTCACACGGTTTCCCATCCCAGCCTTTTGAAAGCTCTTAAGTCATCTGGCATCAATGGCTCAGCCCTCAATTGGCTTGCGAGCTTTCTCTCAGATCGCACTTTTCAAGTTTTTTCTTCGTCATCGGCTTCTCAAATTCATAAATCTGCTCAAGGCGTCCCTCAAGGCTCTATTTTGAGCCCCCTACTTTTTAACTTATATGTCAGACCACTGGCCACCATTGAGGAGCAAGCTGGGCTCTCCATTTATTCGTATGCTGATGACACTCAGATCATCTACTCTCTTTCTATGGGTCATCACTCCTCTTCATCATCCCTCTGTGTAAGACTCAGCAACATCGCCACATGGATGCATGAAAACAAATTAAAATTGAACGGGGGAAAAACAGAGCTTCTTCTGTTTGGCCACAATACTTCCTTATGGGGTCCCCACCACTGGCCGGCGCAAATGGGCCCACCTCCCGTCCCTTCTAGAACAGCATGAAATCTCGGCATCATCTTTGACGATCAACTGTCCATGAAGCAGTATGTGATCAAAACCTCTTCTAAATGCATCACTATCATCAAGTGGCTTAGAAAGATTATCTGGATGCTCCCTCAGGCGACTCCGTCATCCAGGCCTTAATTACTTCCAGACTGGACTACGGCAACGTTCTCTTCCTGGGGGCATGCAAGGAAGTGACAAGTAAACTACAGACAGTCCAGAATATGACTGCTCTGCAAACTTCCTAACAAATTTCCCACTTCTACTTCTCTACGAGCCTGCATTGGCTCCGTATAGAAAGCCGCTCCAAATTTAAGGCCCTCTGTTTTATGCATAGAATCAATGCTGGCAGGGCTCCACTCTATCTGAGATCACTAGTTCACCAGTACTGCCCGCCCCGCACCCTTCGTTCATCCAATCAGCATAGATTCCAGGTCCCTCGAATAAAAAGAGTCAGAATGGGTGGCCGCTCCTTCTCCTGCTTAGCCCCTTCCTTATGGAACTCCCTTCCTCTTGCCCTGCGAACTGAACCCTGCTATCTTAAGTTTCGCAGGGAGGTTAAAAGTTGGCTATTTAACCAATAATCTGCCCTCTTCTTGAGTCTCTTGACTGGTACACTCACCCATTAGGTCCCTAGCGCTGGGAAACCTCCGGGTAGCTGTGCGCTCTATACATTTAAATATAATAATAATAATAATAATAAGCGTGGGGATAAAATCCGTTTCGCAGGCGAATTTGCGGATTATTGACGCACATTTACCCAATAATCCGCAAATTCACAAGCTACGAATTATTTTGCTAGGTCGCGCTTGAAAAATACAATATCGCGCACGCGGCGTTGACTCTGAGCCTGCCGAGTTGTTTTTCTCCCGGTTTTGCGTGTGCTGCTCCATTTTCGATCTTGCGTGATCGCGCGAGAGTTTTTCGAATGCAATTACGTTATCGCAGCTTGCCATCTTGCACGGCGAGAGTTTGACAACGCGAGTACGTCATAAAGGCCCGCGATGGCGCACAGCTGACTTCCGGCGGGAGGTTTGAACAGCTCGCGTTCCCGAAATTGCAAAAATAGCAATTCTGCACAGGAAATCAACCGCAGGAAGCATACACCTTCTGAAAATGATGATTTTAAGCAGAATAACTCCTCAGATTGACATTTGGCTGCACTTTTTGGTGCAGGAGTCAATTTTTTGGGGTGGGGTGGGAGGAAGAAAGTGCCCCCAGAGTCTCAAACTTCCTGTTCCTGTCCAGCAGGCTCCTCCCAGTGCTTTGTCCATGCCCTGTTCACTTTTCATTTGGCTGTGGAGCTGAAGGATTACTTTTTGTGGCTGCTGGTGGATATTTGTATTTGAGGACTTTTTGGACTTTGGAGTTTGGATCACTTTCGGACTTGAGATTTTACAAGTAAGTTGGTGTTGTTTGTTTGGGGCATTGCAGTTGAGGCAACTCCAGTTGTAAAACTTTATTCACAACTTTAACAAAATATATATTGTGGTGGGTAGCTAGCCACAGTATCCAGTAGGCCCAGGGTTAGTCATGGGTGCATGATACAACTGTTTCTGTGATTTTTTTTTAACTTAATTCTCATTTATGTCATGGAATTTTAGCTCACTGTTATATGTTTTTTAAAAAAAAAAAATTGGGGTGCCTGTAAAGCCTCACTAGCCAGTAGGCCCAGGGGTAGTGAGTCTTTCTGTGGGGTGTCTTGAATGTAAACATCATTGAGGACATGGATGGCATTGGATTGTGGTGATTTGTATGAGTTTTTCAATTTTTTGGGGCGTTGTTGGGGCCTGGCCATGTGGGTGGGGGCTATTTTGAGGGCTGGTCCTGGCAGGGCCTGGCCATGTGGTGGGGGTCAAGGGGCCATTTTGAAGGCAGGCATTGTGCTCAGGCCTGCACCCATTATGCCTTGCTTTTATCCATTATGCCCAGGGGTACTCAGTGGTGCATGGACCAAGTCTTTCAGTGGGGTGTCTTGAATGTAAACATCATTGAGGGCATGGATGGCATTGGATTGTGGTGATTTATATGTGTTTTTCGATTTTTTGGGGGTGTTGTTGGGGCCTGGCCATGTGGGTGGGGGCTATTTTGAGGGCTGTACAGGCAGGGCCTGGCCATGTGGTGGGGATCAAGAGGCCATTTTGAAGGCAGGCATTGTGCTCAGGCCTGCACCCATTTTGCCTTGCTTTCATCCATTATGCCCAGGGGTACTCAGTGGTGCATGGACCAAGTCTTTCTGTGGGATGTCTTGAATGTAAACATCATTGAGGGCATGGATGGCATTAGATTGTGGTGATTTTTATGTGTTTTTCGATTTTTTGGGGTGTTGTTGGGGCCTGGCCATGTGGGTGGGGGCCATTTTGAGGGCTGGTACAGGCAGGGCCTGGCCATGTGGCTGGGGGTCAGGAGCTCATTTAAAGCCAGGCCGTGTGCTCAGGCCTGCACCCATTTTGCCTTACTTTCATCCATTATGCCCAGGGGTACTCACTGGTGCATGGACCAAGTCTTTCTGTGGGGTGTCTTGAATTTTAACATCATTGAGGGCATGGATGGCATGGGATTATGGTGTTTTTTATGTTTTTTTGACTTTTTGGGGTGTTTAACTGATGTTCCTTTGGCTTCCATTGCTTTTAGGTGCACAAGAGAACCACCAGTTTCAGGAAGAAGTCCAGCAGCGGTGTGTGCAGCACAACATCACGTGACGTCACGTGTGGCCACAGACAAGACAACTCTGCAACTCGTGCAACTGCGGCCTGCTGTTCTGACATCTCAAGAAGATGGCTTCAAAGAAAGTTGCCCACAGCGCCTCAGCGAAAAAAGTTGCTAGTGCCACTGCCAGTAAGAAGGAGCAGAAGAAGCAAGTGGCACCACCTACCAAGGAGACTGGTGTGCCCACCCACACCTTATTTGGGAAAAAAAACTACGCCTGCAGCAGCAGCGGTGTCCGCTGGGGAATAAGCTGGAAGGAGCACGTCTGCTTCATTGGGCTCAGTGCCACCACTCAAACTTAGGTCCAAGACTATGAGTGCTGCTGCGGCAGCCACTTTGGTTGATCAATCACCATTGACCAGTGTTGTTGGCTCATCACAAGAAAGTACCATCCAGTCAACGCCGGGTGTAACTCAGCTGACGAGTGTTCAACAACCACAGCCGCAATGACAACCACACGTGCAACTAGTACAAGCGCAAGTACATGGGCAAGGAGAGGCGCAAGTAGAGGCGGAAGTAGAGCCGCAAGGAGAGGCGCAAGTAGTGCCGCAAGGAGAGGCGCAAGTAGAGCCGCAAGAATTGGCGCAAGTAGAGGCGCAAGGAGAGGCGCAAGTAGTCAAGTCAAGTCAAGTCAAAAATTTGTATAGCGCACTACTCACCCAGAGGGTCTCAAGGCGCTTGAGGAAGGGGGGGGTGTTTGTTACTTATCAAATAGCCAAGTTTTGAGTTGTTTTCTGAAGGAGAGGTGGTTCTGTGTAAGGCGGAGGTGGGTGGGGAGAGAGTTCCAGGTTTTGGCCGCTAAGTAGGAGAAGGATCTTCCTCCCATGGTGGCTCTTCGGATGCGTGGAATCGTGGCGAGGGCTTGATTGGACGATCGTAGTTGGCGGGTGGGGGTGTAAAAGTTGAGGCGCGAGTTGAGGTATTTGTGTCCCAGGTCGTGGAGGGCTTTGTGTGCATGGGTGAGGAGACGGAACGTTATTCTCTTGTTGACTGGGAGCCAGTGAAGGTCTCTCAGGTGACCCGATATGTGATTGTGGCGGGGTATGTCTAGGATGAGTCGGGCGGAGGCGTTCTGAATGCGTTGGAGTTTATTCTGTAATTTGGCTGTGGTTCCGGCATAGAGGGTGTTTCCGTAGTCCAGTCGGCTTGTGACAAGTGCTTGGGTGACCGTCTTTCTTGTTTCGGTGGGGATCCAGCGGAAGATCTTTCTGAGCATACGTAAGATGTTAATGCATGATGATGAGATGGCGTTGACTTGTCTGGTCATCGAGAGGGAGGAGTCTAGAATGAATCCCAAGTTGCGAGCATGGTCCATTGGTTTGGGTGCGCTGCCCAGGGCCGGTGGCCACCATGAGTCGTCCCATGCGGAGGGGGATGATCCTAGGATGAGGACTTCCGTCTTGTCAGAATTCAGTTTTAAGCGGCTGTTCTTCATCCACTCGGCAACGTCTTTCATCCCTTTGTGTAGGTTAGTTTTAGCGGTGTTTGGGTCTTTGGTGAGGGAGAGGATCAGCTGGGTGTCGTTGGCATAGGAGATGATGTTGAGGTTGTGCTGGCGTGCGATGGATGCGAGGGGGCTCATGTAGATGTTGAAGAGGGTGGGGCTGAGCGATGATCCTTGTGGTACGCCGCAGATGACTTCAGTGGCTTCTGACCTGAAAGGGGGGAGGCAGACTCTCTGGGTTCTTCCAGTGAGAAACGAGATGATCCAGTCCAGTGCTTTTCCTTGTATCCCGACGTTTCTGAGGCGTTGTACAAGGGTGCTATGACAGACCGTGTCAAACGCTGCGGGTAGGTCCAGGAGGATGAGGGCAGCTGTTTCCCCGTTGTCAAGAAGTGTTCGGATGTCGTCTGTGGCTGCGATGAGGGCGGTCTCGGTGCTGTGTTTGGCTTGGAAGCCGGACTGTGAGGGGTCGAGGGAGCCGTTAGATTCAAGGAAGGCTGCGAGCTGATTGTTGACGGTCTTCTCTATGACCTTGGCAGGGAAAGGGAGGAGCGAGATGGGGCGGTAGTTCTTAAGTTCTGTCGGGTCTGCTGTGGGTTTCTTCAGTAGAGCACTGAGTTTGGCATGTTTCCAGCTTTCTGGGAAGATAGCGGTGTTGATGGAGCAGTTGATGATATCCCGGAGATGGGGTGCGATGATGGAGTCGGCCTTGTTGAAAATGTGGTGGGTCGGTTGGTGATCCGGAGTGAATGGAGTTCATCAAGCGGATGGTGTCTTCAGTGCTGATTGGGTCCCAGGCATCAAGGGTGGTGGTGAGGAGCTTCAGTTCGGTGGTGGTGAGGGGGGGGGACTGGTCGCCAAAGCTGTTATGTATGTCAGAGATTTTGCTGTGAAAGAATGAGGCTAGAGAGTTGCAGAGGTCTTGAGAGGGAGTGATGTCGTTAGGATTGGTTAGCTCTATGACGATGCTGAAGAGTTCCTTGCTGTTGTGGGCGTTGTTGTCGAGTCGATCCTTGAATGCTAATTTCTTGGTGGATCGGATCAGCTGGTGGTTTTTGCGGGTGGCGTCCTTGAGGGCGGTCATGTTGTCTGTGGTTGGGTTTTTTCGCCAGGCTTTCTCGAAGGTGCGGCAGTTCTTTTTGGAGTTCTTGAGGTCGTCATTGAACCAGGAGTCTTTTTTGCTACCTGGTTTGTTGTGATGGTTTTTCAAGGGTGCTAATTTGTCGGCGCAGTGGGTGATCCATTGTGCGAGATTGATGGCTGCTTGGTTTGGGTCCGATGGTTTGGCAGGAAGGTTTTGGTTTAGCGATGTGGTGAGCTGGTCGGTGGTAATTTTGTTCCAGTTTCTGCGTGGGACTTGTTGTGGGTGGTGGTGGGTTGTGGTCTTTATGAAGTTGAAGTAGATGCAGCTGTGGTCCGTCCAGTGGAGTCCTGTGGCGTGAATGAAGGAGATGTGTTTGCTGGAGGAGAAGATTGGGTCGAGCGTGTGTCCAGCGTGGTGGGTGGTGGTGTTTACCAGTTGTATGAGTCCAAGATTGGCAAGGTTGTCCAGCAGGGTGGTGGTGTTGCTGTCATTATTCTTTTCCATGTGGAAGTTGAGGTCCCCTAGGAGAATGTAGTCCTCGGAGGGGAGGGTGTGTGGGCTTATAAAGTCAGTGATCTCTTTGCTGAATTGTGTGTGGGGTCCTGGTGGTCTGTAGATGAGGGTGCCTCTTAGTGTGGTCTTGGGGTCTGTGTGTATCTGGAAGTGGAGGTGTTTGGCGGCGGTGAAGGTGTCGTCGGAGCTGGTTGTGATGCGGATGGTGTTCTTGTGGACGATGGCGATGCCTCCTCCTGTTCAGTTGATGCGGTCCTTTCGGATGATCTTGTAGCCGTCCGGGATGGCTATGGCGATATCGGACGCTGATGCGGTATTCATCCAGGTTTCTGTAAGAAAAGCGACGTCCGGCGTTGTGGTGTCCAGTAGGTTCCATAGTTCAATGGCGTGTCTGTGGACCGAGCGGGTGTTGAGCAGGATGCATTTCAGGTGGTTATTGTCGGAGCTCTGTTTGGCGTTGGTGGGCGTAGTGTCGGTCTTGATGCAGCAGAACTTGCAGGATTGACAGGTGAAGGGTCCATGGGTGCATCCTGGGGCAGCTTGTTGCAGTTGGGGAGTCGGTTGGTGTTGAGTGCAGAGAGGGTTGCGGCGTCGTAAGTTAGGCGGGTTGAGTTGGTTTGGCGGGGGCCAGGGGGTCTGGCGCTGGGCGCGGTCCAGGCATGGACGGGCATAGACGGGCTTACCTTTAGCGCACCTTCGGCGCGCATGGGGCGCGACCGCTGCGCGTGAACGCTGCGCTGGCGTGCATCTGTCATAGATGGATCGTGGAGGGGCGGAGCGAGGGAGGAGCTGCTGGGAGGCGGGAGCAGGGTTGCGAGGTCTGGGGATGCCGGAGGGCTACGGAGGAAGGGCCGTGAGGGACCAAGAGAGGCACAACAAATGGCACGAAAGCAATGCAGGACGGGACCGGGGGGCACAATCTGGCACAGACACCCAAAGCGGCGATACCAGGCAAAGCGGAGCAATATTATATAATGAAATGGGCAAATCAAAACAACTTATTTGCAATAGCATGCACAGCAATGAGCACAACAATACCAGGCGGCCGAGGAGGGAGCAGTGTGGACACCAGGCAGCCCCGAACACCAGGCGGCTCAAGAACGAGGTGGAGCGATCGTTTCTGACCGGTTCTGACCAGGACTGCGCAAGGAGAGGCGCATGGACAGGTGCATGGAGAGGTGCAACTAGAGGTTCATGGAGCGGCACAACTGCCTACAATGCTTGTTCCTCCAGAAGTAGAGGCACATCAGGTAATTGATATTCAAGAGGAGGTATCATCCAAGGAAACCACTAATCCTGATGATGATTATCCATTGTCTTCCCCAGCAAGAAAAAGTTCAAGGAGGGATACTACTACTACTACAAGTTCTTCTTCAAGCCCCCTTCCTTCTGATGATCTTGATCATGATTGGGACCCAGCAATGCTGTCTGAGAGTGAGGCACACCATGAGCCATCAATGGTAGCTAAGCCTAAAAGGAAGGCTCCCGCAAAGCTTCCACTTATGGGTGATGACGACAAACAAGAAGTGGTATCTTCTGCTGCTGATGAACAGTCTGACTATGACCCAGTCATCACTCCAGCCCCAGCAGGCATGCAGCAGACAGACATTTTCACCCTAGCCCGAATGGCTGCTGAGCGGGATATGGGCGGCGTGGCACTGGTACCACCATCGTTAACTACAACATGAACACGACCTACACCTCCCATCTTTTTTAGACAGAAGGGCCGGCATGGACCTCCATCCAGCTCAACCTCAAGTAGTGGTGCTGTAACTGTAAGTGAACAACAGAAACAAATGCAGCCACGCCCATCCTCCTGTTCATCTGGCATTGAAAGTCAAAGTAGCACCTCCACCTTCAGCAGACATCACCAGTCCCCTGTTTGGGACTTCTTTACTGTTATCCAAAATGCGGAAAACATGGTCGTTTGTTCGATTTGTAAAACATTAGTTAGTTGGGGTAAGCTTGGTACCAACTATGGTACCGGAGGCCAGAGAGGTCATCTCAAGCAACACCACACTATAATTTGGGAAGCACACATGAGGAAGATCGAGGAAGGCAAAAGAAAAACAAATCCAAATGTATCCCTTGATATTGCATCTGATGATGAAAAGAGGCTGATTAAGCAGGGGGGAAGTGAAGAAGCGACAGACATTTTTTCTGGTACACCCAGTTCTGCTGGCAGCAGCACTGCAGTGGTATCGGCCACACCCTCTACCCCTGCAACATCTATGAGGCACACTAAGAGTCTAGTAGAGACACAAATGCAAAAAACTACATCAATGGGTATAACTGGTTTGAAGACGTCATCATCATCATCATCACGTAAAATGATCCAGCCCACCATTCGCCAAATGTTGTGGTCGGAGGCACCATTTGAGCGCCACCACCCAACGGTACGTCTGTATAACGCAAAGCTGGCTAAAATGCTAGCGCTGGACCTTCTCCCTTTTTCTTTCTTGAAAGGGGTGGGGTTTCTAGAATTAGTGGCAACAGTCTGCCCTAAATGGACGGTTTCTAGCCGGTCCTATTTTGCCAGAGTTGCGGTTCCAGCACTACATCAAGAAGTGCTGGAGGTGATTGGAGCAGTTTTGCAGAAGAGTGCTGTTCACACTATCCACATGACAACAGACATGTGGACCAGTTGCTAAGCCCTTGATTACATGTGCATCACTGCACACTGGGTCTCTTTTGCAGGGTCTTTTGCAGGGGTTAGAGACAAGTCAAGTGCAGTTGTTGACCTGGACACAGTTTTTCAAGCTACTCGGAAACATGCAACATTAGCCATGTTTGCCATGGAGAAAACTCATACTGCAAAAAACATTTTGGAGGAGTTTAACAGTAAAGTCTCTGAATGGCTGCAACCAAGAAATCGCATAGTTGGTTATGTTTCCACGGATAATGGCAGTAATATAGTTACGGCCATGCAGGAGGGTCAATATTTCAGAGTGCCGTGTTTTTCGCACTGTATAAACCTGGTTGTGCAAGATTTCTTGAAAACTGAAAACAAGTCAAAAAGTTACTAACCACCTGCCGAAAACTCTGCACACATTTCATCCATTCTTTCAAGGCCCGGAAATAGCTGAGGAGCATTCAACATGTACGTAAAGTGCAGTCAAAGGACTCATCCAGAAGGTGGCAACACGTTGGAACTCAACCTTTTACATGCTTGAGCATTTGTCTGAGCAGTGGGGGATAATAAATAATTATGTCTATAAACTGGGTTCTACTATGAAAGACATGAGGCTAGAGTTGGAGGAATGGAAGCTAGTTAAAAGCCTGACAGACATGCTTCGTCCTTTTGAGGTTTTCACACGTGAAGTCAGCAGGGAGGTCTGTTCTTTGAGCAAAGCTATCCCATTGTTGGTCAAGCTAGAGCACCAACTGAAGGACGTGTCTTCAACGTTCAGAGATGATGTTGGAAAGCAAGATGCATATCGGTTAGCGGAGAACTTATTAAGCTGCCTAGTTGCCAATGAAAGGCTTCAAAACATACATACAGAACAACATTACATTTGTGCCACTATTCTGGATACAATTAGGCAGTGGCCAGCAAAGTATTCATTCCTTTAGATGAAGCAGATGTTTCAAAGTACAAACATTGGCTAGCTGTGTCAGCCAGTTGGTTCGAAAAAGATCGGCAGAAAATTCAAGGAGCCATCAGAAGTCCAATTGAATCAGCAGGCCATCCAGCGTCAAGTTCCACTTCTGAATCTGTGGGCGAAGGGAGTCACTTTCCCTCACATCCGTTAATGACACCAGCAGCAACCGTATCATCATCCTCACCTGCACCAGGCCCAGCCATAATATTGTTGGAAGCGGATTGGCTAACTCATAAAGGGTTTCTTTGTTCCAGTGCTAAGAAGGCCACAGATGGTACGCAAAGTGGAGCAACCGTGGAGAACCTTGAGTTGATGGTGCAGGCCTATCTGGATGAGCCAACACAGGTCTTTGCTAATACGAACCCATTGCTGTATTGGTACAGGAAAATGGATCTATGGCCACTGATCACCAACCTGGCTATAAATTATTTGTCTTGCCCACTCGCAAGCGTGTCTTCTGAACGTGGTTTCAATGCTGCTGATGCCATTGTAACTTCAAAAAGGACCCGCCTCTCGGCCAAAAATGTGGAGAGGTTAACACTGATCAAGATGAATCAGCACTTGATACCACCAGATTACAAAGTACCTGAATGCATGCAGGAACAAGAGGACACTGACTTAGGTGACGGAAGTTCTTCTCTGTTACCTGACCTACTCCCGTCTCAATTCATGGAGTTTGAGGATGAGCTCTACTTCCCTGACACCGAGCCCTGAACATGACTTCCTTTTTTTCGTCCTTATTCACTTTTATTCCTGTGTGTCTTTCTTTGTTTTGCAACTTTTACCACAACAAAACTCTAAACACCTAATCACAACAAGTCCATCAGCAGCACTGTCTTCATCTCATATTCCTTATTGATTTGAAGGTGCGTCAGTCTGCATTCCTGAGGTTCACAAGTTAACAACTCAATTATACTCCTTCATACTCCTCCTCCAGACTGCACCTATCCATTTCCCTCAAGGCAGATGGATGGATTACGACGAGTCCCCTCAAGTGGGACTGAAATTACTGACTGACTATCATGCTTGCTGATTGCTGACCGAGTTACTTCTGATATTGACAGGAGAGGCTGCCCTCTGGGCCCTCACTTTCCAAAGAAGATGCGGACAAAAAGTAGAACAGGTAATGAATAATTGAGAAGATGTCATGCAGTGGACAGCAATGGCTGTCTGGCTCTGATGAAACCAATTGCTGTTTGATTTTTGTGCATGAAATGACGATTCATATGTCTTGTCTTAGTTATTATTTAATCTTTCACACAGTAATTGTACCTCATGTCAAATACTCTGTTTTTTTACCTTGTTTGATTAAAATTGTACTTCAAATTCAGGGGCCACTATATTGGATTTCACAAAATATGTCAAATGACCTTGGAGCGGACTCACTTCCCAATATACCATGATGATTGATTAAATAATATATCTTTTTTCTTTACAGTCACTCACTGGGATGGATGGATCATCAGCGTCGATTTAACGAAGAGCAATGGCCAATTCTTGAGTGGCAAACAGGTAAACCAGTCTACAACAACTACTACAGCAGGACTACATGTCTGTCTATTCGTGGTATGCATTGGTCGAGGGCGAGGCAGTGTACTATTGTTGTTATGCCAGGCAGAGTCCACTCCAAACAGCAGTTCATGTAAAATTGGGGCTATGTGGCTTGCTTCATACAATTAGATATGCTTTGTCTGTCTGACAAAGAGCCTAGGTATGCTACATCAGGTTGCTTCACTCAGTGGTGCCTGCCTTGACCCTCTGCATGCTGAGACTGACTACTCAACTACTTTGGAAAATGTCATGAAAGAAAACATGAAATTCTGCTTTAAAGATTGCACCTTGGTCATACACACACTATTCAATCTTCATTTATTTTTTTCAACTATTTTTTCAAAAGACAACATATGGTTGTGCATTTCAATACATAATGAACATAAACACAAATATGAAAAAATGATGAGGGCACACTAAAACATATTCATCACCATACACTTGGCCAATTACACATTCATATCACATTCACATAAGCATCCATCCTACAAAAAAACTATTTCTCATTTGACTCAGAATTCTTCTACCAAATAAGAGGAGTAGCTATGGGATGCCCATTTGCACCAGAACTGGCAGTCCTTTTCATGGGATTATATGAAAATAAGTTTGTATATAATAACAATCCTTACATTGAGTGTATTTCCAATTACATGCGATACATCGATGATGTATTTTTAATTTGGACAGGAACTCATGAACTACTCAATGAATTTGTGGAGTGGTTAAACCTAAGAATTAATGACATTAAATTCAGCTGCTCTGCTTCCAATGAAACAATCAATTTTTGGGATGTCAAAGTGGTGGGATCAGAGGGGCAATTGGCTACAACTTTGTTTCGAAAGGAGACTGATAGAAACAAAGCTCTTCATTACAGCAGCAATCACCCTCGCAGCCTAAGACAGAATTTACCGTATGGACAGTTTTTACAGATCCGTAGAAACTGTCCAAACAAAGAAAATTACTTCAGTCATGCCAATCAACTCAAGGATCGTCTATTACAAAGAGGATACCCTAAAAAATTACTAAAACATTCCCTTAAGAGAGCATGGTGGACACCTCGGGAAACTTTATTGGAGAAGAAAATCAAACCTGTTCTCAAAAGAGCTGTTTGCGTCACCACGTTTTGCCCAAATGCCCATCAACTAAGGAAACTAATCACAACGAACAGGCACTTGATAAAAAATTTACATGAAGAGTTTGAAGCACCACCACTATTTGCATTCCGGAAAGAAAAAAGTGTTGCCAATCATATTGTCCGTGCATCACGACCGATGGAACAAGCACCAACCTTAAGGAGTATGTTGGGCTTAACACCTGGTATTGGACACCACAAATGTGGGACATGCACTTGTTGCGACCAAACCATGGAAAACTCAATTTTCGCATTCAATGAAATACATTGGAAACGTGAGGTGTTTACTAACTGTAAAACCAGAAATGTGATCTACGGAGTTATATGCCCTTGCCCAAGTCTGTACATTGGCAAAACGACCCAGGAAATCAGACAGCGCATTACACAGCACAAATCTCGCATATTGAGACGAGTCGAGAATGCGCCACTTGTTAATAATTGGCTTACTAAAGATCATAAAGAAAATGAGCTGCGATAGACTGTTTTATCTCAAATTGAAAAAGATCCTCGTGGGGGGATCTTGAGGCACGTTTAAGTCAAAGAGAAGCTCTCCTCATTATGAAGTTTAACACTGCCACTAACGGTCTCAATGAGATTTCTGAAATATTTAAATCCTTGTGAATACTTATGCATTACGAGCCTTTAATCTGCGAGCCTTTGGCTGATGCACTATCTGGGTGCCCTTCTGTAGCTCAGGTCTAGTCTTTTTGACAGTTCCAAAATACCAGTTTATTATCGTTCTAGAATTTTTGAAAGTAGGCAAAAAACGAGAAAGTCCAGACTCCCTTGTGGCAGTCATGTGATCATACAGGAGGTAAACGCTCCCTTCGGTACATCGCTGACGTCTGAATGGCAGGGAAAGACTCGCCTCGCAAACGGAGCCCACATCCGCTCAGTAAGAATACAGTTTAGCCTCGCAGAAAGGGCTGTTAGAATAGAAGTGGTACAGACGATTAATATCCTGCATTCCTTGGGCTTCTATTAGGTAAAAAGAAGACCCGCATCTGAAGCAGCGGATGCTGTAAGCAAATTGGGATTGCCGAACCCAGTATCACGGGGTAAGCAGCTGCAAGTTGTGTGAGTCAAGTTAAGAAGCCCATTCAATTGTTTATAAGTCTGCAATAAACGGGGCATTTTCTAATTTAATCGTAGGGTTTGAGGACACGTTTGTATCTCTCGGTGGAACAAATAGAACGGCAGCCACCCATCATCTGCATACGACGAATGATTTAATTCACACGAACAACCGTGCAATTCACAGTAAGCCTCTTTCACGGATCGATAAGCAGAATGTAGCTACTCACCACTCTATACATGTTGATATCTGAGTACTTTCTATTCTCTTTTTTCAGTGTTGTCTATGTGTGAAGTATGGATTTTGGCATACATGGATTCTAATCATGGTCTGGAGAACTGAAGGTAGGGAAGCGTCTTGAGGGGTGTAGATTTGACCTAAGGCCATAGGTCATGCTGAAGTGTAGTTAGTCTAAAACATGTTGTTTTGTTGTTTTTTGTAGAAAGTTGTTGGTCCTGAGGAGAACCCTTAAACAGTCAGGGTTTGAAACGCGTCGACCGACCTGCTCCCTGGTCACCCAGAAGTTACCTTTGTATATAGGAAAACAATTTCCTCGAAAAAAGATTAATTTAAATCTTTTGATTCGTGGTGCTTCACTTGTTCAATTATACATTTTTATGTGACAAAGGGACCTTTTGTTTGTAGGATGGATGCTTGTTTGAATTTGATATGAATGTGTAATTGGCCAAGTGTATGGTGAGGAATATGTTTTAGTGTGCCCTCATCATTTTTTCATATTTGTGTTTATGTTCATTATGTATTGAAATGCACAACCATATGTTGTCGTTTGAAAAAATATTTGAAAAAATAAATGGAGATTGAATAGTGTGTGTATGACCAAGGTGCAATTTTAAAGCAGAATTTCATGTTTTCTTTCAAGAAATTTTCCAAAGTAGTTGAGTAGTCAGTCTCAGCATTGGCAATTGTTTTGTTCTATTACTGTATAGCTCAGCCTTGCTGAGTGAGAGCCAAGACCCATCACTGTTGTTAGGTTTCGACCCTCTGCATGGCACTACCTCAAGCTTGGCCAAACATCCGTTATGTTTGCAAAATTTGATGTTTTTTCGGTATTTTGCAAATCTCGCGAAAGTATCGAAAAATCGCAAATTCTTGAGCGGAGCGGATTTTTGGGACATGCTTGCGACAGGGCCATGCGGACGGACAAGGCAGGCACCACCGAGTGAAGCATCCTCCTGATGTAGCATACCTAGGCTCTTTGACACAGACATACGAAGCATATCTACGGTTTAGGGTTCAGTCAGTGAGATTTACTAGGGTTTTTGGGATTAAGTTGGTATGGTTCACGCTGATTCTAGGGCTCGGGCCCAATGCAGGCTCGTTCACAATGATGTTGGCAATGTTTTAGGGGGGTTTGGTGTTCTTTGGTCCAAAATTGGCAGAATTTTTGCCTCTTTGGGTGTTTTGCGGGTGCGTGTGTTTGGGTGAAAACTAAGTGAAAACTACTTATAGACCTTCCTCTTCTTCAAAGAGCGCAGTGGTTTGATTTTGTTTTGCCTTGCTGAGATTCTTGTGAATCGCTGGAGCAAGTGACTGTCCAGGTGAGTTTCAAGAGGATCGAAGTAGTGGAAGTGCTGAAAACAGCAATGTTTTGTGAACAGCGCAATTTGCCATGTTTTGTATATACCAGTTTTGCATGTTTTTGGGGGGCTGTTAGGAGGGCTTCTAGGTGTTTGTGGGTGGGTTTTGGGGTCTGGGAGCACTGCTGGCACAGTCTAATGTTGATTACAATTGTTTTTCAGGAAATCCATGGTGAAAAAGGGGAGTTAGGGCCAAGCTGCCTAGCGTATTTGGACTGAATTGAAGGTAGGCCCATTTTTGCTTTTTGCCTGTTTGGGAGTTTTCTGCTTTTTGGCGGGTGGCTGAAGGGGTCTGGGGGCATAGCTCGGAAGGTCTAATATCGGATAAAAGTGTTTTGGATAAAATCCATGGTGAAAAAGTTTTTGCCTTTTTGCTCACTTGCCTGTCTTTGGGGTGCTGTTTAAGGGGCTTCTAGGTTTTTGTGGGTGGGTTTTGGCATCTGGGAGCAATGCTGGCATAGTCTAATGTTGATTGCATTTGTTTTTCAGGAAATCCATGGTGGAAAACGGGAGTTAGGGCCTAGATGCACAGCGCATTTGAACTTAATTCCAGGAAGGCCCGAAATTTGCTGTCTCACTTTTTGTGGTTTTGCTTATTGGCTGTTTGGGGATGTTAAACTTGTTTCCGCCTGGGTTGACGGGTCTGGGGGCATTGCTGTGAATGTCTAATACCGGATAAAAGTGGCTTGGAGAAAATCGGAGGTGAAAAAGTTTTTCCATTTTCAGGCATCTCGCTCACATTAGTGTTTTCGGGGGCCTGTTTGGGAGGTTCCTGGTGTTTGTGGGTGGGTTTTGGGGTCTTGGAGCAACGCTGGGTATGGATACTTTTGATTGCAAGAGGTTTGAAGCAAATCCATAGTGGTAAAGGGGAGTTAGGGCCTAGCTTCATAGCGCCCACGGAGTGATTTTGGAAATGTGCCTACAAATTTCTAAGTCCCCATTTTTGTATTTTTGCTTTTTGGCTGTTTGGGTGTCTTCTACTTGTTTTCGCCTGGGTTTACGGGTCTGGGGGCATTGCTGGGAAGGTCTAATACCGGATAAAAGTGTTTTGGATAAAATCTGTGGTGAAAAAGTTTTTCACATTACAGAGTTTTTGCTCACTTTCGTGTTTTCGGGGGCGTTCTTGGGGGGGTTCCTGGTGTTTTTGGGGGGGGTTTGGGGGGTCTTGGAGCAACGCTGGGTGTGGATACTTTTGATTGCAAGTGGTTTGAAGAAAATCCATGGTGGCAAAGGGGAGTAAGGGCCTAGCTGCAGAGCGCGCACGGAGTGATTTTGGAAATGTGCCTAGAAATTTCTAAGTCCCCATTTTTTATTTTTGCTTTTTGGCTGTTTGGGGGCCTTCTACTTGTTTTCACCTGGGTTGACGGGTCTGGGGGCATTGCTGGGAAGGTCTAATACCGGATAAAATTGTTTTGGATAAAATCCGTGGTGAAAAAGTTTTTCACTTTACAGAGTTTTTGCTCACTTTCATGTTTTCGGGGGCCTGCTTGGGGGTGTTCCTGGTTTTGGGAGGGGGAGGGGGTTGGGGTCTTGGAGCAACGCTGGGTATAGATACTTTTGATTGCAATGGGTTTGAAGAAAATCCATGGTGGCACAGGGGAGTTGGCCCCCAGCTGCAAAGCGCGCACTGAGTGACCTGGGAGCTATGCAGAAATTTGTCAAAGTACCAATTTTTCCATTTTTGCTTTTTGGCTGTTTGTGGCGGTTAAACTTGTTTTCACCTGGGTTTTAAGGCATTTACTGTTTTCGGGGGCCTACTTCGGGGGTTCCTGGTGTTTGTGGGTGGGTTTTGGGGTCTTGGAGCAACGCTGGGTATGGATACTTTTGATTGCAAGAGGTTTGGAGAAAATCCATGGTGGCAAAGGGGAGTTGGGGCCTAGCTGAAGAAAGCGTTTGACACTATTTTTAACTTAGGGCTCGTTAGGGTTAGCAGTATTGCATGTGTTTGGGGGTGTTCGAGATTTTGGCAACTGGGTTCTGGGGTCTACTCTTGGAGCACTTGTCGAGAAATGTCTACTTTTGGTTGCAAGTGGTTTGAAGAACATCCATGGTGGGAAAGGGGGGATTTGGGCCTACTTTACTTTCAAAGTACGTTTTGTCAACATTTTCCACTAGGCCTCAGACAGGTAGCAGTATCACATGTTTTTGGGTTCTGATTGGGGGTATTCTACATTTTAGCGTCTGTGTTTAAGGGTCTGTGAGCACTGCTGGGAAGGTCTAATTTTGTTTTAAAATCGTAGTTTACACTACACCTAGCTTGAGGGGAAAGATCCGCAAAATTCGCCCATACTTATTTATCCTTCAAAAGGAGACTCAAAGTACGCCCTTTCGAAACTATTGTACTATCGATTCTGAAACGGAAAGTTTTTGCACTACACAGCGTACGTACCTTATATTTTTTTCTCGGTGGTGTTTTAATATCGCTTCCTGTTTTTCCATCAACATTTACAGGGCGGCTTTCACCCTGTGCAATGGAACAAAGGATGAAGTCAAGCTTCACATTAGCGACCCACAATTCAGCATCCGCCAGGCAGGCAGTGGACAGGGTGTCTTCTGGTCACCAACATTGATCGACAGAGCGTCAGATGGAACGGAGAAGTACCGCAAATAAGAGGAATGGCTTGATGCATGCAACTTCCCAAATTCAACAAGACAAGCACAACAACATACAGTAACAGTATCCATTCTTTTCTACTTATCTTTTAAGTAATGTTATTGCTGTGAACTTCTATGAGTGCGACTTTGTATTTCTTTGCTCTCTGCTTCTAAATTCATCCCTCCAGCTATTGTATAATTTTACTTTGCTATTTTTCAAACTAATTTAATGAACAAAGTGTTTCTCCAAGTGCAGAGATAGGCAAGTGAAAACGCATAATTACTGCAGCCCTGTACTGTCGCATTCTTTCATTCATTCGAAAGTACTACTTAGTTAAAGTAACATAACCATCCATTTAGCAATCAACTTCATGGCTGCAGAAGTGCATGCACTTCCTTTATGCCCCTTAAAATATTTATGGATATCTTTGTATCCAAAGATGTGTTTCTCTTCATTTGTTGTTTGTACATGCTGTGTTTTTTTTCCTCTCTCAACAAAACCTTCCCAAAAAAACCCATTCCCATCCAATTTCCAAACCCTAACCCTCTTCCCCTGGGCTTTGTGGTTTCCATTGATGTGTGAGTAAATGATAGCAATAATTCCACACACTTGCTGGGGAGGATAAGGTCATAGCAACTGAAAATGAATTACATTTCAAGGTTGGTGAAGGAATCAAAGGATATATTCTTACTCAGCTTGACACAGACCCATGACTATTGGCAAATCAAAGCAGATTTTCATGGGCGCCATGAAATGGATTGATCATGAAGAACATCCTCCTCCTACACGTGGCAAATGATTACGCTGCTGTGTCCTTCACCTTCAGTACTATTTCTTGTAGTAGTAGCCAATGTCAAATTCCACGCAAGTAGTAGTTATACTTTCAATACTTTAGCATTTGTAAGGCTACCATGTGGCACTGTTCTAGTGTACTGTCATGTGCTATAGTATCTATCGTACCGTTCTAAGGCTCCGCTATGGCCAATCAAGGTTTCAATTTCTTTTTTTTCATATGCTGCAACTGCCACTGTGTATCACCACTAGTACCACCGCAATGATGCCATTTCACCCGCCAAGGATTGCCAACCTTAATCGCCATTTGCCATGCAGCCAGCCCTGTGCCTAGCCCTAATTTCAAACACGAATTATAGGTTAGATAAGCGTTTGGGGGAAGGAAGAATAATGGAGTATTATGAGAGACAAAAGACTGGCGGTAGTACTAGTAAAGTCCTAGGACAATTGAATTCACTAACTCTGTGAGAGGCACTTACTTTTGTAAACATTTGGGCAATTACTTACACAATTTGAATCAAGAAGCCACTTAAGTTTCAGGAAAACAAACTTACAGTTAACCCCACCCTCCAGCCTCAATTGCAGTAAAACACGTATGCTATGTTTTAGTTGAAAGTAATAATTATTTATATCCCTAACAAAAATAAACTATCCCGCAAGACCTGACCCACCCCCCTACCTAACCCCAAAGAATGTCCGTGAAATAAAAAGTCCCCAAAGTCAAAAAACCCAACTCCCAATTCCCACCCCCTAAAAGTCTTTAAAAAAGGGGCAAGGGACAGTCTCTCCTTCTCTAATGCCGCCGGCAGCATAGTTTTTGGGCCAGGTGGTCATGCTCCTTGCGGAGGTTCTTGAGCAGGATTCTCAGTTTCTTCTGCTCCTGCTCAAGGTTGGACACCCTGAGGGTTAGGCAGTGCACGCTTGCCTTGCACCTGCTGTGGGGGGCAGCTGATTTTTTGGCTGCTTGGCAGTGGCGGGTGGCTGCGGTACCACGGCTCCGTACCGCTGGAGGCCTGCGCTGACTGGCTGACCCAGGGAGCGCGGAGGAGGATGCAGCTGTCCCTGTGGATGTTGTGGTGGTCTGCAACTGTGTTTCTTCCTCCTCCTGGGCCACAACCCGCCGATATTCGGTGACAGTCACATCCAGTTTCCATTGCTGGACCCATCTAGCCAGCTCCTTCCGTGACAGTTTGGAAGGAGCAGCTATATGAAGAAAGAAAAACATAGTCTGTAACCAATGCTCTTTAAAATTAACACAAAATAATTCAGCAGAAAGTTGTGTCACAGTAGAACTAGTAACTTGCAAGCACAGTACATAACATTTGTGGCCTGTATCTATCTAACCTCCCACTTCTTCACCCTTGCTCTAACATTAGTGGGAGTTTCAGGAATCAATTCTATGAGCACTATGGACTCAATACATTAGAGTCGACTATGACAGTACACCAGTTTTATTCTTCTCCTTTTCTCTTGTTTAGCGAAATTAGTACGTAAACTTCTGGAAGCCGGCATAATGCCAGCGCAGTCAACTTGCACCCGAGATAAACAGACGCACGCCATGATGACACGTGCTTGCGTTACTGTACCGGTCCAGTACATGCAGGTGGTGAAGCTCTTACTTTTCTATTACGGGTGGCACTGAGAATACTCTGTTACAAGGGCTACTGCTTAATTCATTTAATTTTCACCCTACAGTGCCAATGACTACTAGAAAAGAAAAATGAAGAAGATAAATAATCTGATTATCTATCCCTTCACAGGATCTGTATTTGATTACATATGGGATGACTTTAGGTGCTTTGTTTTTTATTGAGTGAACACTGATAGGCCACACATAAATGACAGAGTTGTACTAAAATTATTAACAGAGGTAGTGAGTGGCCCCGTAATCGCCGGATATATGCTGTGCTTGCAATACAAAGTACTGCTACTATACATGGTAGTATTCGGAAAAATTACAACTTCTTTTCCTTGCCTTTCCTACACTGGAACGGACGTGCGGGTGCTGTGTTACATGCTCTTCAAAGTAACACTTAGTTCATCCAGTGACCGTCTACTCTCTCTAGATACACATATGCTATCTATGAGTCAGATAGAACCATGATGCACGCATCCATCCATTCAAAGTAAATGTCAATCATTCTTCTTAATGTCTCAAGTGGACAAACCTTACTTTTTCTCACGGGAAAACAACATTTTCTTTTTATTTTGGAAACCCCAAGCCAAGCATCCGTGCTTGACTTGCATTTGAATTTCAACCAAAGGATATATTGTGCACACATACAGTTTCTGTTTCACCCACCCAGGCAGTCCTCTTTCCTTTCCCCTTCCACCCATCCTTGCTTCATCCTTCAACCGGCCATGAATCCTATTCCCAGCCACCTCGGGCAGCATGGAAAAACACATATCATGCTTTGCCAGTCATCATTACTTTTAACTCGCTCGTCCTTCCACACTTACTAACACCCTTCTTTCCCTTTTCGTTCATCCCATCCATTAAGTTCATCTTTGATCTGATTTGGATTCTCGAAAAAACTTTCACAGCTGAGTTGAAATCAATTCAGAGGAGGATACTACCTGGTTAATAAAAACGTAGTTCTAAATTTGTAAATCTTCTTAACAGTATATTATACTTGTACTGTACAACATATACACCCGTGCAGAGAGCACACTCTGCAGTCTGCTATCTCAATAAGTAAGGAATATAATAGCTTACCACTGTCCGCCACTACCGTGGCGTCCCCCACAGCAGCTTCCGCTGGCTGTTGCACCGCCTCTGCCCCAAGAGTGCCAACCTCCGCGCTGGCCCCGGCACCGGTGGATGGTTGTGCCGATGTTCCGCCTAGAAAATAAATTTCAGATTCTTAGATGCCATATACACCACTCCCTAGTATTTTGTCTAGGAATGAAAAAATGTCACTACGACTACACAAACAAATGTAATAATTTGTGAATGTCTAGTTAAAACTAAAAATTGCCCTTTTTTTCAGGGAAGGGGTTGCTTGTCTTGCTACAGTTTTTGGCACAACTGATGAATGCTTACTTTTTAACATGCACCATTTTTCTCATAACAGACAGAAGCTTCCCTTCTAAGAACAAGAGCAACATCAGAGCATCATCACTAGGATGGAGTCAGCAACGATTCAGCACCACAAAGAAGATTTGAAGTTCCAACCAGGTGAGGGCTCGCCCACAATTAATGTGTGAAATCAATAAGCACTTTTCCATTTTCAATCCACCGTTTATGTTGTATGATGAACTTGATTTTAATAAATGTTTTTACTTTTAATAAAGCTTTAAAACTTACATAGACTCTGTGGTTTTTAGTCATGAGTGAGTGAGCGAAAGGGTTCGCAATTTGCAAGCATGAGTCCGTTGCTCTGACAGTTCTGAACTCTGACTCCGTAGTCTTATGTCCTGGGTTGGATAATCATCATTGGGGATCAATCATCGATGAATTAGGTAGCTAAATGACTCTGTCACACTAGCTAGTCAGTAAGGAGATGGGGTTCAAATTCAGTTATGACTGAGGTATGTGGAAAGTCTAACTGCGCCTATAATAATTGATAAACAATGCACTATTTAGTGTCCATAGTTCTGTTTGTGCAGAATTGTCCCTGCAACAATAGTAGTATGGATTGTCCTCCTATCCAATCAAAAAGTAAACTAGTATCTTATTCTTTCTTGGTGGTCATTGGCAGTTTCTTGTTGGGAATTGTCAAAGCATAAACATTTAGAAGACTTCAAAAGACATTATGGACAACCCAGAGGACTACACTCAGTGCATAGAGCTATTGATGAATAGAATGGGAGTTTCGTTTAACACCTTTTGCCAAGTGTGCAAGCTTAGTTAGCTACACAGACAGACTAATAATAATAACCTAGGGAGTCATAGTAAAGGCAGGATAAGAATTTAGAAACAGTCTACAAGAAGATCAAAGACGATGTAGGAAAAATCGAATGAGGAACGTTAGTAAAAAGATAGGTACTCTAAAAGGTAGGGAAGTATAATTATTAATATTAACATGAACACTTACTGGGGCCAGCAGAGGAGCCCTCGGTGGACCGATCCTGGCCTTCCTGGCCGGTGCCGCTACATCCTCCTCCTCTGTCCTCTTGTCCCTGTGGGGAGCTGATGTACAACATGAAAGAAAGACCCAAACATGGATGATTGTTGTCAACCAAATCAAACATTTCAAAAGAACAATAACAAATTATTTCGGGTTAAATAGCAAATAGACAACAATTGCACTACATTTATTGACCTATCTGGTGTGGTCTACTAGGATATTAGTATTGCTGGATTCGCGGACCGTCAACTTGGAAAGTTATGTAACTCACTAAACCAACTACAAAAAGGTTCGACTAGGACTGGCAGGCAGCACTCCGCAGCACGCGAAGTGACAGACAACGTCTATCGTGCTTGCAGACCAGTGAGAACACTAAAAAGTAAGTTTCCTACTACATAACCAGTCATTACTAAAACTATCAATCCACCACCACTCTTATTAGTGGCAGGTGTACAAAGGAAGGACTGGACTTGAGTCTCTAGCAGCAGATTTACAAGTCCCTTGCGGCTCTTTTGCTCCGTCTTTGCGTGACTTTTGTGACGCAGCGGCAGCGCAAAAGAGGCGCCATGGTGCGGGGTATATCAACAATGTGACGCATCTGGGAGATGCATCACGTTGTAAAGCCCTGCGCCATCAGGGGGCGTTCCGGTGCAAGGGAGGGCGTTCCTCCCAGGAACGCATCCTAAAAGTGGCTGACTGAAATCTACAAGATTTCTCTCAGTCACTTTTAGGCCAATGCTGCGTCACTCTAAACCCTGCGGCTGCTTGAAGCAGACGTACGGCTTGACGCAGCATTGGGGAGATAGGGCACCCAAGAGCATTGCTGGAGCTGCGTTGTGGTTGCGACGCTACTCCAGCAAAGCGCTGACTTTAAGGCACAGATGCGTGACGCTTCTGTGTCGTTTTCGCCCCATGGTGCGCCGCATTGTAAATGCGGCGCACCATGGGTGGTGGAGGTGTGGTGCACAATTACTGGCGCATCCCTGCTCATTTTCAGGGATGCGCCAGTAATTGTAAATCTGCCCCTTGGTGTCTAGCATTACGCAGTTCTGTAAAGTACACTCCTACATAATTACTCAGGCCAATGAAATGAACACAAAAAATCGAAAACAAATAAGCATAGTAGCACCGCCACTGAGCAGGAGAGCAGTGCACCTGAAATGCAATCACAGAACATTTTGAAATATAATTTACCTACAATGTAATCGGCAGCAGTATTGCTCTTCGGAAACAAAAACAAATTTGCAATATAATAACACATGGAGCAGGAGAAAACAGAGTAGTGATTAAATAGCTACTACTACTCACCAAGCCCGGGGATCTTTGCCTAGCAGGTCGAGCAGGTCGCGTTCACGCTCCAGGAGGTCGGACTACCGGTGCGTGGCCTAGTTGTAGGTGCGCCGGACCCAAGAGTGTTCATACATGGCCCGGCACACCGTTCGCGCAATATTTCCCTTGCGAGCACGCGAAAACGCCCACGAACACGTAATCGCGTGCCACATACGACGCAAGCATGCAACTAGCGGCTGGAAACGGAAACACGTCGCGCAAACAAGATGGCCGCGCCCATACATGACCGCATGGGCAACCTCGGGGTCGGTGCGCTGCAAGCGGTCCGCGAATAAGCAAAAAACCACGCAAACACGCAAAAAACAAATCCACAAATTTGCACAAATTCGCGGATTGCAAGTTCGATTTCACACGAATTCGCGAAATGGCAGAAAAACGAATTTTGGAAAACGGAAAGCACTTAGCAGGTGCAAGAGTAAAAGCTAATTTGTAACCATTCCCTGTAGTGCATCCTGAGGGGCCCTTCCAGAGTTCAGTTGCCTACTTGCAACTATTGTCTGACCCTGCTCTGACCCTCAAAGCAGGTCAGAGAATAGTTACAAGTATGGCACAATGCTCCTGTAAAAAAAATAAACTGCAACAGGAAGCACTTACAGCTAAGGAAGCAGTTGCCAGACTTGAAGCTCAAATTCAGTGACATATTAACCAGCCCCAAATTAATTCATCTCAGTTGAGGCTGGGCAGGTGTGCTTTCCCCCCATAATCTACAGTGGTGAACCAGAGGGTGCTGTGATGAACCAGAGGGTGGCAGTGCTGAACCAGAGGGTGGCAGGGATGAACCAGAGGGTGGCAGGGATGAACAAGAGGGTGGCAGTGGTGAACCAGGGAGTGGCACTGTTGAACCAGAGGGTGCTGTGATGAACCAGTGGGTGGCAGTGATGAACCAGAGGGGGATAGTGATGATACAGAGGGTGGCAGTGGCAAACCAGAGGGTGGCAGTGATGTACCAGAGGGTGACAGTGGTGAACCAGAGGCTGCTGTGATGAACCAGAGGGTTGCAGTGGTGAGTGCTGAACCAGAGGGTGGCAGCAGGGGTGAACCAGAGGGTGCTGTGATGAACCAGAGGGTGGCAGTGGTGAGTGCTGAACCTGAGGGTGGCAGGGGTGAACCAGAGGGTGTCAGTGGTGAACCAGAGGGTGGCAGTGATGAACCAGAGGGTGGCAGTGATGAACCAGAGTAGGATAGTGATGATCCAGAGGGTGGCACTGATGAACCAGAGGGTGCTGTGATGAACCAGAGGGTGGCAGGGATGAACCAGAGGGTGGTAGGGATGAACCAGGGGGTGGCAGTGGTGAACCAGAGGGTGGCACTGATGAAACAGAGGGCGCTGTGATGAAACAGAGGGTGGCAGTGATGATCCAGAGGGGGACAGTGATGATCCAGAAGGTGGCAGTGGCAAACCAGAGGGTGGCAGTGATGAACCATAGGGTGGCAGTGATGAACCAGATGGTGACAGTGGTGAACCAGAGGGTGCTGTGATGAACCAGAGGGTGGCAGTGGTGAGTGCTGAACCAGACGGTGGCAGAAGGGGTGTACCAGAGGGTGCTGTGATGAACCAGAGGGTAGCATTGGTGAGTGCTAAACCTGAGGGTGGCATGGGTGAACCAGAGGGTGGCAGTGATGAACCAGAGGGTGGCACTGGTGAACCAGAGGGTGCTGTGTTGAACCAGAGGGTAACAGTGGTGAACCAGAGGATGATGTGATACACCAGAGGGTGGCAGTGGTGAGTGCTGAACCTGAGGGTGGTAGGGGTGAACAAGAGGGTGTCAGTGGTGAACCAGAGGGTGTCATTGGTGAACCAGAGGGTGGCAGTGATGAACCAGAGGATGACAGTGATGATCCAGAGGGTGGCAGTGGCAAACCAGAGGGTGGCAGTGATGAACCAGAGGGTGACAGTGGTGAACCAGAGGGTGCTGTGATGAACCAAAGGGTGGCAGTGGTGAGTGCTGAACCAGAGGGTGGCAGCAGGGTTGAAACAGAGGGTACTGTAATGAACTTGAGGGTGGCAGTGGTGAGTGCTAAACCTGAGGGGGGCAGGAATGAACCAGATGGGGTCAGTGGTGAACCAGAGGGTGTCAGTGGTGAACCAGAGGGTGGCAGTGATGAACCGGAGGGGGACAGTGATGATCCAGAGGGTGGCAGTGGCAAACCAGAGGGTGGCAGTGATGAATCAGAGGGTGACAGTGGTGAACCAGAGGGTGCTGTGATGAACCAGAGGGTGGCAGTGGTGAGTGCTGAACCAAAGGGTGGCAGCAGGGGTGAACCAGAGGGTGCTGTGATGAACCAGAGGGTGGCAGTGGTGAGTGCTGAACTTGAGGGTGGCAGGGGTGAACCAGAGGGTATCAGTGGTGAACCAGAGGGTGGCAGTGATGAACCAGAGGGGGACAGTGATGATCCAGAGGGTCGCAGTGGCAAACCAGAGGGTGGCAGTGATGAACCAGAGGGTGACAGTGGTGAACCAGAGGGTGCTCTGAGGAACCAGAGGGTGGCAGTGATGAACCAGAGGGGGACAGTGATGATCCAGAAGGTGGCAGTGGCAAACCAGAGGGTGGCAGTGATGAACCATAGGGTGGCAGTGATGAACCAGATGGTGACAGTGGTGAACCAGAGAGTGCTGTGATGAACCAGAGGGTGGCAGTGGTGAGTGCTGAACCAGAGGGTGGCAGAAGGGGTGTACCAGAGGGTGCTGTGATGAACCAGAGGGTAGCATTGGTGAGTGCTAAACCTGAGGGTGGCATGGGTGAACCAGAGGGTTGCAGTGATGAACCAGAGGGTGGCACTGGTAAACCAGAGGGTGCTGTGTTGAACCAGAGGGTAACAGTGGTGAACCAGAGGATGATGTGATAAACCAGAGGGTGGCAGTGGTGAGTGCTGAACCTGAGGGTGGTAGGGGTGAACAAGAGGGTGTCAGTGGTGAACCAGAGGGTGTCATTGGTGAACCAGAGGGTGGCAGTGATGAACCAGAGGATGACAGTGATGATCCAGAGGGTGGCAGTGGCAAACCAGAGGGTGGCAGTGATGAACCAGAGGGTAACAGTGGTGAACCAGAGGGTGCTGTGATGAACCAAAGGGTGGCAGTGGTGAGTGCTGAACCAGAGGGTGGCAGCAGGGTTGAAACAGAGGGTACTGTAATGAACTTGAGGGTGGCAGTGGTGAGTGCTAAACCTGAGGGGGGCAGGAATGAACCAGATCAATCAATCAATCAATCAGTGACACTTATAAAGCGCGCTAAATACCCGTAGGGTCTCAAGGCGCTGGGGGGGGGAGGGTGCCGCTACTGCTCGAACAGCCAGGTCTTCAGCTTCTTCCTGAAGGAGAGGTGGTCTTGGGTCAGGCGCAGGTCGGACGGGAGGGAGTTCCAGGTCTTGGCGGCCAGGTAGGAGAAGGACCTTCCTCCTGTAGTCGCTCTTCGGATGCGGGGGACGGCGGCGAGGGCGTGGTTGGCTGATCGGAGGTGGCGTTTGGGAGCGTAGAAGTTGACTCGGCTGTTGAGGTAGCTCGGGCCTTGGTCGTGTAGGGCTTTGTGTGCGTGGGTGAGGAGGCGGAAGGTGATTCTCTTGTTGATGGGGAGCCAGTGAAGGTCTCTCAGATGTCCGGAGATGTGGCTGGATCGTGGGATGTCGAGGATGAGTCTGGCTGAGGCGTTTTGGATCCGCTGGAGTCTCTTCTGGAGCTTGGCGGTGGTCCCGGCGTAGAGGGCGTTGCCGTAGTCCAGTTGGCTGGTGACGAGGGCCTGGGTGACGGTCTTCCTGGTCTCTGTGGGGATCCACCAGAAGATCTTCCGTAGCATGCGTAGGATGTTGAAGCACGCCGAGGAGACGCTGTTGACTTGCCTGGTCATGGAGAGGGAGGAGTCCAGGATGAAGCCCAGGTTTCGTGCATGGTCTGTCGGTTTGGGTGCGGTGCCCAGGGCGGGAGGCCACCAGGAGTCGTCCCAGGCGGAGGGTGAGGAGCCCAGGATGAGGACCTCCGTCTTGTCTGAGTTCAGTTTCAGGCGGCTGGTCGTCATCCACTCGGCTACCTCTTTCATCCCTTCGTGCAGGTTGGCTCTGGCGGCGGCAGGGTCGTTGGTCAGGGAGAGGATCAGCTGGGTGTCGTCGGCGTAGGAGATGATGCTGAGGTGGTGTTTGCGTACGATGGCCGCGAGGGGGCTCATGTAGACGTTGAAGAGGGTGGGGCTCAGGGATGACCCTTGGGGGACGCCGCAGATGACTTCGGAGGCCTCTGACTTGTACGGTGGTAGGCGGACTCGCTGTGTTCTACCGTCGAGGAAGGAGATGATCCATTCCAGCGCCTTGTCCTGGATTCCGATGTTGCTGAGGCGCCGTGTTAGGGTGCGGTGGCAGACCGTGTCGAATGCCGCGGAGAGGTCTAGGAGGATGAGGGCCGCTGTTTCTCCATTGTCCATCAGGGCTCGGATGTCATCGGTGGCGGCGATGAGGGCGGTCTCGGTGCTGTGTTTGGCTCGGAAGCCGGACTGTGAGGGGTCGAGGGATCCGTTCGTCTCGAGGAAGGCGGCCATCTGCTTGTTGACGGTCTTCTCGATGACTTTGGCTGGAAACGGGAGAAGCGAGATGGGGCGGTAATTCTTGAGGTCGGTGGGGTCCGCTGTTGGTTTCTTGAGTAGAGCGCTGAGTTCGGCGTGTTTCCAGCTTTCAGGGAAGACGGCGGTGTCGAAGGATGTGTTGATGATGTCTCGCAGGTGGGGTGCGATGACCGCGTCGGCCTTGTTGAAGACGTGGTGAGGGCAGGGGTCGGTCGGTGATCCGGAGTGGATGGAGTTCATCGTGCGGATGGTGTCTTCGGTGCTGATCGGGGCCCAGGCGTGGAGGGTGGTGGTGGGGGGGGGTGGCTGGTCGGTCGTGGTGTGCGTTGGTTGGTTGTTGAAACTGCTGTGTATGTCCGTGATCTTGTTGTGGAAGTATGAGGCGAGGGAGTTGCAGAGGTCTTGCGATGGGGTGATGTCGTTGTTTCCTGCGCTGGGGTTGGAAAGCTCTTTCACGATGTTGAAGAGTTCCTTGCTGTTGTGTGCGTTGTTGTCCAGCCGGTCCTTGAATGCTGTTCTCTTGGCGGCGCGGATCAGCTGGTGGTGTTTCCGGGTGGCAAGTTTGTAGGAGGTCCTGTTGTCCGGTGTCGGTTCCCTTTTCCAGACTTTCTCGAGGGCTCGGCAGTTCTTCTTGGAGCGCTTGAGTTCGTCGGTGAACCATGGGGCCTTCTTGCTGCCGGGTCTGCTAGGCGGGGTTCTCAGCGGGGCGAGTTCGTCCGCGCAGTTGCTGATCCACTTCGTGAAGTTATCGGCGGCCTGGCTGGGGTTCGCTGAGCTGGCCGGAGGGTGTTGGCTCAGGGAGGTGGCGAGCTGGTCTGCTGTGATCTTGTTCCAGCTTCTGCGGGCGGTGTGTTGCTGGTGTTGGTGGGTCGTCGTTCTCTTGAAGGTGAAGTGGACGCAGCTGTGGTCCGTCCATTGAAGCTCTGTGGCGTGGCTGAAGTCGATGTCTGTGCTGGATGAGAAGACGGCGTCGAGTGTGTGTCCGGCGAGGTGGGTGGGGGTGGACACCAGTTGCTTGAGTCCCAGGTTGGCGAGGTTGTCGAGCAGGGTGCTGGTGTTGTGGTCGTTGTTGTTCTCCAGATGGAAGTTGAGGTCTCCCAGGAGGATGTAGTCAGCGGAGGGGAGGGCATGCGGGCTGACGAAGTCGGCGATGTCCTCGCTGAATTGCGTGCGTGGTCCAGGGGGTCGGTAGATCAGGGTGCCTCTGAGGGTGGTGTTCGGGTTGGTGTGGATCTGGAAATGCAGGTGTTCGGCGCTGGTCAGGGTGTTGTCGGTGCTGGTCGTGAGACGGATGGTGTTCCTGTGGATGATGGCGATGCCTCCTCCCATCTGGTTGGCGTTTCGGTCCCTCCGGACGATCTTGTAGCCCTCTGGGATAGCGATGGCGATGTCGGGAGCTGAAGAGGCGTTCATCCAGGTCTCCGTGAGGAAGGCAACGTCAGGGGCAGTGGCGTCTAGCAGGTTCCAGAGTTCGATGGCGTGTCTGTGGACGGAGCGGGTGTTGAGCAGGATGCACTTGAGGTGGGTGCTGCTGGAGTTTGACTTGGCGGGTGCTGGTGCGGGGCTGGTCCGGATGCAGGAGAACTTGCAGGCGTGGCAGCTGAACGGTCCGTGGGTGCGTCTTGGAGTGGCTTGGTGGCAATCTGGGAGTCGGCCGGTGTTGAGAGCGATGAGGGCGGCGGCTGAGTACGTCAGGCGGGTAGGTCGAGGTCTTCGAGGTCCAGGGGTCCTGGCGCTGGGCGCGATCCGGTCGCGGACGACGCAGACGGGCTTACCTTTGGCGCGCCTTCGGCGCACAATCGGCGCGCCCGCTGCGCGTGACCGCTGCGCGTTCGCACGGTCGCCATTTAAGGCGAAGTGCGCGGGTGGGCGGGGCAGCTGGGAGGCGGGAGCGGGGAGGGATACAGAAGACAAAAGGGGCGGGGACAAGCGGTGGTGGCGGGAAGGGAGGGCGGGGGGCGGCGCGGTAGGCGGACAACAAGGAAGGAGAAAAGACACGTAAAAAATGCAAACAGGCACAAATTAACGAAAAAAACGGGAAAAAGAGAGAGTTACACAAAGTAATGCAAGGCAAGCACAAAAAATCGTCAAAACCAGGGAAAAACACTCGCAGCGGCGGCAGCCGGCAAACGAGGCAGCAGCGAGTCAGATCCGGGGGTCAGTGGTGAACCAGAGGGTGTCAGTGGTGAACCAGAGGGTGGCAGTGATGAACCGGAGGGGGACAGTGATGATCCAGAGGGTGGCAGTGGCAAACCAGAGGGTGGCAGTGATGAATCAGAGGGTGACAGTGGTGAACCAGAGGGTGCTGTGATGAACCAGAGGGTGGCAGTGGTGAGTGCTGAACCAAAGGGTGGCAGCAGGGGAGAACCAGAGGGTGCTGTGATGAACCAGAGGGTGGCAGTGGTGAGTGCTGAACTTGAGGGTGGCAGGGGTGAACCAGAGGGTATCAGTGGTGAACCAGAGGGTGGCAGTGATGAACCAGAGGGGGACAGTGATGATCCAGAGGGTCGCAGTGGCAAACCAGAGGGTGGCAGTGATGAACCAGAGGGTGACAGTGGTGAACCAGAGGGTGCTCTGAGGAACCAGAGGGTGGCAGTGGTGAGTGCTGAACCAGAGGGTGGCAGCAGGGGTGAACCAGAGGGTGCTGTGATGAACCAGAGGGTGGCAGTGGTGAGTGCTGAACCTGAGGGTGGCAGGGGTGAATCAGAGGGTGTCAGTGGTGAACCAGAGTGTGGCAGTGATGAACCAGAGGATGGCAGTGGTGAACCAGAGGGTGCTGTGATGAACCAGAGGGTGGCAGTGATGAACCAGAGGGGGACAGTGATGTTTCAGATGGTGGCACTGGTGAAACAGAGGGTGCTGTGATGAACCGGAGGGTGGCAGGGATGAACCAGAGGGTGGCAGGGATGAACCAGAGGGTGGCAGTGGTGAGCCAGAGCGTGGCACTGGTGTACCCGAGGGTGCTGTGATGAACCAGAGGGTGGCAGTGAAGAACCAGAGGGGAACAGTGATGATCCATAGGGTGGCAGTGGCAAACCAGAGGGTGGCAGTGATGAACGAGAGGGTGGCAGTGATGAACCAGAGGGTGACAGTGGTGAACCAGAGGGTGCTGTGATGAACCAGAGGGTGGCAGTTGTGAGTGTTCAACCAGAGGGTGGCAGCAGGGGTGAAACAGAGGGTGCTGTGATGAACCAGAGGGCGGCAGTGGTGAGTGCCGAACCTGAGAGTGGCAGGGGTGAACCAGAGGGTGTCAGTGGTGAAACAGGGGGTGTCAATGGTGAATCAGAGGGTGGCAGTGATGAACCAGAGGGGGACAGTGATGATCCAGAGGGTGGCAGGGATGAACAAGAGGGTGGCAGTGGTGAACCAGGGAGTGGCACTGTTGAACCAGATGGTGCTGTGATGAACCAGAGGGTGGCAGTGATGAACCAGAGGGGGATAGTGATGATACAGAGGGTGGCAGTGGCAAACCAGAGGGTGGCAGTGATGAACCAGAGGGTGACAGTGATGAACCAGAGGGTGACAGTGGTGAACCAGAGGCTGCTGTGATGAACCAGAGGGTTGCAGTGGTGAGTGCTGAACCAGAGGGTGGCAGCAGGGGTGAACCAGAGGGTGCTGTGATGAATCAGAGGATGACAGTGATGATCCAGAGGGTGGCAGTGGCAAACCAGAGGGTGGCAGTGATGAACCAGAGGGTGACAGTGGTGAACCAGAGGGTGCTGTGATGAACCAAAGGGTGGCAGTGGTGAGTGCTGAACCAGAGGGTGGCAGCAGGGTTGAAACAGAGGGTACTGTAATGAACTTGAGGGTGGCAGTGGTGAGTGCTAAACCTGAGGGGGGCAGGAATGAACCAGATGGTGTCAGTGGTGAACCAGAGGGTGTCAGTGGTGAACCAGAGGGTGGCAGTGATGAACCGGAGGGGGACAGTGATGATCCAGAGGGTGGCAGTGGCAAACCAGAGGGTGGCAGTGATGAATCAGAGGGTGACAGTGGTGAACCAGAGGGGTCTGTGATGAACCAGAGGGTGGCAGTGGTGAGTGCTGAACCAAAGGGTGGCAGCAGGGGTGAACCAGAGGGTGCTCTGAGGAACCAGAGGGTGGCAGTGGTGAGTGCTGAACCAGAGGGTGGCAGCAGGGGTGAACCAGAGGGTGCTGTGATGAACCAGAGGGTGGCAGTGGTGAGTGCTGAACCTGAGGGTGGCAGGGGTGAATCAGAGGGTGTCAGTGGTGAACCAGAGTGTGGCAGTGATGAACCAGAGGATGGCAATGGTGAACCAGAGGGTGCTGTGATGAACCAGAGGGTGGCAGTGATGAACCAGAGGGGGACAGTGATGATCCAGATGGTGGCACTGGTGAAACAGAGGGTGCTGTGATGAACCAGAGGGTGGCAGGGATGAACCAGAGGGTGGCAGGGATGAACCAGAGGGTGGCAGTGGTGAGCCAGAGCATGGCACTGGTGAACCCGAGGGTGCTGTGATGAACCAGAGGGTGGCAGTGAAGAACCAGAGGGGGACAGTGATGATCCATAGGGTGGCAGTGGCAAACCAGAGGGTGGCAGTGATGAATGAGAGGGTGGCAGTGATGAACCAGAGGGTGACAGTAGTGAACCAGAGGGTGCTGTGATGAACCAGAGGGTGGCAGTTGTGAGTGTTCAACCAGAGGGTGGCAGCAGGGGTGAAACAGAGGGTGCTGTGATGAACCAGAGGGCGGCAGTGGTGAGTGCCGAACTTGAGAGTGGCAGGGGTGAACCAGAGGGTGTCAGTGGTGAAACAGGGGGTGTCAATGGTGAATCAGAGGGTGGCAGTGATGAACCAGAGGGGGACAGTGATGATCCAGAGGGTGGCAGGGATGAACAAGAGGGTGGCAGTGGTGAACCAGGGAGTGGCACTGTTGAACCAGAGGGTGCTGTGATGAACCAGAGGGTGGCAGTGATGAACCAGAGGGTGGCAGTGATGAACCAGAGGGTGACAGTGGTGAACCAGAGGGTGACAGTGGTGAATCAGAGGCTGCTGTGATGAACCAGAGGGTTGCAGTGGTGAGTGCTGAACCAGAGGGTGGCAGCACGGGTGAACCAGAGGGTGCTGTGATGAACCAGAGGGTGGCAGTGGTGAGTGCTGAACCTGAGGGTGGCAGGGGTGAACCAGAGGGTGTCAGTGGTGAACCAGAGGGTGGCAGTGATGAACCAGAGGGTGGCAGTGATGAACCAGAGTAGGATAGTGATGATCCAGAGGGTGGCACTGATGAACCAGAGGGTGCTGTGATGAACCAGAGGGTGGCAGGGATGAACCAGAGGGTGGTAGGGATGAACCAGAGGGTGGCAGTGGTGAACCAGAGGGTGGCACTGATGAAACAGAGGGTGCTGTGATGAAAAAGAGGGTGGCAGTGATGAACCAGAGGGGGACAGTGATGATCCAGAAGGTGGCAGTGGCAAACCAGAGGGTGGCAGTGATGAACCATAGGGTGGCAGTGATGAACCAGAGGGTGACAGTGGTGAGCCAGAGGGTGCTGTGATGAACCAGAGGGTGGCAGTGGTGAGTGCTGAACCAGAGGGTGGCAGCACGGGTGAACCAGAGGGTGCTGTGATGAACCAGAGGGTGGCATTGGTGAGTGCTAAACCCGAGGGTGGCATGGGTTAACCAGAGGGTGGCAGTGATGACCCAAAGGGTGGCACTGTTGAACCAGAGGGTGCTGTGATGAACCAGAGGGTAACAGTGGTGAACCAGAGGATGCTGTGATAAACCAGAGGGTGGCAGTGGTGAGTGCTGAACCTGAGGGTGGTAGGGGTGAACAAGAGGGTGTCAGTGGTGAACCAGAGGGTGTCATTGGTGAACCAGAGGGTGGCAGTGATGAACCAGAGGATGACAGGGATGATCCAGAGGGTGGCAGTGGCAAACCAGAGGGTGGCAGTGATGAACCAGAGGGTGACAGTGGTGAACCAGAGGGTGCTGTGATGAACCAGAGGGTGGCAGTGGTGAGTGCTGAACCAGAGGGTGGCAGCAGGGTTGAAACAGAGGGTGCTGTAATGAACTTGAGGGTGGCAGTGGTGAGTGCTAAACCTGAGGGGGGCAGGAATGAACCAGATGGTGTCAGTGGTGAACCAGAGGGTGTCAGTGGTGAACCAGAGGGTGGCAGTGATGAACCGGAGGGGGACAGTGATGATCCAGAGGGTGACAGTGGCAAACCAGAGGGTGCTGTGATAAACCAGAGGGTGACAGTGGTGAGTGCTGAACCAAACGGTGGCAGCAGGGGTGAAACCAGAGGGTGCTGTGATGAACCAGAGGGTGGCAGTGGTGAGTGCTGAACTTGAGGGTGGCAGGGGTGAACCAGAGGGTGTCAGAGGTGAACCAGAGGGCATCAGTGGTGAACCAGAGGGTGGCAGTGATGAACCAGGGGGGGACAGTGATGATCCAGAGGGTGGCAGTGGCAAACCAGAGGGTGGCAGTGATGAACCAGAGGGTGACAGTGGTGAACCAGAGGGTGCTCTGAGGAACCAGAGGGTGGCAGTGGTGAGTGCTGAACCAGAGGGTGGCAGCAGGGGTGAACCAGAGGGTGCTGTGATGAACCAGAGGGTGGCAGTGGTGAGTGCTGAACCTGAGGGTTGCAGGGGTGAACCAGAGGGTGTCAGTGGTGAACCAGAGGGTGGCAGTGATGAACCAGAGGGTGGCACTGGTGAATCAGAGGGTGCTGTGATGTACCAGAGGGTGGCAGTGATGAACCAGAGGGGGACAGTGATGATCCAGATGGTGGCACTGGTGAAACAGAGTGTGCTGTGATGAACCGGAGGGTGGCAGGGATGAACCAGAGGGTGGCAGCGATGAACCAGAGGGTGGCAGTGGTGAGCCAGAGCATGGCACTGGTGAACCAGAGGGTGCTGTAATGAACCAGAGGGTGGCAGTGAAGAACCAGAGGGGGACAGTGATGATCCATAGGGTGGCAGTGGCAAACCAGAGGGTGGCAGTGATGAACGAGAGGGTGGCAGTGATGAACCAGAGGGTGACAGTGGTGAACCAGAGGGTGCTGTGATGAACCAGAGGGTGGCAGTTGTGAGTGCTCAACCAGAGGGTGGCAGCAGGGGTGAAACAGAGGGTGGTGTGATGAACCAGAGGGTGGCAGTGGTGAGTGCCGAACCTGAGAGTGGCAGAGGTGAACCAGAGGGTGTCAGTGGTGAAACAGGGGGTGTCAATGGTGAATCAGAGGGTGGCAGTGATGAACCAGAGGGGGACAGTGATGATCCAGAGGGTGGCAGTGGCAAACCAGAGGGTGGCAGTGCTGAACCAGAGGGTGACAGTGGTGAACCAGAGGGTGCTGTGATGAACCAGAGGGTGGCAGTGGTGAGTGCTGAAACTGAGGGTGGCAGCAGTGGTGAACCAGAGGGTGCTGTGATGAATCAGAGGGTGGCAGTGGTGAGTGCTGAACCAGAGGGTGGCAGCAGGGGTGAAGCAGAGGGTGCTGTGATGAACCAGAGGGTGGCAGTGGTGAGTGCTCAACCTGAGGGTGGCAGGGGTGAACAAGAGTGTGTCAGTGGTGAACCAGAGAGTGTCAGTGGTGAACCAGAGGGTGGCAGAGATGAACCAGAGGGTGGCAGTGGTGAACCAGAGGGTGGCAGTGAGGAACCAGAGGTTGGCACTGGTGAACCAGAGGGTGCTGTGATGAACCAGAGGGTGGCAATAATGAACCAGAGGGTGGCAGTGATGATCCTGAGGGTGGCAGTGGCGAACCAGAGGGTGGCAGTAATGAACCAGAGGGTGGCAGTGATGAACCAGAGGGTGACAGTGGTGAACCACAGGGTGCTGTGCTCATACATGACCGCATGGGTAACTTCGCCGTGCAAGCGGCTTGCGAACACGCATAAAGCCCTGCGAACACGCAAAAAGCCCCGCAAACACGCAAAAAAAAAACATTCGCAATTTCGCGCGAATTCACGAATTATGCGAATCGGGAATTCGCTTTCGCATGATTTCGCGAACCGCGATTTAGCAGATTTCGCCCATGCTTACAAAGGCCTCAGTTGACTCATCCAATGTCAAGCGTTGTAATGTGTTGATCGCATGTATGGTCTTCCTGAGGTAACATGGAAGAGCAGAGATGAGAAATACAGCTACATACTTGACTACGCATTGAATTCACACCCTAGATGATGGACCTTCCAGAGGCATACTTGCGATCTGTGTAGATTTTTGGAAGTATGCAGATCAGGGGTATTCCGGAGACACTACTTCACAAAGATTATTATATGTGAGGTGTTGGACCCGACCCGTTGGGCAGGTTCACCCCTAGACTTTTTGCTTTTTCCTAGCCTGTTTATGGAACCTGGTGTTGGGGATTTTAGGCCTCTGCGCACTTTTTCACTGTGGTACAGTGTAAAGTGCTTGAGCTCTCTGTGAATGAGTAGTGAGTGACCTGCCCTCCCATAAGAATGAATGGGGAATATGTATGCCCATGGTAGTTCCTGATGTGTGGGGAGTGCAGGGGCGAGTATGTATGAACTCGTGAGAGTGAATGCTGCAAAATGATGTATGCGGCATGACTGTGTCTAGTCTAGAAGTACTACTTTTGAAAGTTGGCATATTTGTGTAAGTTGGTGCTAGCGTGTGATTGGCTGGTGAGCCTGGCCCAGAGTGCCTGGGCCTGCTTGTGAATTGACTGTCTGGTTTGAGGATGACAGGGACTGGAGAGCCCAGGAGGTTGTCTTGAGTCAGCCCATGGATGAAAGTGATTCAGAAAAGGGGGTGGTGAATATGGACGGTGATGGATCAAGCCCTGATCTTTGGACTGGGTATGAGTGGTCTGCTTAATTCAGACACTCTGTTCATCACCACCCCCTTTTCTGAAACGTTTTTGGCCACTATAGGTGTGGCAGGGTATACTCAGACATGAGTCCCTTTCTCACTGCACCATCAGGATTCAAGCAAGCCGGGCCGACGACGGCTGAAATGCCAGAAACCGGTCCCCGGTAGCTTGTCTCCTTTCTGGTGAAGAATTGGCTTGGTAGTTTAGTCTGCCCTGTTCCCATGATGCACTGGGCCAGGGACAAACTGATTTGCATATAGCCAGGTTCTGAACTGGGATGGTGCAGTGAGATAAATAACGGTGATGGATCAAGCCCTGATCTTTGGACTGGGTAAGAGTGGTCTGCTTAATTCAGACACTCTGTTCATCACCACCCCCTTTTCTGAAACGTTTTTGGCCACTATAGGTGTGGCAGGGTATACTCAGACATGAGTCCCTTTCTCACTGCTCCATCAGGATTCAAGCAAGCCGGGCCGACGACGGCTGAAATGCCAGAAACCGGTCCCCGGTAGCTTGTCTCCTTTCTGGTGAAGAATTGGCTTGGTAGTTTAGTCTGCCCTGTTCCCATGATGCACTGGGCCAGGGACAGACTGATTTGCATATAGCCAGGTTCTGAACTGGGATGGTGCAGTTAGATAAATAACGGTGATGGATCAAGCCCTGATCTTTGGACTGGGTAAGAGTGGTCTGCTTAATTCAGAGACTCTGTTCATCACCACCCCCTTTTCTGAAACGTTTTTGGCCACTATAGGTGTGGCAGGGTATACTCAGACATGAGTCCCTTTCTCACTGCACCATCAGGATTCAAGCAAGCCGGGCCGACGACGGCTGAAATGCCAGAAACCGGTCCCCGGTAGCTTGTCTCCTTTCTGGTGAAGAATTGGCTTGGTAGTTTAGTCTGCCCTGTTCCCATGATGCACTGGGCCAGGGACAGACTGATTTGCATATAGCCAGGTTCTGAACTGGGATGGTGCAGTGAGATAAATAACGGTGATGGATCAAGCCCTGATCTTTAGACTGGGTAAGAGTGGTCTGCTTAATTCAGACACTCTGTTCATCACCACCCCCTTTTCTGAAACGTTTTTGGCCACTATAGGTGTGGCAGGGTATACTCAGACATGAGTCCCTTTCTCACTGCACCATCAGGATTCAAGCAAGCCGGGCAGACGACGGCTGAAATGCCAGAAACCGGTCCCCGGTAGCTTGTCTCCTTTCTGGTGAAGAATTGGCTTGGTAGTTTAGTCTGCCCTGTTCCCATGATGCACTGGGCCAGGAACAGACTGATTTGCATATAGCCAGGTTCTGAACTGGGATGGTGCAGTGAGATAAATAATGGTGATGGATCAAGCCCTGATCTTTGGACTGGGTAAGAGTGGTCTGCTTAATTCAGACACTCTGTTCATCACCACCCCCTTTTCTGAAACATGGATGAAAGGCAGCATCTGCTGCCAGGGAAGTGGGAGGAGATGGCACCTGATAGTGAAGGGCTGTGCCTGCCTGACTACAAAGCTGGCTCCACCTCCCGCTGGGCAACTGGCACCTCTGTCCCTGATACTGAAGGGGACTTCCCTCTAAACCAGTCCAGCTGGTTCTCACACTGAGACTTCAAAGGACTTCAAAGGCTTTACTGTGTATAAGAAGGGGCTGTGCCCCCTTCCAAAATGTTCTTGTTTCTAACTTGAATCTGCCAGGGGCATGCTGCTGCTGGGGCTCAGGGGAATCCCTGGGCCCTGCCCAGCTCCTGGACATCTGATGGACTGCTGACCCCCTGCCTCGCTACATCTTTAAGGACTTTTGCTGGACTTCTTGAGCTTTCTGTGGACCCTTCTTGCTGTAGGGGTCTGCTCTGGGGGCCTTTGGCGCCTGGGAGCACTGTGCTGTGATCCTAGCGCTTGAGAGCGCTCCTGGCTGCATTTCGAGCGTTTTTGTTGCACGCATTTTGCGTGAGGATTGGCGGGTGCCACCCCGCTTATTTGATTATTCACTGGCGAGTGCCCACCTCGCTTATTTCTAACTTTATTACTCTTCGGCTGCCCACGCCGATATTTTTATTGCCCGCCTGCCTGTCTAGCGAGGGCCCCCGTGCTGCCCGCGGCGACCCGGAAAGTACCTGGCCGGCCGGCCAATCCCAGCGCGGCCGGCCAGAAGTCCAGCCCCCGCAGCCCGGGTGCCGAGAAGTGATCACCACCGGGCCCGGGGAGAAGAGAAGCTGCCGGGTGAGAAGGCGCCCAGGAGATGGCGGCTGGTGGCGTCGGTGCAGGGCTCCCATTGCTGAGGGAGCCCTGGAGGAAGCGTGGCGGCGAGGAAGAAGATGGGCTGTGAACAGGGCTCCCGTGTGTCGAGGGAGCCCTACCACGAGAGAAGGAGAGCGACCGGTGAGTGGGGCAGAGCAGGGGAGGGGCGCCGGGACACATTGTCGGTGTCCGCCCCCCCCGCAGTAGCGCGAGCTCGCGCTCGATGTAGAGAAGCCACGAGGGCTTCAAGGGCGGCCCCAGATGGCAGTGGGCCACCCCAACGTCGCGCAGAGCCTGTGGAGGCTCCCACAACCTGGGGGCATGTTATGAAGCTCCGTGCGGTGCCGGTCGAGGCACCGAGTAAGGGCGACCCCGAATGGCAGTGGGTCGCCCCACCGTGATTACAGAGCCGCGAAGGGCTCTTGAGGGCCCACCTTGCTGCATGTTGGTGCCGCTTCGAGGCCCCGGTTGGCAGCGGGTCGCCCCAACGTTGTCACAAGCCCATGAGAGGCTCTTAGGGGGGCATCCCTTTGTCTAGAGCCACGGAGGCTCCAAGGGGGCATTTGAATCTACGAGCCCAGCGAGGCTCGAGGGGGCCATTGGTTGCAGAGCCTGAGGGCTCCATGGGCCCTACTTGTTTTAGAGCCTGTGTGGCTCAGGTGGCGCAGATTTGTTCTGGGGGCTACTGAGAGCCCTGCCACAACTTTTTGATCCCAGCTGCCCAGCACTTTGTGGGTGGCTGCCACGTTTAGGTTTTTGTACTCTGTGACTGGCACTGCATGGCAGCGCGCCCTGACATTGGACACAGGGCATCTGAGCCCCAACAAGGCCAGTTGGCCTAGGGACTGCCACAGGTGGTGGCCTATGTAAGTTATGCGCAATGTGATTCCTATGTTTTTAATAGTGATTGCCTACTGTGTGTTTTTGCGCTATTGTGTTGTTCTGGCACCGCTGAATGTTTAGTCATCATGTGTCTTCTTGCGCTGCACCTCTGAATGTTTAGTCATCATGTGTCTTCTTGCGCTGCACCCCTGAATGTAATTTTATTGCATCATGTGCTTTATTCTTAACACCTCTGAATGTTTTAGGCATCATGGGGCAGATTTATGTTAACTGGCGCATCCCCAGGGATGCGCCAGTTAACATGCGCCACAGTGCGCCACAGCTCCGCCAGCCATGGTGCGCCGCATTTATAATGCGGCGCACCATGGTGCAAAAACGGCACAGATGCGTGACGCATCTGTGCCGGAAATGTGTCGCATTGCTGGAGTTGCGTCGCAAGCGCGACACAGCTCCAGCAAGGCTCGGGGGTGCCCCATTTTAACAATGCTGCGTCAAGACCTACGCCTGCTTCAAGCAGGCGCAGGCTTTTGACGCAGCATTGGCTTAAAAGTGACTGAGTGAAATCTCATAGATTTCACTCAGCCACTTTTGCGAGGCGCACCTGCCCCGGAACGCCCACCCTACGCCGGAACGCCCACAAGCGGCGCAGGGCTTTACAACGTGACGCATCTGCCTAGATGCGTCACGTTGTAAATCGTTCATAGGGATGCGCCACGGTTACGCCGCCTTGCGTGACGCAACAGCGGCGTAAACGTGGCGCAAGGACCTCATAAATCTGCCCCCATGTGTTTCTCTTTATTACTCCTCTGAATGTAGGTTATTGCATCATGGGTAATGTGTTCTTTTCCTAGACCCCTAAACGCTGAGTGATACTTAGGTGGTTGTCTTTTTTACTCCTCTGAATGTAGGTTATGGCATCATGGGTAATGTGTTCTTTTCCTAGACCCCTAAACGCTGAGTGATACTTAGGTGGTTGTCTTTTCTACTCCTCTGAATGTAGGTTTATTGCATCATGAGTAATGTATTCTTTTTTAGACCCCTAAATTCTGTGTGATACTTAGGTGGTTCTTCTTTCTTAGTACAGGTGGTCCTAGTAAGGTCCTGGTTCCTGTTACCAGTGGTTACTGGTTGTTATCTTTGATTATTATTTTATGTTACATTTATTCTTTATTCTAGAAGTGATTTTATATTCTACATTTTATTTAGAAGTACTTTATCTGATTCTGACAGGCGCCCTTGTGGCCCTGTCTGGTGTACATAATCCCTGTGAATATTGCCCGTGCCAGTTGGCACAATGTATATGTGTGATTTTATATGATGTGTTTTTACAATACAAAAGTTATTTTTATAATAACCTTGTATGGAGTCTCCTCTGTGGTGTGCCTAGTATGTTGTTGCTGTTGTGCGCTGGCGCAAATGCTTTACACATTGCCTCCGAGTTTAGCCTTACTGCTTGAGCCAAGCTACCAAGGGGGTGAGCAGAGGTTATCTTGGCGTGTGACTTCCTTGCCCTGACTAGAATGGTGGTTTCTGCCTGGCTGCACTATGTGGTATTTATTGTACTGAATGTATTTCATGTACTTCCTGATGTGATATGGACAATGGGGAGGAAGGGAAGCCTCCGCTGAGAATATCGAGCAGGCTGTATGCAGGCAAGCAGCCTGGAGCAGCAACAAGCGTCAGTTTTGAATCACGGCACACCTGAGCTGGGTCTCCAGCGGACGGCGTTTGCGCTGTAGTGCTCGCGGCAGGCTCTGAAGACACACGCTTAGCAGAATCACTCTCTCTGCGGTAAGACTGCTTTTGATCTGCTTTTCCCTCGGCTTTTTGTTTGACAGCACCAGCACCACAATATCTCTGAGTACAACGAATCAGGTGAGTGCTTGGGGGTAAAATCCAGAGCGGGGAGACAGACATTGTTAGCTGCAAGGTGGAAGATGCGCTGTATGCTTTAAGACTATTCCAAGGAAAAAGCGACAGCAGGTGGAGATTCTGAACTCTTTCTTGCGTTAAGACTTTTCATTATAATTTCATCCCGAATTGCAGAGCTGGAAAAGCTCCAACACATCGTGCTAAGAAGGAAACATTTAATTAGAGCTTTTCTGAGAAATACGATTAAACCGGGGGGCTATAAGAGACAAAGGCAATCTGTCTTATTTTAAAACGCTCACAGGAACTCATTATAATAAGCGTTTTTTCAGGACTTCCCAATGCTTACTTGTGTGAAGAGACATTATTTGTGCCGCCCGTAGAGGAGTTACTGCTTTCTCCTGGGTTGAGTGACTCGTGGAGGGGCTCTGAGGACTGTGAGGACCAGCAGCCCTCCAACACTGACGCTGGTGCCTCTTCCCGCCCCCTTCACGCCGGACCACAAACGCAGCGGCTTGCGGCCCCCGATCCCCGGGTGCCACCTGGAGAGGTGTTACTGTTCTCTCCCGGGCTGAGTGACTCTTTGAGGGACTGCGAGGACCAGCAGCCCTCCAACATTGATGCTGGTGCCTCTTCCCACCCCCCGGCTGTCTGCAATCTGCAGTTAGCATATAGCTACTCTATGGCCGCTCGTGAGTCAAGGAGCAAATCTTCGGCTGCCAAGGGTCACTTGACAGGAACTCTGGACAATTTTATTACAAGAGCAAATCTAGTCATTGACCAGGGGATAACTCTCATGGAGCGTCATGTGTCGCAGGACCTTTCTCTGGCCAAACGCTCCTCAATGGGTCATTTTTCTAACGCTCGGACACCTGAGCGCGACAGCTGTGCTAACATAACTCTTGTTACTGTAACTCTAGTCACGCCACTTGCTTCTCAGGAGCACGAGCGTACCTCACTAATTACGTGTCCACTAACTCCAGAGGCTTCGCAAATTAGTGTCACCCCAACCTTGGCCAATGAGCCCTGAGAAAACCTCTACTCGAAACCTCCGGAGCAGACAAGAGGGTGTCAAACCAAAGAGAAAGCGTGCTGCCGCGACCATTGCTGGTGGAAGAAAGCCCAAAGTTGCAAAAGGGCCAGGGGATAGTGATATGACTTCAAAAGAGAAGGGGTGGCAGCCTCCGTTTGATTTGACTAGCCGGGGGTCACTTTCCTCAAATGGACTGGGCCCAGGGCTAATCCCTGAGGATGCGGCCCAGTTCTCAGGCGGCTTGAGGACCACTGAAGATTCCTTTCTTACAAAATTGGGTAATCTCCTAAAATCTTCATTAGGGCCGATAGAAGACAGACTTGGGTGCATCGAATACCAGCTTGCCCAGCTGGAACTTGTTACAAGGGGCATTATGGATAAGACAAAGCCTTCTAGCTTGGGACTGGGTAATGCTCAAGAGAACCCTGTGTGTGATGGCTTTGTAACAGATAATTCTCTCCCTTGTGTGGTTCCATTTATTCCAACTGCCACTAAACCCTCTATACTGCTTCCTGCCGATGCTCGGCCCCGACTTTCTATTAATTCGAGCAGGATTGCTTCCATCATTGCAGCAAAATCAAAAGATAGTGGCCAGATGTTAGGTGCAGCAGTAGCTCAGGGGGCTTCTACAATCGACCTACCCCCTGAAACAAGACCCTATCTGGTAGTACTAACAGGCATCCCTGAAATAAGCAACCCTGGACAGGAATCGTTTGCGTCTTTAAAGAACAAAGTGACGCACTGGCTTGACAACAACAGACCACTACCCTCTTACATCGTCAGTGAAATTTTTATGGTACGTAGGCTCTCCTGGGTGGGACACAGCCCCAAAACTATTACTGGCGACTGCGTCCTGGTAAATTTCATGGATCCCCGCACTGTGGAGCACATTTGTAAATGGAACTTTAACAGTACTGGAACAACTATCCAATCACACCCCTTGTCATTTTTCTATCCTTTGACAGATTCTGCAGAGCGTGCAAGTGATTGGACCATAGTATTGCACCGAAGGGGGGGAAGGCCAGATAGGGGTAGGCAGGGGCAACCAATTGCCCAGAGCTATCCAATTACCCACAACAGGTTTAGCAGTCTGGAAATGGTGGACTGACTACAGAAGAGCAAGCTGGATATTGCCTGCAACAGTCAACTAAGGTACCATACCGAATCTAGCAGACTGGCGGAACTGTATAGTGGCTATCCACCTAGTCCATCCAGTAATACTCTGGATCCACATACCCACATCCATGGGTCTAACATGGACATGGCTATTGATGGTTTGGTGAGTACAGCTCTTCCATGCATGGATGTCCCTCCTCAAACAGCCACTTGCGTTGAACTGCCATTGGCCAGTGTGGTCTTTCCAAACCATCTGATACAACTGAAGATGCTGAAACTTCTATACTGAAATGTGGCGGGTCTTTCGCACAATTTAAACTGCGTAGAGCGGGGATCCTTGGTGGACCAATATGATGTTTGCCTTTTTCAAGAGACCTGGGCCAGGGATGAACACTCTAGAGCGGGATTCACCACATTCCATGTACCTGCTAGGTGGGGAGGGAAAGGTCGACCGTCAGGCGCCCTTGCTGCCTGGGTAGCTACTCATTTGGCTTACACGGCAGAGACTATGGCCACTCACTCTGAAGACATCCAGTGTAAACTCCTTGAGTGGCCAAACTCTTTCAACCTAGCCATAGGGAACATTTATTCACTATTGATGACCTATCCCTCTTTCTGAGCATACTGCCGAATGATTTTTTTCTTTTGGTAGCAGGAGATGTAAATTGTCACTTTGAGCCCTTATTAGGAATGAGCGAGGGTGCTCTTATGGGCGAGGATGATTATTGGCCATTCCACCATGCCAATCCCCACGCCCAAAGTCCTGGTCTCCCCTGGCGATGTAGATCATGGCCCTTATTTTAAATTTCCTGAGGGCCTGCAATGGGCGCGCACCCTCTGACACTCCATCGATGTGACCTATAACAAGAGGGGCCATGAATCTCGCCTTGACTTGACTACATCACGGTGGAAACAAGGATGTGGTCTAAGGTTATTGACTTTAAAGTAATTCCCAGGGTCGATAGTGACCACAATGCCCTCTGCCTGGAGATGGTTTTCCCAGGACTGAAGGAAATTTCGACCTCAGGAATGGCTGACCCAGGCGAAGGGCTGATACTTTCAAATAACAGATGCAGGGTAAAGTGGGGTAAAATAGCAGATTCCCAGGATGAACTGGCTAAACTGTACAATTTGGTTCTCCCTCGACTCCTTCAGGTAGATAACTTAATTACCCAGCCAATATCCCCAGATTTTAATATGGATCTGCGGCACGTCCATTTGGATTTAGTTTCCTGCCTACAAGAGGTTTTGAATCCCCAGGGTTCAACCAGGATAAAGAGAACACTAGTTTCATCCTGGTACAACCCAGCCTGCAGAAAGCTTAAGTCCGAGCTAATTGAGGCAGTCAAGTCTGGGACAAATAAATCTAGAATTCGTGAACTCAGACTGCATTATAAAAAAGTAATGGCTCATGCAAGGAGCGAGTGGGATTTGGATAAGTGGTCAAACCTAACCACTGCTCTGGAAACTAGGGATGCCCGCAGATTCTGGTCGCTAGTAAATATAGGCTCGGGGGAACCAAAATCAGCAACAGAGCCCAACATTGATGCCTCAGTCTGGGAATCTCATTTTAAAGCCTTATACTCAGTTGAACCTGCAGAGGATAATACAGCGGCACCTCTACTTTTACATATTGAGCATGAGGTTTTAGAGTTCACATTGGGGGAGGTGTCCCACGCAATAGGTAAACTTGCAGTGGGTAAGGCCCCGGGACTTGATAAACTCCCTGGGGACCTATTTAGGCACCAACCAGGGATCTGGGCCCCCTACCTGCTTATCGTTTTTAATGCAATCTTGAGGAGTATGGAGGTTCCTTCCACTTGGCTGGGAGCGGAGATAGTGCCAATTTATAAGAAGGGTTCACCTCTGCTCCCAGTCAACTACAGGCCCATTAGTCTTATCGACGTCCCCCCAAAATGTTTTGCGCGGCTTGTCCTCGACCATCTACTGGCATGGATGGAGGACCATGGAGTACTAAGTCCGCTTCAGGCAGGGTTCCGGTGGAACACATCCACCATGGATCAGATCTTTCGCCTGATTCTCCTGTATTGGAAAACAGCAAAGATTGAGGGTGGCAGTCTCTACATGGTGTTTGTGGACCTCCAGTCCGCTTTCAATCTAGTGCCATGGCAAAAATTGTGGGGGGTCCTGCAGGATCTGGGCATCCCGCCCGGAATTCTGGATGTACTGATGAGATTGCTTGAGGGTAACTTTGCCCAGGTTAGATGCGGGAGGAATGGGGCACTGTCATCAAGGTTTCCGGTCGACAGAGGAGTGAGGCAGGGCTGTGTTTTGGCCCGACCCTGTTTTGCCTCTACGTTAATGGGGTAATATTCCATCTGGATAATGTCCCCAACAACGACGCACCAAAGTTGGCTGGCAGGAGGGCTCTGGTGATTATGTTCGCCGATGATACCATCCTGCTTTCCAAATCCCCAATGGGGATCCAACGAATCTTGAACGGTTTTGGGGACTTCTGTCGAAGTCGCAGTCTTGAGATAAATGCCGATAAAACAAAATTCATGATATTTAATCCTTCAGCATCTACATGTTCTAATCCAACTGTGGGCAGTGTGAGGTTGGAAAGGGTCACTACATTTTAATGTCTTTGGGTCACACTCCATGAAAATCTTTCCTGGGGACCTCAACAAGTAAAATCCCAACTCAAACTATCACAGTTGGTGGGTGGCATCTCCAAAATTTCAAACACTCCAACTCTTAAGCCAGTGAGCCCTGCCCTAGAGATCTACAAGACCCAAGCAAGGGCTGCAACTCTCTATGGCTGAGAGCTGTGGGGACACTCTCACAGGGCAGAGATAGCCAAGATTGAATCAAAATGTATTAGATGTTTCCTGACTCTCCCCTAAAGTACCCCACTCCTTCCCCTTAGGCTAGACCTGGGACTGACTTCTATTGAAGAAGAGTTAGCTCTGAAACCGCTAAGGTTTTGGTGCCGGAAATGGGTAACTACAGATCTGCTCCATTACAGGCAAGATCTGAAGCAGATCCTAACTCTCAGTGGTGTAACCAATATTCCCTGAATGGCGTGTATAAAGCAGGAATTTTTAAGCTTAGGCCTGCCTGAAATGTGGGATAATCCGGAAAGGGGCTGTCTTGAGGTATCACGTAAGTCCCTTACCAGGATCTACAAGGAAAAGAAACTGAACTTTTATCTCTACACCCCTATTGCTGGCTCTCTGACCGACTCATTTTTAGCTTTCAAAAATTCTTATTTGTTCGACGATTTTATGGATGTCGTTTTTCCAATTTTAGCGAGGAAACTTTTTATTCAATGACGATATGGCACCTTACCAATTAAAGCTTTCACAAACAAATGGTCCAATGCTACTAACAAGTCTTGTCCGAGTTGCAGTAGTGATGTAGAGGACGAACTCCATGTCCTCTTCTGCTGCCCCGTTTATACTAAGTCCAGGAAGTATTGGCTTGCACCACTTTGCAGAAACGTAGGTGTTAGAATTTGTTCACATGCTTTTAGAATTCTAAAGACAGATACTTCAAGTCTTATCGTATTTGCACTTTCCAAGTATTTATTAGCCATGTGGACGAAGAGGCGTCAATTAGTAGATATTGAATGTTAAGCAAAAAATGCCTTGATCCTTTTTATACTGTAAATACGTTTTCTATGCATGTAATGAATTCTATGGTGTCTATGCAACAAATTTTATAATTATTTCCTCTGAATTATGTATTTATTACTGCTCGTTTATGGCCTCAAATGGCCGAAATAAAAAAATTTTAAATTGTATTGAATTAATATTCAAGTTGATTTATTTTCTGCAGATTTTTTGTATTGTACCACAATGTATGTTTTATGTGCGATGGTTTCTGAAGTAAAGATACCCTTAGAAAGTAGCATGAGTAACTATTACATTTGTGTGTTTTTCGTATATATATATATGGACCTTGACCCACTGTGGTTTTATTTGTTTACATTTTCTGATTGGGAACTAAACTAATTGGCAGGTTTCAGTGGTACCCATTTGGGCTTGGAAGAAGCGACAGTCCGGTACTATTCTAATGGACTACTACATCCATCATGCCTCAGTGGTTGACGCCCATAAGGGCGGGACTGTTTATGAATAAAATCGAAATGTTTCACCTGAAATCCGCTAATTCTTGCTCTTCTGTTGCCAGTGATCAAGAGCATACCAGCGCTCGTAACGCATATGGCCAAAACAGACGAGGCACGAGGGCAGGCAGGTGATGGCGGCTGCCGGTGGTGCGTGTGCAGTAACCTCCTTGTATGTGACAACTCCGTGAGGGCAACCTTGGTTTTTTTGATATATATTTATATATATATATATACTAGCTTACCCGTCGCGCGTTGCTGCGATCTCAGAAGAAAGGAAATTCAAGTAAACTCGTTATGATAACATTCAATTTAAATTGTGTCATTTTAATTGAAACTTATTCATTTTAATATGGAAAACATTTCAAAGTGTTGTTTTAATTCTATTTGTTTATTTGAGTGCATGTGGATACACGATATTTCTTGTTTTTCCGTGTGGTGCATACATGAATAAATCAGAAGATTTTCCGACGCTTGAGCTGGCCACATACAGTTGTCCATGTGAGAAGCACGGGCTCTCCAAATCTAGTCCACACACTTGCAGTGATTGTCCTTGTGCTTTGTTGATGGTCATTGCAAAAGTGAGTCACACCAGAAGCTGTAAACGTTTGAATTCAAATGGCATATCTGTTGGGATCATTGGAATACGTGGCAACAGTACATCTTCTCCCTTGAATTTCCCATTCAAAATTGTAGCTTCGATGACATTGTTCACCATCTTTTTCACCAAAAGTCTTGTAGCATTGCAAAGTCGTGGTTGCAAATTCAGTATTCAAAAGATTATGAGGGCCCGGGGGGCCAATCTTTAAAAAATGTTTATGTCAGAAACCTTCGCGGGAGTGTACTCAACAACTTCCCAAAGTTTCATGGCGATCAGATGAATGGTGTAGTAATGCACAAAGGACAAACAGATAGACAGACATACATTCTTTTTTTATATATATATAGATATATATATTCATTAAAAAAACATAGGTTTCACACATGTTATAGTTAGCTGGACATTACACTCATACAAAACCATTGAAATTTCCCTGTTATAGTTAGTTGGACTCACTATAACTCGCGCGCCCGCAATGCACTGCTGATGACGTCACCTATTACATCACTTATGACATGGTCAGTGACATCACTCATGACATCACTGATGACATCTCAAATTACATCACTTATGACATCATCCTTGTGACAGAGTGGCAGACCTCCTCTCAGTGTAATATAACCTTTGATACACACATTCAAAAATAGAAACAAAAATGTTCTAAAAAATGGAGATACCAATACCAGTTACCACAACATATTCAGTAATTCCAACATCTACATACACATCCACTCATTCACCAACAGTTCTATATAGTCACTCATACATGTAGTCACTCATCATATGTACTCATACACTTATACATCCTGTTACACGCCGATACTCATCCATAGAGTTACTCACACGCATACTCACACATGCAAATAAACTATCAAACACCCATTTACTTGCATATACAGCTATTCACACACCACTACACTTACTTTTACAGAAACGTACACATACTTACTCTCTTAAACAATCACTTATAGAAACACATACTTATTTATACAGGAATTCTTCCAATCTCTCACTCTCACATATCCTCACTTATATACATCAATACTTACATATACTAGTTTAAAACATATGTAGATACTTATAAAGATACTATTGAGACAGTCATTCACTTACTAACACACCCAAACACACTCATCCACCCATACAGTCCAGCACACATGCTGTCTTCAAAACACATACAAACAGTGAGTCAGTCACTTATGCATCTGTGCGCTAAGTAATACCCCCCACCAAACCATACAAACACTCATTCTGATACTCAAAAAAACAACTAATAACCCATATAGACACTTATATAGCTAGTCATCAACCCATGCAGCAACTTATATGCAAAGTGAGATACTGATACAGATATTTAAATATTTAAACATTACTCACTAATACATGTATTCACAGATACACTTATTAAGTCAGTTATACAATCCATTTTACAAAAAAACATCAATTTAGACACATATTTACCCATGTATTCTTCCTTCGACCATTAGATATACGTATATAAAAAATATTTATTTTTCAGAAAGATACACACATTCACTGGATGATGTCATCAGTGATATCATTTGAGATGTCATGAGTGATTTCATGAGTGATGTCACTGACCATGTCATGAGTGATGTAATATGTAACGTCATCAGCAGTGCATTGCAGGCGCGAAAGTTATAGTTAGCTGAACTAACTATAGCGGGGGAATTTCAAAGGTTTTGTATGAGTGAAATGTCCAGCTAAATATAACATGTGTGAAACTTAAGGTTTTTTTTAATGAATTTGCAAGGTTTTTTAAATGTAAATGTGGCGTATTTGTATAGCGCGAACAGTGACCCGGAGGCATCCCGGCGCTTGTACTCCTACCACAAGGGAACCCCTCCTGGCTTTTCCTTGTGGGGTGTCCACTCCTGGGCATCCCATGGTGAAACCAGGCATCCCTTGTGTATCAGGGGGCCTTTGTGGAGACTAAGCAAGCTATTGCCCAGAGTTGCAGCGTGGGACCCATGCTTAGAATCGGCACTGAGGCGAGAATATCCGGTCAGAGGAATTTAAGCCCGAAACCCGCCGAGGCGGGAATCGAACCCTGGTCCCTGGCCAGCGTTCTGCATCAAGGTCTGCCGGTCTAAGCATTGAGCCACACTTCTCCACATGCTCATTCCTAACTATAACGTGTGTGAAACCTATGTTTTTTTCAGTGAATTTGAAAGGTTTTTAAATGCTAATTCCTAACTATAACATGTGTGAAGCTTACGTTTTTTTTCAGTGAATTTCAAAGGTTTTGTAAATGATAATTATTAAATGTATTAATTATCATATTTATTTATTTTAATACGAATTTGTTACATTTTTAATATAAATACTTATATGTATTGTATTTTTTTAATTATATTTCATATTCTTATTGTAAATTAAAAACAAATCTAAATTGCAACATATTTTTTTGATTAATTATTTTTTTCCAATATATTAAAATTGAATTCTATATAATTCCTTTTTCATTGTTTTTAGGTAATCGGACCATACACCTACGGAAACGGAATTACCACACATTCATTCTGAGAAACTTTTATACACTAACATAGAAATATAGTTCTTTCTTTGACCAGTGAGGGTAGTTCTTAAAAGATCTATTTTCATAATTATCCCATATAATGTCTTCCCTTAGTATGTACATTAAATACATAAATATATGTTTTTAAAGAACTAGAAACATTGGCGCCTTTTGCGTATAGTACACCGTACGTGACGTCACACAGAAGCTTTGATGTGACGCGGAACGTCAAAGCATATTCGTACCGTATACGCGGGTACGCTGAATATGATTAGCAGTACAAAGTATGGTGCGATTACCCTCTCAGTGACAAATAAGAGCACAGGGCGTGCTAACGAGATTGATTAAAAGTGGTCACTCATTGGAGATCTGATTCTGGGCCTGCCTCTGCGCACATGATAACCTTGCCCCGTCTCTCTCTGTTGTTAATTGTTGGTGCACACACTCACACTTGCACATGCGCGGTTCACGCCCATTCGCACTTCCCAGATGCCACCACCTAGGTTTCTTGCTATCACTAAGCCTGGAAAGCAATACATTAGCCAATGGGAGGTCCCCCAAGGCGACTGGGGCAGAAAAGCGGCGGGCGGTCTTTCTGTCCGCCGAGGACCCCCCGCCATACTAATATGGCGGGGGGGGAAACGAGTGTGGATGTCGGGTGGATTTCCCGCCAGGCTGGCGTGGCAACCGCCAGCCTAGCGGGGGCAATCTGCCCGACATCATAATGGGCCCCTTAGTTTTTAATTGTTAGCATTGCTGTTATGATGTGCTATTGTACATCTTTTTTTACATTTAGAGTCTGTTGAAAAGTAGTGTGGTGTCTGCAACCAAGATACTTCATCAACATAAGTGTAAAAGTTAATGGTAAGTACCCTCAATGAGTGTAAAAGCAGAATATCAAAATTAAGTGATATAAGTCCTTGGGGTCTTTAGAACGCATTAAGTCTCCAGTTCACATTTGTCTGATGCAGGGTGTATCTTAGTATGACTCAGATAACTGAGTTAATTGCAAGGGTCTTTTTAGAGTTACGTCTGCCATGTTGGAAAGCTGGCTATGCATCCTTCCTGTTTGTGGATTAATTACCACTTTCCCACTGACTTATGCGAGATCACTATGTTTACCATGTAAATACATATAATATTTTCATTTCAAAAAGCTTTTGACCTTTAAACAGTGCAATATTAATAACAAGTTACTTTTCACTATCTTCCCAACAGGCCCAATGTTTTGAATGCATCAGATGAGTCCACCTTGATTTTACAAAACCAAATGTAATGTCCTACTAACCTTTTAATGGTTACATATGTATAAAATATATGTTTTAAAGTAAAGATGTGATCGCATACAAGATGTCTAATTAGATGTTTTGCACAACCCTTCAATCTAGTGTTGTTTCCGTATTATCATAAAAAGTAATGTTGAGACACACTTCTTTCAGCTGTCACGATTTGCACAATCCTTTTAGAGTTGGACCAAACTTCCTCTAACATCCCTACTTAATTTTCTTTTTGAAATTGAGCAACTATTTTGTTTAGGTGTTAAAATACAAATTGAAATCTTCCTCCTCTTTGAAGGTCAACAAGCAGTACCGCTCCTCTACACATTATTGTTCAATGGTAGTCTAAAAAGTAGTGGTAATTCCACTATCACTCAGGTAGACATCTGACAATCGAATCTATGATATATTTAGACCACTATTCCATGGTCATAATCCAAAAGGTGTGTTTAGAGTCAACAAAAAGAACAATTATGCACTTTTTATGATGGGCAGTATTGCTTCTAACCAACCTTTCACTGATTTCTCCTGTGGTAAGCCTGTACATTCCTGAATCCTGAGTGCTGAGTTTTGTGTGAGAGGATGCCCATGCATAACTAAGCTATGTTTTCTTTAGCTGCATGGAAACATGTAGTGTAACCTGTCAAAAACTTTGAAATGCTACCCTCCCACTACTCCTTGAGGCGGATGTAGAATTCAACCTTTCTTCATAAAAATAGAATTGGATCCCATAGAGTACAAAGTGTTTCTGTATTATGCAAGCACTACTGTGATAAAAAAACAGGAAATAAGAGCATTGCTATGCTCCACATTAGTTTTTAGACATTTATCAATGCTTTTTTTTGTATCAACTAACCCAGCCGAAGGCAGTGGGAAATTTGCACACTTGCTGCCTTTCTTGGCTGGGGTTATCAATTATTCTTAAATTTCATATTCTGATTCAAAGTCAAGGCCCTTTATTGAGCCTTTTTGTTGTAGCTACTACCCCGGCCAAAGGCAGTGGGAAATTTGCGCACTTCCTCTCTTTCTTGGCTGGGGTTATTAATTAATCTTCTTCCAATACAAATTCAAAGTGCATTCCCTGTATTGAGCCTTCTTCGTAACTATTACTCGTGAATGGCAGTGGGTAATTTGGGCACTTCTTGCCGTTCATGTACAATAAAAAGCTTAACAAAAGTCTACCAATATTAAAAAAGGGCCAGTATGGGCTATGGTTATCAATTCTTCTGTTTGTTATACTAATTAAAAGTGCAGGCCCTTTATTGAGCCTTCTTGGTAACTACTACCCATGAATGGCAGTAGGTAATTTCCACACATGCAGCCTTCCTTGATATTTACATTATTCATCTTCCACTCAATCAACACATCATCTACACATACACACACCTACTTGCATCCTTTCTTGGCTATAGTTGCCAACTATTCTTCTATTTCATATCTGTATTCAAAGTGCAGGCCGTTTACCAAGCATTTTTGTTATAACAACTACCCCGGCTGAAAGCAGTGGGAAATTTGCACAGTTGCATCCTTTCTTGCGAGGCACAGTCTGTTTAATGAGCTGGGTATTCAAAGATCTACTTCCCTGATAAGACAGTGGTTACTTTGTGCGTCTGCAGCCTTTCTTACTTTTTACCTTCTTCATCTTCCATTCAATGAACACATCATCCACATATATACACACTTACTTGCTGCCTTTTTTGACTGGGGTTATCAATTACTCTTCAATTTCATATTCTGATTCAAAGTCAAGGCTCTTTATCGAGACTTTTTCATGTAGATACTACCCCGGCAGAAGGCACTGAGAATGTTGTGCACTTGTAGCCTTTCTTTGCAGGGGTTATCAACTATTGTTCAATTTCATATTCCTATTCAAAGTGCAGGTCGTTTATTGAGCCTTGTTGTTGTAAGAACTACCACGTCCGAAAGAAATGGGAAATTTGCGCACTTGCTGCCTTTCTTGGCAGGGGTTATCAAATTATTTTTCATGTAATTCAAATTCAAAATGCAGGCCCTTTATTCAGCCTTCTTGGTAACTACTTCCAGTCAATGGCAGTGGGTAATTACCACACTTGCATCCTTTCATGCTACGCACAGTCTGTGTAATGAGCTGGGTATCAAAAGATCTACTTCTGTGATAAGGCAGTGGTTACTTTGCGCGTCTGCAGCCTTTCTAACTTTTTACCTTATTCATCTTCCATTCAATGAACACATCATCTACACATACACACACCTACTTGCTGCCTTTCTTGGCTATGGTTATGAACTATTCTATTTCATATTCATATTCAAACTGCAGGCCCTTTATCGAGCCTTTTTGTTGTAACAACTACCCCTGCCGAAGGCAGTAAAAAATTTGCACACTTGCTGCCTTTTTTGGCTGCGGTTATCAATTATTTTTGAATTTCATATTCTGAGTCAGAGTCGAAACCCTTTATCGAGCCATTTTGTTGTACCTACTACCCCGGCCAAAGGCAGTGGGAAATTTGCACACTTGCTGCCTTTCTTGGCTGGTGTTATCAATTATTCTAAAATTAATTCAAATTCAAAATGCAGGCCCTTTATTGAGCCTTCTTGGTAACAACTACCCGTGAATGGCAGTGAGTAATTTGAACACTTGCGTCCTTTCTTGCGTCCTTTCTACCGCACAGTATGTGTACTTTGTGCACTTGCATTGCTTGCTTAGATGTGGTACCCATTTATCAGGCTCTCACAGTGGAATCCGACGCACAGTCTGTGTAATGGACTGGAAAACCAAACACCCACTTCCTATACAAAGGAGTGGGTAGTTTGCACGTCTGCTGCCTTTCTTAATTTTCACCTTATTCTGCATCCACTAGCAGAAACACACCTACCTGCTGCCTTTCTTCACTCTCTTTGCCAACTACTATTCTAATTCAAAGTAGAGGCCCTGGAAAGTGCCCGGTGTTGTTATTTTTCAGGACTACCACCCAGTGTGCAAACTTAGTGCACTTGCATTGCTTGCTTAGATGTGGTAGCCGTTTCTCAGGCTCCCACCGCAGAATTCAACGCACAGTCTGTATAATGGACTGGAAAACCAAACATCCACGTCCTTTACAAGGCAGTGGGTAGTTTGCGCGTCTGCTGCCTTTCTTAATTTTCAACTTATTCTACATCCACTAGCAGAAACACACCTACCTGCTGCCTTTCTTGACTGTCTTTGCTAACTATTATTCTAATTCAAAGTCGAGGCCCTGGAAAGGGGCCGGTGCTGTTATTTTTCAGCACTACCGCCCAGAGTGGGAACTTAGTGCACTTGCTTTGCTTCCTTAGATGTGGTAGTCATTTCTCAACCTCCCACTGCGGAATCCGACACCCTGTCTGTATAATGAGAAGGATATCCAAAGATCCACTTACCTGACAAGGCAGTGGGTAGTTTGCGTATCTGCAGCCTCTGTTATTTTTCACCTCATTTATCTTCTACTCGATCAAGACATCATCCACACATACACACACTTACTTGCTGTCTTTTTTGAATGGGGTTATCAATTACTCTTTGTTGGACTTGGCCTTTCTGGCAGGTTCACCCTTGAACTTTTTTTGCTTTTTAATGGTGACCTGGTAATAGTGATTTTTGGTTTCTGCGCACTTTACCACTGTGTCCCAGGGCAAAGTGCGTGCGTTTAGTGAGGTTGGCCTGCCCTCCCATAGGAATGCATGAGGAATGTATGTGTCCATGTTTGTTCCTGATGCGTGGGGAGTGCAAGCTCGAGTTTGGTATGTGCGGACTTGTGTGATTAAATGCTGCGCGATGATGTGTGCAGCGTGATTGTGTCTAGTGTGGACGTTGGTGTACCTGTGCAGTGAATGTGCTGGCTTGTGATTGGCTGGAGCTGGCTGGGGTGCCAGGCTCCAGGAGTCAGGATGGGTCTGCCCCAGTGGTGAATGGGAGATCTACATGTTAATGGCCGGGGAGGAGTGCACCTGGGACCTGAATAGGGCTGGGCTTTCCCCACACAATGCTGGGTCCGCCCCCTTTCTAATGTCCCTAGCCTGGCCAGTGACTGGAAAGAGCACATCAGGGTTCTCCAAAACCAGCTGTGACTTTTTTTTTACCCCACCCAGCACCTACAGACAAAGGGATTTTAGTATATAAAAAGGGGCTGTTTCCCCATGAATGTGTGCTTGCTGATCCTGTCATGAGGGGGGCCTGCTGCGGCTGGGCGCCAGGAGGACCGCCACTGGGACTGCCTCCCTGCCTGGAGGGCCCTGTGAGCTGGATCCTGGGCCCAGCCTTGTCGCCCTGCCTACCTTCCTAAAGAACTTTGTTGGACTTTGGGGGCCTTAGCACAGGTGAGCGCTGGATTTGCCCCCACCTGCCTTAACCCCTTCCAGGCTCATGACGAGCTGGGCTCGTCATGAAGTAGACTCCTACCAGGCTGATGATGAGCCCAGCTCGTCATGATCAATGGACTTTTAAAAATTCCAGCACAGGAGGAAAATATCATTAGCAGTTATGGTGTTAATTACTTTGACCTGGGACCCTGGTCCCTAAAGCGCTGTGCTGGGCAAGGCCTGCTGGGGTCCTGCCGCACAGAGAGGCTGCCTGGGGAGCCCCTGCCTGTAATTACCAGTGCGGGTGCACACCACGCTCATTACCGTAGTTCTGCCGCCACTTGTGCCATCAAATATCCCTAGCGGGTGCCCACCCCGCTAGGGACTAAGTGCCTTCACGGGAGTCCACCCCGTATTGCCGCCACACCGAGGAAATCGCCAACCGGACTGCAACCAGGAAGTCAGGCAGGCCCGGGGTGGGACTGTGGGACAGCAGGAAGAGGCCGGGAGCCTAACCCGCCTCCTCTGGAAGCTGCTGAGAGCCCGCCTGAGCACCAGGACACCACAGGAGCCCCGAGGAGCGGGAGCTCCCATACAGTGACCCGCTGGTGAGTGGAGCACGGGGCTGTGTAGAAGAGAGAGGGAGGCGTCGGGGCACATTGCCGGTGCCCACCCCCTCAGTAGCGCTACCTGTGATTGTGGGGTGCCATTGTTCATCAGGGCCCCATGGGGTCTGGGCATACACTTTGAGCGGCCCGAGATACAGCGGGCTGCTCACGGTTTTTCTACGCATCCCAGGGACATTTGTTTTCCTAGGCCCCGAGGGGTTCTCCGGGTACTCCGTTGCGAGCCCAGAGGGAGAGGCTCCAGGGCATATTTGTGCTTGAGTCCACCAGAGGGGGGTTCCAACCACGGGGCAAGTTGCTCTTTGAGCACACGAGGGGCTGCAGGGGCATTTTGTTGCTTGTTTCGAGTCCACGAGGGACTCCAACGAAGGGGCCATCTCCTTGGGAGCCACAAGGGCTCCGGGGACATTTGTTCATTTTGAGTCCCCAGAGGAGGGACTCCACTGATGGCGCTATCTGTATTTCGAGCCCATGAGGCTCAGGGGGCATTCTGGCTATTCCGAGCCTAGGAGGCTCCCACCTTGGCATTCACCCCATGATTGGTTTTGAGCCCACGGGGCTCCCATGTGTGTTTGGCCCCATTGTGTATTCAGCTGCCCAGCACTTAGTGGGCAGCTGCGACGTTTAGGCTGGGAACTCTGGAGCAGTTCTCCTTTGGCTGCCTGTGCAGCCTGCCCTAACTTTGCTGGACAGAGGGCGTGTGAGCCCCCGAGAGGCCAGGTTGGCCTGGCGTCAGTTTTATAATGCTTTGGTGCAGATGGTGTACCTGCCTAATATGATTGATGCAATGCTTTTGCCCATGCCTCTAAATATGTGTTTTTATGCCTTGGAGGTTGTTTGCCCTAGAATAGTGATGCTACGTGCTAGTTCTAAAAGTGATTACTCCTGACAGCGGCCCAGGTGGCCCTGTCCAATGTAAATAATCCCCTCTACATTCTGCCCGTGCCCATGGCACCTTGTAAAGTATATGCTTATTCTCTAATGTTTGTGGTATAATACAAAGACAATTTTTCATATATACCCTTGTGTGGAGTTTCCTTTGTGGTGGGCCTTGGGTGTTGTTGCTGGGTGCGCGCGCAAACGCTTTATACATCGCCTCTGAGATAAACCGGACTGCTTGTGCCAAGGTACCAAGGGGGTGAGCAGGGGTTTTCTTGGCGGGTAACTTCCTTGCCCTAACTAGAGTGGTGGTTTCTGCCTGGGTTTAGCGCAAGCCTCAGCCAACCAGAAATTCCCATTTCTAACACTCTTCAATTTCATATTCTGATTCAAAGTCAAGGCCCTTTATCGAGCCTTTTTCATATAGATACTACCCGAGCAGAAGGCAGTGGGAAATTTGAGCACTTGCTGCGTTTCTTCGCTGGGGTTATCAACTATTGTTCAATTTCATATTCTGATTCAAAGTGCAGGCCCTTTAATTAGCCTTTTGTTGTATCAACTACCCCGGCTGAATGCAGTGGGAAATTTGTACACTTGCTGCCTTTCTTTTCTGGGGTTATCAATTATTCTTGAATTTCATATTCTAATTCAAACTCAAGGCCTTTATCAAGCCTTTTTGTTGTAACTACTTCCCAGGCTAAAGGCACTGGGTAATTTGCACACTTTTGCAGCCTTTCTTATTTTTACATTATTCATCTTCCACTCAATCAACACATCATCTACACATACACACACCTACTTACTGCCTTTCTTGGCTATGGTTATGAACTATTCTTCTATTTCATATTTGTATTCAAAGTACAGGCCCTTTATAGAGCCTTTTTGTTGGAACAACTACCCCAGCCGAAGGCAGTAAGAAATGTAGACACTTGGTGCCTTTCATGGCTGGGGTTATCAATTCTTGAATTTCATATTCAGATTCAATGTCATGGCCCATAATCAAGCCTTGTTGTTGTAGCTACTACCCCGACCAAAGGCAGTGGGAAATTTGCACACTTGCTGCCTTTCTTGGCTGGGGTTATCAATTATTCTATTTCATACTCGTATTCAAACTGCAGGCCCTTTATTGAGCCTTTTTGTTGTAACAACTACCCTAATCACACCAACACTACCCCTCCACTCATGTAGTCAGCCAGCCACTACCCATGCATTCATCCAATCACTCAGGCACTACTATTGCAGTCATCCATTCCCTCAAACAGTACCCATGAAGTCATCCATGCACTCAGCAACTACAATTTGAATCACTCAAGCAGGAAGGCACTACCCATGCACCCATCCATGTATTCAGGCTCTACCCATGCACTTCTCCAATCACCCAGTAACTACCCATCCACTCATGCAGTGAGCCAGGGACTACCCATGCACTCAACCAATCACTCAAGCACTACTATCTCACTGTTCTTTTCCCCCAAACAATGGTAATGCAGTCCTCCATACCCAGGCTCTGTCCATACACTCGTACAATCACCTACCCCTCCACTCATTTCATTAGCCAGGCACTGCCCATGCAGTCATCCAATCTCTCACACATTACTATTGCACTCATCAATTCTCTCAAACAGTACCCAGGCACTCATGCAATCACCGAGGCACTACACATGCAGTCCTTCAATCACCCAGGCACTACCTATGCACTCATTCATGCATTCAGGCTATACCCATGCACTGCTCCATGTACTCGGGAACTACCCCTAGACTCATGCAATCACTCAGGTACTTCTATTCCACTCATCCATTCTCTGAAACACTAGTTAAGCAATACTCATGCATTCATCTATTCACTCATACACTACCCATCGATGCTCTCAGGGTCTGCCTGTGCACTCCTCCAATCATGCAGGCATTACTTCTCCACTCATGCAGTCAGCCAGCCACTACCCTTGCACTCATCCAATCACCTAGGCACTAATATTGCACTCATCCATTTCTTCAAACAGTGCCCATGAAGTCACCCATGTACTGCCAAAGGCAGTAAAAAATTGCACATTGCTGCCTTTCTTGGCTGGGGTTAGTAATTATTCTTGAATTTTATTTTCTGATTCAAAGTCAAGGCCCTTTATTGACCCTTTTTGTTGCACCTACTACCCCGGCCGAAGGCAGTGGGAAATTCCGCACTTGCTGCCTTTCATGTATAATAAAAAGCTTAACAAAAGTGTACCAATATTAAAAAACGAGCCAGAATAGTCTATGGTTATCAAATCTTCTGTTTGTTATTCTAATTCAAAGTACAGGCCCTTTATTGAGCCTTCTTGGTAACTACTACCCGTGACTGGCACTGGGATATTTGAACACTTGCTGCCTTTCTTGACTGGTGTTATCAATTATTCTTCTTGTAATACAAATTAAAAGTGCAGTCCTTTATTGAACCTTGCAACAAAGGTTCTCCAGACGAGGATAAAAACCCGGGATCATTGAGAAAGCCACGATGAGAATATGCAATCTTGACAAAAAAAAACACTCTGGCTAACATCAAGAGGCCTGAAACCATCAAACAAATAGCAAGACTCATAACCGACTACAACGAAATCAGCAACATGATGAGACAGAGTCTCAATAAACATTCGAAGACCCTTTTCAAAGACGACATACGTAAGGAATATTTACCGACTAGACCACAAATCACTTTCAGAAAAGGTCGGACACTGAGAAACAGACTCGGCCCCACTGTCCCCATCAAGAGCATTAACTCCAACTGGATGACCAATCTATCCTGTGGTTTCCATAAATGTGGCTGCTGTGGAGCCTGCAAATGGGCACGCAGTGGTACCAAGTAATTTAAAGACTGGAGAAATCAGAATTACAAAATCAAAAAGAACATAAACTGCAACACGAAGTCTGTTGTGTACATACTAGAGTGCACCTGCAAAATACACTACATGGGTAGCACCATAAGGGCCCTTAAAGAACGCATCATGGAACACATTAGAGCCATGCTTCACAGTGATGCCAGATCCCCTGTAGCCTGCCACATTAACACATGCCCCTCACAAGGACCGAACAAGATCCTTATGTTCTTCAGAATTGATGTCACAGAACCCAAAGCAAGAGGGGGTAACCACGAACTGAACTGAAGCTGAGAAGATTAGAAGCAGCCTGGATAATGCGCTTACAAACTGTTAAGGCGGGGCTTAACATCAACCACGAACTGCAATGTTTCCTAGGTTGATGAGACTAGCAATCAGCTATTCCCTCTGACTTTTGCTGTATTCATTTGATGTGGGTCCTGTTCTTCTACACAACCTTTTGTGACTTCAAAGACCATCTATTACTGTCATTATGACAGATCATAACTTGAGTATATCTGACCAATAGTTATGTTTTGTTTTGTTTTGTTTGATCTATCCTTTTCCCCTATTACTAATTAATCCCTACTAATGTGCTCCTTTCGATGTATATTTTGAATTTTCACTGTTTTTACTCATCTACCACGGACAATTAACTGTCCTTTACAAACTAACCTTCTCCTCAGATACACACATCTACATCTCTCAATTCCTACTTTTCACTACTGTCATCGTTTTATTTTTGCCCTTTTCCCTTTCTTCCTCCCCCTGGGGTTACTTGCATTTACTTTTCACTGCACAGGTTAATTTCCATTTAAAACCACTCTTGCCTCATGATATTGCACGTTAGAGTGCTACCACATTTTTGCCACATTTCCGGCTTCCTATAAGATACCTTCAATGAGTGTTCTAGTATTCTCACTGATTACGCCTCTGAACATTTTCCCGCCCTTTCCGTCGCTGTTACTCACAATCATTCTTCCCTACTACTTAATGACTCCGACAATGCAACCCTGGGTTATCCGCAACCCGGATGATGACCCGAGCTGTGTGCACATATCCGTGCATAACACCTACTCTCACCGGTAAGAGGCCCTTGTCCTCCTCATATCTATACCTATTACTTTACTCCCTTATTGCAGTGCCTAACGGGCATGTTTTTACTTTTCCTTTCCCTCACAGTACGCCACTATGGACATACCCGTCCTGAGGCTTCCTATTCACCCACTACGTACAGGCACATCGGCCTACCATTCCAACCGCGTAGCCAGACCTGTTTTGTATCATATTGGCGGCAAGTAGTCTTAGCTACCGTTCTCCTTTTACTTGCTAATCATTATCACTGGCCCATGATTAAACGGTTTACCCCATCTTACCCCTACAGCGCTGCAATGTTTATAAGATGCTTATTTCTCTACCATAGGTAATACCCTCCACCTTTTCCTTACAGCTTTCCCGCTTTACCTACCATGAGCTTTCTTCGCAATTTCGCTTCTCGTTTTCCCATTCCTCTGGGCACACGGTGCACTATTTCTCTGGCTAATTTCTCTGTTTTGGATCACTTCATGTTGCATGTTATAAAATACCTATGCACACTGTATTATACACACTGTAGTCCACATAGACCGATTGTATGCATATTACAGCCACACAAGTCCGCTTTGGACATGCCATGTATTTCAGACCTTGGATATACATTGTGACTTCATATTTTGCTTTGTGCTCATCAGGAGTGTACGTCAGTTTACCTTTCGGCTTCTTTTAGATACGTCCATGGGACCAGTTTATGAATATATTTAAACGCGACATTATGCACCACTACCGTGCATCTGATTATACTGTTCTGTCTTCTTTTAGATGCCTCCCCGGACCTTGCCAATCCTTATCTCAAATTTAAATGCAATACGCCTTGGCACACACACGCGGCATGTTTTCTCCACATCTCCTTGTTTTAGAGATATGTTCACCTTTACCATTTGGCGTTTTCATTAAATGCTAACCTTTACACGCCCGATGTATACTCACATTTTACCTACTAGTGGAAGTGTTCTAAACGCTGTACTTATATCTTGGCTATAATACCGATAGCACCGTTGTGCCGGTTTGCTTTACCTTTGAATAGTATTTGTTTGTCTTCTCTTAGATACAGCAACTCAGTTACCGCGTGATACTTGCGCCTTTTGATTATCATCTGATTCGCCTTTACTGAATTTGCATTACCACTTTGTCACAGCACAATTCTGGTCTTTGTTATTATGGACTCTGAGTCACTTAATGCCATATGTCTTTTCACTAATATAGGGTCTCCACCTAGTATAAGGTGTTCCAAATCCCTCACTCTGTCACCACTTTAAATACCCATTACATGACATATATCCCAACTTTGTCACCATAAGTATTTAAAATTTCAGCACATCTAACCTATGCATACATTGTGTCCTTCCCAGCCCTGAAGAGTCACAGGCCACACACGGTGTGACGAAATACTTGTCGGCTAATAGTTCTCGTATGTACTGATCAACACTGAAACATTAAAAATATATACACTCTACGATGCTGGACTCCGACCTCATATGTTGAACTTCAAACTAGAATTATTGGGTTCTCACTTGAGAACTATATTACATATATACGTGTGCACAGGACATTTTTTGATTTTGTTTGGTAGGGGATACGTTCTCTATCTTGGCAGGACCTGTTTTCTGCTGGGTTTGTTCCCCTGACCTGTTTGCACCGTACCAGCTCCATCTACAAAGACTACCTACGTACCGGGTACCCACTGAGCGCCTTTTCTTCCTGACTCCCATCCAAACCCATTCTCTCCTTGTGCCTTTATTGAGCCTTCTCAGTAACTACTACCTGTGAATGGCAGTGGGTAATTTGTTCACTTGCAGCCTTTCTTATTTTTTACATTATTCATCTTCCACTCAATCAACACATCATCTACACATACACACACCTACTTGCTGCCTTTCTTGCCTATGGTTATCAAGTATTCTTTTTCATATTCATATTCAAACTGCAGGCCCTTTATTGAGCATTTTTGTTGTAACAACTACCCCAACCGAAGGCAGTAAAAAATTGCACACTTGCTGCCTTTCTCGGCTGGGGCTATCATTTATTCCTGAATTTCATATTCTGAATCAAACTCAAGGCCCTTTATCAAGCCTTTTTGTTGTAGCTACTGCCCTGGCAGAAGGCAGTGGGAAATTTCCGCACTTGCTGCCTTTCTTGGCTGGGGTTATCAATTATTCTCCTTCTAATACAAATTCAAACTGCAGGCCCTTTATTGAGCCTTATTGGTAACAGGGGATGGAGGTGGTGTCATACGCGGATGACACACAGATCATGGTGTCCCTGGCCCACTCGGTCAGTACCTTCGCGTTCAGCTTCAGGAACTGCATGCAAGCAGTTTCTGAATGGATGATCCAAAATTCCTGGAAGCTGAATGGCGACAAAACCGAGGTGCTGGTCTTTGGTAAGGACCAGGAGATTTGGTCCAGCGAGTGGGGGCCTGTCCTATTCCATCTCACTCCGCCAGAAATCTTGGTGTCATCTTTGACACCTCGTTGACCATGAACCTCCAGGTAAATAGAACTGTGGCCACCTGCTGCTATTAGGATTCCAAGGAGAATTGTTCACTATCTCTCCCCTCAGGCCCGTAAGCAGACCGTGGTCGCGCTGGTGTCCTCCTGGCTGGATTACTGCAACGCATTGTATGCAGATATCAATGAGGGCCTTATTCAACGCCTTCAGAATGTGCAGAATGTGGCTGCAAGATTTGTTTTGGATGTCCCCAATTCTTTTTCTGCCACACTAGCCAGGAAGAGCCTCCATTGGCTTCCGATCCAGTTTAGGATCTCGTTTAAAATACTATGCCTGGTCTTTGGAGCCCTATCGGCAGGATGCTCTGATGCCATAGGCTCCCTCTTAACTTGCAATATCCCAAGCAGGAGCCTCCTTTCCTCCAATATGAATCTTCTTTGTATTCCCCCATCAATAAGGTCAGATGGGGAGGAAGGGCCTTCTCTACTGTGGCCCCCCGACTATGGAATTCCCTCCCCGCTGAGATCAAGACTCAACCCTCGCTGGCCCTTTTTAGAAAGGCGCTAAAAACGTGGTGTTTTATCAAGGCCTACCAGTAAGCTTGCTTTGGGGATACTACAAGCATTTTCTTTAGGCGCCTTGATGCCATTGGGCTAAGTAGCGCTATATAAATCGGGTTTCATTCATTCATTCATTCAATTATTCGTGAACGGCAGTGGGTAATTTGCGCACTTCCTGTTGTTCATGAATAATAAAAACCTTAACAAAAATCTACCAATATTAAAAAAGAGCCAGTATGGCCAGTGGTTATCAAATCTTCTGGTTGTTATTCTAATTCAAAGTACAGGCCCCTTATTGAGCCTTCTTGTTAAATACTACCCGTGACTGGCAGTGGGTAATTTGCACACTTGCAGCCTTTCTTATTTTTTACATTATTCATCTTCCACTCAATCAACACATCATCTACACATACACACACCTACTTGCAGCCTTTCTTCGCTATAGGTAACAACTATTCTTATATTTCATATCTGTTTTCAAAGTGCAGGCCCTTTAGTGAGCCTTTTTGTTGCACCAACTACCCCAGCTGAAAGCAGTTGGACATTTGCACAGTTGCATCCTTTCCCTTGACACACAGTCTGTGTAATGAGCTGGGTATCCAAAGATCCTCTTCCCTGATAAGGCAGTGGTAACTTTGCAAGTCTGCAGCCTTTCTTACTTTTTACCTTGTTCATCTTCCATTCAATAAACACATCATCTACACATACACACACTTACTTGCTGCTTTTTTCCCTGGGGTTATCAATTATTCTTCAATTTCATATTCTGATTCAAAGTCAAGGCCCTTTATCAAGCCTTTTTCATGTAGATACTACCCCGGCAGAAGGCAGTGGGAAATTTGCGCACTTGCTGCCTTTCTTCGCAGGAGTTATCAACTATTGTTCAGTTTCATATTCCTACTCAAAGTGCAGGCCGTTTATCAAGCCTTTTTGTCTTATCAACTACCCCGGCCGAAGGCAGTGGGAAATTTGCACACTTGCTGCCTTTCTTGGCTGGGGTAATCAATTATTCTTCAAGTAATTCAAATTCAAAATGCAGGCCCTTTATTCAGCCTTCTTGGTAACTACTTCCCGTGAATGGCAGTCAGTAATTTCCACACTTGCATCCTTTCTTGTAACACACACTCTGTGTAATGAGCTTGGTATCCAAAGATCTACTACCCTGACAAGGCAGTGGTTACTTTGCGCGTCTGCAGCCTTTCTAACTTTTTACCTTATTCATCTGTCATTCAATTAACACATCATCCACACATACATACACTTACTTGCTGCCTTTCTTGGCTACGGTTATGAACTGTTCTTCAATTTCATAAAGTGCAGGCCCTTTATCAAGCCTTTTTATTGTAAAAACCACCCCAGCCGAAAGCAGTAAGAAACGTGCACACTTGCTGCCTTTCTTGGCTGGGGTTATCAATTATTCTTTGAGTAATTCAAAATACAGGCCCTTTATTGAACCTTCTTGGTAACTACTACCCATGATTCGCAGTGGGTAATTTGCACATTTGCGTCCTTTACTACGTCCTTTCCACCTCACAGTGTGTGTACTTTGTGCACTTGCTTAACTCCTTACATGAGATAACCGTTTCTCAGGGTCCCACTGCGGAATCCGACTCACAGTCTGTAATGGCCTGGAAAACCAAACACCCATTTCCTTCACAAGGCAGTGGGTTGTTTCCGCATCTGCTACCTTTCTTCCTTTTCACCTTATTCTGCATCCACTACCTGAAACACATCTACCTGCTTATTTTCTTGCTGCCTTTGCCAAGTATTATTCTAGTTCAAAGTAGAGTCCCTGAAATGGGCCCGGTGTTGTAATTTTTCAGCCCTACCGCCCACAGTGGTAACTTAGTGCACTTACATTGCTTGCTTCAATGTGGTAGCCATATCTAAGGCTCCCACTGTGAAATCCAATGCACAGTCTGTGTAATGAGCTACGTATCCAAAGATCCACTTCCCTTACAAGACACTGGGTACTTTGTGTGTCTGCAGCCTTTCTAATGTTTCACTTTTTTTATCTTCTACTCAATCAACACATCATCTACACTTACACACACCAACTTGCTGCCTTTTTTGGCTGGGGTCATCAATTATTCTTGAATTTCATATTCTGATTCAAACTCGTGGCCATTTATTGAGCCTCTTCGTTGTAGCTACTACCCCGGCCGAAGGCAGTGGGAAATTTACACACTTATTGCCTTTTTTGGCTGGGGTTATCAATTATTGTTAAATTTCATATTCTCATTCAAAGTCAGGGCCCTTTATAGAGCCTTTTTGTTGTAGCTAATACCCCGGCCGAAGGCAGTAGCAAATTTGTACACTTGCTCCTTCCTTGGCTGGAGTTATCAATTACTCTAAAAGTAGCTACAAGCTCAGGAACAATATTTTCATTTGGAAACAAATTGCAAAGTAATCGTCTCTGTAAAACTTCTTTGCCATGTTCAGTCATTTTTACAATTCTTATATCTTGTAGAATATTTCCATAATCAGCATCATTTGCTTGTTACATATTTGTAATAAATTTCTTCAATTCAAAATATGACCAAATGTTAACATTTCCAATGCTAGATTACATTGTTTACTTATACTACCTGTGGAGCATGACAACACATTGTAATACCACAAGGTATCTGGGGAAGCTTGTTGTGAAGACTCTTGAAGAAAATTAAACTTCTCATTATTGTTGACGTAAGCATGGTATCAAATTTAATGCTTGCCTTTGTGGATTTAAGAATGCAGCAAATTCTTAAATCAGAGTATGACATATTAGTCTCAATTTATTTAAGGCAGAGACAATTGTACTATGTCCTCAGATTCTGCTAACTGTACAAAATAGCATTCATCGATGTTTGTGTCGAGTAATACCTTCAATATACATTGCGGACAGCAGGGTTCACAACTTCAATTCAGCTATGCATGTAAATTTCTCTTCAGTTTGTGTGCTGAGCACTGCCTTCAATCAATTCTGCGCTCAGTAGAGTTGACAACTAGATATCAACAGTGCCAGTACCACAGAAAACATTCAATACAATCTTGATTTATTTAAAAGAGAGACAATTTCACAATGTCCTCAGATTTTCTTAAAGTTTGAACAGTAGAAAATTCAGCCATCATTTTTTTAATTTAGAGATATTTCTACTGTATGTCTTCAGATTTTGTTTAAATAAGTGACAAAAAGCATTCCTCCATGTCTGTGTCAACTACTGCCTTCGATCTACACTATGGACAGAAGGGTTCACAAGTTGAATTCAGCTTTCCATCTACACTATGGACAGCATTCAAATTAGTCTTGATTTATGTAAGGCAGATACAATTTTGTTAATTCATGCCACTAAAAACGTTCCTCAATAGCTATACTAAGTACTGCCTTCAAATGTACACTGCAATCAACAGACTTTTATGCTTGATACTAGGAGTGCATAAGCACTACAGACAACATTGAATTCAGTCTCAATTTATTTAAGGCAGAGACAATTGGACACAACTTTATTTATGTAAGGCAGAGACAATTTTGTTAATGGATGGCACAAGAAACATTCCTCAATGTCTGTACTAGGTACTACCTTCAAATGTACACTGCGAACACAAGAGTTTACCTCTTGGTACCACAAGCACATCAGTACTACAGAAAACATTGAATCCAGCCTTCCTTTAATTAAGGTAGAGACTAATGGATTGTATGTCTTCCGATTTTGTAAAAGAATGTCACCAGTAGCATTCATCTATGACTGTGCTCACTAGAGCCTTCAATCTACACTGCGGACAGCAGGGTTCACAACTTGAATTCAGCTTTCCTTCTACACTAAGGACAGCATTGAATCCGGCCTTGCTTTATTTAAGGCAGAGACAATTGTACTGTGTCCTCAGATTCTGTTAACTGTGACAAAGTAGCATTCATCGATCTTTGTGTCAACAACTGCTTTCAATCTACACTGCGGACATCAGGGTTCACAACTTGAATTCAGCTTTGTATCTAATTTTTTCTTCAGTATCTGTGCTGAGAACTGCCTTCAATCTATTCTGCAGTCAGTAGAGTTCAAAACTTGATACCCGGAGCGCCACTACTACAGAAAACATTGAATCCACCCTTGCTTTATTTAAGGTAGAGACTAATGGATTCTATGTCTTCCGATTTTGTAAAGAAAGTCACAAATAGCATTCATCTATAACTGTGCTCACTAGAGCCCTCAATCTACACTGCGGACAGCAGGGTTCAGAACTTGAATTCAGCTTTCCTTCTACACTAAGGACAGCATTGAATCTGGCCTTGCTTTATTTAAGGCAGAGACAATTGTACTGTGTCATCAGATTCTGTTAACTGTGAAAAAATAACATTCATCGATCTTTGTGTCAACAACTGCCTTGAATCTACACTGCGGACAGCAGGGTTCACAACTTGAATTCAGCTTTGGATCTTAATTTGTCTTCAGTATCTGTGCTGAGCACTGCCTTCAATCTATTCTGCGGTCAGTAGAGTTCAAAACGTGATTCCAGGAGCGCCATTACTACAGAAAACATTGAATCCAGCCTTGCTTTATTTAAGGTAGAGACTAATGGATTCTATGTCCTACGATTTTGTAAAAGAATGTCACAAATAGCATTCATCTATAACTGTGCTCACTAGAGCCTTCAATATACACTGCAGACAGCAGGGTTCAGAACTTGAATTCAGCTTTCCTTCTATACTAAGGACAGCATTAAATCCAGCCTTGCTTTATTTAAGGCAGAGACAATTGTACTGTATCCTCAGATTCTGTTAACTGTGACAAAATAGAATTCATCTTTGTGTCAACAACTGCCTTCAATCTACACTGCGGACAGCAGGGTTCACAACTTGAATTCAGCTTTGGATCTAAATTTGTCTTCAGTATCTTTGCTGAGAACTGCCTTCAATCTATTCTACGGTCAGTCGAGTTGTGTATATATGGGAGAAGAATTGAATGTAGAAGAAGAGATTCCACATCTGCACAAATTGAAAAAGTAGATGACTCCAGAACTGAAGACAACTACAAACATTATAGTATTCATCCAGTTCATTCCACAGAAGTAAAGGAGAATACTATAGAGTTATTCCAAAGGAAATAAGCAAAGGGAAGTCCCATTAGTGTATGCGATAAAAGCTTGGAAACTCATTGTTTCCAACAGGAAAAGGAGGACGATATAATGACTGACCTATGCAGATTCCTGAATCTGAATACCAGACATCAAGTTTGTATGCAGAAGATCCAACATTTCGATGATGTATTCGATATTTGTTTAATCTTTTGTTAGAGAGTGACTTGTCTGCATTTTCTTATGTGAATCATATATTGAAAACAGGTATACATCTGCAAAATGTTTCGGAAAAGGAATTTATGGATAAAGTACAGCAGAAAGATGTTTTGGAATCTCAGCTAATTAATCTCATGGCATGTCACTGTGGTACTAATGAGTACTGGTACCGTCATCATGGAGAAGTTATATGTATGCTAAGGAACTTAGGAATAGGCATGGGCGAATTTTGCGAATCTGGTGTTCGCGAATTTTGCGAATTTGCGAACTCGCAATCCGCAAAATCCGCGAATTCTTGTGAATTTGCAGATTTTTTTTTTTGTGTTCGCAAGGATTTCTGCCAGTTCGCAAGGATTTATGACAGTTTGCGAGGGTTTTGTAACAGTTCGCAATCGCAAACTTACATGTCGGTTCGCAACGGTCACGATTATGTTGTTTCTACGTCTGGTTCATCATCATAGGTTCCCAGCACCCTCTGTTTCACCCCTGCCACCCTCTGTTTTACCCATGCCACCCTCTGGTACATCAATGCCTTATGCCACCCTCTGGTTCATCATCACTGTAGATTATGGGGGGAAAAAGCAAGCACACCTGCCTGCTTCAACTGACATGAATTAATTTGGGGTTGATTTATTAATGTGTCACTGTTTTAAAATTCCAGTCTGGCACCTGCATCCTTATCTGTAATTTGCTTTCTGTTGCAGTGCAATATTTTTTTTCCAGGACCTTTGTGGCCTACTTGTAGCTATTCTATGAGCCTGCTGTGAGGGTCAGAGCAGGGTCATACAATTGTTGCAACTACCAACTGAACTTTGGAGGGGCCCTTGTCAGGAAGCACTACAGGGAACGGTTACTAATGATGAGTTTGAACTTTTGAACCTGCTTTCACTTTTGCAAAACTCGTTTTTCTGCAGAGCAGCATTACAGCAACTTTAATGCCCCACCAAGCTTATATGAGAAAGTTGATTTCTAATCCAAAAGTTATCCAAAGAAAATCAAAAGGCCTCAAATCTAAAAAAGTGCAGGCAAATGTCAACCTGAGGAGCTATTCTGATAAAAATAATCATTTTCAGAAGGTCTATGCTGCTTGCTAGTAGATTTCTTGTGCGGAATTGCAATTTTTGTAATTTCGCGAGTGCGAGATTGTTGCTGCCCGCCGCACCTACATTTTCGCAATTGCGAACTTACACCGCTAAGAAAAAAATCCGCTGCGTGCGAATTTGCGGATTTTGCGGGAAATTTGCGAATCTCGCGGATTGCGAATTTACCGAAAATCCGCAAAATCCGCGAGCGTCACGGATTTTCCGCCCATGCTTACTTAGGAACTCCTACATCGTTCCTTACCCTAAGCTGTGCTGAATATGCTTGGGATGATTTACAAAAATTTCTTCGAGAAGCAAATCCAAATATACTAAATATTGAACACAAGATACCGGGAGAATTGTGCTCTTTGGATCCAGTTAATGTATGCAGGTATTCCATTCATAGATTTAAAGCTTTGATATCTTTTTTCACCAATAAAAAAATCTTCCTCTTGGAGAGGTATTTGATTTCATTTGGAGAAAGGAGTATGAAGCAAAAGGTGCTCCTCACATACATATGCTAATATGGATCAAACATTCTCCAAAATTTGGAACTGAGTCACATGATACTGTACTATCTTCTATTTTAGAATATGCTACATGTGATATACCCAAAAGTACACAAGATAAGGACTTAAAAGTGGAGAAGTGTGGCTCAATGGTTAGAGCGGCAGACCCTGATGCAGAGGTCTAGCCCGGGACCAGGGTTCACTTCCCAGCCTCGGCGGGGTTTTGGGCTCAAAAATTCCACGGACCTAATAATTCTCGCCTCAGTGCCTATTCCAATCATGTAGTCCCACTCTGCAACTCTGGGCAATAGCTTGCTTAATCTCCACTACGGCCCCCACAACGCTAAGGATGCCTGGCCTCCACCTTGGGGGTGCCCAGGAGTGGACACCTCACAGGGAAAGCCAGGATGGGTTCCACAGCGGTATTCGTACAAGCGCCTTGAGACCCTTGCAGGTGAGTAGTGCCCTATACAAGTTTCAAATTTACATTTATTTTTTATTTACTTAAGACAACAAGTCTTAAGATTCCAAAGGCATCATTGTGGGAAATCCTGTAGTTGAAAATACAAATCTAAGGATAAGTTCTACACCAAATGTCGTTTTGGATTTCCACGCCCTGTAATATTGAAAGGAAGAATGAACAGTTTTATGTCATCTTTGCGACATACTATCACAATAAAGTCTCCAAAAAATACCTACAACTAAAGAATCAAAATACATAAATGAATACAACCCAGTCATTTTATTTATGTGGAATGCTAACATAGACATTCAATATGTTGCAGACAATTCCATTGCAGCTGCTCGATATGTAACACCGTACAAAACAAAATCAGCAAAGACAGAATTGAAGGAGATGTGGGAAGAGATTTCCCACAAGAAGAGTCTAAGTAAGAAATTATATAGTTACAATTTGAAGATATTATCTCATCGACTAATTAGACAGTAAGAATGTTCAGATGGCTTATCTGCAAATATTTACTCCACATTTAGAAGGATCATTTGAGTGAGTCTAGTTCTTGCTGCAACAAATTGAATATTTAGCTGAAAAAGAGCCAGAAATTATATGTATTGTAGTGTATTGATTCATAACACAACCTATACCAACTGTTGAAAGATCCCTCTCATTTTATTCATTCTACTTTGACTTTCTAACAAGAACCATCTCTTCGGAGAATCCTGTCAAATAGAAGAAAGATAACCATAATAACAGCAACAGACTCATCTTTCAGCTATTCTTCAGAAGGAGATTTCATTCCAGAAGAGCCTCCAAAGAAGAAAAAAGAAGCTCTAATTTGGAAGTTATTTACTTTCCCTGAACGTCAAAAAAAGTTAATGCTCCATTAGTAACCTGTAAAATGGTACTCATGAACTTTTGTGTTTGGTGAAACACTCTATCAACCTCATAAAAAACAGGAAACAGGAGCATCGCTATCTTCGACATTAGTCATTAGACATTTATCAAGCTTTTTTGTTGTAGCTACTACCCCAGCCAAACGAAGTGGGAAATTCGCGCACTTGCTGCCTTTCTAGGATGAGATTATCAATAATTGTTCAATTTCATATACTGATTCAAAGTCAAGGCCCTTTATTGAGCCTTTTTGTTGTAACTACTTCCCCGGCTAAAGGCAGTGGATAATTTGCACACTTGCAGCCTTTCTTATTTTTTACATCATTCATCTTCCACTTAATCAACACATCATGTACATGTACACACACCAACTTACTGCCTTTCGTGGCTATGGTTATCAACTATTTTTCTATTTCATATTTGTATTCAAAGCACAGGCCCTTTATCAAGCCTTTTTGTTGTAACAACTACCCCAGCCGAAGGCAGTAAGAAATGTACACACTTGCTGCCTTTCTTGGCTGGGGTTCTCAATTATTCTTGAATTTCATATTCTGCTTCAAAGTCAAGGCCCTTTATCGAGCCTTTTTGTTGTAGCTACTACCTTGGCCAAAGGTAAGTAAGTAAGCTTCATTGCAATATTCAGTCACTTTTCCAATTCTTATATCTTCTAGATAGTTCTATAATCAGCATCATTTACTTGTCGCATATTTGTAATAAGTACCTTATATTAAAAATATAACCAAAGATTACCATTTCCAATTCTACCCAAAGAGTTTCTGGTATCTTTATGCTCAAGTGTTTTAAATACGGGTTGTCCTTTTACAGGAGTAACATGAAGTAGATCTCCAAATCTAGAACAATCATTTGGGTGAGTCTAGATCGTGCTGCAACACAAAATTGAGTACTTAAATTTGTTAAAGAAATGGAATATTTAGCAGAAAAGGAGCCACAAAGTACAGATATTGTGAAAACAAATATATGGGAAAGTTATTATCGAAATAAAAATCATCATCTTGAGAACATTTCATACATTTCCCGAAGGCAGTGGCAAAATTGCACACTTGCACCATTTGTATTGTGTTGTCACTGCTCCAACTAGGTTGGTAGCACACAATATTAAAGGAATTACTTTACACCGTCTATTAAAGCTACCAGTACAGCATGAAAACAAATTGTAATACCACAAGCTATCTGGAAAAGCTTGTTGTGAAGTTTCAAGAGTATTGAAGAAAATAAATCTTCCTATTATTGATTATCAAACTTAATGCTTGCCTTTGTGCATTTAAAAATGCAGCACATTTTTAAAACAGTGTTGTGAGGAAAAAACATCATAGTTTTTGGAGATCTACTACAACTAAACAGACATTATATTATGCCACACCATTGCAGACTTATGTCTGTATCGACTAGTGCCTTCGATCATCACTGCAGACAGCAGGGTTCACAACTTGAATTCAGCTTTACATCTACACTAAAGACAGCATTCAAGTTGCAAATTGATTTATGTAATGCAGAGACAATTTTGTTAATGGCTGCCACAAAAAACATTCCTCAATGGCTATCCTAAGTACTGCCTTCAAATGTACACTGCAATCAACAGAGTTTACTGCTCGATACAAGGAGCGCATCAGCACTACAGACAACATTGAATCCAGTCTCGATTTATTTAAGGCAGAGAAAATTGTACTGTATCCTCAGATTTTCTTAACTGTGACAAAAAACATTAATCGATGCTTGTGTCGAATAGTACCTTCGATTTACATTGCAGACAGCAGGGTTCACAACTTCAATTCAGCTTTACATCTACACTTCAGACAGTATTCTAGTTAGCCTTCATTTATGTAAGGCAGGGACAATTTTGTTGATGGATGCCAAAAAAACAGTCCTTAATGTCTGTACTAGGTACTGCCTTCAAATGTACACTGCAAACAACAGAGTTTCCCACTTGGTACCAGGAGCGAATGAGTACAACAGTCAACATGAAATTTAGTCTCCATTAATTTAAGGCAGAGACAATTGTACTATGTCCTCAGATTTTGTTAACTATACAAAATAGCATTCATCGATGTTTGTGTCGATTAGTACCTTCGATCTACATTGCGGACATTCACAACTTCAATTCAGTTTTGCAAGTAAATTTATCTTCAGTATGTGTGCTGAGAAGTACCTTCAATTAATTCTGCGCTCAGTAGAGTTCACAACTAGATACCAAGAGCGCCAGCACTACAGAAAACAATCATTACAATCTTGATTTACTTAAAACAGAGGCAATTGCACAATGTCCTCAGATTTTCTTAAAGTTTGAACAGTAGTAAATTCAGCCTTTGTTTATTTAATGCAGAGACAATTCTACTATATGTCTTCACATTTTGTTTAAATAAGTGACAAAAAGCATTTGTCTATGTCTGTTAACAACTGCCTTCAATCTACACTGCGCAGGGAAGGTACAAGCTCAGCGCCAAAGAGACTACTTACTCAATGCACCAATCATCACAGAGAAGAGTGACCAGTTTTATGTCACAGTGAGACATACTGTCCCTTTTAAATGGAATTGATGCAGAACTCAATCGACAAAAGACATTACTTCAATTACTGTACCTCCCCCCTGACCACACATCATCACAGGGTACGTTCAAGCTCAGTGCCAAAGGTATTACTAACTCAGTGCACCAGAAATCATCACCAAGTGACCGTATTGAATGAGAGTACTTATTTAGAAAAAAATATATAAAAACGTTTTGGAGATATTCTTCAACTTACTTTTGTGAATGGACAACCAATATTTATTAGAAAACTTGATTTTAAAGAATTTGCTACCAATGCTTCCTGCTGGGACCAGGCATAATCGCAAACTCCATAGAACTTTGTTGCTTTAGATGCACACTTGCTGCCTTTCTTGGCTGGGATTATCAATTATCACCTTTGCTGCTTGAGATATTTTCCTCCTGTGCTGGGCCATAATGATAATGGGTGTGGTCATGACGAGCTCAGCTCGTCATGAGCAACCTAGAGGTATACCTCATGACGAGCTGAGCTCATCATGAGCATCCAAGGGGTTATTCTTCAATTTCATATTCTGATTAAATGTCAAGGCCCTTTATCAAACCTTTTTGTTATAGCTGCTACCCCAGCGAAGGTTAATACTCCAAAAGTAATCTGTAAAATTTGACAAGTAACTCTTTCAAAGGGTGATCCATAAAAAAATACTTCTTTAGCACAGCAAATATAGTGTGACACATGAAGAACTTGCACCCCAACAACTTTGCTTGAGCTGCAACACAAAGATTGAAGGGCAACACACTTGCTGCTGCACCAAGCACATAAACTGCTGCAACAGCATCTTCGGCAAGCAGTCCATACTCACATTTTAATCTTGATTTTGGTAAACTTAAATTTCTATGCATGTATTGCGATGAACTTTTGTGTTACATGAAAGAATCTATCAACCTCATCAAAAACAAGAAACAGGAGCATCGCTGTCCTCAACATCAGTCATTAGACATTTATCAAGCTTTTTTGTTGTAAGAACTACTCGTCCGAAGGCAGTGGGAAATTTGCACACTTGCTTACTTTCTTGGCTGGAGTTATCAATTATTGTTCAATTTGATATTCTGATTCAAAGTCAAGGCCCTTTATCTAGCCTTTTTGTTGTAACTACTACCCCGGCTAAAGGTAGTGGTTAATTTGCACGCTTGCATCCTTTCTTATTTTTGACAGTATTTATCTTCCACTCAATCAACCCATCATCTACACATACACACACCTACTTGCTACCTTTCTTGGCTACGGTTATCAACTATTCTTCTATATCATATGCGTATTCAAAGTGAAGGACCTTTATCAAGCCTTTTTTATTGTAACTACTACCCCGGCCAAAGGCAGTAAGACATTTGTAAACTTGCTGCCTTTCTCGGCTGGGGTTATCAATTATTCTTCAATTTCATATTCTGATTGAACGTCAAGGCCCTTTATCTCCCCTTTTGTCATAGCTATTACCCCAGCCGAAGGTTAATACTCCAAAAGTAATCTGTAAAATTTACCAAACAACTCTTTCAAAGGGTGATCCACACAAAAAATACTTCTTTAGCACAGCAAATATAGTGCAACACGTGAAGAACTTGCACGCCAACAACTTTGCTTGAGCTGCAACACAAAGATTGTGGGGCAACCCACTTGCTGCTGCACCAAGCACATCAACTGCTGCAGCAGCATCTTCGAGAAGCAGTCCATACTCACATATAGATCTTGATTTTGGTAAACTTAAATTTCTATGCATTTATTGCAATGAACTTTTGTGTTACATAAAATAGTCTATCAACCTCATCAAAAATAGGAAACAGGAGCATCGCTGTCCTCAACAACAGTCATTAGACATTCATCAAGCTTTTTTGTTGTAAGAACTACCCCGTCCGAAGGCAAAGGGTAATGTGCACACTTGCTTGCTTTCGTGGCTGGAGTTATCAATTATTGTTCAATTTCATATTCTGATTCAAAGTGGTGGCCCTTTATCAAGCCTTTTTTTTTGTAACAACTACGCCCGCCGAAGGCAATAAGAAATGTGTGCACTTGCTGCTTTTCTTGGCTGAGGTTATCAATTATTCTTGAATTTTATAATAGAGTTGTGACGAATTAAATTAAGAAAGTGAAGTTTTTTTTTTTTTAAAACAGCATTTTATGGCAGTGTCATAGCTGGAGTTTAGCTTGTTTGCCTTTCTTCTCCCGTCTGGGGTGTGGTGACACATCAGAGCCAAGTCTAACTTTTCCCTCATTACACAAGCTCTGTCACTTAACGTGAAGGGTTTGAACAACCCAATTAAGAGGCAGGCGATCCTGAGCTACCTTGGGAATTCCGGGGCTTCTATTTGTCTACTCCCGAAGTACTGGCACAGAATGAAGTCACGGGCCTTCACCCAGCAACTTTTTTCCTCCATGCCGGACAAAAAAGGTGGGGTAGTCATACTGCTGGTGCGTCACTTTCAGGGGAAGGTAGGGGATAAAGTAGCGGAAGTGAAGGGTAGGCTGTTAGCATACCGATTCTGAGTCGGGATGCTTCTGTGGTTATTGGTTCCATTTACGCCCCTAGCACTGTACAGGAGCCATTTCTTGTCGACGCAATCTCAGACACACTCTGTCATCATGACAGGTGGGTCCTCCTGGGAGGGGACCTCAGCATAGCCATGGACTAGGATAACGACAGATCAGGGAGCAGGTACGGGGTTACCGGGGCTCTTTACAAGGCAGGAATTGACTGGCTTCGAGATAGACGGATGGTGGATGTCTGGAGGGTAGCTCATCCCCATAGCACACAATACTCCTTCTACTCCCATGTCCACCATAACTAAGCCCGCCTTGATCATTTTATTGGATCCTCTGAACTTAATGCCCTACTCAGATCAGTAGACATCATACCCGCGGCGCTTTCGGACCATGACGCGATCCAGGTGACTATTGACTGCCGACTGACGTGTCGAAGGAGAGGGAAGTGACGCCTATGGGAGTCTCTGCTGCAGCGTCCGGATGCCCGTCAGCAAATACAGAAATGCTTGACAGATTACCTAGCGTCTAACGATACTGAAGGTACTTCCCTGTCGGTGTTGTGGGGGGCCCTTAAGGCAGTGGTAAGAGGGAAGCTTATTGCGCTTTCAGCAGCTGACAATCGAGTGCGCAGGGAAAAGAGGGAGGAGCTGACAGCCAAGGTGCTGGAGCTAGACAGGGTCCACAGCAGGACAGGGGCCCCAAGGATGTGGCGTCAACTCAAAGCAGCCAGGTCGCAGCTGGCGAGTTTGGATCTTGACCGGGCCGAATACTCTGCACTCCGGCTCAAACACTCCTGCTACATAGGTGGGGACAAGACCGGGAAGTTACTGGCTAGCAAACTCAGGGCACGAGTGGAGCACTCTAGAGTTGCGGGGGTTCACACTCCAGAGGGTGTCAGGATTGAGGAGGATGAACAAATTGCAGAGGCTTTTCGGGCATTCTACGCCTTGCTCTATAGCAGGGACCCCACAGTTGATGGTGCAGGGAAAGAATACCTTAACCGGGCAGCGATCACACCACTCAACGCCTCAGGGGTGGCTGCGCTAGACGCGCCCATTTGCGTGGAGTAGGTGGTCAGCGCGATAGCACGCCTGAAGCTATTAAAGTCTCCAGGCCCAGACGGGTTTTCCACCTGTTTTTATAAGATTTTTTGCCAGATCTTGGCGCCCGTGCTGACGTCTTCGTTCTGCCTAAACCCAGGAAAGATCTCACTCAGTGCGTGGCTTATAGGACGATTTCCCTCCTGAAACTTGACCTGAAATTATTCACAGGGATCCTGGCCTCTATATTGGGCCTGCGCCTTCCAGGTATAATTGAACCTGGGCTTTATACCCTCCAGACAATGCAGTGACAACACTAAGAGAATCCTACATCTCATAGATAAAGCCCTTTATATGGAACTGGATGCCCTATTGCTTTTGTCGATGCTGAGAAAGCATTTGACCGGGTAGATTGGGGGTTTCTGGATAAAAGCTGGCCCGTTTCAGGGTGGGGGAACGATTCCGAGCTTAGGTGACGAGTTGTTACGACCGATCCAGGGCGACGATTCGGGTCAACGGCGTGTGCTCCAAACCATTTGAGATCCGGAGGGGCACAAGGCAGGGGTGCCCCCTGTCCCCCCTGCTTTACGCGTTATATGTTGAACCCCTGGTACAGCGCATCAGAGATCACCCTCACATATCAGGCATTCCCTTCGGTGGGGAACAACACACAGTTAGCTTATACGCTGATGATATCTTGGTATTTACAACAAGGGGTGGTGAGGGACAGAGTCTCTGAATTAAACAGAATACTCTCACCCAGTCAAGAGATCAGGGCTAGATCCAACACCGTTTTTTAGCTCACTGCACCATCCCAGTTTCAGAACCTGGCTGTATGCAAATTAGTCTGTTACTGTCCCAGTGCATGATGGGAACAGGGCAAACCAAACTACAAAAGCCAATTCTTACACTGGGAAGGAAACAAGCTACCGGGGACCGGTTTCTGGCATTTCAGCCGTCTTCGGCCCGGCTTGCTTGAATCCTGATGCTCCATCAGGATTCAAGCAAGCCGGGCCGAAGAAGGCTGAAATGCCAGAAACCGGTCCCCGGTAGCTTGTCTCCTTTCTGGTGAAGAATTGGCTTGGTAGTTTGGTCTGCCCTGTTCCCATGATGCACTGGGCCAGGGACAGACTGATTTGCATATAGCCAGGTTCTGAGCTGGGATGGGGCAGTGAGATAAATAACGGTGATGGATCAAGCCCTGATCTTTGGACTGGGTAAGAGTGGTCTGTTTAACTCAGACACTCTGTTCATCACCACCCCCTTTTTGTAAATCTTTTTGTAGATGATATCTTGGTGACATTAACTGCCCCCAGAACTCTGTTCACACTGTTTTGGGAGAACTTGAAGACTTTGGCAAGGTTGCAGGGTCTAAGGTTAATTTAGGGAAATCAATGATCTTACCCCTAGGTCTTCATGAAGGAGCTCATGCAGACGCCTTTCAGGAGCTGGGGGGTCTGAAGGTTGAGGGAGAAATTCCCTATCTGGGTATCGTGCTGACCCCGTCCACCAGTTCCATGCTCACCCATAACTATAATACACTCACAAATCAGGTATCCACCACTTTACGGCATTGGAAAACGTACCCCTAGTCCCTGCTGGGCAGAGTGGCTGTGATCAAAATGTCTATCTTACCTAAGATGTGATTTATCCGAGTGTTGCAGTCGGAGATTCAACAATTTATATGGGGAGGGAGGCATCCGAAGATTTGACGGAATCTGGCCTGGCGTCCCACGGCTGAGGGTGGTCTCAGGATCCCCCACCTTTTGACTTACTACAAAGCTGCCCTGCTCCGGTATCTGGTGGAATGAAGTAGGCCAGAATCTGAAAAAAGGTGGCTGTTTCAGGATAGTGCGCTAGCTCACCTCTGTGGATAATCCCTTTCCTGAAGCCAGCTGACCGTCAAACGTATATACAGAGGTCGCTGATCACTCGATCCGTGCTGAAGGCTTGGGATTCGGTTGCCGTGCAGAGGGACCTCACATCCTTTCCCTCACCCATTACCCCACTTTTTGATACCCCCGACTTCCCTCCGGGCACAGACGCGTGAGCTGTCCCCCAGTGGCGTGCATCGCCCGGCAGATCAGCCGGTCATCTATTTGGCCTTCAGGGCTTTATCTCTTATTCAGATCTACCCGATTGGTACGACATTAGGGACCCCAAAAAAATTCAATATTTTCAGATCCGTCATTGGTTGCTTCATCATGAGGTTCGCCCACACGTAGACCACAAGCTCACTGCCTTCGAGAAATGGCTCCTGACCAAGCAATCTGACCGTAAAATGATCTCTGACTTGTATCCTATGTTGCTTCCTCCGGCGTCTCAGGAGAAGTCAGCAGGCCAGTGTCGCTGAGAAGCAGAACTAGGCCGTAGTCTCTCGCTGAAAGAATGGAACCAAATTTACTACAGGGCTCACCACACAGCACGGAATGTTGGGAGTAGGGAGGTGGCAGTGAAGGTAGCCACTTATTGGCATCTAACACTTGCTCGTTTACATCGCATCAACCCAGACCATAGTCCAGAGTGCTGGAGGGGATGTTGGGGAATGGGTACCTTGACCCATTTGCTCTGGGAGTCCAGGGAGGCGCAGGGGTTTTGAGAATAGGTTCTTACAGATGTAAACGCCTCCTTCGACACTAAGCATGGGCGAACTTTGCGAATCTCGCGTTCGCGAATTTTGCGTTCGCAAGTGTTTCTGCCAGTTCGCGAGGATTTGGTACTAGTTCGCAATTGCGAACTTACTTGTCGGCTCGCAACGGTCGCGACTATGTTGTTTCTACGTCTGGTTCATCATCACAGCCTCCCAGCACCCTCTGTTTCTCCACTGCCACCCTCTCTTTGACCCATGCCACCCTCTGTTACATCAATGCCACCCTCTGGTTCATCATCACTGTAGAAGATGGGGGGAAAAGCAAGCCCACCTGCCCTGTTTGAACTGACATGAATTAATTTGGGGTTAGTTTATTAACAACACCTGCCCTGCCCCAACTGACAATGAATTAGGGGCTAATTAATGTGTCACTGAATTTGAAGTTCCAGCCTGGCACCTGGTTGTCTGCTCCCTTAGCTGTAAATCAGGACCTTTGTGGCATACAGTTAAGGTCAGAGCAGGATCACACAATAGTTGCAAGCAGGCAACCGAATTCTGGAGGGCCCCCTCAGGAAGCACTACAGGGAATCTTTACAAATCATGAGGTTGACCTTTTGCACCTGCTCATTGCTTTTGCTTTTGCAAAAATCGTTTTTCGTTTTTTTCGCGCTATTCGCGAGGCGCGGCGTCGTGCAAAACCGACCGCGGAAGCCGCCAATTCGTGCGAATGAGCTTTATATTTTTTTGCGGCTTGTTGTTTCGCGAGTTTTTTTGCAGTATTCGCGAGCCGCTTGCAGCGCAACACGCAAATTTACCCCAAGGTCACGTGACGTATTTCCGTTTCCGCCCGCTATGTATAATCTCGCGAAGTAAGCGCATTGCGAGTACAAGTTCGCACGAGATAGCAAGGAAAATCGTGTGCGAACTTACTTTCGCGCTCGTGAACAGGCGGCCATCTTGTTTTTCATTCATTTCCTGTGTCTGGGCATGGTGTTTAATTCTCCTGCTATCTTTGCCATCCTTTGCTTGTTTTCAGTTTTTTTTTAACGATTTTGCTTCTTATCTATCCCTCTCTCTTCCTAGCTGTATATTTTTGTCTTTTCTGCTATTTTTCTTTACTTTTAAACTACTTTTTAAACTCTTTTCTTTTCTTCTTCCCTATCCTATTCCTTCTTAATTTTCTACTTCCTACCTTACCTGCCCAGACCATGGTGAAGCCAGGCGCCGTGAAGCTGCCCAGGCACTTGAGGGCTGCAGCGGCGGCGGGGAGGAGGAGTCCTGGACCCCGTGCCAGGACAGCATGCGGTCGATTGAGGGGGGAGCAGGAGACGCGACGGGAGATCTTCAGCCCGGAGGAAGTGGGCGCGCTGGTCTACTTCGTCCAGCGCCGCCTGCCCAGGACCATCGTGGGAGGCAGCAGGATCGCGGCCGGCTACAACATCCGGGAGCGCAGGAAGCAGTGGGAGAAGGTGTGTGGGGCCATGTCCCAACTCTCCGGGGTCCAGCGCACCTACAGCCAGGTCACCCACCACTGGACGGACGTCCTGGACAGGGAGCGCGACCTGCTGGACCAGCTCGGCTTGGAGATCCCCGGGCTTGGTGAGTAGTAGTAGCTATTTCATCACTCACTACTATGTTTTCTCCTGCTCTGTTTTGTTGTATTGCAAATATTTGTTTTTTACATGGAGCAAGCCAATAATGCTGCTGACGATTACATTGTAGTTAAATTATATTTCAAAATCTTCTGTGCATTTCAGGTGCACTGCTCTCCTTCTCAGTGGCGTTGCTACTATGCTTATTTGTTTTCTATTTTGTGGTCTCATTGGCCTGAGTAACAATTATGTATGAGTGTACTTTACAGAACTGCGTAATGCTAGACACTAGGGGGCAGATTACATTTACAAGCCCCTTGCGCCACGTTTACGTTGCCTTGCGTGACGCAACAGCGGCGTAAACGTGGCGCATCCCTGCGAGTCATTTACAGCGTGACGCATCTAGGGAGATGCGTCACGTTATAAAGCCATGGGCCTGCGCCACAATGGGTGCATTCCTAGTATTCAGGGTGGGCGGTCCTGCGGCTGTGCGCCTTGCAAAAGTGCCTGCGTGAAATCTACAAGATTTAACTCAGGCACTTCTGCGACGCTGCTACGTCAATTCAATTCCTCATGCCTGCTTGAAGCAGGCGTAAGGACTGACACAGCATGTTAAGTATTGGGTGGCCCTGAGCATTACTGGAGTTGCATTGCGTTGGCGACGTGACTCCAGCGATGCGCCGCTCTTACGTGACGAGATGCGTCACGCAAGTGCCTACCCTTGCGCCAGGGCGCGCCGCATTGTAAATGAGGCGCATCTGCCGTGTCGCAAGGGTAGTTTTGCGTGACGCATTTGATCTGGCGCATCTCTGGAGATGCGCCAGAACGCGTAAGTAAGTATGCCCTTAAGGGGCAGAATTGCAATTACCGTCGCATCCCTGCAAAGTAGCAGGGATGCGCCAGTAATTGTGCAGCCCGCTACCACCACCAAACATGGTGCGCCGTATTTGCAATGCGGCGCACCATGGGCCCAAAACGTCACCGAAGCTTTACTGCTGGAGTTGCGTTGCAACGATGGCGCAGCTCCAGCAATGCTCTGGGGTACCCTATCTCCCCAATGCTGGTTCAAGCCGTACGTCTGCTTCAAGCAGGTGCAGGCCAGGGTTTGTGTGACGCATCATTGTCCTAAAGGTGACTGATTGAAATTTTGTAGATTTCCCTCAGCCACTTTTAGGATGTGTTCCAGCGCAGGAATGCCCTCCCTTGCGCCGGAACGCCCCCTGATGGCGCAGGGCTTTATAACGGGATGCATCTCCCAAATGCGTCACGTTGTTATAATATTATACGCTGCACCATGGTGCCTCTTTTGTTTAGCCCCTTCCTTTGTTCCCCTGACAATAAGAAAAATAGTGGCGGTGGATTGATAGTTTGACTATTTAAATGACTGGTTATGTAGCAGGCAACTGTTAGTGTTGTCACTGATCTGACTGAAATCACAATGGAGTTTGTCTGTCACTTTGCGTCTTGCCTGCGGACTGCTGCCTGCCAGTCCTAGGTGAACCTTTCAGTACTTTGTTTAGTGAGTTACGTGACTTTCGAAGTCGCAGGTCCGCAAATCAATGAAAACTAACCCTAATCAATATAATTTCGCGGAAATATTTTATTATTGTTGTTTTGAAGTGTTTGATTTGGTTGACATTGACAAGCAACAATCATCCATGTTTTCTGTTCTTTCTTTCATGTTGTACGTCAGCTCCCCCCAGGGGCGAGGGGAGGACACAGGAGCAGCAGGCGGATGCTGTTGAACAGGGCCAGGATCGGGCAGGCGAGGGCTCCTTTGCTGGCCCCAGTAAGTTTTCATTTTAGACTAGTACCTACTTTTCCTAGCGTTCCTCATTTGATTTTTTCAAAATCGTCTTTGATCTTCTTGTAGACTGTATCTAAATTCTTATCCTGCCTCTACTATGACTCCCTGTGGTATTACTAGATTATTCTTATTAGTCTGTCTGTGTAGCTAACTAAGATTGCACGGTTGGCGAAACTCCCATTCTAGTCAGCAATAGCTCTATCAACTTAGTGCAGTCCTCTGGGATTGTCCATAATGTCTTTTGAAGTGTTCTATCTGCTTTGAAAATTCCCAACTATAAAATGTGCATGACCACCAAGAAAGAATAAGATACTACCTTTTGGTTTGGATAGGAGGACAATCCATACCACTACTGTTGCGGGGACAATTCTTCTGCAGAAACAGAACTATGGACAATAAATAGTGCATTGCTTATCAATTATAATAGGCGCTGTTAGAGTTTCCACATACCTCTGTGATAACAGACTTTGAACCCCCAATGTCCTTACTGACTGACTACATAGTGTGGCACAGTCATTTACCTCCCGAATTCATCGATGATTGATCTCCAATCATGATTATCCAACGTAGCTCAAGAGTACGGACTCGGAGTCAGAGTCAAGAAGTGTCAGAGGCACAGACTCATGCTTGCAAAAATTGCAAAACCTTTCGCTCAGTCACTCTAGTCTGGACCAAAAAACACAGAGTCTATTTAAGTTTAAAAGCTTTATTAAAAGTAAACACATTTATTAAAATGAAGTCATAATAAAAAAACTAAACGTTTAACTGAGACTGGAAAAGTGGTTAGTGCTGACAATTAATTGAAGACATTTCTTGTGGTCGAGCCGAGCTCTCACCTTGTTTCAACTTGATCTTGTTGTTAGAAGTCCATCTTCTGTCTGTGTGGAGAAAAATGGTGCGTGTTAAAAAGCCAGCCTTCATCAGTTGTGCCAAAAAGTGCAGCAAGACAACACCCTTCCCTGGAAAAAGGGACATTTTTTTTTACTTTAGAGTACACAGTTACAAATTACATTGTTTTCACATGTCTTCATTCCTAGACCAAATACTAGTGAGTGGTTTATTCTAACATTCTTAAATGTACTTTGTAGGTGGAACATCTGGTGGCGGGGCCAACGCGGAGGTGGTGGTGCTCGACACGGAGGCGGAGGGCAATTCCTCAGGGGAGGATGCGGCGGTTCCAGTGCCGGCTGTGAGAGTTCAGACGGTGGTGGTGGCGGGCAGAGGTAAGCTCTTATATATTCCTTTCTTATTGAGATTGAAGACGTGGCTGGGAAGGAAAGAATATGAGATGCATGGCTGGGTGAATAATGAAGCAATGATTGGTGGAAGGACAACAGCCTGGGTGGGTGACACAGAAACTGTATGTGTCCATAATATACCTGGATCATGCTACTATCTGACTCTTAGATAGCATATGTGTATAGAGCAGGGGTACTGATAGTACGGCCCGCGGGCCGGTGGCGGCCCGGCAAGCCTTCCTTGGCGGTGCACAGACCTTGCAGACAATCACTGCTCCCCCGGCCCCCACAGAGCAGAGGCTTTGTTGTATTTCACCTGTTAGCGCCCCTGCATCTCCACTCTGACAATCACTGCTCCCCCGGCCCCCACAGAGCAGAGTGGAGATGCAGGGCCACAAAGAGGTGAAATAGAACAAAGCCTCTGCTCTGTGGGGCCGGGCAAGCAGTGATTGTCAGGGTGGAGATGCAGGGGCGCTACAACAAACAAAGCCTCAATAATATGTTAATGGTCTTTTAAAGACCTGTTAAGTACTTTGGTGTGGCTGTCTGTGTGTGCGCGTTGAGGAAGCTGTCTCAGCCCGAGTTGAAGGCTGACACAGACAGACACACACACAGTGAGATGACAGAGGGGGAGGGAGAGGGAGGGCAGGAGGGAGAGAGAGAGGGAGAGGGAGGGCAGGAGGGAGAGCAGGAGGGAGAGAGATGTATGTAAATGCTGGGTCTGGTGGCTCAGTGGATGAAGGCATTTGCTGCAGGGACCTGTGTGCAACCTCATGGTCACAAGTTTTCGTTTTGCTTTAGCCCCGCCCCCTCTGACTCCGCCCCCACCAGTGCGGCCCTTGGCCACAAACTACACTGTAAATTTAGCCCCTGAGAGAAAGTCTGTGAGTACCCATGATCTAGAGAGAGTAGACGGTCAGTGGATGAACTAAGTGTAACTTTGAAGAGCATGTAACACTGCAACCGCACGTCCGTTCCAGTGTAGGAAAGGCAAGGAAAAGAAGTTGTAATTTTGTCCAAATACTACCATCAATAGTAGCAGTAGTTTGTATTTCAAGCACAGCATAGATCCGGTTATTACGGTGGCCACTCCCTACCTCTCTTAATAAGTTTAGTAGTACTCAGTCATTCATGTGTGGATGTATCACTGGTCACTCAATAAAAAGCAAAGCACCTAAAGTCATCCCATATGTAAGCAAAAACATCCCATGTGAGGTGATAGATAATCAGAATGTTTATCTTCTTCATTTTCCAATTCTAGTACTCATTTGCACTGTAGGGTGAAAGTTAAATTAATTAAGCAGTAGCCCTTGCAACAGAGTATTCTCAGTGCCACCCGTAATAGAAAAGTAAGAGCTTCACCACCTGCATGTACTGGACCGGTACAGTAACGCAAGTCTAGATCACTCATCATGGCGTGTGTCTCTTTTTCTCGGGTGCAAGTTCACTGCGCTGGCATTATGCCGGCTTGCAGAAGATAGCGTACCAATTTTCCTAAACAAGAGACAAGAAGAAGAATAAGACTGGTGTACTTTCATAGTCGACTCCAATGGAAGTCCATAGTGCTCGTAGAATTTGTTCCTTAAACTCCCACTAATGCTAGAGCAAGGATGAAGAAGTGGGAGGTTAGATAGATACTGGCCTCAATAGTTATGTAATGTGCTTGCAAGTTGCTAGTTGTACTGCAACACAAATTTCTGCTGAATGATTGAGTTAATCTTAAAGAGCATTGGTTACAGACTATGTCTTTCTTTCTTCATGTAGATGCTCCTTCCAAACGAACAAGGAGGAAGGAGCTGGCTAGAGCGGCCCGGCAACGGAGGATCGCTGCCACTGTTGCAGAATATCGGCGGCTGGTGGCCCTGGAGGACGACGAAAGTGTGCAGTCGACCACAACAATGTCGTCTGCATCGGCCTCCGTGCCCCCACGGGCTGCCACCCAGCACAGTGCTCCAGCCAGACTGAGCCGGGCTGCCAAAGCCAAACGCCACCGCCGAGCAGCAAGGACAACAGCTGCCTCCCACAGCCATTGTAACTGCAAGGCACGCCTGCGCCGCAGTACCCTGAGGGTGTCCCGCCTTCAGCAGGAGCTCCACCACTTCACAAACGTGTTGGAGGGGCTCCGCGTAGAGCACGCCTTGCTCCGCCAGGAGTATGATGCCCTGGCCCAAAAAGTAAACAGCATCCACCCATAGTGTCCCTTGCCCCTTTTTTAGAGACTTTTGGGGGGTGGGAATCGGGAGTTGGGTTTGGGACTTTTAAAGGACAACTGTTGGGGTTAGGGAGGGTCTTGCAGGAGATTATTTTGTTAGGGATATAAATATACTTTTTCAAACTTTATCTGAGCATACCTGTTTTTTACTGCTTGCCTGGTGGGTGGGGGTTTAACAGTAACTTTGTTTTCCTGAAAGTTTAGTTCAATTTTCTTCCTTTAAGTGTCAATGCCCAAATGTTTTCAACACTAAGTGCCTCTCACAGAGTAAGTAAAGTGAATTCAAGAGTCCTAGGACTTTAGTAGTACTACCGTCAGTCTCTCGTCTCTCCTAATACTCCATTGTACTCCCTCCCACCAAACGCTTATCTTACCTGTAATTTGTGTTTTAAAGTAGGGCTAGACCCAGGGCTGGCTCCAGGGGAAACAGCAAATAAGGTTGGCGATCCTGGGCGGATAAAATTTCCTCATAGCGGTGGTACTAGTGGTGTGACACAGTGGCAGTTGCATGCCTATGAAAAAAAAGAAAATGAAATATGGTTTGTCCTCCTGAGCAATACAACGGTACAATAGAGAATATAGCAAGTGACAGTACACTAGAACAGTGCCACATTGTAGCCTAACAAATGGTAAAGTATAACTACTAATTCGGTTGAAGTTCTTTGACATTAGCCATGGGTCTTTGTCATGCAGAGTAAGAATATATCCTCGGATTTCTTCACCAGCCTGTTGCTATCACCTTATCCTCCCCAGCAAGTGTGTGGATTTATTGCTGTAATTTAGTCACACATCAATCAAAACCACACAGCCCAGGGGAAGAGGGTTAGGGTTTGAAAAATGGATGGGTACGGGGTTTTTGGGAAAGGTTTTGGGAGACAGGAAAAAATAGCACAGCATGGACAAACAATTGAACATAATCAAAGCTTTGGGTACAAACCTATCCATCAATCTTTGAAAGTGCATGCACTAGTGCATGCATGTCAGTGAAAAGTAAGTAGTACTTTCGACAACTGTGGGAGAAAGAATGCGACAGTACAGGGCGTGTGTGGAATTATTGATAACTATATTCAACATAAGGTCTCTGTTGCCAGATACCTGAGAGCCTTGGTGGTCATTATAAATCCATTCGCAACACTCAATGGGGTTGGTCTGGAAGGTGTAGTAGATAGAAAAGGAGAAATTGCTCTTTTTCTAGGTGTCCCCTCACTCACCAGGGTTGCCCCTTGGTGACATGCTTCATCATTGGGGCCATCCCAGTCCTCTACGGGCTGGGGCGTGCTGCGACTTGCGAATTACGTAGGAGCACCTTTAAATGACTATGTGTGGTGCAGATGTGATAGTGGAGTGGACTAAGTGATGTGTTAAAGGATCAATTTAGAAGCAGAGAGAGATCCAAGAAATGCAGTCACAGTCTTAGAAAAACACAATGGATACTGTATCTGTATGTTGTTGTAGTTGTCCTGTTGAATTTGGTAAGTAAGTTGCATGCAGAAAAAAAATCCTCTTATTAGCGGCACTCCTCCATTCCATCTGACGCTTCGTCCATCAATGTTGGTGACCAGAAGACACCCTGTCCACTCCCTGCTTGGCGGATGCTGAATTGCGGCTCGCTAATGTGAAGCCTGACTCCATCCTTTTTTCCCCATTGCACAGACTGAAAGCCGGCCTGTAATTATTCAACGAAAAACAGGAAGTGATATATTATTACAACACCACTGATAAATAAATATAAGGTATGTAGGCTGTGGAGTGCAAAAACTCACACTTTGATTTTCCTAGTAGACAGTACAATATTTTTGACAGTGCGTACTCTGTCTGAGTCACCTTTTGAAGGATAAATAAGTATGGGCAAATTAATGTAGCGGATCTTTCCCCTCAAGCTAGGTGTACTGTAAACTGTGTTTTAGAACAAAATTAGATCTTCCCAGCAGTGCTCCCACCCAGACCCTTACTAAAGCCAGTCGCAAAAATGTAGAAGACCCCCAATCAAATCGCAAAAAACGAGGCCTAGCAGAAAACTGGTGACAAAACGTACTTTGAAAGTAAAAGTAGGCCCAAATACCCCCTTACCCACCGTGGCTTGCATTCAAACCACTTGCAAGCAACCAAGCAAAAGTATCCATAGCCAGCATCGCTCCAAGACACGAAAACCCCCCCACCCAAACACATGCAATCGAAATACTGCTAACCCTAACGAACTCTAAGTTAAGAATAGTGGCAAAGGCTTTCTTTAACTATGCCAAATCCCCCCTTTCCCACCATGGATTTTCTTCAAATGACTGGCAACCAAAATTACACATTCTCACGAGTGCTCTAAGACCCCAGAACTCAGTTGCAAAGATGTAGAACACCCCGAAACACATGCAATCCTGCTGCTAGGGCTAACGAACCCTAAGTTACAAAAAGTGCCAAAATGCTTTTCGGCGTGGATTTTGTCCCAACCACTTACACCCGGTATTAGACCTTCCCAGAAATGGCCCAAGACCCGCCAACCCACCCGCCAGAAAGCATAACACCCCCAAACAGGCCAAAAGCAACATCTCCTACTTACAATATTTCTCGGCCTTCGGTCCAAACGCGCTGCGTAGCTTGGCCATAAGTCCGTTTTGCCACCACGGATTTCCTGAAAAGCAAATGCAATCAAGATTAGAGTGTCCCAGCAGTGCTGACAGACCCCGAAACTCACCCACAAACAGACGGAACCCCCCCTAAGAGCACCTCAAAGGCAAGCAAGTCAACAAAAACACTAAAAAATTTGCGCCTCAGATTTGGTCCAAACCACTTTTATCCGGCATTAGAGCTTCTCAACAATGGCCCCAGAGCCGTCAACCCAAGAGAAAACGAGTAGAAGACCAACAAACAGCCAAAGAGCAAAAGTACAAAAATGGGGACTTAGTCATTTTTCCCAAATTTCCCAAATCACTCCGCGCGCGCTCTGCAGCTAGGCCCTAACTCCCCTCTGCCACCATGGATTTTCTTCAAACCTCTTGCAAAGTAAAGTATCTATAGCCAGCAGTGCTCCCAGACCCCGAAACCCACCCACAAACACCAGGAAGCCCCCCAAACCGGCCCCCGAAAACGCTACATTGAGCAAAATGTCAGAAATAGCAAAAAAAAAATCGGCCTGGATTTTGTCTCAACCACTTCCACCCGGTATTAGACCTTCCCAGGATTGGCCCAAGACCCACCAACCCACCCGCCAAAAAGCATAACACCCCCAAACAGGCCAAAAGCAACATCTCCTACTTACAATATTTCTCGGCCTTCGGTCCTAACGCGCTGCGTAGCTTGGCCATAAGTCAGTTTTGCCACCACGGATTTCCTGAAAAGCAAATGCAATCAAGATTAGAGTGTGCCAGCAGTGCTGACAGACCCCGAAACTCACCCACAAACAGACGGAACCCCCCCTAAGAGCACCTCAAAGGCAAGCCAGTCAGCAAAAACACTAAAAAATTTGCGCCTCGGATTTGGTCCAAACCACTTTTAGAGCTTCCCAGCGATGGCCCCAGAGCCGTCAACTCACCTGCAAGGAGGTAGAACAACACCCCCACAAGTGCTGAGTCTTTCTTCATTGGGCGTAAACCAGCCCTCTGCTTTGATGGAAATAGGAGTATGGAGGAGGAGGATAGAGGAGCATGTTCTTCTGAACTTGTGAACCTGAGGAATGCAGACTGCGGCACCTTCAAATCAATTAGCAAACAAGTGAAGACAGTTCTGCTGATGGGCTTGTTTTTGTGATTATCTGATTAAAGTTTGAATTATATTAACTGTGCACAACAAAGAAAGACAGACACACAGGAATGAAAGTGAATAAGGACGAAAAAGAAAGTTTTCATTTTCAGGGCTCGGTATCACGGTCCAGGAATGAGAATAAGGCTTCGTCATCATACTCTGCGAATTCAGGCAGGGTGAGCTCAGTGTCACCTGACAGAGTAGAAATTCCCTCATCTATGTTGCTGGCCATCTCGTCTTCATCCGGCGCGCTTTCTCGTACTCTGAAATCTGGTGGTATGAGGTGCTGATTCATCTTGATCATTGTTAACCTCTCCACATTTTTGGGCGAGAGGCGGCTCCGTTTGGAAGTTACAATGCCACCAGCAGCACTGAAAACACGTTCAGAAGACACGCTTGTGAGTGGGCAAGACAAGTAGTTTAAAGCCAGGTTGGTGAGCTGTGGCCACAATTCTTTTTTCCCATGCCAATACGCCAATGGGTCAGCATTAACATAGACCTCTGTTGAGTCATTCAGATAGTCCTTGACCATCGAATCAATGTTCTCCTCCAAGGTTTCTCCTCTTTGCTTAGCTGTTGCTGTGACCTTTTGAGAACCAAACCCAAGCCGAGCTAGCCAATCCTCTTCAGCCTCCAATGTTACTGTTGCGTCTGGTGGTGCAGATGATCCGGTTGCCGGTCTCTTTAACGGCTGAGAGGTCACTTGTGCCGCAGCCACAGGTGCAGAAGAGGATTGTTGTGACTGGGGATGGCCTGCTGATGCTGATGTACTGCCTTCTCCTTCAATTTGCTGCCGTTCTCTTTCAAACCTCTTGGCTGAGGAGGCTATCCACCGTTTGTAACTTGTAACATCGTCATCAGCAAAAGGAAAGAATGCTTGGCCTGCCAGCGCCTTTTTGTAGCGTGGATCCAGAATAGTAGCACAAATGTAATGCTGGTCTGAGTGGATCATTTTAAGACGTTCATCACCTTGTAGGTGCTCTACTAATTTCTCAGCCAGAACAAAAGAGTCTTGTTTTTTTCATCTTTTTCAAACACAGAACACACCTCCTTCAGTTGGTGCTCCAGCATGTACAACAATGGGATAGCTTTTCCCAAATTACAGTCCTCCTTGCTGACTGCACGCGTGAAGAACTCAAAAGGACGAAGCATGCATGTCAGGCTTTTAACTATGTTCCATTGCGCCGCACCCATCCTCAGGTCCTCCTTCTGAGCTGTACCCTGTGTTAGGAAATAGTGATCGAGTACCGCATACTGCTCATACAGACGCTCAAGCATGTAGAAGGTTGAGTTCCAACGTGTTACCACCTCCTGGATGAGTGCTTTCACTGGCATTTGACGTTGATATAGCAGGCTCCTCAGCTGCTTCCGGGCCTTAAAAGAATGGCTGAAATGGTTGCACATTTTTCGGCAGGTGTCCAATACTCTGTACGCTGCACTGTCTTTATTACCCAAGAATTTTTGGACAACCAGGTTTATACAGTGCGCCAAACACGGCACTCTGAAATACTCACCCAGCCTCATGGCCTTAACTATATTGGCGCCATTGTCCGTGGAAACATAACCAACCTGGCGTTTTTTTGGGGACAGCCAGTTAAGGACATTTGTGTTAAAGACATCCAAAATGTTTTCTGCTGTGTGACGTTTCTCCAAACCAAACATGGCTAGTGTTGAATGTTTCCGAGCAGCTTTAAAAACAATGTCCTGGTCAATACCTGCGTTTAGCTTTGCTTTAGCCCCTGAAAAAGAGACCCAGTGTGCAGTGATGCACATGTAATCAGCGCCTGCGCCACTGGTCCACATGCCTGTTGTCAGATGTATAGTGTGAACAGCACTCTTCTGCAAAGCTGCCCCAATCACCTTCAGAACATCTTCATGTAGTGCTGGAACCGCAACTCGGGCAAAATAGAACCGGCTAGGAACCTTCCATTTAGGGCAGAGCGCTGCCACTAATTCTAGAAAACCTACCCCTTCTACAAAAGAAAAAGGGAGAAGGTCCAGAGCTAGCATTTTAGCCAGCTTAGTGTTATACGGACGCGTCAGTGGGTGGTTGCGTTCATATTGCGCTTCTGTAAACAACATCTTTTTAATGTTGCCCTGGACCAAGGATTTAAGGGATGATGATGATATCTTCGACCCAGTTACGCTCGCTGATGAACTTTTTCGCATTGATGTCTCACTCTCTCCCACACTCTTAGTGTGGCTCACATGGGGTGTGCTGCTGACAGGGGTACTGGGTGTAAGTGAAGTGTTTGAATCGTCTTCTTCCTCCTCATCATCATCAGATGAAAAATCAACGTTTTCATTACGTGCAATTCGGGCTTCCTTGACCGCCTCTAGGTGCGCAAACCATTGGACAGGGTGCGCTCTCCTAAGATGACCTCTCTGGCCTCCGGTACCATAGTTGGTACCAAAGTTACCACGACTAACTCGAAGCTTATAAATGCTACAAATGGCTATGTTTTCCTTTTTTGGGCAAACACTAAAGAAGTCCCAAACTGGAGACTTGAAATGTCTTTGGGGGCCGGAGGAGGCGGCGATACTGGTGGTGGTGGTCCTGCTGCTAATGCCAGATGAAGTGGAGGATGTGGATTGCCGAACTTTAGTACGTTTTGCACTTTCACCACCACTAATTGAGGTCGAGGTGGATGGAGGTCCCACTCCCTTCTTGCGAGGAAGAAATATGGAAGCGGTAGGTGTTGGTGTACTAGTTAACTCCAAATCCAATGATTGTTGTGTTTCCATTGACTCCTCGTCGACATCATCATCACGCTCAGCGGCTTCTCGGGATAGGGTCAAAATGTCTCTTTGCTGCATGCCCGCTGGGGCTGCAGTGACCATTATGATGACTGGATCGTCGTCGTGAAGGGCTTCATCAGCAGCAGTATGCGTCACTTCTTGTTGAGCCTCATCACACTCCATAGCTATGAGTTTTTCGACGACCTTCCTTTTACGCTTAGGTATCTTTGTCAGATCATGGTGTGCCTCACTCTCAGACAGCCTTGGTGGTTCCCAATCTCCATCCCGATCATCAGAAGGAGGTGTGCTTGAAGAAGATGTAGACCTCACCCTTGATCTCTTCCTTGCTAGGGGTGTGGAAGACAATGAATGATCATCAGGAGGAGTGGCTTCCTCAAATGATACCTCGCCTTTTTTGTCGATTTCCTGATGTGCCCCTACGTCGGGAGGAACAACTATTGTGGGCACTTGTGACCCTCCATGCACCTCTGCTTGCGCATCTCCTTGCGCTGCCTCTCCTTCCACATGTACTTGGGCTTGTACTTGCACATGGTGTTGTTGTTGCGGCTGTGGTTGTTCAACACTTGTCATATGACTTACAACAACCTGTGTTGATTCAGGGACATTGCTGCTACTTTCTTGCGATGAGCCAACATCACTGGTCGATGGTGATTGGAGAAGTACACTGACTGCCTCTGAAGCACTCAAGGGCTTTGACTTAAGTTGGCGTGGTGGTGGAGGCACTGAACCCAATGGAGCGGGGTGCTGCTCCCAGCTTGGTCCCCAGCAGATCCTGCTGCTGCTGCAGGCGTACTTTTTTTTTGCTCCCAAAAAACGCGGCGGGCGGCACACCAGCCTCCTTGGTAACTTGCTTCTTCTGCTCCTTACTAGCAACTTTCTTGCTAGAGGAGCTACGTAGACCTTTTTTTGGGGCCATCTTCTTCAGAGCAGGTCAGACAGCGGGCCGCAGTTGCACGAATTGTAGAGTTGTCTGAGGCCAGACGTGACGTCGCGTGACGTTATGCTGCACACACACACCGCTGCAGGACTTCTTCCTGGCACTGGTGGTTCTCTTGAGTCTTGTGCACCTAAAAGCAATGGAAGACAGAGGAACATCAGTTCAGTTATACACCCCAAAAAAATCGAAAAAAAAACTGAAAAATCAGCACAATCCCATTCCATCCATGCCCTCCATGATGTTTAAGTTCAAGACACCCCACAGAAAGACTAGGCCCATGCAAGACTCAATACCCCTGGTGAAAAGGCCACAAGTACAGCCCCCAAAAACGAAAATGACTGAAAAATCAGCACAATCCCATTCCATCCATGCCCTCCATGATGTTTAAGTTCGTGACACCCCACAGAAAGACTAGGCCCATGCTAGACTCAATACCCCTGGTGAAAAGACCACAAGTACAGCCCCAAAAAACGGAAATCACTTAAAAATCAGCACAATCCCATTCCATCCATGCCCTCCATGATGTTTAAATTCAAGACACCCCACAGAAAGACTAGGCCCATGCAAGACTCACTACCACTGGGCATAAAGGTTGAAAAGTAGGCAAAATGGTTGCAGCAGGCCTAACAACAATGCCTGCATTCAAAATGGCCACTTGCCTCCCAGCACATGGCCAGGGCCTGTAGCAGTACTCAAAATGGCCCCCAGCTACATGGCCTGTCCCTCCCCATGAACACCCCCAAAAAACGAAAATCACTGAAAAATCAGCACAATCCCATTCCATCCATGCCCTCCATGATGTTTAAGTTCAAGACACCCCACAGAAAGACTAGGCCCATGCTAGACTCAATACCCCTGGTGAAAAGGCCACAAGTACAGCCCCAAAAAACGAAAATCACTGAAAAATCAGCACAATCCCATTCCAACCATGCCCTCCATGATGTTTAAATTCAAGACACCCCACAGAAAGACTAGGCCCATGCAAGACTCACTACCCCTGGGCATAAAGGTTGAAAAGTAGGCAAAATGGTTGCAGCAGGCCTAACAACAATGCCTGCATTCAAAATGGCCACTTGCCTCCCAGCACATGGCCAGGGCCTGTAGCAGCACTCAAAATGGCCCCCAGCCACATGGCCTGTCCCTTCCCATGAACACCCCCTAAAAACGAAAAACACTGAAAAATCAGCACAATCCCATTCCATCCATGCCCTCCATGATGTTTAAGTTCGAGACACCCCACAGAAAGACTAGGCCCATGCTAGACTCAATACCCCTGGTGAAAAGGCCACAAGTACAGCCCCAAAAAACGGAAATCACTGAAAAATCAGCACAATCCCATTCCATCCATGCCCTCCATGATGTTTAAATTCAAGACACCCCACAGAAAGACTAGGCCCATGCAAGACTCACTACCCCTGGGCATAAAGGTTGAAAAGTAGGCAAAATGGTTGCAGCAGGCCTAACAACAATGCCTGCATTCAAAATGGCCACTTGCCTCCTAGCACATGGCCAGGGCCTGTAGCAGCACTCAAAATGGCCCCCAGCCACATGGCCTGTCCCTCCCCATGAACACCCCCAAAAAACGGAAATCACTGAAAAATCAGCACAATCCCATTCCATCCATGCCCTCCATGATGTTTAAGTTCAAGACACCCCACAGAAAGACTAGGCCCATGCTAGACTCAATACCCCTGGTGAAAAGGCCACAAGTACAGCCCCAAAAAACGAAAATCACTGAAAAATCAGCACAATCCCATTCCATCCATGCCCTCCATGATGTTTAAATTCAAGACACCCCACAGAAAGACTAGGCCCATGCAAGACTCACTACCCCTGGGCATAAAGGTTGAAAAGTAGGCAAAATGGTTGCAGTAGGCCTAACAACAATGCCTGCATTCAAAATGGCCACTTGCCTCCCAGCACATGGCAAGGGCCTGTAGCAGCACTCAAAACGGCCCCCAGCCACATGGCCTGTCCCTCCCCATGAACACCCCCAAAAAACGAAAATCACTGAAAAATCAGCACAATCCCATTCCATCCATGCCCTCCATGATGTTTAAGTTCAAGACACCCCACAGAAAGACTAGGCCCATGCTAGACTCAATACCCCTGGTGAAAAGGCCACAAGTACAGCCCGAAAAAACGAAAATCACTGAAAAATCAGCACAATCCCATTCCATCCATGCCCTCCATGATGTTTAAATTCAAGACACCCCACAGAAAGACTAGGCCCATGCAAGACTCACTACCCCTGGGCATAAAGGTTGAAAAGTAGGCAAAATGGCTGCAGCAGGCCTAACAACAATGCCTGCATTCAAAATGGCCACTTGCCTCCCAGCACATGGCTAGGGCCTGTAGCAGCACTCAAAATGCCCCCCAGCCACATGGCCTGTCCCTCCCCATGAACACCCCCAAAAAACGAAAATCACTGAAAAATCAGCACAATCCCATTCCATCCATGCCCTCCATGATGTTTAAGTTCAAGACACCCCACAGAAAGACTAGGCCCATGCTAGACTCAATACCCCTGGTGAAAGGCCACAAGTACAGCCCCAAAAAACGAAAATCACTGAAAAATCAGCACAATCCCATTCTATCCATGCCCTCCATGATGTTTAAATTCAAGACACCCCACAGAAAGACTAGGCCCATGCAAGACTCACTACCCCTGGGCATAAAGGTTGAAAAGTAGGCAAAATGGTTGCAGGCCTAACAACAATGCCTGCATTCAAAATGGCCACTTGCCTCCCAGCACATGGCCAGGGCCTGTAGCAGCACTCAAAATGGCCCCCAGCCACATGGCCTGTCCCTCCCCATGAACACCCCCAAAAATCGAAAAACACTGAAAAATCAGCATAATCCCATTCCATCCATGCCCTCCATGATGTTTAAGTTCAAGACACCCCACAGAAAGACTAGGCCCATGCTAGACTCAATACCCCTGGTGAAAAGGCCACAAGTACAGCCCCAAAAAACGAAAATCACTGAAAAATCAGCACAATCCCATTCCATCCATGCCCTCCATGATGTTTAAGTTGAAGACACCCCACAGAAAGACTCAGTCCACCCACCACTGAGTACCACTGGGCAAAAGGCCCCAAAACAGCCCAAAAATCGAAAATTCCAAAATTGTAGTTGCAGCAACTGTAATGCCCCAAACAAACTTACTTGTGAAATTTCTAATCCAAAAGTGATCCAAAGAAAGTCAAAAAGGCCTCAAATCCAAATATCCAGCAGCATCCACAAAAAGTAATCCTTCCAGCTCCAGATCCAAATGAAAAGTGACCAGGAGATGGACAAAGCACTGGGAGGAGCCTGCTGGACAGGAACAGGAAGTTGAAGACTGTGGGGCACTTCCTTCCTCCCACCCCCCCCCCCCTCCCCAAAATGGACTCCTCGCAAAAAAAGTGCAGGCAAATGTCAACCTAAGGAGTTATTCAGATAAAAATCATCATTTCAAGAAGGTTTATACTGCTTGCTGGTGGATTTCTTGTGCAGAATTGCAAATTTTATATTTTCGCGTCTGCGAGATTGTTGCTGCTCGCCGCATCTCAAAGCTCGTAATTGCGAAGTACCGCGATACGTGATCACGGCGTACTCGCGTTAGTTGGCAAGCCGCGATTATGTAATCGCGCTTGCCAAATTCCCGCGTGATCCCGCAGCAAGATCCAAAATGGCGCAGCACTCGCAAAATATCAAGAAAAATAACTCGGCAAACGATGATAAACACCGCGCGTCGCAAAATTGTATCACCAAGAAAAAAAAAAATCCGCTGCATGCGAATTTGCGGATTTTGCGGGAAATTCGCAAATATCGCGGATTGCGAATTTACCGAAAATCCGCAAAATCCGCGAGCGTAACGGATTTTCCGCCCATACTTATTCGACACAGACATTTCCTGCTTCCCGGCTTACACCCTCCTAGACTTACCTAATACACTCACCTTTCCACTTAAATCATTACGAGGGAAACAAATAGGGATAGCCCTAGGAGCAGCGGTACATCACATCCTATCTCTATGGGGCTCGAAGATCCGGCCCTCCCATACAGGTTGTTTATACAAACTATGTTATGTTATTGGCATGGAGCGTATGCAGGCTACCCTCATGGCTTCTACAGCCTCCTTCAGGAAGTATGGCGCCCGATCATCTCACTTCTGGCAAAGGAATTTAATGAGCTGACCTGACTTAAATACTTGCGGCTGCTCAGGCTTACAGAGGCACAGACTCCTGCATAGGCCCCCTCAGAGGAGTAATTCATGGCACTCCCATGACACAAGGCACACCGGTTCCGGGGAGGGGCAGGGGGAGTTGGGTTTGGGGTAGGGAAGGTGGGATGGGTGTGGTTCCAGGGCAGTTGGGTAGATTCGTTGTTGGCTACAGCACCACTATCATCATCCGACTGAGGGCAGGTACCTCGTTTCTGCCCTGGGCAACTGCTGGTGAGATATCGATCACGCATGTTGGAGCTGTATGCTTAGACCCTGGACTAGGCCTACTAGACTGTTGGGGACAGCGTGGGTTCAGTTTCTCTTGAAGCATTGTACTGTCTCCTGTGTGTCTATATATAATCAATAAATAAAGTTATACACAAAAAACTGCATTTTATAAGAAAAAGAAAACTATAGAAAATCTAGTTGAGAAGGCTTTCGAATTTAATTTTTTTTTGTTTGTTTTAGTAATCAATAGAATTTGATCACTAGATAAGCCAATCCATTTAATGGAGGACAAAAGTAAGTGGAAAAGAGTAACTGACTGAAGTAATTTTTCAGAGGTGAATGGAACCATAGTTCAAGTTCTGAGCCTTTTTTTAATGATGAGAGTTATCTTAAGAGTAATGATTTGTTGCATGCAGTTGACACTAGTGGTCGTGCTTATGAGGTTAGAAATGGTTGTGCTATTGAGAAAGAGAAAATTGTACCTAGAAATTAAGAAGAGGTGTTAGCTGATTAAGTTTTAGGAAGATGTCCTAAAGCTCCAGTGAACACTTGCAATTGTAGTAGTATTTATAGTGTAAGTCAAGAATCTATTGATTTTTTACGCAATTTCTTAAATAAGTATATTAAGAAAAGTGTTAAACAAAAGATTAAAATGTTGCAAGAATAAGACCATTGCAGAGTGACAGAAAATACTGGTTTGCAAGGTCATTCTCTGACTTGTATTTTTAAAAAAGTATGCCAAAGTGTTTTTCACCATTTCAGAATGTTACCAGTTCATCATACTCAAATGAGGAAATTAGTCAAAACATTGTATTACGCAAAAAGTCCAGCACTAATGTTAAAAAAAGTTGAACAGTGCTCTTTTCCGTGGATCTGTATCAGATGTAACAAATGTTTCTGATGAAATTCAGCTTAGTTACTTTGGTCCTCAGGAAGTCAGTGCAGAAACTGAGATATTAATAGAAGAAAATGTGGAAGAGTACAATGTTGTACTGTAGAACATTTTGAGCACAGATGATACTGTGCTGTCTTTTATTGGAAAATACGCTACTTGTGATATAAAATACACAAGATAAGGACTTAAGACAACAAGTCGTACGATTACAAAGCCATTGTTGTGGGAAATACTGTCGTTGACCTGCTTAGGGCCTCCCAGAAGGACCCCCAGGGCCCACATTTTCTTTTTTTAAACCGGGATGCATGTAGGGATGCGTGGACTGTGCCGGGGGCAAAATTATTACATTTTATGTGGGGCCCCGCTGCCTTAGGGATCGTCAGCGCCCTCGACTAAAAAGATAAAAAATGGAGGGGGAGGGGTTGAAGGTCCTGAAAGCTGCTGGGACCATCACCCAATGGGGGTTTATGTATTGTGGGAGTGGGTCTACGTGGCACCCCGCCTGGAGCACTTAAGGGCCACAGGGGCTACAAAAAAAAGTATGGTTAGGGAGGTGGGGCCGTAAGGTCTCCAAAGCCCCGGAGATTCCCACTCCCCGGGGATTTATGTATTGTGGGACCGGGGCGTCCATCCCACCCTCCCATAGCAAGGAAATCTGTTCTCTCTTTCAAAATCAAAATCAGATTGCTTTTCCACATGGGGAGTTGTATGTTAGTAACTTGTGATGTGGAAAAGTAATGCCGACTCCCAAACGGGTAGAAGTTGTGCATCAAAGTTGCCGGAGACGCGCTCCCTACAGATTACGAGTCGTGCATCCAGCGCTTGGACACCAGGGGGCCGCACTGAGCGCTGCGCTGGGTGTGCAACTTGTAATTTTACTGTAAAAAAATTGCCCCTATCAGTAATTTCTAATATCTTCGGGGACTCTATCCCCCGGGTCTTATAAAAAATGTTGGGGACCATGAGGGGAGCTACAATGCCCTCATGGTCCCACCGGCTTCCCGCGTACTTCGGGAGTCGGGGTTGGTTTTCTGCAAGGGGAGATGCTGCCTTGTATGTGGAAATGCAATCTGCTTTTTATTTTGAAAGTGAAAACAGCTTTCTCTGCTCTGTCTTTCAAAATGCAAAAAAAGTTTGCTATGAGAGGACGGAAGCCGTGAGACTCCTGCCCTCTCAAAGCAAATAGCAGTGTCCTGGGGGTAGGCACCCTGGGACACTGCATGAGCCGGCCGTCGGGCTTTGTGGTCTCCAGTACACACTGAGGGCTCTAGGCATAGGGTCCCGCAGTCTGTCTCCCACAATACACACATTTCCGGGGGTGGTTGTTCCCGGGGCTTGAGGGAGGGTCGTTGAGGCCCACACACTTCTAATTTTGTAAGGGGTGGACCTTGGATGCGAAAGTGGTGCAAGGGGGTTGTAAATCTGGTACACAGTGTTTTGTTTTACTTTGCTTTCTTTTTGTTCTTGTAGAGGATCCAGGGTTAATATAACGGTTTTTGTACAGCCAGTACCTTTCAACTCTACCCCCAAACGGCTTTCTGCCTGTTATCATAGTAACATTTCATAGAACACTTAAATGAGCACAGAGGTTAGAAGTTCCCCACACTATTTTGGTAATGGAAAAAAGTTACTGTGCTGGAGTTTTTAAACTTTTCCATAGGAACCGTTAGGTGTAGGTATACTCTGGTAAAGATCTGGTAAAGAGTTAGCCTCAGAATTATAACCCTGGTGGTTGGAGGGAGACGTCCGCTCTGTACGGCATTTGACTTGCAGCTATGAGTTTGTTACCTGATGTGAAATGTGCAACCTGGAATGTTCGGGGATTGCACTCCATGCAGCGCAGATACAAGGTCCACTCATACCTATTCCGCAGGGGCGCACAGGTGGCTTTTCTCCAGGAGACTCATTTGATTAGGACTGAGGGGCTTGCATTGCAGCATAGATGGTGAGGGCAGCTATTTTACACCAGTTATTCAGCCTTTGCACGCGGGGTCCTGATCAGGGTTAGGGCTGGGATTCCATTTCAAGTATAAAACCAATTAATAGTCCCTGAGGGCCGTTATGTAGCGGTTAGAGGCCGTCTGTATGGGCGTGAGGTGACTCTCTGCAGTATTTATGCTCCTGATGTGGAACAAGCACACTTTCTGGAGGCTCTTTCGTCTGTGCTTGCGGACTACTTTTGCGATGCCGGTGTTGATGGGGGGGGGGACTTTAATTCAGTAACTGATGTTGTTCTGGATAGATCCCATCCTCTGCTGCCCGCGGCCCCAATTGATAAGTTGGCCAGAACTCGGGCCTGCTGGCAAGGTAACTGGGGACTAATTGACATTTGGCATGAGCAGCATCCGGTGGATCGGGATTACTGATATTATTCGGCCTTGCATGATCTGCACGTACGGCTGGACGCCATTTTGTGTAGTACTGGTCTGGCGCCGCTCACGGCTAGTAGCGAATATCTAGCACGCACCATCTCTGATCATAATGCGCTTTTGATAAACTTATGTTGGGTGGTGGAGCGCCCCAGAATCCCTACTTGGAGATTGCGCCCGGAGATGCTCGAAGACCAGGTCTTCCGAGCGGAACTGGGAGATGGGGTGGAACACTATTTTGCAGAGAATGCGGGCTCCGCCACGACGGTGGCTCTGGAGTTGGATGCCTTTAAGGTGGTGGTCCGCAGGATCTGCATAGCCAAGTGGGTGGGAGTTAGGAAGCTATTGTTGCAGGCCATCGAGGTGAGCGAGGGGGCCCTGCACGAAGCTGAGAAGGCCCATTCGGATGGTTCCGGAGCGCGTGTGGAGGTCCTTGCTCGGAAGGAGGCGGTAGCGGTGGAGGTGGAGCGCCTACGTTTTTTTGATCACAGTGCTTATTTGGCTTGTGCGCACGCAGAGCGAGACAAGGTAGGCACATTATTGGCCTGGTTGGCTGACCTTACTCCTCGCTGCGTACCCATTTTGGCGCTGGCTTCGCCATCGGGCAGGTTGGACTATGAACAGCACCTCATAAGTGACCACTTCCGCTCCTTTTACGCAGCTCTTTACACCAGCCAACTGCAGACTGATGCGTTGGATGCCCAGGAGTTTCTGGGGGGCCCTGAGCTCCCAACCATTGAGGAGGAGGAGGTGGAGGCCCTTGGCCAGGATATCACACTGTCTGAAATTTGTTGCACCATAAAACAATTGGCACGCAACAAGATGCCTGGTAGTGATGGGTTACCTACTGAACTTTATCTGACCTATATGGATCTCCTAGCTCCCAGATTACTGGTGATGTACCAGGAGGCCCGACAGATGGGAATGCTGCTGGCTTCCACTAGGGAGGCCATAATCGTCCCACTCCTTAAGCCAGAAAAACCACCAACTGATCCGGTAGCGTACAGGCCCCTCTCTATGCTAACCACTGATTATAAAATCCTGAGCCGGGTGCTAGCCACTAGACTCCTTCCTTTTATGACACGATTGGTGCATCTAGATCAAGCGGGGTTTATCCTGACGTGTAATACGGGTGATAGTATATGCCGGCTGGGCGGGATTTTGGATAGCGGCCGGGGAATGGAGGAGCAAGCGCTACTCCTTTCGGTTGACATAGCCAAGGCGTTCATTAGCCTTGAGTGGCCCCATTTGTTCTCAACTATGATGGCGTTTGGGCTTGGTGCCGGTTATGTACGTTGCACTGCTATTTTGTATTCTTCAGCGACAGCTAGGGTTCGTGTGGGCAGGGTGGTTTCTGTTTCCTGGCCGGTGGGGCGTCGCACCAGGCACGGTTGCCCGCTCTCTCCGCTGTTGTTTGCTCTTGCGGTGGAGCCATTGGCAGCGTGCGCCAGAATGGGGGAGGCGTATCGTGGCCTTCAGCTATGTGGTCAGTCGCATTATATCTCGCTTTATGCGGACGAGCTCCTGATGTTTCTGGGAGATGCTGGTGATGGGGCAAGGACTCTTCTTGACCGCTTCGGGGACATCTTGGGGTTGCGGGTTAACTGGGCTAAGACCTGCGTTTTCCCAGTGACTGCTGCGTGCGTTCCACCCGAATTACCGTCTGATCTGGGGTGGGAGCCGAGGTGTCTCCCCTATCTGGGAACGCAGGAAGATCTCCTTGAGGGTAACATTGGGAGAGCCATTAGGGGCTTGAGAGGTAGCATAAGGTTTTGGGGGACCCTGCCGCTATCGGTGGCAGGCAGCGTGGCGCTGCTAAAGATGATAGCATCTGTTATATTTCTTCAGCACCCTACCAATACGCATACCGGTTGCCTTTTTTCGGCAACTGCGCTCTATGACGAGTGACTTTATCTGGGGCTGAGGGGGGACTGGCTGCCCCAGACTTTGAACTATATTACCTGGCTGCACAGTTTCAGATCCTCACTCGAGCAGTGGCGTTAGAATTTAGGGGCCCGGAAGGGCGGCCTGCACCGGAGGTGCCGAGGCATGTTCTGTCATTCCTGATCTTGCAAAAGAGACTGGGGACTTCTGGGCTCTCGATGCTGGGGTGCACCCTGAGGCACTGTTGGAAACGGTTCCACAATAGAATCGGAGTGCAGCGCCCTTATGCGCACGGCACTGCCTCATGGTGGAGATTGGTTCAGACTTGCGGAATGGGAGGACCTGGGTCTGCAGATGGTGGGTGATCTCTATGCGGACGGGGTGCTGCTGCCCTATGGCACGTTGCAGGAGACCTTTGGGCTCCCCCGTGGCCATTTTCTGATGCACGCGGCCTTGATAGGTGCTATGCAGAAGTACTGGGGCGCAGGCCTCTCGGAGCCGCCGAGTTGTGGAGCGTGCCAGTATGTAGTAATGGGGGCGGGCACGTATAAGGCAGTTACCTGCCTTTATCACCGGATGCTGGGGGAGGGACTCCGCCCGTTGCAGAGGCTACAGGAACAATGGGTAGTGGACCTGGGCAGGGACGTCCCGGACGCGGCTTGGTTGCAGATTCTTTAAAGAGCGTGGAAGGGTACCAGAAACGCTAGATTCAAACTTATTCAATTTTTTATACTGCATCGGGCATGTCGTGTTCTTATCTAGGACCCTAATTCGATATTCCCGATGTATGCCCTTGTGAGGTTATAATCAATAATGTCCTGACAAAGGCATAAGAATCAGATTCATATTCAGTTATCCCCCATGCAATCTAAAGCGCAGTATGGCTTCTCCCATCGACTCCTAGAAAGTACAACGAGTTCTCTAAACAAACCAAACCTCCAGCAACCTGGGAAATCCCCATGGCTTTTGTTTTGATTTGTCATTGAACTCCTGTGAGCACTGTAAGAACGGCCAGTTCTTAGTGACATCTTTATTGATGTCTTAATGTCCAACCTTACGTCAAACCCGGCACCTTTCAGGTATAAAATACCAACAGTTGCCTTAAGAAAACACACAGTGGTTTGGAGCAGAGCGGCCATCTACTTGCCCGAGAGCCCAGCTGATGCGAGAGCCCACGGAAGCCGCCCCTCCTGTTTGATGCACTGAGAGAGACGCTGTCTTTTCTCCAGCCGAGAAATCCAGCTCCGGTGTTTCCAGCGTACCCTCGCGGGTTGCTGGGATATGTATTCCTGAGGAAAGAGATACCAGACCTCCCACATTCTATTACCAAGGTACGGAGCTGAGTAAACCCTTCAGAGAATTCTTGATGCAGATTGTTGGCAAAATCATTTAAACCAATTAACTTAACACTGCTACTTACTTGTCCCTTCCTACTTATTAGGCTTAGGTCAGGTACACCGGGGTAGGCTTAGTTAGAAGCACCATTTGAGCCTTTTTACCAATGTATATATGTATGTATATATTTTAACCATTTTAAAAGTATCATATGGCTAAGAAACCGTATCAATGCTTTTACAGTATTGTTTTATAATACTCCCTTTACTGTACGCACTTTACTTTACTTTAAGTATTGCAATCATGGCAATTCATTTCTCTTGCATGAGAAACAAGACTGTTCAATAAATACCACCTTTTTATTGAAAACGCCCGTCTCTCTATTTCTCTGCACTCTGGTGAAACTAAGTATCCACTGCTGACTGAGTAAAATAGCTGTCTATTGTTTCCACACGACTCTAGAGATACACTCTTATTCTGGGAGAGCAAAGTTGTCATGTTTAAGCGGTTGTCGGAAACTGAATCCCTTCTTGTCTGAGCCAAGGGAACTAATCCCTCCCTATTCATTCCAGAAAGTTTCCAGTGACCTCTGAGCTAGCTGGGGCAAACCTAAATTAAGTTTAACATAGTCAGTAGAGACCTAGATGACCGCAGTCCTACGTCTACACTGCTGTTTATGTTATTCCAATGCGCAGAGCCTATTGGGAAAATAGGAACTACACTACAGGCATACTTCACGCTGACTAAAATTAATCAGTGCTTCCGGACAGATACTGTGGCCTGTCCCTGCTGCCTGTTGCGAGATGTGGACCTGAGCCATATGCTGTGGGACTACCCGCAGTTGGGTACGTTCTGGGAGGAGATAACTGGGTTGCTCTGTGAGGTGACTGAGCGGCGGATTGCTATGGATTAAGGTGCCTGCCTCTTACATTGGTTCCCGCTCACTAGTAGGAACAAACTGACTAGTACATTTATAGATCTGGGATTTATCTTGGCCAAGAGGGAAATTACATCATATTGGAAGGCAGCGGCTGGCCCTAGTTTTGATAGATGGAAAGCAGCGATGCTCATGTGGGCGGGTAGCGAGAGCTCTGTTAGGTTGCAGCAGGCCCATAAATCCCACAGTGATAAGGCGCTAGAAGCGGCGCGGGCGTGGGAGACCTTGGTGATGGAGCTCCAGACGCCGGACCTAAATGCTGGTTCGGACTCCGACTCATTGCTGGAGGAGGGGCGGTCTGGGGCAGCTATCACCGAACCTGAGGAGACTAGTGTAGGGGGTGCTCCCTGATCTCCGGGGGATTCAATTGATTATTTTCTGCCATGAGTGAGAGCCGCTGCGCACACACACTATAAGTGAGCGATATTACAACGACATTCATTGCTTAGGTATTAGCGTCTGCAGCAGGGTTGGGGGGTGGGAGGATAGACAGATAATGAGGATGGTTGCAAATGGGGTATTAAACAAAGAACATGAGTCCTGAATCCGTTATGTTATCCTGTTGACTGCTAGGGATGCATCTTGCAGTGCTGTTATGGCACCGGGGTACATGCCTTACTATAATGCTGGACTACATGTTAACAATTATTTTCCTGAAAATTGTTGGCTTTTGGTTCTAATGATGATTCCTCCAATGTATCATGTCATGTTTGTCTTTAAAATAATATAAAGATTTAAAAAAAAAAATACCAACGTGGGCTCTACACCGTGCTGCCATTACGACGCTGCCATCACAACGCAAGTTGTTACAACGACTTGCACTGGATGGCGCTGGATACTAAGGAATAGTAGATTTACTATTCCAACACCTTCCCTACTATTGCGTAGGCTGGAGTTGGAATAGTAAATCATACTATTCCAAAATCCACTGACTACAGCCCAAGTCGTTGTAACGACTTGCGTTGTAATGGATGCGTTGTAATGGCAGCGCGGGGTAAAAGCCCGCGTTACCATGACGTACATCCAATGTCAAATACCCCAATGTGCATTTACTACATAGTTTAGAGGTAGTGCAAATGCAGCTGGGCTTGGCCACTACCCTGAATTGTCAATCCGATCCAGGATTTCCATCCCATAAAACCAAAGATTCATGGGAGACCATACTAAACGGTGATTTTCGTAAATAGGTGCACATAGGGAGAATGGAAATGCCTATTGGGGGAAACAGATGGGATTAAGGAGGATTAAAAGGTAGCGAGAGGGGAAATTATGGGAGAATAAAAATGCAAAGAGAATGACGTTAAACTGCTGAAGAGACAATGTATAGAAAGAAAGAGGAGAAACAAAGAGGTAAATGGTGTGTGGATAGGCATAGAGAGAAGGCAGAGCAAGAGCTACATCGATTTAAGCGAAGGGTAAAATAAAGAATAAACGTAGAACAGAGTTGTCAGTGCGATACCTGAGGTCACAGACTTCACAGTAAATCCAAAGGTTGGCTGCTCCCCATCTTGTTGATATCCAGTCAGGCGAGACTGGATACTGGCTCCTGCCTCCCTGTAGGTGCCGCTAAATAAGCCATCGTTGTTCAGGCGAATGGTCATTTTTGTGCCTCTGTTTGAGTTTTTTATTGTCTCCCATAGTCCAGACACCCTGCACTGAAGAAAGGAACAGACAACAGATGTTCAAATAGAACACATTACCGGTGCAGTAAAGGAAAGGAAGACAATAAATGTTCACCTCAAGTCCACAACATCTGCATTGAAGGGAAGAACAGGCAATACATGTTCGGACTGAAGCCATGACACCGGCATGAAGAAAGGAACACCAATACGTGTTCACACTGAACGAATGCCTCATCCAATGAAGGAAAGAACAGGGGATACTGTTGATACCAAGCCATGGAATGAACCTTGGTGATAGTGTGAGCATTGATAAACTGGATATGTCTGTCCAGTTAAGTACTGTTCTGAGGATAAGAGTTTTTCAGTCACCATGGTAACACTTGCACCTTTATCTCTCAGGGTGTCTACCCCAATCCCATTAATAATTGTTTTATGTGGGTATTTATCCAGATTACTGGGCCAGTCTGCTAGGGTAGCCATAGCCACCCCACCCTCTTAGTCTACAATATCTTTAGTGTGCTCTTGAATTTGGTCCGTGCACACCAGGAATCCCATCTGCAGATTCGCAACACCTGAAGTTGCTGCACTTTTCCCCAATTAGGTGTTCATTCTTTTTGCGGAGATGGCACTTTCTTTCAGAATTCCAGTTTTTACCCTGGTACCCTCCCTTGGTTTGGGAAGTGTCTTGGGACCACCCTCTGGACAGGTTTTTGGGGTCCTTTGGAAGACTCCTTTGATTTTTCTTGTTGGTATCACTCGCACCTCTTCCTCCTGGGAGAGAAACAATAACCCCTTCCTTTTGGTCAAATCCACCCTGGGCCTTTCTGGACACCCTTGCTTTTACCGAATGGTCAGCCTTCTTCCCCAGCTCCTGAGGAAAGACGGACCCTGAGTCCATGCAATGTCTCAAAGTACAATTACTCAACAGAAGCTCCTTCATTGGCAGATTGTAGAGCCCATCATAACCTTGCACATTACCGCCCTTCAACCAGCCACCTAGGCCCTCATTTACGGGGATTTGGTACAGGGCTGCGGAGCAAGTCACCTAGCTGCACTGCCCTACACCAAGAAGAAAGGGCAGGAATGTGCCTTATATCGGTAAAAACAAAGCATGCCTGTCCTTTCTTCCTGCCATGGTGTTGATTTGCCAGTCTAGCGCCAACGCAGGCACCAGTGCACCACTGTGCAAGGGGGCTTGTGTTGCTGGCAGGATTGTTTAAGTGCGAGAAGGGGGACCTTTCTGCACAGAAACAATCCTAACAGGCTTTTTCCACTTTCTTTGCAAAATGCAGCACATATTGAAAGAGGAAAGGATGAGGAGAAATTAGGAAATGTCACCTTGTTACGCCTCACCTAGGAAGGTGTAAGGATTTGGTACTGTCCCAGGTTAACATGCTCTTGTAAATCTGGGGCCACGTAAAAAACCATGGGGATTGGAAAAGTGGAGAAGTGTGGCTCACTGGTTAGAGCAGGCAGACCCTGAAGCAGAGGTCAGACCCAGGACCAGGGTTCAATTCCCGACGCGGCAGGGTCTTGAGCTCAAATGTCCATGGACTCGATAATTCTCGCTTCGGTGCCTGACCTAATCATGGGTTCACACTCTGCAACTCTGGGCATTAAGCTTGCTTAATCTCCACAACGGCCCCCTGCGGCGGGATGCCTGGCTTTCACCTTGGGGATGCCCTGTAGGGGCTATCTCACAGGGAAAAGCCAGGACGGGTTCCCAAGGCAAGCGCGGAGATACCCCTTCGGGGGTCGATTCAGGCGCTATATAAGAAACGTAATAATAATAATAATAATAGATTGCAAGAGAAAACCAACCCCAACACCATGGAACGCCTCTTAAATGAAGAGTAAGGCAACACAGAGATTCAAGCTGCCTTCCTTTGCTCCATGTCTATGAAGCCACTCAAAGCCGCGCACAGTGGCTTTGCATGCGTTCATAGATATGATTTTGTAAGATACTTGCCACAGTGTCACAAATATAGGTTTTTTGGTTATGGTCTGCATTCTCTTGGGTTAATTTGGGGGTCTACACCCTTGGAAGCTGACTACAGTCCCATGTTTAATATCGTCCTCATCCTCAGGGGTGACATGATCTTTTGTCAGCTGGGTTCATCAAAATCTGCAAGGGCCTCCTGGAAGATTACCTTGGCAGGATTTGAGCCAGTAGCATTGTTATTGGCTTTACAGGGGCTCCTTAACTGTTGCATACAACGCTGCAGATAAGGGCTCAGGTTGAGTTCTTGCACTGTATCCTCTGGGCCAGACATGATTAGTATATCTGGGACCATTTAGGAAAATTGAGCAAAATATTATAAACAACGTTCAAAGGCCTAACTGACCAATATTCTTTTCAATTTTTATTGGAATGAAGTGGAGGCCTTAGCACAAGCTCCTAAACAGCTCCAATGTCAAAAATAAAAGAATCCACAAATTTAAAAAGTATGGCCACATTATCAAGAAAGGGCGATACATTATCGCTGCTTTTATGGCAGGAAACTGCTGCTAAAGAGGCGATAATGGGCTTGTTAATAGGCCCTTGTGAATTCCCATAGAAGCCCAGGTTAACACCAGAACATGGGCTTCTATGGGAATTCACAAGGTCATTATCAAGCCCATTATCGCCACTTTAGCGGCAGTTTCCTGCTGAAAAAAGCGGAGATAATGTATAGCCTTTTCTTGATAATATGGCCATATGTTTGAACTAGTGTCAATTGTGAATTTCTGAGTGAAATCACCCATTGACCAAGCGGTATCAGCAAATGCAAGTCTTGTATCCCACAGCTGATCCACCAAATGTATGAAGCTGGCTTTTTATGTAGTGATGCCAGAGTAAGGGCACACCATGCAAAACTCTGAACAACCCTTATTAGTTTATAGGGCTTATTTTAATGATCCCAGGAGCTCTATCGGTGGTCGTGCGTTCAAGCAGCTTAGACTCATCAGAAGGGAGTGTTAAGCATTTGTTGTACACACACAGTCAATAATGGTTTGAAAACACAATAAAAAATCTGAGACCAATTTATAAAAATAAAGTACATCTTTTTAGTTATTTAAACCCCAACGCCCATATATACAAAATTCCCTTTTTCCATAACCAATTAGCAAATCCTTAAAAATAGCTATTTTGGAATCCCAAAATGGAATGTATTTAAATTGTGATTTCCTAATAGCGATTCCTAAGGCTTTGAATTCACTGATAAGAAATTGCAATTTTGGAAATGGTTAAATTGTGAATTTCTATAAGGAAATCTCACAAGTTACAGCCCTGCAAAATATCGGGCATGAAGCGTTAGACTAATGCATTTCAGTGTCGAGATCTGCATCACTGTCCATGCTCTGCAACCAAAGCACTCCATAGGCAGACACTGCCCTGCAAGGTACCGCGCATCACCCGTTAGACTAACGCATTTCGGTGTCGAGATCCACATCACGGTCCATGCACTGCGATCAAAGCAATCCGTAGGCAGACACTGCCCTGCCAGGTACCACACATCAAGCGTTAGACTAACACATATCAGTGTGGAGATCGGCATCACCGTCCATGCACTGCAATCAAAACACTCCATAGGCAGACACTGCTCTGCCAAGTACCACGCATCAGTAATTAGACTAACGCATTTCAGTGTGGAGATCTTCATCACCGTCCATGCACTGCAATCAAAGAACTCCATTGGCAGACACCGCCCTACCAGGAACCAGCCATCACGTTATAGACTAACGCATTTCAGTCTGCAGATCCGCATAATCGTCCATACACTGCAATCAAAGCACTCCATTGGCAGACACATCCTTGCCAAGTACCCCGCATTAAGTGTGAGACTAACGCATTATAGTGTGGAGATCCGTATCACTGTCCATGCACTGCAAACAAATAATGCCATAGGCAGACACAGCCCTGCCAAGTACCACACATCAAGCGTTAGACTAATGCATTTCAGTGTGGAGACTTGAATCACCGTCCATGCACTTCAATGAAGCACTCCATAGGCAGACACAGCCCTGCCAAGAACCACGAATCAAGCGTTAGGCTAACGCATTTCAGTGTAGAGATCTGCATCACTGTCAATGCAATGCAATGCAATCAAAGCACTCCATAGGCAGATACAGCCCAGCCAAAAACCATGCATCAAGCATGAGACTACCACATTTCAGTGCGGAGATTCACATCACCCTCCATGCACTGGAATCAAAGCACTCCATAGGCAGAAACAGCCCTGCCAGGTACCCTGCATCACACGTTAGACTAAAGCATCTCAGTGTGGAGATCCGCTTCACCGTCCATGCACTGCAATCAAACCCCACCATAGACAGACACAACCATACCAGGTACCACACATCAAGCATTTGACTAACACATTTCAGTGAGGAGATCTGTATCACCGTCAATGCACTGTAATCAAAGCACTCCATGCGCAGACTCAGCCCTGCCAGGTACCAGGCATCAAGCGTTAGACTAATACATTTCATTGTGGAGATTCCCATCACCGCCAGTGTACGGCAATCAAAGCACTCCAATGAAGACACAGCCCTGCCAAGTACCACGCATTAAGCTTTAAACTAAGGCATTTCATTGTGGAGATCCGCATCACCGTCCATGCACTGCAATCAAAGAACGCCATAGTCAGACACAGCCCTGCCAAGTACCACGCATTAAGCGTGAGACTAACACATTTCAGTGTAGAGATCCACATCATCGTCCATGTACTGAAGACAAAGCCCTGCCAAATACCATGCATCAAGCGTTAGACTAACGCACTTCAGTTTGGAGTTCCGCATCAACGTCCATGCACTGCATTATAAGCACTCCAAATGCAGACACAGCCCTGCCAGGTACCACGCATGAAGCGCTAGACTAAAGCATTCTAGGAGATCTGCATCACCGTCCATGCACTGCAAACAAAGCACTCCATAGGCAGACACAGCCCTGCCAAGTACCATGCATCAAGCGTGAGACTAACGCATTTCAGTGTGGAGATCCGCATCAATGTCAATGCACTGCAATCAAAGCACTCAATAGGCAGACACAGCCCTGCCAAGTACCACGAATCAAGCATTAAGGATAACGCAATTCAGTGCAGAGATCCGTATCACGGTCCAGGCAATGCAATCAAAGTAATCCATAGGCAGACACAGCCCTGCCAAATACGATGCATCAAGAGTTATACTACCGCATTTCAATGTAGAAATACGCATCACCGTCCATGCACTGTGTTAGAATTGGGGGTCTCTAGTTGGCACAGGTAGGTGCTTGTGACAAGTAGGGACCCTCTCCTCTAGTCAGGGTAAGGAGGCTCACTCACAATTTAACCCCTGCTCATCCCCTTGATAGCTTGGTACAAGCAGGTAGCCCTATCTCAGAGGCAGTGTGTAAAGCATTTGTGAACACATACAGTAATCAAGTGACAAAACTACAAATGGACACCACACAGGTTTTATAAAAAAAAAGTTAGCTTTTATATAAAGACTTAGCACAAGAACAAATAACGACAAAAAAAATCCACAATACTGTTAGCAATAAAAAGTTCTTGTTAAAATGCTTAGTTTTAGAGTTCTGTTCGATCCGTACTCTTTGTCCGGCTCTCACGGCACTAAAAATAACACAAAGAGTCTATCAAGTGCAGCGGACGCTTCGGTCCCATGCGTTCAGGGTGTTATTCGAGTCGTACCTTTATTTTGATGCGCCTGGCACAGACGAGGCATTGCAAAAAGAAGGCGATGCACGATGCGTTGTCGGCCAGTCACGGTGCGAGCTCTGCCTCGTTGAAGTCGTCTGTACGAGGCATTGAGCGTAGAGCTGCTTTGATTGAGGCAGACGGTGCTTGGTGCGGTGCGTTCAGCTTTCGTTGCGGCGTACCAGACGTACTGCGGGAGCTGCGATGTTCAGTCTTGGATGGGGTGCGATGCGGTGCGACGTGGACGTGCAAAGCGTACCCCTCTTCAGGTGCGATCGGTAGACTCGAACTCAGTGGCAGTGTACGTGTCGTTCTGACCAGGATGATTCGATGTGGCGAAGCGTTGTATGCGGCAATGTCGGCCAGTCACGGTGCGAGCTACGGCTCGTGGACGTCGTTGGTGCGAGTCGTCGAGCAGGAAGCCACGTTGATTGAGGCAGACGGTGCGGGATACGGTGCTTGGCGTGATGCTAGTCGATTGTACGAGGCGTACACAGCTCCCAGCCTTGGTAACTACAGAAAACAGCTTTTCCAGCAGCTCTCTTCGAGGCGGATGAATTCCACTGGTCCTGGGACTTTGTTCAGGGTGCAAGATTGCTTCCAAGCCCTTGGAGATGTTTAAGCACAAGTTGAAAATAAAGTCTTTGAAGTCTTTCGCCACTCCTTCAGCAGCAAGACAACCACTGCAGGCCAATCCCCCAGGTCAGGGACAGTATTCCTCCTTCAGCTTTCCCAGTTCCTTCTCCTCAGGCAGAGGTTTCTTCTTGTCAAATCTGGATCTAATTTCTTGGGAGCAGGGTCACAATACTTATACCCCTAAATCCTTTTTTCCTCTGGGTTAGAGGGGCCTGTGCCCAGCCAAAACCAGTTCTTGAGCACTTTGTTGTCGTGACTCTGACTTGTCATTCAGGGAGCAGGCTAGAGACATCAGAAACTCCACAGGGTGTGGAGTCAGCATTGTGGTGGAAAGGAACAGCCCTATTCATGGTCCAGGTGATCTCCTCCGACCAATCTGGATGTAAATATCCATATTTACCACCAGGCTACCTACCCCTGCCCTCTGGAATTCCCCAGCCCTGTCACTCACAGAACCCAGACAGCAGATACACATCCTAGCAGAGGAGGGCTGAAATGGTTAGGCAAGCAAAGACCTATTGCCTAAACGTGGTATTTGCAAACACAGAATATTAAAATAAACATTACTAAAAGATTTATTTTATTATTCTGAGTTCAGGCATACTAAAGTCGAATTTCTACCATGTTCCCTGACTCTGTTAGGATTATAGAATGTAATAATTTTAACAGCCCATTCTGGCCTATGAGAACAGGTAGCCTTGCTATAGTGAAAAACGAAAATGGCTGTAATTCACTATTAGGACATGCCGCACACATCAAGGCTTGTCCTACCTTATACTTACAATGCACCCTGCCCTTGGGCCTACCATAGGAGTGACTAACATGAAGGTAAGGGAAGGTGTAGGGACCGGTAAGTGGGTGCACTTTGCCCAGTCAGCATGACAGTACCAGACTGCATGCAGGCTCTGCGATGGCAGACCTTAGACACATTTTACAAGGTTGCTTCTGTGGGTGGCATAACCAGTGCTGCAAGCCCACAAGCAGCATTTGGATTTATAAGCCCTGGGCACTCCTGGGACACTGTACTAGGGTCTGACAGTAAACCAAGTAAGCCAATCATGCAATCCAATCAATGTAGCAATTTACACATGGAACACTTGCACTGTGGCACTGGTTGGCAGTGGCACAGTTCTCTGAGCAGCTAACACCAGCAAAAACATATGAGGCACAGCAACAAAAAGTGGAAGGGAGACCCACGCCAAGGTACCAGGTCTAACATGTGTCCCCTTCAGCTGAAATTTGGGGAGAACTACCCTACCCTAGGGAGTTCTCATTACTAAGGCGGAAAATTCTGGAAAGACCGTCAGCATTGGCGTGGTCAGAACCAGGTCAATGTTCCACAGTGAAATCCATACCCTGTAGGGAAATGGACCACCTCAACAGCTTTGGATTCTCACCCCTCATCTGCATCAGCCATCTGAGGGGCCTGTGGTCTGTCTGAACCCGGAAATGAGTCCCAAACAGGTATGGTCTCAGCTTCTTCAGTGCCCAGACTACAGCAAATGCCTCACGCTCAATAGCACTCCACCTCAGTTCCCGTGGAAGTAACCTCCTACTGATGAAGGCTACAGGTTGGTCAAAGCCCTCTTCAGTAATCTGTCAGAGAACAGCCCCTACACCATGCTCTGAAGTGTCTGTCTGAACGAGGAACTCTTTGGAGAAGTTGGGTGCCAGGAGCACGGGCGGCGTGCACCTGGCAGTTTTTCGAGCTTCAAAAGCTTTCTGACAGATGTCAGTCCAAATCACTTTCCTGGGCTGCTTCTTGGAAGTCATCTCAGTCAAGTGTGCAACAATGTTGCCATACCCCTTGACAAACCTCTTGTAGTACCCGGTGAGTCCTATGAAGCCCTCACCTCTGTCTGGGTATTGGGGGGTTCCCAAGCCAGGATGGTTTCAATATTGGGTTGTAGGGGCGCCACCTGGCCACTCCCTACTTGGTGTCCCAAGCACACCACAGAACCCTGCCCAATCTGGCACTTACTCACCTTGATCGTGAGGCCTGCCTTCCGTAGTGCCAACAACAATTCCCGGTGGTGGCTCAGATGTTCTTCCCATGTGGCACTGAACACGTCAATGTCATCCAGGTAGGTGGCACCGAACTCATCCAGTCCAACCAACACCAGGTTGAGCAACCTCTGAAAGGTGGCAGGGGCAGTCTTCATCCCAAAGGGCATAACCTGGAATTGGAAAAGCCCATCTGGTGTGGAGAATGCTGAGCTCTCTTTTGCCCCATCAGTCAAGGCGATCTGCCAGTACCCAGACGTCAAGTCAAACGTGCTGAGGTACCGTGCAGCCCCTAACCGATATATGAGCTCATCAGACTGGGGGATGGGGTGCGCGTCGGTCTTTGTGACCGAATTGAGTCCTCGGTAGCCCATGTAGGAGAGTAGGGTCTGCTTCCTATGGTCACCCACACTTTTTGCTTTTGCTTCACTGGTTTTCGACTTAGATGTGGCTGTGGCCTTGCTAATCAGACTCACAGCCTAAATGCACTCTCTCTAAATTCACACCATGTACTCTAGGTACATCCACAAATGGGAATTGGTTCACCTTGTCAGCCCCTGTAGAAGTGTACCTTAGGTACCCAGGGCATAGGTGCACTCTAGGCCTACCAGGGGCTGCAGCATGTATTATGCCACCCCTGGCTGGCCACTCAAACTGACACAACTGGCTGATCACTCAGCTGGGGCAAGGTCATGTAATCACCCCTTGCTTAGGCATAGTATTCCTATATCTACCCTTATATATAGACACACAGTAACCTATAAGTCACTCTTATGGCAGGCCTTAACAATCCTGGAGGCAGAGTGCTTGGTTATGTGTGAGATGGTGCTCTAGCATGAGCTGAGCCTGTCTGCAGCTTTCGGAACCATCTCCTTATAGCTGTTCTATGATAACGCCATACCATATACTCTTAAGTGCATTATAATCCTTGCGGTTACATGCTATCTTTGGTTTGGCTTTATCTAAATATGTTGTGTAAGGTGTCATACGCTTTGGAATACTACCCCCTCGCCAATTCTGGTGACGGGGGTAGCATTCCACCCTTCTAGAGGGAGAGGACATGTTGTTGCTGACTATCCCGGTTAAAGTTAACCAGAGCCCCAGTGTCATAAAATGGACACTGCTGCCACAGACACAAGTCTGAACTCCTGCTGCTGGGAGTCCTTCCAGTCACGGAGGTATGGACAATAGCTTTCCTAGCTGGAGAGGTGCGAGCACCACCGCAGACAGGACTTTGTGCATTGGGACAGGGAGGGCTGAATAGAATGAGACACTGCCTGGGGCACACTAGGTGCTCCATGCATACCCCAGTTCAAACAGGTTGCTGGGGCACTCCAGCCCCAGCTCTTTGCGCGAAGCTGAACAAAGGAAAGGGGGTGTAACCACCCCCCTTCCTGGTCCCACCCTTAGGAGGGACCTAGTGAGTAAACCAGCCCCCTTTAGTTGTATAAAGGTAGGAGCTGACCCAGGAGACTTTAAATGTATTCTGATATCGACTTGAAACGAAACTCTGGACCCTTCGACATTCACCTGAGCTAAAGACTGAAGAATCTCCCTCGTGGCCAAGGATTGACCACCCTGGGCAACCAGGAACCATCCAGCAATTCGACGGCTTGCTTTGTCCCCATTCCCGACGGAACCCGAGCACAGAACATGACAAGACCTTGACTCCCGGACCTCTCTGACCCCACTGCACGACTCCAGGACAGCTGAGCCCCATGGAAGGCGTCGGAACCCGTGGACCCAGGCAACTTGGAAAGTCTTCAACTTGCTAACAGCGCAGCTCCTGAGGCATCCTCGATGCTGTGCACTGGGGACTGAGACACCCCGACCCCGACCTCACCCTGCACCAAAGACCAGCCCTCCACACTCCACGAGATCTGCGTGGGGCCCTTCTGCTTGTGTTCTGCTCAAAGCGTTGTCCGGTGGCTGGCCAGTTGGCTAGTAGCCCGGTGACGACGATTCTTTTGAAAATCCATCGCTGGTCTGGTTGCTCCGGACTGGCACTTGCTTCCCTGAAAAGGTGAAGTACCTCAGACCCTCCTGGAGCATGCAGTGCTTCACTGTCTGCAGCGGGATCAGGGTACAAGAGGGTCTGGAGCTTTGTAGTGAGTCACTGTCTGCATCGCTATCAGGGTACACGGGGATCTGAAACTTTGCAGTGAGTCACTGTCTGCCGCACAATCACAGTAAAAGGGGATCTGGAGCTTTGCAGTGAGTCACTGTTTGCAGTGAAATCAGGGTACAAGGAGATCTGGAGCTTTACAGTGAGTCAATGTATGTAGCGTAATCAGGGTACAATGGGATCTGGAGCTTTGCAGCGAGTCACTGTCTACAGCGCAATCAGGGTACAAGGGCATCTGGGGCTTAGTAGCGAGTCACTGTCTGCAGCGTAATTAGACTACAAGGGGATCTGAGGGTTTGCAGAGAGTCACTGTCTGCAGTACCATCAGGGTGCAAGGGGTATAGAGATTTGCAGGTAGTCACTGTCTGCAGCGCAATCAGGGTACAAGGGGATCTGGAGCTTTGCAGTGAGTCACTCTCTGCGGCACAATCAGAATACTAGGTCATCTGGAGCTTTGCAAAGAGTCACTGTCTGCAGTGCGATCAGGATACAAGGGGATCAGGAGCTTTGCAGTGAGTCACTGTCTGTGGCGCCATCAGGGTACAAGGGGATCTGGAGCTTTACAGTGAGTCACTGTCTGCAGCGGGATCAGGGTACAAGGGGATCTGGAGCTTTGAGTGAGCCACTGTCTGCAGCGCGATCATGGTACAAGGGGGCTGGAGCTTTGCCGTGAGTCACTTTCTACAGCGCAATCACAATACAAAGGGATCTGGAGCTTTGCAGTGAGTCACTGTCTGCAGCACAATCAGGGTACAAGGGGATCTGGAGCTTTACAGTGAGTCACTGTAAGCAGCATAATCAGGGTACAATGGGATCTGGAGCTTTGCTGTGAGTCAATGTCTGGTGCGCAATCAGGGTACAAGGAGATCGGGAGCTTTGCAGCGAGTCACTGTCTTCAGCGCAATCAGCGTACAAGGGGGTCTGGAGCTTTGCAGCGAGTCACTGTCTGCAGAGCAATCATAGTACAAGGGGAAATGGAGCTTTGCAGTGAGTCACTGCAGCACGATCAGGGTACAAGGAGATTTGGATCTTTGCAAGGAGTCACTGTCTGCAGCAGGATCAGGGTACAAGGTGATCTGGAGTTTTGCAGTGAATCAATGTCTGATGCGCAACCAGGGTACAAGAAGGTATGGAGCTTTGCAGTAAGTCACTGTCTGCATCGTAATCAGAGTACAAGGGTATATGGAGCTTTGCAGCAAGTCACTGTCAGCAGTGCAGTCAGGGTTCAAGGGGGTATGGAGCTTTGCAGTTAATCACTGTCTGCAGCGCGATCAAGGTACAAGTGGGTCTAGAGCTTTGCAGTGAGTCACTGTCTGCAGCGGTATCCGGGTACAAGAGGATACAGAGCCTTGTAGTGAGTCACTGTCTGCAGCACTATCAGGGTACAAGGGGATCTGAAACTTTGCAGTGAGTCACTGTCTCCCGCGCAATCAGGGTGCAAAGGGATCTGAAGCTTTACAGTGAGTCACTGTTTGCAGCACAATCAGGGTTCAATGGGATCTGGAGCTTTGCAGCGAGTCACTGTCTGCAGCACAATCAGGGTACAAGGGGATCTGGGGCTTTGCAGTGAGTCACTGTCTGTAGCGTAATTAGACTACAAGGGGATCTGGGGGTTTGCAGCTAGTCACTGTATGCAGTGCCATCAGGGTAAAAGGGGGTATAGAGCTTTGCAGTTAGTCACTGTCTGCAGCGCAATCAGGGTAAAAGTGGATCTGGAGCTTTGCGGTGAGTCACTGTCTGCAGCACAATCAGGGTACAAGGGGGTATGAGTTTTGCAGCGAGTCACTGTCTGCAGCGCAATCAGGGTACAAGGGGATCTGGAGATTTGAAGTGAGTCACTGTCTGCAGCGCAACCAGGGTACAAGGGGATCTGGAGCTTTGCAGTGAGTCACTGTCTGCAGTGCAATTAGGGTAGAAGGGGATCTGGAGCTGTGAAGTGAGTCACTCTCTGCAGCGCAATCAGGGTACAAGGGTATCTGAAGCTCAGCAGTGAGTCACAGTCTGCAGGGCAATCAGGGTTAAATGGGATCTGAAGCTTTGGAGTGAGTCAATGTCTGCAGCAAAATCAGGGTACAAGGGGATCTGGAGCTTTGCAGTGAGTTAATGTCTACAGAGAAATCAGGGTACAAGGGAATCAGCAGCTTTGCAGCGATTCACTGTATGCAGCGCAATCAGGGTACAAGGGGATCAGAAGCTTTGCAGTGAGTCACTGTCTGCAGCGCAATCAGGGTTTAAGGGGATCTGAAGCTTTAAAGTGAGTCACTGTATGCAGCGCAATCAGGGTACAAGGGGATCTGAAGCTTTGCAGTGAGTCAATGTCTGCAGTGAAATCAGGGTACAACGGGGTCTGGAGCTTTGCAGCGAGTCACTGTCTGCAGTGTAACCAGACTTCAAGGTTATCTAGGGCTTTGCAGCGAGTCACTGTCTGCAGTACCATCAGGGTTTAAGGGGGTATGGAGCTTTGCAGTTAGTCACTGTCTGCAGCGTAATCATTGTACAAGGGGGTATGGAGTTTTGCAGTGAATCACTGTCTGCAGCACGATCAAGGTACAAGGGGATCTGGAGCTTTGTAGCGAGTCACTATATGCATCGCAATCAAGGTATAAAGGGGTCTGGAGCTTTGTAGTGAGTCACTGTCTGCGGCATGATCAGGGTACAATGTGATCTGGAACTTTGCAGTGAGTAAATGTTTGCAATGGGATCAGGGTACAAGAGAATCTGGAGCTCTGTAGTGAGTCACTGTCTACAGCGTGAACAGGGTACAAGGGGATCTGGAGCTTTGCAGTGAGTCACTGTCTGCAGCACGATCAGGGTACAAGGGGATCTGGAGCTTTGCAGTGAGTCACTGTATGCAGCGTAAACAGCGTACAAGGGGGTATGGAGTTTTGCAGTGAGTCACTGTCTGCAGCACGTTCCAGGTACAAGGGGGTGTGGAGCTTTTTAGTGAGTCACTGTCTGCGGCATGATCAGGGTACAAGAGAATTCGGAGCTTTGTAGTGAGTCACTGTTTACAGCGTGATCAGGGTACAATGTAAATGTAAATGTACCAGTATTTATAGAGCGCACAGCTACTTCCCTGAGGTAGTGTCCCGGCGCTGTCCGTATACCGCTTAGGAACCCTTCCTGGTTTTCCCTGTGAGTGTCCACTCCTGGGCACCCCCAGGGGGAAACCAGGCATCCCAGCGCTATTGGGGCCATTTTGGAGATTAAGCAAGCTATTGCTCAGAGTTGCAGAGTGGGACCCATGATTAGAATAGGCAACGAGGCGAGAGTTATCTGAGGAAATTGAGCCCAGGTGGGTATTAAACCCTCTACATCAGTACCCAGATACTCTGCATCAGGGTTTGCCGCTCTAACCATTTGAGCCACACTTCTCCACTTGGGATCTGGAGCTTTGCAAGGAGTCTCTATCTGAAGTATGATCAGGAGCATTGCAGTGGTTTGTGGAGCATTGCAGTGAGTCACTGTCTGCAGACCGATCAGGGTACAAGGGAATCTGGAGCTTTGCAGTGAGTCACTGTCTGCAGAGCGATTAGAGTACAAGGGGATCTGGAGCTTTGCAGTCAGTCACTGTCTGCAGCGTGATCAGGGTACAGGGGATCTGGAGCTTTGCAGTGAGTCACTGTCTGTGGCACAATCAGGGTACACGGGGATCTAGAGCTTTGCTTTGAGTCACTATCTGCAGTAAAAACAGGGTACAAGGGGGTCTGGATTTTTGCAGTGAGTGACTATCTGCAGTAAAATCAGGGTACAAGGGGATCTGGAGCTTTGCAGCGAGTCACTGTCTGCAGCACGATCAGGGTACAAGGGGATCTGGAGCTTTGCAGTGAGTCACTGTTTGCAGCGCAATCAGGGTACAAGGGATCTGGACCTTTGCATTGATTCAATATCTGAGATACGATTAAGGTACAAGGGGATTTGGAGCTTTGCAGTGAGTCACTTTCTGCAGCACTATTAGGGTACTAGGTGATCTGGAGCTTTGCAGTGAGTCAGTGTCTGCAGCGCAATCAGGGTACAAGGGGGTCTGGAGCTTTGCAGTGAGTCACTGTGTGCAGCACAATCAGGGTACAAGGGGAACTGGAGCTTTGAAGCGAGTCACTGCATGCGGCGCAATCAGGGTACAATAGGTTCTGGAGCTTTGCAGCGAGTCACTGTCTACGGCACACTCAGGGTACAAGGGGATATGGAGCTTTGCAGCGAGTCACTGTCTGCAGAGCAATCAGGGTACAAGGGGATCTGGTGGTTTGAAGTGAGTCACTGTCTGCCGCACGATCAGGGTACAAAGGGATCTGGAGCTTTGCAGTGAGTCACTGTCTGAAGCATGATCAGGGTATAAGGAGATCTGGAGCTTTGCAAAGAGTCACTGTCTGCAGCAATATCCCGGTACAAGGGGTCTGGAGCTTTGCAGTGAGTCACTGTCTGCAGTACCATCAGGGTACAAGGGGATCTGGAACTTTGCTGTGAGTCACTGTCTGCAGAGGGATAAGGGTACAAGGGATCTGGAGCTTTGCAGTGAGTCACTGTCTGCAGCGCGATCAGGGTACAGGGGATCTGGAGCTTTGCAGTGAGTCACTGTCTGTGGCACAATCAGGGCACAAGGGGTCTGGAGCTTTGCAGTGAGTCACTGTCTGCAGTACCATCAGGGTACAAGGCGATCTGGAGCTTTGCAGTTAGGCACTGTCCGCGGGGTGATCAGTTTACAAGGGGATCTGGAGCTTTGCAGTGAGTCACTATCTGCAGTAGCATCAGGGTACACGGGAATATGGAGCTATGCAGTGAGTCACTGTCTGCAGTGCAATCAGGGTACAAGGGGATCTGGAGCTTTGCAGTGAGTCACTGTTTGCAGTGCAATCATGGTACAAGGACATCTGGAGTTTACAGTGAGTCACAGTCTGGAGCGCAATCGATGTACACGGGATCTGGAGCTTTGCAGTGAGTCACTGTCTGAGATACGATTAAGGTACAAGGGGATCTGGAGCTTTGCAGTGAGTCTCAGTCTGAGGTACGATCGGGGTACAGAAGGATAAGGAGCTTTGCAGGGAGTCACTGTCTGCAGCACGATCCGGGTACAAGGGGGGCTGGAGCTTTTCAGTGAGGCAGGTTCTGCAGTGCAATCAGGGTACAAGGGGGTCTGGAGCTTTGAAGTGAGTCACAGTCTGCAGTGCGATCAGAGTACAAGGGGATGTGGAGCTTTGCAGCGAGTCACTGCCTGCGGTGCAATCAGGGTACAAGGGGTACTGGAGCTTTGCAACGCCTCACTGTGTACGGCACAATCAGGGTACAAGGGATTATGGAGCTTTGCAGTGAGTCACTGTCTGCAGCGCAATCAGGGTTCAAGGGGATCTGGAGATTTTTAGTGAGTCACTGTCTGCAGTGCAATCAGGGTACAAGGGGATCTTTTGCTTTGCAGTGAGTCACTGTCTACAGCACAATCAGGGTACAAGGGAATATGGAGCTTTGCAGCGAGTCACTGTCTGCAGAGGGATCAGGGTACAAGGGGATTTGGAGCTTTCCAGTGAGTCACTGTCTGCGGCCCAATCAGGGTACAATGGGATCAATCAATCAATCAATCAATCATTGCATTTGTATAGCGCACTACTTACCCAGAGGGTCTCAAGGCGCTGGGGGGGGGGGGGGGGATTTGCTACTGCTCGAACAACCAGGTATTGAGTTGCTTCCTGAAGGCGAGGTGGTCCTGGGTCAGGCGGAGGTGGGTGGGGAGGGAGTTCCATGTCTTGGCGGCGAGGTAGGAGAAGGACCGTCCCCCTGTGGTGGCTCTACGGATGCGGGGGACGGCGGCGAGGGCGTGGCTGCTCGATCGAAGCTGGCGTTTGGGAGCGTAGAAGTTGAGGCGGCTGTTGAGGTATCCTGGGCCTTGGCTGTGTAGGGCTTTGTGTGCGTGGGTGAGGAGACGGAAGGTGATTCTCTTGTTGACCGGGAGCCAATGCAGATCTCTCAGGTGTCTGGAGATGTGGCTGCGACGGGGGATGTCCAGGATGAGTCGTGCTGAGGCGTTCTGGATCCGCTGGAGTCTCTTCTGGAGTTTGGCGGTGGTTCCGGCGTAGAGGGTGTTGCCGTAGTCCAGACGGCTGGTGACGAGGGCCTGGGTGACCGTCTTCCTGGTCTCGGTGGGGATCCACCGGAAGATCTTACGTACCATGCGCAGGATGTTGAAGCACGACGAGGAGACGGCGTTGACTTGTCTGGTCATGGAGAGGGAGGAGTCCAGGATGAAGCCCAGGTTGCGTGCGTGGTCTGTTGGTTTGGGTGCGCTGCCTAGGGCGGGGGGCCACCAGGAGTCGTCCCAAGTGGCGGGTGAGGATCCCAGGATGAGGACTTCCGTCTTATCTGAGTTCAGTTTCAGGCGGCTGTTCTTCATCCATTCGGCTACCTCTTTCATCCCTTCGTGAAGGTTGGCTCTGGCGGTGGAGGGGTCGTTGGTAAGGGAGAGGATCAGCTGGGTGTCGTCGGCGTAGGAGATGATGTTGAGGTGGTGCTGGCGTGCGATGTCTGTGAGGGGGCTCATGTAGATGTTGAAGAGAGTTGGACTGAGCGACGAGCCTTGAGGGACGCCGCAGATGACTTCGGTGGCTTCAGATCTGAACGGAGGGAGGCGGACTCTCTGTGTCCTTCCGGCGAGGAAGGAGATGATCCACTCCAGTGCCTTCTCCTGGACTCCGACGTTGCTGAGGCGTTGTACTAGGGTACGATGGCAGACAGTGTCGAAGGCCACGGAGAGGTCGAGGAGGATGAGGGCCGCTGTTTCTCCGTTGTCGAGCAGCGCTCGGATGTCATCGGTGACTGCGATCAGGGCGGTCTAGGTGCTGTGGTTGGCCCGGAAGCCAGACTGCGATGGGTCGAGGGATCCGTTCGTCTCGAGGAAGGCGGCCAGCTGCTTGTCGACGGTCTTCTCGATGACTTTAGCAGGAAACGGGAGCAGCGAGATGGGGCGGTAGATTTTGAGGTCGGTGGGGTCAGCCGATGGCTTCTTGAGTAGAGAGCTGAGTTCGGCGTGCTTCCAGCTCTCCGGGAAGGTAGCAGTGTCGAAGGAGGTGTTGATGATGTCCCGCAGGTGGGGTGCGATGACAGCGTCGGCCTTGTTGAAGACGTGGTGAGGGCAGGGGTCGGTCGGAGATCCGGAGTGGTGGAGTTCATCGTGCGGGCGGTGTCTTCGGTGCTGATCGGAGTCCAGGCGCGGAGGGTGGTGGTGGGGGGCGGTGGTTCGGTCGTGGTGTTCGTCGGTTGAGTGCTGAAGCTGTTGTGTATGTCCGCGATCTTGTTGTGGAAGTTGGAGTCGAGGGAGTTGCAGAGGTCTTGCGAAGGGGTGATGTCGTTGTTTCCGGCGTTGGGGTTGGAGAGCTCTTTGACGATGTTGAAGAGTTCTTTGCTGTTGTGTGCGTTGTTGTCCAGTCGTTCCTTGAATGCAGTTTTCTTGGTGGCGCGGATGAGTTGGTGGTGTTTTCGGGTGGCGAGCTTGAGGGCAGTCATGTTGTCCGGTGTTGGGTCTCTGCGCCAGGTTCTCTCGAGGGCTCGGCAGTTCTTCTTGGAGCTCTTGAGTTCGTCGGTGAACCATGGGGCTTTCTTGCTGCCGGGTCTGGTGGGCGGGGTCCTCAGGGGGGCGAGCTCGTCTGCGCAGTCGCTGATCCACTTCGTGAGGTTGGTGGCCGCCTGGCTAGGGTTCGTTGTGCTGGTGGGAGGGTTCATGCTCAGGGAATACGTGAGCTGGTCGGCTGTGATCTTGTTCCAGTTCCTGCGTGCAGCCTGTTGCTGGTGGTGGTGGATCGTGGTCCTTGCGAAGCTGAAGTGGACGCAGCTGTGATCCGTCCAGTGGAGTCCGGTGGCGTGGCTGAAGGCGATGTCCTTGCTGGATGAGAAGACGGGGTCGAGTGTGTGTCCGGCGTAGTGGGTGGGGGTGGTCACCAGTTGCTTGAGTCCCAGGTTGGCGAGGTTGTCCAGCAGGGTGGTGGTGTTGCGGTCGTTGTTGTTCTCCAGGTGGAAATTGAGGACCCCTAGGAGGATGTAGTCGGTGGAGCAGAGGGCGTGTGGGCTGATGAAGTCGGCAATGTCTTCGCTGAATTGTGTGCGTTGTCCAGGGGGTCTGTAGATGAGGGTGCCTCTGAGGGTGGTCTTGGGGTTGATGTGGACTTGGAAGTGCAGGTGCTCGGCGGTTGCGAGGGTGTCATCGGTGTTGGTCGTGATGCGGATGGTGTTCCTGTGGACGATGGTGATGCCTCCTCCAGTGTGGTTGATGCGGTCCCTTCGGATGATCTTGTAGTCGTCTGGGATGGCGATGTTATGTCAGGCGCTGAGGAGGTGTTCATCCAGGTTTCCGTGAAGAAGGCGACGTCTGGGGCTGTGGTGTCGAGCAGGTTCCAGACCTCGATGGCGTGCCTGTGAATGGAGCGGGTGTTGAGCAGGGTGCACTTCAGGTGGCTGCTGCTGTTGCTCGTCTTGGTTGGTTTAGTTGTAGAGCAGGTCCGGATGCAGATGAACTTGCAGGAGTTGCAGCAGAAGGGTCCGTGGGTGCGTCTCGGGGTGGCTCGGTAGCAGCCCGGGACTCGGCCGGCGTTGAGTGCGTTGAGGGTGGCGGCGTCGTACGTCCGGCGGGTGGGCTGGGGTCTGCGGGGGCCAGGGGTCCTGGCGCTGGGCGCAGTCCAGGCGCGGACGGGCGCAGACGGGCTTACCTTTGGTGCACCTTCGGTGCTCAGTCGGTGCTCCAGGTGCACGCGTCCGCTGCGCGGTCGCTCTGGGGACGTCATAAGAGGGAGCCGGGAGGGAGGGTCTGCAGGGGGGGCGGGAGCGGGAGCCAATCGGCTGGCGGGGGGGCGGGGCCTCGGGCTGGGGCGGGCGGAAATTCTGGCGTGGTCCTTGGGTGGCTGGGGTGGCGGGAGGCAGGGGGCTCGGCGGCCCTCATTGGCTGGGGTGGCGGGAGGCAGGGGGCTCGGCGGCCCTCGGTGGCTGGGGTGGCGGGAGGCCCAGGAGCGTGTGGGTGACCAGGCCAGGAGGCGCAGTGGTCACTCCCTGGCTCTGGTCGGGCTCCCCTTAAGAGGGAGCTGGGAGGGAGGGTCTGCGTGGGGGGGGCGGGAGTGGGAGCCAATTGGCTGGCGGGGGCACGGGGCCTCGGGCTGGGGCGGTGGGAAATTCTGGCGCGGTCTTGGGTGGCTGGGGTGGCGGGAGGCAGGGGGCTCGGCGGCCCTCGGTGGCTGGGGTGGCGGGAGGCAGGGGGCTCGGCGGCCCTCGGTGGCTGGGGTGGCGGGAGGCCCAGGAGCGTGTGGGTGACCAGGTCGGGAGGCGCAGTGGTCACTCAGGAGCTTTACAGTGAGTCACTGTCTGCAGCGCGATTAGGGTACAAGGGGATCTGGAGCTTTGAAGTGAGTCACTGTCTGCATGCGATCAGGGTACACGGGGATCTGGAGCTTTGCAGTCAGTAACTGTCTGCAGCGCAATCAGGGTACAAGGGGATCAAGATCTTTGCAGTGTGTCACTGTCTGCAGCGCAATCAGGGTACAAGGGATCTCAAGCTTTGCAGTGAGTCACAGCCTGCTCAATCACGGTACAAGGGGATCTGGAGCTTTATAAGTGAGTCACTGTCTGCAGCGCTACCAGGGTACAAGGGGATCTGGAGCTTTGCAGTGAGTCAATGTCTACACCTCAATCAGGGTACAAGGGGATCTTGAGCTTTGCAGCGAGTCACTGCCTTCGGTAAATCAGGGTACGAGGTGTTCTGGAGCTTTGCAGCGAGTCACTGTCTGCGGCACAATCAGGGTAATAATGTATATGGACCTTTGCAGCGAGTCACTGTCTGCAGCGCGATCAGGGTAAAAGGGGATCTGGAGCTTTGCAGTGAGTCACTGTCTGCAGCGTGATCAGGGTACAGGGGATCTGGAGCTTTGCAGTGAGTCACTGTCTGTGGCACAATCAGGGTACACGGGGATCTAGAGCTTTGCTTTGAGTCACTATCTGCAGTAAAAACAGGGTACAAGGGGGTCTGGATTTTTGCAGTGAGTGACTATCTGCAGTAAAATCAGGGTACAAGGGGATCTGGAGCTTTGCAGCGAGTCACTGTCTGCAGCACGATCAGGGTACAAGGGGATCTGGAGCTTTGCAGTGAGTCACTGTTTGCAGCGCAATCAGGGTACAAGGGATCTGGACCTTTGCATTGATTCAATATCTGAGATACGATTAAGGTACAAGGGGATTTGGAGCTTTGCAGTGAGTCACTTTCTGCAGCACTATTAGGGTACTAGGTGATCTGGAGCTTTGCAGTGAGTCAGTGTCTGCAGCGCAATCAGGGTACAAGGGGGTCTGGAGCTTTGCAGTGAGTCACTGTGTGCAGCACAATCAGGGTACAAGGGGAACTGGAGCTTTGAAGCGAGTCACTGCATGCGGCGCAATCAGGGTACAATAGGTTCTGGAGCTTTGCAGCGAGTCACTGTCTACGGCACACTCAGGGTACAAGGGGATATGGAGCTTTGCAGCGAGTCACTGTCTGCAGAGCAATCAGGGTACAAGGGGATCTGGTGGTTTGAAGTGAGTCACTGTCTGGCGCACGATCAGGGTACAAAGGGATCTGGAGCTTTGCAGTGAGTCACTGTCTGAAGCATGATCAGGGTATAAGGAGATCTGGAGCTTTGCAAAGAGTCACTGTCTGCAGCAATATCCCGGTACAAGGGGTCTGGAGCTTTGCAGTGAGTCACTGTCTGCAGTACCATCAGGGTACAAGGGGATCTGGAACTTTGCTGTGAGTCACTGTCTGCAGAGGGATAAGGGTACAAGGGATCTGGAGCTTTGCAGTGAGTCACTGTCTGCAGCGCGATCAGGGTACAGGGGATCTGGAGCTTTGCAGTGAGTCACTGTCTGTGGCACAATCAGGGCACAAGGGGTCTGGAGCTTTGCAGTGAGTCACTGTCTGCAGTACCATCAGGGTACAAGGCGATCTGGAGCTTTGCAGTTAGGCACTGTCCGCGGGGTGATCAGTTTACAAGGGGATCTGGAGCTTTGCAGTGAGTCACTATCTGCAGTAGCATCAGGGTACACGGGAATATGGAGCTATGCAGTGAGTCACTGTCTGCAGTGCAATCAGGGTACAAGGGGATCTGGAGCTTTGCAGTGAGTCACTGTTTGCAGTGCAATCATGGTACAAGGACATCTGGAGTTTACAGTGAGTCACAGTCTGGAGCGCAATCGATGTACACGGGATCTGGAGCTTTGCAGTGAGTCACTGTCTGAGATACGATTAAGGTACAAGGGGATCTGGAGCTTTGCAGTGAGTCTCAGTCTGAGGTACGATCGGGGTACAGAAGGATAAGGAGCTTTGCAGGGAGTCACTGTCTGCAGCACGATCCGGGTACAAGGGGGGCTGGAGCTTTTCAGTGAGGCAGGTTCTGCAGTGCAATCAGGGTACAAGGGGGTCTGGAGCTTTGAAGTGAGTCACAGTCTGCAGTGCGATCAGAGTACAAGGGGATGTGGAGCTTTGCAGCGAGTCACTGCCTGCGGTGCAATCAGGGTACAAGGGGTACTGGAGCTTTGCAACGCCTCACTGTGTACGGCACAATCAGGGTACAAGGGATTATGGAGCTTTGCAGTGAGTCACTGTCTGCAGCGCAATCAGGGTTCAAGGGGATCTGGAGATTTTTAGTGAGTCACTGTCTGCAGTGCAATCAGGGTACAAGGGGATCTTTTGCTTTGCAGTGAGTCACTGTCTACAGCACAATCAGGGTACAAGGGAATATGGAGCTTTGCAGCGAGTCACTGTCTGCAGAGGGATCAGGGTACAAGGGGATTTGGAGCTTTGCAGTGAGTCACTGTCTGCGGCCCAATCAGGGTACAATGGGATCAATCAATCAATCAATCAATCATTGCATTTGTATAGCGCACTACTTACCCAGAGGGTCTCAAGGCGCTGGGGGGGGGGGGGGATTTGCTACTGCTCGAACAACCAGGTCTTGAGTTGCTTCCTGAAGGCGAGGTGGTCCTGGGTCAGGCGGAGGTGGGTGGGGAGGGAGTTCCATGTCTTGGCGGCGAGGTAGGAGAAGGACCGTCCCCCTGTGGTGGCTCTACGGATGCGGGGGACGGCGGCGAGGGCGTGGCTGCTCGATCGAAGCTGGCGTTTGGGAGCGTAGAAGTTGAGGCGGCTGTTGAGGTATCCTGGGCCTTGGCTGTGTAGGGCTTTGTGTGCGTGGGTGAGGAGACGGAAGGTGATTCTCTTGTTGACCGGGAGCCAATGCAGATCTCTCAGGTGTCCGGAGATGTGGCTGCGACGGGGGATGTCCAGGATGAGTCGTGCTGAGGCGTTCTGGATCCGCTGGAGTCTCTTCTGGAGTTTGGCGGTGGTTCCGGCGTAGAGGGTGTTGCCGTAGTCCAGACGGCTGGTGACGAGGGCCTGGGTGACCGTCTTCCTGGTCTCGGTGGGGATCCACCGGAAGATCTTACGTACCATGCGCAGGATGTTGAAGCACGACGAGGAGACGGCGTTGACTTGTCTGGTCATGGAGAGGGAGGAGTCCAGGATGAAGCCCAGGTTGCGTGCGTGGTCTGTTGGTTTGGGTGCGCTGCCTAGGGCGGGGGGCCACCAGGAGTCGTCCCAAGTGGCGGGTGAGGATCCCAGGATGAGGACTTCCGTCTTATCTGAGTTCAGTTTCAGGCGGCTGTTCTTCATCCATTCGGCTACCTCTTTCATCCCTTCGTGAAGGTTGGCTCTGGCGGTGGAGGGGTCGTTGGTAAGGGAGAGGATCAGCTGGGTGTCGTCGGCGTAGGAGATGATGTTGAGGTGGTGCTGGCGTGCGATGTCTGTGAGGGGGCTCATGTAGATGTTGAAGAGAGTTGGACTGAGCGACAAGCCTTGAGGGACGCCGCAGATGACTTCGGTGGCTTCAGATCTGAACGGAGGGAGGCGGACTCTCTGTGTCCTTCCGGCGAGGAAGGAGATGATCCACTCCAGTGCCTTCTCCTGGACTCCGACGTTGCTGAGGCGTTGTACTAGGGTACGATGGCAGACAGTGTCGAAGGCCACGGAGAGGTCGAGGAGGATGAGGGCCGCTGTTTTTCCGTTGTCGAGCAGCGCTCGGATGTCATCGGTGACTGCGATCAGGGCGGTCTAGGTGCTGTGGTTGGCCCGGAAGCCAGACTGCGATGGGTCGAGGGATCCGTTCGTCTCGAGGAAGGCGGCCAGCTGCTTGTCGACGGTCTTCTCGATGACTTTAGCAGGAAACGGGAGCAGCGAGATGGGGCGGTAGATTTTGAGGTCTGTGGGGTCAGCCGATGGCTTCTTGAGTAGAGAGCTGAGTTCGGCGTGCTTCCAGCTCTCCGGGAAGGTAGCGGTGTCGAAGGAGGTGTTGATGATGTCCCGCAGGTGGGGTGCGATGACAGCGTCGGCCTTGTTGAAGACGTGGTGAGGGCAGGGGTCGGTCGGAGATCCGGAGTGGTGGAGTTCATCGTGCGGGCGGTGTCTTCGGTGCTGATCGGAGTCCAGGCGCGGAGGGTGGTGGTGGGGGGCGGTGGTTCGGTCGTGGTGTTCGTCGGTTGAGTGCTGAAGCTGTTGTGTATGTCCGCGATCTTGTTGTGGAAGTTGGAGTCGAGGGAGTTGCAGAGGTCTTGCGAAGGGGTGATGTCGTTGTTTCCGGCGTTGGGGTTGGAGAGCTCTTTGACGATGTTGAAGAGTTCTTTGCTGTTGTGTGCGTTGTTGTCCAGTCGTTCCTTGAATGCAGTTTTCTTGGTGGCGCGGATGAGTTGGTGGTGTTTTCGGGTGGCGAGCTTGAGGGCAGTCATGTTGTCCGGTGTTGGGTCTCTGCGCCAGGTTCTCTCGAGGGCTCGGCAGTTCTTCTTGGAGCTCTTGAGTTCGTCGGTGAACCATGGGGCTTTCTTGCTGCCGGGTCTGGTGGGCGGGGTCCTCAGGGGGGCGAGCTCGTCTGCGCAGTCGCTGATCCACTTCGTGAGGTTGGTGGCCGCCTGGCTAGGGTTCGTTGTGCTGGTGGGAGGGTTCATGCTCAGGGAATACGTGAGCTGGTCGGCTGTGATCTTGTTCCAGTTCCTGCGTGCAGCCTGTTGCTGGTGGTGGTGGATCGTGGTCCTTGCGAAGCTGAAGTGGACGCAGCTGTGATCCGTCCAGTGGAGTCCGGTGGCGTGGCTGAAGGCGATGTCCTTGCTGGATGAGAAGACGGGGTCGAGTGTGTGTCCGGCGTAGTGGGTGGGGGTGGTCACCAGTTGCTTGAGTCCCAGGTTGGCGAGGTTGTCCAGCAGGGTGGTGGTGTTGCGGTCGTTGTTGTTCTCCAGGTGGAAATTGAGGACCCCTAGGAGGATGTAGTCGGTGGAGCAGAGGGCGTGTGGGCTGATGAAGTCGGCAATGTCTTCGCTGAATTGTGTGCATTGTCCAGGGGGTCTGTAGATGAGGGTGCCTCTGAGGGTGGTCTTGGGGTTGATGTGGACTTGGAAGTGCAGGTGCTCGGCGGTTGCGAGGGTGTCATCGGTGTTGGTCGTGATGCGGATGGTGTTCCTGTGGACGATGGTGATGCCTCCTCCAGTGTGGTTGATGCGGTCCCTTCGGATGATCTTGTAGTCGTCTGGGATGGCGATGTTATGTCAGGCGCTGAGGAGGTGTTCATCCAGGTTTCCGTGAAGAAGGCGACGTCTGGGTCTGTGGTGTCGAGCAGGTTCCAGACCTCGATGGCGTGCCTGTGAATGGAGCGGGTGTTGAGCAGGGTGCACTTCAGGTGGCTGCTGCTGTTGCTCGTCTTGGTTGGTTTAGTTGTAGAGCAGGTCCGGATGCAGATGAACTTGCAGGAGTTGCAGCAGAAGGGTCCGTGGTTGCGTCTCGGGGTGGCTCGGTAGCAGCCCGGGACTCGGCCGGCGTTGAGTGCGTTGAGGGTGGCGGCGTCGTACGCCCGGCGGGTGGGCTGGGGTCTGCGGGGGCCAGGGGTCCTGGCGCTGGGCGCAGTCCAGGCGCGGACGGGCGCAGACGGGCTTACCTTTGGTGCACCTTCGGCGCTCAGTCGGTGCTCCAGGTGCACGCGTCCGCTGCGCGGTCGCTCTGGGGACGTCATAAGAGGGAGCCGGGAGGGAGGGTCTGCAGGGGGGGCGGGAGCGGGAGCCAATCGGCTGGCGGGGGGGCGGGGCCTCGGGCTGGGGCGGGCGGAAATTCTGGCGTGGTCCTTGGGTGGCTGGGGTGGCGGGAGGCAGGGGGCTCGGCGGCCCTCATTGGCTGGGGTGGCGGGAGGCAGGGGGCTCGGCGGCCCTCGGTGGCTGGGGTGGCGGGAGGCCCAGGAGCGTGTGGGTGACCAGGCCAGGAGGCGCAGTGGTCACTCCCTGGCTCTGGTCGGGCTCCCCTTAAGAGGGAGCTGGGAGGGAGGGTCTGCGTGGGGGGGGCGGGAGCGGGAGCCAATCGGCTGGCGGGGGCACGGGGCCTCGGGCTGGGGCGGCGGGAAATTCTGGCGCGGTCTTGGGTGGCTGGGGTGGCGGGAGGCAGGGGGCTCGGCGGCCCTCGGTGGCTGGGGTGGCGGGAGGCAGGGGGCTCGGCGGCCCTCGGTGGCTGGGGTGGCGGGAGGCCCAGGAGCGTGTGGGTGACCAGGTCGGGAGGCGCAGTGGTCACTCAGGAGCTTTACAGTGAGTCACTGTCTGCAGCGCGATTAGGGTACAAGGGGATCTGGAGCTTTGAAGTGAGTCACTGTCTGCATGCGATCAGGGTACACGGGGATCTGGAGCTTTGCAGTCAGTAACTGTCTGCAGCGCAATCAGGGTACAAGGGGATCAAGATCTTTGCAGTGTGTCACTGTCTGCAGCGCAATCAGGGTACAAGGGATCTCAAGCTTTGCAGTGAGTCACTGCCTGCTCAATCACGGTACAAGGGGATCTGGAGCTTTATAAGTGAGTCACTGTCTGCAGCGCTACCAGGGTACAAGGGGATCTGGAGCTTTGCAGTGAGTCAATGTCTACACCTCAATCAGGGTACAAGGGGATCTTGAGCTTTGCAGCGAGTCACTGCCTTCGGTAAATCAGGGTACGAGGTGTTCTGGAGCTTTGCAGCGAGTCACTGTCTGCGGCACAATCAGGGTAATAATGTATATGGACCTTTGCAGCGAGTCACTGTCTGCAGCGCGATCAGGGTAAAAGGGGATCTGGAGCTTTGCAGTGAGTCACTGTCTGCAGCGTGATCAGGGTACAAGGTGATCTGTAGGTTTGCAGTGAATCACTGTCTTCAGCACGGTCTGGGTACAAGGGGATCTGGAGCTCTGCAGTGAGTCACTGTCTGAGGTACGATCAGGGTACAAGGGGATCTGGAGGTTTGCAGTAAGGCACTGTCTGCGGAGTGATCAGTGTACAAGGGGATCGGGAGCTTTGCAGTGAGTCACTATCTGCAGTAACATCAGGGTACAAGGGAATATGGAGCTTTGCAGTGAGTCACTGTCTGCAGTGCAATCAAGGTACCAGGGGATCTGGAGCTTTGCAGTGAGTCACTGTCTGCAGTGCGATCATGGTACAAGGGCATCTGGAGTTTTGCAGAGAGTCACTGTCTGCAGTGCATTCAGGGAACAAGGGATCTGGAGCTTTGCAGTAAGTCACTGTCTGAGATATGTTTAACGTACAAGGGGATCTGGAGCTTTGCAGTGAGTCTCTGTCTGAGTTCCGATCAGGGTACAGAAGGATAAGGAGCTTTGCAGTTAATCACTGTCTGCAGCACGATCAGGGTACAAGGGGGTCTGGAGCTTTTCAGTGAGGCAGGGTCTGCAGCGCAATCAGGGTACAAGGGGGTCTGGAGCTTTGAAGTGAGTCAATGTCTGCAGTGCGATCAGGGTACAAGGGGATCTGGAGCTTTGCAGCAAGTCACTGCCTGCGGGGCAATCAGGAGACAAGGGGTTCTGGAGCTTTGCAGCGAGTCACTGTCTATGGCACAATCAGTGTACAAGGGAATATAGAGCTTTGCAGCGAGTCACTGTCTGCAGAGCAATCAGGGTTCAAGGGGATCTGGAGCTTTTTAGTGAGTCACTGTCTGCAGAGCAATCAGGGTACAAGGGGATCTGGAGCTTTGCAGTGATTCACTGTCTGCAGTACGATCTGGGAAGAAGGAGGTCTAGAGCTTTGCAAAGAGTCGCTGTCTACAGTAACATCAGGGTACAAGGGGTCTGGAGCTTTGCAGCAAGTCACTGTCTGCAGTGTAATCAGGGTACAAGGGAATATGGAGCTTTGCAGCGAGTCACTGTCTGCAGAGGGATCAGGGTACAAGGGGATCTGGAGCTTTGCATTGACTCACTGTCTACAGCGCGATCAGAGTACAAGGTATTGGCGCAGGATAAGGAGCTGTGCAGTGAGTCACTGTCTGCAGCACGATCAGGGTACAAGGGGGTCTGGAGCTTTTCAGTGAGGCAGGGTCTGCAGTGCAATCAGGGTACAAGGGGGTTTGGAGCTTTGAAGTGAGTCACTGTCTGCAGTGCGATCAGGGTACAAGGGGATCTGGAGCTTTGCAGTGAGTCACTGTCTGCAGAGCAATCAGGGTACAAGTGGATCTGGTGCTTTGCAGGGAGTCACTGTCTGCAGCACGATCAGGGTACAAGGGGTCTGGAACTTTGCAGTGAGTCACTGTCTGCAGTACCATCAGGGTACAATGGGATCTGGAGCTTTGCAGTGAGTCACTGTCTGCAGAGGGATAAGGGTGCAAGGGGATCTGGAGCTTTGCAGTGATTCACTGTCTGCAGCGCAATCAGGGTACAGAGGATCTGGACCTTTGCAGTGAGTCACTGTCTGTGGCACAATCAGGGTACAAGGGGATCTGGAGCTTTGCAGTGAGTCACTGTCACTGTCTGTAGTACCATCAGGGTACAAGGGGATCTGGAGCTTTGCAGTTAGGCACTGTCCGCAGGGTGATCAGTGTACAAGGGGATCAGGAGCTTTGCAGCGAGTCACTGTCTGCAGCGCGATCAGGGTAGAAGGGGATCTGGAGCTTTGCAGTGAGTCAATGTCTGCAGCGCAATCCGTTGCAATCCGTTGCAGGAGGCAAGAACCATCATAGACGCAGGAGGATCAGGGGCAGTGATCCTCCTCGATCTGAGTGCCGCCTTCGACGCGGTGGATCATGCCATCCTCATCCACCAGCTCAGCTTGGTAGGAGTTGCTGGCATCGCCCTGTCCTGGATCAAATCCTTCCTTGAAGGCAGAACCTTTCAGGTGTCCGATGGCACAGTTATGTCCAGAGCTCTTCCTCTCCAGTGTGGGGTCCCCCAGGGCTCCTCCCTGAGCCCCACACTTTTTAATGTCTACATGTCCTAGAGGACATTATACCCCCATTTGGCATAAAAACAGTTATGTATGCCGACGAAACCCAGCTGGTCGTGTCCTTAAACCAGTCGAGTAAAAGCCTGATCAACCTGGCAGCTTGCCTTGAGTCATCTTCCACTGGATGCGCGAATCACGCCTGAAATTAAATGGAGAGAAATCTGAGATCCTTCTTTTTGGAAACCCGCGCAAACTCCCTCCTTCCCTCTCGTGGCCACTCTGCATGGGATCACCTCCCACCCCCAAATCAGAAGTCAAAAGTCTTGGTATCTGGTTGGACCAAGAGCTCAACTTTAAAGCCCAGGCCAGAAAAACCACAGGCATCTGCTTCGGTATCATTCAAACAGCGTGGAAGATCCTCCACCTGATCCTCTTCCAATCCAGGAAACTGCTCATGCAGGGGCTGATGAACTCCAGACTAGATTACGGAAACACCCTTTATCTAGGGGCCCCTGCATCGGTCATTAACAGACTACAATGCGCCCAAAATGCGGCTGCCAGACTCCTAACCGGGACCACATCCAGATGCACCGCCAAACCGGCCCTCAAAAGCCTACACTGGCTCCCGATTAAGGAAAGGATCATCTTTAAAACCCTTTGCATCTCTCACAAAATAATGCAAGGCAGAGGCCCGCCGATCCTGAGATCCCTCTTAAAACCCCATCAGTCGAACAGACAACTCAGATCAGACTCTCTCTCCCTGGCCAGCATCCCCAGAATAAAAAAGGCCCGCTCTGGGGGGCGATTGTTCTCCTACAATGCTCCAAAACTGTGGTACTCCCTTCCACTGTCCATCCGAAGAGAACACAATCTACTTACCTTCCGTAGGCAACTAAAAACTTGGCTCTTCCCATAAACTCTTCACCTCCTCTCCCCTCCTCCAGAATAATAGGTCGTCTGTCAGCGCTGGGATGCCCTAGGGTAGCTACGCGCTTTATAAATCCGTATTCAAATTCAAATTCAAATTCAAATCAGGGTACAAGGGCACCTGGAGCTTTGCAGTGAGTCACTGTCTGCAGTGCGATCATGGTTAAAGGGGAACTGGAGTTTTGTAGTGAGTCACTGTCTGCAGCGCAATCAAGGTACAAGGGATCTGGAGCTTTGCATTGAGTCACTGTCTGAGGTACGATTAAGGTACAAGGGGATCTGGAGCTTTGCAGTGAGTCTCTGTCTGAGGTACGATCAGGGTACAAAGGTGCTGGAGCTTTGCAGTGAGTCACTGTCTGCAGCACGATCAGGGTACAAGAGGGTCTGGAGCTTTGCAGTGAGGCAAGGTCTGCAGCGCAATCAGGGTACAAGGGGGTCTGAGCTTTGAAGTGAGTCACTGTCTGCAGTGCGAGCAGGGTACAAGGGGATCTGGAGTTTTGCAGCGAGTCACTGCCTGCGGCGCAATCAGGGTACAAGGGGTTCTGGAGCTTTGCAGCGAGTCACTGTCTGCAGCGTAATCAGGATACAAGGGGATCTGGAGCTTTGCAGTGAGTCACTGTCTGCAGAGCAATCAGGGTACAAAGGGATCCGGAGCTTTACAGTGAGTCACTGTCTGCAGTGTGATTAGGGTACAATGGGATCAAGATCTTTGCAGTGAGTCACTGTATGCAGCGCAATCAGGGTACAAGGGGATCTGGAGCTTTGCAGTGAGTTACTGCCTGGAGCTCAATCACGGTACAAGGGGATCTGGAGCTTTAAAGTGCGTCACTGTCTGCAGCGCGACCAGGGTACAAGGGGATCTGGAGCTTTGCAGTGAGTCAATGTCTGCACCTCAATCAGGGTGCAAGGGGATCTGGAGCTTTGCAGCGAGTCACTGTCTGCAGCACAATCAGGGTAATAATGGATATGGACCTTTGCAGCGAGTCACTGTCTGCAGCCCGATCAGGGTACAAGGGGATCTGGAGCTTTGCAGTGAGTCACTGTCTGCAGCGCGATCAGGGTACAAGGTGATCTGTAGGTTTGCAGAGAATTACTGTCTGCAGCGCGGTTTGGGTACAAGGGGATCTGGAGCTTTGCAGTGACTCACTGTCTGAGGTACGATCAGGGCACAAGGGGATCTGGGGGTTTGCAGTAAGGCACTGTCTGCAGCGCAATCATGTTACAAGGGGATCTGGAGCTTTGCAGTGAGTCACTGTCTGTAGCGCAATCAGGGTACAAGGGGATCTGGAGCTTTGCAGTAAGGCACTGTCTGCAGCGCAATCAGTTTACAAGGGGATCTGGAGATTTGCAGTGAGTCACTGTCTGCAGCGTGATCAGGGTACAAGGGGATCTGGAGCTTTGCAGTGAGTCACTGTCTGCAGCGGGATAAAGGTACAAGGGGATCTGGAGCTTTGCAGTGAGTCACTGTCTGCAGCACGATCAGGGTACAAGGGGATCTGGAGCTTTGCAGTGAGTGACTATCTGCAGAGGGATAAGGGTACAAGGGGATCTGGAGCTTGGCAGTGAGTCACTGTCTGTGGCACAATCAGGGTACAAGGTGATCTGGAGCTTTGCAGTGAGTCACTATCTGCAGTACCATCAGGGTACAAGGGGTCTGGAGCTTTGCAGTGAGTCACTGTTTGCAGTACCATCAGGGTACAAGGGGATCTGTAGCTTTGCAGTTAGGCACTGTCCGCAGGGTGATCAGAGTACAAGGGGATCTGGAGCTTTGCAGTGAGTCACTATCTGCAGTAACATCAGGGTACAAGGGAAAATGGAGTTTTGCAGTGAGTCACTGTCTGCAGTGGAATCAGGGTACAATGGGATCTGGAGCTTTGCAGTGAGTCACTGTCTGCAGTGCGATCATGGTACAAGGGCATATGGAGTTTTGCAGTGAGTCACTGTCTGCAGCGCAATCGGGGTACATGGGATCTGGAGCTTTGCAGTGAGTCACTGTCTATGGTACGAATAAGGTACAAGGGGATATAAAGCTTTGCAGTGAGTCTCTGTCTGAGGTACGATCAGGGTACAAAAGGATAATGAGCTTTGCAGTGAGTCACTGTCTACAGCACGAGCAGTGTACAAGGGGGTCTGGAGCTTTGCAGTGAGGCAGTGTCTGCAGCGCAATCAGGGTACGAGGGGGGATGGAGCTTTGAAGTGAGTCACTGCCTGTGGTGCAATCAGGGTACAAGTGTTTCTGGATCTTTGCAGCGAGTCACTGTCTACGGCACAATCAGGGTACAAGGGGATATGTAGCTTTGCAGCGAGTCACTGTCTGCAGCGCAATCAGGGTTCAAGAGATCTGGAGCTTTGTAGTGAGTCACTGTCGGCAGAGCAATCAGGGTACAAGGGGATCTTTTGCTTTGCAGTCATTCACTGTCTACAGCACGATCAGGGTACAAGGGGATCTGGAGCGTTGAAGTGAGTCACTGTCTGCAGCATGATCAGGGTACAAAGGGATCTGGAGCTTTTCAGTGAGTCACTGTCTGCAGTACCATCAGGGTACAATGGGATCTGGAGCTTTGCAAAGAATCACTGTCTGCAGCAATCTCCCCATACAAGGGTTATGGAGCTTTGTAATGAGTCACTATTTACAGTAACATCAGGGTACAAGGGGTCTGGAGCTTTTGCAGTGAGTCACTGTCTGCAGTACCATCAGGCTATAAGGGGTTCTGGAGCTTTGCAGCGAGTCACTGTCTACAGAGGGATCAGGGTACAAGGGGATCAGGAGCATAGCAGTGAGTCACTGTCTGCAGAGAAATCAGGGTACAAGGGGATCTGGTGCTTTGCAGTGAGTCACTGTCTGCAGAGGGATCAGGGTACAAGGGGATCTGGAGCATAGCAGTGAGTCACTGTCTGCAGAGAAATCAGGGTACAAGGGGATCTGGTGCTTTGCAGTGAGTCACTGTCTGCAGCACGAACAGGGTACAAAGGGTTCTGGAGCTTTTCAGTGAGTCACTGTCTGCAGCACGATCAGGGTACAAGGAGATCTGGAGCTTTGCAAGGAGTCACTGTCTGCAGCAATATCCTGGTACAAGGGGTCTGGAACTTTGCAGTGAATCACTGTCTGCAGTACCATCAGGGTACAAGGGGATCTGGAGCTTTGCAGTGAGTCACTGTCTGCAGAGCGATAAGTGTACAAGGGGATCTGGAGCTTTGCAGTGAGTCACTGTCTGCAGTGCGATCAGGGTACAGGGGATCTGGAGCTTTGCAGTGAGTCAGTGTCTGTGGCACAATCAGTGAACAAGGGATCTGGAGCTTTGCAGATAGGCACTGTCCGCAGAGTGATCAGTGTACAAGGGGATCAGGAGCTTTGCAGCGAGTCACTGTCTGCAGCGCGATCAGGGTACAAGGGGATCAGGAGCTTTGAAGTGAGTCACTGTCTGCAGCGCAATCAGTGTACAAGGGGACCTGTAGCTTTGCAGTGGGTCACTGTCTGCAGTACCATCAGGGTACAAGGCGATCTGGAGCTTTGCAACTAGGCACTGTCCGCGGGGTGATCAGTGTACAAGGGGATCAGGAGCTTTGCAGTGAGTCACTATCTGCAGTAACATCAGGGTACAAGGGAATATGGAGCTTTGCAGTGAGTCACTGTCTGCAGTGCAATCAAGGTACAAGGGGATCTGGAGCTTTGCAGTGAGTCACTGTCTGCAGTGCGATCATGGTACAAGGGCATCTGGAGTTTTGCAGTGAGTCACTGTCTGCAGTGCATTCGGGGAACAAGGGATCCGGAGCTTTGCAGTGAGTCACTGTCTGAGATACGATTAACGTACAAGGGGATCTGGAGCTTTGCAGTGAGTCTCTGTCTGAGGTACGATCAGGGTACAGAAGGATAAGCAGCTTTGCAGTGAGTCACTGTCTGCAGCACGATCAGGGTACACAGGGGTCTGGAGCTTTTCAGTGAGGCAGGGTCTGCAGCGCAATCAGGGTACAAGGGGGTCTGGAGCTTTGAAGTGAGTCACTGTCTGCAGTGCGATCAGGGTACAAGGGGATCTGGAGCTTTGCAGCGAGTCACTGCCTGCGGGGCAATCAGGGTACAAGGGGTTCTGGAGCTTTTTTGTGAGTCACTGTCTGCAGAGCAATCAGGGTACAAGGGGATCTGGAGCTTTGCAGTGATTCAATGTCTGCAGTACGATCTGGGAACATGGAGGTCCGGAGCTTTGCAAAGAGTCGCTGCCTACAGTAACATCAGGGTACAAGGGGTCTGGAGCTTTGCAGCGAGTCACTCTCTGCGGTGCAATCAGGGTACAAGGGAATATGGAGCTTTGCAGCGAGTCACTGTCTGCAGTGGAATCAGGGTACAATGGGATCTGGAGCTTTGCAGTGAGTCACTGTCTGCAGTGCGATCATGGTACAAGGGCATATGGAGTTTTGCAGTGAGTCACTGTCTGCAGCGCAATCGGGGTACATGGGATCTGGAGCTTTGCAGTGAGTCACTGTCTATGGTACGAATAAGGTACAAGGGGATATAAAGCTTTGCAGTGAGTCTCTGTCTGAGGTACGATCAGGGTACAAAAGGATAATGAGCTTTGCAGTGAGTCACTGTCTACAGCACGAGCAGTGTACAAGGGGGTCTGGAGCTTTGCAGTGAGGCAGTGTCTGCAGCGCAATCAGGGTACGAGGGGGGATGGAGCTTTGAAGTGAGTCACTGCCTGTGGTGCAATCAGGGTACAAGTGTTTCTGGATCTTTGCAGCGAGTCACTGTCTACGGCACAATCAGGGTACAAGGGGATATGTAGCTTTGCAGCGAGTCACTGTCTGCAGCGCAATCAGGGTTCAAGAGATCTGGAGCTTTGCAGTGAGTCACTGTCGGCAGAGCAATCAGGGTACAAGGGGATCTTTTGCTTTGCAGTGATTCACTGTCTACAGCACGATCAGGGTACAAGGGGATCTGGAGCGTTGAAGTGAGTCACTGTCTGCAGCATGATCAGGGTACAAAGGGATCTGGAGCTTTTCAGTGAGTCACTGTCTGCAGTACCATCAGGGTACAATGGGATCTGGAGCTTTGCAAAGAATCACTGTCTGCAGCAATCTCCCCATACAAGGGTTATGGAGCTTTGTAATGAGTCACTATTTACAGTAACATCAGGGTACAAGGGGTCTGGAGCTTTTGCAGTGAGTCACTGTCTGCAGTACCATCAGGCTATAAGGGGTTCTGGAGCTTTGCAGCGAGTCACTGTCTACAGAGGGATCAGGGTACAAGGGGATCAGGAGCATAGCAGTGAGTCACTGTCTGCAGAGAAATCAGGGTACAAGGGGATCTGGTGCTTTGCAGTGAGTCACTGTCTGCAGAGGGATCAGGGTACAAGGGGATCTGGAGCATAGCAGTGAGTCACTGTCTGCAGAGAAATCAGGGTACAAGGGGATCTGGTGCTTTGCAGTGAGTCACTGTCTGCAGCACGAACAGGGTACAAAGGGTTCTGGAGCTTTTCAGTGAGTCACTGTCTGCAGCACGATCAGGGTACAAGGAGATCTGGAGCTTTGCAAGGAGTCACTGTCTGCAGCAATATCCTGGTACAAGGGGTCTGGAACTTTGCAGTGAATCACTGTCTGCAGTACCATCAGGGTACAAGGGGATCTGGAGCTTTGCAGTGAGTCACTGTCTGCAGAGCGATAAGTGTACAAGGGGATCTGGAGCTTTGCAGTGAGTCAGTGTCTGTGGCACAATCAGTGAACAAGGGATCTGGAGCTTTGCAGATAGGCACTGTCCGCAGAGTGATCAGTGTACAAGGGGATCAGGAGCTTTGCAGCGAGTCACTGTCTGCAGCGCGATCAGGGTACAAGGGGATCAGGAGCTTTGAAGTGAGTCACTGTCTGCAGCGCAATCAGTGTACAAGGGGACCTGTAGCTTTGCAGTGGGTCACTGTCTGCAGTACCATCAGGGTACAAGGCGATCTGGAGCTTTGCAACTAGGCACTGTCCGCGGGGTGATCAGTGTACAAGGGGATCAGGAGCTTTGCAGTGAGTCACTATCTGCAGTAACATCAGGGTACAAGGGAATATGGAGCTTTGCAGTGAGTCACTGTCTGCAGTGCAATCAAGGTACAAGGGGATCTGGAGCTTTGCAGTGAGTCACTGTCTGCAGTGCGATCATGGTACAAGGGCATCTGGAGTTTTGCAGTGAGTCACTGTCTGCAGTGCATTCGGGGAACAAGGGATCCGGAGCTTTGCAGTGAGTCACTGTCTGAGATACGATTAACGTACAAGGGGATCTGGAGCTTTGCAGTGAGTCTCTGTCTGAGGTACGATCAGGGTACAGAAGGATAAGCAGCTTTGCAGTGAGTCACTGTCTGCAGCACGATCAGGGTACACAGGGGTCTGGAGCTTTTCAGTGAGGCAGGGTCTGCAGCGCAATCAGGGTACAAGGGGGTCTGGAGCTTTGAAGTGAGTCACTGTCTGCAGTGCGATCAGGGTACAAGGGGATCTGGAGCTTTGCAGCGAGTCACTGCCTGCGGGGCAATCAGGGTACAAGGGGTTCTGGAGCTTTTTTGTGAGTCACTGTCTGCAGAGCAATCAGGGTACAAGGGGATCTGGAGCTTTGCAGTGATTCAATGTCTGCAGTACGATCTGGGAACATGGAGGTCCGGAGCTTTGCAAAGAGTCGCTGCCTACAGTAACATCAGGGTACAAGGGGTCTGGAGCTTTGCAGCGAGTCACTCTCTGCGGTGCAATCAGGGTACAAGGGAATATGGAGCTTTGCAGCGAGTCACTGTCTGCAGAGCGATCAGGGTACAAGGGGATCTGGAGCTTTGCAGTGACTCACTGTCTGCAGTGCGATCAGAGTACAAGGTATTGGAGCATTTCTGTGAGTCACTATCTGCAGAGCAATCAGGGTACAAGTGGATCTGGTGCTTTGCAGTGAGTCACTGTCTGCAGCACGATCAGGGTACAAAGGGATCTGAAGCTTTGCAGTGAGTCACTGTCTACAGTACGATCAGGGTACAAGGAGATCTGGACCTTTGCAAGGAGTCACTGTCTGCAGCAATATCCCGGTTCAAGGGGTCTGTATCTTTGCAGTGAGTCACTGTCTGCATTACCATCAGGATACAAGGGGATCTGGAGCTTTGCAGTGAGTTACTGTCTGCAGAGGGATAAGGGTGCAAGGGGATCTGGAGCTTTGCCGTGATTCACAGTCTGCAGCGCGATCAGGGTACAGGGGATCTGGGGCTTTGCAGTGAGTCACTGTCTGTGGCACAATCAGTGAACAAGGGGATCTGGAGCTTTGCAGTGAGTCACTGTCTGTAGTACCATCAGGGTACAAGGGGATCTGGAGCTTTGCTGTTAGGCACTGTCCGCAGGGTGATCACTGTACAAGGGGATCAGGAGCTTTGCAGCGAGTCACTGTCTGCAGCGTGATCAGGATACAAGGGGATCTGGAGCTTTGCAGTGAGTCAATGTCTGCAGCGCAATCAGGGTACAAGGGGACCTGGAGCTTTGCAGCGAGTCACTCTCTGCGGTGCAATCAGGGTACAAGGGAATATGGAGCTTTGCAGCGAGTCACTGTCTGCAGAGCGATCAGGGTACAAGGGGATCTGGAGCTTTGCAGTGACTCACTGTCTGCAGTGCGATCAGAGTACAAGGTATTGGAGCATTTCTGTGAGTCACTATCTGCAGAGCAATCAGGGTACAAGTGGATCTGGTGCTTTGCAGTGAGTCACTGTCTGCAGCACGATCAGGGTACAAAGGGATCTGAAGCTTTGCAGTGAGTCACTGTCTACAGTACAATCAGGGTACAAGGAGATCTGGACCTTTGCAAGGAGTCACTGTCTGCAGCAATATCCCGGTTCAAGGGGTCTGTATCTTTGCAGTGAGTCACTGTCTGCATTACCATCAGGATACAAGGGGATCTGGAGCTTTGCAGTGAGTTACTGTCTGCAGAGGGATAAGGGTGCAAGGGGATCTGGAGCTTTGCCGTGATTCACAGTCTGCAGCGCGATCAGGGTACAGGGGATCTGGGGCTTTGCAGTGAGTCACTGTCTGTGGCACAATCAGTGAACAAGGGGATCTGGAGCTTTGCAGTGAGTCACTGTCTGTAGTACCATCAGGGTACAAGGGGATCTGGAGCTTTGCTGTTAGGCACTGTCCGCAGGGTGATCACTGTACAAGGGGATCAGGAGCTTTGCAGCGAGTCACTGTCTGCAGCGTGATCAGGATACAAGGGGATCTGGAGCTTTGCAGTGAGTCAATGTCTGCAGCGCAATCAGGGTACAAGGGGACCTGGAGCTTTGCAGTAGTCACTGTCTGCAGTGCGATCATGGTACAAGGGGAACTGGAGTTTCGTAGTGAGTCACTGTCTGCAGCGCAATCAGGGTACAAGGGATCTGGAGCTTTGCAGTGAGTCACTGTCTGAGGTACGATTCAATCAATCAATCAATCAATCAAAGCATTTATATAGCGCACTACTCACCCAGAGGGTCTCAAGGCACTAGGGGAGGGGGGTCCGCTACTGCTCGAACAGCCAGGTCTTGAGTTGCTTCCTGAAGGCGAGGTGGTCCTGGGTCAGGCGGAGGTGGTTCGGGAGGGAGTTCCATGTCGTGGCGGCGAGGTAGGAGAAGGACCGTCCCCCTGTGGTGGCTCTTCGGATGCGGGGGACGGCGGCGAGGGCGTTGACGGTCGATCGAAGCTGGCGTTTGGGAGCGTAGAAGTTGAGGCGGCTGTTGAGGTATCCTGGGCCTTGGTTGTGTAGGGCTGTCTGTGCGTGGGTGAGGTACAGGGGTATCTGGAGATTTGCAGTGAGTCTCTGTCTGAGGTATGGTCAAGGTACAAAGGTGCTGGAGCTTTGCAGTGAGTCACTGTCTGCAGCACGATCAGGGTACAAGGGTATCTGGAGCTTTGCAGCGAGTCACTGCCTACGGCGCAATCAGGGTACAAGGGGTTCTGGAGCTTTGCAGCGAGTCACTGGCTACGGCACAATCAGGGTACAAGGGAATATGGAGCTTTGCAGCGAGTCACTGTCTGCGGCGTAATCAGGATACAAGGGGATATGGAGCTTTGCAGTGAGTCACTGTCTGTAGAGCAATCAGGGTAAAAGGGGATATGGTGCTTTGCAGTGTGTCACTGTCTGCAGCACGATCAGGGTACAAGGGGATCTGGAGCATTGCAAAGAATCACTGTCTGCAGCAATATCCCCATACAACGGTTATGGAGCTTTGCAATGAGTCTCTATTTACAGTAACATCAGGGTACAAGGGGTCTGGAGCTTTGCAGCGAGTCACTGTCTACAGTACAATCAGGGTACAAGGGAATATGGAGCTTTGCAGCGAGTCACTGTCTGCAGAGGGATCAAGGTATAAGGGGATTCGGAGCTTTGCAGTGAGTCACTGTCTGCGGCGCAATCAGGGTACAAGGGGATCAGGAGCTTTACAGTGAGTCACTGTCTGCAGCGTGATTAGGGTACAATTGGATCAATATATTTGCAGTGAGTCACTGTATGCAGTGCAATCAGGGTACAAGGGGATCAGGAGCTGTGCAGTGAGTTACTTCCTGCAGCTCAATCACGGTACAACGGGATCTGGAGCTTTTCAGTGAGTCACTGTCTGCAGAGGGATAAGGGTGCAAGGGGATTTGGAGCTTTGCAGTGATTCACTGTTTGCAGCGCGATCAGGGTACAGGAGATCTGGAGCTTTGCAGTGAGTCACTGTCTGTGGCACAATCAGGGTACAAGGGGATCTGGAGCTTTGCAGTGAGTCACTGTCTGTAGTACCATCAGGGTACAAGGGGATCTGGAGCTTTGCTGTTAGGCACTGTCCGCAGGGTGATCAGGGTACAAGGGGATCTGGAGCTTTGCAGTGAGTCAATGTATGCAGCGCAATCAAGGTACAAGTGGACCTGGAGCTTTGCAGTGAGTCACTGTCTGCAGTGCGATCATGGTACAAGGGGAACTGGAGTTTTGTAGTGAGTCACTGTCTGCAGTGCAATAAGGGTACAAGGGATCTGGAGCTTTGCAGTGAGTCACTGTCTGAGGTACGATTAAGGTACAAGGGGATCTGGAGATTTGAAGTGAGTCTCTGTATGAGGTACCGTCAGGGTACAAAGGTGCTGGAGCTTTGCAGTGAGTCACTGTCTGCAGCATGATCAGGGTACAAGAGGGTCTGGAGCTTTGCAGTGAGGCAGGGTCTGCAGCGCAAACAGGGTACAAGGGGGTCTGGAGCTTTGAAGTGAGTCACTGTCTGCAGTGCGATCAGGGTACAAGGGGATCTGGAGCTTTGCAGCGAGTCACTGCCTGCGGGGCAATCAGGGTACAAGGGGTTCTGGAGTTTTGTAGTGAGTCACTGTCTGCAGCGCAATCAGGGTACAAGGGATCTGGAGCTTTGCAGTTAGTCACTGTCTGAGGTACGATTAAGGTACAAGGGGATCTGGAGATTTGCAGTGAGTCTCTGTATGAGGTACGGTCAGGGTACAAAGGTGCTGGAGCTTTGCAGTGAGTCACTGTCTACGGCACAATCAGGGTACAAGGGTATATAGAGCTTTGCAGCGAGTCACTGTCTGCAGCGCAATCAGGGCTCAAGGGGATCTGGAGCTTTTTAGTGAGTCACTGTCTGCAGAGCAATCAGGGTACAAGGGGATCTGGAGCTTTGCAGTGATTCAATGTCTGCAGTACGATCTGGGAACAAGGAGGTCCGGAGCTTTGCAAAGAGTCGCTGTCTACAGTAACATCAGGGTACAAGGGGTATTGAGCTTTGCAGCGAGTCACTGTCTGCGGTGCAATCAGGGTACAAGGGAATATGGAGCTTTGCAGCGAGTCACTGTCTGCAGAGGGATCAGGGTACAAGGGGATCTGGGGCTTTGCAGTGACTCACTGTCTACAGCACGATCAGAGTACAAGGTATTGGAGCATTGCTGTGAGTCACTGTCTGCAGAGCAATCAGGGTACAAGTGGATCTGGTGCTTTGCAGTGAGTCACTGTCTGCAGCATGATCAGGGTACAAAGGGATCTGAAGCTTTGCAATGAGTCATTGTCTACAGTACGATCAGGGTACAAGGAGATCTGGACCTTTGCAAGGAGTCACTGTCTGCAGCAATATCCCGGTACAAGGGGTCTGGAGCTTTGCAGTGAGTCACTGTCTGCAGAGGGATAAGGGTGCAAGGGGATCTGAAGCTTTGCAGTGATTCACTGTCTGCAGCGCGATCAGGGTACAGGGGATCTGGAGCTTTGCAGTGAGTCACTGTCTGTGGCACAATCAGGGTACAAGGGGATCTGGAGCTTTGCAGTGAGTCACTGTCTGTAGTACCATCAGGGTACAAGGGGGTCTGGAGCTTTGCTATTAGGCACTGTCCGCAGGGTGATCAGAGTACAAGGGGATCAGGAGCTTTGCAGCGAGTCACTGTCTGTAGCGTGATCAGGGTACAAGGGGATCTGGAGCTTTGCAGTGAGTCAATGTCTGCAGCGCAATCAGGGTACAAGGGGACCTGGAGCTTTGCAGTGAGTCACTGTCTGCAGTTTGATCATGGTACAAAGGGGAACTGGAGTTTTGTAGTGAGTCACTGTCTGCAGCGCAATCAGGGTACAAGGGATCTGGAGCTTTGCAGTGAGTCACTGTCTGAGGTACGATTAAGGTACAAGGGGATCTGGAGATTTGAAGTGAGTCTCTGTCTGAGGTACGGTCCATGTACAAAGGTGCTGGAGCTTTGCAGTGAGTCACTGTCTGCAGCACGATCAGGGTACAAGAGGGTCTGGAGCTTTGCAGTGAGGCAAGGTCTGCAGAGCAATCAGGGTACAAGAGGGTCTGAACTTTGAAGTGAGTCACTGTCTGCAGTGTGAGCAGGGTACAAGGGGATCTGGAGCTTTGCAGCGAGTCACTGCCTGCGGCGCAATCAGGGTACAAGGGGTTCTGGAGCTTTGCATCAAGTCACTGGCTACGGCACAATCAGGGTACAAGGGAATATGGAGCTTTGCAGCGAGTCACTGTCTGCAGCGTAATCAGGATACATGGGGATATGGAGCTTTGCAAATAGTCACTGTATGCATAGCAATCAGGGTATAAGGGGATCTGGTGCTTTGCAGTGAGTCACTGTCTGCAGCACGATCAGGGTAGAAGGGGATCTGGAGCATTGCAAAGAATCACTGTCTGCAGCAATATCCCCATACAAGGGTTATGAAGCTTTGCAATGAGTCTCTATTTACAGTAACATCAGGGTACAAGGGGTCTGGAGCTTTGCAGCGAGTCACTGTCTACAGCACAATCAGGGTACAAGGGAATATGGAGCTTTGCAGCGAGTCACTGTCTGCAGAGGGATCAGGGTATAAGGAGATTCAGAGCTTTGCAGTGAGTCACTGTCTGCGGCGCAATCAGGGTACAAGGGGATCAGGAGCTTTACAGTGAGTCACTGTCTGCAGCGTGATTAGGGTACAATTGGATCAATATCTTTGCAGTGAGTCACTGTATGCAGCGCAATCAGGGTACAAGGGGATCTGGAGCTTTGCAGTGAGTCATTTCCTGCAGCTCAATCACGGTACAAGGGGATCTGGAGCTTTGCAGTGAGTCACTGTCTGCAGAGGGATAACGGTGCAAGGGGATTTGGAGATTTGCAGTGATTCACAGTTTGCAGCGCGATCAGGGTACAGGGGATCTGGAGCTTTGCAGTGAGTCACTGTCTGTGGCACAATCAGGGTACAAGGGGATCTGGAGATTTGCAGTGAGTCACTGTCTGTAGTACCATCAGGGTACAAGGGGATCTGGAGCTTTGCTGGTAGGCACTGTCCGCAGGGTGATCAGGGTACAAGGGGATCTGGAGCTTTGCAGCGAGTCACTGTCCGCAGCGTAATCAGGATACAAGGGGATATGGAGCTTTGCAATGAGTCACTGTCTGCAGAGCAATCAGGGTACAAGGGGATCTGGTGCTTTTCAGTGAGTCACTGTCTGCAGGACGATCGGGGTACACGAGGATCTGGAGCATTGCAGTGATTCACTGTCTGCAGCACGATCAGGGTACAAGGAGGTCTGGTGCTTTGCAAAGAATCACTGTCTGCAGCAATATTCCCATACAAGGGTTATGGAGCTTTGCAATGAGTCACTATTTACAGTAACATCAGGGTACAAGGGGTCTGGAGCTTTGCAGCGAGTCACTGTCTACAGCACAATCAGGGTACAAGGGAATATGGAGCTTTGCAGCGAGTCAATGTCTGCAGAGGGATCAGGGTATAAGGGGATTCAGAGCTTTGCAGTGAGTCACTGTCTGCGGCGCAATCAGGGTACAAGGGGATCAGGAGCTTTACAGTGAGTCACTGTCTACAGCGTGATTAGGGTACAAGGGGATCAAGATCTTTGCAGTGAGTCACTGTCTGCAGCATGACCAGGGTACAAGGGGATCTGGAGCTTTGCAGTGAGTCAATGTCTGCACCTCAATCAGGGTACAAGGGGATCTGGAGCTTTGCAGCGATTCACTGCCTTCGGTAAATCAGGGTACAAGGTGTTCTGGAGCTTTGCAGCGAGTCACTGTCTGCGGCACAATCAGGGTAATAATGGATATGGACCTTTGCAGCAAGTCACTGTCTGCAGCGCGATCAGGGTACCAGGGGATCTGGAGCTTTGCAGTGAGTCACTGTCTGCAGCGCGATCAGGCTACAGGGTGATCTGTAGGTTTGCAGAGAATCACTGTCTGCAGCGCGGTCTGGGTACAAGGGGATCCGGATCTTTGCAGTGAGTCACTGTTTGAGGTACGATCAGGGTACAAGGGAATCTGGAGGTTTGCAGTAAGGCACTGTCTGCAGCGCAATCAGGTTACAAGGGGATCTGGAGCTTTGCAGTGAGTCACTGTCTGTACCGCAATCAGGGTACAAGGGGATCCGGAGCTTTGCAGTAAGGTACTGTCTGCAGCGCAATCAGTTTACAAGGGGATCTGGAGCTTTGCAGTGAGTCACTGTCTGCAGCGCGATTATGGTGCAAGGGGATCTGAAGCTTTGCAGTGAGTCACTGTCTGCAGAGGGATAAGGGTACAAGGGGATCTGGAGCTTTGCAGTGAGTCACTGTCTGCAGCGCGATCAGGGTACAAGGGGATCTGGAGCTTTGCAGTAGGTGACTGTCTGCTGAGGGATAAGGGTACAAGGGGATCTGGAGCTTTGCAGTGAGTCACTGTCTGTGGCACATTCAGGGTACAAGGTGATCTCTAGGTTTGCAGTGAGTCACTATCTGCAGGACCATCAGGGTACAAGGGGTCTGGAGCTTTGCAGTGAGCTACTGTTTGCAGTACCAAAAGGGTACAAGGGGATCTGTAGCTTTGCAGTTAGGCACTGTCCGCTGGGTGATCAGAGTACAAGGGGATCTTGAGCTTTGCAGTGTGTCACTATCTGCAGTAACATCAGGGTACAAGGGAAAATGGAGTTTGCAGTGAGTCACTGTCTGCAGTGCAATTAGGGTACAAGGGGATCTGGAGCTTTGCAGTGAGTCACTGTCTGCAGTGCGATCATGGTACAAGGGCAACTGGAGTTTTGCAGTGAGTCACTGTCTGCAGCGCAATCGGGGTACAAGGGATCTGGAGCTTGCAGTGAGTCACTCTCTGAGATACGATTAAGGTACAAGGGGATCTGAAGCTTTGCAGTGAGTCTCTGTCTGAGGTACGATCAGGGTACAAAAGAATAATGAGCTTTGCAGTGAGTCACTATCTGCAACACGAGCAGTGTACAAAGGGGTCTGTAGCTGTGCAGTGAGGCAGTGTCTGCAGCGCAATCAGGGTACAAGGGGTGCTGGAGCTTTGAAGTGAGTCACTTTCTGCAGTGCGATCAGGGTACAAGGGGATCTGGAGCTTTGCAGCGAGTCACTGCCTGCGGCGCAATCAGGGTACAAGGGGTTCTGGAGCTTTGCAGTGAGTCACTGTCTGCAGCGCAATCAGGGTGCAAGAGATATGGAGCTTTGTAGTGAGTCACTATCGGCAGAGTAATCAGGGTACAAGGGGATCAGCACAATCAGGGTACAAGGGGATCTGGAGCTTTGAAGTGAGTCACGGTCTGCAGCATGATCAGGGTACAAAGGGATCTGGAGCTTTGAAGTGAGTCACTGTCTGCAGTACCATCAGGGTACAAGGGGATCCTGGGCTTTGCAAAGAATCACTGTCTGCAGAAATATCCCCATACAAGGGTTATGGAGCTTTTCAATGAGTCACTATTTACAGTAACATCAGGGTACAAGGGGTCTGGAGCTTTGCAGTGAGTCACTGTCTGCAGTACCATCAGGTTACAAGGGGTTCTGGAGCTTTGCAGCGAGTCACTGTCTACAGCACAATCAGGGTACAAGGGAATATGGAGCTTTGCAGCGAGTCACTGTCTGCAGAGGGATCAGGGTATAAGGGGATTCAGAGCTTTGAAGTGAGTCACTGTCTGCGGCGCAATCAGGGTACAAGGGGATCAGGAGCTTTACAGTGAGTCACTGTCTGCAGTGCGATCAGGGTACAGGGGATCTGGAGCTTTGCAGTGAGTCACTGTCTGTGGCACAATCAGGGTACAAGGGGATCTGGAGCTTTGCAGTGAGTAGCTGTCTCTATTACCATCAGGGTACAAGGGGATATGGAGCTTCTCAGTTAGGCACTGTCCGCAGGGTGATCAGTGTACAAGGGGATCTGAAGCTTTGCAGTGAGTCTCTGTCTGAGGTACGATCAGGGTACAAAAGAATAATGAGCTTTGCAGTGAGTCACTATCTGCAACACGAGCAATGTACAGGGGGGTCTGTAGCTTTGCAGTGAGGCAGTGTCTGCAGCGCAATCAGGGTACAAGGGGTGCTGGAGCTTTGAAGTGAGTCACTTTCTGCAGTGCGATCAGGGTACAATGGGTTCTGGAGCTTTGCTGCGAGTCACTGCCTGCGGCGCAATCAGGGTACAAGGGGTTCTGGAGCTTTGCAGTGAGTCACTGTCTATGGCACAATCAGGGTACAAGGGAATATGGAGCTTTGCAGTGAGTCACTGTCTGCAGCGCAATCAGGGTGCAAGAGATATGGAGCTTTGTAGTGAGTCACTATCGGCAGAGTAATCAGGGTACAAGGTGATCTTTTGATTTGTAGTGAGTCACTGTCTACAGCACGATCAGGGTACAAGGGGATCTGGAGCTTTGAAGTGAGTCACGGTCTGCAGCATGATCAGGGTACAAAGGGATCTGGAGCTTTGAAGTGAGTCACTGTCTGCAGTACCATCAGGGTACAAGGGGATCCTGAGCTTTGCAAAGAATCACTGTCTGCAGCAATATCCTCATACAAGGGTTATGGAGCTTTTCAATGAGTCACTATTTACAGTAACATCAGGGTACAAGGGGTCTGGAGCTTTGCAGTGAGTCACTGTCTGCAGTACCATCAGGTTACAAGGGGTTCTGGAGCTTTGCAGCGAGTCACTGTCTACAGCACAATCAGGGTACAAGGGAATATGGAGCTTTGCAGCGAGTCACTGTCTGCAGAGGGATCAGGGTACAAGGGGATCAGGAGCATAGCAGTGAGTCACTGTCTGCAGAGAAATCAGGGTACAAGGGGATCTGGTGCTTTGCAGTGAGTCACTGTCTGCAGCACAAACAGGGTACAAAGGGATCTGGAGCTTTTCAGTGAGTCACTGTCTGCAGCACGATAAGGGTACAAGGAGATCTGGAGCTTTGCAAGGAGTCACTGTTTGCAGCAATATCCCAGTACAAGGGGTCTTGAAATTTGCAGTGAGTCACTGTCTGCAGTACCATCAGGGTACAAGGGGATCTGGAGCTTTGCAGTGAGTCACTGTCTGCAGAGGGATAAGTGTACAAGGGGATCTGGAGGTTTGCAGTGAGTCACTGTCTGCAGTGCGGTCAGGGTACAGGGGATCTGGAGCTTTACAGTGAGTCACTGTCTGTGGCACAATCAGGGTACAAGGGGATCTGGAGCTTTGCAGTGAGTAGCTGTCTCTATTACCATCAGGGTACAAGGGGATATGGAGCTTCTCAGTTAGGCACTGTCCGCAGGATGATCAGTGTACAAGGAGATCAGGAGCTTTGCAGCGAGTAAATGTCTGCAGCGCAACCAGGGTACAAGGAGATCTGGAGCTTTGCAGTGAGTAAATGTCTGCAGCGCAATCAGGGTGCAAGGGGACCTGGAGCTTTGCAGTGAGTCACTGTCTGCAGCGCAATCAGGGTACAAGGGATCTGGAGCTTTGCAGTGAGTCACTGTCTGAGGTACGATTAAGGTACAAGGGGATCTGGAGCTTTGCAGTGAGGCAAGGTCTGCAGCGCAATCAGGGTACAAGGGTGTCTGGAGCTTTGAAGTGAGTCACTGTCTGCAGTGCAATCAGGGTACAAGGGTGTCTGGAGCTTTGAAGTGAGTCACTGTCTGCAGTGCGAGCAGGGTACAAGGGGATATGGCGCTTTGCAGCGAGTCACTGGCTATGGCACAATCAGGGTACAAGGGAATATGGATTTTTGTAGCGAGTCACTGTCTGCAGCATAGTCAGGATACAAGGGGATCTGGAGCTTTGCAGTGAGTCAGTGTCTGCAAAGCAATGAGGGTACAAGGGGATCTGGTACTTTGCAGTGAGTCACTGTCTGCAGCACGATCAGGGTAGAAGGGGATCTGGAGCATTGCATTGATTCACTGTCTGCAGCACGATCAAGGTACAAGGAGGTCTGAAGCTTTGCAAAGAATCCCTGTCTGCAGCAATATTCCCATACAAGGGTTATGGAGCTTTGCAATGAGTCACTATTCACAGTAACATCAGGGTACAAGGGTTCTGGAGCTTTGCAGTGAGTCACTGTCTGCAGTACCATCAGGTTATAAGGGGTTCTGGAGCTTTGCATCGAGTCACTGTCTACAGCACAATCAGGGTACAAGGGAATCTTGAGCTTCGCAGCGAATCACTGTCTGCAGAGGGACCAGGGTACAAGGGGATTAAGAGCTTTGCAGTGAGTCACTGTCTGCGGCGTACTCAGGGTACAAGGGGATCAGGAGCTTTACATTGAGTCACTGTCTGCAGTGCGATTAGGGTACAAGGGGATCTGGAGCTTTGAAGTGAGTCACTGTCTGCAATGCAATCAGGGTACAAGGGGATCTGGAGCTTTGAGTCAGTAACAGTCTGCAGCGCAATCATGGTACAAGGGGATCAAGATCTTTGCAGTGAGTCACTATCTGCAGCGCAATCAGGGTACAAGGGGACCTGGAGCTTTGCAGTGAGTCACTGCCTGCAGCTCAATCACAGTACAAGGGGATCTCGAGCTTTGAAGTGAGTCACTGTCTGCAGCGCGACCAGGGAACAAGGGGATCTCGAGCTTTGAAGTGAGTCACTGTCTGCAGCGCGACCAGGGAACAAGGGGATCTGGAGCTTTGCAGTGAGTCAATGTCTGCACCTCAATCAGGTTACAAGGGGAACTGGAGCTTTGCAGCGAGTCACTGCCTTCGGTGAATCAGGGTACAAGGTGTTCTGGAGCTTTGCAGCGAGTCACTGTCTGCGGCACAATCAGGGTAATAATGGATATGGCCCTTTGCAGCGAGTCACTGTCTGCAGCGCGATCAGGGTACTAGGGGATCTGGAGTTTTGCAGTGAGTCACTGTCTGCAGCTCGATCAGGGTACAAGGTGATCTGTAGGTTTGCAGTGAATCACTGTCTGCAGCGCGGTCTGGGTACAAGGTGATCTTGAGCATTGCAGTGAGTCACTGTCTGCAGAGGGATATGGGTACAAGGGGATCTGGAGCTTTGCAGTGAGTCACTGTCTGCAGTGTGATCATGGTACAAGGGCATCTGGAGTTTTGCAGTGAGTCACTGTCTGCAGAGCAATCGGGGTACAAGGGATCTGGAGCTTTGCAGTGAGTCACTGTCTGAGATACGATTAAGGTACAAGGGGATCTGAAGCTTTGCAGTGAGTCTCTGTCTGAGGTACGATCAGGGTACAAAAGAATAATGAGCTTTGCAGTGTGTCACTATCTGCAACACGAGCAGTTTACAAGGGGGTCTGTAGCTTTGCAGTGAGGCAGTGTCTGCAGCGCAATCAGGGTACAAGGGGTGCTGGAGCTTTGAAGTGAGTAACTGTCTGCAGTGCGATCAGGGTACAAGGGGATCTGGAGCTTTGCAGTGAGTCACTGCCTGCGGGGCAATCAGGGTACAAGGGGTTCTGGAGCTTTGCAGTGAGTCACTGTACGCACAATCAGGGTACAAGCGAATATGGAGCTTTGCAGCGAGTCACTGTCTGCAGTACCATCAGGTTACAAGGGGTTCTGGAGCTTTGCAGTGAGTCACTGTCTGCTTTACCATCAGGTTACAAGGGGTTCTGGAGCTTTGCATCGAGTCACTGTCTACAGCACAATCAGGGTACAAGGGAATCTTGAGCTTCGCAGCGAATCACTGTCTGCAGAGGGACCAGGGTACAAGGGGATTAAGAGCTTTGCAGTGAGTCACTGTCTGCGGCATACTCAGGGTACAAGGGGATCAGGAGCTTTACATTGAGTCACTGTCTGCAGTGCGATTAGGGTACAAGGGGATCTGGAGCTTTGAAGTGAGTCACTGTCTGCAATGCGATCAGGGTACAAGGGGATCCGGAGCTTTGAGTCAGTAACAGTCTGCAGCGCAATCAGGGTACAAGGGGATCAAGATCTTTGCAGTGAGTCACTATCTGCAGCGCAATCAGGGTACAAGGGGACCTGGAGCTTTGCAGTGAGTCACTGCCTGCAGCTCAATCACAGTACAAGGGGATCTCGAGCTTTGAAGTGAGTCACTGTCTGCAGCGCGACCAGGGAACAAGGGGATCTCGAGCTTTGAAGTGAGTCACTGTCTGCAGCGCGACCAGGGAACAAGGGGATCTGGAGCTTTGCAGTGAGTCAATGTCTGCACCTCAATCAGGGTACAAGGGGAACTGGAGCTTTGCAGCGAGTAACTGCCTTCGGTGAATCAGGGTACAAGGTGTTCTGGAGCTTTGCAGCGAGTCACTGTCTGCGGCACAATCAGGGTAATAATGGATATGGCCCTTTGCAGCGAGTCACTGTCTGCAGCGCGATCAGGGTACTAGGGGATCTGGAGTTTTGCAGTGAGTCACTGTCTGCAGCTCGGTCAGGGTACAAGGTGATCTGTAGGTTTGCAGTGAATCACTGTCTGCAGCGCGGTCTGGGTACAAGGTGATCTTGAGCATTGCAGTGAGTCACTGTCTGCAGAGGGATATGGGTACAAGGGGATCTGGAGCTTTGCAGTGAGTCACTGTCTGCAGTGTGATCATGGTACAAGGGCATCTGGAGTTTTGCAGTGAGTCACTGTCTGCAGCGCAATCGGGGTACAAGGGATCTGGAGCTTTGCAGTGAGTCACTGTCTGAGATACGATTAAGGTACAAGGGGATCTGAAGCTTTGCAGTGAGTCTCTGTCTGAGGTACGATCAGGGTACAAAAGAATAATGAGCTTTGCAGTGTGTCACTATCTGCAACACGAGCAGTTTACAAGGGGGTCTGTAGCTTTGCAGTGAGGCAGTGTCCGCAGCGCAATCAGGGTACAAGGGGTGCTGGAGCTTTGAAGTGAGTAACTGTCTGCAGTGCGATCAGGGTACAAGGGGATCTGGAGCTTTGCAGTGAGTCACTGCCTGCGGCGCAATCAGGGTACAAGGGGTTCTGGAGCTTTGCAGTGAGTCACTGTACGCACAATCAGGGTACAAGCGAATATGGAGCTTTGCAGTGAGTCACTGTCTGCAGTACCATCAGGTTACAAGGGGTTCTGGAGCTTTGCAGTGAGTCACTGTCTGCTTTACCATCAGGTTACAAGGGGTTCTGGAGCTTTGCATCGAGTCACTGTCTACAGCACAATCAGGGTACAAGGGAATCTTGAGCTTCGCAGCGAATCACTGTCTGCAGAGGGACCAGGGTACAAGGGGATTAAGAGCTTTGCAGTGAGTCACTGTCTGAGGCGTACTCAGGGTACAAGGGGATCAGGAGCTTTACATTGAGTCACTGTCTGCAGTGCGATTAGGGTACAAGGGGATCTGGAGCTTTGAAGTGAGTCACTGTCTGCAATGCGATCAGGGTACAAGGGGATCCGGAGCTTTGAGTCAGTAACAGTCTGCAGCGCAATCAGGGTACAAGGGGATCAAGATCTTTGCAGTGAGTCACTATCTGCAGCACAATCAGGGTACAAGGGGACCTGGAGCTTTGCAGTGAGTCACTGCCTGCAGCTCAATCACAGTACAAGGGGATCTCGGGCTTTGAAGTGAGTCACTGTCTGCAGCGCGACCAGGGAACAAGGGGATCTCGAGCTTTGAAGTGAGTCACTGTCTGCAGCGCGACCAGGGAACAAGGGGATCTGGAGCTTTGCAGTGAGTCAATGTCTGCACCTCAATCAGGGTACAAGGGGAACTGGAGCTTTGCAGCGAGTCACTGCCTTCGGTGAATCAGGGTACAAGGTGTTCTGGAGCTTTGCAGCGAGTCACTGTCTGCGGCACAATCAGGGTAATAATGGATATGGCCCTTTGCAGCGAGTCACTGTCTGCAGCGCGATCAGGGTACTAGGGGATCTGGAGTTTTGCAGTGAGTCACTGTCTGCAGCTCGATCAGGGTACAAGGTGATCTGTAGGTTTGCAGTGAATCACTGTCTGCAGCGCGGTCTGGGTACAAGGTGATCTTGAGCATTGCAGTGAGTCACTGTCTGCAGAGGGATATGGGTACAAGGGGATCTGGAGCTTTGCAGTGAGTCACTGTCTGCAGTGCGATCATGGTACAAGGGCATCTGGAGTTTTGCAGTGAGTCACTGTCTGCAGCGCAATCGGGGTACAAGGGATCTGGAGCTTTGCAGTGAGTCACTGTCTGAGATACGATTAAGGTACAAGGGGATCTGAAGCTTTGCAGTGAGTCTCTGTCTGAGGTACGATCAGGGTACAAAAGAATAATGAGCTTTGCAGTGTGTCACTATCTGCAACACGAGCAGTTTACAAGGGGGTCTGTAGCTTTGCAGTGAGGCAGTGTCTGCAGCGCAATCAGGGTACAAGGGGTGCTGGAGCTTTGAAGTGAGTAACTGTCTGCAGTGCGATCAGGGTACAAGGGGATCTGGAGCTTTGCAGTGAGTCACTGCCTGCGGCGCAATCAGGGTACAAGGGGTTCTGGAGCTTTGCAGTGAGTCACTGTACGCACAATCAGGGTACAAGCGAATATGGAGCTTTGCAGCGAGTCACTGTCTGCAGCGCAATCAGGGTGCAAGAGATATGGAACTTTGTAGTGAGTCACTATCGGTAGAGTAATCAGGGTACAAGGGGATCTTTTGATTTGCAGTGAGTCACTGTCTACAGCACGATCAGGGTACAAGGGGATCTGGAGCTTTGAAGTGAGTCACTGTCTGCAGCATGATCAGGGTACAAAGGGATCTGGAGCTTTGAAGTGAGTCACTGTCTGCAGTACCATCAGGGTACAAGGGGATCCTGAGCTTTGCAAAGAATCACTGTCTGCAGCAATATCGCCATACAAGTGTTATGGAGCTTTGCAATGAGTCACTATTTACAGTAACATCAGGGTACAAGGGGTCTGGAGCTTTGCAGTGAGTCACTGTCTGCAGTACCATCAGGTTACAAGGGGTTCTGGAGCTTTGCAGCGAGTCACTGTCTACAGCACAATCAGGGTACAATGGAATATGGAGCTTTGCAGCGAGTCACTGTCTGCAGAGGGATCAGGGTACAAGGGGATCTGGAGCATAGCAGTGAGTCACTGTCTGCAGAGAAATCAGGGTACAAGGGGATCTGGTGCTTTGCAGTGAGTCACTGTCTGCAGCACAAACAGGGTACAAATGGATCTGGAGCTTTTCAGTGAGTCACTGTCTGCAGCACGATAAGGGTACAAGGAGATCTGGAGCTTTGCAAGAAGTCACTGTTTGCAGCAATATCCCAGTACAAGGGGTCTGGAACGTTGCAGTGAGTCACTGTCTGCAGTACCATCAGCGTACAAGGGGATCTGGAGCTTTGCAGTGAGTCACTGTCTGCAGAGGGATAAGTGTACAAGGGGATCTGGAGCTTTGCAGTGAGTCACTGTCTGCAGTGCGATCAGGGTACAGGGGATCTGGAGCTTTGCAGTGAGTCACTGTCTGTGGCAAAATCAGGGTACAAGGGGATCTGGAGCTTTGCAGTGAGGCAAGGTCTGCAGCGCAATCAGGGTACATGGGTGTCTGGAGCTTTGAAGTGAGTCACTGTCTGCAGCGCAATCAGGATACAAGGGTTTCTGGAGCTTTGAAGTGAGTCACTATCTGCAGTGCGAGCAGGGTACAAGGGGATCTGGAGCTTTGCAGAGAGTCTCTGCCTGCGGCGCAATCAGGGTACAAGGGGTTCTGGAGCTTTGCAGTGAGTAGCTGTCTCTATTACCATCAGGGTACAAGGGGATATGGAGCTTTGCAGTTAGGCACTGTCCGCAGGGTGATCAGTGTACAAGGGGATCAGGAGCTTTGCAGCGAGTCACTGTCTGCAGCGCGACCAGGGTACAAGGGGATCTGGAGCTTTGCAGTGAGTAAATGTCTGCAGCGCAATCAGGGTACAAAGGGACCTGGAGCTTTGCAGTGAGTCACTGTCTGCAGTGCGATCATGGTACAAGGGGAACTGGAGTTTTGTAGTGAGTCACTGTCTGCAGCGCAATCAGGGTACAAGGTATCTGGAGCTTTGCAGTGAGTCACTGTCTGAGGTACGATTACGGTACAAGGGGATCTGGAGCTTTGCAGTGAGGCAAGGTCTGCAGCGCAATCAGGGTACAAGGGTGTCTGGAGCTTTGAAGTGAGTCACTGTCTGCAGCGCAATCAGGATACAAGGGTTTCTGGAGCTTTGAAGTGAGTCACTGTCTGCAGTGCGAGCAGAGTACAAGGGGATCTGGAGCTTTGCAGAGAGTCTCTGCCTGCGGCGCAATCAGGGTACAAGGGGTTCTGGAGCTTTGCAGCGAGTCACTGGCTATGGCACAATCAGGGTACAAGGGAATATGGATTTTTGCAGCGAGTCACTGTTTGCAGCATAATCAGGATACATGGGGAACTGGAGCTTTGCAGTGAGTCAGTGTCTGCAAAGCAATGAGGGTACAAGGGGATCTGGTACTTTGCAGTGAGTCACTGTCTGCAGCACGATCAGGGTACAAGGGGATCTGGAGCATTGCATTGATTCACTGTCTGCAGCACGATCAAGGTACAAAGAGGTCTGGAGCTTTGCAAAGAATCACTGTCTGCAGCAATATCCCCATACAAGTCACTATTTACAGTAACATCAGGGTACAAGGGGTCTGGAGCTTTGCATCGAGTCACTGTCTACAGCACAATCAGGGTACAAGGGAATATAGAGCTTCGCAGCGAATCACTGTCTGCAGAGGGACCAGGGTACAAGGGGATTAAGAGCTTTGCAGTGAGTCACTGTCTGTGCGTACTCAGGGTACAAGGGGATCAGGATCTTTACAGTGAGTCACTGTCTGCAGTGCGATTAGGGTACAAGGGGATCTGGAGCTTTGAAGTGAGTCACTGTCTGCAATGCGATCAGGGTACAAGGGGATCTGGAGCTTTGCAGTCAGTAACTGTCTGCAGCGCAATCAGGGTACAAGGGGATCAAGATCTTTGCAGTGAGTCACTATCTGCAGCGCAATCAGGGTACAAGGGGACCTGGAGCTTTGCAGTGAGTCACTGCCTGCAGCTCAATCACGGTACAAGGGGATCTCGAGCTTTGAAGTGAGTCACTGTCTGCAGCGTCACCAGGGAACAAGGGGTCTGGAGCTTTGCAGTGAGTCAATGTCTGCACCTCAATCAGGGTACAAGGGGAACTGGAGCTTTGCAGCGAGTCACTGCCTTCGGTGAATCAGGGTACAAGGTGTTCTGGAGCTTTGCAGCGAGTCACTGTCTGCGGCACAATCAGGGTAATAATGGATGTGGACCTTTGTAGCGAGTCACTGTCTGCAGCGCGATCAGGGTACTAGGGGATCTGGAGTTTTGCAGTGAGTCACGGTCTGCAGCTCGATCAGGGTACAAGGTGATCTGTAGGTTTGCAGTGAATCACTGTCTGCAGCGCGGTCTGGGTACAAGGGGATCTTGAGCGTTGCAGTTAGTCACTGTCTGAGGAGCGATCAGGGTACAAGGGGATCTGGAAGTTTGCAGTAAGGCACTGTCTGCAGTGCAATCAGGGTACAGGGGGATCTGGAGCTTTGCAGTGAGTCACTGTCTGCACCTCGATCAGGGTACAAGGGGATCTGGAGCTTTGCAGTGAGTCACTGTCTGCAGAGGGATATGGGTACAAGGGGATCTGGAGCTTTGCAGTGAGTGACTGTCTGCAGAGGGATAAGGGTACATGGGGATCTGGAGCTTTGCAGTGAGTCACTGTCATTGGCACAATCAGGGTACAAGGTGATCTGGAGCTTTGCAGTGAGTCACTATCTGCAGTAACATCAGGGTACAAGGGGTCTAGAGCTTTGCAGTGAGTCACTGTTTGCAGTACCATCAAGCTACAAGGGGATCTGTAGCTTTGCAGTTAGGCACTGTTCGCGGGGTGATCCGAGTACAAGGTGATCTGGAGCTTTGCAGTGAGTCACTATCTGCAGTACAAAAGGGGGTGGTGATGGACGGAGCATCTGAATCAATTAAACACTCACACCCAGTCAAAAGATATGGGTTCAATCCATCACCGTTCTTTAGCCCACTCTGCCACCCCAGTTCAGACATGGCTATATGCAAATCAGTCTGACCCTGTGCCTCATGGGAACAGTCCAGCCCGAACTCCCAAGATATGTCTTCCCTGGACCGGAAACAAGCTTCCGAGGACCGGTTTCTGGCATTCCAGCTGTCTTCAGCCCGGCTTGCTTGAATCCAGTGGCAAAGTGAGCAAGGGACTCACGTCTGAGCATACCCTGCCACACTTATGGCGGCCAAAAGCAGTACAAAAGGGGGTGGTGATGGACGGAGCATCTGAATCAATCAACACTCACACCCAGTCAAAAGATCTGGGTTTAATCCATCACCGTTCTTTAGTCCACTCTGCCGCCCCAGTTATATGCAAATCAGTCTGACCCTGTGCCTCTTGGGAACAGGCCAGCCAGAACTGCCAAGTCATGTCTTCCCTGGACCGGAAACAAGCTTCTGAGGACCGGTTTTTGGCATTCAGCCGTCTTCAGCCCGGCTTGCTTGAATCCAGTGGCAAAGTGAGCAAGGGACTTACGTCTGAGCATACCCTGCCACACTTATGGCGGCTAAAAGCAGTACAAATGGGGGTGGTGATGGACGGAGCATCTGAATGTTATGTTATGTTATGTTATCTCGTCTTCTATAGCGAAAAGCTGACCCAGCAAAGGGGCGTCCCGGCGCTTTGACTGGCAGAAGGAATACACATACAGAACAAAAGAAAAACTAGAGAGAAGTAGCAGCGGGGCCGTATATTAGGATCCAGGGGGGAAAAGATAGGTTTTAATAGCCCTCCTGAACGTAAGCAAATCATCTAGGGCGCGAATGTGAGCTGGTAATGAGTTCCAAAGCCTAGCCGCTAGATAGCGGAAGGAACGCCCTCCCGCTCTGCAGCGTTTGAACCGTGGAACTGTAGCCAGATTTTGACCCAATGACCTGAAAGAACGAGAGGGGACATACGGGGGTGAGAAGATGCTCTAGGATCTGGGGAGAGGACAGTTTAGGAATCTTGAAGGAAAGACATAGAGTCTTAAACTCAATCCTTTGAGCCATGGGCAGCCAATGGAGTTTCTGGATGGTTTCCTTCGCAGAACAGAACCTAGGTAGGCCCACCAGGGCTCTGGCCGCCGCATTCTGTACGCGCTGCATCCGGATAACTTCGGCCTGATTGGCCCCCAACAGGAGCGAACTCGCGTAATCAAGCTGCGAGAGTATGGTGGCCTGGATTATCAACTGTCTAGTGGGGGCGTCAAAGAATTTCAGGATTGGCCTGAGCCCACGCAAAATACCAAAGCATGTAGCAGCCACTTTTTTTGTGTGTCCGCAGAAACTGAGGGCGGGGTCTAACCAGACACCCAAGTTTTTAACCCTGGGTACCGGGATGGGAACTGGACCTAGCTCTGGAGGCCACCACTGAACGCCCCAGAGGTTACTATGCTTACCAACATTAAGGACTTCCGTTTTCTTGGCATTGAGCTGTAAACAGTTAGCGGTCATCCAGCCAGCCACTGCCCTCAAACCCTCCCTGAACCTAGGGGCCTCAGAGTCGGAGTCCCCACTGAGTGCAACCGCCAGCTGCGTATCGTCAGCATACGAAACCATGGTCAGGCCCCACTGCTTGGCGACCGCAGCCAGGAGCTGCACATACAGATTGAACAACGTGGGGCTAAGTGCCGACCCCTGAGGCACTCCCTGCTCGATGGAATAGGGTTTAGACTCAAATGGAGGTGTAGCGACCCGAAATGAGCGACCTGCTAGAAATGACCGAAACCATTCAAGTGCTAAATCAGAGACACCTGCTTCTCCCAGACGCTGCAGCAATATCGCGTGTGAGACCGTGTCAAACGCGGCACTGAGGTCGAGTAACACCAGAGCTGCAGTTTGACCAGAGTCGAGCACGGAGCGTAGATGTTCCGTCATAGCAAGGAGAGCAGTCTCTGTGCTATGACCTGCCCGAAAACCATTCTGGGTGGAATCCAGGATATTGGCAGTCTGAAGGTGTTTAGTCAGGATTCCATTGGCATGAGCCTCCGCAACCTTCGCGGCCCATGGGAGAAGAGAAATCGGATGATAGTTCTCCAGTTTGAGAGGGTCCAGCGCGGGTTTCTTCAAAATAGGAGTGACATAGGTTTGTTTCCACTTAGTTGGTACTGTCCCTGAATAGAACGAAAGATTGATGAGTTGGCGCACGAGGGGAAGACAAAGTGCAGCCGACTCTCTGAACTGCGCAGGTCTAAGCGGGTCGGTAGGAGACCCGGATTTTACTTTGGCCACCAGCCTATCAAACTCTACCTCTGAAATTCCAGGATATGTGAATAGAACCACATTAGTAGTAGAATTAGGCCTCTGGTCCTCACTCTGAGGGATGGTACTAGGCCTCTGGACCTCACTCTGAGGGATGGTACTAGGGAAGGAGCGATAGATAGTATGCACCTTTTCCAGAAAAAAGGCAGCAAGCTCTTCACATTGGGACACTGAGCATATCTCAGCTGCTGGGGCTCTTTTAGCAGTCATGTCTTTGAGAAATTTAAAGATCAGCTTCGTGGAATTAGGACTGCGTTTGAACTCTTGGGAGTAGTAGGCCGCATGAGCCCTACATATGGCTCTATGGTAAATTTTGGTTTTAGCTAGGTACTGCATTTTTTTCTCGGCATCATAGGTTTTACGCCAGTCTCTTTCCGCTTGTTTGCATAATTTTTTCAGGAGCAATAAGGCGCTGTCATACCATGGACTGGGTTCTAAAGAGCGACATTTACTCCACGTAGCAGGGATCAGCAAATCAAGTGCCCGAGAGACCCATTCACAAAAGAGATCATAGCCAGACTCAACGTCGTTAAAAGGGCCAGGCGGGTGTTCACTGAGCACCCGATGAAAATCCTCAAGCTTTATTTTCTTGCATGGGCGTTTAAGAACGACTCTGTCTATGATTTTAAAAAGAGGGTCTCTAATCGCGAGGGGTAATTCCACCAAAAAATGATCTGACCAGGCTACTGGAATCGGCGGTAAGGTATTTGCCCCTGTTAAATTAGTAAATATGGGGTCCAGGATGTGTCCACCCACATGCGTGGGGTGGGTAACCACCTGACTTAACAGCAGCACCTCTAAATTTGCAAGTGTACTACCAATAGCTCGGGTATGACAGAGGTCAAAATGGAGGTTGAGATCACCAAGGACACTAAAGTTAGTTGATCCTATCGCAAGAGAGCTCACGGTTTCTGGAAGAGCCGTTCTAAAAGAGGTGTCATTACCAGGGGGTCTATAAATCAGAAGCCCAGAAAAGGTAAAATGGTGATTAACCGTAATATAGAAATGCGCACTCTCGCATCCATCCATAGCTAGTTTCTTCAAATTACAAGGGTAGCATGATTTAACTACCACTGCAATACCCCCACCCCTAGAGTTACGATTATGAGTGTAAATGGAGTATTCTGGAGGGAGTGCTAAGTTCAGTTCGGTCACGGCCTTATCATGAAGCCAGGTTTCCGTCATGAAGAAAATATCAGGGGCCTCCTCCAAGATAAGGTCGTAGATTGCGGAATGGTGTTTAACCAATGAATTAACATTAAGATTCCAAATTTTAAGATCCAGAGGAGCCGAAGACTCGGTGGGAGGGGAAACAGCGGGAGGGGGATCAATAAATGCTCTAATAGGGGTTGGGGGATTAAGTAAAAAATTGCCACATGGACACTGAAAAGGGCCACACAACGGATCAAGAGAGAATGCTCACAGTGTAAAGACAGCTGCCGGATACTAAGTAGCTCCTCCCTCATGTACAAACCTCTGCCTGGTTTGTAAGGCACAGTATCCCTGGCGCAAGGCGCCTCCTTAGCGCTGACGGGCGCAGACGGGCAGGACTCTGGCACGACTCTGGCACAGATCGGGCGAGTCCGCTGTTCGTGTCTGCTGCGCGGAGACATAGCCGTCCCCTTTTATTGTATTGTATTGTATTGTGGTATACTTATATAGCGCAAACCTGTCACCACCAAGGGCATCCTGGCGCTTTGACCCATGATCCAGAAAATTCAGCAGCTTAGCCTGTCCTAGGGAAGAGGTAGGTTTTCAGCGCCTTTCTGAAGGCTAAGAGATCCTCAAGACTTATCAGGGATATTGGCAGGGAGTTCCAGAGTTTGGCCGCCGCTACTCTGAACGATCGGCCACCCATCCTCACTCTCTGGAAGCGCGGAACTATTAGTAGCCTGAATGAAGAGGAACGTAAAGCTCGGGATGGAAGGTACCAGGCGAACATTCTCCGCAAAGGGATTGGGCCCAGGCCATGGATAGCCCTGAACACAATACACGCTGCTTTGTAGCGAACGCGTAGATGGATCGGCAGCCAGTGGAGTTCCTGTAACGCTGCCGTGGAAGAGCTGTCGTAGGGGCGGGAGAGGGCGAGTTTGGCAGCCATATTTTGCACCCTTTGGAGCTTGCCCAGAAGTGTTACCGGGGCCTCCAGAAGTAGTGCGTTACAGTAGTCGAGTCGACTTAGGATGGTACTTCGCACTACTTCGGGTCTGGCTTGCTCAGGGAGGAGGGGTAAAACCTTGCGCAGCATACGGATCAACATCATGCACGTTGAAGTGGTCTTATTTACGTGCACATCCAGCTGCAGGTTGGGCCCAAAAATGACACCCAGATTACGTGCCGATTGTGCGGCTGACACCGTCTCTGAAAATGACGGGGGCCAAAAATCGTCTGGGAGATCTCGGGGAACTCGGTCGTTGGAGCAGTACAGGACCTCTGTCTTAGTTCCATTGAACTGTAACGAGTTCAAACGGAGCCATTCTGCTGTGGCCTGCATGCACCGGTGGAAGGTCTCCAATGGGACTGCGTCCTGTCCCTCCAGTGAAAAGACCAGCTGGGTATCATCCGCATAATTGAATGCGGAGATCCCAAATGATTTAATGAGCTGGACTAGAGGGCGGAGGTAAATATTAAAGAGTATAGGGCTGATGGCTGAGGCCTGAGGTACTCCTTGTCCTACTCTCCGCTCCTCTGAACTGAAGGGAGGGAGCGAAACCCGTTGCTGACGGTTGTCCAGATAGGAGATTAACCAGTCCCTGGCCTTATCTTTGACCCCGCACTCTTCCAGCCTCGAAATCAAGGTAGGATGGCTGACCGTGTCGAACGCGGCCGACATGTCGAGCAGCACCAAAAAGGCTGCCCGACCACTGTCGACTCGCGCCCGCAGATTGTCTAACACGGTCACCAACGCGGATTCCGTCCCATGAGCTGGGCGAAAACCGAATTGCGTCTCGTCCAGCCAGGTGTTCCCTTCTAAGAAGCCGGACAGAGTGCGGGTAACCAATTTTTCCATGATTTTGACTGGAAAAGGAAGCAGGGAGATTGGCCGGTAGGGTCAAGCGTCAAGGTTTTTTTAAGAGCGGAGATACCACTGCCTTCTTCCAGCAGCCCGGTACCGTCCCTGTTTCAAACGACTGGCAACAGATGGAATGCAAGGGCTGGAAAAGATCCTCCTGAAACACCTTCCAGAGATTTGGAGGAAGAGGATCAAGAGGCGAGCCGGAAGAAATCGTAAGGGCTAGGCTGCCAAACTCCTCCAAGGAGGGAAGGGGAAAGCTACTCAGCTACTGCGCAGCTAGAGCGCGACCCAGCAATAGCCCACACCCAATATGGCCACTGTCTATCACTCGCCTACCCGGGACCGGACTCTCAGCGTCGATACTCGGCTGAGAGTGGCCAGGCAGCGAGGGGGGGGGGGAAGGTCTCTGCGAAGTCCCAGCAGATGTCACCAGTTAAAAAGCTTATTAAATCAAGCAATAGTCAAAATAACAGGAACATTTTTAAAATACGAAGAAAAGTGAAAGAGAGACCTCCCGGCATCCGCCTCAGGAGGGTGAAAGATCGTACTGCCTAGTCTAGCGCAGGGCTTCTGAATGCCCTTTTTATGCTCAGCTAGAGCGCAACCCAGCAATAGCCCACACCCAATATGGCCTCCGTCTATCACTCGCCTACCAGGGACCGGACTCTCAGCGTCGATCCTCGGCAGAGAGTGGCCAGGCAGCGAGGGGGGGGGGGAAGGTCTCTGCGAGGTCTCAGCAGATGTCACCAGTTAAATCAAGCAATAGTCAAAATAACACGAACATTTTTTGAATCAACCAAACACTCACACCCAGTCAAAAGATCTGGGTTTAATCCCTCGCTGTTCTTTAGCCCACTCTGCCACCCCAGTTCAGACATGGCTATATGCAAATCAGTCTGACCCTGGGCCTCATGGGAACAGTCCAGCGCGAACTGCCAAGTCATGTCTTCCCTGGACCCGAAACAAGCTTCTGAGGACCGGTTTCCAGTCCAGGGAAGACATGGCTTGGCAGTTCGGGCTGGACTGTTCCCATGAGGCATAGGGTCAAACTGATTTGCATATGGCCATGTCTGAAAGTGGGGTGGCTGAGTGAGCCAAAGAATGGTGATGGATTAAATCCAGATCAGTTGACTGGGGGTGAGTGTTTGATTTGCTCAAACGCTCAGTCCATCATCCCCTTTTGTATCGCTATGTTCGCCCTAAGTGTGGCAGGGTATGCTCAGACGTGAGTCCCTTGCTCACTTGGCCACTGGATTCAAGATAGCCTGGCTAATGAGGATTATGAATTCGAAACCGGTCCCAGGATGCTTGTTTCCGGTCCAGGGAAGTCATGGCTTGGCAGGTTGGGCTGGACTGTTCCCATGAGGCACAGGGTCAGACTGATTTGCATATGGCCATGTCTGGAACTGGGGTGGGTGAGTGAGCTAAAGAATGGTGATGGATTAAACCCAGATCAGTTGACTGGGGGTGAGTGTTTGATTTGCTCAAACGCTCCGTCCATCATCCCATTTTGTATCGCTTTGTTCGCCCTAAGTGTGGCAGGGTATGCTCAGACGTGAGTCCCTTGCTCACATGGCCACTGGATTCAAGATAGCCTGGCTGATAAGGATTATGAATCCGAAACCGGTCCCAGGATGTTTGTTTCCGGTCCAGGGAAGACATGGCTTGGCAGTTCGGGCTGGACTGTTCCCATGAGGCACACAGTCAGACTGATTTGCATATGGCCATGTCTGGAACTGGGGTGGCCGAGTGAGCTAAAGAATGGTGATGAATTAAACCCAGATCAGTTGACTGGGGGTGAGTGTTTGATTTGCTCAAACGCTCCGTCCATCATCCCCTTTTGTATCGCTTTGTTCGCCCTAAGTGTGGCAGGGTATGCTCAGACGTGAGTCCCTTGCTCACTTGGCCACTGGATTCAAGATAGCCTGGCTGATGAGGATTATGAATCCGAAACCGGTCCCAGGATGCTTGTTTCCGGTCCAGGGAAGACATGGCTTGGCAGTTCGGGCTGGACTGTTCCCATGAGGCACAGGTTCAGACTGATTTGCATATGGCCATGTCTGGAACTGGGGTGGCTGAATGAGCTAAAGAATGGTGATGGATTAAACCTAGATTTGTTGACTGGGGGTGAGTGTTTGATTTGCTCAAACGCTCCGTCCATCATCCGATTTTGTATCACTTTGTTCGCCCTAAGTGTGGCAGGGTATGCTCAGACGTGAGTCCCTTGCTCACTTGGCCACTGGATTCAAGATAGCCTGGCTGATGAGGATTATGAATCCGAAACCGGACCCAGGATGCTTGTTTCGGTCCAGGGAAGACATGGCTTGGCAGTTCGGGCTGGACTGTTCGCATGAGGCACAGGGTCAGACTGATTTGCATATGACCATGTCTGGAACTGCGGTTGCTGAGTGAGCTAAAGATTGGTGATGAATTAAACCCAGATAAGTTGACTGGGGGTGAGTGTTTGATTTGCTCAAACGCTCCGTCCATCATCCCCTTTTGTATCGCTTTGTTCGCCCTAAGTGTGGCAGAGTAAGCTCAGACGTGAGTCCCTTGCTCACTTGTCCACTGTATTCAAGATAGCCTGGCTGATGAGGATTATGAATCCAAAACCGGTCCCAGGATATTTGTTTCTGGTCCAGGGAAGACATGGCTTGGCAGTTCGGGCTGGACTGTTCCCATGAGGCACACAGTCAGACTGATTTGCATCTGGCCATGTCTGGAACTGGGGTGGCTGAGTGAGCTAAAGAATGGTGATGGATTAAGCCCAGATCAGTTGACTGGGGGTGAGTGTTTGATTTGCTCACACGCTCCGTCCATCATCCCCTTTTGTTTCACTATCTGCAGTAATATCAGGGTACAAGAGAAAATGGAGTTTTGCAGTGAGTCACTATCTACAGTGCAATCTGGGTACAAGGGAATTTAGAGCTTTGCAGTGAGTCACTGTCTGCATGGCAATCGGGGTACAAGGAATCTAGAGCTTTGCAGTGAGTCACTGTCTGAGATACGATTAAGGAACAAAGGGATCAGGAGCTTTGCTGTGAGTCTCTGTCTGAGCTACGATCAGGGTACAAAAGGATAATGAGCTTTGCAGTGAGTCACTGTCTGCGGCACGAGCAGGGTACAAGGGGTTCTGGAGCTTTGCAGTGAGGCAGGGTCTGCAGCGCAATCAGGGTACAAGGGGGGCTGGAGCTTTGAAGTGAGTCACTGTTTGCAGTGCGATCAGGGTACAAGGGGATCTGGAGCTTTGCAGCAAGTCCCTGCTTGCGGCGCAATCAGGGTACAAGGGGTTCTGGAGCTTTGCAGCGAGTCACTGTCTACGGCACAATCAGGGTACAAGGGAATATGGAGCTTTGCAGCGAGTCACTGCCTGCAGCACAATCAGGGTTCAAGAGATCTGGAGCTTTGTAGTGAGTCACTGTCAGCAGAGCAATCAGTGTACAAGGGGATCGTTTGCTTTGCAGTGAGTCACTGTCTACAGCACGATCAGGGTATAAGGGGATCTGGAGCTTTGAAGTGAGTTACTGTCTGCAGCACAATCAGGGTACAAAGGTATCTCGAGCTTTTCAGTGAGTCACTGTCTGCAGTACCATCAGGGTACAAGGAGATTTGGAGCTTTGCAGTGAGTCACTGTCTGCAGCACGATCAGGGCACAAGGAGGTCCGGAGCTTTGCAAAGAGTCACTGTCTACAGTAATATCAGAGTACAAGGGGTCTGGAGCTTTGCAGTGAGTCACTGTATGCAGTACCATCAGGTTACAAGGGGTTCTGGAGCTTTGCAGCGAGTCACTGTCTACAGCACAATCAGGGTACAAGGGAATATGGAGTTTTGCAGCGAGTCACTGTCTGCAGAGGGATCAGGGTACAAGGGTATTTGAAGCTTTGAAGTGAGTCACTGTCTGCAATGCGATCAGGGTACAGGCGGATCTGGAGCTTTGCAGTCAGTAACTGTCTGCAGCGCAATCAGGGTACAAGGGGATTAAGATCTTTGCAGTGAGTCACTCTCTGCAGCGCAATCAGGGTACAATGGGAGCTGGAGCTTTGCAGTGAGTCACTGCCTGAAGCTCATTCACGGTACAAGGGGATCTTGAGCTTTGAAGTGAGTCACTGTCTGCAGCGCGACCAGGGAACAAGGGGATCTGGAGCTTTGCAGTGAGTCAATGTCTGCACCTCAATCAGGGTACAAGGGGATCTGGAGCTTTGCAGCGAGTCACTGCGTTCAGTGAATCAGGGTACAAGGTGTTCTGGAGCTTTGCAGAGAGTCACTGTCTGCGGCACAATCAGGGTAATATTGGATATGGACCTTTGCAGCGAGTCACTGTCTGCAGAGCGATCAGTGTACAAGGTGATCTGTAGGTTTGCAGTGAATCGCTGTCTGCAGCGCGGTCTGGGTACAAGGGGATCTTAAGCTTTGCAGTTAGTCATTGTCTGAGGTACGATCAGGGTACAAGGGGATCTGGAGGTTTGCAGTAAGGCACTGTCTGCAGTGCAATCAGGGTACAAGGGGATCTGGAGCTTTGCAGTGAGTCACTGTCTGCAGCGCGATCAGGGTACAAGGGGATCTGGAGCTTTGCAGTGAGTCACTGTCTGCAGAGGGATTTGGGTACAAGGAGATCTGGAGCTTTGCAGTGAGTCACTGTCTGCAGCGCGATCAGGGTACAAGGGGATCTGGAGCTTTGCAGTGAGTGACTGTCTGCAGAGGGATAAGGGTACAAGGGGATCTGGAGCTTTGCAGTGAGTCACTGTCTGTGGCACAATCAGTGTACAAGGTGATCTGGAGCTTTGCAGTGAATCACTATCTGCAGTAACATCAGGGTACAAGGGGTCTGGAGCTTTGCAGTGAGTTACTGTTTGCAGTACCATCAGGGTACAAGGGGATCTGTAGCTTTGCAGTTAGGCACTGTTTGCGGGGTGATCAGAGTACAAAGGGATTTGGAGCTTTGCAGTTTGCAGTGAGTCACTATCTGCAGTAACATCAGGGTACAAGGGAAAATGGAGTTTTGCAGTGAGTCCCTGTCTGCAGCGCAATCGGGGTACAAGGGATCTGGAGCTTTGCAGTGAGTCACTGTCTGAAGTGCGAACATGGTACAAGGGCATCTGGAGTTTTGCAGTGAGTCACTGTCTGCAGCGCAATCGGGGTACAAGGGATCTGGATCTTTGCAGTGAGTCACTGTCTGAGATACGATTAAGGAACAAGGGGATCTGGAGCTTTGCAGTGAGTCTCTGTCTGAGGTACGAGCAGGGTACAAAAGGATAATGAGTGAGGCAAGGTCTGCAGTGCAATCAGGGGACAAGGGGGGCTGGAGCTTTGAAGTGAGTCACTGTCTGCAGTGCGATCAGGGTACAAGGGGATCTGGAGCTTTGCAGCGAGTCACTGTCTATGGCACAATCAGGGTACAAGGGAATATGGAGCTTTGCAGCGAGTCACTGTCTGCAGCGCAATCAGGGTTCAAGAGATCTGGAGCTTTGTATTGAGTCACTGTCAGCAGAGCAATCAGGGTACAATGGGATCTTTTGCTTTGCAGTGAGTCACTGTCTACAGCACGATCAGGGTACAAGGGGATCTGGAGCTTTGAAGTGAGTCACTGTCTGCAGTACATTCAGGGTACAAAGGGATCTGGAGCTTTTCAGTGAGTCACTGTCTGCAGTACCATCAGGGTACAAGGGGATCTGGAGCTTTGCAGTGAGTCACTGTCTGCAGCACGATCAGGGCACAAGGAGGTCCGGCACTTTGCAAAGAGTCACTGTCTACAGTAACATCAGGGTACAAGGGGTCTGGAGCTTTGCAGTGAGTCACTGTCTGCAGTACCATCAGGTTACAAGGGATTCTGGAGCTTTGCTGCGAGTCACTGTCTCTGGCACAATCAGGATACAAAGGAATATGAAGCTTTGCAGTGAGTCACTGTCTGCAGAGGGATCAGGGTACAAGGGTATCTGGAGCTTTGCAGTGACTCACTGTCTGCAGCGTGATCAGGGTACAAGGTGTCTGGAGCATTGCAGTGAGTCATTGTCTGCAGAGCAATCAGGGTACAAGGGGATCTGGTGCTTAGCAGTGAGTCACTGTCTGCAGCACGATCAGGGTACAAAGGGATCTGGAGCTTTTCAGTGAGTCACTGTCTAAAGCACGATCAGGGTACAAGGAGATCTGGAGCTTTGCAAGGAGTCACTGTCTGCAGCAATATCCCGGTACAAAGGGTCTGGAACTTTGCAGTGAGTCACTGTCTGCAGTACCATCAGGGTACAAGGGGACCTGGAGCTTTGCAGTGAGTCACTGTCTGCAGTGCAATCATGGTACAAGGGGATCTGGAGTTTTGTAGTTAGTCACTTACTGCAGCGCAATCAGGGTACAAGGGATCTGGAGCTTTGCAGTGAGTCACTGTCTGAGGTACGATTAAGGTACAAGGGGATCTAGAGCTTTGCATTGAGTCTCTGTCTGAGGTATGATTAGGGTGCAAAAGGATCTGGAGCTTTGCAGTGAGTCACTGTCTGCAGCACGATCAGGGTACAAGGGGGTCTGGAGCTTTGCAGTGAGGCAGGGTTTGGAGCGCAATCAGGGTACAAGGGGGTCTGGAGCTTTGCAGCGAGTCATTGTCTACGGCACAATCAGGGTACAAGGGAATACGGAGCTTTGCAGCGAGTCACTGTCTGCAGCGCAATCAGGGTTCAAGGGGATCTGGAGCTTTTTAGTGAGTCACTGTCTGCAGGGCAATCAGGGTACAAGGGGATCTTTTGCTTTGCAGTGAGTCACTGTCTACAGCACGATCAAGGTACAAGGGGATCTAGAGCTTTGCAGTGATTCACTGTCTGCAGCACGATCAGGGCACAAGGGGGTCCGGAGCTTTGCAAAGAGCCGCTGTCTACAGTAACATCAGGGTACAAGGGGTCTGGAGCTTTGCAGCGAGTCACTGTCTGCGGTGCAATCAGGGTACAAGGGAATATGGAGCTTTGCAGCGAGTCACTGTCTGCAGAGGGATCAGGGTACAAGGGGATCTGGTGCTTTGCAGTGACTCACTGTCTACAGCGCGATCAGGGTACAAGGTGTCTGGAGCATTGCAGTGAGTCACTGTCTGCAGAGCAATCAGGGTACAAGTGGATCTGGAGCTTTGCAGTGAGTTACTGTCTGCAGCGCGATCAGGGTACAAAGGGATCTAGAGCTTTGCTGTGAGTCACTGTCTGCAGCGCAATCAGGGTACAAGGGGGTCTGGAGCTTTGAAGTGAGTCACTGTTTGCAGTGTAATCAGGATACAAGGGGATCTGGAGCATTGCAGTGAGTCACTGTCTGCAGCGTGATCAGGGTACAAGGGGATCTGGAGCTTTGCTGTGAGTCACTGTTTGCAGAGCGGTCAGGGTACAAGGGGATCTGGAGTTTTGAAGTGAGTCGCTGTCTGAGGTATGATCATGGTACAAGGGGTGTAGAGTGTAGTGTAGTTCCTAGTTTCCCACTAGGCCCTGCGCATTGGAATAACATAAACAGTAGTATGGACGTAGAAGTGCGGATCTTCCAGGCCTCCACTGACTATGTTAAACTTAATTGGGTTTGTTACCAACTAGCTCAGAGGTCACTGGAAACTTTCTTGACTGAAATAGGAAGTGATCAGCTTCCCTGGCACAGACAAGAAGGGATTCAGTTTTCCAAAAACCGTGCAACATGACAACTTTGCTCCTCAGATCAAGAGTCAATCTCTAGGGTCGTGTGAAACAATAGACAGTTATTTTACTCAGTCAGGTTGGTGCAGTTTACTTTCACAATATGTAGAGAATAGAGAGACGGGCGTTTGTCAATAAAGGGTTAACATTTATTGAACAGTCTTTCTTCTCGTACAAGAGAAATGAATTGCCACAATTGCAAGACTTGTTATTATAAAAAGTACGTACAGTAAGATAAGCATTGCGAAATAATACTGTAAAAGCATTGATATGGTTTCTTAGCCATACAATGGTTTAAAAGTAATAAAAAATATATACATTCATATATCCATTAGGCTAAAATACTCAACTGGTGCTTCTAACTACGCCTACCCCAGTGTACCTGACCTAAGCCTAATACGTGGGAGGGGAGTAAGTAAGTAGCTTTAAGTTAAGTTGGTTTTGCCAAGGTTTGTTCCAAGAATTCTCACTAAGGGTTTAGTCAACACCATACCTCTGAATAGAATGATGGAGGTCTTGTATCTCCTTCAGGGAAACTCGGTATCCCAGTCACCCGCAAGGGTAGACCAGAAACGCTGGAGCTGGATTTCTCTGCAGGAGAAAGACAGCGTCTCTCTTCAGCGCGTCGAGGAGGAGAAGGAGGGGGGACAGCGTCCGCGGGCAGCTTGCATCTGCTGGGCTCTTCGCAGAGGACGGCTGTTCAGCTCCTAGTTTCACCACACCATCGTTCGCTAGTTAGCAGCGATAGCAGTAGCGATAGCAGCTATGATATCATCAGCATAACAGCAGCTTCAGGAGACGGGCAACAGAACATTGCTTAAGGCAACGTTGGTAATATTTATACCTGAAAGGTGCCTTGTTTGACGTAAGTTTGCTGGACATAAGACGTCAATTAAAGATGTCACCAGGAAGTGATAGCTATCAGTTGCTCATTAGAGTTCTATTACTAATCAAAACACAGCAAGCGGGGATTTCCAGGTTTGCTGAGTTTTTATCTTGTTGAAGAACTCGGAGTGTTAATCTAGGAATCTCGGGTAGTGACTTCTGCTCTGTCATTGCACTAATTGGTTGCAAAGGAAGTGGCAGAGAAAACTATTCTGGAATGTGGCTCTGTTCGTGTGAGGCCAGAGATGAGTTTCTGAATATCGCACTTGAACGGTTATGCCAATTTAGGGAATAAATGGATTTATAGCCGAATAGGGGCATAAGGTCACACACAGTATCGATCAGGATCCTAGATAAGCATGCAACAGGAGCTTTGCGGCCGTTTTTATATCTAAGAGTTCATCGTTGCTCGAATGGGTGTCATTTCTGATGTTAATGTTTCCCTCGTCTTCGTTGCTTGATTGTCACTCATAGTCGTTGAAATGTCACTCATAATTACACTGAAACTATGAAAATGTCAAACATGGCATTCGAGAGCCTGGGCCTTCATGTCAAGGTCACGCCAGCACCCTATTGGAGGGAGTGGAGGGTCTCGAACCCTGCTCTGTTGCATTCTGGGAGTGAGCTATAATGTAGATACATATGTACCGGTCCTCCTGCGATACTTTCCAGCTGTAGAACATTGAACTACCAGATGGCGGCGCCAGAGGACGACAGGGGCTTCAGACTCTGACACATAGACGAGTGTGAGCATATAAAGGATGAGTAACGAAAGGACTGAGGCTGCTCAGATGACTGGGGTCGTGCAGGGGACAGAATGCACTGCATACGTCACGGATCCTGACACCAAACAAGCATGCATCACGCACGAGCAGCCTGTGCTATCTGGTGTCCCCCACCCCCTTGTTTAGGACACTAGTCATTCCTATTCGAGTTTCTTGGCTTGCTATACTAACTTGTTCTGCCCTAGCGCAGTTGGCCCTCCATGTGGCTGACTCTGTCCATGCCTGTCTGTCCTGACATTCGAGTGGCTGAGTGACAGATCAGCATGCCTACAAGGGAGCATGTTTTGATCCAGGCACCCTGGCCTACTATGTGACAGTGCCCTGCCCCATCCCTACCCACCTCTCTGTTCTCTACCATGTGAAGGGTTCTATTCCTCGGCCATTCGACTGTCTCTATCCCAGCCTTGCCAGTGTGCCTTGTGACTGACTGCGCCTCTTCCCCACACTGATAGCATTCCGCAGGGTCGTTCCACTCCACCTGCCACCTTGGCTTCATTTATGAGGTTTTGATGCACGACAGCGCTGCGAGGAATCTTACTGTGCTGCCCTGGATCAAATGAAAAGGGCAGGGAAGTGCCAAGTCTCTGAGGTACGGCGCATTTCTGTCCTATTCCCCATCACCCGGCGCACAATGGGTGCCATTCCACAATGCCGGCACCCTGCACCATGGTACAAGGGAGTCTGCGTATTACCAGTAATTGTTTTGGTGCAGGAAGAGACACCTTCCTACGTAAAAAACTATCATGAGAGGTGTTTTCCTCTTTCTGTTTGCTGCGGAAAGAGGACAAGCATTTGCAATGCAACAGCTCTCGCATTTGCGAAAGATAGAGCTATTGGCATTGTAAATAACAATGCCTTTTATTTATGTTTTGGTTTTGAAAACAGATAAATAATGGTTATTGTCATTTGCGATGTCAATAGCTTAACACCTTAGCTGCGTGTAAACATCCCTCCCCAGTGCTGCGCTGTCCATTGGAACCAGTGCTGAATGGACGTCCAATGGTCGTGCGCAGCACTGGGGAGGTAGCGCTGCTGACGACCGTTGGCCGTCAGCAGCACTTAAGGGGTTAAACTCTTGCAAATGCAAGAACTATTGCAGTTCAAATGCTTGTTTAGGTCTCGCATGCTGGTCATGACTACTTTGCTGCTTTCTACCCATGCTGGAGTTTTCCACAAGTAATTAAGTAAAGGGAAAGTATTACATTTCAAAAGATAGTACTGCTGGTGCCAGGCTGCGTCAGAGCAGCCACCATGGAAACAAAAGCATGCCTGGATGGGACACTTTATGAAGGATGTAGGAGAAGGAACTCACTCTACAGCTGGAAATGGGCGGCATCTGACCATGACTGAGGAATCCCAACTGGTTCCTTGACAAGGCCCACCCTGCAATGTCACAAAGTGAAATATTCCCAGGTGTGACAAGACCAGACCCTGCAGCACATCTTTTATGTCACGCGACATTCGCCATGTTTCAATGTTTGCACGCCGGTAAGGGCCACATTCCAAGGGAGCTGCTAAACTCGGATCCCTCCTCCAAACTCTCTTTGCGCAGGGATGCGATTGTAATAGTGTGTGGTAGTGAACGCTGCAGTCATTTCCACCTAAGGACATTTGCCGGGTGAAACCTGTCAAATGTTTAAGGTCAAAAATGACAGTGAGTTCCAATGTGATGGAAGAAGTGACACTGATAGAGCGTGAAAATGGTGTCCTAGTGCACACTGAATTTCACATGTCAATCTTCATTTTCACGAGAACACCCCAGAATTCTCCACACCTGATAAACGATGAACCCCTGTTGGACTTGTCCCTTCTGGCAGGTTCGCCCCTGAACTTTTTGCCCTGATTTCTGACTTACGGTTGGTTGTTTTTGGCTTCTGCGCACTTTCAATGTCCCAGAGTAAAGTGCAGGCGCACTCTGAGTGAGTGTGGTGAGATTGACCTGCCCTCCAATAGGAATGCATAGGGAATGTATGTGTCCATGTTAGTTCCTGATGTGTGGGGAGTGCAGCTCAAGTTTGGTATGTGCGGACTTGTGTGTTTAAATGCTGCACGATGACGATGATGATTGTGTCTAGTGTGGAAGTGCCACTTCTAGAAGTTGGCATGTCTGTGTAATTTAGGTGAAATGACTGTCTGGCTTGGGATTGGCTGGAGCTGGCTGGTGTGCCTGGCTCCAGGAGTCAGGATTGGTCTGCCCCGGTGGTGAATGGGGGGATCTGCATGTTGATGGCAGGGAGGAGCTACTCCTGGGTCCTGAATAGGGCTGGGCTTTCCCCACACAATGCTGGCTCTGCCCCCTGTGGTGCGACTGATGACCCTAGCCTGTCCAGTGAAGGGGGAGAGGGGCTGAGCATAACGGAGTGCTCCAGAACCAGCTGCGTCTGGTTTTCCCTGAACCCTGCAGCCTAAGACAAAGGATTTGTGTGTATAAAAAGGGGCTGTGACCCCTTACAAAATGTTCTCTTCCTGATACTAACTTGAAGGGGGCCTGATGATGCTTCTGGGCACCAGGAGGTACCGCCACTGGGGACTGCCTCCCTGCCTGGAGGGCCCTGTGAGCTGGCCCCTGGGCCAAGCCTTTGCCACCCCGCCTTCATTTCTTTTTGAACTTTGTCCCTGGATCTGGGGGACTTGGGTGGCCTGCCAGTGCCTGGGGAGTGCTGGCCTCCCCCCAAAAATAGCACGTGGTGCCGCTGGTACGGCGATCCCTAGCTCAATGGATTCCCCGGAGTGGGGATCCCCCCTTTTGCTTATTCCAGAGCAGGTGCGTACCCTTCAGAATTGGCACTACTTTTCATTACCATCACGGGTGCCCACCCCGTTTATTGGACATACTTTTGCTTCTTTAGCAGGTGCCCACCCTGCAGAAATTGCCGCTCTACATTTTGGTATATTTTCAGAAGAGGGAGCCTACCCCTCATTGCATCCGAGGCCCCAGTTGTGTGTCAAGAGCCCACGAGGCTCCCACGTTGTCCCGCAGTCATTTTCTTGGTATTTAGATTCTGAGAGGCTCCAGGGGACACAGTTGGTCATTTATTTCGAGCCCACGAGTCTTCAACATTAAAGGGGGCATTTGCTGATTTAGAGCCCCAGAAGGAGAGCCAGGAGGCATGCTGGTGCCAGGCTCAGTTCCTACAGCTGCCCAGCACTTAGTGGGCAGCTGCTTCGTTTGGGCCTGATCTTTTGGGCAATCTCCTTTGACTGCCTGCCCAGACATTCTGGACATTTGGCCTGTGGGCCCCTGAGAGGCCAGGTTGGCCTGGAGTCAGTTCTGTGATATTTTAGGAGCCAATGTGATAACCTGCCTAATGTGATTTCTGCATCATGTATAATGTTTTATGCCTATGCCTCTGAATGTATGCTTATGCTTAGGAGGTTGTGTTTACTAGTATAGGTTATGCTATTTAGTTCGGATGTACCATGTTACAACGCATACCGTTACAACTACCTACTATTACAACGCGACCATTACAACGCATACCATTACAACGCATAGCGCTTTGAGGTGCTGGATAGTGGTAAGTATAATTTACTATTCTAACTCCAGTCCCCGTGGACCCTAGGGAAGGTGTTGGATAGTAAATTATACTTATTCCCTATCCTAGAGCGCCCCCCAGTGCAATGCGTTGTAATGGTATGCGTTGTAAAAGTCGCGTTGTAATGGTAGTGCGGAGTAACAAATGCGTTGTAACAGGTGTATACCATTTAGTTCATGGTTCCCTGCGTGATATTTGCCTAAGGTGTTTAGGATTGCGTAGGTGGTACTTACCTTGTACCAGTGGTTACTGTTTGTGTGCTACATTTGGTATTTGGTGCTACAGTTATTATATGTTCTATGTGCTAAGCGTTATTCCTACAAAGTGCTAATTCTACCAAGTGCCAGTTCTAACAGTGTTTATTCCTGACAGTGGCCCACGTGGTCCTGTCCCATGTACATAATCCCCCGTAAATTCTGCCCGTGCTTATGGCACATTGTAAAGTGTGTGTTTTTATCTAATGCGTTTACTATAATACAAAGGCTATTTTTATATATAACCTTGTGTGGAGTTTCCTTTGTGGTGGGCCTTGGTGTTGTTGCTGGGTGCGTGCGCGAATACTTAACCTACATTGCCTCCGGGATTAGCCTTACTGCTCATGTCACGTTACCTAGAGGGTGGGCAGGGGTTATCTTTGACGTGTAACTCCCTTGCCCTGACTAGAGTTGTGGTTTCTGCCTGGCTTTGGCGCAAGCATTAGCCAACTGGAAATCCCATTTCTAACAACCCCGAAGTATTGTAATTTCCCAGGTGCAATAAATACCTCTCCCCCACAGCTGACCCAGGCCTAAGAAGGGCGGTGCCTGGTCATTAGCGTCTTTGCAGATATCCAGTTAGAATGCTAGCCAATCCCACCTTTGCCTCCCTGCCTTCTGCAATCAGTATATTGAGTACCATTTATTGGGGGAAATATATCACTTTGAAACAGCGTCATAGTTTCATATAAAAAACAAGCATTTATTATTTCACTTGTCTCATCAATATTATACTCCAAAGAACACTGAGGGCACTACTGCACATTATGTAGTTTTATGCATCCCCAGCGCGCCCAACTAACTAATGGTGTGGTCCTCAACAACAAGCTTTTATGCTGCTTCCATTTGGGTCTCATGATTTGGGCCTAGCCTAGTCCTGCCGAGAGTACACAAGGCCACACGTCTGAGAAGTTTTAAGGTATCTGCTTCAATTAAAGGACCCGTGACGACTTCCCAGCAAGGCCTGGACATTAATCCAGGTGCTGGCTCGATGGCAGCGTGTTCAGCTGTGTTTTTTTTTGCCTGCTCTGTAATCCTAAAACTTACATCCTGCACAACCTGTTTCTCGCCGGCTGACCCAGCCCTTTTAACCATACATGCCGACATTTTAGATTAGAAAAGTGGGAGATTTTGACAAAAAATCGCGAGACTGGATTACCCAGGGACTTCTATTGAAACAGAGGAAATTTCATTAGGGAGATGAGTATAATAAAGCTATATTTGGCTTCGGGAATCGGGTATTTTGGCATGTTTGTGAACTACAAAGATATTTTCGTGATTCAACAACATTGCTCACATAATGTGACACGGCCTCTGTTTTCACTGTGCTTTCCCATTGCTTATGCTCACTGCTGCAGTTGTGTATTTTTTTCTAGTCACAAAAAAGGTTAAAATCAAAGTACATTTTACCAACAGTTTTCCTACCACACAGCCGAGCGTAACCAGATATTTCTTTCTTCCCAGTATGAGAGTTGTGTCAAAAATAACTAAATCACCTTTGCGTGAACTATTCTACCTATATTAATGTATATATAACACCCCAGCATTCTAAGCAAACTGAATCCATGCGGAAACTTCCACTGTGAGAGCCGCAGGGGAGCCCTCGCTCTGCCTTGTCTTTATTGAGGTGCTAAGGGGTGAGTCTTTTCCTTCGCAGAAAGCAGATGGCCACCTATTCGCATGTAAGGATCGGGGGCAGATTCCCATGTTAAAAGTGACTCAAAAGTGGCGCAAGGGGCTTGTAAATCTGCCCACGGGTTTCTAGATGCATGAATTGGAAGGCGGGAGACTAGCCTTCAATTCGAGAGTCTCCCGCCTGAATCGGGAGGGTTGGCATGTCTGCTTTTAACTCCTGCGGTGACGGCACAGCTTCAAAAATGTCTCACTGTAGTGTAGTTCCAGTATTCCCAATAGGCTCTGCGCATTGGAATAATATAATCAGCAGTGTAGGCGTAGGACTGAGGTCGACTAGGTCTCTACTGACTATATTTGACTTAATTAGTTTTGCCAGCTAGCTCAGAGGTCACTAGAAACTTTCTCGAATGTTCAGGAAAGAGTTAACTCTCCTGATTTAGACAAGAAGGGATTAGCTTCAGACAACCGTATAAACATGACATCCTGCACAATGCTTAATGCTGAATGCTGAAAAAGTATAATTCTATGCAGGAAAAATGGCAGAGATGGATATTAACTATATTTTACATCTTGTTTCTACATCATGCTTGTGTCACTTTTAAAATGTACAAAGTCAAAGGGAAACTTCAATGCATCATGCTATTTACACATGTCAGGTAATTATACTGATAATTGCTCCCTCAGAATAAAGAGTGTATCTCTAGAGTTGTGTGAAAACAATAGACGTTTTTTTCACTCAGTCAATTGTGCATATTTAGTTTCACCAGAGTGCAGAGAAATAGAGAGATGGGCGTTTTCAATAAAAGGTGTTATTTATTGAACAGTCTTCTTTCTCATGCAAGAGAAATGAGATGCCACAATTGCAATACTTATCATGAAGTATAGTGCGTACAGTACAAGGAGTATTATAAAATAATACTGTAAAAGCATTGATATGGTTTCTTAGCCATATGATACTTTAAAATAGATAAAATATATACATACATAAAAACATTGACTAACATACTCAACTGGTGCTTCTAAATACGCCTACCCCGGTGTACCTGACCTAAGCCTAATACATGGGAAGGAGTAAGTAAGTAGCAGTTTAAGTTAAGTTTGACAGAAGGGAGACAGAAACTGACCTTGACCTTGCCGCCACCGCCACGAGAGTCATTGGAGCAGAGAGCAGCAGGCGCGAAGGAGCGCAAACACCGACGCCGCCACCGCCAAGAGTCCCAGGGCACCGGACTCCGCGCCGCCGCTCCGGGAGACCACAAATCCCGGCAGGCCTCGCGGCGGCGCGTGTGCAGTGACGCGGGACGTCGCGCACCAGAGGGCGCCAGAGCCCTAGAAAGGGAGGAGTACCCCCGCGTCGCGGGACGCGAGCGGGACGCCCGGGGCGAAGCCCGGGCAAAGGGCGGGCCGTCTGAGGCCGTCCGAGGTTGGCCAAGGTTGGGTTGGGCCTGGTCTCTTGGCTCGCTGCCCTGGAGCTGTCGTTGCTGAGTTGGGAAAATTGCTGACCAGACCGTTACGTAAGTTACATTGACTTTGGTTGCTCATACAGTACATTATGCCTCCTAAAAAGTTAACCACTTCTACTAACACTATGGAAAATTATCTGGTGCAGGTAGTAGAAAAAATCAACCTTGATAGAAGAGCCTCTTTGGGAATAGACTCTTCTGCTCAATCTCCATTTATTGACATCGAGGCTGATGACCCTTTTGGCCTTCTAATAAATAACAGCACTAATAGTGCCACTCCTGATTTGTTCCCAGATACCATTACTATACAGCCAAGTGGTACTGTTGCTGGTGTTGAAGATCTGAGTGCCAATGAGGTACTGGCTGATATTACTATTACCCAGGATCAATCTATTTCTCCTGCAGCACCCGTTTTGGGTAAACGGGAATGCCTCAGGTCAGCCAAGAACAGAGTAGCAAACCCCCCGAGGAAATACTCTGAGGAAGAGGAGCATGATCTGACTAGTGAAGCATACATTACACTTTCGAATGCCCAATTCAATAAATTATTAACTTTAATGGACTCAAAAATTAAAGGAGCGATGAAACCCCTAGTTAGCAAAATAGATAAGCTAACTTCTGAGGTCAACCGTTTGGAAGGTTTACTACAAAAATCTATAGACGAGACAGGGAAACTTCCAGAAAGTGTCTCTGCAAAGATAGAGGAATCTGTCAATAAATCAGTAATTGCAGCCGTTGGTGGTCTCATCCCTGTCCCTGTCCCTGTATCAAACACCCTAACGGCAAGTAATAACACTCTCCCAGGTGATTCTCATATTGCCTCGATCCCTGCTCCTGTTGTTGAAGACCCGTTCATTGAAAATGGGACTTTCGAACTTGTGGTTGAAGCTTCCCCATTGGTACTTGTCCTTGCCAACGTTCCACCCTTGGCTCAAGGTGAGAGGGAAACAGCATCTTCTCTACGGAACAAATCTCTATCATGGTTAACCACCAACATGGTAATTACTCCTTGGGGAAAGCAGCAACTTTCTGAAGAGCTTGTTAAAGCAAGAAGGGTACAGTGGATCGGGGATAGGGTAAAAAAGTTTAAAGGGGAGTGTGTTGTTCTCCACTTCTCTGACCCTGGGGTCTTGCCTAACATCCTACCAAATATTTTACCACCTCAAAGGCGTACGACTTCAATTGTCCCATTGACTTTGGACTTCTTCTACCCAAGAAAGGGAAGCGGACCAAACTCAAGCATTTTAAGAACTAAATGGAACATTGTGACTAAGAGGGGGAGGAAGGATGTTGCTTCAGTGGACTGGGGTCTGGGGTTAGAAAATCGATTCTCTTCATTATCTAATTTAAGTGATTGTGATTGACAACCATCTACCTATAATGCTATATCTGCGCCTGCTTATGCCAAAAGTTCATCAGGTTTAGCTTGTTACCCTCCAACAACTAGCCCGTTGGGGCTTTTGATTGCTGATTTACCCAGGGCACCGAATGTTACGATTGTAGATCAGGTCACAGGGGGTAAGGTGTTAAACACGCATTCTACAACCGATGGTATTCCTATGTCACCAATTTCAGGGAATATTCTGTCATGGAATGTAGCTGGTATATCTTCCAAAATGGACAGCGCAGACTGGTTTGAATTCATAAATAGGTACGACCTCTGTATTTTTCAAGAGACCTGGGCGTGTGAGCCTACTTTTGCTTTGGGGTACGTAAACTTTCATGTTCCTGCCATCAAGGGTCCCAAAGGGCGGCCTATGGGGGGCCTCACCATATGGATTAGGCAGGCTTTAAAGATTGTTGTAAAATGTGTGGAACTTGACCAAAAAGATATTCAGCTTATACGATTGACCAGTGATCTACCCCTCTCAATGGATATATATAATATCTATGCCAGAGGTGGTAGTAAAGGTAGATCCGAGGTCCTTATGAGCCTTTCTACTATTCTTGAGATCGAATCTGCAGGAAAAAACATCTTAATTGCAGGTGATCTGAATCGGACATTCGAACCTCTAATCACTGGCGACTCTCCTCTGGGATCGGAGGAAGATAAGCTTTGGGACATTCCAACACTTGAGTCCCCCCCGATAACTAGATGGACAGCTGACATCTTAGGCTTAAATGCCATGTGCTTGGAGCATGGGTTACGAGCCCTGAACGGCCGAACCCAATCAGACCGTGCTCCCGCCATGACATTTAACAATGGGCGAAGCAAAAGTCGTATTGACTACGTTATCTGTAGTACATCGCTATGGCCATCCCTTATTGACATGGTAGTTTCTGCCAGAATAGAAAGTGACCATGACCCCCTATGCGTCTCGCACAACTGGTGGTCATCTAATGTAAACCCCCCAATTAATTGCCATTTATTTGTGCCGCCAACGATTACACAATCCAATAATATGCGTAGGCTAAGATGGTCTGGTGTTAAGACGAACCAGCAGGCCCTGGAAAAGATAGGTGCGGCGGCAGACAAGGCCATTTTGGCACTGGAAAATATCACTGATCCAGTAAATGGACAAGACGAGGTTAAAAAAGTTCATACGTCTCATTTTGACGAAGTTAAAAACTTTTTCTTAAAACCCGTACGTAACAGCAGGGCTTGTCCATTTAAACCAGCAAAGTGGTATAACCAAGACTGCAGGAAAGCAAGATCGAAATTAGGAGCTGCTATCAAAAACAACAATCTGTGTGAGACTCGGTCTGCTAGAAAGCACTATAAAAACTGTATCGCCAGGGCAAAAAAAGCCTGGGACGAAGATCATTGGCAGAAACTGAGATGTGCTAGTGAAAGTAAAAATTCTAGGCAATTCTGGCACATTGTCAAATGGGGTCATGATAGTTCTCCTGAGCCCCCTAATAATAATGTCCCTCACGATGCCTGGGTCAGGTTTTTTAAAGAGCAGTATTCTTCTAGGGACCAGCCTGATAGCAAAATTAATCCTACTTATCTGTTCGCAGACGAAGATGTTTTTATGTTAGGCGAAATCCTGTCTGCTTTGAAATCCGTCTATAGGGGCAGAGCCCCGGGTAATGATGGTGTTCCGGCGGATGTCTTTTTAGATGACACCGCCAGGTGGAGTAAGTACATCTGCCTCTTATTAAACCACATAGCCAGAGGTGCTGAAATTCCAGTCTCTTGGAGGGGTGCCGTCATTATACCAGTATACAAAAAGGGGGATCGTGCGCAACCTTGTAATTATCGCCCAATCAGCCTAATAGACACGGTCCAGAAGGTGGTAGGACGTGTTATCATCAATAACCTGCTCGATTGGGCTGAGGAGCAGAACATCTTATCCCCTTTTCAGGCGGGTTTTCGTAGAGCAACAAGCACTGTAGATCAGGTCTTTCGCTTCCAACTCATACAATGGCGGACAGTGGTACTGGGCGGATGCAGCCTCTACGCAGCCTTTGTTGACTTACGGGCTGCATTCGACCTGGTGCCGAGGGCAAAATTGTGGGAGGTGCTGGCTGCCCTAGGGGTCCCGATGATTATTCTAACCTTGATCATGAGACTCCATGAGGGCACTTATGCTAAGATTCAATGGGGTGGCTATGGTAATGACACTATTGACTTCCCTGTCGAGCGGGGGGTTCGGCAGGGTTGTTCAATGGCTCCAACACTGTTTACTCTTTTTATAAACGGAATTGTTCCCCTTATGCAAGCTGAGCCTGTAGATGCTCCCTCTCTTGCTGGTGCAAAAGTTCCAATTTTAATGTTCGCAGACGACACCCTAATTTTATCAAAATCCCCAAGTGGTCTGCAAAAGGCATTGGTAATCTTTGACAAATTTTGTTATGATCATGGTTTGGAGGTAAACGCAGCGAAAACAAAACTCATGGTTTTTAATCCCAGTAGGAAATTCAAATCTAAAATTACCATGGGTGGGCGCTGCCTTGAAGTCGTGAACTCATTTACTTATTTGGGGATACATATCTCAAACAATAACAGATGGAACCACCATCTGGATTTGGCTATATTAAGGCATAAACAGCTTGCTGGTACCATCATTAAGGAGCACACAAAATCCTTAACTAAGCCAATCAAACCGCCATTGATCATATATGAGGCTAAAGCAATAGGGTCTGCACTATATGGTGCAGAACTGTGGGGGCAAGAGAATCTCCAGGAGTTACAGAGGTCAGAGAATAGTTTCCTCCGTAAACTAACTGGTACCCCACAGAGTACTCCCCTCTTGCCACTCAGATATGATCTTGGTAGGAAGGAAATTTCGGCAATGTGTAAACTTCGACCGATATTATATTGGCGTAGAATCTGGACCACCCCTGAGTTGTCACAATATGCAGAAGGATTTGCTGATGTAATCAAGGCAGATCGATTTCATGAAATTAAATGGTTTAGATCTCTGAGAACTGCATTAAGTGAACTAGGGTTAAGTGAACTGTGGTCGGATCCAACCGGGTCACCTTTTCCATCAAAGTTGTTTATAAAAAACCTTTACTGGGAACATGTTGTAAATAAGAGCCTCCTTAGCAATAGTAACGGGTCTATGACGACTGCCTTCCTTGAAGCTAAACTGTTTCCAATGTTTGAAATGTATTGGGACATTATATCTAAACCCCTGGATAGGAAACTGCTTTTTCAACTGAGGGCTGGCTCTCTACCTCTAGGTAACTTAACATCTAAATGGAGAAATAGAGGTCCAGCAATTTGTTTAGCTTGTGGGGAAGGGAAAGAGACTCTGGGGCATTTTTTGTTTGTTTGTCAAGCATATTCTGTTCCAAGACGTGTCTGGTTGGCTCCCATGTGCAGAAATTTGGGTACTAAAAGCTCTATGGTAGCCTTACGCATTATTAGAACTACTCCCCTAAACTGGATTATCATAGCGACTGCAAAGTATTTGGGGTGGGCGTGGGTAATTAGGCAGAGATTGCTAGTAGGGTGACTACTCTCTGCCTAGTTGTTCAGAGACTGCTAGTTTATCTATTCTCTGTTCCCATGCCTGGAGTCTATCTGACGAAAACTTATTTAAACTATTTTTTTATTCACGAATGTTTTTATAATATGAACTTTGCACCTTGATGGTTATAATTGATGAAATCTGTTTTTTAATTCATTTTTAATGTGTTTGTGCTTAAAGTCATGCTGACTTTGTAATTTAATTGTATTTTATTATGTGTTTGTTTGTCTGCTTTTATGAGTAATTACTCGAATAAAGCACTTTTGAATTGAATTGTTAAGTTTGTTTTTGCCAAGGAATCTGAATCAAGAATTCTCTAAAGGATTTAGTCAGCTCCATACCTTGGTAATAGAATGTGGGAGGTCTTGTATCTCTCTCTCAGGACTCGATCTTCCAGCAACCCGCAAGGGTGGCTGGAAACACCGGAGCTGGATTTTCTCGGCTGGAAAAAAAGACAGCGTCTTTCTCAGTCCGTCAAAGGGAGGGGCGTTTTCCTTCGGCTCCTCGCATCAGCTGGGCTTCCGGGCAAGTAGATAGCCGCTCTGCTCCAAACCACTGTGTGTTTGCTTAAGGCAACGTTGGTATATTTATACCTGGAAGGTGCGGGGTTTGACGTAAGGTTGGACATAAGACGTCACTAAGAACTAACAGTTCTTTCTGACTCTAGGAGTTCTTGTGCAAATCAAAACAAGAGCAGGGGTCTTTCCCGGGCTGCTGGAGGCTTGGTTTGTTTAAAGAACGCCTTGTACTTTCGAGGAGTCTAGGGGAGTAGACATGCCGTATTTGGACTGCATGGGCTATTACTAAATATGGATATGATTCTTATGGCTTTATAAGGATATTATTTATTATAACCGTACAAGGGCATAAATCAGGAATATCGAATTAGGGTCCTAGATAGAAACACAACATCACTTTAGAGAAACATTAACGGCAGGGACCCACCGCGTGCCCAGCAGGAAGGCGGCCTCGGGATACTTGAGACCATGATAGGTTTCCTACAACGCGTGCTTGTGAGTGCTGCTTTACACGAGTGCTGGGGTACCCAAGAGAACACGGTGCGCTCGGCGCTATGCTGTGCTTACATTGCAATGGCGCTGGATTGGATTTTATAAAGTGTCCCTTCCTCCATAAAGCACCCCTTCTGCTATAGTCTTTTGCTGTACTTTCCTATAGGTGACATAAAGAGGATGTGGCTCCAGCAATCACCAAACTCTGCTTTTTTTGTCAGAATGTCCCGCATTACCTGGTAATGTGGGACGTTCTGGCAAAAAAAGCCCAATTTGGTCAATATGGCGCAAAGTTAACAGGTAATGAGAACCTGTGAACCATCCATCATATTTACTTGCCAAATGTTACTTTCCCACAATTCTGGAAAATATTCACACGCAGATCTCGACAGACGGGGTTTCTCAAGAAAGCCATGAATTATTCGCTTTTTAGATAGTTGTGAGAAATGATGGGTTGTGACGTCCATCGGGCTCAAGGGAAACCTTGGAAAGTGAATTCTCCAGAAGGCCGGGTATTTATTTTATTTTGAGGGTTTTATAGAGTGCAAACATGCGGCTGCCCGAGGCCACCGCAGGAGGCCACTCAAGAGGACGGCCCTCTAGTGCCATCGGGCCTTCCACACCCCCCCCTTTTGTCCTAAATGGGCAGGGACTCTCAAGGAATCCCCTCCTGGGTGCGGGCAATGCCGCGTCATGTCCTGTGCGCGGGGTGGGGTGAGGGGTATATATGTCCCCCTCACCACGCTGATGACCTCTTTGTCGTTGCACCAGGACACGCGCGGCCGCTGCCTCGCGGGACATGCCGTCTCCCACCCTACCGCTTACCCGACGTGGACGGTGGTAGGAAGCATGGTGAGAATGTTGTAATCTTGTACTTCTTTCGTTGCAGGCAGAGTTACAGGGCGATCTGGAAGCAAATGGGTACAGAAGGGTACCTCTGCACAGCACACAGGGGTGCCAGAGCCAGAGCCCAGGAGCCTCATGGGAGGTTCCTGGAAACTGTGTCGGCGCCCCGGTGGTCCTTCGGGCGGTTGTGGGCTTGAACAACCGGGGGCTTGCCTTGCTGCACTCCGCCCAGAAAGGGGCATGAGTAATAAATGTCACGTGATCTGGGAGGAGGATCACCAGAAGGGGCAGCACAGAAGGGGATCGCCCCAGTGCTGCTTGGCTCTTCAGGCGGGCAGGTGGTGAGAATGCTGCCTGCCCTTGGATCGCCCATAAGATAACCCACCATATTGCATAACGTTCTATGTAATAAACCTGCAGCAGTTTTTCCCATAACAAAATTTGTGGGGTGTGTATTTATTTGCATGCATGCTATGTGCTTGGGGTGGGGAGTGTCGCCATGATGGTACTAAGATCCTTGCAGATATCAGAGCGCTTTACATTAGATACAGCTAGTTATAGAAACAAATAAAAGCAGGTAAAACATGTATATATAACAACAATTGCACAGGAGAGCAATAGGTCCAAAACATGACATACCAGTTGAATCAGGTCGAGGGCAGATAAAATGACTAGGATGTCAAGGTGGACTCTTATAATAGTAAGGTTTACTAGTAAGGGTACGAATGAGCCCTGAATTTCTTTAGACTATGATCAGGTAAATTTGTCCATGAGAATCGCTTTTACTTCCTTTTTGAAAGATACGGTGGAAGCATTCAGTCTGGTTTCTGGGGGCAGTGTATTCCATATCCTGGGCGCCATCCCAGAGAAGGTTTGTGTGTCAGTTTTCTTCTTTTTTAATCTTTGAGGTTTCAGTAGGAGGTTTCTTCTTGAAGATCTAGTCCCACCAGAGATCGTCAGTTTCTGTGCGAGGTAGCTGGGTGCATTGTGATATGGCCTTATGCATCATGCACGCTATTTTTAGATGAATTCTGGCTTCAAACGATAGCCAATTCAATGATTTTAAGTCTGGGGAAATGTGGGAACTTCTTTTGGAACCAGTGATGAGTCTCGCTACCGCATTTATAGAAGCTCTGAGGGGAGCTGTTGTGGCTTTTGGAAGGCCACATAAAGAAACACTTCCGTACTCCAAACGAGGGATAACTAGAGCTTGTACTGCCAGCTTGAAGTCATTTGCTAGCAGGAAGGGTTTCATCTTCCTCAAAGTGTTTATCTGGAAGGTTACTTCCTTTGTAGCGTTGCTGGTGTGATTCTGCATAGTGAGGTTGCGGTCAAGAGTTATTCTCAATGATTTTGCTGAGTCCACAATGGTTGGTTGAATGTTGAGTGCCGTAAGATGTTTAATCCAATCTTGCATTATGGGGATTTTGGCGGGTGGGACTATAAGGAGGAATTCTGCTTTAAGAGTGTTCAATTTGATGTGGTTCTCTGCCAGCCAGGTCTGGGTGTTCCTTAGTGTTGTGTTAACCGATTTAATGTCTTCTAGGGTGTTGATCTTAAGATAAAGTTGTGTATCGTCAGCGTACATATGATATTGCACATTCAACTCATGTAGTATTTTGGTGAATGGTTCCATGAACAGGTTAAACAATGTCGGAGATAGTGATGACCCTTGCAGGACTCCCAACGTTACTGGTACGGGTTCGGAAAGAGTGTTGTTGACCTTGATTTTTTGCGTCCGGTTATGGAGAAAAGAGGTAAACCAGTTTAGTACTGACCCTGATAGACCCATTCTATGTTTCAGAAGATCTATCAGATTCTCGTGTTTGACCGTCTCGAAGGCTGAGGATAGGTCTAGCAGGATGAGTAGGCATGATGCGTTCTGGACAAGGATTTGTAGCTCATCGTCAATAATATGTGTCATGGCTGATTCAGTGCTGTGACCTGCTCCGAAGCCAGATTGGTGTTTGTTAAGAAGGTCAAAGTGATCAATATGTGTAGGCAGTTGACTGTTTTCAGTACAAGCTCGCACCCGCGAGGAAACATACTCGATTTGAGTGGGAAGTTCAGTCACTGGGTGCACGAGAAGAGGGAAACTCCACAAAATAAGGGAGGGGTGGGAAACGGCAGCTGCGAGAGATCCTGGCACGGTGCGAGAAGTCGCAAGTATCCTGCCAGCATCGAAAGTGAAAGCGGGCGTGGCCGTCTAAGAGAATATAGTGCACACCAAAAAGCCGAAGATGTTTAATTGAGCTTAGAGAGCCGATGACCACAGTAGTTAGGCACTGCTGCTTCCGGTCTAAACGGAAGTAAGTATTGCATCAACAGCCAATTAAAAAACACCTAACAAGAGCAATGACTAAGTAAAATGAATGGGAAGCAACAACAGAAATGACAGCCAAGAGGCGGAGCTTCACCCCAGCATACTTATTACTTGATGCCTCGTTGAGGCAGCATTCGCTGTCAATGCAAGACCTAAAAAAGACTGGCGAAATAAGGATATTTCTCTTAGTTGGACCCCACCGCCCCCGCCCCTGGGGTGGCATTAGAATCTAACACATTCCTAAGGTTACAATGCCTCATAAATCTGGGAATGCTTCAGGCTCCGTGGAACTTGCGAGGAAACACCCACAGCAACAGCCATGGAACACCCCTTTCTCACAGGGCGCTGTGTGACAGGGGCACATATTTACAAGGCCATGAAAGGTCATTGCACCACTGGAGCATCAAAAAATTGTGACTCCGGCGGTGTAAAAGTGCTGCCCCGGCCTCGTAAATGTGGCCCTATGTGTTTATCTCTGCATCAGCACAGCTCACCTCCAGACGTTCTGCCTGCTGTGCTACTGATTTGTTCCCAAACCCACTTTGTTGAATTTGCCTTTTGAATGTTTTTGCCCTGGTCCCACTGAAATGGTCAGTGATACGACTCTGCCCTACACCTGCCAGCCTACTGGCACTTCCCCTTCCCCACGATCCTAACATACCACTGGCCCAGTTCTGATGCTAATAGCGTTTTCTAAATACCCATTTCACTATTAGGAAATGCAGCATGCATGTGGTTTGGAAATTCCAAATAGGAAGTCCCCATTTTCGATTTCATATTTTGTGAATAACAAAATGTGATTTCTACTTGGTGTATATGCCTTTCGTAAATACGAAAGGCTTTTTTGCATTTCTTAATGGTCCAAAAAAGTGATTCGGACTCTTAATAAATGCAAAATCAATACGTACATATGGGTCAAGGATTTTAAGAATAACTTTAGTACATTTGGAGATAATGATTTTAGAACAAAAAAAGAAAAATTGTTCAAATAACAGTTTTGTGGCAGGCCCCTCGAACTTTTGCTTGAATTTACTTTTTTTCTGGACTGGAAGCCACTGAAATGTATTTAGGTGCAGCGAGAAGTGGGTGTTTCTCTTAATGTCTCTTATTCCTACGTTAGAAGAGGCAATGAAAGGACGCATTCTTAATGTTCCCACTCCACTGGGTGAAGTCGGCCATGTCTTTAATTGCAGTTTACAATATATTTGGTTATGATCTGACTCTCTGCACTCATAAATATATCCAATATACAGAAAATATAGCACACACATCTGATATCCCACCCATTGTGGATTACTCAAGAGTGTTTTAAACAGATAGCTCCGTATTGCTAACTGTTTAAAGTACTCTGGAACTTCTGCAGTGGTGCAGGTTTTTTTATGGCAAATGTAAACTGCTGCATACTCCCACTAAGACTTTAGGTGATAGCACTGAACAGCTTGCAGGCATTGATGCCTTGTCCCATGCACTACGGGGAGCTGAGCCAGCAGTTCCCACAGGGATTGCAATGTTTCTGTGTGCTAGGGTACAATGTTGATTAAGGACATTGCCAATTGAATGGTTTCATGGATGATTCAAAAGTGAAACCAATTAAAAAGAAAAAGCTGTGGGGAAAGGTGAATGTCCTCAGGATAAGCTTCCTTTGGTCTGTGTGCAATACACCATGGTCCATAAAAGCAATTGAATTCACACTAAAGGAAACTGTGCAGCCAGCTTAACTGCAAGGGCAGTGACTCATTAGATAAAGTAGCAGCGAAAACCAGATCTCAAACCAAAATAGAATAATACATTTTAGAAGTGATTAAAGCTGAAAAGCCACAAAATAGTTTTCCTGCAAATACTCAGAGACCCTCAATCGAGATAACACTCCAATTGTTTCATTACCTGGAGTGGGAGATAGACAAATCCCATGGTTTGCTGTTGATTCATTCCTCTGATTCCTTTGGTTTTGGCCACAAAGGAATGCTGATGCTTGAGCAATATTAAAAGACTTGCTGAGCCTAATAGCAATGGGTGCAGTTCATATCTTTCATTCAGACAGTAGTCCTACATTTGGTGGGAAGGCATTTAGTGATGCTATGTCTGCTCTGGCAATACTTCTGCATTATTTGCACATGTTTCATGCAGAGGGCCACAGGTTAATAGAGAGTGAGAACTGTACACTCGAGCAAGCATTAATGACTAGGATATTATGTACAGGACTGAGTTTCTACATAATTGGTATGTAGTTCAGAGAGCATTAAATGTTCTGCCTAAAGGTTATACTCCATAAGATTCTCTTTCGAGTTTGACTCTATGAGTTTGATCTTCACAGTTCTGGAAAGGTCGTGGAAGAAAATAAATTACTGGACTAACATTTGACTTTCTTGTTCAACGTCCAAAGTTGGAAGCATTCCAACTCCACTCCTGGTGGAGATTATGATCTTTGAACTGCTGACTGGTGGCTCCCAAAGGCTGGGCTGCTAGTTCAAGAAATGTTTCCCTTTAGACATGTGTTTGGGCCAGCTTATATTTTAACCACCATTCCAGTTTTTGGGGTAGAAGGCACACAACCTGTAATTGTGCCTACATTGCCTGAGTCAAAGAAAAAAAGGCAGGTGTCAATTGATCACATTAAACATAGCCGTGGGTGTCACTTCATTCATGCCGGCATAATTGGAATATGGATTATTTTGGTAAGTTTGTATTATTCTTATTATGCATATCCACTGATTTTAACACTATGACACCATGTTGCATAAACTGTTGTCCTGTTCTGGGAAAATTGTATAGTCAAAATCATTGAAAAAACACTATATCATGAACTCAGATGGATATTTTCTTTTCGCAAACTTGATCAGAATGTTCAGTATTGATTTTGATTGGTAGCAGCAGACTTTTAATGCTAGTCGACACTGATCAGCATTTCAGGTAGATTTTTTACTTGAGTAAAGAATCTACCCGAACAGACCATTTGGGTATTTTAATTTAGTGCGAAATGCACTTTATATATTTATTTATTTTTAGACAAAAAAGAAGTGCTATAGAGACTGGAAGGCTATTGCACATACAGTAGCATATTTTTCTACTTCTCCTGAAGACTCATCCCTCTGCTTTTTTCAGCCCTAGTCATGCTGTATTTGGATTTTAGAAAGGAAGCCCACTCTCTGTACCTGAAATTTCTGCTGCATCCATGCTCTTTTTATCAGGAAAAATCAAAAAAGCTAATGGAAAAAGTGTGTTGTTTGGGGGCGGGCAGGCACCAGTATTTTGTGTTTGTTTTTGCGAATTTTGTTATTTTTTTTATCTTTGTGGGAGTTTGGCCTGGAGCTTGGACTTGAGTTGGGGGGTCCATGTTGGAATAACTTTTTTTAAGGGCAAATAATTGTATAAAACAGAAGTCCTCATCTTAGGTACATCCCATTCTGCATGGGACGACTCTTGGTGGCCGGAAGCCCTTGGAAAGGCACCCATCCCGACAGACCACGCACGGAACCTAGGCGTTATCCTGGATTCTTCACTTTCAATGAACAGACAAGTCAACGCCGTATCCTCATCCTGCTTCAACATTCTTCGCATGCTCAAAAAAACATTTCGCTGGATCCCCACCGAAACCAGAAAAACAGTCACCCATGCTCTGGTCACGAGCCGACTGGACTACGGAAACACCCTCTACGCAGGCACCACCGCTAAACTCCAGAAGAAACTACAACGAATCCAAAACGCATCAGCCAGGATCATATTAGACATCCCGCGCAACGAACACATCTCTGGTCACCTTAAAGACCTCCACTGGCTACCCGTCAATAAGAGGATCACTTTCCGACTGCTTACCCACGCACACAAATCACTTTACGACATCGGACCAGAATGCCTCAACTCACGACTTTCCTTCTACATCCCCTCCCGCCAACTACGTTCTTCCAGCCAAGCCCTCGCCACTGTACCTCGCATCAACAAGACCTCCATGGGAGGCAGATCCTTCTCATACCTGGCAGCTAAAACATGGAACTCACTCCCCACTTACCTTCGCCTTACCCAGAACCACCTAGCATTCAGAAAGCAACTTAAAACGTGGATATTTGACAAGTAATCCTCCTCCCCTCCCTAAGCGCCTTGAGACCCTCTGGGTATGTAGTGCGCTATATAAATTCTTTGACTTGACTTGACTTGACTACCATCAAAGACCCACCCATAAACTGAAAAAAGTGTGGGAAAGAGAAAAAGCACGAATATTGAGGGTAGAACCCACTATCCTCAAGGCTGAGCACTCTTTTTACGAAGAAAACAAGTTTCTACTCCAAGTTTTTCTTTTTCAAGTTCATCAATTTCATTTGCTTAGTTCAAATCTTAGTTGTTGAAACGTTGTATATTAATAAGCAAAAATTCATAGCGAGCATAATTCCATTCTTATGTCGTCATAAACTGATTCTCTAGGAAATTTCCATTCACCCAATGCATTTCGGGTCCACAACAACATGACCCTTTGTCCGGGGTCTGAAAATTAAGCGCAAACAGGACCAAATTAGTCACTCTTCAAATATGCTACAACATTAAGCATGGTTCGCCACTTTGAATCCACGCTGTCCATCTAGCAGGTCACCATGCCGTGTCCGAGTCATTCCTGAATACCTATAGGATATGACAGATCTCACACAAGTTTCTCGTGAATACTAAGAATTCGCCAGCCTATACCGCTTACCATAAAGACAGGTGTTTGAGCCCTGAAGAAGTCTCAGTAAAAGAGACGAAACGCGTTGGCTAGAAAAGAGAAAAAGAAAATCCATTGTGAATTGGATCATTTGTCTATCGTGAAAACAAAATAAAGGATTGAAAATATACGTTCACCCAGCTCGGTCCTGTTCATTTGATATGGATGCTTCTCATTGTTTCAAAGGACATTATTTGTAATTTATAAGAAGTACTTTGTTGATGGGTGCTGATTCCACAGTGTATGTTGTTTTGTTTAGGACTTTGTCCTTGAAAGGAACTGATAGGGTTGTGTTCCTAGGTTTCTCAAGCACCATCATATCACTCAGGAGTCACTGACTACGACAGGTGCAGGTACTTTGCTCCAACCCTTTTTTTGCTAGTTTAACATTAAGCATGACTCTCTTCAAATGATGACTCCATGAAAATTAAAACATGAATCACGAACATTTAAAGTTAACTAACGGCTATATTTAACTCTACCAACTGAAACTCAAGAAATACGATTAAAAAACTCTAAATCAAACACTTTGTCACTTACGAGTAACGGGACGCGGCAGCGTCTTCACGGTTGGGATTCAAATTCCGCGTGTGTTAACGGAAGTGTGAGTCACGAGATTTAAATCACCTGATCGAGCCCGCGGCCAATGACGGCCCAATGACTTCAATCATGTGAGAAAACCTTTTCACAACTTGAATCTCAAAACTTTATCACATTGCGTTATGCTGAGCACAAGTTGAAATACTTGCTAAGATCAACAGACAATTCAAACATCGAAATACTGTAAAACTGTGCGGGGATCAGAAAATGTCAAAAGTCAATGTTAAAGTTCCAAATCATAGAAAACATGCATGTTCAATCCGGTCATTTAGCCCGAAGGGCTGAGTTGAATTCAGTTTTTTTATCCAATAAAATTCTGCCCTTAGTCTCTGTTTCACAGGATCCATGTCTGGGCGTTGCTGGATACTCTCGATAACCATGAATTTTAACTGAGAAATTTGGTGGCCCATTTCTTTCCAATGGCTTGCCAACGCAGATTTCACGTTGCTCAGTCTAATGTTGCTTTTGTGCTGGAAGAATGGAATTATGCTCGCTTTGAATTTTTGCTCATTAATATACAACGTTTCAACAACTAAGATTTGAACTAAGCAAATAAAATTGATGAACTTGAAAAAGAAAAACTTGGAGTAGAAACTTGTTTTCTTCATAAAAAGAGTGCTCAGCCTTGAGGATAGTGGGTTCTACCCTCAATATTCGTTCATATTTGAAAAGGCACGTTAAGACTACGTGCGACGACTTGAGCACCGCCTTAAGAGTTTAAACCGTGTCAAAACATTTCAAAAAAACGAGTGCACCGGGATAACATTTCTCTTTGAATTCAAACAGTTCAGTCTACTCAATCCCAGGAGCACCACAAAATACAGGCAAAATGGATGAAATTGCACTTTCAACCGCCAATAGAGCAGAGACCTTAGTATTTACGGATGAAGCCGCTGAAGGAATCTATGGGCTCATACAGGAGACCAGACGCATCACTCCTCAAAAAACGACCACCGCTCAGATACTCAGACAATTCGAATATATCAGCAAAAAGGAAATAAACCAACGGTTGCATCTAACCACATTAATACATTATCACAAAAATCAAAGCATTCCTCGGGGACTCAGAATAGCCCTCAAGCCAATGCTATGCAAAAACAGTAAAAGATTTCTTGAGAAATGGTATCAGATTTTAAATAAATGTTCTTTAGATCTCATTTTATTGTTTGTGGAAGAACTCTCAAAAGTTTTGGTAGAACTTGAAGAAGAAATAAAAACAATCAAAGATGAACTCAACAAAATTCCCGATTTGGATAAAACTTTGGAAGAGGTCAATCAGAAACTAGACCGTTATGCAAAGGAAGTGAATGAGAGAAAAATCCGAAAATATCGACGTGACACTTTGGATTACAAGCTTGAAGAAGTATATACGTGGGCTGAAATCTATAACCAATAGAAATGGCAGTCTCAACCTCAAAAAAAGTCTGACACGGCATCGTCGCAAGAAAGTGTTGTTTCTGATTCAGAAATCTCACAAAATCGACCACCAATCACCAAAGTAGCGAAACAAGCAGCCAAACCTTCAACCAGTTCAACTAACGTTCAACAACAGTCTTTTTTAGACACAAGTCCAGCAGCAAATGCACCTCCGATGACAAGCCACGTACAAGAAGGTCAAAAAGAAAAAGAAACAGAGGAGGAAGTGGCCAGGAGGACACGGAGTCAACTGCAGAAAGCAACTTAGTAATCAATATATCATCTAAACAGTTAACTAAAATGCAAATATCAGTGTTGAACAAAGGAACCACGTTCGTACCAACATACAGAACAAACGCAGGTGAAACTGAAATATCACTTTTCAAATTTTTCCGCAACTTGAAACTGCAATATTTTTTCAAAGACATAGAACCTATTCAAACACCAGAACCATGGGATCACGAGTTTAAACCGCCCAGTGTATTTTGTGCGCCAACAACTCACAAAACTATTGAAGCATTCGAAAGAGCTGTATCATCTGATATACAGAAACTCGCTTTCGCTAAACCCAAGAAAAACAATTTAACCACCAAAGAATGGAATACACTGAAAAACCTCACCCAAGACAAAAGCCTTGTTTTCCAAAAAGCTGATAAGGGCGGCGCCCTTATCGTGATGGACAGAGAATTTTATCAAACGAGTGTGGACAACCACGTTCACAATGAAGACATTTATCTACCATTAGTTGGAGATCCAACTCAAGAGTATCAAAATGTGTTACAACAAATCTTGGAACATGCACTCACCATGAAATGGATTAGTCAAAAAACATATGCGTTTTTCCAATTGCGACACCCCAGAAGGCCAAAACTGTATATGTTGCCCAAGATACATAAAGATCCTGTTAAACCGCCATTTAGACCCATTGTCTCGGCCTGCGGGTCAATCTCGGAACCTTTAGGGAAATTTGTAGATAAATTCCTGCAACCCCGAGTCCAACAGGGTGAGACATACATCAAAGACACAACAGCTTTCCTAAACATGCTCAATCAAGTCAAGCTAAATCCTGAAGAAACTTATTTGCTATGCACCATAGACGTGGTTGCGTTATACACCTCCATCCCACACAAAGATGGTATTGAAGCTCTAGAGTGGAGTTTGCTCAACAGTGATTTAGAGGAACATCAACAAATTTTGATCCTACAATTGATGCAATTCGCATTATATCACAGCTATTTCGAGTGGAATTGCCAGTTTTTCAATCAATCAAATGGAACCTCGATGGGTTTTGGGGGAGCACCCTCCTATGCAAACATTTTCATGCAAAAATTCGAGAAAGATCATATCCTGAGCAATCAAACCTGGACAGATGGCTTGATTTTATTCAAGCGCTTCATCGATGATATCTTCTTGATATGGCATGGGTCAGAAGAATCTCTCGAGTCTAACATCCTCAAACTCAACACTTACAATGAAAGGATCAAGTTCACCTACACTATCTCTAATGCAACCATAGCATTTCTGGATGTTCAAATAACTTTGAATAACAATGTAATCAGCACCAAAGTTTTTCATAAATCTACAGACAGAAACGCGAGTTTGCTATTCACGAGCTTTCATCCTGAACCCTTAAAGAAACATCTGCCTACTTCCCAGTTTATCAGATTGAAAAGAATTAATTCAGATGAACAGGAATCAAAGATAGAAATACAGAAACAAACAGAAAAGTACAAGTTGAGAGGTTATCCTGTTGATATTTTGGAAAAAGCATCAACTAAAGTTGAGAAAATGAAGAGGAAGTGATCTATTGGTCACTAGTATAAAACAACAACAAAACGGAAAACCCATTTGTGTGTTAAAATATGCTTCAGACTCACGGAAGATTCAAAACATTCTCAATAAACATTGGCATTTGATTCAAACTGAACCGGATCTTAACACTTTGTTTGACAATAAAATCACGTTTGCTTTCCAAAGGTCTAAAAATTTTGAAAGAATTATTGAACACCCCGACTAAACCCAAAACAGCTTGGAAAGGCATGTCCAAATGTTTCAACTGCATTCATTGCAATAATGTTATCACGGGAAGGACAATCAGTCATCCGACAAAAGGTTTTCCAATCAATTTGCATCACTCCAGTACATGTGACACCGCCAATTGCATTACTTAATCAAATGCCCTTGCGGAAAAATCTATATTGGACAAACAGAGCGGAAGATCAAGGTCCGCATTACGGAGCATGTAGGAAGGTGGATATCTGACTATGGTTACCCCCAAACTTTTTGCCTGGTGTTTAGCTGGTTTTTGACTTAGTTGGCCTGGGATCCTGCTATTCAGGGCCCCAGGCTGATTGCTCTCTCCTTAAAATGGACTCCATGTACCTTAGGTGCATAACACAATTGGAATTGGTTCACCTTATAGGCCCCTGTAACAGTGTACCATAGGTACCCCAGGGCATAGGTGTAGCCAAGGCCTGCCAGGGGCTGCAGCATGTATTGTGCCACCCCTGGCCTGGCCTCCATATTTGACACAACTGGCTGATCACTCAGCTGGGGTAAGTTGGTGTAATCACCTCTTACTTAGGTACAGTATGCCTGTGCCTAACCCTAAACTGGACACATATGTTCCTATCAGCCACTCCTATGGAAGGCCTCATCAATCCTGGAGGCAGAGTGCTTGGAAATATGTGAGATGGTGCTCTAGCATGAGCTGAGCCTGTCTGCAGCTGTCGGGAACCACTCCCTAATATGTTCCGGGATATTGCCATACCATATACTCTAAGTGCATTATAATCCTCGCGGTTAAATGCTATCTTTGGTTTGGCTTTATCAAAACATGTCGAGTAAGGTGTCATACGAATTGGAATACTATCCCCTCGCCAGTTCTGGCGACGGGGATAGCATTCCACCCTTCTAGAGGGACACGACATGTGTGTAGCCTTAACCCTGGTTAAAGTTAAACAGAGCCTCAGCATCACAAAATGGATGCTGCCACCACAGACACATGTCTGACCTCCTGCTGCTGGGGAGTCCTTCCAGGAGGAGGGCCTGGACAAAGGGTTTCCTGCCTGGGGAGGTGCGAGCACCACCCAGACAGGGTTTTGTGTATTGGGTAGGACAGGGCTGAATAGATTGAGACATGCCTGGGGCACACAAGGTGTCCCTGTGCATAAGCCAGCCCAAACCGGTTCTGGGGCTTTCCAGCCCCAGGCCTGGCGAGGAGCTGGACAAAGGAGAGGGGGTGTAACCACCCCCCTTCCTGGTCCCACCCATAGGGGAGGGACCTAGCAGGAGATCCACCCCTCAGATGGGAAATAAGAGAGGGAGCAGTGCCATTGCACAGCAGATCATCCCGAAATCAACTTAAACTAAGAAGAAGACTGGACTTCGACATTCTGCTGCACAGAAGACTGAAGAAGAATCTCCCTTGTGGCCAAGGAGTGACCACCCTGTGAACACAGGTACCAACCAGCAACTCGACGTCTGCTTTGCCGCCGCCTCCCGCCGGAGCCCGAGCCCAGAGCCCGACAAGAACCAGATTCCCAGACCTCTCAGAGCCCGATCCACAGTCCCTGCAAAGAAGGGACCCGTGGAGGCACAGAGTGACGTGGGACCGGACCTCTTGAAAGACACCCGAAAAGCTGACTGCGCAGCTTCTGAGGCATCCTCGACGTTGTGCTTTGGGGATTGAGAACCCCCACCACCGAGCAGCCCTTGCACCGAAGATCAGCCCTCCAGCATCTCCACGATCTGCGTGGGGCCCTTTTGCATTGTGCCACTCGACGCGCCATCCCGGCCACTAGCCACGCGGCCAGCGGCCATCTTGGCGACGAACCCGAAGATTTAAACAGCAGGTCTGGTTGCTCCAGACCTACCCAAGCTCCTGTGAAAAGGAGCACCCGCTCTGACCTTGCTGGTCCGAGTGAACAGCATCTTTCGACTTCTGCGTGGCTTGCATTTGCCAAGGCCTGTTTGCTCCGATCAGGTCGCCGACACCGCCAACAGCGAGAAGCCTACGTGGGACAGCTCGTGACCGACTCCTGGACGTCCTCGACCCCGGGTATCCACGTGGCTGCAGAAAGAAGCTACCCGACAACGCCTGTTTGCACCCGACATCACCTGGTTCCACTCTGGTTCCACGGCAGTCACTGGCTAGTGACTTTGAACACTGTCCCCTCTGCTTTCAGGTCTTCACATCTACAGATCCACCCTTGGATCCACCGGAACTCTTCTCATCGAGCCGCCTGCAGCATCTCCTGCTCCAAGCACCATCGACCAGCGTGACGAAACCCGACACATCTTCGACCCTGTGCACCCGCTTCCTGTGGGTGAGGTAACTCAGCTCCGCCGGTGCTCCTGCACTGGTACACATCCCAAGGGCCTGTGTTTTAAGTTTCAGCTCCGTAGGTCACTCGGAAGGTTCCTAACTTTCTAACTTTGTGCTTTTTACGCACCATAGACTTTGTATTGAGAAGTGCGTGCACTTTGGACACTGCACCCGAGTCCCGTGGGCCTTTCCCGACTTAGCTAACTCCAGTCTCGAATAGCTCCAGCGATTCCCAAGGCCCTAGGCCTCTTCACTTTCCTCCTGGTATCTCTTATACCACTTATTTAGTATATGGTTTAGGTGGCCCCTAGGGCTCATCCATATTGTGCAACTTTTGTGTATTTTAAACTGTCTTGTGATTTAACGCTTGTGCTTCTGTGCTCATAAAGAGTCCAGGGGATTTTAATAGTTAATAAATCAATATATATTTTCAATATATATCTGTGTGGTGTCCCTTTCATTTGGTATTCAAGGGGGTTGTGTATGGTATAACAGCTGGCTTCACATGCCTTTCAGAGTTTAGCCTAAGACTGCTTTGTCCACGTTACCACTAGGATAACTGGTCTACAAGGTTGAATTACAACCATCATCATAAGGGTTGCTTGGCATGGTACAAAGTGATCACTAGAACTAGTGAGCATTATATACCAGGCCAACTTCTCACATTGGTGAGCAGCGGATTGGGATCTGAGCTTGCTGTTGTTTTACCATTACAATCTTTGAGATTATCATTTGAAAGATCATACAGGTACCTGCTAGGTACATATAAAACAAGACTAGTATACTTAAGTTCTACTGAACTTAGTTGTTGTAGAGCAAAGGGAGTAGCACACCCTAGCTACAACTACTAGATAGGTTTAGTAGGTAAACACCAGTGTAGGTAGATTGCAACACATCCACCCACACTAGAGCAATGTCTGGAACAGAGGGGTCCAGTGGACTTACTCCTGTTGAGAGTGACCCTCCAAGGGCACCATCCCAGTTTGCTATTTTTCCCTTTAAGGAATTAAGACAGCTTTGTGTCTTAAGGGGTCTGAAGACAGGGCCTACCCCTACTACAGACCACCTAAGAGAGCTCTTGGATCAGTCTGAGGCTCTAAAGACCTCTAAAGCAAACCCCACAGGGAATGCTGAAGGAGGCCATCCTTCAGAGGATGACACTGTAGACACCCCTGCCCCTATCATCCTAGTAGATGAGGAAGCCTCCACCACTGGAGCTCCTCAAGTAGATGTAGAGGAAGAGGAAGAAGAAGAGGAGGAGGAGGTGGAAAGCAGTGAGTCAGATGATGACAGAGATAGTCAGGTGCTGGTCAGTAGACTGAACCAGGCTAACTTAAGTCAACTTGGGAATGAATCAGGTAACAACCCATTCAGACCCCCAGGTGGACTTAACCAGGGCCATAGGAGGAGGAGGCATCACTCAGGTGAATCCAATACCTCCCATGTCTCTAGAGGCTCTCATGGTCACTCCAGAAAGGAGATGACTAGCCCTCAGAGAAGGGAACATGAGGCCAAGATGAGAGAGGCTGAGCTTAGGATCCAGAGGCAAGAGTTAGAGGTTGCCCTGGCTAAGGAGAAACTTGCTAGAGCAAGACAGCCTAGAGAGAGTGGATTAGGATCCACTGGTGGCAGCAATATCCAGAAGGATAAAGACAGGTCCTTTGATACAAGAAACCTGAGTAAGATTGTGCCCCCCTACAAAGCTGGGGATGATATCCACAAATGGATGACTGCACTTGAGAGAGCCTGCATGGTACAGCAGATCCCTCAGGAGCAGTGGGCAGCAATCTTGTGGCTCTCCTTTGAAGGTAGAGGCAGAGACAGACTCCTCACAGTTAGTGATGAGGATTCTAGAAACTACATGGTCCTGAAGAGTGCTCTGATTGATGGGTTAGGCTTAACCACTGAACAGTACAGGTTAATGTTCAGAGATACCCAGAAGACACAGACTCAGGACTGGTCTGAATTTGTTGAGTGTGCCACTAAGGCTCTGGAGGGCTGGTTGCTGGGAAGTAAGGTTACTGACTATACAGGATTGTATAATTTAATTATGAGAGAGCAAATCTTAAGTAATTGTCAAAATCAGCTTCTACATCAGCACCTGGTTGACTCTGATCTGACCTCCCCACAAGAATTGGGTAGGAGGGCAGACAAATGGGTCAGAACCAGGATCAGGCCTAAGAACCAGGGTGGTGACCAAAAGAAAGAGACTACCAAGCCTCAAGAGAAGGGTGGGGATAAAAGTAAGGAAAAGACTTCCCCAGGGCCCCAAAACTCCAAGAATGGGGGTGGGTCCCAAGACACTTCTACATCCCAGAAAAAGCCTTATTGTCATACCTGTAAACAGGTGGGGCATTACAAAACAGATAGCTGTTGTCCCAAGAATGGCAATAAGGAGAATATACCTCCAGGTAAGGCTCCAACACCTCCTGTCACTGTTAGCAGTGGTCCCCCAGGTGGTGGGAGCACCCCCAAGAATTTGGGTGGGTTTACTTTTGGAGGACAGGTGGACTCTGGCCTATCCAGGTCCCCTAACTCAGATACTCTTGTCTATGAGACTGGCATGGGGTTTGCCAATTTCACAGCTTGCCCAAACACTTTGAGCAAGTATAGACAGGAGCCCCTCATCAATGGCTTGAAAGTTGAGGCCTTCAGAGACACAGGGGCTAGCATCACCATGGTGGCTGAATGTCTAGTCCCCTCAAGGCAACTTTTACCTGATGCCAAATATCAGGTGACAAACATTGATGGCATAGAATCCAATCATCCCATGGCAGTAGTCAATCTTAGCTGGGGAGGTGTCACTGGCCCAAAGAGAGTGGCAGTGTCAGCAAACTTGCCTGTAGATTGCCTACTGGGTAATGATTTGGAAATCTCAGCCTGGGCTGAGGTTGAACAGCAAACCCATTCTAGAATGGTAAATCTCCATGGAAAGGTTAGTGGGGCTGTAATGGCTACAGCCCCAATTCAAGATGTCCTTCCTGAAAAGGTTGGGAGGGCTGAGCAAACCTCAGCCCCATCTTTAGATAACTTCCCTCCTGAAAAGAGTAGCAGGGCTGTATAGTAACAGCCCATACCCAAACTGAGTCTCCTCCTGAAAAGGTTGGTGGGGCTGTGATGGCCACAGCCCAAACTCAAACTGATACATGGGTAGTGAAGCCTGAAATGATGGATCACTCCACCCAAACAGAGAGCATTGAGAGGAAGAGAAATCTCCCTCCCACCAGACTTTAGGAAAGGATCAGCCTCCTCAGGGAACTGATCTTACCCTGATGAAGGAACTGTCCCAGAGGTTGTTAGGCCTGGCCTGACAGAGCCTCTGATGGCAGTGGACCCCTTCTCAGGAGGGACCCAGTCTGGAGCAGGTAACCTGCCCCTCTCTACCTTGCCTTACTCAGCCCAGGGCTGCAGAGGACAAGAAGGACAGTGAGACCCAAAGGGCCCCCTGTCAATAAAGCACCCCCATCAACAGATTAGGGGCACCGAAACTAGTAGCCCTAGTGAGGTGAAAACTTTAAAACTCCTGAGGGATCCCCCTTAAAAGTAGTTAGGGACCTCCCCCAGATGGATATTGTTGGGCACAGCCAAACCTGGGACCAAAAGGCCCCAAACCTGACCTGTCCCTCCAGTAAGCCAAACAGAGGGACCCAGCCTCCAGCTTTAGGTAGCCAGAGGTTGACCCTGAGAGCACAGTGCAACTCAGTCAGAGAAAGAAAGGCACACATGGTGGAGAGTGATTGGAGGAAGCTGAGCCCTCAGAGAAACTCACTTCAGTACTCCATCCCAACACCAGCCTTTGACTTTGCAAAGACACACCACAGGTAGAGATTCCCTATGGTGGAGACCCTCAGATAACCTTAGGGTGAGGGATTGCTTAGTGGACCATGAGACAGGGGGTTACCAAGCCAGAGCTGGTACTTCCTTATATGGCCACTTAGGCAATATAGGCTTACCTGGTCAAGGATAGCTTATCTCCTTTCGTTTGGGGGGGGAGTTATGTAGGAAGGTGGATATCTGACTATGTTACCCCAAACTTTTTGCCTGGTGTTTAGCTGTTTTTGACTTAGTTGGCCTGGGATCCTGCTATTCAGGGCCCCAGGCTGATTGCTCTCTCCTTAAAATGGACTCCATGTACCTTAGGTGCATAACACAATTGGAATTGGTTCACCTTATAGGCCCCTGTAACAGTGTACCATAGGTACCCAGGGCATAGGTGTAGCCAAGGCCTGCCAGGGGCTGCAGCATGTATTGTGCACCCCTGGCCTGGCCTCCATTTTAGACACAACTGGCTGATCACTCAGCTGGGGTAGTGGTGTAATCACCTCTTACTTAGTACATGTATGCCTGTGCCTAACCCTAAACTGGACACATATGTTCCTATCAGCCACTCCTATGGAAGGCCCTCATCAATCCTGGAGGCAGAGTGCTTGGAAAATATGTGAGATGGTGCTCTAGCATGAGCTGAGCCTGTCTGCAGCTGTCGGGAACCACTCCCTAATATGTTCCGGGATATTGCCATACCATATACTCTTAAGTGCATTATAATCCTCGCGGTTAAATGCTATCTTTGGTTTTGGCTTTATCAAAACATGTCGAGTAAGGTGTCATACGAATTGGAATACTATCCCACTCGCCAGTTCTGGCGACGGGGATAGCATTCCACCCTTCTAGAGGGACACGACCATGTGTGTAGCCTTAACCCTGGTTAAAGTTAAACAGAGCCTCAGCATCACAAAATGGATGCTGCCACCACAGACACATGTCTGACCTCCTGCTGCTGGGAGTCCTTCCAGCGAGGAGGGCCTGGACAAAGGGTTTCCTGCCTGGGGAGGTGCGAGCACCACCCCAGACAGGGTTTTGTGTATTGGGTAGGACAGGGCTGAATAGATCAGAGACATGCCTGGGGCACACAAGGTGTCCCTGTGCATAAGCCAGCCCAAACCGGTTCTGGGCTTTCCAGCCCCAGTCCTGGCGAGGAGCTGGACAAAGGAGAGGGGTGTAACCACCCCCCTTCCTGGTCCCACCCATAGGGGAGGGACCTAGCAGGAGATCCACCCCTCAGATGGGAATAAGAGAGGGAGCAGTGCCATTGCACAGCAGATCATCCCGAAATCAACTTAAACTAAGAAGAAGACTGGACTTCGACATTCTGCTGCACAGAAGACTGAAGAAGAATCTCCCTTGTGGCCAAGGAGTGACCACACCCTGTGAACACAGGTACCAACCAGCAACTCGACGTCTGCTTTGCCGCCGCCTCCCGCCAGGAGCCCGAGCCCAGAGCCCGACAAGAACCAGGATTCCCAGACCTCTCAGAGCCCGATCCACAGTCCCTGCAAAGAAGGGACCCGTGGAGGCACAGAGTGACGTGGGACCGGACCTCTTGAAAGACACCCGAAAGCTGACAGCGCAGCTTCTGAGGCATCCTCGACGTTGTGCTTTGGGGATTGAGAACCCCCACCACCGAGCAGCCCTTGCACCGAAGATCAGCCCTCAGCATCTCCACGATCTGCGTGGGGCCCTTTTGCATTGTGCCACTCGACGCGCCATCCCGGCCACTAGCCACGCGGCCAGCGGCCATCTTGGCGACGAACCCGAAGATTTAAACAGCAGGTCTGGTTGCTCCAGCCTACCCAAGCTCCTGTGAAAAGGAGCACCCGCTCTGACCTTGCTGGTCCGAGTGAACAGCATCTTTCGACTTCTGCGTGGCTTGCATTTGCCAAGGCCTGTTTGCTCCGATCAGGTCGCCGACACCGCCAACAGCGAGAAGCCTACGTGGGACAGCTCGTGACCGACTCCTGGACGTCCTCGACCCCCGGGTATCCACGTGGCTGCAGAAAGAAGCTACCCGACAACGCCTGTTTGCACCCGACATCACCTGGTTCCACTCTGGTTCCACGGCAGTCACTGGCTAGTGACTTTGAACACTGTCCCCTCTGCTTTCAGGTCTTCACATCTACAGATCCACCCTTGGATCCACCGGAACTCTTCCTCATCGAGCCGCCTGCAGCATCTCCTGCTCCAAGGCACACCATCGACCAGCGTGACGAAACCCGACACATCTTCGACCCTGTGCACCCGCTTCCTGTGGGTGAGGTAACTCAGCTCCGCCGTTGCTCCTGCACTGGTACACATCCCAAGGGCCTGTGTTTTAAGTTTCAGCTCCGTAGGTCACTCGGAAGGTTCCCTAACTTTCTAACTTTGTTGCTTTTTACTCACCATAGACTTTGTATTGAGAAGTGCGTGCACTTTGGACACTGCACCCGAGTCCCGTGGGCCTTTCCCGACTTAGCTACTCCAGGTCTCGAATAGCTCCAGCGATTCCCAAGGGCGCTAGGCCTCTTCACTTTCCTCCTGGTATCCCTATACCACTTATTTAGTATATGGTTTAGGTGGCCCCTAGGGCTCATCCATATTGTGCAACTTTGTGTATTTTAAACTGTTCTTGTGATTTAACGCTTGTGCTTCTGTGCTCATAAAGAGGTCCAGGGGATTTTAATAGTTAATAAATCAATATATATTTTCAATATATATCTGTGTGGTGTCCCTTTCATTTGGTATTCAAGGGGGTTGTGTATGGTATAACAGCTGGCTTCACATGCCTTTCAGAGTTTAGCCTAAGACTGCTTTGTCCACGTTACCACTAGGACTAACTGGTCTACAAAGGTTGAATTACAACCATCATCATAAGGGTTGCTTGGCATGGTACAAAGTGATCACTAGAACTAGTGAGCATTATATACCAGGCCAACTTCTCACAGAGCACAAAACCAACATTAGACTGAGCAACGTGAAAATCTGCGTTGGCAAGCCATTGGAAAGAAATGGGCCATCAAATTTCTCCAGTTAAAGAATTCATTGGTGTATCGAGAGTATCCCAGCAAACGCCCAGACATGGGATCCT